>NC_056674.1:0-1200000 GCF_018350195.1 Panthera tigris
CCCTAGCTAAGGCTTTCTCCCCATGGGGACCCACACCAAAGTCTGAAAACTCAAAGCGCCTATGGTCAAGACGCGGTGCAGGTCACTCGGGATGGAAACTGGAAGTGAGCCATATCATTTCCCCGGTCCGGCTACAGATGCCTAGAGGATTCCTGAGGCCTCCCTGACCAGGGGCCCATCGAATTGTGTGGCCTTGGCAGCCAAAGACTGATCCTGAACGGCAACCTCCCTTGAACCCTCAACACAGCCATTTGGGGAGACTACTGCCCTGCCGTGGGCTCAGTGCCAGGAGCCTCCTGGGACCTAACCCTACCCCTAACCTTAATCCCTAACCCCTAACCCTACCCCCAACACCAACCTCAACACAACCCTAAACCCTAACCCGAACCCTAACCCTTATCCTAAACCTAACCCTAACCCTATCCCCTAACCATACCCCTAACCCTCTAACCCCCTAACCCTAGCCCTAATGATACCCTATAACCCCCTAACCCCAAACCACAACCGTAAACCCCAACCAGAATCCCACCCGGACTCAACCTCAATTTGAACCCCGATCCCCAACCCCAAACCTGGAATCCCAACCCTGAAGACCAACCCTGAAACCCATACCCGAACCCCAAACACAAACACAAACCCTAACCCAACCCCACCCCTAAAGCCGGTCCCGAATCCTCAATGCCAACCCGAACACGAACTTTAACCCCAAACCCTAACCTGAACCCTAATCCTGAATCCTAACCCCAAACCATGAACCCTAACCCCAACCCCCCATCCCTAATTCAACCTTCCCTAACCCTAACCTTAAACCCTAACCCTTAAACCCTCACCCTGACCCTGATGCTGACCCTTTACCCTGACTTTATACCCTGACTTTCACCTTTATTCTCTATTTACTCACCTTTTATTAACCCTGATTCTGACCCTTAATCCCTACCTTTATCTTTTACATAACCATAACCCTGAATATCACTGTATACCTTACCCATCCTCATCCCATCCCCATTAACTTATTCTGGACACAGCCATAATTCTTTAAACCTATACCTTTCCCAGTCATATAACATCGATACAACACAAAACCAGGGAAAAAAACATATTTGTATCCCTTTAAATACAGATCTAACAATCTTCCAGAGAATACAGCGATATTAAACCAAAGCACATTAAAGAAACACGCACCATAAGCAAGTCTACCCCAGACATTCAAGGGTTATTCAACACACTGAAACCAAGCATTGTTTTGCACCACAATTTTTTAAATGAAAACATGTGATCATATTTATTGATACAGAAAAAGCTCTCAACAAAATCCAATGCTAGTTCATGATACAGACACAAAAAAGTCTGAATAAAGAGTAATTTGTTTAATAAACCTAGAGCAAACATCATTCTCAATTTGGAAGACTGTAAGGTTTCCTCTGATACCGGGAACAAGGCCAAGATGCAGGCTTTTCACTCATTACTCAATACTGTACTGAAAGTTCTAACCAGAGCAATGAGGAAACAAAAAAGGCATCCACATGTGGAAGGAAAAGGTAGAACTATATGTATTCAGAAACCAGAAATGACATCATCTTAATAAAGAACTTCCTAAATAATCAACAAAAATGATTGGAGTTAGTCACCTAATTCAGGAAAGTTACAAGCAAAATTTTGATGCACAAATATCTCACTTATTTTTATACACTAACAATGAATCCTATGAAGAAGAATTTAAGAAAACAATTCCATTTAGGTAACATCATCAATAAAATACTTGGTAAAAGATGTAAAAACACTGCTGAAAGAAATTAAAGATGATCTGAAATGTACTATTGCTAAATGGCGATAGTACACAATGCAACATGTAGATTCAATGTGATTCCCAGGAAAATTCACAAAGG
Source organism: Panthera tigris (assembly GCF_018350195.1). NCBI lineage: Eukaryota > Metazoa > Chordata > Mammalia > Carnivora > Felidae > Panthera > Panthera tigris. The sequence continues at coordinate 1,887 of NC_056674.1, forward strand.
CCTCTGAGAAGAAATGCACAAGCTCATCCTAACAGTCATATGGAAAATCAAGGGACTACAAAATAAACAAAACAATCGAAGAAATCAAAGGTAGAAGCTCATACTTCCCAATTTCAAATCTTCAAACAAAGCAACAGTAAATAAACATTGTGATACTGTCTTAAAGATATACATACAGACAGTTACTAGGAAGATGGCGGCATAGGAGGACGCTGGGCTCACCGCGCGTCCTGCTGATCACTTAGATTCCACCTACACCTGCCTAAATAACCCAGAAAACTGCCAGAGGATTAGCAGAATGGAGTCTCCGGAGCCAAGCGCAGACAAGAGGCCCACAGAAGAGGGTAGGAAGGGCAGCGAGGCGGTGCACGCTCCACGGACTGGCGGGAGGGAGCCTGGGCGGAGGGGCAGCCTGCCGGCCAAGCAGAGCCCCCCGAGTCTGGCTTGCAAAAGCGGAGGGGCCGGACGGAGTGTGTTCCGACAGCAAGCGGGACTTAGCGTCTGGGAGGTCATAAGTTAACAGCTCTGCTCGGAAAGCGGAAAGCGGAAAGCGGGAAGGCTGGAGGACAAAGGGAGGGAGAGTTGCTGAGCCCCAGGACGACAGAGCTCAGTTTGGCGGGGAACAAAGGCGCTCGCCAGCGCCATCTCCCTCGCCCATCCCCCAGCCAAAATCCCAAAGGGAACCAGTTCCTGCCAGGGAACTTGCTCGCTCCGCAAACACCCAACGCTGTGCTTCTGCGGAGCCACCCCTCCGGCGGCAGCGGGTCTGACTCCCTCCCGCTGCCACAGGGCCCCTCCTGAAGTGGATCACCTAAGGAGAAGCGAGAAAGCTTATGAAGGTAATTGAAGAGAATATAAAGAAATGGAAAGACATTCCCTGCTCATGGATTGGAAGAATAAATATTGTCAAAATGTCAATACTACCCAGAGCTATCTACACATTCAATGCAATCCCAATCAAAATTGCACCAGCATTCTTCTCGAAACTAGAACAAGCAATCCTAAAATTCATATGGAACCACAAAAGGCCCCGAATAGCCAAAGTAATTTTGAAGAAGAAGACCAAAGCAGGAGGCATCACAATCCCAGACTTGAGCCTCTACTACAAAGCCGTAAGCATCAAGACAGCATGGTATTGGCACAAAAACAGACACATAGACCAATGGAATAGAATAGAAACCCCAGAACTAGACCCACAAAAGTATGGCCAACTCATCTTTGACAAAGCAGGAAAGAACATCCAGTGGAAAAAAGTCTCTTTAACAAATGGTGCTGGGAGAACTGGACAGCAACATGCAGAAGGTTGAAACTAGACCACTTTCTCACACCATTCACAAAAATAAACTCAAAATGGATAAAGGACCTGAATGTGAGACAGGAAACCATCAAAACCCTAGAGGAGAAAGCAGGAAAAGACCTCTTTGACCTCAGCCGTAGCAATCTCTTATTTGACACATCCCCAAAGGCAAGGGAATTAAAAGCAAAAATGAACTACTGGGACCTTATGAAGATAAAAAGCTTCTGCACAGCAAAGGAAACAACCAACAAAACTAAAAGGCAACCAACGGAATGGGAAAAGATATTTGCAAATGACATATTGGACAAAGGGCTAGTATCCAAAATCTATAAAGAGCTCACCAAACTCCACACCCGAAAAACAAATAACCCAGTGAAGAAATGGGCAGAAAACATGAATAGACACTTCTCTAAAGAAGACATCCGGGGGGTGCCTGGGTGGCTCGGTCAGTTAAGCGTCCGACTTCGGCTCAGGTCATGATCTCACGGTCCATGAGTTCGAGCCCCGCATCGGGCTCTGTGCTGACCGCTCAGAGCCTGGAGTCTGTTTCGGATTCTGCGTCTCCTTCTCTCTCTGACCCTCCCCCGCTCATGCTCTGTCTCTCTCGGTCTCAAAAATAAATAAATGTTAAAAAAAAAATTAAAGAAGACATCCGGATGGCCAACAGGCACATGAAAAGATGCTCAACGTCGCTCCTTATCAGGGAAATACAAATCAAAACCACACTCAGATATCACCTCACGCCAGTCAGAGTCGCCAAAATGAACAAATCAGGAGTCTATAGATGCTGGAGAGGATGTGGAGAAACGGGAACCCTCTTGCACTGTTGGTGGGAATGCAAATTGGCGCAGCCACTCTGGAAAACAGTGTGGAGGTTCCTCAGAAAATTAAAAATAGACCTACCCTATGACCCAGCAATAGCACTGCTAGGAATTTACCCAAGGGATACAGGAGTGCTGATGCATAGGGGCACTTGTACCCCAATGTTTATAGCAGCACTGTCAACAATAGCCAAATTATAGAAAGAGCCTAAATGTCCATCAACTGATGAATGGATAAAGAAATTGTGGTTTATATACACAATGGAGTACTACAGGGCAATGAGAAAGAACGAAATATGCCCCTTTGTAGCAACGTGGATGGAACTGGAGAGTGTGATGCTAAGCGAAATAAGCCATACAGAGAAAGACAGATACCATATGGTTTCACTCTTATGTGGATCCTGAGAAACTTAACAGAAACCCATGGGGGAGGGGAAGAAAAAAAAAAGAGGTTAGCGTGGGAGAGAGCCAAAGCATAAGAGACTCTTAAAGACTGAGAACAAACTGAGGGTTGATGGGGGGTGGGAGGGAGGGGAGGGTGGGTGATGGGTATTGAGGAGGGCATCTTTTGGGATGAGCACTGGGTGTAGTATGGAAACCATTTTGACAATAACTTTCATATATTGAAAAAAAAAGATATACATACAGATCAGTGGGATTTAATTGACAACCCAGAAATACACCCTTTCATCTATGGCCAACTGAATTTTGACAAGGGTGGACAACATGCCATTGTGGAAACAACGGTCTTTTCAACAAATGGTACTCGACAACTGGCTATCACATGTGCAGAGGAATGAAACTGGACCCTTACCATCACACCAGATACAAACATTAACTCAAAGTGGATCAAAAGCTTAAATGTAAGAGGTAAACTTATAAACTCTAGAAGAAATAAATGGAGATAAATCTTCATGAGCTTTGAGTTTAACAATGCTCTTAGAGCTGATACCAAAGCGCAAGCAAGGAAAAAAAATAGATAAATTTAGCTTCCTCAACATTAAAAACCTTTGTAGATCAAAAGGTGCTATCCCAAAAGTGAAAAGGCAATGCCTAGAATATTAGAAAATATCTGCACATTATTTCTCTTGTAAGAGTCTGTTACAGAATATATAAAGAGCTTATACAACTCATCACCGTCATCAACAACAACAAACAAGTTTTAAAATGGAGAAAGGACTCAGATATACCTTTCCCCAGGGAGATCATACCAATGGTGAATAGACATGTAAAGATGTTAAACATCATTAGTCATTATGGAAATGAAGATTTAAACCACAGTTAGATACCCTTTTACACACACTAAAATTGCTATCATCAAGAAAACTACAAAATAACAAATGTTGGCAAAGATGTTGACAAATTGGAACCCTTAAATGTGCTTGTGGAAATGTAAAGTGGTGGAGCCTGTGTGTAAAATAGTTTGGCATTTCCTCAAAAAGATAAAAACACAGGATTACCCTATGGCTCAACAACTCTACTCCTAGATGTGTATCCGGATGAATTGAAAACAGTAGTTTAAAAAAAGAGCACGTGCACAAACATACACAGCAGCACTCTTCAAGATAGCAGAAAGGTAGAAACTATGCAAATGCTCCTGGGTGGGGGGATGAATGGAGAAACAAACTGGGGCAGACCCATGAACGGCAATATCATTCTGTCCTATAAAGGAATGAAGTAACATGGCGCGGCCGCAGAGAACAGTACGTGGTTCCTCAGGAAGCTAACACAGACGCCACCTCTGCCCACACGCCCGGAAATTGAAAGCGAAGCCTTGAGCAGACGTTCCTGTTCCCGCGTTCATAGCAGCCTCTTCGCAGGAGCCCAAACACGGAAGCAACCCGAGTGATCGCGGACAGATGAATAAATAAACAAGATGTGGTCTCTACATGACGGAATAGGCTCAGCCTCACAAAGGGCGGGAATTCTGACACCTGCTACGACATGGACTGAACCTTTCAGTCATCGTGCGGAGGGAAATACGCCAGTCACAGGAGGACGAATACTCCCTTCTTCCCAAATAAACCCATTTTTGCTGGTAAAAACTGGCGGCGTTATTTTTAAGGTAAACAGAACTAATAAATAAGCACACCCGCAGGATACGAGATCAACACACAAACACCACGTGCACATCTACACACTCCTGACCCTAACCCATTAGAAAGAGAAATGAACAGACGGTCCCATTTACAACCGCATCAGAAGGAAAGAAGGACCCAGGGAGGGGAGGGGGGGATCTAAGCAAGGAGGCGACAGGCCTGCTGAGGACAGGACACTGGGGGCAGAAACGGAGGAAGACGCACAGGGACAGAAAGCTACCCCTTGGAGGAATCGATCCTGTGACCACATCCGTCCTGCCCGGAGCGATCAGCAGATGCGGGGCCGTCGCGACGAACTCCCCACGACGCCGTCGCAGACACGGGACTGACACCCCGACCCGCACGCGGAGGCGGGACGGACCCCACGCGGCCAGAGCGGCGGAAGCGCGAGCATCGCCCGGCCACCTGCTCCTGGACCGCGAACGGGACGCGGCGGGAACCGAGTCAGAACGGAGCAGGTACACGGACGCGCGGCCCCGCGGTCCCTCGGCCCCGGAGCCCGGAGCGTGAAGACCCGACAGCCGCGCGCACAGACCCGCGGGGGACACAGTGTCACCGCGCACGAAGCCGCGCCGGGCCCTTCCCCGCGGGGTCCCCTGAACACCGCCCCCCTCAGCGTCCCCGCTCCAGAAGCCCCTCCTCCCCCAGCCTCGCTTTCTCCCCACCTGCTCCTTCCGCGGCGGGTCCTGAGGCGACTGGGTTCTTGTCGGCGTGGACACGGCCCCACGTCCTCCAGAATCCTCCACAGTGGGTCCTAAAGAGACCGGTTCTTGTCCCTGTAGACTCGGCCCACGTCCTCCCGAAGCCTCCGCAGTGGGTCCTGAGGAGACCCGGTTCCTGTCCCTGTGGCCGCGGCCCCACGTCCCCACGTCCCCCCGAATCCCCCTTAGTGGGTCCTGAGGAAGCGGAGCTCCTGTCACGCAGGAGGCGGGCTGAACGAGCGTGCGCGTGCGCGCGCCGGCGTCAGGGAGCAGGGCTCGGGCGCCCCCTGCAGGCGGTGGAGGTAGTGCAGGACTCTCTGGGCTCACAGGTCCGTGGAGGCAGCGCCCCCTCCTGGCCGCCCGCTGAATCCATGACATTTTGGAAATTGAACTGGAGCCCACTATCCCCCAACTTAGCCAAAAATAGTTAAGGAAAAATTAATGAGAAACTATATGAAATGAAATGTACACACAAACTTTACAACCTACACCAAAATTCACTGGAAACTGTAGATAAATTTAAAATGCAAACACAAGGGGCAGCTCTTCCTGCCTACGGGTCCTGTCCCTGTGCTTTAATAAAATCACCTTTTTGCACCAAAGATGTTTTCAAGAATTCTTTCTTGGCGTCGGCTCCGGACCCCATGAACCCCACTATCACCCCCAAAAACCTCATCATTTGTATGGCACCCATTGTGTGGGGTGATGAGTCTTTTCATCTGGACTCTGAGCTGGTGCAAACTTGATGAGTACTCTTTCCTTCCTTTACCCTCATTTCACGGCCTTTTGAGAAGTATGGTCTTATTGGAACACTTTCATGTCGATCACTCAGGCTGCAATCCTCTCAACCGTGGTTACGTGTGGGGAGGAGAAAGCCTGCCTTATGGCTGGAAGTTAGTACCCTGGCCAGAATAGTAACGTCTTTAAGGAACTAAGATTGACTATGAAGCATGATGCCAATAAAGGACCTTGGAAATGTTGGCCTGATACCTTGCTTACAGAGTTCCCAGCAGCCTTACCAGGTGAGTAAAGAATGTCACTTCCTGTTAGGTGCAGGAACCTCAGGATACTGTGGGGATCTCATGAAGAGGAATCTGCCCAAATCTGAAGGTTTTGCAGGCAAGTCTGATGGCAAGTACTTGGCTTGGCTTCTGGCCTAGAGAGGCTCCTAAACTTTCAATCTAGAGGTTCCTTATGAATGGTTCCAGCAAAGCAAACTTTCAAAGACCTATAGGATCAATCACTAGTCTTGCTGAGCTTATGTAAATAATTAGGCCAAGTTTGTTAAAACTGGACTTGTTTTATAAATGAATTAGTCTTGATTTGGCTTCCTCTGGAAATGAGGGTTTTTACAGAGAAAAACAATGTTTCACTAATTCACCTTCATGGATGTAAAATTCTAGCTCTGATAGTCTATAAATATCATTTGCCTAAGCTGGACAACTTGAGATAAACTTGAAAAAAATTGTCACAATAACACAGGTATGGACAATCTACTTGCTTGTTATTCTGTGCAGATAGTAACAGGACCCCATGGGCATATGATTGCTTAAATAACTAAAAATGGGATGGACTCCTCCAATAATTGCATGTGGAAAATCTTTTCTCACTGTAGACCTATCAATAGATAGACTATAGTGCTTTATTTATTCACTTGAGGCCAGGTTAACTGATACATCTCTAAATGAATATGCAAGTCACCGCTTTCCTGAACCTGATCTGACAGTTACCAGAAGGTCTTGTGGACCTTCCTCACAAGAATCTAGTACGCAAGCTGACATGCCTTCTTATTCCTGTGAACCAGTGGAAGGCCTCAAATCTCTCTTCAAATGACAGTAATGAACTGAAGGAAAATTACCAAAGGTTTTTTTTTTATATTTAGGTTTCTCTTTCCCATAGTATGAACCTTATTTTGTTGTTTTTTTCCAGTGTCTTCCTGCCTGGTGCCAAGACTCCTTCACAGCCATAACTTCTAGGAGACAGATGATCCTTTCTACTCAAGGAGGTTCATATATGTTGTCTACCTTGGATTGGCTGTCTCTGCCTGTGGTAACTCCTACATATACATACCTTCCCCAACTGACCAATGTTGACCCATAGGTAGGGACATCTCTACGCCCCTACTCAGCATGAAGAAGTTACCGAAGATGAGACCTTCCACCCTCAGCAACCTCAAGGATTTTAAGGGTCAAAATTGCTGGGGGGGGGGGGATGATGTAGAAAACAAAGGCAGAAGGAAATAGCAGATAAAATTAAATTTCTTATAACCTGCAGCCCATTGGCAAATACTTGAGGCAGGCAGAGTAAAATGTTTCTCCAGGAACTCCCCACTGTCTTAATGCTAATGTTTTGCTAGAGGGAAAAACAACCTTAACTTGACAATAGCTAGGCCTCCATTATCCTGTGAGTCTTCTTTAGCATATAAAATCTCACTGGAAACTTCCCCTGGACTTTACCTCCCCATAGTATATAACCAGTCTCTCCTCATGGTCTTCCTGTCCACGGCTCCTGTCCCTGTGCTTTAACAAAATCACCTTTTTGCACCAAAAAATAAATGAATAAATAAATGAATGAATGAATGACACTGTGCTTTAATAAAATCACCTTTTTGCACCAAAAAATAAATGAATAAATAAACGAATGAATAAATAAATAAATAAATAAATAAATAAATAAATAAATAAGTAAAATGCAAACACAAGGGGCGCCTGGGTGGCTCAGTCGGTTAAGCGTCTGACTCTGGATTTCTGCTTAAGTCATGATCTCATGATTGGTGAGATAGGCCCTACATTGGGCTCTGTGCAGACAGTGCCGATCTCTCAAAATTAATAAACATTTAAAAAAATAAAACACAGACACAAAGACCAATCCAAAAAAGAAAAAAATGGATAACATGGGCTTTATAAAATTAAAACTTCTACCCTGATAAACCTGTTCAAAAAACCAAAAGGCAAACCACAAACTGGGAGAAAATATTTGCAAACCACGTATCTGAATTCAGAATGTACCCTGATCCCAAACCCTAGCTCTCTCAAGGTCTTCTACCTCTAGGTTGGAACCCACAAATTCCAGTTAATCAGTCTAGTGCTCTCCCTAATGAGTTCTTTGGACAACCGGGTTCTCCTTGCATCTTCCACTGCCCCAGCCTAAACACATTAACCATTATCTCCAATGACTCAAGGCCCACCCTAACTCCTATACTCATTTCCTAAACCCTCATGCCCTAAACCATTACCACCTGATCTCTCTAATCTCTCAACTAATAAGCACTTATCCCCAAAACCGTCTAAATCCACACCCAATATTGTCACCCCCTTACCACCTAAACAATTAGCTTCTCAAACCCTCACTCCCCCACCCTTAAACCATCACTTCCAAATTCTGAACCCACTAGCTCCCCCACACACCACCCACTGAACCTCCTAAACCCTCCCCCCACAAACATCCACCACTTTACCCCCTCATCCACTCACCCATAAGAAATATTTCATCTCAAACCCCATGACACTCTTCTTCCCACCCCCTCACACAAAAACACCCAGATCATAAGGGCATGTGACCAAAAAGCCATATGCCACCAACCCAAAACTGTACACCATTAAACAATAAAATCCTGAAATCATAATCTATAAACCATACTCCATGATACACACATTGTGAACCAGAACCATAATCATAACCAAAGCCAACATATATATTCATAGCAATCCTATTCACAGTTGGAAAACATGCCACAAAGGGCAAATGAATACACAACATAGGGTAGATCCATAAACTGAAATGTTCTTCCAACATATCAAGAAATGAAATAAATTGTGCAGCTACAGAGGAAAACTGAATGGGAGTTCCTCAAAATATTAAAAATAGAATTAATATACCTCCAGGTATATACCCCAAATTTTGAAAACAGGGACTCACTCTGTATTTCTTCCCCCAAATTTGTAGCACCATCATGTACAATAGTCAAAGGCTAAGCTAACCATTGAAGAGTGAATGGGTCATGTATACACAATGGAATATTACCCAGCCATGCAACGGACTAAAGTACTGATTCAGATCACAACATGGATGAACCGTGAATTCACTATGCAAGGGTAATAATCCAACCACAGAAAAGAATATTATAAGATTCTACTTGTTTGGGGTATCCAAAATAATCAAATTCACCTACAAAAAGTAAAATATGGTTGCCAGGCAAAGGGGAAAGGGGAATGGGGAGTTAATGCTTAATATACACAGACTTTCACTTGGTCAAAATTCAAACATTCTCAAGGTAGAAGGTGGTGATTTGTGCACAATGGGAATATATTTAGTGGCATACAACTGTAGACTTAAAATCTTTTAGGAATGCCTGAGTAGCTCAGTCAATTAAGTGTCCAACTTCAGCTCAAGTCATGATCTCATAGTTTGTGGGTTCGAGCCCTGCTTTGGGCTCTGTGCCAACAGCTCAAATCCTGGAGCCTGCTTCAGATTCTGTCTCTCTCTCCATCCTTCCACCACTCATTCTCTCTCTCTCTCTCTCTCTCTCTCTCTCTCTCTCTCCCTCTCAAAAATACATAAACATTTTAAAAACTTTTTAAAAAACTTTTAAATGGTCACTATTATGTCTTATAATTGAACCACAATTAAAATCATGACTAAAGTACTAACACATGTCACAACAAGAACAAAGATTGAAAACATACTAAATTACAGAAGCCACACAGAAAAGACTGCACAGATTGGAGCCCTCTGTGATCTTTAAATCAATCATGGTTGTGAAGTAAGCGAAAGTCTCAAGAACAGACTTGTGGGTCACAACAGGAGGAGTCATTATCACAGAGTTTGGGCAGGTGATGACACTTGAAGTGGCCTCTGGATTCGATTATAATGAGGAAACCATAATGATTTCCCTGTTTGGGAGTTCTATGACAGTTCCTGGGGAAGGTGTCCTGTTTTGAGTAAAAAACAAAGAAGTATGTCATAAGTGTCAACTGTGTAAAATGACAGCTGGTGAAGCTGAGTGTAGAGATAAAGAGTATTTCTACTGCTATTGCAGGCTTTCTATATGTTGGAAATCGTGGAAACTACGTTACTTCTCAAAACAACTATATTAGTAACATACCAGGAAAGTGTAGAACACATCAAACTTCATGATGGAGCCCAAACCCTACATGGACACAGTTCACAAGATGCAACATATTACTAAAGGACACTGGGGTAGAATTATATTAGTGGCCACTATGCTGTGGATGTTGTGGATGACCGAGGATATGGTAGAAATGTGCCATTTTCAGTTCCAATCTTCCACCACACCACTCCACCAAAACAAAACAAAACAAAAAAAAGTTAAACAAACTCAGTGAAAATGTAGGTACAAAATCAAGATACAAAAATCATTACATTGGACAAACTCATAATGAACCATCAAAAGAAGTTAAGAAAACAATTAGAAAAAACTTTACCACAGACATGAAAAACCTATACCATGGAAATGATAAGACATTGATGAAGAAATGGAAAGATATTATGTGTTCATGAATTATAAAAATGAATATTATAGAATTGTCATTTTACCCAAAGTTATGTACAGATGCAATGTAATCCCTCCTGATCAACATTCTAGTACCATTTTGCCCAGAACTAGAAAAATCCTAAAATGTGTATGAAACCACAGAGGACCATGAATAGCCAAAGTATCTGTATAAAGAAACACAAACTGGGAGGCATCACATTCCCTGATTTTAAACTAAATTACAAAGCTACAATAACCAACAGTATGCTATGGGGTTAAGAGACAGAAAGACCAATGGAGCAGAGTGGAGAGCCCAGAAGCAAATCCACACATATGTGGTCAATTAATTCACAACAAAGGAGCCAATAATACACCGTGGTGAAAAGACAATTTCTTCATGAATGGTGCTGGGAAAACTGGATAGCCCAAGCATAACACCAGAACCCTATCTTACACACCACACAACAACTAACTAAAAACCCACAACAGTTGAGAGGAAGGAGGGGCACCAGTATGGAGGGCAGGGCTGCTCTGAAGTCAATGAGCCCTGGTGCCCTGATGGGATTCATTCCCAGTGGGGACACTGGTGGGACCTTCAGTGGTTCTGATTTCCTCCTGAGCTCCCCTGATTAAGTATCAGCAAAGACAATGCTGGGCTCAGCTGTCTCCTGGTGATGTTTCCAACTCTGAAACAATGGTTTTGCAAAGGAACAAGAGAATGTGCTTCAGAACTTTCCTCAATGAGGGAAGGAAGAGGGAAATTGAAAGGGATGAACCCTAAGAAGCTTTTCATGAAAGGGCTCCTGTGGGGAGAGGCAAGGACCAGACAGCAGGGAGGTGATGAACAACAGCACACCAAGTGCCTCCCTCGCACATGGGAAAGGCCCTGTTCTGAGGGCACGAGGACCAAGCACCTGCTTCCATGCCAGGGGGGCTCCTTCTCTCAGTCCTGACTGAGGATGCTGTCTTGAAGAGGGGTGTTCCAAGTTTGCATATGCATCTCATGGTTTAGGGTCAGAATCCTGATCGGACACCCCTTGCCCAAGTATGTGATCCAGGTGACACTTTGGTCATCAGACACATCAGAGGTTACCTACAAGCGGGCCCTCCCATGAAGACTTCTGAGAGGTGCGTCAGAGAGGGATAAAATGTGCTGGGAGAGAAGGCACACACCTTACCCACGAACACCATCTCTGGGCCCCTCCAAGTATCAGAGTCTTGGGGGATTCCAGCCATTGAATCCAACCCCTTTCCCTACTCACTCTGACCCCCCCACCCCAGCAACTGTCTCCTCACCCTTCATGTTGGGATTAGAGAAGTTCCTTAACACATCAGGCATTCAAGGAATTCTTGTTGACCACCGATGGGCACAGCTTCTGCCCAGGCACTGGTCCTCCAGATACATCATGCCAAGCAGGCATCAAGGGAGATACCAGAGCAGCGTGGGTAAGCGGGAACAGCGTACTGGGCTGGACTAGTTCTAATATTCTATTTTTAACATCTCCTAAGTGCCTACCTAGGTACAGGTGCCAGCCAGTCACTGGGATTGCAAAGACAAAAAAGCCCCACTCTGTGCAGGAAGGGCATTGCAGGGGGCCCACTGACCACAGAGCCCTGAGCATTGCCATGACCTCTAAACACATCTACAGCCGGCCCATCACCAGAGCACCCAGGTCTGGGGTCTTAACCATGAGGCATCTTTCCTCAAAAACACGGAACTAGAATGCCCCACAGCCCACTACAGCCTCAAGTCTCCAGAAAACCCACATATTCTGTTGGATATCTGCAGGCTGCAGGGGGATAAGCCAAGAAAGTGACACCCCTTTAGAGTAAATGCTGAGAAGACTGACTTCCTCATGCCTATGAGTCCTTCCCTCTGGACGCTTGGACCCCTGGAACTCAGGGCTGGTGAGCAGGGCTGGGCTGAGAGGCTGTCTTTGCATTGTTGTTGATCTTTCATTCCTCAGATGTGGCTTGAAACCTTGGAAATAAATGCTGAGATTGACTTTTTCAAGCGTTTTCCTGAAACAGTGGTTGAGGCCAAAGATGCCTTGATGCTGCCATGGATGGGCCCACAGTGGGGAGCAGTCAGAGCTGGGGACAACTTCCTGCCCTCCACGTCCCTGGGCTGATGCCCCTCACTCATCTGGTAATAGAATTTGTCAGTATCTGCTAGTGGCAGAAGGAGGTGGAATAGGGGTGTCCAGGGGTTGTTCCAAAACTATGGACATCTCTCTACACCAGCCCCATGTACCTAGTGGCTCTGCTCTGCACACTGGATCTCCTTAGAAATTACATCTGGTATCAGATGTTGTTACTTCCCGGTTCCAGCCTCCATGCCAGCTGTCCATCTACTTGTGCTGAGGCCGAGTACAATGTCATGGACAGGAGGCCAACCCTGGGGCTGATCCCCATTTGGCAGCAGCAGGAGACCTGACACAAGCCATGGGAGGGGAGCTTACAGGAGGGTCTCAACTACAAGATGAATCTTTGAGTTGCCGCTCCATGAGTCAGGGCTCGTTTTCTGGAAAAGCCTTCTCGGTCAACTCATATTTTCAGAAGTATCTCATTGGATTTGATGTCAACTAATGTATTATGAAAGGACCTTATTCGACCCTATTAACTTAGATGTAGCTGAATTAACAAACATGGGCCCTATTTACAAAATTCACCAGGTTGCCAATGAGTAGATATCTTGAGGTCAGAAAGTATTGCATCAGGAATCCAGGTCCCCAGTGTCATCCCTTTTCAAACTGTGATGTTTGCAAACTTGCAAAGACATAGGATGTACTTTGCAAGGACCACTGATACCCTTGATCCTCTGAAGGTGAGAAGGACACAAGCTTGAGTTACGGCTGACGAGAACACGGTAGAGATGCCTGGGCGATCCCAGATCCCACTGGGGCTTTGACACACGTGTCTGCAAGGCCAGGCCATGGCTCATTGAAAAGTAAAGCAATGAGGTTCCCAAGGAAGCAGCCCTGACACCCTGCCCCATCTACTGGCTTTTTTATTTCTTGGATCTGCTGCTCACAGTTTCTGCATCTCTTGCTCGTGTCACTGCGGCCAGCATGCCTCTCCTGCAAGAGCAACCACCTCCTACCTTCCATGGTCTATGTTCCACCCATCCTGCAGCTTCACTTTTTAGAAGACAGCAAAGAAGAGAGAAAGCAGTCAGGAGGCAGTGCCTGAGGGCTGCACCTGAGTGCAAAGGCATGTCATCACGGTGACTGTCTGGACATCATGTGGCTACTTAGGGCCTCAAGATGTCTGGGTTATCCACACACGTCACATGGTCACATGCACATATGTGACCAACTGACTGTGCCTAACTCTTGTTACCCAAAATGTTTGATGTTACAGAGGCTACAGCCCTACATGCCAGGTGACATTTAATCTCCTGAGATTGATGACCCTGAGGAACAGTTGTTTCTGGGCCATCACAGATCTTGTGTCTGACTCACAGAATGAGAAGAACGCAGGGTTTGTTTGCTGCTGCCAGTTGCCTCCATAATTGCACGGTCCCTTGAAGGCAGGCAGGAAGTCTCCTTCAACCTCTGGAGCACTGGGAGGAGCCGTAGCTGAAGGAGGTGGTGAAGACACCGCTTCATCTCCTCCAGGTGCATTGCCGGACAAGCTACCCCAGAGGTCATGGAAGACACAGGCTCATCAACCAAATTAGTATTCTGGAATCACAAAATTCCTTAAATAAGTTTGAATGGCACAGTGAGAAGCAGAGGGGATGAGACAGAAGGAACACATTACCTGATACCAGGGGTGCAAACTGTCACGTGTCCAGTCTCTCTCTGTCACATTAGCCTTTCCTGCTTGTGGGGACCAGAGCTCAAGTATGAGCAGAAGTCCCACATCTGGAAGGGCTCGGAGAAAATGGCATACACTGGCTCCATCAGACAGGCATGGGGACAAGGGTTCCTGGTCACAGCAAACCTGCACAGCCCTGAGTGCTCACATGGACACCTGGCCTATATTGTACCTGATATATTTGCCAGTGCAGCAGCTTTACCCCCAACAGAGAGGCTACAAGAAAGGTAGTGGCTTTGAAGACATGACTGCAGGGAACAGATGACAGGCTCATCTGGGACTTCCAAAAGCAATGTCTATGGAAGGTGGAGACCCCTTCGTGAGACAGCTGGAAATGAGACTGGAGATACCATACCTCTATGGTCTGAATGTTCGTATGCCCCTCAAACTCATGTTAGAATCCCAACACCCAAGATGATGGGGTTAGGAGAGGGGCCTGTGGGAGGTGCTTAGGTCAGGAGGATGGAGCCTCTATGGATGGGAGTGGGGCCTTTACAAAAGAGACCCCACAAAGCTCACTCACCCCTCCACCAAGTGAGGACATGACAAAGAGGTGCTGTCTGTGAACCAGGAAACATGCTCTCACAGACACCTGATTTGTAGGCATCTTGATCTTGGACTCACTACTCACTAAGGGCAGACAGGGGTAACAAATAGATATCTCCTGTCCCCATGAGGAGAAGATTGAGGGGTTCATGCAGCCCCTTGGGCAAGGCTCTGCACTGCCTGCACTCGGGGTCAGGCCCCAGCCTAAACCAGACCCTGCTCTCTACTGTCCTGGGGTGTGTCACCCTGGGCCAGGATGCCCCCTACACCAACATCCCACAGAACATGCAGATGGTGAGGTGGGGGTGGCGGTCTCCAGGGCCCAGGCCAAATGGCATGGTGGTGCGGCTCCCCTCCCCAACCTGGTCTGGGCAAAATCCTCAAACTTCCTGGATGTGGGCAGCATGCAGGGCTCAAGCATCACAGGCAGCACGGCATGCGTGGAAGGGCAGGTGCCACTGCCTGAGGACTCTGAGCTTCACAAGGTGATCCCACAATGCAGTCCTGAGAGATTTTCCAGGGGCCTAGACACCCTTGAGAAGCAGTGAAACAAGAGACGGTGTGTGCCCTGTGCAGAGTGGAAGGGGGTCTACGTGGTGATGTTTCTTCCCAGTGGGCACAAGGCTGCGTGAATGCTCGGTCTCCCACTGTGAAGGCACAGGGAGGAGACTGAGGCTTTCAGAACTAGCTTCCTTCTCTCATGCTGCAAGCCCTCGTCCCATGCTCTGCAAGAGCACTTCCCAGCGAGCCTGTGAGCTCTGCCCCCTGCACCACAGCAGAGGGGAGGAAGGCCTAGAGGCTTCTCTGGTCAGGGCCCCACCGGCCCCTTCTGGACACAGTGCCACGCTGCCCTGTCTCTGTTCCAGTGCGTCCACACGAGGCTCCTGGCGGTCTCCTCTGGGGTCCTCTAGCTTCACTGTGCACATGGCATCCAGCACAGGCACACAGCTAGGCGGGGCTCCAGAGAAACAGCACTCTGCTTCAGGGAGGACAGATAATCGTCTCATGTTGGCAGAAGAGTCGATTTTCTGGGTCTGAAGTTTGCAAACAAAATCCCTGTCTTTGAGAAGGCAGATTAGCAATGGAATACCTTCCGCATGGTTATCTGTGTAAATGATTTGTCCTGAAATCAATCTCTCTGTGTGCCGAACAGCATTCTAGGTGCATCTGTGAGGTGCTTCTGGGTGAGGTTCACACCTGAATCTGCCCTCCCTAGTGAGGGTGGGCCTCGTCCAGTGCACTGAGGCCTGAATACAGCAGAAAGGGTAGTAAACCCCTCTCCACCTGGCTGCTGAGCGGGACCCGGTGTTCTCTGCCCCCGGACCAGAATGTGCATTTGCTGTGCTTGCGCTCTCGGGCCTCCCAGCTCAGGCTCTGACCCCCACCGCCAGCTCCCAGGTCTGCAGCAGGCAGGCTGCACATTAGGGGGCTCCCAGCCTCTATAAGGTTGTGAGCCAATTCCTTATAGTACACACACAGGTATACACACACACACACACCAAACACACAAAGGTACACACACTACACACACACACAAGTCCACTTTCACGCCACACTCACACCACACACACACCCTACACACACACACACACACATACACACATCACCAGCTCCCGGGTCTGCAGTGGGCAGGCTGCAGGTCAGGGGCTCCCAGCCTCCATAACTTTGTGAGCCAATTCCTTGTAATAAATGTTATACGTTATATTTCCCCGGAAAACCCACACTAAGACAACCGTGTTCATTATAAAAGACAAGAACCAAAATTACAGTTGTACTTTCCCAATTTTCACAATTTTATATACACACATACATACACACACGCACATGACACAGTTGGGGAAGAAACACAGCAAAATAGCCTGGTGGTTACAACTGAGTAGTGGGACTCTGAAGAAATATTGATTCTTTATCCTTTATTCTAATTTCTATGTGTGGTATGAGCATAATTTACTTTTTTCAGAAAATAATAAGCATCTGTTTTTTCTAAACTCGTACTGTTCACAGTTAAAGGCATTGATTTACAACCATCACAAACATGGAAACCACCCAGTGTCCATCTACTAGTAAATGAATAAACAAGAGGTAGGACCGTGCATATGAGAGACCACACAGACATGAGCAAATCGCTGATGTGCGTCCCCTCGCATCACAGTGAAGTTCAGATGTCCTGCAGAAAGTGTCCCGTCCCACGACCCCAAAGTCAAGAACAGGGAAAGCTGGTGGACAGGGAGGGAAAGCAGATGTGAACTTGTCTGGCAAGGGGTGAGGGGGTTACTTTGAATGGACATGAGGAGACTCTGGGGGTGAAGGAAATGTCCTGGATTGTGGAGGTGGTCTCACAGGTGTGTACATCTGTCAAAACTTACACAAAAGACACAAGAACAGTAACCATCTGTCTCATGTCAACATCTGGTGAGATTACATGTCAGCTGTGCATTTCATGCTAATGCCTATTCACTCGCTGGTTTGACGGGGTTTGGGGGTTTTCTGCTAACTATTGTTTCTCCTTTAATTTTATTCCTTCCAAAAATGATGATCTGTTATATGTACCAATATTAATATGTTCTTAAACAATACGAGGGTTAGGGCAGTCAAAAACCCATGAATAACTTATGACTTCCCCCAAATCTAACCGCTAATAGCTACTTTTTAGCAGAAGCCTTACTGGTCACATCAACAGTCAATTAGTACGTATTTTGCATGTTGTATGCATCATATGCTGAATTCTTACAATAAAGTAAGTCAGAGAAAGGAAAATGTCATTGAGGAAATCATAAGGAAGAGAAAACATATTTACAGGACTGTATGGTATGATTTTTTTTTTAATCCAGACAAAAAAAAAAAACTTTTAAAAAATCAACATCTAAGCAGACCTGCACAGTTCAAAACCCCATTGATTCTATCTGGATAGAGCCTCCAAACTCTCTCCAGATTAAGAATTACTATTTTATGGGTGCCTGGGTGGCTCAGTCAGTTAAGCGTCTAACTCAGGATCTCAGCTCAGGTCATGATCCCAGAGTCGTGGGAAAAAGCCCCAAACCGGGCTCTCCACTGAGCATAGAGCCTGCTTGGGATTCTCTCCCTCCCTCTGCCCCTCTTCCCTACGTATGCTCTCTCTCAAAATAAATAATAAACATTAACAAAAATGAATTAACATTTTAAGGGGTATCTCCAGACTTTATATACACTCTTAGCACAATGCTTATATAAAATCACTCCCAAACATGTTTATTATTGGGGAAAGAGATGGGACTCTTGGTTGCAAGTGACAGAAATTCAGCTCACAATCGTGGATCACTTACATCTAAAGGTGCTGCAGGTACAGCTAGACCCAGGGGCTGAGAGGCCATTGTTGGGCTTCCTCCTCCCCTCTCTCTGATTGCCTCTGGTTCTGCTTGGGGTTGGTTTCCCTCTCCCGCCACAATGCACAATAACGACAAATACTCTCTCTCACCATACTGAGAGTCTCATGGGAGGACTACAGTTGGGTCTCATGTCCAACCCGTGAACTTATAACCCTGAACAGGATGGGGAGCCATGACCACTCAGACCTGGGCCACCTGCCTGTGCCTGGGAAGGGTGTGTCCATCACCTCACAGAACCTCAGGGCTGGGTGGGAACAACATCTTGGTGGAAGGATGGTGCTGAGCAGGCAGAACCAGCAGAGGTGTCGCTGTGTTAGAGCCACAGGTGAATGTCCAATCACAGTTCATCCTTTGGGGCCATGGTTTGTTGCCATAATAAAGAGACCTGAAATGCAGTGGCTTAATGAAGGTGGACGTCTCTTTACTTCTAACATAACATTGCCAGAGGTGGACAGGCAGACTGTGGGCAGCGTGGCATCTGTGGGAAGGAAGGACATGCTCACAGATTCAGTGGGACAGGAAGTGGCACGCATCAGCTCTGTCACATACCACTGACCAGAACTTAGTCACGGGGCCACTTGCAGCTGCAAGGGAAGCTGGGACGTGCGGTCGCTACCTGAGTGACCGCGAGCCCAGCTACAAGGATACTACATTAAGGAAGGGGAAATAGATAGGAGTGCCAAATTAGGAACTGCCCCCAATGCTCTAGTGTAATTAACACTGTAATAAACGTACTTTTAAACCACTCACCCACTAGAATTCTAAATTGACAATACCCCGTGCTGGCGAGGATGTGAAGCAGCTGGTGGGGGCAAGAAATGGTACAGCTGCTTTGGAAATCGGTTCAGCAGCACCATTCGAGGCAGATAGGCACATGCCCTCTAACCTGCCAGTCTCTCTTCTAAGTGTTTACCCAGCAAAACTGAGGGCAGATGTTCACCAAAAGGCGTGTGCAAGAATGCTCATAGCAGCTTTATTGTAACCTCAAATTAAGAACCATCCAAGCGGACAAAGGAATCCCGGAGTGTTCACATGGTAGAACACCACTCAGCCACAGAAAATGAAGGGTCCACGCCAGGAAACAGATGAATCTCTGAGACATGGTTCTGAGTGTCAAGAGTCCCACACAAAAGTGTGCAGTCTATATGTTCTGTCTATCAAGTCTGGTTAGAGGCCCCTCCACGGAGCATTCCCAGTGGGCAGAGGTGGATGGCAGCCAGCGCTGTGCCCTTGGCACCCCGGGGCTTGAGTTCCCCCCCACCACCAACATGCAGGACGTGCTGGCCTCCTTGTCCAGACAGGTGATTGTCCAAACAGGGGCAGGTGGCTTTAGCAGGGGTGGGGGGCACGTATTTTCATTTGTCCCGGTTAATAGGCCAGGTGAGTGCTTCCCTCCAGGGGAAGCTGCCAGATGCTTGCCAGGTGGCCCGACCACTTACACTCACATTGGCACTCAGCTTCCGCTGCTGGGTCCTGCCCAGTGTGCATGCCCATCCGTTTTGGGGCTGAATCCCAAGGAGATGCTCCCGGCATTTCCCAAATGTATATGGTGACAGAAGATTTCACATTTCTGGTGGAGGAACCACACCAGCCTGGAAGGCCCTGCAGATAGGTGGAGATGAGTCCCCAGACACATGGGCACAGGGTTCTGATCCAGATTAGCCGGAAGTCCCATGTGCGGGCTGATCTCCACTTTGGGGAGCTCCCGGAGAAGCTGTCCTTGCAGCCGGCCCTGCCTGCATCCACCTGGCCTCATCTTACCTGCTGGAGAGGATCTGCAAGGCCATCGATGCCTCAGCAGGGTTCTGTTGGGTGGAGACTGGGCATGAATTCCTTGGATCACTTTTGTTTCCAAGACAAGTGTGAGAAGCAGGATTTAAATGATGGGTTATTGTTGGCTTCATTGCTCACATTTTCATGTTCTTCCTTCTCTAATCCAAACAGAATCGAGATTTGAACTTATTTAGGAGATCTGAACATAGACCCTGCTTGAAATTAGAAGCCATATCTAGAACCACCCCACCCACCTAACAGCACACTCATGGAAGACAAGGGACCTGGAGGGTGTCACATCCAGATGGAAGAGAGGTGGGAAACTGCCCACCGACCCTGAGGATTGTGGAGGCCACCTGCAGGCAGGAGGGGATCTGGCCAGGCAGCTGTGTCCTGGGGAGGTCGGGGGTTGGGCTTTGGACAGTCGACCTCTCCCTGGGCTCCCACAGCTCCCCAGGTGGGCTCTGTGGCCCATGGGACTCCTGAGGCTCCCACTGAAGGGGCCGTGCAGCTGTACCTGCTTCTCTTGGGACACCTGCTCAAGTAGTGTCCATGTGACAAGCTGGACTGTGAGGGTACCCAGCAGAGAGACCACATGGGGGATAGAGACAGAGACAGAGACTGAGAGAGAGAAACAGAGACAGGGCCTGACCTGTGCACAGCAGGTTGTTCAGACGCCACATTCCAGCCTCTGCAGCCCAAGGCTTGGCCACAAGCACTGATGGGCCCTGGGCTGGATCACTGAGGAGTATGGTGGCTGCCCCTGCTGACCAGGGATGTTGCGTTGCATCTCAGAGGGCTGCTGGGGCCACTGCAAAGAGAATCATCTCGGGCTGTTGGGGGTCCAGGGCCCTGTTGGAGCAAAGGGAGCAGATCCATTGCCTGGCCCTCCATCCTCAGGACACCCTCCCAACATCTAGAAGCTTCTCTGGGGAGGGCAAGGCTGGTGAGAGAGCCACAGGGATGTATGCTGCCAAGGGCAGCTGAGGTTGAACCACAGAACTAGACTTTGCTGGGGTCACCTACCACTGCATCCAAAACACAGAAATGCCCAGATGGAAGCTACAGCATGTATTGTTTTGCACGATTCTGTGCTTGGTAAGTGGGTCCCTGCTGATTTCCCTGGGCCCCGGCAGGCCTGAGTGGGGTGCCTGGGGCTCCACACATGTAAGACTCAACTTCTGCCTGTTTCAGATTCCACGTGTAAGTGAGACCACGCAGCCTTTTCCTTGTGTGTCTGGCTTATTTCACTCAGCATAACGTCCTCCAGATCTGCCTGTTCTTTTTTACAGCTGAGCAATATTCATTCATATATGCATCACTCACTGGATGGACACTTAACCCGTTTCCATGATGGGCCATTGTGAACAATGCTGCCATGAGTGTGGGGGTGAGGAGATCTCTTCCAGACAGTGATTTCCTTTCCTTCGGGTAAATCCCCAGGAGGGGATTTATGGACCATCAGATGGTTCTATTTTTAACTTTTTGAGGACTCTTCATGCTGTTCTCCACAGTGACTACACCAGTTTGCATTCCCACCAGGAGGGTTCCTTCTCCTTCACATCCTCATCAATACTTGTTATTTTAAAATAATGATGATTTCAACAGTGCCCTCATTGCCTCATTGTCAGTAAAGAGCCAGGATGCTTCCAGGGAGCTGGGCAGTCTTTTGGCCTGGGAGGAAATAGCCAGAATGTCCTGAAATTCATTGAGTGTGGTGAGGCTCTCCTGGCCACCCACTTCCCCCACCCCCACCCCCGAGCTGAACTGCTGGCTTATCGGAATACTTGGCAGGAAGTTAGGGACAGGGGATGGAAGGCAGACAGAAAGAGATGAGAGGCTCAGAAACAGGGAAGATGCTGGAGAGCAGGTGTTGTGTGGGGTAGGGAGGCCAGGCTGGAAACGGGTCCCTGCCACCTGTGCTGCTCTGAGCAGGTGGGTTCAAGAGGTACTGTCACCATCCATCGGGTGGAAGCGATGACTTCCCAGCCACCGTGAACCTTTATGGGCAGAGGGGCCATTAGACATGTTGGTGTGTCTCAGGAGGGCTCACCCTAACCTGATCCAGGCCCTGAAACTGCAGATTCTGTGACCGTTTGTAATGATTCATGCCAACAGCCTTTTAGTGTCCATAGGTGTTTCCTCTGTCCACACTCACAGTAGCAATCCCGTGAGCATCAGGTCTGACGGTCCCAAGAATGTAAAGGGACACGGCTTCTTCCAAGTTTCACTGGCTCTTCCATTTCTCTGCTTGTTTCACAGACACCAGGAAAAGGGAGGACAGGAGCAGAGCAGAGACACCGCTGAGGGCAGAGCAGCACCTGTTTGGAGGTCCCACAGCTGCCCACAGCCGCGTGGAAGAACCATCTTGTCACTCATGCAGACCTTCCCTCCAGGGAGGGCATTACAGGACAACAAATCAGAAGTTCCATTCTTGGGCTTTCTTCTGAGGTAAACCTCCAGCAATGTAGGATCTGAATCCAGAAAGATCCTGAGGGAAATTCTCCTCTTCATGTTCCAAGTTCCAGGATTAGAGCTTCCCTGGCTCCAGTCTTGTCGTGCAGCCTCTCAGGGTGTCAGTGGCTCAGCTGCACCTGCTGTAGGCCTAGACACCCGTTCTTCCTTCCTGGGAGGTGGTGCCCCGGGGTCCTTCCCTGCCAGTGCACCGGGTCTCCCCAGGAGGGCTCGGCCTCATCTCTTCCTTGCAATTTGCAGTGTCCTGTGACAGGGGTAAGGGGGTGTAAGGTCTCCAATCCAGGGTCACCAACGGACCGGGTGGGGGCACTTGATGCCGACAGAATCCAAAGGCAGAGATGTGAGTGGAAATGACACAAGAAAGTAATTCATTTCAGTGATGACACCAGGAAGACAAGAGACCAACATCTCAGAGACTATATCCCAGGAGCTGAAAATGAATCCTGGCTTATGTTAGGAAAATGTAAGACAGAGGCCCCTGGCTGCATGCAGGGGAACTGAAGATGGATGGGTGCGCGCAGGGGGGCAGGTGTGTGCGTGAAGGGGAAAAGTGAGTACGTGCAGGGGGGCCAGTGGATGTGTTCAAGGAGGCAGGGGCAGGTGAGTGCATGCAGGGAGTGGGAGGGAGCATGTGGGGCAACAGATGGGTGGGTTCAGGGAGGCAGAGGTGCATGCAGGGACATGTGGGTGTGGAGAGAGGGGCAGTGAGGTAGGGCTGTGCATGAGAGAGGTAGGTGGGTGCATGTGGGGACCATGTGGGTGTGCACAGGGAGGTGAAAGTGGTTGGGTGCATGTAAGAGGGCAGGTGGGTGCATGCAGGGGGAGTGAAGGTGGGTGAGTGGGTGCAGGGGGGAAGATGGGTACAGGAAGGGGGCATCGGGGTGAATGGATACATGCAGGGGGCACACGGGTGCATGGAGAAGGGCTGGGGGTCAGGTGGGTGCATGTATGTTGGCATGTTGGTGCAGGCACAGGGGCTGGTGAATGTGTGAAGGGAGGCAGTGGGGCAGGTGGGTGTATGCTGGGTGGTACTGGGCACACAACTGTGCAGGGGGGCAGGGGGGCAAATATCTGTGTGCAGATGTACAGAAAGAGGGGTGGATGTGCTCAGGGGGGCAGGTGGGTGAGTGGGTACATGCAGGTGGAGTGAAGGCAGATGAGTGCGTGCAGTGGGGCAGGGGGCAGGTGGGTGTGTGTAGAGGGGCAGGTGGGTGCATGCAGGGTGCAGGTGGGTACATGCAGGGGGCCAGGTGGATGTATGCATGGGGGTGGATGCATGCAGGTGGGTGGTGTACAGGGGGGCCACGTGGTGTTCGGGGCTCAGTTCTTCCGGTACAAACCCAACTGAACGGTGCCAGCAGGAATAAAGTGCTTCCTGGAAAGAAAAGCCTCAGTGTCATGACTCCCTGTGAGAATCCTGCTACAATAAGGGTGTCGCCCTTTTAGAACAGAAGAACGACTAAATCTCAAGAAACTCTTACCAAAAGAGAAGACACACACTTAAATCCTCATAACAACCATACCCTCATTTACTATGCTTGCCTGACAACAACACTAAACTTGCCTTCCCACCACCCAAAATCTTTTGGTCTTTAGCTGAAGATAGCATTTAGGGTGAGGACTGGGCCACATCGGGGAGTTACTCCGTTTTCCTGGGTATCTGCCATATACAGGACATATGCAAGTTAACTTCTGTTTGTTTTTCTCCTGTTAGTCTATTCAGCAATAAAAGCAAATGAACCATCACCCCATACAAAGACATGGATGAACCTTACCTGTATCCTTCTAAGTGAAGGACTCCTGTCTGAAAAGGCTACATACTATGTGATCCCATTCATAGGGGATTCTGGAAAAGGCAAAACTAGAGATGATAAAAGGATCAAGTGGTAGGGGTTTGAAGTATTCCATGGTATTTGAGTGATTTATACCTGCCACTATGCATTTGTCAAAACCCAAGCATTTTTACATCCAAAAGAATACATCATAATCCTCTAAAATAAAGTTATTTAGGATGTGGGAGTGTCACAGGATGGTGTAGGGGCCAAGGGTAGGTCACCCCAAATGTGCCACTTTGGCATATTGATTACATTTTTTTTAATTTTCAAATTTATTCATATTTGAGAGAGAATGAGCAGAGGAGAGGCAGAGAGAAAGGAAGACACAGAATCTGAAGCAGGCTCCAGGCTCTGAACTGTCAGCACAGAGCCCAACATAAGCCTTGAACTCGGGAATGGCGAGAAGTCAGACACTTAACTGATAACCTTGCTGGATAGAGTACTCTTGGTTGCAGGGTAGTGGGGGGGGGGGGGGGGGGGGGAAACGGGGATTCTTCAGCATCTTGAATACATCATGCCACTTCCTTCTGGCCTGCAAAGTTTCTGCTGAAAAATCAGCTGATAGCCTTATTGATTTCCCTTGAAGATAACTGTTTTCTTTTCTCTTGCTGCCTTTAGAATTCTCTCTTTATCATTTTTTGCCATTTTAATACTATGTGTCTTGATGTGGACCTCCTTGGGTTGATTTTGTTGGAGGCCCTCTGTATGTCTTGGATCTGGATTTCTGTTTCCTTCCCCAGATTCAGGAAGTTTTCAGCTATTATTTCTTCAAATATATTTTCTGCCCTCTTTTATCTCTTCTTCTGGGATCCCTATAATGTGAATGTTATGATGCTTGATGGTGTCACTGAGTTCCCTTAATCCATTTTCATTCTTCATTATTCTTTTTTCTCTCTCCTGTTCAGCTTGATTACTTTCCACTACTCTGCCCTCCAGGTTGCTGATCCATTCTTCTGCTTCCTCTAGTCTACTATTTATTCCCTCTAGTATATTTTTAATTTCAGTTATTGAGCTCTTCATCTCTGATTGGTTCTTTTTTTCTATCTCTTTGTTGAGGGTCTCATTGAGGTCCTCTACTCTCTTCTCCAGTCCAGTATCTTTATGGCCATTACTTTTTTTTTTAATGTTTATTTTTGAGAGAGAGAGAGAGAGAGAGAGACAGCGTGAGCAGGGGAGGGGCAGTGAGAGAGAGGGAGACACAGAATCCGAAGTAGGCTCCTGGCTCTGAGCTATCACCACAGAGCCCGATGCAGGGCTCAAACCCACGAACTGCAAGATCATGACCTGAGCCAAAGTCGGACATTCAACCAACTGAGCCACCCAGGCATCCATCTTTATGAGCATTACTTTAATTTCTCTATTGGGCATATTACTTATCTCCATTTCACCTAGCTCTTCTGCTGTGATTTTGTCCTGTTCTTTTATTTGAGACATATTCCTCTGTCTCCTCATTTTTACTAACTCTCTGTGTCTGTTTCTATGGGTTAGGAAAGTTAGGCATGTGCCCTGCTCTTAAAAGTATTGGCCTTATGAAGAAGAGGTCCTGTGGGGCCCTGCAGTGCAATTATCCCTGTTCACCAGAACCTGGTGCTTCAGGGGTATCTATGTGTTGCATGTGTCCTACTGTTGTGGCTGAGCCACTTTTTCCTTCAGTCTGGTCATCTGCAAGGGCTCCCTTTGCCTGTTGTGGGCAGGGTTTGGTCTCTATGTTGTTAGTGAGCCAGTCTGGAGCTACCTTAGGCTAGACTTGAGTCAGACCAGGCACTTGCTAGAGCTGCAGTAGCACAAAACTGCAGGGCATGCTATCTGTCCTGTTCCCTGAGAAGGGGACATTGCCTACTGTCAGGTCAGATGTCTGCCCCCAGCCCACTGCTGGGGCTGCAATCTGACTAGTCTGTGTGGTTATCTTCCCCTCTCCTCAGTTCAGAAGTCACTTTGGAGTGGTGGTGGCTCCTGTCGGGGCCATTTGCACACTGCCAGGCTTGTGGCACTGCTTTGAATGGACTCCTGATGAGGGCAGGTCCACAGTAGAACATGAGGGTGGGGTGCACAGTGTTAGCAAGGTCTATGCCTGTCTTCTGGAGACACTTTTGAAAATTCCTGCCATCAGGCTGGAGGGGACAGGTCTGCATGGAGGTGGGGTGCACAGTGCCAGCAAAGTCCGCACAGTGCTGCTGCGGGAGGGGACCTGCAGCTATCCGAGAAAACTGCCTAGGCTGAGATGGAGGGGGTGGATCCACAGAAGAGCATAGGGGATAGGGCACACTGTTGACAAGCTAGGTGGAGAGGGTTCATGCTCTGCTGGTTCCCTCAGGTGTCCATGTATCTAGGCTGGGGGGCAGGGGAAGGAAATGGTGCTTGACAGTTCTTTTGTTGTTGAAGTCTCCCAAAGATCTCGGCCCCTCCAGCATATCTCTGTGATTGGTAAGCAAACCTCCCTCCCTAATAAACTAGGCATTTTTCAAACTGCTGTTTCTATGCTGTATCTCAGTGGAACTGTTTGTTGCGCTCTCTCTTTAAGGGCAAGTACTCAGTTTCCTCTCACCCTCCACCTTTCCTAGAGCCAAAACCACTGTTTTTTAAAGTCCCAGATGTTAAGCCCAACTGATTGTAAGAACTCACGAAATTAGGACCCTCTGGTTTTCAAAGCCAAACGTTATGGGAATTCAACTCTCCCGTGTGGGTTCCCAAGCCTAGGGTGACTATTGTGAGGGTCAGTTTCTCTCCCTTCTCTGTACCTGCCCACAGTGTCTCTTCCTCCTGCAGACAGTCTCACAGGTCAGTTTGGCTCCCAACCACATCTCCACCCCTCTCACCCTCTTCAGTGTGGCCTCTTCTCTACACTTAGCTGTGGAGAACCTGTTCTGCCAGTATTTGGGTCATTTTCTGGGTTATTTACACTGATGTGGGTGTTAGCTGTTGCATCCATGGGATGAGGTGAGCTTAGAATCCTCCTACTCCACCATCTTCCCCAGAAGTTGAGCTATTGTCATTTTTATAAAGGACTTTTAAAAGTGTACCTACAGGAGCATCGGGGTGGCTCAGTCGGTTAAGCATCCAACTCTTGATTTCAGCTTCGGTCATGATTTCACAGTTCGTGACATCGAGCCCTGCTTCAGGCTCTGGTCTGACAGCGTGGTACCTGCTTGGGATTCTCTCTCTCCATCCTTCTCTGCCCCTCCCCCTGCTCTCACTCTCTCTCTAAATAATAAACTTTAAACAAAAATAAAAACAAAAGTGTACATATAAGTAATTTGTGGTCTGCCACTTTAATTTTTTTAATATTTATTTGAGAGAGAGAGAGAGAGAGAGAGCATGAGCAGGGGAGGGGCAGGGAGAGAGGGAGACACAGAATCCAAAGCAGGCTCCAGGCTCTGAGCTGTCAGCACAGAGCCCAATGCGGGGCATGAATCCACAGACCACGAGATCATGAGCCAAAGTCGGATGCTTTACCAACTGAGCCACCCAAGCGTCCCTGTGGTCTGTAGTCTGTTACTTTAACCTAACATAAAAGTGGGCATCTAATTAGGCCACATTATTTTCAACATTTCTATGAAATATAATGTTACAACCATTGGACATTTGGGTTATTTCTGGGTTTTCTCTGTGAAATGAAGTACTTTAAAGCAACATCTGTGCATCCAGTCTGCTTTTGTTTGTACTTTATCAGTGATATAACCTTTGGCAATTACATCAATATCATCATCTATAGGAGGGAGATAATGGTGTGACCTACCTCTGAAGGTAGTGGTGTGAATTAATTACACATTATGTGCTAGAAAATGTGTCTAGCCCATAGAAAGCATTTAACTAATATAAACTATTCTAAGTGTGGATTTTAATAACATAATAATGAACATCAGCAGGCATTAAGTTCTGATTTATTACCCCAATCTCATGATTGCCATATTAATTCCCAGCACAGTACTCAAGAGACTTTTTAATGGTTTGTATCTCCCAGATTGGAGGCTTCACAAAGAGGACACTTAGGGTAAGAACTCATCCTTACTCAGCAAGAACTATCTCCCAGATATCTAGGTGAATGAGGCCTGAGAGTGTCAGGGTGAGGGGGGGCGGGGGGGGCGGTGCAGAAGGCAAACAAGGACAGAGATCTGGGTCAAGTGACAAATACCTCTTGGATATTAGTGACAGACAGAAAGGCTGCCAGCATACAGAGTCACTCCTGTGTAGATAAGACTACCATACCTACAGGAAAGAGATTTCTGACATGGGATGCCCAGCCAGCTCAGGGAAGAAATTTTGGGAATACAGTAAATGTGGCAACAAATGAAGTGCCTGCTCAGCCCCCACCCCCCCCCCTTTTTTTTTTTTTTTTTTTTTTTTTTTTTGGACACTGCAGAACTCAAAATGGAAAGAAACCATGTATATGCAGTAAACATGGAAAAGCCTTTAGCCAGGGAACCATTCTCCTTTTGAAACATGACATAATTCATGCTCAAAAAGATCCTAATAAATGTGGGAAAGTCCCTCATCAGAAAACATTCTTTATTCAAGAACATAGTTGGTACCAGAAGGAAGTTTTTCTAATGCAATGAATGTGGGAAATTTCTCTCTTCACGTCTTCTCCTGTACCCATTTTCAACTCACTGCCTCACTCACCCTCTTGCAGGAAGCCTTCTGTGGTAGATGCCTTTCCATGCCTCCAGAATACCTGCACTCCCTAAAACATTGATGTTTCCCTGCATTCCTCTAGGCAAGGATGCCTGCTGATTCATGGCATGGTCCAAGAGCCCAACATGAGCACCTGAAAGAAGGGTTGGGCAGGCACCTACTCACTTGCCTCCAGATCTGGCTGAAGATGGAGATCCTCACTTTGATGGACTTTATGGGAACTTCCTCTATCTTCAGGCCCTCCTCTGAGGCCCACACTACCTTCCTATAGGCTCACAAGTTCCACAGAGTTCTCTCTTCTGGCTGGATATCTGAAGGAAAGAAGAAAGGAGACTGGGGGAGTGGGAGCTCATAGCAAAAGCCAAGTCCAGGGATCCCTGGAGCCAAGATCTGCTCACCCTTTCCATGAGCCACTTGCCCTATTCATTGTACCTCTAGCCATGAGTCTCCTCCCGGGAAAGCCATGCTCCATCTCTAGCTGGATGCCACATTCCAGGGACAGGATCCTCCTCACTGAAGCTAGGAGTTGAGCCTCTCCTCCCTGTCCCAACACCATATTCATCCCTTGCCTGGTCCTATTACCCATGTATCTCCTCCCAGATACTGGCTATGGCCACTCTCCTCCTGTCCCTACTAGCTCTAACCCACAGATATGTCCTGATGAAGCAAACTCTAGACAGAACCTAATATACACAGTCAAATAAAAACAGTTCTTTATTGAACACATTTACGCTGAAGTCAACCAACCCCTGACCACAGATAAAGCCCATTTGGTGATCAGTACAACAATGCAAACAAAGTGAGGCAGAGGCTCGGGTTCCAGGTTCCTCATGTCAGAAGTTTCTGATTCACAGAGAGGAGGGCTGCAGAGAACTTCATCAGCATCTGGTCATTAATTACAGCAGAAACTGAGATGACACTTGGAGGAACAGAGGAAACTGGGAGGCTCTGCGGGGACATTTGTTGGTCCCACACTTGACTTTTACATACACACTGCCTGTGTCCCTGCCTGCCAGTGACAGACAGGACCCTTGAGAGTTCCCTCAGGGACCATTCCTCAGGTGAGACCTCCTTGATGGAAACCGAAGCCTCTGAAAACATCGTGAACTGTCTCCTCATGAAAAACTGCCCAATCGTTCCTAGTTTGTTGCCTAATCAATAAAACTGCCCATCTTTGATGGAAAGGATCACACACAGGATGTTTCTGAGCTCAGCCTTCCCTGTCTAAATCCAGGATGGAAATTCTGCCAGTGTCGCCAATACCAGGACCAGAAAGTGCTTTGACAGAGTCCAACTTCACTTTCTTAAATGGGAGTCTTGAGGGAAGCAACAAGGCTCTCCTGGACGCCTGAGTCTCCACATTCTCAAAACCCAGAGTCTTTGCCACAGACACGTACACATGTGTCATGCAGGATTCACGTACATGGGCTTCCCCACAGCCCAGAGGGCATACACCACTCTTGGCACCTCCAGCAAGGAGACAGTGAGGCCACCGTGTTCATTCTCAGACCTCTGAGTATCTATTCTTACACTCTGCAGCAGCTCCTCCAGATCCTCTTCTGTCTCCAGCCTGCCGAGTGCTCCACTGGACAGTGAGGACACTGATAGATCTACTTTGATGTCACAAACAAATATCACCTCATAAGGTGAGCCCCAGATGCTCCAGTTAAACAATCTGTTCTTTGGGCCACCTGATGGCTTAGTCAGTGGAACATGCAACTCGATCTCAGGGTTGTGGGTTCGAGCCACACATTGGGTATACACATTACTTAAAATAAAATCTTTAAAAATGAAAAATAAAACAAAACAACAAAAAACATTCTGCTCTTCATCACTTGGACAAAGTGCAGCCCCAGGATCCAAGTGCTGGTCCCCTCTGTGTGAACCAGGCACAAGCATGCTCTCCATGTGTTGGTGGCCCTTCTCTAGGCTGCCTGGGCTCTGGCTCAGATAGTGCTTTCTGGTCATGATTGTTAAGCCACTCCGTGTGCCTTTAAATACACCATTCACCTCATTTGCAAAGTATCTTCCATTCCCAGACTGGAGAACAGCAGGGGCCCCATAGATGCAGAAGATGTCTGGCAGACATCTGGCCACGTCCGCACCACTACTGCTGGTCAGAGGCCTCAACTGGACAAATTTGGTTGTGTGTCCCTGGTAGACCATGATGAATTTGAATTGTCCGTTGGCCTGCGACTGCATGTCAATAAGGTCCACCTGGCACTGGCTCCTGGTCTCCACAAACATCAGTCTTCAACATACCTTTCTTCAGAGGATGCAACTCCTGCTGACAGGATTTGCATATAGCTTCAAGTATAGGAGTATGGCTTCCCGTGTCACATTCTTATATCTCTTTAGCTCTGCCAGCATCCTAGGCTTCCCTCCGTGCCCAATGCTAACATGGGCCTCATGTGCTACATGTTCTTGTTTTTAATACATTAGCAATACATGTGCATACATGTTCTTGTTTTTAATACAGTAGCAAAAGCTCATGTTGCCTCTGACAGGGGGATAACTGGCATTTCCTTGTTCCCAATACAGATAACAAATCACTTCAGGCAGTGGAGCAAGAGGGTAGACTTCCTCTTTTGTAGTTTGGTATGTTTCACTTGTTCAATGATCTCACTGTACTTGTCACTTGTGAAATACATGGAATTGTCTTCTCTCTTTTTAGACAGCAAAAGGTCAAAACAATGATAAAACTGTTTGGCATCACACCCAAGATCCTCCCTGGATGCAGTTGGGAGCTGTGATAACAGTGGGGAGCAATACCAGGTGGAAAGTAATACAGGCACAGTTTACCAAAAACGCTAAGCCAGGTCTCCCTGCCGGGGCAGTTGGGCACTCACTGACCAGCAGGCTTGGACTCCTAAATGGAAATGGGCCACATGCCCCACACCCCATGGCAAACTAACAGCAAGTGACTCTTCCCTTATCTGATTAACATATCCAAAAATGGTGTTTAAAATCAATCTTTCATCTGACTCTGATTTTTGTTGTTGCTGTTGTTGTTGTTGTTGTTGTTGTTGTTGTTCATCTGACTCTGATTCTACATTGAGTGGTGCAGACACCCAAATGGGAGTAGCTGACCGGCAACCCTGGGATCTCAAGATACACCCACAGTAGCCACTCCCAGGAGAAGCCAGAGCTCTGGGTGTCCAAGATGGCCCAAGTTTGGGGATAGAAGAATTTCCTGCTCAGGTGTGATAGGTCCAGCCAGCAGGTAGTACTCATTTCATGTATGTA
Organism: Panthera tigris; assembly: GCF_018350195.1. Taxonomy (NCBI): domain Eukaryota; kingdom Metazoa; phylum Chordata; class Mammalia; order Carnivora; family Felidae; genus Panthera; species Panthera tigris. The sequence goes on from NC_056674.1 coordinate 33,993, forward strand.
ATATGAGCTGGAGTCTGGACATATGCCCGCCAGGTGTGCACAGGTGTGTACAGAAGGCAGATGGGAGATGTGTGGGCATCTAGGCTTGACAGCAAAACCTTCAGGCCAAATTTAAACAATAACCAGTCCTCTAGAGCAGCCCTCCATCTCCCTACTCCTGTGGAAAGAAGGTAATCTTGAGTAAAGACCTTCTGCAGCAGGAACCCATAGCTGGAGACAGACCACTCACCTGAGGGCCTGTATGTCCAGCAATAAGGCCAACCCACTCCCCAAAATCTGCATCCTTACCCAAACAGGTCACATCCCCAAAGGTCACCGTCTGCAGAGCAATGGGTGGCCCCCAGCATTCCCTTGTGGGATCCACGGCCTTTTCTCCAAATGCCACCACTGTCTGGAATGAGCCGTGTCCACAGGGAGAAGAAAGTCAAAAGGGCATGGCAGGTATCAAATGGAAACCGGTAAAGAGAGGAGTGCAAGGCAGAGAGACCAGGGGAGGAGACAAGAAGAAAGGAAGAATTAGCATCCAGTTCTGGCCAAGGGACACCTGCAGCCATGAGGATGCCCCTTGCTGGGGGCTTGGAGATCTGGTGAGTATTCTACCTCTCTAGCTCACCCACCAGTCTCTCCTCTCTCTCCCCAACCAATCAGATGGGGCACAGCATCATTTCAGAGAACAGGACAGGGTGACAATTAGCATCCAATTGCTAATCAGTTCCTCGTTGGACAGGTCTGCCCCAGGGCTCTAAAGCAACTCAACCACATCTGCCTCTGCCACCTCTCTGAAACCTGCAACATGTGTCAGTGCCAGGATGTCCTGCCGGATCTGTAGCAGAGTTTCCACATGCAGCCTTCTGGCCTCCCGCTTGACGCACTGAGGCCACAGCTTTCTCCACCCCCTACTCAGCGTCGCTGGTGGGACCTCCTCCCAGAAGTCAGAGATGTTGTAGACAGCATCAAGGATGCTGTATACTCGCCAGAAGTCAAAGACCACAGACTGCTGGTCCCTGCCTCCCACCCTCAACGCCAACAGGCAGAAGACCCTCCATAAGCAGCAGGCCTTGAAGGTGGCAACAGTGCCCTGGTTCTTGGGCTGGATGAGGGCCGTCGTGTTCTTGGGCAAGTACTCCACACACACATGGTCGGAGAGGTTGTCCAGGTTCCCAGGGTGGCCAGGGACACTGTCCAAGACAAGCAGTGATGGGCACAGAACCTCTCCACAACTGGGCAGAAGAAGTGCACACACCACTCCTGGAAGATGCTCATGGTCACCCAGGCCTTCTTGTGTGAACACCACACCACAGGCAGGTTGGGCTTGGAGAAGCCCTTGAGGGTGTGAGAGTTCTCTGAGGGATACACCAGCAGCAACTTCAACGAGATCGCCAGCCGCACTGCCACTGAGTAGCAGCGTCAGGATATCTCAGGCAGCTTTGCACCCAGGGGCTGATTTCTCCTCCAGGGAAAGGAACGTCCTGTCAGGCAGTCGCTTCCAGAAAAGCCCAGTCTCATCCACGTTGAACACCTACCATGGTGTGTAGCCACCCTCCTGGATCACTCTCTGAAGCAGGGCAGGGTATCTGCACACAGATGCAGCAGTTGTGCCCATGGCCTCGCAGCCCCCAGCCTCACCACCCACCCCAAGGCATGCAGGCTTTGGCATGCCTTAAAACACGCGAACCACCCACAACTGCCCCGAAGGTCTCCAATTGGGCACCCACGCCCTGCTCCCACTTGAGGTCCTCGAACAGGCTGCAAGCCTTCTCCTGGATGAAGCATGATGTTGATGGGCACATTGAGCTCATTCTGGTCATTGATCCACATGCTTAGCTTCCACTCCATATTCTCCATCACCAGGCTGCAGCTGTGCATCAATTTGGTGGCCGCCTGCAGTGTGGCCACCTGGGAACTGGCTCGGATCTTCTCCTTGTTGTCACGAATGGTAGCCATGGTGGAGGTGGAGAGCCCCAGCACATTCCTGATTCTGCTGAGCTTCTCTCCGGCTTCAAAGAGCCACAACACCTCAAGCTTATCCTGCAGGTTGATAGCCTTGTGGTCCCACTTGGTGCATGGGCACTGGCTTGTGCTGGGTGGTCTCTTCAAAGAGATCTTCAGCCCAGAAATGGTAGAGGAGGCTCTGTCTGCATCACTCTCTCCAGACACAGCTAAAGAATAAGTGTGTTCCCACCCTGTGACTGCTGATTTCAGTGCCACTGCCACCCTGGCCCTGACCCTCTGTAAAATGGGAAGAAAATTTTACTCGTGGAAAGTGCAGACAAGTTTGGATAAAACCTGCTAAAGACCATTGATAAATCTCTTTCATTTGGCCACAGAGCAATGGATGAACTCTGGTCCCACAGACTAAATTAACTTACCCTCAGTAATGGAGCAAGCTTCTGAAAACCCATTACCACTTTACAACAATGCCTCCCAATGGGCACACTGTTCCAAATCACCCACTTCAACCCACCTCCTGAAGGATCCAGTGTGATACAATACATAACACACTGATGTCAGACCAAACACAGAAATCAGAAAGTAATGGGGGAGTGGTGGGGGGCACTCAGCACATTGTAGCAGGGTACAAAAATTTACAACAACTGTACATAAAACTGAACTCTGAGCTTCCAGGCATCCAAGGAGGAAAACAAAAAGCTGTCCTGCTAGAATAAACACATTTCATGGCTCTGAGCTTGCAGAGACCGTGAACAACGTAATTAAGGATATCAAAATGCATGGTTTTTGTTCTGTTGTTGTTTTGCTTTGCTAGAGGGAATAGCTAATCTTTGAACAACAACCAAGGGTTGGGGCACCAACCCCCCTCCAAGCAGTTGAAAATCCACTTATAACTTCTGACTCCCCAAAAACGTGATCACTAATTAACTACTGTTGACTGGAAGTTTTACCAACAGCATAAGCAGTCAATTAATACATATTTTGTGTATGTATTAGACACTGTATTCTTACAATAAAGCTAGAAAAAATGTTATTAAAAACACAGGGGCGCCTGGGTGGCTCAGTCAGTTGAGCACCGACTTCGGCTCAGGTCACGATCTCGCGGTCTGTGAGTTCGAGCCCCGCATCGGGCCCCTGTGCTGACAGCTCAGAGCCCAGAGCCTGTTTCAGATTCTGTGTCTCCCTCTCTCTGACCCTCCCCCATTCATGCTCTGTCTCTCTCTGTCTCAAAAATAAATAAACGTTAAAAAAAATTCAAAAAAAAACCACAAAGAAAATACATTTACTGAAGTATACTCTATTTATAAAATAAAACCCACGTATAAGTGGACTCAGGCAGTTCAAGCCCATTCTATTTAAGGGTCAACTATACATGGGCATGGTAAAATGACCCAGACAGGCTACTGTGGAATCAGGCAAGGGGCCTAGAGGCAGTAGGGAAACTCATTTCCCTAGTAGCCTTCCACAACAAGGCCGACCAGTTTCTTTCAGGAACAGCATCTCTCACAGTTGAGCTTTGCACTACTGACTTGTGACTGGAGTTTCACAGTGAAGCATCCTGGCTATGCCCAAGAGCAACCAGCATGTCAGTGACTCACAGAAAGTCTCTTGAGCCCAGCTTGGGTACATGTGGACAGGGCAACTGTAGGAGTTCTCAGGTTTTGCAGTCTCTCAGGAAGCTCCAGGAATGACAGTCAGGGGTGGGGAGGGCCAGGGTGTGGCCCACTCACCTGGCAGGAGACCCTGGGCATGCTCCTTGGCTGATCTGCTCTCCTTCCCATGTGGGCTCAGTCCATGTCTGTGAGCAACACCCTCTCTCCTCCTGGAGAAGCCCCTGGGTTACTGCTAGGACCACAAACACACAAGTACCCTGTGACACAGAAGCAAGCTTTGGTCCCTATCTCATGGGGCAGAGCCATCCCTTGGGAGACTGTACAATGCCCAAGGACCAAAAGGTCCCTCCACTTCAAGGCAAGCCTGACCAAGGAATGGAAGGCCAGCTATTTGTCACAAAACACCTCAGCTTCCTTTCCTGCCCAAAAGAGACAACCATGCAGGGCTACCATGAGGACTAAAGGTGAAACAGCCCTCCACAGTGCTCAGCACCAAAGCAGGGGATCCAAGGACATCCATGTGCTGAAAAGCCATAAGGGCAGAGGAGGCAAAGAGGAGTGGCAGCTAGGACAGGTGTGTGTGTCCTGGGGTGGACAAGATAAATGACTCCTAAAAAGCCACTAAAAGGGAAGGGTCAAGCTGCTTCTGACACTGGAAGGGTCCCCAACGGGAGATGGAGTGAAAAAGCAGGTGCAGAGCATTAATGGGGCTTTCTTTAGAAGTGTCTATATACCTACACACACACACACACACACACACACACACACACACACACACACACGTGTGTGTGTGTGTATGCTGCATATGTGTATTTAAAACAAGGGAGGAATTGGGGCGCCTGGGTGGCTCAGTCGGTTAAGCGTCCGACTTCGGCTCAGGTCACGATCTCGCAGTCCGTGAGTTCGAGCCCCGCATCGGGCTCTGGGCTGATGGCTCAGAGCCTGGAGCCTGTTTCAGATTCTGTGTCTCCCTCTCTCTCTGCCCCTCCCCCGTTCATGCTGTGTCTCTCTCTGTCTCAAAAATAAATAAACGTTAAAAAAAAAATTTACAACAAGGGAGGAAGGACACACAAAGGTTAACAGTGGCCATCTCCAAAGAGGCAGATCAGGTGTGAGGCTTGACCTTTATATATTTTGTTAAGATTTGAATTACTTTATAATGCATATATGTTACATTGTTAGATTTAAAACATAATGGGAGGATAAACTGATAACAATCAGCGTATTGCCTTCTATCTCTTTGCAACAAAAACTATGACTAAATTAATAAGAGAAAACTCACTTTGGGGAAGTCGGGCAAAGACAAGTGGTGGACAGAGAAATGGAGAGGAGAAGCCTGCTAGGGTGGGGACCCAAGAGAAGCAAAGCCAAGATCAAAGCCAACCTAGGAGGCACAGCCAAGGCACCCCAGACACAGGAGAAGAATCTCAACCCCCATTACAGGCCGATGCAGTCAGTCCTGCCCAAAGATATGTCCTCTGGACCTACCGAATGCTGTTTTAAACCGGAAACTGGTGGGGCACATGGCTGGCTCAGTGGGAGGAGCATGCAACTCTTGATCTCAGGGTGGTGAGTTCGAGCCCCATGTGGGGGGTAGAGATAACTTGAAAATAAAATATTCAAACAAAAAATTTTTAATAAAAAATAAATTATGTGGGGCACCTGGGTGGCTCAGTCGGTTAAGCGGCCGACTTCGGCTCAGGTCATGATCTCACGGTCCGTGAGTTCAAGTCCCGCGTCGGGCTCTGTGCTGACAGCTCAGAGCCTGGAGCCTGTTTCAGATTCTGTGTCTCCCTCTCTCTCTGACCCTCCCCTGTTCATGCTCTATCTCTCCCTGTCTCAAAAATAAATAAAATGTTTTTAAAAAATTTTTTTTAATAAAAAAATAAAAATAAATAAATAAATTATGTGGGAATGCAAGCTGGTGCGGCCACTCTGGAAAACAGTATGGAAGTTCCTCAAAAAACTAAAAATAGAACTACCCTACGACCCAGGGGCGCCTGGGTGGCGCAGTCGGTTAAGCGTCCGACTTCAGCCAGGTCACGATCTCGCGGTCCATGAGTTCGAGCCCCGCGTCAGGCTCTGGGCTGATGGCTCGGAGCCTGGAGCCTGTTTCTGATTCTGTGTCTCCCTCTCTCTCTGCCCCTCCCCCGTTCATGTTCTGTCTCTCTCTGTCCCAAAAATAAATTAAAAAACGTTGAAAAAAAAATTAAAAAAAAAAAAAGAACTACCCTACGACCCAGCAATTGCACTACTAGGCATTTATCCACGGGATACAGGTGTGCTGTTTCGAAGGGACACATGCACCCCCATGTTTATAGCAGCACTATCAATAATAGCCAAAGTATGGAAAGAGTCCAAATGTCCATCGATGGATGAATGGATAAAGAAGATGTGGTGTACATGTATATATATATATATATATATATATATATATATATATATGTATATATATTATATATGTATATATGTGCACATATGTATATATGTATATATATGTATATATGTATTATATATGTATATATGTGTGTATATATGTGTATATATATGTATATATATGTGTGTATATATATATGTATATATGTATATATATATATATACACACACAATGAAGTATTACTCAGCAATCAAAAAGAATGAAATCTTGCCATTTGCAACTACGTGGATGGAACTGGAGGGTATTATGCTAAGTGAAATTAGTCAGAGAAAGACAAAAATCACATGACTTCACTCATATGAGGACTTTAAGAGGCAAAACAGATGAACATAAGGGCAGGGAAACAAAAATAATATAAAAACAGGGAGGGGGACAAATCAGAAGAGATTCATAAATATGGAGAACAAACTGAGGGTTACAGGAGGGATTCTGGGAGGGAGGATGGGCTAAATGGGTAAGGGGCACTAAGGAATCCACTCCTGAAATCATTGTTGCACTATATGCTAACTCATTTGGATGTAAATTTTAAAAAATAAAAAAATAAAATAAAATAAATAAAAAATAAATTATGAACTGGTGCCAACAATAAAAACCTAGATTCGGGCTTTCCTGATGGCAATGTTTAGCCATACCCAAAAGCAGCAGAGACCAGGCAACCCCATCTGGTCCCAGACTTACTCCTGTGTCTTTGGGTTTGGGCACTGGGGACCTGAGACTTCAAGACAAGCACCTACTCCACTATTCAGACAGTATAAGCCTGGGGAGACTCCACACTCACAACCAGAAGCCGAAGGAGGCTGCAGGGCAGGCTCCAGGGCCAAGCCTGGGGGTGAGGGGAGGTGGGGGGAGGCTGAGCACAGCTGCTGAAGTGACCCTCCATGGTCTGGGGTAAGGGAAGGTTGTGGGGGTGGGGAGTGGTCAGCAAGATGTGGCATCTTTGACTTTGAAAGACTCACAGCTTCACAGCTCACCTGAGCTCCATCTGTGAAGAGTTTGGCTGACTCTGCCAGGTCTCCAGACCACTGGTCCTCGGGATGAGACTGGGCCAGCACTGAGGGGAGAGGAAAGTGTTAGTGCCTTCAGCCCCACCCTAAGGACACAGAGGTCAGGCACCCAGGCAGTTAACATGTACCCAGATGCTGGCCCGGGACTCTGAGCTGAATGAGAACAAGGACTGCCATCCAAATCACACAGAACACCCTGCCCTGGCCAACATGCACCTCCTCCTTTGGTCCACATACACATACATACCTTAAGAGTACATCCAAGGCCCCTGAAACCCAAATCACTGAAACACCAAGGAAACAGTCATGAGAGCCTTCCTTTGGCTGCAGCCAGATGTTCAGGAAAGGGTTGACTCAGCAGGCCTGGGTTGTCCAAACCTTGCACATTCCAAAAGTTTGGCCCTTGACCTGCTCCTGAAAGGTAACCTCTTAAGCCCTTGGAATATTCTGCCTCTTAAAGGTATCTCTGTTTACCTAAGGACTTAGGCCAAACCAGATAGTTCATGCTAACAATGTGACTTACAGTGGTGACCCTGGTCCACATTGTACCAACCTGACCTCTGGGAGGAGTTGAGACTGAGTAACTATGGTTAGTATACTCCATACCTATGTAACTGACCCTCAATAAAAACCCTGGATGCCACAACTCGGGTAAGCATCCCTGGCTGCTACACTGTCACATATCATTGCTGTGAGAATTAAGCACTGTCCACATGACTACCCTGGGAAAGGTCATGTGGAAACTTATGCCCACTATCTCCCAGACTATGCACCTTTTTCCATTGCTGAGTTTAATATGTATCTTTTCGCTATAATAAACTATAATCACGAGTATAACAGCCTTGTTGAATTCTGAGACTCCTTCCAGCATATCATTAAGACTAAAAGTGGTCTTGGGGACCCACACACATACCTTGACATTGACAGCCAAGGAAATAGTTTGAGACATTTGGCTTCTGGAATCCCTGACAGCATCACAACAATCATCTCCAAGGCCACCCAGAGAAAGCAAGGGCCAGCCCCTCTACCCTCTCTCACGTGGGGGCATTGGAGGGGCCAGCAATAGGCCGAGACCAGGTAAGGGCATGGAGCAAAGGCAGGAGTCTTCATGTAAATGTGAACTATGGCAAACTTGAAACTGTGTTATTTCAAGGATGAATGGATGTAACCATGCACATCCCACAAGATCCACATGAGTACCAGGCCTGAGTCCATTTAGTGACCTACTAGTAGGCTGCTATTCCAACATCCACAATGTTATAATGCAAAATCTTTCTTCTTTTTAAGTTTTTTTTTAGTAATCTCTACACCCAATGTGGGGCTCAAACTCATGACCCCAAGATCAAGAGTCACATGCTCTTCTGACTGAGCCAGCCAGGTGCCCTGCAAAATCTCTTTTTATAGTGTGTATCACCTAAGCATCTATTCAGTGAGAAGCTTGGAACTGGAACTAAGAGACCTCTAACGAGGAGGCAAACAGTCAGGAGACAGCCCGCCTCAAAACACCAGCAACAGGCTTAGAAAAGAGCACAGTACCACAAGCAAACACCCCACAAAAACTACAGACACATTCATCCAAAATGTCTCGCCTGCACCTCACATTCATGCCTAGGTGAAAACCTGCATTATCAAGGTTTTCCTTAACAGTAAGTGAATCCAGTTTGCAGCCTTTCCAGCATGTACAGAACTAGCTTCATCATGTCCCCTTCAAAGAGCCCAGCACCACCCAGCACTGGCCCTCTTTTCAGTTTCTAGTTGTCTCAATTCCAATCTCTTCCCTTTGTGCCTACATCTGTAGGAGGGTACTATTCCCTGCAGTCCCTACAGCCATGACACCTTTTTTCTATACTTTTCTCTTCCTTCAATACCTGTTAAATTATTTGCATTAAAATCCTCTCTGTTAAAACGAGTGGTATGTTAGCATTCCTCAAAAGGTCAAACAGCCTCACCAGTCATTCCACCCCCAGGTATATAACCAAGAGCAATGAAAACATTTGTCCACATAAAAACACATACACATACATTCACAGCATCATTATACATAATAGCCAAAAGGCACAAACATCCCAAATGTCCATTAATAGATAAATGAATAAACAAAATGTGATATACTCATAGAAGATATTATTTAACCATAAAAATGAGATAATTACATGCCACAACATAAATGTACACTGAAAACATTACACTCAATGAATGAGGCAAGTCATAAAAAGCTACATATCATATGATTCCCTTTAATGAAATGTCCAGAATAAGCAAATCCATAGAGACACAAATATTAGTGTTTGCCAAGGCATTAGGAGTAAAATGGGGAGTGACTCCTCATGGGCACAGTTTCTCTGAGATGTTTAAATTATGGTATGAGGCAATGGTAATGGTTATATAATCTTGCAAATATACCAAACCCAGGGACTGTATACTTTTTTTGTATGCAAATTATAACTTAGTAAACCTGTTTTTGTTTTTCATCACTAGGTTTTCTACCTCTTGATATGGAGGACCAAGAAGACAAAAGACACTGCATAGGTATCTGTGAGCAAATGAGTGAACAAATGCCAGGATGAATGATGGCATCCTATCCAACCATCTCTCCAGCCGGTTTCATGATTATCCCCTCCCCACAGGCATACAGACACATGTTGCCCAAAGTGAAGATGTCACATGGCATGAACTGCAAAGCCATCCCTGGCGAGGCCAATCTCTGTTCACCTCCTCGTGCCCCACCCCCTCCAGAGAAAACAGGATACCCTAATTATGACTGGTGGTCTCACTATCCAACTCTCTAAACAGACCAAGTTCCAATAGGGCAGAAACCTTGCTTGTTTCCTTCCTTGATTGACTTAGATGCCTGGAACATGGCATGCATCCAGTGACATTTTGAGTAAGGAAAGAAGGAAGAGAAAGGAGGCCTGGTGCACCCTGAGAGGGTGAAATGTCATGCCAATGTCAAGCTCCCATCTCTGGGAGGCTCACAGGCTACAAAATGCTCCAAACATGTTGCAGCTTTTGAGTCTTCTTCCCAGTGATAAGAACACTGGGTCAGGGTGGTAGGTTGTGTCCCCTTCTGCATTCCCCAGCCCCTGGGCCTCCCAACCAGGCCCCTGGGCCCCTGTGGCTCACCAGTTTCCTGCATCATCTGAGCAAGGCTCTCCACCAGCACCACAGCCTCCTCAGCACTCTCAGGGCACTGGGACTCCACCCAAACCTGGGTGTCAGGTGGCAACACACCCAAGAACTGCTCCAGCACTAACAGCTCCATCATTTGCTCCTTGGAGTGTGACTCAGGCCTCATTCACCAGCAGCAAAGATCTCATAGCCTGGCCAGGGCCTCTCAGGGCCCTGCTGCCTCTTCATAGCAGAAGCTGCAGAAGCACTGTCAGGGGTCCCTACAAAGCCTGGACAGCAGAGTGGAGGGCTGAGGGTTAGAGAGAGGTTCAGGATCCCATGAGGTGGCCTCATCATCCTCCCTCTTGATGACCACAAGCTCTTTTTGACTGAGGGGTGCTGGGCCTACTGCCATGGCAAGACCTTGGGAAGCTGGTCTCACCTGCACTCACTCAGGCCACACACTGTCTTCCTGGGACAAATGCCCACCCAATCAGGGCCACAGACCATGCACGCCCTTCCAGCCACCCATACCCTCGAGGTCACTTCCTCTTGCAGAAACTGTCCCTAAGTCTGGCTAGCTGGCAACCTGGTAGGGGATATCTCCAGCCTGAACTTCCCCATCTGTGCCTTCAAGAGAACACCTGGCACTGGGAATCTGGTCAAGAGGAGAGTGAACCCACCCCTGCAGGGGGAGTTTACAGTAGCTCATATCAGGCTAGGTAAAGGTACGAGAGTTGTTCCTGGAGATAGAGGGCATGGATATGCCATATCTCAGTGAACTGAGAGAACTCCACCAACAGCCAAACAGAAGTGCTGGTGGGAACTAGCAGAGGGTCTGTGCCCAGGGAGGGTCAGAGCAAGTGAAGAATACAATCTTCCAGACACTAGGAAGAGTGATGTAGGGTGATGGGGACGCATAGGGCAAGCTAAGGGCAAAATACAGGCTGGCATACTGCCCCCTGCCCCCAGGTGGAATATGTGTAATATTCCTCGGACACTCCTGGCTACCCAAGAACAAAGGAAAGGGGCTTAAGTGCTTGCCATGGTGATGTGGGAAACCAAGGCAAATGAAAAATTAAATTCCCTTACTGCCTACAGCCCATTGACAGGTCCTTGAGACCGGCAGAGTGACCTCCCTCTAGGAGTTCAGCTACCTCAAGGATGACACTTTGCTGGGAGCAAAAGAGAACCTTGGCTTCACATTATCCCAACCTCAAGGATCCTGTAAGTCAACTTCCTTTATTTCAACTGCTTCAAGATATATGCTGGCAATCATACTCCAAGCTTATGGTTCCCCGATATGCATCTAAAGAGTCTCATCACTGAGGCTTTATTAAACGGTGATAAATGGTGTTTCCCTAGCAACAGCTAGCCCCTCAAGGTCCTGGAAACCTTGTTTCCAAAATTCCTTAAAGACATACTCTATCCCTGACCCCCTCCCAACCTGAGGGTATATAATGAGTTACCTGTCACAACCTCAGTGTACCTCTTCCTGCCCACAGGTCCTGTCCCCATGCTTTAATAAAATCATCTTTTTGCACCAGATATCTTCAAGAATCCTTTCTTGGTCATTGGCTCTGACCCCACGAACCCCCCCCCCACCGCCATCACCCCAAAACTTCATCATAGAGGACAGACTGGAAGAGAAAGATGGAAACTAAAAACAATTGCAGGGCAGCCAGCATGGGTCAGGTGCAGGGATAGCAACAGCTGACACCTACGCTGGAAGGCCTTCCTTTCCCCCATGGCAGACTCCTACAGAGCCCAAGAGGCTCAGCTCATACCAATTAGCCAAGATCAACAAATGTCAAGTAGAGATGTCCACTCTACAATGTTCAACAAGAAACTAATCTGTGGCGGTCCTCACACAATGTGATCCCACTAATGTTGACATATTTTAAAGCAACAAAATTCTGAGGTGTATGTGTGTGTGCATGTATGCAGAAGCTACTGTTATAATAAATGTTCAGAAACGGGTCCTGAAAAACAAACTCCCAGCAAGCAAATCTGGGGAAAGTAACTGGAGGAGGAGTCCACTTTTTTTCAGAAATCTCTACACACCGTCTCAATTTTTTTGGCAACGACCATTTGTTACCATTGCAACTTTAACACATAATTTCAGTGCCAGCACATGTTGTTATATGGGTTGGTCAAGGTTCCCAAACTGGGGAACCTCCATCCACCACCACCACCACCACCACCACCCCGCCCCCCCCACCCCCCCACCCCCCCACCCCCGGCACACCCACCTAACCACCAGGTGCCCAGAGGCGGTGGCTAGAGAACATTCTGGCCAGCAGGATCAGCACAGGCAAGAGCCATGTGGCCAGGGCGATCCTACAGAGAGTTTGGCAGTATAAGGGTCTGGATTTTAATCGCCATGTGTGGGGAGCACCCCTCCCCATCACTCTCACGGATGAACGCACAAGTAGTGGGAGCAAAAAGGAACTCAGGTCTGGACTGAGGAAATCCAGAGACTCCCCAGAAGAAGTGAGAAGTTTTGAGGGTGTAGGTTGGGTGTGAATCTAAAAAGGAAGGAGGGAAGCCCAGAAAATTGGCTCGTGTAGGATAACAGCGCCAACCGGCTGATGGAACCGCGAAGGGTGGCGAGAGCTGACCTCAGCCCGGAACCACTTCCGGGCCAGGACCCGCTCACACAGGACTCTAGGGCCAAGGGGCCCCTGAGCCACCTCTCCCGGAGGACTAGCTGGGCTCCCAGGGAAACGGGTGGTGCTTCTCTGCACCACCTCCCCTGCCGTCCTCCACCGGCTGCGCACCCTACCTCAGGCCTTTCCGACACTCCTGGCCGGATTGCGCCAGGACTCACCGCCCCAAGCAGCCACACGGACCAGTCCCACCGCGCTTGAACAATGACCAACCACCCTGGGGACAAGAACCGGGAGCTTCCGGCGCCTTGTATCCCCCCGACACCCCCCAACTCTACTCGACAACCCACGCAAGCAGGCCAAGAGGTGAGGGACACGGGTGTCGGTTGCTCCTGCAGGTCTATGGCAACGGCCCGCTGCCGGAGTTGAAAGGCGTAGGAGGCCGCCTCTGTCGGCTAGGTTCTCTAGGAAACGTAGTCCCCAACGCGTCAGAGATCCAACCTGTAGAGTTGCAGACCGTGCATTTCACAGGAGACACGGGGCTTCCCTGTCGCACCACCAGGGCCCCCCGGAAATGTTCAGGGACCTGCTAAAGGTTGCTGGTTGAACGAATCCAGGGCTCTCCAGTCATTTGTTGAGGGCCAGGCGCTGTCCCCGGCTCTGAACAAACGAGCCCTGGAGCCAGACGGGCACACGCATGCCTAGTCTCCGCTATGCAATGTCTGCAAGGTCTCCAGTGGCTGCTCATGCGACTACACCTTCCACCCACCGGGCTTTGGCCTCAACGACTCCTGCCTGGTCACCTGCCTCCTTCAGCTGCTGCACCGCATTCAGCCTCCATGGAGGATATTCCTTCCTCCCATTCCTTAGGCCCTTACAAACCACCCTACCACATTGGGCTGTGTCTGTCAAGCCCTTCTGTAACATGGCATTTTGAAATGACGGGTTTCCTGATTGTCAACAAGGTCCCTGAAGATGAAGACTGAGACACCACTTCCCCAGAAAGCCTACCCTATCATGTCCATGTCCCCAGCTTGGTGGGGTCCCTCCTGAGTGACCTGTCATAGCCTTGTCACATAGAATGTAACAACCTCTGGACTGGCAGCTCCTGAAGTCAGTCTCACTCACCCTGGAATCCACACCTAGCACATTATAAGTGCTCATACATTGTGCAACCAATCCAGTCTGCCACCAGAATCCTAAGAAAAGCTTCCCTTCTCCTTCTCATCCCCCTTACCATTCTCCCCAGGAAAGCAAGCAAGGGGCCTCATCTCACCTTTCTTCCAGTAAGGCTGATCCTTCAAGCCACTGGTCCTGACCCATGTGATGAGTTCACAGCAAGCCCATCAATGCAATGTTAGCCGAGACAGAGGTAGCAAGAATCCTTTCTCCCATCTTTATTTTTTGGCACGTGTGTGTGTGCGTGTGCGTGTGCGTGTGTGCGCGCGTGTGCGTGCGCATGTATGCAGACATATGCAGATACCTGTGTTGAAAGGAGTCCAGGAGCCCAGACATCCCTGTCCCACCACCTGTGGCTCATCCAGCTAGAGCACAAGAACACCTTCCCTTGCTGGCTGACTGTGGTTTGCTGGCCCAAGTGGCGTTTCGGCAATCAGGTGGACACCCCATGATGCCTGTGATTACAGTTTGGGGGGACAGGAAAACAAACTGGAATGAAGGGAGACAACAAGACTGTCAGGAGGTGGGGCAGCGTCCATCAGAATTAGAGCTTTGGGTCTAACATCTGAGAGGCTAGGCTATAACCAATGCAGTGGGAGCTAACTCTGAGGTGACCACTGAGCTCTTAGGAGTGGATGGTATTTTCCAAAGAGCACCAGAACCAGGAGACTGTCAGAATCACAAAAAGCTCAGAGGCTGGAGGGAAACCAAGACACCATGCCACAGAAATTCAGAGAAGAAAACATTTCCAAACCAAGCAAGTGATCCCTGGTATCAACAGTCACAGTGAGCCAAAGTGCTCTGGCACTGAGACGACAGAGGCCGTGGAAGCCAGAAGAGGTAAGGGTGGCATGGAAAGTGAGAAAGGACATGCCGAGAGCAGGAAACCCTCATCTAAAGTTGGCTAGGAAGGGTAACAATGGTGCAGGGAGAGGTCAGGTTTGGAAAATGGAAGAGGCTGGTCTCAGTTCTGGCCCCTCACCACAAGGAAAACCACCCTGGCAGACTGTGCAGGGCAACTACCATACTACAGGGTGTATCTCTGTCATGGGTGAGCACTCCTGGGCCTTGCATCTCATCTGCCAATCAGAAGACACCACCGTTCTGTTCCCCAAGCCTAGAGTCATGGGTCACTATACAAAGACCACAGAGCATGAGATATGAGAACCATGGGGAAGAAGGAGCAGTATCTGGCCTCCAGAAACAAAACACCATTAGACAGAACTCATGTGAGGTCAAGTCCAAGCCCCAAATCATATAGGACAGCCAGAGGTCTGACCTTCAGGACCTGTGCCCTTAGCCACTTGCCCACCCTCTATGGGACCCACTTGGGGCAATGGCAGGCTTCCTGCCAACTCCCTTGCTGCCACCACCACAGGGCCTCCTGAGGATGCAGCTGCCCGAGACTGTCGCCTCCTTTCCCGGTGTAGCTCCCGGAGGCGAGCAAGGGCACAGTGGACACCCCGGGAGACCCGCAGGCTGCGCTCCCGGTTTGGATCATTCTCTATGAGGACCTGTAAACCAGCAGCAAAGTGAGACAGAGCCTGGGCGAGATGCTCAGGGCTCAGAGCACCCACACCAGCTTCCTCAGTGCCTGCACCCACCACAGCCTCTGTGAAATCTGGCTCTTGTTTTCTAGAGACCAGGCCATTCCCTGTCTCCCAGGGCAGCCCAGAACCACTCATGTCCCCATCCTTTGCATCCTGGGGGATGCTGTGGGGTGGGGGCTCCCCATGGGCCTGCAGCAGGCTGGCAACATCAGCCTCAGCTGCATCTCCAAGGCCCACATGCCGAGCTAGTGCCACAATGCTGCGGCGGAGCTGAGGCACAGTGTCAGGCTCAGGGGTGCCAGCAGGGACACACTCAGGCCAGAGCTTCCTCCAGGCGCTGTTCATGGTGGCAGGCTGCAGCTCTGCCCAGGCTTCAGCTATATTGTCCACAGCAGTCACGACAGTATAGCTGCGCCAGAACTCCTGCACAGAGGGTCGGTCTTCACCAGTCGTCTCCTGGACCAGCTGGCTGAGCGTGCGGCGCAGGTAATAGGCCTTGAATGTGGCAATGACACCCTGGTTCATGGGCTGGATCAGGGCCGATGTGTTCTTAGGCAGGAACTCAACCCTCACGTGGGCTGAGAGGCCACCCAGGTGAGCAGGGTGGCAGGGTGCACCATCCAGGAGCAACAGGGCACGGTGTGGGAGGCCATGGCTGGCACAGTAGCTCTCTACAGCAGGACAGAAGCAGCCAGTAAACCACTCCTGGAAGATGCTGGGTGTCAGCCAGTCATTGCGGTTGGAGCGCCAGACCACAGGAAGGCTGGCCTTGGAGCAGCCCTTGAGGGCACGTGGATTCTCCGAGGGGTACACTAGCAGAGGCTTCAGTTTAAAGTCACCAGCTGCGTTGCCACCAAGCAGCAGGGTCAAGTGGTCCTTAGAGGCCTTGAGGCCAGGCCCGGCTGCCCCCTCCAGTGCCAGCAACATGCGCTCTGGCAGCCGCTTCCAGAACAGGCCTGTCTCATCCACGTTGAAAACTTGGTGTGGTGAGTAACAGCCCTCCTCCAGAATGGTGCGCAGCACTGGGGGATAGTGGGCAGCAGCCTGGGTGTCAGCCACAGCTGGCTCATCTGTCAAAAGCACATTGTTGCGAGCCTTGAATCGGGCAAACCAGCCGTTACTGGCCCCGAAGGTCTCAGCCTGAGTGCCACTGCCCTGCTCATGCTGCAGCTGCACAAAGAGCCGTCGTGCCTTGTCCTGGATGAGCAGTGTGCTGATGGGCAGGTTCTGCCGCTTTTGCTCCTCAATCCATAGGCTCAGCAAGCGTTCCATATGGCCCATCACCACACCCCGGCAGCGGGTCAGCTGCGTGGCACTGACAGGTGTGGCTGCCTGGGAATTGGCCCGGATCTTGTCCTTGTTGACACGGATTGAGGCGACGGTAGAGGTGGCCAGCCCCAAGGCCCGGGCGATCTGAGTCAACTTCTCACCTTCCTCAAACCTCCGAAGCACCTCTAACTTCATATGCAGGGTGATGGACTTTCGGTCCCGCTTGGCACTGCGGCGGAGGCCAATCCCACCAAGGGGTGCCTTCCCCGACACCTGCAGGCGGGAAGTTGTCTTCATGCCGCCTCCCTGAGCCACACACCTTGATGAAGCCTCTCCGCACTGCCAGTTTCCACAGTAGCTACCAGCGTGCCCACAAGGGCAGCCTCTTGGCCTCTCCCGCCACACCTGCTTCTGCCTGTAAGACAAGGACACGTGGGCATTAATGTGTAAGCATACGGAAGTCCCAACCATCAGCTGGCCTTTCCGTGCTCTGACACAGAGCACCCAGCTCTGCTGGCCACTGCCTCAGAGGCATGCCCAGTCCCTTCTTTCCCTACTGCTAAAAACACTGCACCCTCACTTCCAAGTATCCTTTGCATCTAAAGGAGCATGTCACTTAGTTTTAGCTTATGAGATCAAGAGATGTCTGCTAGGAGACTCTGCTCTCTTCCCCTAGCAAACCTCTTGCAACCACAAGATAGTCTAGAAACCCTGGCCCACCTCCCAGACACTAATGAGCAAATGAGGTACCCACTTCCATGCTTCTCACCCTTTTCATGCTTCAAACATCAGTGTGGGTTGCTGAGTAATGGTTCCTAAAGACATTCACATCCTAATCCCTATGAATAAATTACCTTACCTGGAAAAAGGGACATTGTGGGTATAATTAAGTTAATAATCTTGAGATGGGAAGATTATCCTGGGTTATCCGAATGGGCCCTAAATGTAATCAGAGAAGGCAAAAGATTTCACTCAGGAAAAGGCAATGCAACCACTGAAGCATAGAGGATACAGAAGGAACAAGGGGCGCCTGAGTGGCTCAGTCGGTTGAGCATCCAGCTTCAGCTCAGGTCATGATCTCACAGTTTGTGAGTTGGAGCCCCGTGTCAGGCTCTGTGCTGACAGCTCAAAGCCTGGAGCCTGTTTCAGATTGTGTCTCCCTCTCTCTCTGCTCCTCCTCTGCTCATGCTCTGTCTCTCTCTCAAAAATAAATAAACATTAAACAAAAACAAAAACAAAAAAAAAAAGGAACCAGCCCTGCTGATACCTTGATTTTAGCCCACTGAGAAACATTTCAGATTTCTGACCTCCAAGACTCTAAGATAATCCATCTGTGTTGTTTTAAACCACTCATTTTTCAGTAATATGTTACAGCAATCATAGGAAATTAACACAGAAGAGAACCAACCTAATTTATGCCACAAACTATGGAGCACCTGAGAATAGAAGAGGATGGTGGTTCTCCACACGGCAGCCACAAAGATCCAGTAAGAACTAAGATCCTATCTCCCCTCTGTTCAAGCCCTCCCAGCTCTGAGTAAAAGCCACAATCCTCACCAGATTCTTCAAGTGTCTTAGAGCCTCTTCTTTTATTTTGCTCACTCCTGCCCACATCCTTGGGGCAGACTAAGGGTGCTCCTGACTCAGGGCCTTCAGCCCATGCAGGGCCTGGGCACTTCCGTTATCTGCATGGCTTGTTCCCTCTCCTACAGATCTCTGCTCAAATGTAACCTAATCAAAGAGGCCCTCTCCACCTACACGCTGCCTGAAGGCAGGAGCTGTGTTGGCTGAGCTCTCCCTTGTGTCCTCAGACCCAAGAATAGTGAATCCAGTAGTCGCTAGCTGATGAAATTATTAAATTAAGTACAGCGGTGGAAGGCATGCTTTTCACCTTGTCCGTTTTGCATTTTGAATCATGTGGAAGTAGCACTGGATCAAAGAGTACACACACACACACACACACATATATATATGTGTATGTGTATATGTATGTATATATGTGTGTGTGTGTGTGTGTGTGTGTGTGTGTGTGTGTGTGTAGTGCGTGCGAAATACAAGGGACAAATGACTGGCAGGTTTGTTTCTGCCATGGCTATGGTATCGATACCTTCAAGGATCCATGGACTACACATGGCTTAAAATAAGGTGGCACATGCCACAGGTCCCCCATGCCTGGGAGGCAGGGAAATGTAGGTGGACATGAGAAAGGCTCCTCTTGCTTACTGAACCACTCACGCGCTGCGCCATTGTTCTTTCAACATCCATGCCTTCCTCTGCTCACCCACAATTTTAAATTAATTCACCCACATGCTCATTCATTCATTCCCTCCCTCCCACCCACCCACCCTCGTGAGAAAGCCTCCAAACCCGCCGCCGGTGGAGGCTCGCTGCCCAATGTCTCGGCGGAGCCAAGGGCTCGTCCCCCTTGAGACTACATTTCCCACAAAGCCTCGGGACCGCCGGAATCTTCGATTGGCCCATTCGCGCTCGTCCCGGCCTGCGCGCGCAGCGGCCTCTCTTCCTTCTCGCCGTTTCGCACCGAGAGAAACGGTGCCCAAGCCCCTGCCACCGGAGCCCGGGCCCCCGCGCGGCTGACTGCCCTCACCTCCGGACCGCGACGCGGGCCGGCTGCTTCAGCTAGGCGGCTGGGGCTGCGGCTCTTCCCCATCTCCTGCCTTACAGCGCCTCTTCCCAGGGGCGGCCGAGCTCAGCCTCCATGTTGTCGGCGGAGGCGGAAGATTGCCTGCGACTATCGAGATTGGACTAGTCCGCGCGGGGCCAGTCCCCGACGGCGCTCTAGGCCCTGCGCCCCGCGCTCGCAGGCCAGCCGGGAAATGTAGTTCGACGACGAGGATGCTGCGCGCAGAGCCCAGGCGGGGGCGCCGTTGGCTGTCTCTACCCAAAGCTGACTTGCTTTCTGTTTAATTTCTCTCGAATTTTTCCCGCCGCCTGCTTTCTTTCCATTATCCTCCTTACCTCCTTCCATTCCTAGCTTTGTCACCTCTTTCTCCCAGTTTGTTCCCCATCCTGGAGAATTAATTCCGCTCAGACTGTCAAATCCTTTTTTTTTTTTTTAAGTTAAAAATAAACTCAAGGAGTACATGGTAAACGGTTGTTTACCTCATGGAGGGAACTAGCAGGATGACATAGGTGGTTCCGGGAAGATGAGAAAGAACAGAAAGGGTGAAAGAAATAAAGGACACTGAGGGGTGACTGGGTGGCTCAGTCGGTTAAGTGTCTGACTTCAGCTCAGGTCATGATCTCACTTTGTGAGTTCAAGGCCGGCGTCTGGCTCTGTGCTGAACGCTTGCTCAGAGCCTGGAGCCTGCTTTGGATTCTGTGTCTCCTGTCTCTGCCCCTCCCCAGCGGGCGCTGTCTCACTCTGTCTCTCAAAAATAAACATTAAAAAAGAAAATTCTTTAATAGAAAAGAAAGAAATAAGGAACACTGAAATAAAAGCCCAAAGTCGAATTGGTGCCCTACAAGCGAGCAGGCCTGGGTGTCTCAGTGTCGTAAGGTTGATACAACTCTTAACGCCAAGCATTTGCAATCTGGCCTCTGAAGAGTTACTTCTTATAGGGAATCAGATAAGCTGAAGTGGGCTTGGTAGACAATGCTAGGAAACGCAGAGAGGGTCCCCAGTCATCCTTTTTTGTCCTATTGTCAATTTTTGGATAAGTTTCCCTAACAAGTCTCCCTCCAACTGTCTCTACTTGCCGTCTGTCACCCTTCTCTAGGTCTTTGAAAACTCTCAATCCATCTCTAATTTCTGTCCCTTCCTCTCCTCTTGCCTCTGTATGTCTGTATTCCTTATCTGTCTCTTGAATCTCAATATCTGCACTTCTTGTCTTTGTGAATCTATTCTCACTCTCCCACTTTGTCTCACCTTTCATATCCACCCCTTCTTGATCTCCCTCCCTCTTGCTAACTTTACGGACACTCCTGTCTACCTAGCCCTGACTCTCTGATCCTCTGGCTTCTTATCACATTCTCTAGGTCTCTGAAAGGAGAAATACCTCCCCGTTGACTTTCTTTCCTACCGGTGTCTCGGTCTCTGTATCTGTTCAATTACTTTCACGGTCTCTCCTTGAATCTCTCTGCCCCCGAGTGGACCCTCATAGGCTTTGGGTCTCTCCCTGCCCGGAAGTCTTCGCGTCTGTCTTTCCTTACTGTCTGCTCGGCTTCTCTGCTCCGGCCCGCTCCCCAAGCCCTTATCCCACGTCCCCCATCGCCTCTCAGACGGCCAGCGGCTCCCCTGGGTTGAGCTGGAGACCTACTAGTCAGCCCATCCGGTTACCATGGAAACGCCCGGGCCCGCCACGTACACAATGGGACGTCGTCTGGCTGCGCGTACGCGCACGGAGGTCTCAGCCAACTACACTTCCCAGAAAGCACGCGGCCAAGCCTCTCCGAATCTGCCGTCCGGGCGGGCGATGAAGGAGGTGCCCCTTTCGAGGCAGAAGGTTGCCATGGAGACGTAGGTTGCCGGCGCCCTAGCGAGGACGGTGATTGGTGCAGAACCCTGCTAATCCCAGGAACACCCGTAAAGAATTGAGGAAAACGTGGTGGGGGGCATGCGCGGTTGGGAAGGCGGTGCTGCTGTTCGAAGCCCCCAGAGAAGCTTACGCACGTCGACGGGGCATGGACGCCTGGATCTGAGGCGGGGAGCGCGGAAGAGGCGGCCGGGCGTGTGATCTGATCGTTGCGAATGCTACACCGGGGGACAGGGGAGGAGGGTGGAAAACGAGGCGAGGGTGGGGGAAGAGCCAGGTGGCACTCGGGCTGAATGCGTGGAGCATTCTGGGAGACCTAGTCCGTCCGGGGAGGGGGAAGTCGGCGATTGCGCATGCTTAGGAGCGCGGAGCGGCCCGCTGAGCGTGGAGGTGAGGGCGGGGACCTCTCAAAGAGGAAGGCTTGGGCGGGGACCCGGGCGGCGACCGCGAACTCTTGGATTGCGGCTACCCTGCGGGAGTGCGGAACAGGGACCTAAGCACTCCCTCTCGGTGAGCCCGGTGCTGTCGGCGACGCTCATCTATCACTGAAATGCCACAGCGACAAGCTCTCGGAGCCCCGCCCCCCCTTCCCGGTTGCCCTGGCGGCACTAGACCAACCCTGGGAGTGGGAAGAGGGCGCTCTCCCAAGTGGAAGTTGCCCTCCAAGATTTCTGGTAAATGTAGTGCAGAAACCTTCGCAGGGGCTGGCCGGCTTAAAAATGGTCCAACCTTTTCCCAGGGTTTCGGGTTGACCTGGAACCTTCAGGAACGGAATTTGACTCACGGGATCAGGCGACCCTGGAAATCGATTCTTACTCACGTAATAAACTCAGATTTCTTCACAAAGCCTGCACATTAACACCAGCTGCAAAAGGAGCAGCAATGGCAGGGAGGGGGGAGCGCCCCCACTTACGGGGGATCGGTAAGGATGGGGAAACTGAGGTTCACAGAAACTTGCCAAGGTTATGTAGCAAATAGGCCAGATCAGAATCTCCAACCTTGCTTGCAGGCACCCGGTCCAGTGGTCTTGGGGCCTTTGTGGGCCCCCTGGAGCTCCCCCATCACCTCCTAACCCTGCCTAAATCAGGAAACTGAAGAGATGATGGGGCATTACGTAGCGTGATAATAAGTTCGGCTGGTTCAGAATGGGGCTGAATTGGGGGGGGTGGGGGGGATGCTGCCTGGAGGCTTGGCCACACAGTTGACTTTGCCCTGGGGACGGCGGGGGGGGGGGGAGGGTAGAGGTGGAGGGAGGCTGCTCTGTAGAAACAAGTTGAGAAGGGAATGGTCTGAGAGACTAGATGGGAGTGTGGGTGGTGCAGTGATGGACTGGTGTTGGAGGCTGAATGGGGGGGGGGGGGGGAGGGTAGTGGATGTTGTAAATGTCATTTACCTGACAGCCACAGGGCAAGGATGAGGTGGTGCACATAGAAGGACAGGATTTAGAGGAGAGGAGGTGCCTTCTATTCCTAAGAAGCACCTTGTGTTTGGAGCAGGGAATACCAGAGACTAGGTCCCAGCTAGAGACCAGAGACTCAGGTGCCTGGCTTGTGACCATCTCTCTGTGCCCGTTTTCTTATCTGCCTTCCACTCGGTGCAGGTCTGAATATGGAACACCACAGCATACAGTAGGTGCTTAGTAAGCATTTGCTGCTGTTTGTCCTCCTCCCAGCAGCCTCATCCTATTCCTCCCCCAGGGGAAGACACTGTCCTTGGAGCCCCCAGCCCAGTCTTTCCAATGAGGCCTGCAGCACTAGGCTCCCCAGGTCACACATCCTTGGAAGATGAGCGACCTGTCATGGTGAAGCTGGAGGACTCAGATGAGGAGGGTGACGCTGCCCTGTGGGATCCGGGCCCAGAGACTGCACGCCAGCGTTTTCGACACTTCCACTATGAAGAGGCAGTGGGTCCCCAAGAGGCCCTGGCCCAGCTCCGGGAGCTATGCCGCCAGTGGCTGCAGCCAGAGGTTCACTCCAAAGAGCAGATGCTGGAGCTCCTGGTCCTAGAGCGGTTCCTGGGTGCACTGCCCCCTGAGATCCAGGCCCGCGTGGAGGGACAGCGGCCAGGCAGCCCTGAAGAAGCAGCCGCCCTGGTCGAGGGGCTTCGCCAGGAGCCAGGAGGGCCCCGAAGATGGGTGAGTCTGTGGCCCTGAGCCAGGGTCCAGGCTGGAACAGTATCCAGCTCTGCCCCACCCTGGGGAGTGCCATGCTCAGCCAGACACCTATTCCCTGTGGTTTAGAAGTGGTCACTTGCAGCAGACCTTGTGTGAGCATAGACGCGTTTCCAGGGCCAGCCTCATTGGTCTATCCCTACATCACCTGGAGTCATGGACATGGGAAGGGATGCACGGTGGGGAGAGAGGGAGACCACTGGGCATTCCTGGGTGCCTGCAGCAGGAAAGCAACTGCGGGTGGTCCCTTCACTCCTGGCTCAGTCCTGGAGGGAAGTGGGTCCTTGGAGAACAGAGTAGGTCAGGACCCCTGGAGTCCTGTGATGGGGTGGTTGCCCATAAACCCCCCTGCTTGTGCAAAACCCAACTCTCTGCCTGGGCCCTTGATGTTTGGGGGCACCTCTCCAGGTCACAGTCCAAGTACAGGGTCAGGAAGTGCTATCAGAGAAGATGGAACCCTCCAACTTCCAGCCCCTCCTTCAAACCAAGCCACGGACTCCAGAACGTGGACCCGGGACACCATCTGAAGCCACACACGAGTCACCGCTGGGCCTTCAGGTGAAAGAGGAGCCCATGGTTACAGAGGACCCAGGTGAGGGCACGCAAGGTATGCATGGCCCAAGGCCTGATTGGGTGGACCAGAGGGGCCTGGCCTCAACAGCCTAAAGGTCCCCTGCTGGATGGAACTGTTCATATGCCCTAGTAGCCCCCACAACCTGCCTAGCTAGTGGCCATCACTACTCCTCACATGCCAAGTCTGACTGTTACAACTATGTTTCTCTGCTCTCCCCTAGCATGGAGTAGTAAGCTATTGGGGTTCTGTGTGTGAGGCACGTGGGATTCACTCCCCAAGGGGATCCATTAGGAGACAATAGCAATTCTCTGGAGAGCAGGCAGCAGGCTTGAATATGGGTTGGTGTGACTGAGGGAGGACCCCAGGGTGCTGGAAGGCATACCCCTCCCCATTTTACTCCTTCCAGGCAGATGCCAAAGTTGGCTTCCCACACCATCCATCATTCCTGTGTGGACCCTAGTGCAGTGCTTCTCTCCACCCTCACTGGCCATCCTACCCAGGACTCATGCAAGGGTACAGAGCACAGACCTGAGCTTATCTCATCCTGCTGTAACTTCTCCTGTGGTCTTCAAGGGGGCTTTGCTTTACTCCACCCCCAGGCTGAGCCCTTAGAGATGCCCAGCCATGTCCAGCTCCAAACTTGGATTCCAGCATTTGGCATACCACTGAGGAGGGCAGTGGGGTGGGGACACCCATGGGCCACCTGACCCCAACCTTCCTCTACAGAGCTTCTGGATTCTGGGCCTCTAGCCAATCCCCAGGAAGCCACTTCCACTCTCCTGCCTAAAGAGGCCCAGGTGAGCCCCATACAGACCATGCTCCCCACCCTGTCTGGGGAGCCTCAGTGGGTGGGGGTCAGATAGGTCCCTCCCTGGACCTAGCTGGGCACAGACGAACAGTGACCACTATGGTTTCAGGATTGTGAGATAGTGCTGGACCAGGCCTCTCCCCGCAGCGAGACTGGGCTTGAGGGGCCTTCGTGGAGGGAGCATCCTGGGGCCCTGTGGCAGGAGGAAGCTGGGGGCATCTTTCCTCCAGGTGAGTGAGATGGAACATGGTGGGGCAAGGCCCTCTGCATGGTAGCGGCACATCAACCCATCCCACTCCTGGCCCTGCTCAGGTGGCCCTCTCATTCCAGCATCTCCAAGCTTCTCCATTCCGTGGACCATCCCTTGCAGCATGTAACTTTCAGCATCTCCTGTCCTCATAAGTCAAGCCCTCAGCCAACCTGTTCCCTCCAGCTACTGCTCCCCACCATAGTAAAACCTCCTTAGAGCAGGGCCTGTATTCCCCACACCCCCATCCTTTCCCAGCCCTCCCATCCTGGATGGATTCTGGGTTTGCATCCCACTGTCTGGATAGTCGGGGAGGGAGGGTCTGGATCTGGCAAGGATAGTAGGTTAGTAGACAGTGGGCAGGAGGGACCTTGACGCGGGTTGAGGATCAGGCAGGACAGAGCAGGAAACTAAAGGCCTTCTGCTGTCCACCTCAGCTTTACCACTCTTGGTCTGCCATCATCCAGTCTCCCTGCGTCTTCTTTCTTGTTTCCTGGACCCCTTCTTTTTCTTGGTTTACTCCCTTGTTCTGGGGGACCTTTCTGCGAACTATGGTATGGGAGATAAAAAGTTTTGACATGCTACATCTCTAAAACGCACTGATCTAACATTCTATATTAGGCTAGTTTGGCTGCTTGAGGAATTCTTTTTATTTAGTTTCAAAGCTTTTTCATCATCATTGGTGAGCCCTTTCAACTTGAAATCCATTATCACTCAATTGTGGGAAACTACCTCGAATAGTTTCTCTCGTTTTTTTTTTCTCTCCATTGTTTTGTTTCCTTGTTTCTGGTATGCCTGTTACCTGGTTCTTGGTTATATTGCTTCCTCAGTATGGTCTCCTACCCTCAACCCAGCCTTTTGCCAGGATGGGGGAAGAGATCCAGGAATCAGAGCTACAGCAGTGCCCACTATTTGCTCAGAATTCTGTGCAGACATCCCAGGTCTGTTCCTTGCAGCAGTCCAACCCAGCTGCTGCTGAACAGCCTCCCCATCCTGCTTGGTGGCCCTGCCTCTTCACCTCCATGGCCAGAGCTACCTGCTACCTCCAGCTCCTGAACTTTTCAAGTCTTCTTTGGGGTCAAACAGGGTTTGGGTTTTTTGGGGTTGGTTTTATTGTTGTTTGTTTTTCCACTTTCTTTACTACTAGTTTAATATGCACTTTCTCCAATCTGCTACACAATTAGTATTTGCCCCTTAGCTTTCTGAAATAGAAAATGTTACGGGGTTTGTTTCCTTTCCTCTCACCTTTGTGGATCTTATGCGTTAAAAAACAAAAAATTTTGGTGTGGTTTTTACTGTTATTTCAGGATAGAACAAAGTTAAAATAGATACCTTTATTACTTGTAAGTCTCCATTTGCTATGTTTTTTTGTCAATAAGGATCCTAATTCATCCTTTTTCCATAATGTCCTTGTTTCATGGATGGTGATTCCTCCTTTGAGGATTTAGACATACTTTAGTGTCCTTTCCAGGCTGTTTAGCTAGTTTAGTTTCCTCAAGTGTGAATTCTCCAGCTGGTTGTACTGTTGACAGTCTGCCCTTCATAGCTGTAGGAGCTTCATTTGTCCCTGCCCTAAGCATCATGCTAGGTGAGAAGACTCATAACCTTGAAGTGGAAGTACCATCTGGGCCCCAGGACATTCAGTGACGATACTTCTGGAGCCCAGCCAAAAGCAAGCACCTTATTCCTGGTCAGGTATGTGGGTGGACTGAGCTAACCCAGCCCATGTCCTCAACCCCCAGCTTCGTGACAGAGCCTGGCTTTAGACCTGGGGACTAAAGTCACAGGGGCTTCAGAGCTCACTGTGCAGGCTCTGGATTCCTAAGCCCCACCAACTGTCCTTTCTTTCCTTTGGAGCTGTCCAAAACATTTTTAAATATTTTCTCAGGTTCTGTTGTCATTTCTGCATGTTGGAGCTGAGAGAGTAGGATCTGGCACATCCCTAATCTGCTGTTTTAGTCTTAAACTGGCTGGCCAGGCTGGGCCTCGTACTTTGTTTGACCACCACCTCTAACTTGGACCTGCTTCTCTCTCAGTTCAGAACCCCACAGTCTTTCAGCTTTCTCCATCCACACTGGCACCACCACCTCAGACACTTTGGCAGGTTCCTTCTCTGTATCCACACTCTCTCTGTACACAGCCAAAGTTCGCATCTTCAAATAACTGATTCCTTCAGCTACCTTGGTCTCCATTCAGGACTCCTGGCTGCTCCTGTGCAGCCAGTGTTTTCATCGTAGTATTTTTTTTTTATTTTATTTTTTTAACGTTTATTTATTTTTGAGACAGAGACAGAGCATGAACGGGGGAGGGTCAGAGAGAGAGGGAGACACAGAATCTGAAACAGGCTCCAGGCTCTGAGCAGTCAGCACAGAGCCTGACGCGGGGCTCGAACTCACGGACCGCGAGATCATGACCTGAGCCGAAGTCGGCCGCTTAACCGACTGAGCCACCCAGGCGCCCCTTCATTGTAGTATTTTAAATAGCTAATATATTCCCATGTTAGAAAATTCAAAAGCCACAAGGGAGTGTACACTGGAATGCCCCTCCCCTGCCTGTGTTATACAGTCTTGTCCCTCAACAGCCAGCACTACCATCTTCTTGTGTGTTCTTCCAAAAAGATTTTGTGCATAAAAAAGCAAACACAGATTCAGATACATACTTGTTTCTCTTTAAAATACCTGTGAATGCCTAATCACCATGTTTCACACCTGACACTTTTCCTGCATCTTCCCACTTCAGCACACAGCAGCAGGTGCCCTCCTCTCTGGACAGCTGCGTAAAGCCCCCCTGTGGCTCACTGTGGACACACTTGTTTATCCATCGCAGCTCCTACTTACATTCCTTTGTGTGGGTTTCCAGTGGTGAACTGAAAAATCTCATACATAGGTCATTTTGAACAGTGGGGAACACAACTCTTGAAGTGCATAAAAGTGAAATTGCTGATCAGAGTGTGAGAAATTTGCTATTTTAATGTATTTTGCCACACTGGCTTCCCATTTCGCTTACTAGCAAGGCATGCAAACACTTGGGTCCCTCCAGGGACGGTGTGAGAATGATAGATGACTACAACTCTAATATTCAGTTTTCTTAGGAGTGAATTGAGCATATATTATGGGATTTAGTATTAGTTACATTTCCTTTCCTGTTCACCTCCTTTGCCCGTGTTTTGTCAGGTCATTGGTTTTGTTGATTAATTGGAGCTCTTTACTTAGAAGCTTAATTACCCTTTTGCTTCTGGAGAATCTGTCATTCATTTTTTGGCTCTAAGGTTATCAGTGCTGTGCATGAACGATTTCCTTTGACACAGTGTAATTTATGACTTTTCTTTGACAACTTACTGGATTTTCTGTCACCCACTGAAGTCCTTGCTATTCTCTTAGTCTCCTTGCAGCCTTCCTCTTTTTCTAGTCCCTGCTTCTCAGTTGCATTTGCTTACACCTCCTTCCTCACACAGCATCTAATGCTAGAGTGCTCACAGCGTGGCTAGGACCTGCTACTTCTTTCCATAGACACCCACTCTTACTTGATCACACACAGGGCCGGGGCTCTGTGTGCCATGCATATGCCACAGCTGCCATGGTCACATTTCCCTGCAGACTGAGCCCCAACTCCTGAACTCCACAGCTGCATGTAGTCTCTGCCCCTCAGGTGCCCCATGCACATCTCAGGCAAGGCACATCAGACCAAAGTCGTGCGGCCTGGCCCACTCCCCTCCAAGTTACCTTCCTGTTGGCTCCACTTCCAACCTCCCTCAGACCCACCCACTTCTGTGTATTTGTGGAAACCATCACCACCTAGTGCAAGGGCCACCTGACCCATTTTTGCCCTAGAGCCCTTCCAGAAAGACGATTTTTGCAAACTTAAGCCAGGCCTAGAAAGCATGTCCCCAACTTCTGAATCCTCCTCCTCATGCAAGGTTCTGTGCCCTTGTCACCTCCTTTGGGAAACACAGGTAGAGTCCTTGCCCGTGCCCTTGTTACCTCTGTCTGCCTCACTGGCTAGTTTCAGGCACCTCTAGTTCACACTCTTTCCCACCGGCTGGAGTGGGTCGGGAACAGTTCTCTTGGCATGCATGACTGGATCCCCTTGTGCAATGCAGGGTTTGCACTCCAGATGGAAAGTGTCTCTGCTGGCCCAGGCACTGTGAGCCCCCACCTCCATATCCCCTGGGACCTCCGCATGGTGGGCCTCACCGACCAACTCCGGTCACCCTCCCATGAAAGTGGCTTCTCACGTGCGCTCCTGCTCCCCAGTGGCCCAGGAGGTGAGCAGAACCCCACGAATGAGGGTTCCTGCCAGCTTATGAGCCCTATGCTAGGCACAGCCCGCTGGCGTGCTCCCAGGGGCCGGGGCCGGGGCCGGGGCCGGCCCAGCACGGACCCCGGGGCAGGGAGAGGTGGCCACTGTGACGTGTGCGGGAAGGTGTTCAGCCAACGCAGTAACCTACTGAGGCACCAGAAAATACACACGGGAGAGCGGCCATTCGTGTGCAACGAGTGTGGCCGGAGCTTCAGCCGAAGTTCGCACCTTCTGCGCCATCAACTCACACACACTGAGGAGCGGCCATTTGTGTGCAGCGACTGCGGCCAGGGCTTCGTGCGCAGCACCCGCCTGGAGGAGCACCGGCGTGTGCACACAGGCGAGCAGCCTTTCCACTGTGCGGAGTGCGGCCAGAGCTTCCGACAGCGCTCCAACCTGTTGCAGCACCAGCGCATCCACGGCGACCCCCCCGGCCCTGGCGCTGCACCCGCTGCACCTCCCGGTGCGCCTGAACCCCCAGGGCCTTTCCCCTGCAGCGAGTGTCGCGAGAGCTTCGCGCGGCGCGCTGTACTACTAGAACACCAGGCAGTGCACACAGGTGACAAATCCTTTGGCTGCGTGGAGTGTGGTGAGCGCTTCGGTCGCCGCTCAGTGCTGTTGCAGCACCGGCGAGTACACAGTGGTGAGCGGCCCTTCGCCTGCGCCGAGTGCGGCCAGAGCTTCCGACAACGTTCCAACCTTACACAACACCGTCGTATCCACACCGGCGAGCGGCCTTTCGCCTGCGCCGAGTGTGGCAAGGCGTTCCGCCAGCGGCCCACGCTCACACAGCACCTGCGCGTGCACACAGGCGAGAAACCCTTTGCCTGCCCCGAGTGTGGCCAACGCTTCAGCCAGCGTCTGAAGCTCACGCGCCACCAGCGGACGCACACTGGGGAGAAACCCTACCACTGTAGCGAGTGCGGCCTGGGCTTCACGCAGGTTTCCCGGCTCACCGAGCACCAGCGTATCCACACGGGTGAGCGGCCCTTTGCCTGTCCTGATTGCGGCCAGAGCTTCCGGCAGCACGCCAATCTCACACAACACCGGCGCATCCACACAGGCGAGCGGCCCTACGTGTGCCCGGAGTGCGGCAAGGCATTCCGCCAGAGGCCCACGCTCACACAGCACCTGCGTACCCACCGGCGCGAGAAGCCCTTTGCCTGCCAGGACTGTGGCCGCCGCTTCCACCAGAGCACTAAGCTTATCCAGCACCAGCGCATCCACAGTGCCGAGTAACCAGCGCTCACGGTACCCTTCCTCTACGTCCCTCTCTTTTGGCCTTTTGTTGGGGGGAAGAGTGTGTGTGTGTGTGTGTGTGTGTGTGCACGCACGCCCACGCAGAACACTTACCTCACAGGGTTGTTGTGAGGGCTGTGATCAAGCTTAGGCACGGGCAGGTCCACCCAGGACCTGGATCCCCAGTAGGTGCTCAATAAACAACAGACAGAACCTGGGTCTGGTATCCACCCACTCAATGCCTCCCCAGTAGTTGGGCGGGTCCCTCCATCCACCCCACCCATCTACTACTTCTGCAACCACGCAGTCTCTGTGAGAGCCATGGCCCCCTGCAGAGGTGACAACTAACAGCATCTTGTGGGTGCTGCCTTGTACCATGCCTACTGTACTATTTGTCTGTGATGCCTTCAACCTGAACAACCTTGGGTTGGGTCAACTACCAAGTGAGGGCTGGCCCAGTTTTCCCCAGCCAGCCAAGATCATCAGGTGCAACAGAAGTAGCAAACTCGTGTCCAGCAGGCCAGAGCTAGGGATATGTTTGTAAAACTTTAAACCAAGGAAGCCATTTCTTAGGCATAAAAGCTGGAAGGTTTTATCTAGAAATCTAGATTCTTTCATGCATGTTAACTACCAGCAGGTGCTCAGGTTAGGTTCCCTTTAGGATAGAACCCCAGCCAGTCTGGAAATTGAAGTCAACTGGCCCCAGGCCAGTTCCCCAGCCCTCTAGTAATCATTCACATTCCATGGGCCACAGTCTCCACCAACCCTGGCCAGGTGCACAACCCCCAAAGGCTCCCCCACACTGGATGGTCTCTATGAGGAATGTGTTCAGTGGCAAGCCATAGGAAACACAGCCAGCAGCAGCTTACATGAAAATACAGTTGCTGCCATTAGGGGTTCAATGGCCTGCAGATTGTGGGCTGGCATCTCTGGAACCCTCTACTTTTTCTCTTGCCCTAGTTATCTGCCCCCTCCATCTGATTGTAGGCCCTTGACCTAGCACCCCTGCCCCCCAAACGGTAGGTATACTGGGCGCCAAAAACAGAATGAAAAGTAGTGCCAAATAAAGAATATTCATGCATCACGATCTGGCTTGGGACTTAAACCCCACTCTGGGCAGGCATCACCTTGCTCTCGTTCTGAGGGTTTCAAACTCATGAACCAGGAGATGACCTGAGCCAAACTCAAGAGTCAGACACCTAACCCAATGAGCCATGCAGGCACCCCTAGGAACAACTTCTTGAGGCTCATGTCCAAGTTTCTTCCAGAAATACACCTGGACTTGCCTCTGCTGCTACAAGACTGGAGTCCTGAAATCAGGGAAAGACAAGCCACCTGGGCGAGAGGCTTCCAATAGCCATCCCAGAGAAGGTGTGTTTCCTGCTCCCTTCCCTATCCTACTCTGCCCCTCTCCCCATCTCCCCCTGGCCTAGCCCCAACCAGGACTAGGGCCACTGTGGAATCTACATCTGGCAGAGTCAACAGGTCCCCATGTAGGGACACTCCCATGTGACACAGTTGGGGGTGGGGGGAGTCCCCTGGGCCCTATGCCAACACTCACTGTCCTCTCCAACTATAAAAGGAACTCTAAGGACTCTAATCTGGGATATATAAATCAGAGGGGAGGAGGGCAGTCACTGGTCCCTAGGCGGAGGCTGGGAGTCAGATTAAGGAAGGCACACAAACACTGAGATGCCTAGTGCTCTGAGGGTGAGGGGTACTGCCACAACTTCATAAATCCTGTGACATGGATTTTTTTCAAAGCCTGTGTGAATTTTATAATCAGAAACAAAGAGAAGAAAGGCTGCTCTCATGTTTTGATCATCTTGGTTTAAGAAGAACATGATGAGAAATCTGCACACATGACTATTTAACAACTTGAAATTCCACACAAGAAAAATTACAACACACACGAAAAGCATGCAGACATCAGGCCAAGGCCCCATGCCCAAAGTCATGAGAAGTCCATGGACCCAACCTGCTGAACCAGTCCTCTAAGAAACAAACATGAAAGTTGATGTGAGAGCCCCAACACCCCCCGCCCCACAAAAGGCTATTTCTACAGTTGGCTGGGGACACCTCTGCAAGCCAGGCTGCGGACTGTGAACCCAACGGCTGCCATACTGTCAGCAGAGCTGAGGGCTTAGACAGGATGACCACTTGGCCTCACTCGGCCAGAGCCACAGGGGGAAGCCAGGAGAGGAACCCCTAAGGCACTGGCATCTGGGGAAGCTACAACAGTGCCCAACCAGCCTGTCCCTGGATCATCTGTCCCTGAGCCTATACTGTTTACTCCCAAGCACAGTCTCCCTATGCTGCATGCATCCATTTATTCTTATTCCCAACCCTAAGCCTCCTAAACCTGTCCAATTCTCTCCATTGGAGAGAACCACTCCTCTGATCCCAACCACCAGCCTGGAGGCCCACAATACTCAGCCTCCCTTCCTTGCCCGCTCCTGCGCTTCCTTTCCACCAAAACCAATCCTATCTTCCCAGTTACAGCTCCCAGAAGCTGTGGCAATACCCCAAGTGCACTTCCACTCTCACTCTTCACCTGCCATGTGCTGCCCAATCCCTCCAAATGCCAGGCCCAGAGGATACAGGCACCCTCACCACCCAAACCACCTGTGCCCCTCTGTCACTGTGTGGCCATGAGAATAACAAGGGAAACACAGCTGCACCACTTCCAACCCAACCCCCGGCCTCAGCACAGCCATCCCCTCCTTCCTGGTCCAGGTCCCATGACCCCCTTTACCCAGCATTTTGTTTCATGGTTCAGTCTTCCCCACTGGATGGTTAGAAAGCCATAAGGTCACAGACCACATGAGTCTAGCTTTGGCTAGTGCAGCGCCACCTCTCCAGGGAACCGTACCCCATCCTCAGATGGGCCTTCAGCTGATGGGCCTCAGAAACTGGCCTGAGGATGGACACATGGTTTAGTGTGACCAATAGGCAACACCCCTGAGACTGGCTGCAAAAAGAATGGTCATCAACCTTCAGCTGGAGATAGCCTGTACAATAAATCGGGAGAGCAGAATGGCTGAGAAGAACAGAGAGAAAGGGATAGAGGAAGAGTGAGTCTGGAGGGGCCATATGAGTCCTGAGACCAGCCATGTCTGAAGCCTGAGAACGCTGGGATGGTTGCAATGTCAGCCCCCAATTTGAACTGTTTGATGCTCCTGAGTCCCCTTCCTCACCCTGGCGCCTCTCCAGCACGCAACGCACAAAGGAATTAAGAAAGGATGCTGAGACTGTGAGGCTGGCATAAGGGCACAACCAGAGGAATGAAAGGGGTGTCTGGGAGGGTGACATTGAGAATGGAAGGGCCTAAGAGGAAGCAGTTGCAAAGACACGACTGGGATCTGTCCATGGAGCCCGAGGACGTCAATGGTACCAGAGAACCCACAGAGCAGGGCCTCTAAGGAGGCTGGGGCCAAGATGGACGCCAGCCCAAGATCCGAAGAGGTGGAGGCGACTCCCTGAGGTGAGGATGGCTGAAGTGGACGCCAGGTCGGGTCTGAGGAGGCGCTGGGGATGAGACGGCGTCAGGGCGACTCCACTTAAGTCAGGACTGCGGGCCTGGCTCCGGGGTCGACGGCTGAGAGGAACCCGTAAACACCCCTATCCAACCCCAGCGCCGGCCCAACTGGACCGCCAAGACCTCTTCCACAAAGCCCCAGGCGATGACGGTAGGTCGCCTTAGAGACGCAAGGGGACGTACAGCGGGAGCCGCACTCGGTCGCAAAAGGACCAAGCTGCAGAGCTCCGGATGCACCCATCTGCCCTGCCCCAAACCCGATCCAACGCTCGCCGCGCAGCTCACCCGCCTGACGGTTTCCGTGGTGACAACCGGAAGTCGCAGAACCGCCCCGCGCCGCTTTCTCCCGCCCTCAGAGAAACGCTGAGCTGTGATTGGAGTGGAGGCTGACCATACCGAGAGCTGAAGATCGCAAAGCGTCCCCACTGGAACTCGGGACCCGCTCTGAGAACACCCCTGCCCCACATTCCCATCTAAGTGTCCACCTATGTGAACTCCCAAAGTGCTTACCACTCTCTAGCGCAATACACGTTTTATTTGCTAGTTTACCTCAGCCAGGATCTCCGCGAGCGTGTTGCGTTTGCGGTGGGACATCGAGGGTACTCGACCCCGCACTCCTTGGGCAACGCCTATGGCCTTGCCGTGGCTCCGGCCCGCCCTGGTCACCCTGCCTCTGTGACCTCCAGGGGCAAGGACCTCGTGTGACGCACCCACTTAGCCGTCTGCACGGGTGGACTACGAGCGAAGCGACCTGAACCTGCCCCACTTAAAGATGGCGGCGGCACCGCCCATGCCTGGACCCACGAGCGTCCCCGGAAATGACCGAGCTTAGCCGAAAGAGTCCGAATACCAAGACCTATCGCTGAGCAACGCGGGGTGGCGGCGGCTGCGCAGGCGCACAGCGCAGGCCGGGCGAGAAAAGCCGAAGTCGGCGAGCGACGGAAATATCCGAAGCGGTGGGGCGCCCGAGGCCGTTGCGGACCTCCGCGCCGAAGCCGCTGCTGCCGCGGAAGCCGAGCCTCCCTCAGTACGCGGCCGCCGCCACCGCGGCCGCCGCCTCCTCCTTCCCCTCGAGCCGCACCCCCTCGCGGTGGTAACGAGTGAACGGACAGGCGGCACGGCCGCTGCTGGGCCTGAGGGGACCTAAGCGGACGAGGGGGAGGAGGGAGCGGCCGGGTGGGGGCGGGGCCTAGCGGGCCCGAGAACAGCCGAGTCGGCCCGAGCGCCGCCGAGCGAGTCCGAGGCGCTGGGCCAGGCCGGAGCCGGACTACGGGAGCCGACGCGGGCCGCGCGGTGGGCGCGGAGCGGCGCGGCAGGCCGGGCGGGCGGCGGCGGCAGCAGCAGCGGAGGAGGCCGCGGCGGCGGGTTCGAGTGGCGGAGGCGGCGCGGGTGGCGGCAGGGGGCCGGGTGGCCGGGGTCCCGGGCCCCGCAGCGGCGGCAGCGGCGGCGGCGGCAGGATGATCAAGCTGTTCTCGCTGAAGCAGCAGAAGAAGGAGGAGGAGTCGGCGGGCGGCACCAAGGGCAGCAGCAAGAAGGCGTCGGCTGCGCAGCTGCGGATCCAGAAGGGTA
This sequence comes from Panthera tigris, assembly GCF_018350195.1. Lineage (NCBI taxonomy): Eukaryota > Metazoa > Chordata > Mammalia > Carnivora > Felidae > Panthera > Panthera tigris. The sequence goes on from NC_056674.1 coordinate 69,649, forward strand.
GGGGTTCGGGGGATGGTGGTGGGGGTCGGAGGTCAGCGCCTGGGGGGGGATGTTAAAGGTTTCGGGAGTGGAATTATGCAGTCAGTGGGGGTCAGAGATGTGGCCACAGAAGTGGAGGTTGGAGGTTAGGGCCTTAGTTTGGTGTGATGGGGTATTAGGGGTAAGTAATGTAGTCACCGGAGGGGTCAGAGACAGGGGTCCAAATGTAGAACATTTAGGATATTTAGAAAGCCAAAGCCAGGCATCTTGCATTAGGGACCGAGAATCAGAGAGTCCGTCGATGGAGGGCGGGTAGGAGGCGGGGGACTCCAGAATATAGGGGTCAGCAGGAATATGGGTGACAAAGAGGAGATTGGATAGTGGGGGGCCAAGGATTGGGGATAGGAGTGGGAGAAAATTTAGGGAAGTATGTTGGGATCATTAGGAATCTGAGAATCAGATGGGGTACAGTAAGTTTTGGGGACGGATTTGTGGGTCTGGGGGTCACACGGCTATTTTGGGGCTTGGGGTGACACATGGAGGGGCGAGAGTGTGTGCTAGGAACTGGAGATGGGAGTAAGGTTGCAATTAGACTGTTGTGCTGTAGGCGGTGGGAATCTTAGAGGGGTACAGCAATGGGAATGCATATGTCTGAGGGTTAGATGGGTACCTGAATTTGGGATGACAAACAGAAGAGAGGAGGGACATGGGGACAGGATTGGTGAGGAGACAATGGGGGGCAGCATCCTTGAGTTTGGGTGGATAGGTGGGGACCAACAGTGTCCACTAGAAAATGGAGGTCATGTTTAGGGATCCTGAGGTTTAGGGTAGTTGGAGGCTCTTGGAGGCCACATGGGAGTGGGAGCATTTGGGAGCTGGGTTGGGGGTACCCAGCTCTCAAGTGCTGAGACATAAGGCTATAAATTCAGAAGAATTGGATCTTACCCTGGGCCAGGAACTATTGCATAGCACAGTTGAAAATGCATGTTTGAAGTATGCCATGGATCTAGCACCTACACCTGCTCTGAGTGCCCTCATCTCTCCCTCTTTTTGTTCCCTTTCTCTGCTGTGCAAACCCAGACATAAACGAGCTGAACCTGCCCAAGACGTGTGACATCAGTTTCTCAGATCCAGACGATCTCCTCAACTTCAAACTGGTTATTTGTCCTGATGAGGTAAGGGCACACTAAGTTGGACTCCCAGGCATGGCCGGGGTGGGGGGTGCACCTTGTGTTGGGAGACCTGGTTTACCTGCCAGGCCCTGCAGGACGGTGCCCTAACACCTTCCTCTTTCTTTTCACAGGGTTTCTACAAGAGTGGGAAGTTTGTGTTCAGTTTTAAGGTGAGTCCCAGGTGGGCAGGGATGGCCCCCTGGCTGAGGAGGCAACAGCTGAGGACCCAACCAGGCACTGCTGGGGCACCTATCTATTTTCTCTCTCTTTTTGGAGCCAGGTGGGCCAGGGTTACCCACATGACCCCCCCAAGGTGAAGTGTGAGACAATGGTCTATCACCCCAACATTGACCTCGAGGGCAACGTCTGCCTCAACATCCTCAGGTGAGGGCCCTGACTTTGGACTGCACAGATGTCTGCCCTTTCCCTCTCTCCCGTGCTCTGTGGTACTCTATCTCTTCATCTCCACATTTTCTTCAAGTCTTGCCCTTAGCTTTCTCCTGGGCCTGACCTGTTCAGTCCCAGCAGGCTCTGTGGTGGCCACTCACCAGTGTCTGACCCTGATTCTTTGTCCACAGAGAGGACTGGAAACCAGTCCTTACGATAAACTCCATAATTTATGGCCTGCAGTATCTCTTCTTGGTGAGTAGGGGTGGGGGTGAGGCGGAGGGGGGGGGTGGAGGTTGGCCCTCTCTGCTCTTAGGGCCTGTTGACCCCCACCCATACCGGCCACAGGAGCCCAACCCTGAAGACCCACTGAACAAGGAGGCCGCCGAGGTCCTGCAGAACAACCGGCGGCTGTTTGAGCAGAATGTGCAGCGCTCCATGCGAGGTGGCTATATCGGCTCCACCTACTTTGAGCGCTGCCTGAAATAGGGCTGGCGCACGCCCACCCCTGCCAGGGCCACCAGCCCCGGCGTCCCCTGCAAATATTTATTGGGGGCCACAGGTGGGGGGCATGGGGTGGCTGGTGGGGGAATCCCATGCCCTGGCCTTGCCTCCCCTCCTTGCCACCCGCTCCTAGTTATTTTTTTTTTTAACCACCATGTGATTAAGGTCGGCGCTGCCTCCCCCCGACCCGCTCAGCGATGGGAAATGAATTGGCTTGTCTAGCCCCCAGCTGGGTGCTGTCCAGCCCCCCACTCTGGGCTCTGGGGTGGGTGGCCAAGGGGACCGGGTGGCTGGGGCTTGGGAACCCCACCCCTCCACCACTGGAGGTCCCACCAGGCTATTAAAGGGGAATGTTACTGCATGGCCTCCGTCTCTTCCTTCTCTGGGGGTGGGAGGGGGAGGTGATGTCCACCAGGGCTCTCGCAGTAAGCGTGGTGGAAGATGTGTGGTCACAGGTGGCACTAGGGTACCCCTCAGTAGGCTATCCAGTGCCTAGAACCAGCCCTAGGGGAGGGAGGGGTAGTAGGGAGACCACACCCCAAGCTTCAGGCTAGATGGAATGAATCCCAATCTGGGACCAGCCAGGGGCAGGATCCAGTAACCACTTGCTTCCTGGCTGGTAAGCCAGCATAGAGGAAAGTCCATGCCATCTCCAGCTCTGCCCCCTCCTGCCATGGTTGGGCCTATTAAGAACTTGTCCCTGGTGCTACCAGGTGCCTGAGGTCTAGAAATATTAGGGAGACGTCAGGGTCCGTCGGATGAGCTGGGCCCTCTAGTGGGTGAAGTGGTGGGGTGCGGGACCTCTGGGGTGGCCAGGCGGAAGGCGCCCGATGATGCACCAACCCGGCGGGAACTGGGATCCCAGACGTGGCTCGGCTGGAACCTATGGAACACCCTCAGGCAGGCCGTAGAGAGACGAAAGGTGGTGCGCATGCGCCTAGGTGCCGGCCCCCTCCAGAAGACGTACGCACGCGCGCTCTTGTCCCCTCCCATCGTTCCGGGTGCCGGCGGAACGTGTTACGTCAGATCATCTTTTCCGGAAACGGCGACGACGGCAGAAAGAACCGAGGGGCTGTCGTTGGTGGGCGCGCCTGGAATCCGAGTGAGGAGAGTGTGACCCGGAAGCGGAAGCGGATTCCCGTCCCAGCTCCGGTGAGTGGCCCCTGCCGTGCCGAGGGTCCCGGGTGGGTGCGTGGGCGACGACATACGAGGGCCTCTCCACCTGGGCGTCTACTGCCTTGCCCCTCCCCGGGACCCTGGCTTCATCATCGGGCCAACTTGTTCTCGGTGTGCAGGCTTCCCCACGCCCCCCCGATTCTGTCCTAAGTGAACGGGGCGCCCTAACGCCCGTCTTCCCTCTCTGGGTGTACAGGGATCCCCAAGGACCCCTAACTCTCCTAGGTCTACAAAGCTCTCCAGCGTCCATCACGTCCTTAGCGTACCGGTTTCTCCCACGCCCCACAACCATATTCTTCTCACCCAGGTTCCTTCTCCATTTGGACCCTCCAAATCCAAATGCCATTCATACGCTGTCAGCTTCAGAACTCCCTGTATCCACTTTGTTATTGGCACTCAGGCCCTCCACTTATCCTTCCATCCCCAGTCGGTTCCCCACAATTGCCCTGTCTTAGGCGCTCAGCGTCCCAATCCAGGTCCTCACCATGATCTGGAGAGAGGCTGAAGCCTTGAACCTCCTTGGGGGCACTATGATGAAAGGCTGGGGTGGGTATATCGTGGAGGACTTTCAGATATTGCTGGCCCACTTGTATCCATGGGGCTACTGTGGTGTTCCAGACTACATTTTGGCCTTCTGTTATCGCTTCCTCTCCCTACTCACCCCTTCCCTTTTTGCAAAACACCCAACCATCACCCCTCCCCATACACATTGTGATCCCTGCTCTGCTTCTTGCCCTTTTTCTGGGCTCTCCCACCACCTTGCAGCTAGGCTTCACACTTGGCACAGGCCCACTGGTGGGCTCCTGCTACCATGGACCTGTTGTTTGGGCGCCGGAAGACACCAGAGGAACTGCTGAGGCAGAACCAGCGGGCCCTGAACCGTGCCATGCGAGAGTTGGACCGTGAACGACAGAAGCTAGAGACCCAGGAGAAGAAAATCATTGCAGACATCAAGAAGATGGCCAAGCAGGGCCAGATGGTGAGCTCAGTTGGGCAACGGCTGGGACACAGGACTAGGTGCTGTTTGGTCAGACATTGCTCTAACCACAGACCATGTATGACAGGACACCAATAGATAGGTGCTTTGAAACAAAGGGCAAGCAGGGCTTCCCTATTTTGGGGATCCAGAAAGACTGCCTCCCAGAAGGTGACATCAGGGCCACAAACCTTGAGTAGTAGAGAGTGAGCCTGTGAAAGTCCCAAGCAACCAGTGCATCAAACAGATGAAGCAAATGTTCCATGAGTGAGTGATAGGTGAGCTCAGAAGAGAGGATAGGCCAGACCAGTTGAAATCAAGGGCCACAGTGGGAGTGGAGTCAGAGGGGTTAATGCAAAGAGATGTGGCCTGAAATACACTGTGCCCTGGAGCTCAGTAAAAGAGACAGAAGGGCACCTGGATGGCTTAGTTGGTTGAGCATCCAGCTTAGGCTCAGGTCATGATCTCACAGTTCATGAGTTCTAGCCCTGCGTAGGGTTCACTGCTGTCAGTGCAGAGCCTGCTTCATATCCTCTGCCCCCCACCCCTCAAAACTAAGTTAAAAAAATAAAATAGCCTGAAGCACTAGGGAGCAGAGCCCATGACAGGTGATAGAGCTTGAACCTGAGCAGTTGGGTTGAAGAGGTGCCAATTCCCAGAATAAGCAAGGCAAGGAAGAGATTTAAGGAAGTCAGGAGCTATGGATAGATTTACATGTGATGTGGGATAAAGAGCTTGAGGTATGAGCCTGTATGAGGTGGAGGGAGAGGCAAATTCATCAGCCAGGAATAGACATCCTAAGTCAAGGGAGTGTGACTCTAGATATGGAGGGAAAAGGATGACTGAATACAGTGAGCTCAGCCTTCCTTCCAGCGTTTGTGGGTCAGAGAAGTAAGCTACAAAGGAGCCTATGGAGTGGTGACCCAAGAGACAGGAGAATGAGGTTGGGAGGAGGGAGGGGGAAGTGACCACTGGGTTTAACCACATGTAAATTGCTGAAAACATCAATTGGAATGGTGCAATTGGAGCCTCTTCCCTCAGCCCACTCTCCCTGCCACCTTTGTCCACTCCCTCAGGATGCCGTGCGAATCATGGCAAAAGACTTGGTGCGCACTCGGCGTTACGTGCGCAAATTTGTGTTGATGAGGGCCAACATCCAGGCTGTGTCCCTGAAGATCCAGACACTGAAGTCTAACAACTCAATGGCACAAGCTATGAAGGGGGTCACCAAAGCCATGGGCACCATGAACAGACAGGTGCGCCTCTCCCATTCCCCTTCCCTCCTCCCCCAACCAATGTCAGGGACCAGACTCAGACTCACCCTCCCCACACCCCACTTCCAGCTGAAGTTGCCTCAAATCCAGAAGATCATGATGGAATTTGAGCGGCAGGCCGAGATCATGGACATGAAGGAGGAGATGATGAATGATGCAATTGATGATGCCATGGGGGATGAGGAAGATGAAGAGGAGAGGTTAGGGGACACCAGGTGTGGGGAGGGTGGGAATGGATGCCTGGTCCTCATACAGGCCTGGCCCTCATAAAATTCTTCTCTCTTCCCAAGTGACGCCGTTGTGTCCCAGGTCCTGGATGAGCTAGGATTGAGCCTGACAGATGAGCTGTCAAGTGAGTGCACCAAACCTTGGGCCCTGTCCCACCCAACGGTCCAGCCACAGCCCGACCCCTCCCCTCCCAGCATTATTCCTTTCTACAGGAGCTGTCCTATTCCCCCCACTCTGTAGACCTCCCCTCTACTGGAGGCTCACTCAGTGTGGCTGCCAGTGGGAAGAAAGCAGAAGCTGCAGCCTCAGCCCTAGTAGATGCCGACGCAGACCTGGAGGAGCGGCTCAAGAATCTGCGGAGGGACTGACCACCTTATACCACCCTGGTGGGAGGCAGGCAGTAGATGCCCGGCAGTTTTACTGTACTTCTTCTGTAATAAAGGATTGGACACTAATTCCTAGGCCTGTGTGACTGGCCTGATGTGGGCCAGGCTGGGGTCCCTTGGGACAGAGGTCACATATAGGCTTGGTAAAGGGGTGGTTGGCATGCATGGCAGAAGGCTAAGTGCCACATTAGGTGGGGTGTGAGATAAAGAAGGCTGGACTGCTTCCCTGTTTGTGGCAGTGGTTGACAGGTCAAGCGTCCGGGGATGTTCAGTTTGGGAGCGGATGGTCAGCTGTGAGCCCTGCTTCAGCACCCCTCCCAAGGTCTCCAGTGCCTATCACCTTGAAGACAGTGGGCTTCCCACATAGCCTGGAAGTCTGGGCTCATCTGTCAGGGATCCTCAAACACCCAGCTCAGTATGGTACCATCTGATTATGAAAAATAGTTATACCCAAGTCTAGGAAGCACTCAGGAAGAATGGCCACCATGCAGGATGTATCTGGGGCTTCACCCTCCCTGCCCCACACATCAGCCTGGACCTTCCCACCTAGAGGGCACCCAACAACCTCCAGCATGTTCACCATGCGACCCTTCCCCCAATCTGAAACTCTCCATTGGGAAGGGCCCAAGAAAGATGCTCTTCCCTATCCCATGGACACCAAGGTGGCTGAGGGCAAATGCCCCCACACCTACTCTGTCCACCAGGGCATGGTGAGGGAATTGAGACAAGGCCCCAGGACCACGGCCCCCACCAAAAGAGGCCTGAAGAACTGGTGAAGTTTTTATTAAATCCACATAAGTAAAAACCATATTGTGAAGGACTGGGGGATGGGGCCACCAAGAAGTAGGAGCCAGGCCACCAGAGGGGGACGTGGGGGAGAGGGGATTTGACAGGACAGAGAACAGAGCCACGTTGGGTTGGCCTAAGAGGCCACAGCCTCAGGGGCCATCACCAGGACCACTGGATAGCTCCTGGGCACTCAGGCCAGCACCAGGCAGGCTCAGCGGTGGGGGCTCCACCAGCACAGCTGAGAACTTGGTGTCACCAAAGGCCTCGTTCATGCGAGTCTCGAAGAAGCGTTGCAGGCCGATGATGGACTGCACATCTGCCTTGTCCTGAGCCAGGCATATTGCAGTAGGTGGGTCCTAGCTCTCCCTCCTCCCACCTACCCTCCCCCTGCCACCAGCCCCATTCTCCCCAAGCTCACCTCTGTCAGCTTGTTGAACTGCTTAAACATGCGGCCCACATCCTGGGCAAACTCCTGGGGGGAGCTATAGGGAGGTGACAACTTCTCCTGGAGACGGGCACGGATCAGGGTTAAGTCCAGGGTGCCGCCAGGCTGATCCTGTAGACAGAGGCCAGGCTGAAAGTGAGGCCAGGCAGCCCCACCCCCTCCTCCCCCACTGAAGTCCCAGGACTCACCAGGGAGAAAGTGGAGTCAGTAGCCAGCTGGTGCAGGGGACGGCAGGGCTCGTGACAAAACAGGGCCAGCAGGACACGCTCACACTTCTATGAACAGGACAAGTGACATCAGAGCCAAAGAGGGGTAAGGCTGCTGAGCAACTCTTAAAGGAGCAGGCCCTCACCCTCACCTGCTGGTTGGCTGGCGAGAGCTTGGCCACCACACCAGTGCTATCACCACCATCCAGACTCAGGCTGCCATCTTCCTCTTTCAGATCAGGTAGCACATGGCAGAGAGAGCAACTCCACTCCTCCCTGGATGGAAGGAGAATGAGGGGCTGCACAGAAGCCAGCCAGCCCAGCCCTCCACCCGGCACAGACCCTACACAAGCCTCGCACCCTGGCACATCCTGCAGGGCAGGCAGGTGGCAGTCCAGGTGGAAGCAGAACTCGCACTGGTTGCACATGACCAGATCGCCTGGCTTCTGGCAGACGCGGCAGATGGTGGCACTGTCATCCAGGGCACCGGGGCCACCTGCTGGGGCTGAAGTGCCCTCTGGAGCCACCACCTCTAGACCTGAACTAGTGCTGCCACTGGGTGAGGCCAGGCGGGGGCCCTCCGCGCCGGGGCCCTCCGCCAGGGCCATCAGCACAGGCTTGGTCTCAGGGCCTTCAGTGGCAGCAGGTGGGGCTCCGATGGCCGCCTCTGTCTCTTCCTCCTGCAAAGAGATAAGGGGTGTTCAGCAGGATGCTGATGTGGGCGTTCATTTCCCAGCCAGTCACTTGGGGCAGACTCACCTTGACAATGGCCATGCCAGGCAGTGGAGGGGCACCAGGAGCCCCAGGTGGAGCAGTCCCAGGCTGTCCAGCAGCAGCAGCTGCAGCACCACGCTCAATAACAATGAGATTGTAATCTTCAGTGGTGCTGCCTGGGAAGACTTTGAAAACTGGTGGCTGGCTATCAGCCGTGAGATCCAGGTCCAGGCGCTCAAGGCTCACCCGTGGCACCTTGCGCATGAGGCCACTCACCTCGCCCTCACCTGAGCGGGACCTGTGGGTGCGGCTTGGTGTTAGCACACCCATCCCTATCCCCATCTGGCTCCACCAAAGGATAGCCAAACTCACCGCTTCACACCTGACACATGGGGCTCTGCACTCGAGTAAGGATCGTCTGCTCAGAAAATAGAAAAAAGAAGGTTGGGGATAGACCTAAAGCACTGGAGCTCTCCCACCTACAAGGCACTCACCTGAGCCAAAGCCATAGCCTTCCTGCACCTCCATGGGCTGTGGGCAAAGCAGGTGGACCTCAGTGAGCAGGTGTCCCATACGACCGTTGCCCCTACCCTACGCTGCCAGGGTCCCCCCCCTCCTGCTCACCTGGCTGCTGCCAGAACCCTGCTTGCTCAAGGGCCCTGGAGCCCGAGGAGGGGCCATGGGCGTAGGGCCTGTTGAGTTGGTGCCAGGACGCTCTGCCACGATCTTGCCTGCATAAAGAAAAAATTAGCATAAGAAGACAATGTCTGAAATGATTGCAATACGTAGCACAGAAAAGAAAGGGACACACCGAAAGCCTCTGCACTCTTGGTCCAGGCATTGAGGTCCCACTGGAACTTCATCTCGCCATGTGGCTCCACAGGATCCACAATCATCTTGAGGGCCCGATGCAGCTGGAAATAGATCTGAAAAAGGGCCAGTGCATGAACATACAGACAATAAAAAAGGCTCCAGGGTGCTGAGCAGCACCTGCCTGGATGCCATCACCTGGGTGTCCACCAGCACACACCAGCTTCTTGGAGAGCAGCAGAGCTGTGTTGTTGTCACTCTCCAGAGCCCATGAGGCAAAGCGCAGGATATGTTCCTGGTGCTTCTGGATCTTGGTCATGGTCCAGTGTTGTCGCTCCAGGCGCTCCTGCTGCCCCTCTGTCACCTTCTGCAGGTAGAGGAGAAGACCAAGGAAAGAAAACACCAAGGATGGCATCAACAGCCAGCAGAAAGTGCTAGTCCCCAAGACCCTCCCACTGTAGATAGGGTTGGCAGCCAGCAGATGGGACCCAGAAACCCTCCCCCCTCAAACGGGGCATACCTGGGCATCGTTGACCAGCACACGGCCCCGCTTGTTCAGTTCCTTCATGATCTGCAAAATGGCCATCTTAACATCCACCTGCACACGCTTCTGTACATCAGACACTTGGCGGATCCTGGGGGAGCAGCAGAGTGAGCCAGGTTAGGAAGGTGCTCAGCAGGAACTGCCCCCAACTATGGCCCTGGCTTCCACACTTACGAGCTGCGAACCTCCTTGGTGTTCTTCTGCAGCGTCGCATGCTTGTCCCCAAGGCGTTTTACCAGTGAGGCCAGGAGCTTGCGCTGGTTCCTCACTGCATCCTCCAGAAACTGGTATCTGAGGGCAAACAGAAGTGGGCCTGGGTGCTGAACATGGGAACGGGCAGCACCCAGCCATCCTGCTTCAGTACTCACTGGTGGTCCTTGTGGGTGTTGAGCTGGCAGTCCCTACAAGTGAGGGTGTCACAGCTCTCACAGAACAGCACAAGGGGCTCGTGCTTGTGCACATTGCAGTACACTGTGCGCTCACCGTCCCTGGACTTGGCTGGCCCTGGGGAACAGAAAAAACCATGAGGCTGAAGCTCATCCTTTAGCTATCTCCAACTCAAGTGGTAGACAGAACTTAAGGCCTCACTTCCTACCTGTCCTGCAACCATAGGCTGTCTGCTGGGAAAACCCAAAGGCCCTGCATCAGTGGCCAGGAAAAAAGCACAGGCCTGTAAGCCTAGATCCTTCCTCTCAAAACTCTCTGCCCCAACCCTGACCCAGAGAACTACCCCTGCTCCTTCCAGCTTCTGACACTGACAACAAACTCTAAAGACTTTGACAGAGACCTCCCATCTGCTATTCCCTTTACTAGAACCTTCCCTGGGTAGACACTCAGGAGAGCCCCTCCACCTTGAAAACCTCCACTGGGCTCCATTTCTCCTCTACTCACAGCAGGTTCTGTCCAGCAGAGGAGAGATTATGGCTACTATGGCATCCAAGCACACAGAATGTTTGCTTGCTGACACACACAGAAGCAAATCAGGGACTAGAGACACTGTTCAGGTACAGCTTCCTCAGAAGTCATGTCTTGGTTGATCTCTTTAGTAATTAAGTCCACAAACCTTTTACAACCCATAGGCCTACAGACAGTTCTGGCCTCACAAAGCCTTGTCAGGATAGAAAAAGTGAAAATGTCAGACCAAACCCCTCACTGAGAGATCAAGTCTCCTCTCTCTGAGAAGAATCTTGGTGATTAAAGTAATACTGCAAAAAGGCCAATACACCGCTACCCCACTCCCAACCTGTCACCACCAGCAAGCTGCTTGAGACCATCTGCCCAATCTCAATTACATCTTGGCTACACTATTCCAGCCTAAGACATACAACACTGGGATACAAATCAACCAGACAGACCACAGTTCCTCCAATATTGCCCCCTCCTGCACCCTGCCTAAACCCAGGAGTCCTTTGCTCCTGATTCCTCATGCCCACAGCCACCACCTCCATCCTTATCTTCTTGCCAATGCTATGCTATTCTCTGTGACTGAGAAGTCACAGTGTAACTACCAGAAGGCCACACATAGAGAGTTCTGAACCAAAAACCAGGCTAGACTCAAAAAGTCCTTTTATGTGCCACTACCAACATTTACAGAAAAGCCTACAAATACTTTAGCTGAACTTTAAAATGCGTATGATCCGAAGATGAAAGATTTCTAAAACTCACTCTCCGTCCATAATGGTCTTGAAGGTTCTTGCAGTTTATCAACACACTGTGGCTCAGAGGCCTCACGTTCCCATACAGAGACTTAACCAGGTTGCCAGTGAATTCTTCAAAAGGCCTCATACCCTTTCTCCAAACTCCCTGGGCTTCCCTGTTGGAATAAGCTGGCCCCTCCCACTGGAGCTTTTCCCCTGAGGAGGGAGTGGGGGTGGGTCCCTGATGAGCTTCCTTGAACCCTCAGTGCAAAAGGCCCCCTGGCATACAGAGCACCCCCCTCCAACCCCCCACTGTCCGGGACTCTGCCCACTCCCTGCCTGTGGCCTTTTCCCTCCCACCTGGACCAGCAGGCAGAGACTGGCACACCTGAGCCCCAGCCTCCCTATTTTTGACTGCTGCCCTAAAACCCTTCAGGTCGTACCCCCTAAAAAAAAAAGAAAGAAAAGAGAAGAAAAAACCAAAAAGCTCCTTGGGACCCATCCGCCATCTGTAACCAGCACCACAAACAGCTGAGAACAGATGTAAGGTAACCAAGGCTTTTCCCCTCTGCCTTGCATACCAGTGGAGCGCACAGTGTGGTCCTTGGTGTACTTCACCCGCTGGTGTGCCTCCACACACGTCTCACACAGCGGCTCAGAGCACTCCACACAGTAGCTGGTGGCAGGGGCGTTATCCTCACAGCTAGTGCAGCACTGCTGGGCAAAGGCAAAGTAAGCAGAGACAGAACCACCAAATAGGTCCTTACATACACCCCAGGTAATACAACCTGAAATAGTGTCTTTACCTAGCCTATGCAGTCTGCCTAGAGCCTTGCAGTGTGAGAAAAATAAAGTCTGGAACTAGTACCATGTCCCCAGGGCTCCTAGGGTTTGCTGGAGCAGGACATACCTGATTTGCATCCTGGGAGTCTGTGGCAGCCTTGCTGCCACTGTCACGCATAAAATAATTCTCCACAATGTCTTTGGAGAAGCATTGCTGCTTGCACACAGGACAGTCAACCACTGGGGGAAAAAAAAATTCCTTTGTGAGACTCTTGCAAATTCACCTCCAAGCTATAACCCCATGGCCCCACTGAGCCTCAACCTCCATCCCAAGGAGGGCCGGATCCTCTCCTCAGGAAGGAGGCCAAACCCTTCCTTCATCGAACTTGAGAAGCAGACACCCCATGTGAGCGCCCAGCCCAGACTCCAATGCCCATACCCAATTCCGACACGCACTATCCAGGTCCCTATCCTCTCACCCAAATGATCCCCCGCCATCACCACGCTGAGAACCCAATCCCCACACCGAGTCGGGAATGCGGTGGGGGATGGGCTACTTCGGTCGGACCGTACTCACCGGCGCCGTCGCCCGCCGCACCGCCATCCCCCGAGCTGTTGGCGGCGGCGGGCGCCGGAGGCCCGAGGCAGGCACTGCAGGCCGAGTGCAGGCAGGGCAGCAGGCGCGGCTCCCTCTCGGGGCGCAGGCGCTCCCGGCACACACCGCAATGCTCCAGGAGCTCCAGCGCCTCGCCACCGCCCCCCGCGGGCGACGACGCCGAGGCCGAGGCCGCAGCCGCGGCCGAGGAGGCGGCGGCGCGCTTTTCGCCGCCCGCCGAACCCTCGCCCGGACCCGGGCTGGCCGAGGCCGCCGCCGCCGCTGCGGCCGAGGCCGCCGCCGCCGAGGCCGCCATTCACACGCCGCCGGGGGCGCCCAGGGGGGAGGAGGGGCGCGGGGCCCGCCGCGCAGGCGCAAACGCGCTCGCCACCAACGGCTGGGCCGCCGCCGCCGCGAGGCCGAGCGCCGCCACGCGCCGCCTGGGCTACTGCCCGCTGCGCGCGGGGCGCTGCCGAAGCCCGACCGGCCGCCGCCCGCTAGTCTTCCGCCGACGAAGACCGCGCTTCCTCTTCACAGGCCGCCCAGAAACCGAGCCACACGCCACGCGAACAACCGCTCGCCCGCGCGCCCGCTCGCAGAAAGAGCCGCGGCCGGGGGGCGGGACAGAAATAACTGGCGCCGACGCCGTCGCGCAAGCGCGCTGGGTGCCTTGCGCCCGGGGGCGGGGCCCGGGTCGGCCGCCTGAGGCGAGGCCGCGAGTACGCACGCGCCTGAGCCGGGTCTTCCTACCTCCGCCTACACTATCCCGGCGCCGCCTGCGCGGCGGGGGCGGGGCGATTGACATCACCGCCGCAACAGAGTACGCGGGCGGGGCGCGCGCACCTTTAACTAGATGGTGCTCCCCCTCCAGCTCTATCCCCTGGCCGCGAAACTGCGCAGGAGATTTGGCAGTCCAGGCCACCACCTCAATCCCCGCCCCTTAGGCCAGGCCGGAGAAGTCTCCAGTCGCTGCGTCCACAAGCGTTGGGGAAAGAGGCGGGGCCAAAAGCGAAGGGAGACATTGGGTCCAGGGAGCGGGGCGGTGGGTCCCATGCCAGGAGGAAGTCCCCTTCTGAGCCAAGTGGCTGACTTTTGCGTTTTAACTGTTTTATTGTTTAACGTGACAGACACTGAAACCTGCCTAAAGCAAATAGATTCCAAGGGGCTACAGAGCAACGAGTCTTGTGAAATCCCGCCTGACCCCCCAAGCGTCCCCTTCGCATCTTTTAGCCAGCCGCTGCGCTGACTTGGATGCTTTTCCAGGTGGGAGAACTGAATGAACCTGAATAGTGGGAGAATTCTAAGGAAGGAAGCACGGTCGGGGCGGGGTGACGGTGAATCCTGTCTGAGAAGAAAACAGAGTCTGTTTAGGGAGAATCCCACCTAAGGGAGGAAGCAAGATTCATCGGGGAAGGAATCCTGCCTCAGTTGGGAGCAGGATCTGTGCGGGGGTGGGGGTGGAGGGGTGGAGGAGTCCTGTCTGAGAGAGGAAACAATGTCTGGGGGGAATTCTATCAGATGGAGAGAACAAGGCCTGGGGGCGGGGGTGGGGGGGGGCGGAATCCTGTTGGAGAGAAACACGGCCTTTCTGTGGATCCTGAGGAGGAAGCAAATTCTGTGGAGAATCCTGGAGCTAGGCAGGGTCTCCTGGGGAGAAAGAAGTCCTGTCCAAGCTGGGCCTATGGCGGAGGCAGAGAGCTCCAGTTTGATCCAGTTTGAGGTGGGAGCAGAGTCTGGGAGGGGATCCTGTCTGAGGACATTACGCACGAAGAAAACTCGAGGGATGGATGCCTCCGAGATGGTCCTTGGGGTGGCCCTTGACCCCTTTTGCAGGGCTCCTTGGTGCTGAGATCTCTAGTTTCAGGACGAGGTTAAAGGAGGTTGGGGGGGGGGGGGCGGGGTTCAGCTTTTGAGAGGATGGAGAGCATGCCGGATGGCCGTGAGTCCGGCCCTAAGACCCTACTAGGCGTCACCGAGTTCAAATGCAAAAGCTGCGGGCTGAACCGGGCGCCCACGCGTGGTGGCGGTACAGGCAAGTCTGGCCCTACCGGGAGGGGTGTACCCTTTGTTCCCGGGGGGGTTGGGGGACCGCGGGGCTTTGTCTCTGTGCCTGCCTTTGTTCCAGCCTCGCCTCAGCCCCCAAATCCAGGCCCCGCCCCTCCCCCTTAGATGTATCCCCGGGCCACGCCCCACGATTGAGTGGCCCGCCCTCTCCATGCAGCTAACCCAAGGCCCTTGCCTCAGACTCTTGCTTACTTAGATAACAGGGAAGGAAAGTTGGCTAGCACGCTGGGTGAGGTGCGAATAGTGATACGTGCTGAGCATTTTCCATAACCCCACTCCTCACTGTGCCCCAAAATCACTGGGAGGGGGTGACTCATACCTACCCTAACCTCTGGGGCAGACACCAGGGTGTCAGGGCCAGACAGTCAAAATAAAAAGGTGATAGTAGGAGCGCCTGTGTGACTCAGTTGGTTGTGTGTCTGACTTTGGCTCAGGTAATCATTTCACGGTTTGTGAGTTCGAGCCCTGCACCGAGCTCTCTGCTGTCAGTGCAAAGCCCCTTTGGATCTGTGTCCCTCTCTCTCTGCCCCCAGCCCCCTATTGCTCTCTCTCTCCCCAAAATAAAAAACATTGAAAAAAGGAAAGTGATGGTAAAGAGTGTAGGAGTGGACTTTCCTAAGCGCTACCCCCAAACACCTGTGGGAAGGACAATTCTGGGCGGAAACAAGTGCAGAGGTCCTGAGGCCAACCAGGCACTGAGAGATCAGTGAAGTCAGGAATGGTAGGAGATTTCTGGGGGATCCAAGAGGTTGCTGAACAGCTGCCTAGGGATAGGTTTAGATTGGGTCCTCTGGTATTGCCCTGCAATAGACTATGGCAACTGACCCTGTGCTTTCAGTGATTCCTGCTTTTCTCTCTAAACAGTACCTCCTTCCTCCTGGGCCTAGTACTTTCCTTCCCAATACATGGCAGCCACGCAATCAGAGTATAACCACCATATCAGGTACTGGGCCACTGCCAGCTCCATTGTCCAAATGCAGAAACCAAGTCTTCTGTAAGTGCTGGGACCATACTGGGGGAGGGGAAATCAACGGGAAACCAGGCTCAGACAGACTGAGAGAAGCACCAGGGGACACCCCAGGCCAAGACAGAACCTTTGCTCAGAGGTCCAGAAGTACATGGCATGACATGGGTACATCTTGGCTCCGTACCCCTCAGTAGGCCAGATCAAGTAGTCACTGGCACCTTATACTCTCATCCTCTGTGCTTGTTCACCCTTTATAGCATTTCACACTTCCCAGTCCTGGACCACTAGAAACTGTCTATATTCTGGCCTTGCAGACAGAGCTCAAGGGATAAAACAATGCATAAGAGTCACTCAGACTGCACCCATGCCAGACGTGGCCTGCCCACTGCTTATTTGGGGCACCTACTTGCAGACAGCCACTCTCTGTCTTACCCAAATTCCACACCTACACCTGGCTTGCCCTGTAAACTTCAGGTGTCACTGCCAAAGCCACTTCTGGGGAGGTCTTCTGGCTGCATCATTCCAATCTCTTTCTCCATCTTCACAGACTTCATCTGGGAACTAGGTATTATGACAGTTGTGCAACATCATGAATGTACTTAATGCCACTGGAATTCTTTTCTTTTCTTTTCTTTTCTTTTCTTTTCTTTTCTTTTCTTTTCTTTTTTTGAAAGAAACAGAACAGGTGAAAGTGTGAGCAGGGGACAGGGGCAGAGGGAAAGAGAGAGAATCTTAAGCAGGCTTCACACCCAACACGGAGCCTGACGCAGGGCTCGATACCACGATCCTGGGATCATGTCCAGAGCTGAAATCAAGAGTCCAACGCTCAACCGACTGAGTCACCCGGGCGCCCCTGAATTGTATACTTTAAAATACAATTGTATACATAAAATACAGCACCTGGATGGCTCTGTTGGTTGAGCGTCCGACTCTTGATACCAGCCCATGGTCGTGGGATCAAGCCCCGCATCAGGCTCCACACTGACAGCGCAGAGCCTGCTTAGGGTTCTCTCTTTCCTCTCTCTGTCCCTCCCCCTGCTCACTTGTGCACTCACGCTCTCTCTCTTTCACAAAATAAATAAACTTTTTTTTAAAGAAATAAATGAATAATAAAATAAAATGCAATTGAAACTTGGGACACCTGGCTGGCTGTCCATAGAGCATGCTGTTCTTTATCTTGGGATTGTGAGTTCAAGCCCCACATTGGATGTAGAAATTACTTAAAAATAAAATCTTAAAGGGGAGTCTGGGTGGCTCAGTCTATTGGGCATCCGACTTCGGCTCAGTACATGATCTCAGTCTGTGGGTTCTAACCCCACATCAGACTCTGTGCTGACAGCTCAGAGCCTAGAGCCTGCCTCAGATTCTGTGTCTCCCTCTCTCTCTCTCTCTGCCCCTCCCCTGCTTGTGCTCTCTCTCTCTCTCTCTCTCTCAAAAATGAACAAATATTTTTAAAAAATTTTTAACAAGAAAAAGTACAGTTACAGTACTATACTGTATTTATAAAAAAAAATTCACATGTAAATGGGCCTACCCACACAGTATTTTACCACACACATAAAAATCATTTTTGGGCGCACCTGTGTAGTTCAGTCAGTCAAGTGTCCGACTTTGGCTCAGGTCAAGATCTCACGGTTCATGGGTTCAAACCCCTCATTGGGCTCTGTGCTGACAGCTCAGAGCCTGAAACCTGCTTCAGATTCTGTGTCTCCCTCTCTCTGCCCCTCCTCCACTCATGCTCTGTCTCTCTCTCTCCTTCAAAAATAAACATTAAAAAAAACTTTTTTTAATCATTTTTTGGTGAGAACCCTAGACTGTCCCTGCTGATCTCCAACCTCACCACTTGACCCCAGCCACACTAGCCAACCTGTTGTTCCCATCTCAGTGCCTTTGCAGGTTCTGTTTCTTCTGCCTAGAATATTCTTCCACACCTCTTTCTCACTGATTCCTTCTCTCCCTTCACATTTCAACTAGAGCAAATCAAACTGCTGCATCTACCATGCTGAACCCAGGGCCTGCCCCACAGTAGACACTCAGTAAATGTGTAAAAGAACAAAAAAAAAAAAAAAAAAGGACAAATTAATGCATGAAGATGATGACTGTCTGACCCTGCCAGTTTTGTGAGCTACAAGATGAGGTTAGGGTTTACTGTTTGTTTTTGTTTTTTTTATTTTAAGTAGGCTCTGTGCCCTATGTGAGGCTTGAACTCGTGACACCAACATCAAGAGTCACATGCTCTACTGACTGAGCCAGTCAGTCACCCCTGGGCTATCTTACTTTTTAATCTTCTTTTTTAATTGAGTTACAATTCACATAACATCAAATTTATCATTTTAGCTTCTT
This sequence comes from Panthera tigris, assembly GCF_018350195.1. Classification (NCBI taxonomy): domain Eukaryota; kingdom Metazoa; phylum Chordata; class Mammalia; order Carnivora; family Felidae; genus Panthera; species Panthera tigris. The sequence continues at coordinate 87,628 of NC_056674.1, forward strand.
TTTTTTTTAATGCTTATTCACTTTTGAGAGAGAGACAGACAGACAGACAGAGTGTAATCGGGGGAGGGGCAGAGAGGGAGACACAGAATCCCAAGCAGGCTCCAGGCTCTCAGCTGACAGCACAGGGCCCGATGCCAGGCTCAAACCCACAGACTGCGAGATCATGACCTGAGCCCAAGTCAGATGCTTAACCGACTGAGCCACGCGGGTGCCCCTCATTTTAGCTATTTTAAAGTATACATTCGATGGCATTTCATACATTCACAATGTTGTACAATCACTACTTCTATCTAGTTCTAAAATGTGTTCATCACTTCAAAAGAAAACCTTGTATCCATCAGCACTCACTCCCCATTCCCTCTCCCATCAGACCGTAGCAACCACTAATCCACTGTCTCTATGAACTCTTTAATCTTTTGATAAAGGCTTATAATATGGAGAGAAAAGGTTTATTTATTTTTGAGAGTGCAGCAGGGGAGAGACAGAGAGAGAGACAGAGGATCTGAGCTCTTCAGCGCAGAGCCCAATGTGGGGCTCAAACTCACAAACCATGAGATCATGACCTGAGCTGAAGTTTACTTAATGGACTGAGCCACCCAGGCACCCCATGGTGAGCATTTCATGACGTATATAATTGTTGAATCACTATGTTGTATACCTGAAACAAATATAATATTGTATGCCAATGACACAAGTAATTTTTTTTAATGTTTATTTATTTTCGAGAGAGAGAGACAGACAGAGCACAAGTGGGGGAGGGGCAGAGAGAGAAGGAGACACAGAATCGGAAGCAGGCTCTTAGCTGTCAGCACAGAACCTGACATGGGGCTAGAACTCACTAACCATGAGATCATGACGTGAGCTGAAGTCGGATGCTTAACCGACTGAGCCCCCCAGGCCCAATTTTAAATGAGAGTTAACTGGGTAGCTCAGTTGGTAGAGCATGCAACTCTTGATCTCAGGGTTGTAAATTCAAGCCCCATATTGGGAATGGAGCCTATTAAAAAAAATTTTTTTTTAATGTTTTTAAATGAGACACTAGAGAGCTTGTTGTGGTGACAAAGAAGAGCTTATGTGAGTACACAGTGATATAGCAGCCTCCTACCAGCCAAGAGAAGAAGCCTAAGAATGACATCTACTTTGCCAGCACCTTTATCTTGGACTTCCCAGCCTCCAGAACTGTGAGAAGTAAGTTTGGGTTGTTTAAGCCACCCAGCTATGGTACTTTGTAATGGTAGCTTGAGCAAACGGATTGTCAAATTTCCCTCTGCCTCACTCTGATAAGGATGCGTGTGATTTTACATCAACAGCCCATCCGAATACCTCAGGATAATCTCCCCATTTCAAGATCTTTAATTACAATTGCAAAGATTCCATGGCAACGGATGCAGCGGATCCAGAACCACGACTTCCGCCCGAAGTGGAGGAGCAGGACGTCAGCGCACTGCCCGTGTCCTGCGCTGGAGAGAGCAGATGAAGCGCCCCCGGCTGCCAGGATTTAATGTGTGGGTGCCGCTCCTGGAGCTGTTAACTTCGAGTCTAGCTTGAATTCTGGGATTTGGGGGGACCGTTTCACTTAATTAGCACTAGTTTTGAAATGTCTTTGTGAGTAGGGTTGGCACGGATGCACCAATACGGAAGACTAGGAGAGGGGTCACTTATCTGTGTTCCTATGGAAACTATTTGAATATTTGTTTTATATGGATTTTTATTCACTTCACTAAAGAATTCCCCTCAGCTGCTGGGCAAACGTTTGTAGCTTGTGCGTCAACAGAATGGGCCGAACGCTTAGTGCTGTGACTTGTTTTAAAAATAAAGTATCTTGGGGGCACCTGAGTGACTCAGTCGGTTAAGCGTCCAACTATGGCTCAGGTCATGATCTCACGGTTTGTGGGTTTGAGCCCCACATGAGGCTCTGTGCTGACAGCTCAGAGCCTGGAGCCTGCTTTGGATTCTCTGTCTCCCTCTCTCTCTGCTCGCTCTCAAAAATAAACATTAAATTTTTAATAATAAATAATAATAAATAAAAATAAAGTATCTTGAAATAATTGGGGCGAAAAACACAACAATTGCAAAGATTCCTTTTCTTAATATATAACACTTCAAGGGGGCAGGGATTAGGATGTATATATTTTTAGGGACCATTTTTCTGCCTACTGCAGTCCACATTTCACAGATGGGAAAACCAATCTTCAGAGAATAGGAGTTGTCCATAGCCCCACGGGCTGCAGGAGTCCAACGCACTTTGGTCTCAGGGTGCCCTCACCTTTTCCATCTGCTTCCTTCCCAAGGGAATCTGCGACTCCCAAGCAGGGCAAGGAGGGAAAGGACAGGAGACTTCCACAGCCCAGAATTTCATCCCTTTTCCTGCAGAAAGGAACCAGGGCTCCTGGGAGAAATGATTGATTCCAAAACTAAACAGAGAAAGTCCCAGGTGAGCCTGCAACATCTTGTTATGCCACAAAATAAACACCCAAAGAATAACAGGAATATATTAAAAGGACACAGAAACCAAACCTGATGTCACAACTCAAGTATCAGAAAAATACTGATGGTCTTTGGCTGACATACAATGAATCCACCCTACACGTGAGTCCTTAAGTGTTCTCAAAAAGGAGAGAGCCAGGAAAGTAAGCCCATCTGTCACCATATGATCTCACTTTTGACTGGCCCCTTGCTCTGGGAAATCAACACTGATCCTGCCTTTCCAAGGGGAACTGTATTTGATGGTAACACGTGGCCCCAGTTCTTGCTTAGATAATTAAATTCTGGAATTCATAAAATATCATTTTCCAACCCATTGTGAGATTCCTGAGCAGGTCAAGATTATCAATTGTATACGATATGAGGTGACTAGAGGGTGTGGTATGAATATGATCATCTGGGAGGGGACACATGAGTGGAAGTAGACAGTCAGGCTGTCACTACCCCCCACATTAGGGTCAGAAACACTAAGATCCTTCATGAGATGCAATGGGAACCATCCAACATGCTCTGACAGGTTGTAGCCAGTAATGTTTGGCCTGAAACCCAAATCTCTAGATCTAGTTTCTCATCTATGAAATGCTGGGAGAAGGGAGAGAAGTAGCCAGTGGACCCATCCAGAAGCAAGAGATGTCCTACCAGAAACTGAGGTCCACTGTCCTCTATTTGTTTTCACAGAGGGAGCTGTAAATCTCTAGCCAGACACCAGATCAATGGCTTCCAGGGTGGAACAGAAATGGATGCAGACTGTACAAAGGAAGTTTTAAGATGAAGGATAATGTTCTAAACCTGATGGTGGTGGTGTGCCTGGCTGGCTCATTTGGTGGACGATGTGACTCTTGATCTCAGGGTTCTGAGTTCACGCTGCACGGTGGGTGTACAGATTACTTAAAAAGAAAAAACTTGGAGTGCTTGAGTGGCTCAGTTCGTTGGGCGTCTGGCTCTTGTTTTAGGTAGGTTCATGATTTTACAGTTTGTGGGTTTGAGCCCCTCATCGGGCTCTATACTGACAGTGCAGAGCCTGCTTGAGGTTCTCTCTCTCTCTCCCTCTCTCTCTCTGCCCTTCTTCTGCTCTCTCTCTCTTTCAAAATAAATAAATTATATAAATAAATAAGCAAATAAATATAAAAATAAATAAATAAATAAATAAATAACTTTAGTGTGGGGCACCTGGGTGGCTCAGTTGGTTAAGCATTGAACTCTTGATTTTGGCTCAGGTCATGATCTCACTGTTCATGGGATCAAGCCTTACATCAAGCTCTGTGTTGGCAGCACAGAGCCTGCTTGAGATTGTCTCTCCCTCTCTCTGTGCCCCTCCCCTGCTTGTGCATGCAGGCACACACACTCTCTCTCTCAGAATAAATAAAGATAAAACATTTTTTAAAAAACTTTTTAAATAAAAATAAATTAAACTGGATTGTGGTGATAGCTGCACCATGATGAATATTAATTTGCTCAGAAGCTTTGAAGGCTACCCGCAATGGGTGTATTTTATGGCATATAAACTATACTTTATGGGCATCTGGCTGGCTCAGTCAGAAAAGCATCCAACTCTTGATCTTAGGGTTGTGAGTTCAAGCCCCACATTGGGTGTAGAGATTACTGAAAAAAAAAAAATAATAATTAATTAATTAATAAAAAAAATAGTTTAAACTAGGTGCACCTGGGTGGCTCAGTCGGTTAAGCATCTGACTTTGGCTTGGGTCATGATCTCACGGTTTGTGAGTTTGAGCCCCATGTCCGGGCTCTGTGCTGACAAACGGCTCAGAGCCTAGAGCCTGCTTCAGATTCTGTCTCTCTCTCTCTCTGCCTCTCCCCTGCTGGTGCTCTGTCTCTTTCTCTCTGTCAAAAATAAATAAACATTAAAAAATTATTAAAAAATAGTTTAAACTATATATTAATACAACTTTCATACAAATGGCATGGACAATAATAACATGAAAAGAAATTCTACATTATTCGTCATGAGGGAAGTGCAAATTGAACCAGTTCACATCCACTTAAAAAAAAGAGAGAGAGAGGGGTGCCTGGGTGGCTCAGTCGGGTAAGCATCTGACTTTGGCTCAGGTCAAGATTTCATGGTTTGTGAGTTCAAGCCCCGCATCGGGCTCTGTGCTGACAGCTCAGAGGCTGGAGCCTGCTTTGGATTCTCTGCCTCCTTCTCTCTCTGCCCTTCCCCAACTTGTGCTCTCTCTCTGTCTCTCAAAATTAATGGAAAAAAAATTTTTTTTAAAAAAAGGACAATAGCAAGTGATGGAAGGGATATGGAGGACTTGGGATACTCCTTTATTGCTGGTGGGAATGTAAAATGGTGCACTACCTATAAAAAAAAAGTTTGGCTATGCCTCAAACAGTTAAACATAGATTTACCATATGATCCAGCAATTAACTTATAGGTATATACATACCTCCCCAAATTGAAAACATGTTCAAACAAATCCTTGTACAGGAATTTATAGCAGCACTACATAGCCAAAGGTATAAACAACTCAATGTCCATCAAACGATGGCTGGAAAAATGGATAAATAGATGTATTTCCATACAATGGAGTCTAATTCAGCCATAAAAAGAAATGAATTGATACGTACTACAACATAGATGAACCTTGAAAAGATCACACCAATTAAAAGAAATCAGACATGAAAGATCACATATTATACGATTCCATTTATACGAAATATCCAGAATATGCAAACTTAAGGAGACAGGAAGTAGATTAGTCATTGCCAAGAGCTGAGGAAGGGGAAAATGAGGAGTTACTTCCAATGGGTACAAGTTTTTATTTATTTTTTTAAGTTTATTTATTTATTTTGAGAGAGACAGCAGGGCAGGGGCAGAGAGAGAGGGGAGAGAGAATCTCAAACAGACTTCATGCTGTCAGCACAAAGCCTGATGTGGGGCTCAAACCCACAAACCATGAGATCATTACCTGAGCTGAAACCAAGAGCCAAATGCTTAACTGACTGAACCACCCAGGCTCCAAAACAAGTTTTTATTTTGGATTGAGCAAAATGTTTTGGAACTTGATAGAGATGCTGGTTACATAACATGTAACTATACTAAAATCCATTGAATTGTTCACTTTAAAATGGTTAATTTTGTGTTATGTGAATTTCACCTTAATTTTAAAAGGGTGAGGGAGCTTCTAGACCAACAGGGAGCAAGGAACCTGAGCAGTTCTGAATGGGTTCCTGGCAGAGACAAATCACCTGTCAAAGCTCATTTGTGAATAGTTGGTGACTTGGGGATGGGGACCAAGCATGCTAAGGAATGAGGAAGCTTCCAAAGACAGGCAACTAGGAAACCACCCTCGTTTTTAAAAGATGCATCCTGACGTTAAAAGAGAAGGATAGATACAGTGTCTCAAGCACAAAGAGGGTAGCATGGAGAATAGACCAAGTCATGAAGGAGGGCATGGGTCCAGCAGGAGGGCAGCTGAAAGAAGCAGGGCTAGAGACTTTTCTGCCTCAGTTGCCTACCGTGACAGGGAAATGCTTTTTAGACCAAAGCCAAGGGCACAACAAAAAATCCAACTAAACAAATTTAACAACATCTAGGTGGCACAGAAGCCTAAAGCAAAGTGACCCAAACCTCGTATTGTGTGATTTCATTGATGTGAAATGTCCAGCACAGGCTAATCTATGGTGACATTAGATTAGTGGTTGCCTGGGACAGGCAATAGGGAATCACAGCAAATGGGTGGAGGTATCTCATTGGGGATGATAGAAATGTTTTAAAACAGGAGGATGCTAAGGATTACACACATGGTAAATTTACTAAAAATGATTGAATTTTAGGGACACGTGGCTGGCTCAATCAGAAGAGCATGCAACTCTTGGTCTAGGGGTGGTGAGTTTAAGGCTCATTAAAAAAATAAGTAAACTTGGGGTGCCTGGGTGGCTCAGTCGGTTAAGCATCCAACTTCAGCTCGCTCGGGTCATGATCTCACAGTCTATGAGTTGGAGCCTCCCCCCTCCCCCGTTGGGCTCTGTGCTGACAGCTCAGAGCCTGGGGCCTGGTTCGGATCCTGTGTCTCCCTTTCTCTCTGCCCCTCCCCTGTTCACGCTCTGTCTCTCTCTGTCTCAAAAATAAATAAACGTTAAAAAAATTTTTTTTAAAAATTGTTACACGTAAAAAAAAAAACATATTAATCTGGATTCAGTGGATCCTTTAAACTGGGGGTAGGGGTGCCTCATGGCTCAGTCAGTTAATCTTTATGATCAGGTCATGATCTCAGGGCTGGTGAGTGAGTTCGCATCAGCTGTGCTGACAGCTCAGAGCATGGAACCTGCTTCGGATTCTGTCTCCATCTCTCTCTGCCCCTCCTATGCTAACGTCTGTCTGTCTATCTGTCTGTCTCTCTCAAATACAAATAAACATTTAAAAATTTTTTTAACTTGGAGTAAAACAAGAGGCCTTTAAGGGACAGAAGTACCCAGGTGTGCCACCTCGAGGGGCTTTCTTCTTTGCCTAAAGGCTTTACTTAAAAAAAAAGAAAATAAAATTTTAACTTTTGTTTTCTTGTGTGTGTGTTTATTAAAAATAAGACCAAAAAAACAAAAAACATAAAACAAAAAAAAAACAAAAACAAAAAACAAAAGGGACAAAACAAGAACATTGCTAATTTGGGGATGTGAGTACTCCAGTGTAGGAGCGCTATATTGTATACGCTATGTTGTACTGTAAACGCTATATTGTACTCTGCGTTTCTTGGTTTTTGTTTTGTTTGTTGTTTTGTTTTGTTTTGTTTGTTTTTAATTTTCAAAATTAATTCAAAGGCCCAGTACAGGACCCGGTTAAGGGACCCAGAAGTGACAATGGTAGTTGGGTTATTATGATTATTTAGTTTAGGTCTCCTACTTCCTACGTGATTTCCTCAGGCTTTGGTCCACAGACTAGTAGGATGTTCTTGTTTTTTTACATATGAAAGCAAATTAAACTTTTTCTATGTTGCAAATATTCCTCACCCCCATCTCCACCTCCACCCCCTCCTCAACAGTCCTTGATCCTTGTCCGGATGTTTCTTTTTGGTAAGTCCTATAGGCACCTTGCCTCATCTGACCCATTGCTCCCATCACCTTTATACACTCCACCAAGGCCTGGGTCCGGGTTTCCTGCCAGCCCTCATCCAAGCTGCAACTTCCAAGACCTTATTGGTTTAGAAATGGGATCCTGCCACTGCCCTTCCCCCATCCCAAAAGGCTCCTCATTTCCTCTCAGTCCTGTCAGGAGAGCTAAATCCCCCACTGCTGGTACTGGCCTTGCCTGGGACGTCCCTCAATCTCTACCCTATCTGCCTTGTACTGGGAAGCATTTTTCCAGAGACGAGCTTTATGTCTGACCCCTGGCAAGGGGAAGCTCCTGACAGATAGAAGTGTGTGAATTCAGGTGAATCTTGGGGCCTGCATCTCACATCTGGCACTATCCAGCCCCGCTAGCACTGAACACTGGGCTTTACCTGGGGGCAGTGGCTGCCACAGAAGGAGGCCCTGTGTGAGAAGCTGGCCTAGTAGTAACGGAGGGTGGAGGGAGGTTGGGAACTCCGAGCTGGGAGTAGAGACTGAGCCTTCTGACCTAAGCTGTGTGTGTGGTGGTAAGGGTGTGGTAGGGGGTGAGGGGCAGGTCCTGCCTCCCCCGGGCGGCTGATGAGGCCCAGTCAATTAGGAGCTTAATATCTTCTCCTTTCATGTGTCTGTGACCATTGCAACCTTACAGGTTCTTCCCTTGATGGTCTGTCAGCCAGTGTCACCTGCCTCTTCTCATCACCTACTGGTTCCAAGACTCTAGGACCTGGCTTAGGATTTTCAATATTTGCAGGTCACATTGACCCCTCCTTGGCTTATTAAACCTGTGTCCTTTGATATACTATTTATTCCTCCAATTGCATGCACAACTACTGAGACAAGGTCTTTGGAGAGGAAAGCAAAATAGATGTCTTCTTGAGGCTTGTGTCACTGGAGGCTGCAGCTCCCACCTCCCTTGCTGCCTGAGCAGGGTCAGGGTTTGTGTTTCTCCCTTCTGCCTCCTACTGGGCCAGTTACTCCATCTCACCCTCAACACTAAGACCTTCTCTGAAGCCACCCATGTCCTCTCCTTCCTAGTCTGTATCTGTCCCCTTCTGGCCTTCCCACTGAGGTCTGAGCAGCCATTGCTGTCTTTTAAGCCTCCTGTTTTGCTGCCCCACTAGATCCACTACCCTCCCCTCAGTCCTTCAAACCTGCAGATGGGACTTTGGTCCTCCCCCACTCCACTCTCAACATCCGCCATCTCCATAGCAACTCCCACTTGCCTCACCCTAGGGAAGCCACCCTCCCTCCTCAGAGACCTCATACATGCTTCTCTACTGGCCTGATTCTGTTCCAGCCATGTGTCTGGATGTTTGTTTCCCTCTCTCACCCCCAAGTGCCTCTGCTTGTAGGATGGAGTAATGAGACCACCAAGCTGGATGATAAATGCTGGTGAGGCAGAAATGAAGCATTCAGCAAGAGAGAGAGGCAAGGGGAAAAGATTCATCAGATAGGAACACAGTGGCATTATCAGACACTTACTGTGTGCAGGCCCTAAGTCTCTGGCAGCTGTATTCATTTTCTATTGTTACTTAACAATTACCACAAATTCAGTAACTTAAAACGACACCCATCTATTAGCTTACTGTTCTGCAGGTTAGACACCCCGGCAGTGGCCTCTGATCCAGGTCTCACAAAGGCTGCAATCAAGTTTCGGGCGGGGCTGGGCTCTTATTCAGAAGCTCTAGGGAAAAATCAGCTTCCCAGTTCATTCAAGTAGTTAGCAGATTGCAATTCCATGCAGTTGTAGACTGGGGCCCCTATTTTTTTTTTTTTTTTTTTTTTTTTTTTGCTAGCTGTCATGTGGTCCTCTTCTCAGATTCTAGAATTTCCCCCTATATTTCTTGTCACATGCCCCCCTCCAGCTTCAAAGCCCCTGGAATCCTTCTAACTTCAACACATCTATAGATGTGCCCAATACAGTTGCCCAGCAGCTGACCAAGGTGGGAGGCAGGTCCTCTGATCTTGTCCCCATACTGGAGGCTAAGTCAGCACCCCTCCCCCCATGCTGGACCCCACACCTGCTGCATAAGGCATGGGGTCCACTGAGGTCTCAGGGAAATCTTCTGACCTTTACGTCCTCCTGCCTTGCCTCTAGACCCCAGGAACAAAGCATAAGGCTAGGCCAGCCCACCACTCCAGCCTCACCATCCAGCCTGGTTCACAGGTGTCCTGGGTAGCTAGCCCCACCTCAGGGTCTTTGCAGACCAAGTCTGTTTCCACACAACTCTTCCCACATATTCTGTCCCCTAAAGTGACTTCTGATCTTTGGAGTCTGGCTGGACACCACAGTCTTGGCAGATGTACTATCCATCTCACCCCCACTTTCCTTTTATTCTGAGGTGTGTCCCAGAGCGCTGAGTGCAGAAGGCATTCAGTTCAACATCCATTCATTCGTTCGTTCATTACTCGCCCTGGGGCGGGTGGGCCTGGTGTGTGTGTGAGGAGGTAGGGGTCATAGAGACAGGTTGCCTCCACCTTCTACCTGGGACACAGGCTTGAGGGGCGGAAGGGGTGGAAGATGGGAGCCAGGGCCTGGGGTGGTGTCTGCTCCCTCATTCCACTCGTAGCTACCGGCGGGTGTGGAGTTCGGCTGCAGGAATATCTCTTCTGCAGTCCACGCAAGGGCTGGAGTCCGATGGACCAGGGGTGAGCCCTACTCCTGCCTCCACTCTTGCTCTGGGCAGAAGGCCGCCACCTGGGGTCGCAATGGAGTCTAAACCAGCCGAGACCCATCTAGGGCTTCAGACCGCCTTCCCAGCCTTTGTCGCCTTGCAGCAGCTCTACACAGCCGGGAGCGCACGAGGGCGTGGCCCGCAGATTGACAGCGCAGGCCCCGGCGCATCCCAGTCCCTAGGGCGACGCCGGAAGCGTGTCCTGGCCGAGACATTCCTTGCTGCCCCGCAGCCCGAGCCTCGGCGACTTTAGTTGCGACTCAGTCGAGAGCAGGAAGTTCAACACCTACCGGCCTGAAGCGGCGGCTGATCGCCATAGAAACACCGGAAACGTGCTCCGACCTAGCGCTTCCCTGCGCCACAGCGGCTGCGGACTTCGGTTCCGCCGGCGTCGCAGCCTGAAAGTGTGGCCTTGGCGGTGGTGAGCGGGAGAAGGCCAAGTCCCGGCCTGGTGCCTGAGAAGGAGCCGGAGGTGGGGTCGGGCGGGCATCCCCTTGCTGCAGGGCCGGCGGGCAGGCCGGGGCGTGCCCAAGGGAGGGCGCCGGCGCTAGGTTTGGAGTGCACGCTGTGGACGTGAGGGGGCGCTGCAGGATGGGGGCATGGCTCTGGCTAGCGCGCGGAGGCGGGAAATACAGGTTGGCCGGGTCTGGAGCGGGGGCAGCCCGAGCGGATCAGAGAGGGGGCTTTGGGGTTAGGGTAGGGAGCGAGCAATGGAGCAGAGTATGGGAAAGAGTGCTTGGAGCAAAGCGCATGGCGTGGGCAAAGGCGTGGCAGCGAGAATGCGGCGCCATACCCGGGAGGGTGGGCCTTTGTTCTGAGGCGCCAAGAAGACCCTGCCTGCTGCGTCTGGACTGAGAGATCACAGACCGGGAGCAGGGTGGAGGTGGGTCGGAAAAGGCAGGCTTCAAGTCGTATGGGTTGATGCGCAGGTTTCTGCCCCAGTCGCCCAGACACAGATTTGAAGGTCTTTAGACGGTGGGTGAATAAAGACGGGGAAAAGTGCTGTGGCATAGATAACGATATGTGCAAAGACTTGGCTTTTTTGACGAATTGCCAAGAATTAATTCATCACCATGGAGGGCTCTGAGCAGAGGAGGGTCCCGATCTGTCAGGTCTGAACAGGCTCCCTCTGGCTGTCGCGTGGGGGAATAGACCGGGGGGGGGGGGGGCGGGTAACACAAGGAAATGACTCCCATCAGCCTCCACCAATGGTACCGGGGCAGTGGAGGTGTGCGAAGTGATCTGAGGGTAAGATATAGAACATGCAAGAAAGGGAGGGGTCTGGACCCAGAAGAGGAAAGGTGGTTTGGGTAAGAGGAGCCAGAGGGGGTGAGTCTGAGACCCCATTAGACCAGGAAGGTTAAGAGAAGCCACACTCCAGGGCTCTGTGACCCCGCCTGAGCTAGGCTGGTGGAGTGAGAGTGAGTGTCAGGGTGTGACCTGCGTCCCGACTGTCCTCCCCTAGACTGGAGTTGTGTGTGGCTTGAGTACAGGATGAGCCAAACTCATCTTTGTTTGGTAGAGGGGAAACAGCCTAGTGAGCATGGTGCCTACTTGATGAGTGATGACGGGTGAAGTATCAGAGCTTCTCAGATTCCCAGAGTCCCCTGGGGAGCGGTATCCCCTCCCCTTTCTGGTGTCTGAGCGTGGGCAGTGCTGGGATTAGGAAGCTAAAGTTTTGACAAGAATCATCCGGGTTGCTCAGACATGCTCACCTGGAGGCCGCTGCTATTCCACCTTTCCCTTCCCAACCACACACCCTTCAAAGTCCACACAAGCCCCCTCTCTACACCACACCCACACCTTGTGCCCTCCAGGCTATATCAAGATTCCAAGATGCACCAGGCTGCAGGGGGCACCTCCCTACCTGCTGCGTTGGGGTCTGCCAGAGACCTTGTATTTTTCTTCTGTGGAATGCCCGCCAGGCTATGCCCAACCTACTCTCAACCCTTTGTGACCACGCACACCCTGAAACGCTTAGCCCAGGAGGCAGGTCTGCCATCCCGCCCCTGCGAAGACCTCTGCATACACTAGTTAACATAACCCAATTCCGAGGCAACAGACTTTGGTCTCCACAGGGTCTTGAATGCTCCAAGGTTGGATGATGTAGTAAAGGGAGATCAAAAAGAAGCTGAGAGTGGGAGGAATCACAGCCAGCCCTGATGCGGAGTGGATAAGGTGTGACAGCCAGTTCGGGATGGGCATCCCTGCCCTCTTCTCCACAGAGCTGGTCCCTGGAAGGGGGACATGGGGAAGGTTTATGGATACTGGAGTTAGGGCGAGGGGGGTGTGAACCAGTATAGGGGAAGCTGAGCTCCGCTGGGCAGTCAGCAAGACTGGGAGGGAGCCAGATATTTGGTATTCCCAACCTTCTCCCAGGGGTGTGCCGGGAGTTTCCTAGGTGGAGCTGCAGAGGTCCTGGAGTCTGGGGGTGGGAGTTGGGGGTAGTCCTCTATATGGGAATAGGGCTCGAGGGGCCTTTTGGGAAGGGCTGGGACTATGGTGCGCCCATGGGCCTTGTCCCGCAATAAGGGCTCAAGGGGCAGGGACAATGAGGCGGGGAGGGGGGGGGGGCCTGGCTGACCTTCCCCCCCCCCCCATCCGGTGCAGATGGCTGCAGCAGAGGCGGTGCACCACATACACCTGCAGAACTTCTCCCGCTCGCTGCTCGAGACCCTCAACGGGCAGCGGCTGGGTGGTCATTTCTGCGACGTGACTGTGCGGATCCGTGAGGCTTCGCTGCGTGCCCATCGCTGCGTGTTGGCTGCCGGCTCGCCCTTCTTCCAGGACAAGCTGCTGCTCGGCCACTCCGAGATCCGCGTGCCGCCAGTGGTGCCGGCGCAAACGGTGCGCCAGCTCGTCGAGTTCCTCTACAGCGGCTCGCTTGTAGTGGCACAAGGCGAAGCGCTGCAGGTGCTCACGGCCGCGTCGGTGCTGCGCATCCAGACGGTCATAGACGAGTGCACCCAGATCATCGCCCGCGCCCGAGCCCCGGTCCCCGGCGCGCCCGCGCCCCTGCCCACGCCCGTGCCCCCACCTCTTGCACCTGCGCAGCTACGCCACCGCCTGCGCCACTTGCTGGCCGCGCGCCCTCCGGGCCACCCCGGTGCCGCGCATAGCCGCAAGCAGCGCCAGCCGGCGCGCTTGCAGCTGCCGGCGCCCACTGCGCCCACCAAGGCGGAGGGGTCGGAAGTCGACCCCTCCCTTCCCGCGGCCACAGACGACGGCGGTGACGGCGAGGAGGACACCGATGATGAAACCGACGGCGAGGACGGCGAAAGCGGCGGCCCAGGAGAGGGCCAAGCGCCCCCTTCCTTCCCAGACTGCGCTGCCGGCTTCCTCACCGCCGCCCCTGACAGCGCGTGCGAGGAGCCGCCCGCACCCGCCGGCCTTTCGGACTATGGCGGCGCCGGCAGGGACTTTCTTCGGGGCGCTTCGGCGGCCGAGGATGTGTTCCCCGAGAGCTACGTCTCCGCTTGGCAAGATGAGGATGGCACCGCGGCGGAAGCCTGTCCCGCCGAGACGCCGGCCCCGCCTGATTGTGTCCTGTCTGGATCCCGAGCCCCAGGCGTGAAGACCCAGGGGCCACCTGTCTCACTTTTCCCCTTTCATCTGGGCGCTCCTGGGCCACCTGCGCAACCTCCTCCCGCACCCTCGGGGCCTACTCCTGCGCTCCCTTCCGCCTTCTATCCCACACTCCAGCCAGATGCGGCCCCTAGCGCTCCTGCTCCTCCGGGGGAGGCCCCAGCCCCGCCCACCGCTCCCGCTGTGGCCCCCTCGGCCACCCCTGCCAGAGCCCCGGGTTCCGAGCCGCCTGCCTATGAGTGCAGTCACTGCCGAAAGACGTTCAGCTCGCGGAAAAACTACACCAAGCACATGTTCATCCACTCGGGTGAGCCAGGATGGGTCTCTGAGCCCTTTGGTCATTGGAGATTCAAGCCTGAGGGGTGATTGGGCACTAGGCAAGTGGGGTGGAGGCACTCATGTAGTTATGTTGCTTTTTCTTGACCCCAGTGGAACCTGGAAATTGAGCCCCAAGTGCGATGTGTGGCGGGGGGGGGGGGGGGGGGGGGGGGAGGGGAAACCCCATCCACATGGAGAAGCAGGTTCTCCTGCCCAACCCCTATTTCAATTTATTGGTGCAGGGAGAATCCTCAGGCTAGGTTAAGGAGCAGGAACTTGCCCAGAGCTTTTGGAAAGCTGGCAGTGGAGCTTTTAGTCACCACGATGAAGCTTGGGATGGGCAGGAGGGATGGAGCCTTGGCAGGAATATGTGGCCAGGTAGAGGAGTCTCCTTGGTCTCCCTGGCTGTCAGTGGGTCCTGTGACTGGCACTGGATGTGAGGGGAGAGTGGGTTTGCTGGCCTAGCCTTCGGAGCTGGCAGAGAGGTGGCCTGATCGCGGCTGGAGGGAGATGGGGCTGCAGTGTGGGGACCCCACAGCTGCAGAGGGAGGAAAGGGGAGCTCCTCGAAGACCACTGAGAGTACCCCTAAACCCTTGGGGTGTCTGGGAGGTGGCTCTTTACTGGCTCAGGGAGAGGTAGAGAGTGTGCTAGATGGTGCACTGGAGATTATGGAGCTAGGGGCTGAGGTGGTGGCTGGCAGGTCCTGGATGTGTCACAGGGTGTCCAGGGTGCTCCCTAGAGGCTCAGGTAGAGGACAGGGGTATGGAATGTCAAAGACTGCTTGCAGGGCCAAACTGGATGTTGTTAGGAAAAGCAAAGGTTTAGCTGGAACACCTGTAGGAGTGGAGTGGGGAGTTCTGCAGGGCCAGGAACTTGGGATTTCACTGTGAATGTTGGAGAAGGCATCAGTGATCTGAAGTGGGAAGTGAGTGAGATGTGATTTAGTTTTAAATCCCTACCTGGCTGTCTTGGGGTTGAAGGAGAGAGGATATAGATGTAGCCTGTGGAGAGCTGTCAGGGGCCCCAAGGTAGTACCAGCCAAGATTTGCCAGCTTCATGTGGCCTTAGCCAGGTGCAAGGCCTGGTCTGGGGGAACTCCCTGCCCAGGCACTGCCCTGCAGCCCTCTGCCGCTGAGATAGGTGGGTTTTTTTTGTTTTTTGTTTTTTGTTTTCTTAACACCTGATGAATCTAGGGGCCAATACAGCCAGCCTCCCCCTTCTCTGATCAGGGTAAAGGGGGCAGCCTACTCTGGCACCCCAGGTACATTATAGCTGCCAGCAGACAAGGGTTTTCTGGGCAACAGGGCTTCCAGCAGGAACCAGGCAGGTATGCCCGCGTCCCTCACAGTGTAAGTGTGCTGGGCCTTGCCGGACTGTTACCAGAATGGTGGCCAGCGATCAAAGTACAGAATGCTCCATGGGCATGGCAGGAGTTAGGGGAAGGGAGGTTCCTGGAGGTGGGGGAGACCTCAGCGGTGAAGTCCTGTCAGGCAACGATGTCCCAGACCGGCAGGATTCCCTGTTGGGAGGATACCTGTTAGAGTTGAGGGCCCCTGACGGTGGTATCCTGGTATTACGGTAAGGGTCCGGGAAAGCGGCATCCCCGCTGAGTGGGGAAACATACTGGGTCATGGCCGGGTGGGGGAGGGGTTCCCTGTTGGGCCGGAAGGTCCAGGAGTGAGGAATGGTCCGGGAGTGGAAGGGGTGTCCCTTAAGGGCAGGGGGATTCAGGGTTGATGGGCAGTTTGGGAGGAGAGGGGAGTCCCTGCCCGTCAAAGGCTCCCCGGGGCTCCTTCCCAGATGACATACGTGCGCGGCATGCCCTGTCGCCCACAGGGGAGAAGCCCCACCAATGCGCCGTGTGCTGGCGATCTTTCTCGCTGCGCGACTACCTGCTGAAGCATATGGTCACGCACACAGGCGTGCGCGCCTTCCAGTGCGCTGTCTGCGCCAAGCGCTTCACGCAGAAGAGCTCACTCAACGTGCACATGCGCACGCATCGGCCCGAGCGCGCGCCGTGCCCCGCCTGCGGCAAGGTCTTCTCACACCGCGCGCTGCTGGAGCGCCACCTGGCCGCGCACCCTGCACCTTGATCCAGGCCTGGGCCCGGCTACGCCTGCCGCGGGATTGACCACGCTCCCGCGCTGTAGGCCAACCCCTGCAGGTCCGCGACCTCCTGTGGAACTAGGCCACGACCACTGCGGAACCGGTAACACCCCTGCCGAGCCGCTTCACACCTGCCTAGACGCCTTGACCACGTTCCCACTACCAAACCACGTTTTCCCCAGAGCACAGGCCCTCCCTCTGCTACCACCCTTCTTTCCAGACCTGACCAGGGGTTCAGCCTGCCTTACTACTGTACTCCTTCGTACTCGGACCCTCCTGATAGTGGCAGGCTGGGGATGGGGTTGGTCAGAGACCCGACCATCCCTGAGAACTGGATCATCTCCAGCCTAAACTGGGCGCTCAGACCCTTGGGCCAGGCCCAAGATTTGTGGCTCTGACTCCTTGCGTGAGTGTGGGTTCTGGAGCTGCTCCTCTCTGCCCCAGTGTCAAGCTGGGTAAGAACCCTGGCTCCCCACCCCGAACTACCCCTCCCTCAATCTGGTGTTTAAGGGGGCTCAGTGGACCCATCATGGACTGGGGTCGGGCCTCGGGACTCCTGCTCTCTAATAAAGTACTGTGGGCCATGGGTCCGAAACCCGGAAGCTCTGAGCTCCCGGATGGGTGCGTTTCTGTCCCTCACACACTGGCTGTAGCAGTCAGGACTCAGTGCCCCCGGCTCTGGGCAACACTGCTGCCACCTACTGGGCTCTCTGGGCAGAGACAGGACGGTAGGCTTGGCCATTTCAGGGAGGGTGTGGGATGCACACATGACTGGTGCTTGACTCTTCTAGAGCCCTTGCCCTGTGGGGAGAGGTGTAGGCCAGGCCTGAGATGGGTCTGGGAGAGAGAGGCCGCATGTGGGAAACCCTCAGAATCCCAGCTGCTGCTGTCCAAGATGCAGAATTGAGGCCCTTCCCCCTAGATCTCACCACCCCCCACCTCCGGAATCTCAAGGTCCTTTGGATTTGAGTCTTCCCCCTCCCCCATTCTGATGGGCACGATGGTTGAGCACCTTACTTTTGAGGGGGTCCAGGGAGTCTTTGGGGTTAGGCTACCATGTGGGGATCTGAGCCCCAGGATACCTGCCTCGGCCATTAACTTCTGAAGTGCCAGGCAGGAGGTGGGAGCAGCAGCCAGGACCGTTGGGCTGCCCACTGGGCAGCTGAAGATACTGATACCCAGTAGTGAAGCAGTGTCACAAGACCCCGCATCAGTTCAGCTGCCAGCCAAGAAAGCGGTCACTCTTCTTACTCCAGAGCATTGGCGGCACCTGTCTTAAGGATTTGAAGCAGGTGGAGAGGGGATTGAGCTGGAGGGTGGTGCTCCGCCCTGACCTGTAGGCTCCTGGGTCAATGGCAACGCCTTTCTGAGCTCCCCCTCTGTGACTGCCTCCCAAAGGTGAAGGGTTAAGGCTTTTCTGTCCAACCATTCATAAACTGCCCTGCCCATGTTCCCCGGGGGAGGGGGAGTTCAGCCTCCTGAACCCCGAAGACAGTCCCCATCCATGCCAGGGGGGTGAAGCACAGTGTCATAGGGCGCAGCCCATGGGTGGGGATGGGGACATCAGAACTGGGTTTGCATTCAGGCACTGGATTTGTTCATTCAGGTATTTACTCGGTGCCTGCCATGTACCTGGTAGGAGGTAGGCACAGTGAAACAAACAGGTCCAAAATGGCTGGGGGTAGAGTCCAGAGGGCAGGAGCATAGCAGTCAACAGCTCCTGGGCTACTGCTAGGGGGTGGGGCTGAAGGGTCAGAGATCAAAGCCAGGCAGCCCCTGGCAGAAGTTACCATTCTGTGGAAGCTTCTCTGAGAACGGAGCGGGTGCGATGGGCGTCTGGCTGCGACTGGCCTTTTTACTGTTGCTGCTGCTGGGCCTGGGACAGTCCGCATGGCCTGCTGCGGTGGCCCTGGCACTGCGCTGGCTCCTGGGGGACTCTATCTTCTGTGTGCTGCTCGGCCTGGCCATGCTGGCGCGGCCCTGGCTCTACCCCTGGATGCCCCACTGGCTGAGTCTGGTGGCCGCGGCACTCATGCTGGCTGTGTTACCCGCACGGCCACCCCCAGGGCTGCGCTGGCTGCCTGCAGACTTGGCCTACATCTTCAGGATCCTCCACCTGGGGCTGAACATCAAGGCGCGCATGAGCCGCCAGCCGCCCAACACCTTTGTGGATACCTTTGAGCGGCGAGCACAAGCACAGCCCGACCGGGCGCCCTTGGTGTGGAAGGGTCCGGGGGGCCGCTCGGTCACCTTCAGGGAGCTGGACGAGAGAGCATGCCAGGCAGTGTGGGCCCTGAAGGCCGAGCTGGGCAGCCTCACAGGCTTGCTTGCTGGGGAGCCTGCCGCCCTCCTAGTGCTGGCCTCCCAGACCATTCCGGCCCTAGGTTTGTGGCTGGGGCTGGCCAAGTTGGGCTGCCCCGTCGCCTGGATTAATCCACATGCCCGGGGGGCACCCCTGCTACACTCCGTACTGAGCTCTGGGGCTCGGTTGCTGGTGGTGGACCCAGGTGAGGACCTCAGAGGCTAGTAGAGGACAGAGGGGGATGGAGCAGGGGACAGACTTGGAGAACTGCTATTCAGTGGTCCTGGTGGGGGCTGACTTTTTTCTTCACCACGTCTGTTTTGATCCTTTTTGCCAACAAATACTAATTATGGGGCTCTTTACATAAGAATGCAAAAGTTCTTCTCTGGGGGCTGCTTTCTGTATTGCTTGCAGTAGACTCTTCTCCCCTATCTTTGGGTCTTGGGTCTCCCCTCTTGATGTCAGATATGGGCCTTTCCCCAATTTCTTTTCCCTGCAGACCTCCAGGAGAATCTGGAAGAGGTCCTTCCCAAGCTACAGGCAGAGAACATCCGATGCTTCTACCTCAGCCACTCCTCCCCAACCCCAGGAGTGGGGGCTCTGGGGGCTGCTCTTGACGTTGCACCCATCGACCCTGTGCCCGCTGACCTACGTGCTCGGATCACATCAAAAAGCCCTGCCCTGTTTATCTACACCTCAGGGACCACTGGTGAGGGTGCCCAGCAACTCTAGCCCTGACCTCTGAACCCTTATGCTGCTCTGACCCCAAGTTGACATGTGCCTCAAACTTGACCTCTGAAACCCATCCTGCCCTTTGATTGTGACACCTGGCCTGAACTCTGATCCCCAGTGTGAATTCAACGGTCAGCGCCAGAATCCTGCTTCTGCCCAGTAAACAGCCACTAAATTTGGAATTTTTCTTCCCTGAGCCCACCCTCAAATCCCCATACTTGACCATCTTCTAAGAGCCTCAAGCCTCTCACTGCAGACCTGACCACAGAGACCCACTCCTGTATGCTGGTCCCTCTTGTACTGTCCTTTCACCACCCACCCTTCCCACTCCATTCGCCAGGACTCCCAAAGCCGGCCATTGTCACACAGGAACGGCTGCTACAGATGTGCAAGATGCTGTCCCTGGGTGGGGTCACAGCTGATGACGTGGTCTACACAGTCTTGCCTCTGTACCATGTGATGGGGCTTATCCTTGGAATTCTTGGCTGCCTGGAGCTTGGTAAGACCTTTTCTGAAGACCTCTCCAATCCATGGGACCTCCAGACTCAATATCAGAGTGGGCTTTCAGGGTGACAAGTCCCCACAGGTTACCCAGCACCAAGGTTCTCACCTTTGACAAGGGACACACAATAGCAGGCCCCAGGGCTACTTGGACAGAAACTTGGTCACTTAGACAATCCCTAATGGCTTTGCTGTGGTCCGAAGGTAATGAGGTGGTATGAGTGCTGGGATAGTCAGTGAAGGGTAGGTATTCACCAAGAATTCCACTGGGCTATCATCCTGGACACCTGATTAGCAATTCAGACTGGGACCTCTCCAATATTTTCTGTTCAATTTTTTATAAAAATTTTGAAACATATACAAATTTCTAGATATTTCTACATGATCCTCATGTACCCAACCACCCAGCTTCGGCCACCATCAGCATTTTGCTTTCAAATATACACAGTAAGCAAAAGTAGAGAAAATAGTTTGATGATATCCCACATATCCTCATCCACCCTTGACAATTGTTAACATGTTACTAGTTTTATTTCATATATAATTCCCCTCTTCATTTCTGGATTATTTTAGAACAAATTTTAGCCACTGTATCTTTTTGTTTATAAGTATATCAGTATGTATCTCTAATATATAATGACAAAAACTGTCACCGTAGAGGTGGCTGGGTGGCTTAGTTGGTTAAGCGTCTGACTTTGGCTCAGGTCATTATCTCATGGTTCATGGGTTCAAGCCCCGCATTGGACTCAGTGCTGACAGCTCAGAGCCTGGAGCCTGCCTCAGATTCTGTGTCTTCCTCTCTCTCTGCCCCTCCCCTGCTCGCACTCTATCTCTTTCTGTCTCTCAAAAATAATACATAAAGCTTAAAAAAAAAAACAACCTGTCACCATAGTGATATCACACCTGACAAAATTAACAGTAACTTTAATATCATCTGATGCACAGGTCATGTTCAAATCTTCCCAATTGTCTAATTGTCTTTTTACAGTTAAAGTCCCCTCACAATACTTGTGTGTTCTTTGCTCCTCTTTACCCTGCAGATTGTAAAGTTTTATTTATTTATTTATTTATTTATTTATTTATTTATTTATTTATAGAGACAACAGGAGTGGGCAGGGGCAGAGAGAGGGAGAGAGACTCCCAAGCAGGCTCCACACAGCCAGCACAGAGCCTGACGTGGGGCTCGAACTCACAAAATGGGGGATCATGACCTGATTCAAAATGAAGAGTTGGACTATTAACCAACTGAGCCACCTAGGTGCCCCTCCCCTGGAAATTCCCTCTAGAGATATTAGATTCAGTTCAATTATTAGATTCAGTTCAATTATTGTTGGCAAGAACCTTGGTGGGGTGCATTGTACTTCCTAATACATCACATTGAGGGCAGCCCATAACTATTATCCTACCTTAGAGAGGCTAAGATAAATAGGGGAGATTGATTGATTGATAGTTGGCACAATGTTACACTAGTTTCAGGTGTACAACCTTATGATTTATATACTGGGGAGCTTTATTTGGAAAACTCCCTATCAACATTCCCCCGGGTTTTACCAGTTCTTGAAGACCTTTATGACATTCATAAAACATTTCTAATAATCATTAATGGTTAATATCCATAGCCCTTACTTAGCAGTGCTCACTTTGTACCAAGCATTGAGCTTGGTACACATTCTGAAGATAGGATTCGAACCCATGCCCATCTATGCTCGTCTCATGCAGGTAGTCCTGGCTCCACCAGGGACACACAGATCGGCTCCAAAACCTGTGCTTCAGAGGGTCACGGTCATATGATCAGAGCAGCTTATCACAGTGGCATGGAAGCATGACCTGAAACCCTTTCTTCTCTCCCCTCTCAGGAGCAACCTGTGTCCTGGCCCCCAAGTTCTCTGCTTCCTGCTTCTGGGATGACTGTCGGCAGCATGGTGTGACTGTGATCCTGTATGTAGGCGAGGTCCTGCGGTACCTGTGTAACACTCCACAGGTGAGGTGCTAAGATTAGGGCTCCATGGTGAACACCTAGGGTATGAAATCCCAGATGTCATACCAGGTAAAGGTTTCAGGTAGATTCACATACAGGAGTCAAGCAAGGTCCCTTAGGTAAAACTCCCCAGGTAACAGCCACAGATGATGAATCTCACACAAAGTTTCCAATCGTGGCTCCTTTGATGATCAGCAGTGCTACCTTGGGCAGGTGACTTCACCTCTCTCAGCAGCCTCAGTGTCCTCATTTGGAAAATGGGGAAAATAATTCAGAGGGAATGTTTGTGAGAATAAAACATATATAAAGAGCCTAGAACAGGGGGTGGCTCAGGGTAAACTCACCAGATGTGAACTTATACAGCAATGAGGTATGGATCCCAGGTAAAATGCTCCACATAAGGCCCCCAGGTATCACCTTCCCCAAGGTGAAGTTTCAAGTCACTCCCCAATTTACCTCTAAGAAAGGCCCCTAAGTAACCCCTCCAGATAACTTCCCCCAGGTAAAAGTTCCAGGTACTACCCCTATATAAAATCCCAGGTATTTCCTCTAGGTGAGGACCTGGATTAGCCCTGCAGTCACCCCTAGGTATCTCTCCAGGTAAGGCTTCTAGGTAACTCCCCCCCAGGTAACCTCTGCAGGTAACCCTCCAAGTACAGACTCCAAGTAAGAACCCTTGGTAGATGCCCTAGGTATAGACCCTCCAATCACCTCCCAGGTAAAGATGGAAAGATGGAAAGATAGCCTTTGTAGGTAAGGGTTCCTGGGCACACTTGAGGTCACTTCCTCTTCATTCTTCTTGGGATGTTCCTGCAGCGACCAGAGGACCGGACACATACAATCCGCTTGGCAATGGGCAATGGACTCCGAGCAGATGTGTGGGAGTCCTTTCAGCAGCGCTTTGGCCCCATTCGGATCTTGGAAACCTATGGCTCCACGGAAGGCAACATTGGCTTCGTCAACTATCCAGGCCGCTGTGGGGCCCTGGGCAAGATGAGCTGCTTGCTTCGAGTGGGTTGGGTGGGACAGTGGCCCTGACTGAAGCTGAGCTCACAGGACCTCTGCTGACCCTTCTCCATCCCCCACTCAGATGCTGTCCCCCTTTGAGCTTGTACAATTTGACACGGAGGCTGAGGAGCCTGTCAGAGACAGTCAGGGATTCTGCATCCCTGTGGGACTAGGTACGAGGGTCAGGAAGCCTTCCCTGGGTGTGGGAAGGACGGGGATCATCTGCTTCTTGGCTGGAACAAGTTGCCCAAAGCCTTGAGTTCAGTGCTCAGTGGTGGTGTCTACTGCCTCACCCAGAACCTGTCCTTGGCCTGTCTGACTACTGCCTGGGACCCTCTGTCTCTCAGTTCTGCCCAGCTACCCTGCCTCAATCTCTTTTTCTGCTGGGTCTCTGGGTGTCTATTTGAGTTGTTCTCTTGAGCTCTCGGTGGAAGTCATGTCTTCCCAGGCATCAATCTCTTGTCAATATCTTCTCCTAGGGTCTTCTCTCTTGGGGGTCTTACACAGTCCTGGCTATATCTCTTTTTTCCCAGCACCATTTGTCTCTGTCCTTCCTCTAACCCTTGTTATCCTTTTTCTTTTTTAAGATTTTATATTTCATCTCATCTTATTTCATGTAATCTCATTTCATGTATCCAACATGGGGCTGGAACTAACCACCGAGATCAAGAATCACATGTTCTACTGACCGAGCCAGCCAGGTGCCCTGCTTGTTATCCTTTTTCTAGGCATCCCAATGCCTCCTTCTGTCTCTCCCTCCCTCTGTAACTCCAGGTCTCTTTCTGTCTCTTCTCTGGCAGGATCTCGATGAGGGAGTCCATCATGGTTGGAAACCTCCTGGCTGGGGGCTACTGGGCTCCTGAGGTTCTTTACCATTGTTAATGCCCTAATTCCTGCTTCTACCCCCAGGGGAGGCGGGGCTCCTGTTAACCCAGATAGTGGGCCACCACCCTTTCCTGGGCTACCGCGGGGCACGAGAGCTGTCGGAACGGAAGTTGGTGCGGAATGTGCGGCGCAGGGGCGACGTTTACTTCAACACCGGAGACGTGCTGGCCATGGACCGAGAAGGCTTCCTTTACTTTCGGGACCGCCTGGGGGACACCTTCCGGTCGGGTCCCCAGGGAACTGGGAGGGCGGATGGCCCGGGTTCCCCGATTCTTTGAGGGAGCCAGGGCGAAGAGGCGGGATTTCCGGATTCCGGGGGGGGGCGGGGGGGGGGGGCTTCCCGATCCTGAAGGGGCCAGAGTTGAGCAGAGCCGGCAATCAGATCTCGTTGGAGGAGGGGCTTGGTGGGCAAGAGGCGGGGCATCCTGTTTGCCAGGGTTGTGGTCACAAGCATTGGCTTCAACCCCACAGATGGAAAGGTGAGAACGTATCTACGCGGGAGGTGGAGAGCGTTTTATCCCTTGTGGACTTCCTGCAGGAGGTGAACGTCTACGGCGTCTCTGTACCAGGTGTGGAGGATTCGACTCATTAAACCTCCAAGAGCTTTATCCAGATTTTATCTGGATTTTGTCTGTGGGTGTTATCCAGATTTTAAAGGTGGGGGAGCTGCAGGGGCACAGCCAGTGAGAAGAGATGGGCCAAGGAAGAGGGTCAGCCATGAGCACTGTGAGGTGGGTGAGTGGAGAATGACTGTTGTGCTTCTCAGGTTGTGAGGGCAAGGTGGGGATGGCTGCTGTGCGGCTGGCCCCAGGCCAGACCTTCGATGGTCAGAGGATGTACCAACATGTCCGCACTTGGCTCCCTGCCTATGCTGCACCCCATTTCATCCGTATCCAGGTGAGCTCAGGGTGGTGGAAGTGGGGGGGGGGGGAGGTCTTGGCCAGGGACTCACAATAGGGATTATGCTTACTGTCCCTGCAGGACGCCCTGGAGATCACAAGCACGTTCAAACTGGTGAAGTCCCGGTTGGTGCGTGAGGGCTTCAATGTAGGCGTCATTGCTGACCCCTTGTTCGTGTTGGACAACCAGGCTAAGACTTTCCAGCCCCTGACACCGGACACGTACCAGGCCGTGTGCAATGGAACCTGGAGACTCTGACCATCTGGCCTGTCCACATTTGAAGTGGCAGTGCCCAATGCAGACTACCACTCATATTGGCAGGATCCTCTCCACCACAAATCTGCTGAGGGTTATCATGAATCGCAGCCTGGCCATAACCCCAGTTGAAGAGAGTAAGATGACTGTGGGCCCAGTAGTGGAGTGAGAATAAACTTGGATGTGTACACACATGTCTGCGTGTGTAGGGCTAAGGGCAGGCAGCCCTAAGATGGGCCATTTTGGCATAAAGATGATTTTATGATAAAAGCAATACAAACCCGGCAGATTCAGTTCTTTATCTCTCCCACTACTGTCTAAAAGGATTTGATAGAGGATCTGCTCTAAGAGAGCTATCACCACAGATAACTACGTTATGACAGGGAGGAACCTAGGAAGGCCTCTTTAATCGAATTCTTGTGTCCTGTTTCCGAATGCCCACCCCCCAAATATTTACTTTTTCATCTTCTTTTTAAAATTTTTTTTGAGAGAGAGAGCAGGGGAGAGGGGCAGGAGAATCTCAAGCAGGCTCCACTCTCAGTGCAGAGCCCAATGCAGCACTTGATCAAGAACCCTGGAATTGTGACCTGAGCCAAAATCAAGAGTCAGACGCTCAACCAACTAAGCCACCCAGGCGCCCCTTTCATTTTCCTTTAAATTGCATTTCTTCCTATTGCAGTCATGGACCCCTACACCTTCCTCTGTTTAGTATGATATATGCCTCCTTTTGCCTGTCTTTGGAATTTTATGGCTGTGTGCACACTGTATATATACCAAATTAGATTTTTCTCCTGTTAACATATCTCTTGTCAATTTGATTCTTAGACAAGCCAGAGAGACCTTGAAGGGCAGAGGAAATTCTTCCTCCCCAACAGTGGGTGGAGATACAAGCGAGGAATTCAGGGCCTACTGTCCTCCAGAGACCTTACTTCAGGGTTCCCCCTGCTTCCCTACCAAGGATCTTGACAAGCCTCAAGGAATGGCCCTGTCTGGGCAAGGCCAGAAGTATGATAGGATTCAGCAGCCTTGAAGCCATTCCAGGGTTGAGAGATGAGGCTAGCCTCAGGCAAAGCAGATAAGTGTATGGTCTGTAGGATGTAAGATGTGCTATCATGGCAGTATGACAAGGACATCGGGCTAAGCCAAGAAATGTGAGCAAATAACTGGAAAAAGAGCATCCATGTTAGAATGCACCTGCAAAAAGGATGTGGAACAGGTCCAGAGGCCTCTGGTAAACGAAATCCAGTGTCTTAGGGGCCAGAAGAGCCCTCTGGGCACTGTAGGCAGCTACACGCTTTTGCTAGTTTCAGAAAAGAGTAGTGCATGCTGTGTTGGGGACTTTAAATGTTACTTGATCATTATGGGAACTGTGAACTGTAGGCCAAGGGAAAGAGATGTTGTCATGAGTGGCAAAGCCTAGGGGAAGTGTAGTCCTCACTGTCTGAAGAACTGGAAGGGCTTCTTTGGAATTAGGATAAATGCAGATAGGAATTTGAGGGCACTGGACCTCTGGTTAGTACATTCCACCCATGTCAGGGGCTTTAGGTGCTGCCCAGTGATGTTAAGACCTGTAGACCTGGAAAAGAGGAATAGCACATATTAATCCTCAGTGAAGTGGTCTGTGCCCTCTCCATGGCAGGAATCACACCTGACCGTTATGGGTGTTGTAGGCTGGGGAACATGTGCGTGTCAAGACTGAGATGACATAGGCCCTGAGAGGTCAGATACTGCAAGTGACACCTGGGTCATTGTGGGGGCTGTTATAGTCTAGTGGTCATGAAGAACTCTATGATGTATATAGTCCAAGTGGGCTCAGGGCTTGAGCTGCTGTCTTCAAGTCCTCTGGAGTTCTGCAGCATAAGCCCGAAGGGACCACCCTCCACTTCCCCCCGGTGCCAACTTTGTATGTGGCTTTCACTAAATCAGTGAAAGCTCACCCATGCCCATCTGATTCTAGCTTCAGAATGCCATTTCCTGACACCTCTTACTCCATCCTCCTATTTGTAGGTTTATGTTCTGAAGACTCTCCTCCCTGTGGATTCATTGGGTTTCTGAACCAAGTAAGATGTGTTGGTTTTATCCATCTTGCACCAGAAAGCCAGGGAAGCCACAGCCAGCTCTAGGTTAAGAGCAGAGGGGTCAGCCTGGCAGCATAGGACCCAACATGAACACATTAGTTTGGAAGAGGGCAATGTAAGGGCCAAGACGTGGGGGAAGGCAGGTGATCATAGTTGTTTCCATAGGATCCAGATGGGAGCCACTGACCAGACATGGGCATTGGGAGGCGTGGATTTGAGGAAGGTGGAGTCAATGAGTGATAGCAGGAGCCAACCACACAGGTGGGAAGGAGACTAGTGGGGAGATGGGCAGGGAACAGGCTGAGCTCAAGGGATCAGGAGGGATTAGGTTGGAAACAGCTCCAGGAACTTCAGTTCAAGATGCAGAAAAGCTTGGGGCTACCTACATTGCTCAGGTGGTTGAGCATTTGACTTCGGCTCAGGTCACGAACTCATGGTTTGTGACTTCAAGCCCTGCATTGGGTTCACTGCTGTCAGCACAGAGCCAGCTTCCAATCCTGTCTCCCTCTCCTCAAAAGTAAACCTTTTTTTTTTTAATCTTAAAAAAAAAGATGCAGAAAAGATTGTATATGACTTGCTGAATACCCACTAGGTGTCTGACACATGCCTTTGCTCCTTTCCCCAGAAAGCTCTCTATCAGTTAGATTGAGGGATGTGTCTGCATTTCACAGCTGTGCAGACTGAGTCTGTGACCTAATCAAGGCTCCCTCGTAGTGGTGAATCTGGGGGAAGGTGTGGAGGGGATAAGACCAGAGTGTGCACTAGAGAAGAGAGGATGAGTACAGCAGAGGTGGGCAGTTCCTCAGAACCCTACAGGGTACCAGGAGGCTTACTTCAGTGGACTTGCACTCCAAGGATCTCGGAGAGCCAGATGCTGCAAGACAGCTCTCCCTGCCACCCTATCTCCCCTCCTTGTAGGACTTGTGACGCTCCAGAAGCAGAAGATGGGTCTGAAACTGTTGGCAGGTGAGGAGTGAGGGAAATGTCATGTCTGTGCTCACTCTGTGTGGCAGATGGCTGCCAAACCTTGCAGGTGATGGGACGACAGAACCACCTTGCCTCAGATTCCCAAGCCTGGATCCACAGACTCCTCTCCTGGCAGAGCTGAGACTTGCGGCAGCCTCACAATGTCCACCTTGCCCAAGTCTCCTAGAACACTCCCCCCCCCCGACACCTCGGGTTGCCAAGAAGATACGTCCTAGCACCTCACTGGAAAATAGACAAATTTCATCTCTACCCTTTAGACTCTCAAAAGGACATGAATTGAAGCCAAAGCTTCAAAGTTCTGTGATGATCATACTTAAATTGTGTTGTTAGGTGCACCTGACTGGCTCGTGATCTTGGGGTGGTGACTTAAAGCCCCATGTTGGGTGTAGAGATCACCTAAATAAATACACTTAAAAAAAAAAAAAAGATGTTATTGTTAAACCCTTCTGAACCATGACTAGAGGCTGGGAGGAGAGACTGAGGTTGTGGATTTCCACAGTGCTGTGCAGGGATTTACACAATGTACATCCACTCCAACTTATAATTTTTGGTCTTTTCTTTTTTGTTCCCAAGAAAAGAGACCACTAACATCCCTAGGGGTGAGGCCTGAGGTCAAGACCGGGCCTGCTCTGCTGAGGGCCACAGGGAGAAACCTGGGCCCCAGTCCACCACGTGTCCCAGCCACGTGGAGGTGTCCCATGATGGGAGGGCATCACACACACATGGCCTTAGGTAACAGCAAATCCTCTTTCCAACTGAGGGAAGAGCACAGGTGGGCACTTGCCCACTGACCCTGCAGAAACAAGTAGTCCCATCCGGTCTCCTCCAACCTGTTATCGTGGTCACCTCTCACCAGGGCAGTGGGGATATAAACACCCCTGTAATGGTGACTTTGGTAACAACAGGGCATGGCCAGGGCTGAGGCTCGGGTGAAACCTGAATGAACACATTGATGTTTGCCTCCCTCCTCCCACCCCAGGGACCTCCGCCTCTACTTCCTCCACGTCCTGTGGGACTGCCATGTGCAGGAAGCCAGGCCTGGCATCGCCCAGCCTTCACACTGGCAGACTAGAGCACGAGTGCCAGAGCGTGGGGGCAGAGAGATGAGCTGGGCCTGTGACCTGGATTTAAGTCCTGGGCTCTGCTCTGTGCAGCGGCACACTCCCACTCTCTGCCTCAGTTTCCTCAACTGAGAAGTGGGGATACCAGCCATAGTAGCCATCTCGCAGGGCTGGCAGTTGGCACATGTTGGCCCTTATCGAGATCCTGCTTGTCAAGGTGCTGCAAATACCCTCTGTAGCCTGAGTCTCTCTCCCTCTCTCTTCCTTTCTTTTCCCCAGAGGTGGAGACTGAGGCTCAGAGCCCAAGGCCAACACCAGACCCCAACCTGACTTACTATCCACTGGGCCCGCTCCCAGAAGCCTCTGATGAACTGAGGTCTTGAGAGAATATCCTGAGGGTCAGCCTGTTGGCCAGTATGTGCGCGGGCGTCAGAAATTTCTAGGACTGCCTCCCCAACATTCCAGCATTCCCCTCCTCACCTGAGTGCTCACAGTCATAACAGGCATGAAGCGGCACTCTGATTGCCCAGTCTCTGCCCACCAAAGTCCCAGCCTCCACGTCCATCCCCCTGATCCTTCTGTAGTCAGATCTCTTAGAGTTGCAGTGAGCTGGTGCTGAAATGGCAAATATCGTCATCATGTGCAGACGGCACCACAGGGCACGCACAGGGCTTCTCCAGAATGTGCAGGGAACAAGGGCATTTTCCCACAGCCTGGGAGAGACTAGAGCCGTGAGCTCAGGCGTCAGCAGGGTTCGAAACTGCCGGTGGGCCTGAGGTGGGAGTGGGCCCAGCTACTCTGCCCAGCGTGCCCTCTGATGGCGCCCCTGAAGAAGGCCTGGCCTGGGGGCACAGGCCTGCCCCACGCCGAGGTCGCCGCACGGGCTTCTCTCCCGTGTGGATCCTCTGGTGGTGGAAGAGGGCCGGGCGCTCGCGGAAGGCACGGCCACAGTGTGCGCACACAAAGGGCTTCTCACCCGTGTGGATGCGTCGGTGGCTGAGCAACACTGCGCCCTTGGCGAAAGCCTTGCCACAGTCCCCGCAGCGGAAGGGCCGCTCCCCAGTGTGCAGCAGCTGGTGCTGCGTGAGGTTAGAGCT
Organism: Panthera tigris; assembly: GCF_018350195.1. Taxonomy (NCBI): domain Eukaryota; kingdom Metazoa; phylum Chordata; class Mammalia; order Carnivora; family Felidae; genus Panthera; species Panthera tigris. The sequence continues at coordinate 117,648 of NC_056674.1, forward strand.
GTGGCTGAAGGCGCGGCCACACTGTGTGCAGGCGAAGGGCTTCTCACCCGTGTGCACGCGCTGGTGCTTGAAGAGGGAGGAACCCTGGCTGAAGGCGGCACCACAAAGGGCACAGGTGTAAGGCTTCTCACCCGTGTGCGTGCGCTCGTGCTGGATCAGGTGCGAGTTGCGGCAGAAACGGCGGCCACACTGAGCACATGCGTAGGGCCGCCCGCCTGCGTGGATCTTGCGGTGCTGGCTGAGGTTGGAGCCGTGGCTGAAGGCCTTGCCGCACTCGCTGCAGCGGAAGGACTTCTCAGCGGTGTGTATGCGCTGGTGCCGCACCAGCGAGGAGCTATGCCTGAAGGCCTTGCCACAGGCCGGACACGCATAGGGTGTCTCACCGCTGTGGATGCGCTGGTGCTGCGTCAGGTGTGATGTCTGGCTGAAGGCCTTGCCACACTGAGAGCATTCGTATGGCCGCTCTCCAGTGTGGGTGCGCAGGTGCTTGAGCAGGTCAGAGCTCTTCAGAAACACTTTGGTGCACGCTCTGCATTCGAAGGGCTTCTCCCCGGAGAGGAAGCTGGGGCCTGTGTGGAGGGCCTTGCCCAGCTGATCCCAGGTAGGGGGTTCTTGGCTAGTAGGGAGCCCATGAGGCTTCTCACAATCCACCCCCGCTTTTCCTCCCTACCTAGCACAATTAACTTCGAGGTCTGGGATGCATGGGAGGACTCTGCTACTGGCCTCCTATGAGTATGGCTTCTACCTATCAGATGCCCTCGGGTGCTGGCCTGGCGAGAGGGCTTCTATGATGGCCAAATCCCTGGGTTGGCCATCCTGTGGAGTCCTAAGTGGTGAGGTCAGCTCAAGGTTAACAGTAGCCTCACCAGAGCTCTGGCATAGGAGAAGTCTATCCTCCAAAAATACAGACCCCCCCCCCTGTGGACTTTTTCTCCTGAGAGAGGGAGGTGCCCTGCCAACCCACTGAGCTTTTCCCACATTCACAGGTGCCAGTGAAGGTAGGTGCTGGAGGGGAACCATTCTGGAAGGTCACTGGTAATGCTGCTTCTTCAAGAACAACCTGTCATATGCAGACGAAGGCATAGAAAAGATATATACTGAGTCATCCTGGCCAAGAGGAGGTGATCAGGGAAGGCCTAGTGGGCAAGCAAGGGGGATTCTAAGGATGAGGTATGCAAGCTGGGGAGAAAAGCCATGGCCAGACACCTTTCCTGTATGTAGTTCACTTCCATCTCAGGGCACTCCTCAAGCCTGCTTTTGCTTGAGGCTACCGAATCCTATAGGCTTTACTCACAAACCCTATTTCCCCAAGCCTCTTCCCTAGCATGGTGAACTCTATGAGGGCAGGAGCAGGAGAGACCTGGTAGATAGAGGCTGTGCCCCAGTGCCTGGAAAGGGGTACCCTGGGAGCTACCCCTTGAATGGCAAGCCAAGGCCAGAGCCGCCAGGAGAGGCTGATGGTAGGAAAACAGGAGGGAGTCAGGCCGGAAGCAGGAGATGAAAGTGTCCAGGAAAGCAGGGAAACGGGGGACAGAAGCCTGGCCATTGGTTAGCCCCAAGCTCACACCCTCTGAGCCCCCACTCACCAGGGCTGGGCTTTCTCTGAGCATTCCTGGCTGGTGTCACAACTGTCCCGCTGAGAACCCAGGGCTCCTCGCCACGCTCCAGCTGCAGGACCACCCGGGGTCGTGAGGCAGAGAGTCCTGTGAGAAAACAGAAGCAAGTGAGGGGCCAGGCCCAGCTCAGGACAACCTACTGCCCAAGACATGGCAGGAGTGAGGGGCTTTGTGGGACATAGATGGTGTCATCTGATGCCTCACTGCGGGGCAGGACTCACAGGAAAAGTTCAATGGTCCCCGTGAGGAGAACCGTGTTGGCAGCACCAGATGAAAGGGGCCGAGCCTAGACACAGGCGCCACAGTGGCACAGGGACACTCAGCCAATTGGTGTGAGGCTGCTCACAGGCCAACAGGAGAGAAGGGGTTAGTGCTGGCAATGACTGAGCTTCCCACGGAAAACCCAGGGCCTTACCCAGCGAGGACACAAGCGCGAAGTTCTCTAACATCACGTGGCAGTTCTCTAACATCACGTGGGCTGTGTCCAGGAGCTCCCATCCTCCTGGGAGAAGTACACGGCCACATCCTCAAAGGCCATCAGGCCCTACAAGAGTCGGCAGGGGAAGGCAGACACAATCTAAGCTCTGGCTGTGGGACCCAGGACCCGCCTCCCTGTCCCAATGGCTACCCCAACTAGTGTCCCTCAGATGCTTACCTTCCCCCCCTGCCCCACCCCAGGGCTCTGCAACTCTGCAGACGAAACTTCCCTCCCCTCCCCTCCACCCTACCTGTCTAGGGCATACAGGTCTTCTCAGACTCCCTACTAGCCACTCTATACAAGGCAGCCAGAGCAAGCCCATGGCCTTCAGATGGCTGCCACTCCAAAGGCGGGCCCAGGTGTCCACTCGTGCTCCAGTCTTTGCACAAGTTGACCCTCTCCAGACGTGCCACGCCCTTACCTGTTCTTGTAATTAGCAATTGTACAAGTCCTAGCTGTGGACCCACAAGACATGCCCATCCCCGTAAGGATGCCCGCCTCTGCTGAACCTGCCTGACATTCCAAGGCTGCTCCTTCAGCCTGAAGGACCGGCTACTCCCCTCCAGTCACTATAGGACTGGCCCCAAGAGTCTGGTCGCCACACAGGAAGCCAGTTCCCCTCTCCCTCTATAGCTCTTTGAATGTTTGGAGACATTTAATTTTATTTAAAAAGTATCCGTATGGGGGCACCTGGCCGACTCAGTCACTAGAGCTTGCAACTTTGGATCTCAGGGTTGTGAATTTGAGCCCCATGTTGGGTGTAGAGGTTACTGACAAATAAAATCTTGAAAAGATAAAATAAAATAATATAAAATCATCCCTATAATGTGGAATTAGTTAGACTACAGGGATCTTGATGCCTAATATTGAGAGAAATGCTCATTGTTTGATAAATTCATAATTTAATGAATTGGAAATGAATAGCAGCAACAAATCTTCCTCTGTACACAAAATAGCTCCAATACATATACCTGGCTCCCATTCTACCCTGAACAAGATGGCACGGGAGATGGGGGGTTATGGGGGGTGTTGTCTGTGGCAGGTGCTTGGACCCTAACCACTTGGTTGGACATCTGTGAGCTCCTGTTCCCATATCAGTAAAAGCAAAACAGATAGTAGTAAACACTCGCATTGGGCTGAATTGTGTAGAGCACTGATTCTTTCCTTGGCTGGGTTGAGCCTACTGATGAGCTCATTGAGGGCACTCTTTGTTTCTATTACAGTGTTTTTTATTTCTAGCCCTAACTTTTGATCTTTTCTTAAGAGTTTCCATCTCTTTGCTCACATTATCCATCTATTCCTGTATTTTGTCAATTTTTTCATCTAGAGCCCTTAACATCTTAATCATTGCTATTTTACGCCCGTCTGATAATTCCAACATCTGTTCATATCTGAGTGTCATTCTGATGACTGCTTTGTGTGTCTTCGGGCTGCCTTTTTTCTTGCCTTTTGACATGCCTTGTCATTTGTTGTTGAACACCAGACACATGTTTGTTAAGAGGAACTAAGGCGACAGGAGGTTTGTATGAGGATTTATGGTAATATGGATAGGAGGAGGGCTGTGTTTAATGTTTGCTGTAGCAGGAGATGCTGGAGCCTTCAAATTCCTCTAGTGCCCTAGTTGTTGTCTCTTCTCTAGACTTTGTGCTCTGGTAAGTATTCTTCTTTGGAGAGAGTCTGTGTCTTGCATCTGTTTTAGTTATAGTGCACTGTTGTTACACTGGAACTCCACTGATGTGGTGTATGGGTGACAGGGGAGAGGAGCATACTAAATCTTCCAATGAATACTCGGTCTTTAGTGCGACTGCGCCTCAGGAGTATATCTCCACTCCTATAGTTTTCTTCCCTTCTTTCTTTCTTCTTTTCTTTCTTTCTTCTCTTTCTTTTCTTTCTTTCTTTCTTTCTTTCTTTCTTTCTTTCTTTCTTTCTTTCTTTCTTCTTTTTTTTCTTCCTTTCTTTCTTCTTTTTCTTGACCCCACTGCCTTCCCTGGCATTTCTCAATGTATTTCCTTGTAGCCCTGGCCCCTGTTGACTATGACCTCTCTCACTTAGGTGAGAGAAGGCTAGTGGGACCTGGAATGGGAGCACTGTCTTTCCCCAAATGGAAATGGCTCCAGTCTTTATTCCTGTAGTGTATGGAAGTATAACAAGGGTTATCTCTCTGTTCAGATGACACCTCCTCTTCCTCTGCTTCATGCTAACAACTTAAAAACAGGAAATGCCAGTTCACTGAGTGCATATTGGACATACCCAGTATAGAGTCCATGGGGTCACTGTCAAGTGGCCAGGAATTAGGTTCACTGCAGGCCTGGACAGCCCAGACTTGGGGCCCCTCAACAGGTGCGACTACAAAGTGATATGGTAATTCTCTTGCTCACTTATATGTTTGGGGGATTTGGTACAGCCTTAGCCTCTGGTCACAGGGGAGCACCATGTTGGGTGGTAGGTCTTCGTGCTAGTTATACCTGGACCCTAACCCCTTGGAATGCACAAATGGCTGTCATCCAATAGCATGTTAATAAGACATTTCAAAGATGCTTGACCAAGTCAGGACACACTAAGGGGAGACTGGTGTTGGAAGACCTGAGATAAAGAGATCAGGGAGTGAGGGGAAAGGGTGAGATATGAGCCTCAGAAGGTGGGCACAGCATGGGGCTGGAATCAGGAGAGAAAAGGAGAGTGGGAAGACAATCTGGAGTGTCCAGTGTATAAAAAGACACAACAAGCCCTAATCAGGTAACTTGCCCCCATCAAGACAGCACATATAGACACAATTGAACCAAAGTGTCTAAGTAATAGGATATGTATAATAGAATATGTATGGGCCACCTGGGTGTCTCAGCCCAGTAAGTGTCTGACTGTTAATTTTGGCTCAGGTCATGATCTCACTATGGATGTGCAGACTTACAGATTCATCAGCACCTTATACAAATCCCTGCTCCCCAAAGCCCAGACAGCTTGGGGCACTCACTCTTTTTGCTATTATATTTGCAAGGTTTAAAACATAATTATCTACTTTTCTTATTCCCGCCCCAGACTAGAAACACAATGAATTAATATTTATTTGATAGATCACACACATTTTTTTTTCTTTTTCTTTTGTTTTTTAAAGTAAACTCTGCACCCAATGTGGGACTCAAACTCAAGACCCCGAGATCAAGAGTTGCTAGCTCCACTGACTGTACTAGCCAGGTGCCCAGATCATACACATATTTTTTTCTCCCCCACCCTAATCACACATATTTTATTCTTTATTCAATTGATGTTTCTGGGTTTTTTTGTTCCACACCACTCTAATTAGCATGGCTTAGTAATAAGTTTTAACATCTGATAAGGAATTTTCTCCTTACTTAAAAAAATATTTTTTAAATTTTTTAAAGTTTATTTATTTATTTGGAGAGCAATAAAAAGTGTGAGTGGGGGAGGGGCAGAGAGAGAGAGGGAGACAGAGAATCCCAAGCAGGGTCTGTCCTGCCACCACAGAGCTTGATGCGGGGTTCGATCCTATGAACTGTGAGATCATGACCTGAGCTGAAACCCAGAGTGGGTTAACCAACTGAGCCACCCAGGCACCCCTAAAGTTTTTCTAATTAAAATTTATTTATTTATTTTGAGAGAGAGAGAGACAGAGAGAGAGAGGGCCTGAGCGAGGGAGTGGCAGAGAGAGAATCCCCAGCACGCTCCACACTGTCAACACGGAGCCGATGTGGGGCTCGATCACATGAGCCATGGGATTATGACCCAAGCTGAAAACAAGAGTAGGATGCTCAACAGAATGAGCCACCCAGGTGCTCCTCTCCTTACCTTTTTTTAAAGTTTATTTTTTTTATTTTGAGAAAGACAGAGAGAGTGAGCGGGGAGGGGCAGAGAGAGAGGGTGGAAAGAATCCCAAGCAGGCTCCGTGCTCAGAGGGAGGAGCCTGATTAGGGTTCAGTCTCATGAACCATGAGATCATGACCTGAACCAAAATCGGAGTTGGACTCATAACCAACTGAGACACCCAGGCGCCCCATCCTTACTTTTATTTCAAAATATGCTTAGGTAGTTTTCTTAGTCTGTTTGGGCTGGTGTAACAGAATGCCACCAACTCAATGGCTTATAAACAACAGAAATTTATTTCTAACAGTTCTTGAGGCTGCAAGGTCCAAGATCAAGGCACTATCATATTCATTGTCTGGTGAGAGCCTGCTTCCTGGCTCACAGAGGGCCATCTTTCCACTGGCACAAGAGGAAAAGGAACTTTCTCGGGTCTCTTTTATGAGAGCACAATTTCACTCATGGGACCTCTGCCTTCATAACCTAATCACCTCCCAAAGGCCCATCACCAAATACCACCACATTGGGGATTAGCCTTCAATATGAATTTGGTGGAGACACAAACATTCAGACTAGAGTAGCACTGGTCATGTGTCAGAACTCTTCCCCAGTTCTTCCTTCCATCCCCCAACAAAAACCCCACTGCTTAAGTGAAAGGTAGTAGAGGCACCATGCTTTTGTTCTGTTCTTATAGGGTGGCTGCTGTGGCAGGGATCCCTGTCTGGGTGGTAGACGCCCTTGTAGTTGGGCCATGAATCCCAGGAACAACGGATCCTGGCCTAGGGAATAAATCATGCCTGGCACATAAGCATGTGAGCTTTCCAAATACAGTCAGAGGCTATAGTGATGACTTAGGTGGTGAAGTTTCTTAAAGACTACCAAGTCCACAGGGTCTTCTTGTCCCATCTTTCCCTTACTATTCACTCCACCTCCTTCCCTCTTTGGGCTCCACTTCCACCCCCTTCCCTCTTTGGGCCTGTGCTTTCAGGTTTAATGATTCAAGATGAGATTTTCTCTCTCAGTAAATGAGCCGTGGTGACAAACAATATTGATAACTAGAGGCATCTCATGTTTGTCTCCCTCCTTCTTCTTTGGCTCTTTTCTCTAGACTGCTTGTCCCTGGGGAAGGGTTTCTGAGGAGATGTGGACATGGTTGCCGGCTGCCCTGGAGTGAGACCTCACTGAGTTTGGGTCTCCTGTGTTTCCTGACATGCCACCCATCCAAGGAAGGCCAGGCAGAGCCACATGGATTGGAGTTGTGGCCAGGTCTCTGCTGTGAGAGGTTGGGTGACAGGAGGCCCACAGGGAGAAACTTCTGAGAATGGTGTGGTGCAGGGGAAAACCTTTGGAAAAGGTAGGGTGGGAAGTTCTTCTGGGAATGGTGAGGTGGGTGGGACTTCTGGGAAGGGTAGGCTAGGCAGAACATTCTGGGAAGGGTATAGGGTGGGGGGATCTTTGGGGAAGAATGGGGGGACTATTCATGGCTTGAGGGGCCAGATCTGAAGGGACAGCAGATGTGGTAGGAGAGGACGTCTCCAGGGTGTGTTTAGTGCTGGGGAGTAGGAAAGGCAGACATGGTCCAGACAGCCCATTGCAGAGTCAGGACAGGATGGGTGGGGCCTTCACAGAATGGGAAGTGGGTGGAGCACATACTCGTGGGCAGACACTTGTTCAGATACCCTTAGTATTTCTGAGACCATGGGAAAACACAAGTCTCCTGTAAAAGTGAACTGCCTCGTTGAGTACCCATGGCTCATTAGGAGACGGGTCCACCCATAGGCATCTGCCAGTGTGGGAAGAGACTGTGGCCTGTGCAGACCCCAGAAAAGCCTTTGATTCTCCAAAAGATGGTGCTCACTTGAGGGGCGTTGGAGTTGGTGATGGGCACGGGTGGGTGAGACTTCCCAGGTGTGGTTTAGGTGGTAAAACAGGATTATGTGGATGAACATCTGTTAATTTAGAAGTTCTCTATTTTAAAGTGACTGGAAGAGTGTTTATTTGTTTATTGTATGATGTGAAGTTTGCTTTATAATTAATGTATGGATCTTTTGAAAGAAAAGTATGTCACAAACAAAGCTGATGCTCCAAGGAGAAGGGGATGGGTCCACTGGTATAGGGCATAGTGTGTACCTAGCCCACTGCCCTCACACAGGAGACCTGACCTTTCTTGGGCTGTGTCTCCTCATCTGTCAAGGGGATAGTTGTGCTTCTGGTATAGGGAAGGGTGGGGGGGTGTTGAGTATAGTGCTCAGAGCAGGCCTAGCATGTAGATAGTACTGGAGTGCCATCTGCCCTGGTGTAGCATCTGTCAGTCCTTCATTCCTTGTTTTTGCTGAATGCTATTCGCTATTCCACTATATGTTTATCCCACAATTTATTCATCCATTTCTCTGTTGATGGACATTTGGGTTGTTTCCACCTTTGGCTATTTTGAGTATGAACTTTTTTTTGTTTTGTCTTGTTTTGTTTTGTTTTGTTTTGTTTTGGATGAACATTCTTTTAATACATTTAAATTTTTTTACCTTTATTTTTTGAGAGAAAGAGTGAATGTGAACAGGGAGTTGGGGCAGAGGGAGAGAGAGAATCTTAAACAGACTCCATGCCCAGTACAGAGCCCAATGTGGGGCTCAACTGACTAAGCCACCCAGGTGCCCCAAGTATGAATAATCTTGTACATGTACTCGTTTTGAGTACCTATTTTCAATTCCTTGTTGTATATATCTGGAGTACTGACTAAAGCTTTAGCAGGACCCCTTTAGCTGTTGTGGGGCAAAAAGAACATGGAGGAGAGGATGTGGTGAGAGAGAAGCCAATTCAGTTAAGGGACTAGTGCCATGATATGGGAAACAAGGATGGCAGCAGTGGGAGAGTGAAGGGTGATCAGATCGTGGACCCCAGATGAAGATTATGGGGGCCCCCTTTGTTTCAGCTCTGAGCAACTAGAGGGATAGAGTTACCACTGAGATAGGAAGTGGTTAGAGGGGTAGGTAGCATTGAGCCAATAAAGTCTAGGCTGTCTAGGGACTTCTGGGTGGGACTGGAGGGGCAGTTGGCCTGGGGAATCAGGAGCTGAACATAATGTGACTGTGGTATAAGGGCTGGCAAAAGTGGAGGGGAAAGAAGAGCATGTCCCCAAGGCAGGGATAGACCAAAGGTGCAAGGGATGAAGAGCAGTCTTGTGGGTGGGATGGAGTTCCCTGGGAATGTGTGTCCACTCTTCCAGTGCCTCTCGGTTCGGGCCGAGGTCCCTCTCATCTCTGGGCACTATGGAATCCTGCCTGTTCTGCCCCCTCCCCTGAATCTGCTCAAAGCAAGGATGGAGAGGAGATGACCTAGGTCTGGCTGGACAGATGTGTCCCAGTCCCAGGGACCTGTGACTTTTGAGGACATGGTCATGGCCTTCACCAAGGAGTGGGGGGGCCAGGGGGTTGCGCAGAGGACTCTGTACTGGGAGGTGAAGCTGGAGAGGCTTTAGAACTCTGCACTGCTGGGTGAGGCCAAGCTCTGTCCCTCCCTTCCATTCATGCATGAGATTCAACAGCGTTGCATGTAGCAATCACTTGTTTTTGGTCATTGCTGTCTGCATAGTATTTCACTGCATGGATATCCAGTGTAGTTATCCACACTGCTATTGGTGGGTATATCAGTGAGTGTCCATTCAGGAGGCAGAAGAAATTTTCAAACAGTAATTTGAACAGGGTAAATTTGATATAAAAAGTTATTAATTAGGGGCATCCGGGTGGCTCAGTCAGTTAAGCATCTGACTCTTGATCTCGGCTCAGGTCATGATCTCCTCGTTTGTGGGTTCAAGCCCCGTGTTGGGCTATGCGCTGGCAACGCAGAGCCTACTTGGGATTCTCTCTCCCTCTCTCTCTGCCCCTTTCCCCACCAAAATAAATCAGTAAACTTAAAAAAAGTTATTAACTCTAACAGGGATAACTCTAAAAATTCTAGGGTTGAGAGAGAGAGAGAGTGCCAAAGGTAAGAATAAACTTTCAAGGTGGGAGCTCTGTCCTCAAGGTTGGGGGTTGGGGTTCAGACTTTGTTGGGGGAGGTGTGTTTGGAGCGCACTGGGTGGCAGAGAAATTCTCTGGGTTGCCCAAGCCAAGCAGGAATCACCACCTTGGTGTGGCGGTAGGCCAAGGCTACAGGCAGGCATGCAGAGGGAATTAAGATGCCACTACAGCTATGAGGCCTACAGCATGATGTTATCTGTTGGGAGAGGCATTGGGAATGTCCTGCTAGCAGGGCACCTTGGGGTGCATGGTATCCACATCAGGAGGGCCGTGGTGAGGTGGTTACTAGGTCAGGACAAGGCTTGGAGCTTGCCCAAAGAATGCCTACTTTGGGCAGTCTTCCACATGTACCACGGCTGTTGTGCAGTTGCAGGAAGAGAAACAGACACTCTTGTGGTTCTCCTCCAGTGCCTTCTGCTGACAAAGCTTAACAATGTGCTTTCTGCAAAGGAGAAATGCCTACAGGGTCCAGCCCACTACTGCAGAGCAGGTAAGAACATGGAGCGGAGAGGCAATAAATTGATAACTGCAGTGGGCTTGGGGCTGTTTTCTGATCTTTTACTTTTATATATAGTTCCTCTAAATGTTTTTGTACACGTGTTTTGGTGCTCATAAGCATTCATTTCTGTCGGGTGCATACCCAGGAGTGGAATTGCTGAGTCAGAGTACACATGTATTTAGTTGTAGTAGATACTGCCAAAGTTTTCCAAAATCATTACGTGCTTCATTTCTTATTCTTAAAAATTTTATTGAAAAACACTATCACCATTTCACTCCACACTCCATTCATCACTGGATACAGGCCCGTTTTCTACCTTTGGCTATGAACAGTACTAAACCCATTTATGATACATTATTGTATTAGTTTTCTATGCTGTTTAACAAATTGCCACAAACTTGGTGGCTTAAAACAACATCCATTCATTAGCTCACAGTTCTAGAAGTCAGAAGTCTGGGAGATAGTGGCTGGGTTCTCTGCTCAGAGTATCACAAAGCTGAAATCAAGATGTTGCCTGGGCTAGGCTTTTATCTGGAGGACCTGGGAATTATCTGCTTCCAAACTCATTCAGGCTGTTGGCAGACTGCAGTTCCTTGTGGTTGTAGGACTGAGGTCTCTGTTTCTTTGCTGGCTGTTTCGCCAGGGGTTGTTCTTACCTTCTAGAGGCCACAGTGTTGTTCCCCTATCTTCAAAGCCAGCAATGCGTATCAAATTCTTCTCATGCTTCAACTCTTTTGGACTCTCTTTTCTGCCACCAGCCAGAGAAAACTCCATGCTTTAAAAGGGTTCATGTGATTAGGCCACACCTACTGGGATCATTTCCATATTTTAAGGTCAACTTAACCCAATGACAAGAGTGATAGCTCATCATATTTACAGGTTCCAGTTCTGAGCTTCCTCACCAATATTTGTTATTGTCAGGGTTCTTATTTGCTATTTTGAAGACTGAGAAACCCATCATATTATTTAAGATTTGTATCTTAATTATTCACATTGGCCATGCTACGAATACCAGAATACCAAGCATAATGCCAGGAGCAGGTTATGTAAACACAGCAGGCCAGGCCCTGCCTTCTCAGCACTGGTATTTCTCTGATTACTTCTGAGCATGTATGTCTTTTCTGGTTTGTTGGTCCAATCAAGTTTTTTTCTGATGTGAATTACTGATTCACAGCTTTTATCCACATTTATAATAGGTTTTTAGTCATTTTCTTTTTGAGTTAAAAAATATTTTTTGTTGGAGAACTTCTTGGTGTTGTGGGGGGAGGAGAGGACTTGGAATTGGGGCAAGGAATCCAGTGTTGTTTCAAGGGAAAAACAAAATGAAACAAAAATCCCATGTTTCCTAAAACTCAACAATCCCACTTTGAGAGATTTACTCTAAGGAAATAACCAGAATTGGGGCGCCTGGCTGTCTCAGTTGCTAGAGTGCATAACTCTTAATCTCAGGGTCATTAGTTCAAGCTCCACATTGGGCATACTTAAAAAAAAAAAACCAAAAACAAAACAAAAACAACAACAACAAACAAACAAAAGAAAATAACCAGAGTTGCATCCAAAGAGTATGCTCAGGAGTGTGCATCACAATATTGGACACCATGAGGCAGAAAATGAAATATCTGGGCTTGGTAGAAATGATAGTGCTGGACAGACGGGGAATTTTCACCCACGCATTAAAAAACATGTTTTTAATAACAGGGAAATGAGGGAGTGAGAAAAGCATGACATACACAGTATCTCCACAAGAAGCTTTATCAAACACCCTTGGAGTGCCCAGGTGACTCAGTCACTTGAGCATCAGACTCTTGATTTTGGCTCAGGTCATGATTTCACAGTTCCTGAGTTCGAGCCCCAAATCAGGCTCTGTGTGGACAGTGCAGAGCCTGCTTGGGATCTGCTCTCTCCCTCTCTCTGCTCCTCCCCTGCTCACTTGCTCTCTCTCAATATAAATAAACATTAACAAAAACACTCCTGCAAACACCTGGAATAAGCACTGCTATCGGACAGTGGAATGAGGGGTCATTTTCATAATCTTTGCCCTCTTTTAGATTTCAAATTTTTCTAAGTGAACACCACTTTTAAATCACATGGCCTATGGGACATCTGTGGACCCTTTTCTCAGAGACCACCCACCTTGTCCATCCATACTTGCAAAGGAGGTCCCCTTAGTGTCCACTCAAGCTGGGACTCAAGGGCTCAAAGGACAAGGACAAGGAGGCCAGGGAGTGATGTGGGTGGCTCAGGAACAAGGTGGGGCAGGATACCAGGACTGCTGGCCCTTCTGGTGGGTACGGCCTGCTCTGTGGCTCCAGCTGCCAGGCAGGAGAAGTGCCATTGCTGATATTATGGCCAGCAAGAAAGCAGAGATCAGGATTCTTATGTAGAAACTTCCCATTATAAAAATGCAATTTGTTACAAATCTAAAATGTAGAGGGCCATGAGTTTTCCATCTGTCTGCAAACAAAGCAAGGCATGCTTTCCTGAGCTTTCTGGACCGTCTACGCCAAGACATCAGGCCCAGCAGCTTCAGAAGGGGTAGAAAGGGCAGTTTTTGAGCAGCCACCTGGGGCCAACAAGGTCCCAGGGGTAAGGAGAGTCCTTAACCTGTCCATCTGCATCAGGTCACAGCTGGGGACCTCGGAGCTTGGAAGTCACTCAGCTTAGGCAGTTTATTGCAGCCCAGGCCTCGCTAGGCTATTGAGGGAGCAGTGGCTTCTTTTACTTACACCCAGGTGACTGTTTTGGGGAGACTGAACTGGGGTCAGGGGACTCTCTTGGGAACTCTGATTCACCAATGTCCTCTGTTGCCTCCACGTCTCACACAGAGACCAAGCAGCCCAAGGAAGGCTGGAACCAGATTGCCAGGAACTGTGTCCAAGATCTGGAGGCTGCAAGGCTCCCAAGACGAGGCTGCCTTCTGGAGCCACTCATGGGGCCTCCGGCCGGTGGCTCTTCCTGTGGATGACCAGCTGGGACTTCCAGTCGAAGCTGCGGCCACAGTCGCCACAGAAGTGGCGCCGCTGGCCTGTGTGGCTCTTGCGGTGGATGACCAATTGAGACTTCCAGCTGAAGCTGCGCCCACATTCCTCACACCCATAGCTCCGGGGGCCTGGGAGTGCACGCCGAAGGTGGCGTGGTGTGCCCGGCTCCCGGGAACCTGGTGGCAGCTTCTGAGCACCCCCAACAGCCAGCACCGGGGCCCGCGTGGCCTGCCCATCCGCATGCGTCCGGTGGTGGATGACAAACACCGATTTCCAATCAAAGCCTCGGCCGCACAGCTCACAGGTGTAAGGCTTCCTCCGCGGGGCACCGGCCTCCAGCCCTGCTCCCGGTGTAGCCCTGGTGGAGACGGAGGCCCCAGATGGGCCCTCCCAGGTGACAGGCCTGGGGCCCTGGGGTGGCTGGGCCTCTGGGCAGCGGGGTGGACCCTCACAGTGACTCTCACTCTCATCTCCTGGGGAAGGAGAGTTGGCAGTCCCAGGTAGCCCAGTGTCCTTGACAATCCCATCCCCTCCCACCAGGTGTGTGGGGGCAGACAAGCTCCCACTCCACCAGGCAACAGGCGGTTCAGATCGCATGGAGAAGCACTCACCCGGGTGGAGGCTTCTTTGACCCTCTGTCCCCGAGCGCAGTACCCCTGGCTCCGACTCAACCCGTGCCTCTGGCAAGGGGGCCGGTAACCCTGCTGGGGTGAGGGACAGTCAGGTAGCAGTCCTGGCATGGGGGCCGGTGAGGGGTTCTCATACATTAGGGGCAGGGGTGGGGATCCTGGCAAATGACAGGGTGCCCCTAGGTAAGGAGGGCAAACATGAGTAAAAGCTGGGAAGCGTGCACAGGAAAGGGTCGGGCAGGGAGCCCTATAGCCAAGGTGGTACACAGGCACCAAAGGAGGGGCTGTGGCTGGTCCTCACCCAGGGAGACCACCGTGCCATACTTCTCCAGCATCGCGTCCCAGTACAGTTCCTTCTGTGACCGGTCCAGTAGCCCCCACTCCTCCTGCCAGGATGCAGCCCATCACCCTTGGTGCCTGTCCACCCCCCATCCTCTTCCCTGCTCTGCAGTGCCCTACCCTACCCATGTTCCCTGGCCATAACCTTACTAGTTACCTGGGGAAGCGGCCAGGTTACCTAAGGCTCTTTTGCTTCTTAAGGAAGAAGCTGAGAAAGGTGTATGAAGGTTGGGAAATAAGGCAGAGAGGAGTTGTCCTTCAGCTCACTGGGGGGTGGGGTGGGGATGCTGCTAGCACTTGTCCCCCTCAGAAGCCCCACGCCATATTCTAGTCAGACACCTTGAAGCTGAGGACCCCCGGATGGGTTTTGGGGGAAGCCTAGGTGGGGACAGATGTGGCTGGCCTCACCCTCTTGCCTTGAACAGTGTGTGATGCACTGAGACCAAAAGGCCTGGGGACCCAGGAGGACCCAGCCACCTCTCACCAAGCCTCTGGTTACAAAAGTAACAGAGATCCTCCCTGGGGGAGCTGCTGAGGGCTGTCAGCATTCCGAGATGTGTCGACCTGGCTGTGGAGAGGTCGAGGGCAGGAGGACTCACATTAGGAGGTGCAGCCAAGCATCTCAGGCTCAGATGACGTATGTGGGATAGGTGGTGGGCTGGCTCCTGCCTGTTGCCAGAGGGTGAACTCTGGTAGTTGAAGCTGGACCCTTGTGGGCTTTACCAGGTGATGCACTCTCTGTTCCCAGGTCTGCTCTCCTTGCCTCCCCAAATCCCATCATCTGGGGCTTTGCTGGGGTGGGAAACAAGCCTGACAGACAAGCCACTGCAGCTCCAGGGACAAGAAGGTGGCAGCCACTGCTGGAATGCTACCGGAAGTCAAGAGGCTTTGGAGGGAGTGGCCTTCCCACCCAGTTGTTTCCCACTGTACCATCAGGCTGTGGAGGGCCTGGAGGGACTTTTTAGCCTTGAAGCACATCTCAACTAGCTCTTCCCTTGGGGACGGTCCCCAATGGAATGGCTTAGGAGCAAAGTTGCTAGGAGAGGACAGGACCCCTGCTGTCCACACTCAGGAACCAAGCGTTCCAGGTAGCAGGGGCCTCAGTGGAGTTTCTGTGCCCAGCTGGCCACAGCCCAGGGCTGCTTGGCCTTTTAGAAAAGCCCCAGGAAAGAGGTGGCTGCAGGTTATTTCCTAGGTATCTCCATTCTGATCTCAGGTGTGCAGGGGAGGCCAGATTGCTGTGTGAAGCTCAGGCTTTCCTGCCAGGGTTCATCATCTTGACCCCTCACCACCTGCATATGAGGGTTCAAATCTCCAGGGGCCAGCTTAAGACTGCTGGAAACGTCAAAATCACCATTTCCCTGTAAGTGAGGAAGCCAACCCCTACGAATTTCAGTCACTCTAAACCAGATTCCATGGCCCGAGGTTCAAATCCTTTCCAATTTTAGAGACCACCAGCCTGTCCCTGTCTCCCAGGACCCACAGGAGGGACCCTGACAGAACTCCACTTCTGGGCAGCAAAGAGCACAAAAGCTGCTGGCCAAGAAGCCTGAAAAACTGACAGAATAGAGTGTCCACCAAGGACATGCTCCTCCCACTGGGGGCCTGTACCTCCCACCTGGGGCTGCTCACCTGAATCCTGGGTGGGTGGAAGGAGGTGGCGGCTGGTTCCCGGTGTCCTGGGTACCCCTCGCGGGACTGGGATGGATGTGGGGGGCTGGAAGGTGCTAGGAAATGAGGCAGGCGAGGATCAGGTGGGCCAGGGCAGGTGAGCTGGTGTTGGTGCTGCAGCTTTGGCCTTCCTCTGCCAGCAGGCAGGAGGCTACTCTGTGTGTCAGTGCCAGCCAGTCCTTTCCTCCTGCCTCCTGGGGACCCATCTCTGAAGTCTGCAGTCCCTCCTGAGTCCCATCGAGGACATTCACATTCCCCCTAGGAAACCCCCAGCCCCAGCACAACCCCTCCTAGAATCCCCTACCCTAGCTAGCGATGTCCACATATCGTCCAGGAATCCCCTGGACCTAATGTGGCTCCCACTCTCACCCATCTCCTGCCCATCAGCATCAGGCTCCTCCTTCACACTGCAGCTGAGCTGGGGAGACCCCTCCATCTGGGTGTCCTGTGGCTCCTCCCCAGAGGTTGCCCTGAGAAGTTCCACTGTCCCTGAAGGCTGGGGTCTCCCCAAGGACTCCTCTATCTTCTGTGCCGCTGGGAGCACCACTTGCTTCAGGACATGGGCTGTGATCTGAGGGGGAGAGGCAAGTCACAGAGGCTCTAGTCTTGCTCTGTCCCTCCAAGAAGTCAATGCTGGCCACACTCACCCAGCCCAGCAGCTGCCCAGGGTTATGCTGTAGGCCCTCGACCAGGGCTACAGCCTCCTCAGGGCTGCCTGGCCGCTGGCCCCGCACCCAGGCCTGGATCTCAGGGGGCAGCGTGCCCAGGAACTGCTCCAGCACCAGCAGCTCCAGCATCTGCTCCTTGGAGCATGCCTCCGGCCGCAGCCACTGGCGGCACAGTTCTCGCAGCCGCGCCAGGGCCTCACGGGGACCTGCCACCTCCTGGTAGCAGAATCCCCGGAAACGCAGGCGTGCTGCCTCGGGCTCCTCCAGAGTGGCCACAGGGTCCACAGAGGGCAGGCGTGGGGGGCCCAGTGGGGATGGCATTGTTGTACTGGGTGTCTTCTTGTAGCCAACAAAAGAGACCTGCAGGAAAGGAGGGGTCAGGGTGGGGGCCAAGAGGCCATGGCTAGGGTAAGGCAGACAGGCCCAGCCCAGGGGGCTGGTTCAGAGAGGACTCTTGCCACAGGGAAGCATGAGGCTAGGAAAACTTCATGGAGGGAAGGGTCACGGGAGCTGGCTGCTGAAAGGAACTGAATGCAGAAGAAAGCCTTGTGGATGAATGCTTGGAGGCAAGTTGTCCAATGGCATTTCCAGGAAACTGCAGGAGATGATGGTTAAGAGGTAGATAAATGAATCATCATCATGGGCTTCCAGGGTCTGACTCAGGAGCCAGGGAAAGTGACCAGCACAGGAGGAAGGGGAGTGGTTAGTCAGGCAGGAGGCCAAGGGACAAGCAGCCAGGGAGGGTCCTGGTAGGGCCTTAACCCCTGGTGAGCAGGAGAAATGAAGGTGGGAAGAGCCATGCTAGGTTATGGTGGAATGTATGTCCCCACGATCTCCAGGACATCAGGACATGTTGACTTAAGTGGGCACCTTGAGGCACGTCTGCGCCATGGATCGAGGCGGGGGGTGGACTCTGAGACACCGTGCTCGCTAACCACAGAGAAATGTGAATGACTCACGCCGCCTGCACTAAGCACGTGAAAAGCAAAACAAAACAAAACCACGAGTTGCAGCTGCGTGGAGTCGTGAGCGGACACCGTGTCCCGGCCCTCAAGAGGTTCTAAATGAAACACGCCCACCTGGGCGGCCTGTCAGACCAGCTACACCAAGGCCTGACCCCCCGGAATCTATCTTCCAAAAAGGATGAGAGAGAAGACGTTCTGCCCAAGGACGGGGAACCTGTTGTGGGCGGAAAGGCCTAGGCCTAGGCTCGGAGGTGGGGCACGACGGGCAGGTCGGGAGGTAGGCGGGCACTCTGGAGTGCAGACAGCATCTAGCAGCCGGGTCCCCAGGGGGTGGAAAAAGCCGCGCCCAATCCGGCCAGGCCCGCGCTCACCTCAGCCGTTGTGTCCTGGCCGGGAGGCCACTTCCGGTAAGAGCCCCCGCCACTCCCGCCCCGCCGCGCGTTGCCATGGCGACTCCGCCCTGGCCAATCACATGCCTGCTCGGCAAGCACTCGCCCCCCCCCCCCCCCCCCCCCCCCCCCGCCTTCGGACTACGTTTCCCGTGAGACCCAGCAAGCAAGGACGGGCGCGGCCTCCGCCAGCGAATGCTCATTTCCAAAGGCCTCTCAGAACTGAGAGCTGTTTCTCTTAGAGGAATCTGAAGAATCGCAGTGTTTGGGGGCTCCCTCCCGTCACTAGCTACCACTCTTCCTTTGCATCCGAGCCCTAGACTCACCAACAGCCGTGATGGAGGGTACGTTAGAATCCTGCGCATGTGCACAGCGGACCCGGCTCCTATTGGCAAGTGAGGTGGGGGGAGGAGCGTGACCTTATGGCCATTCAGAGCTAGCACCCCACCTCCGCCCCTCCCCAGCCCCCTCTTGTGGCTTAGTTCTTGTCGCGGAGCAATCCTCTTGGTAACCGCTAGAGGACACCAGCCCGCCACCATCCGTTTCCAAGGCAACGGCCAGAGCGTCACCCTGTCCTCCTGGGAGGCCGGAAGTGATGGCCTGGGTAGTATGGTTTGGCAGAGACTCGCCTCCCGGCGGTCCCTGAAGGAAGCCGACTCCGACCCATTAAGACAGCCTGATCTGTCGACCTCTGCCACCTCTCGAGCATGACTCCAGTGAGTCCCCTGATGGGGTCCTCCATTCGACCTCTGCTGGGGACATGCGGGAACAAGGAACAGGGAACACTCATTTACACATCAAGAAGCTGTCCCATGATTTATATACCCTCAGAGTCTCAGACGTGTCTTCAGATGCCAGTACTGCAAAGTAAGGGATGGTTTCCATCCAGTTATGGGACGCTAACTTTTTACTTTGGGTACCAAAGCTAGTAAGAATGATCTTTAGTTTAAATCTCAGTAGACAAAGTTAGTTTGTTAAAATCACTGTGGAAAGGGGTATTTTGCCTCCAGGAATCAAGTAGTTGAACAGTGACTTATTCAATCCTAATTTGCATATGTGTGTTTTGATTTCTTGTGATACCTAGTAATCCCTGGCTACAAGCACTCAATAAACAGCATTGGTCTTACACACCAATTGGAAGCTCTGACCATGTGCATGGCTGGGACTTGTCAACTCTTCTAAGTAATGTTATCAGACTGGGCTGTTTTGTGGGGACTTAGATCATTTCTCTGTGTGGATTCCCCAGAAACGACTCTTCCACCAACCACTCTACGGGGAAGAACTGGTGTTCTAACAGCTTCAGTAGCTCTCTTTCTAGTCCTGTTTTAGGACTCCTCTCCCAGGGGGCTGCTGGTTTTCAAGCCTTCTGGAGTTCTGCAGTATAGGCCTTAGGGGACCTCTGTCCATTTCCCCCAGTACCAAATCAGTATTTAGCTTTCTCTAAATCAGAGATAGATCCCACATCCACTTCTAGTTTCAGAATGCCATTGCTGTTGACCTCTTCCACCATCCTTATACTTGTGGGTTTATGTTTTTAAACACTCTCATCTCTGTACCTTCAGTGGGTTTCTGAACCAAGTGAAATGTATGTGTTCAATTCATCATCTTGACCCAGAGAGCTCAAGGACACTTTTACACTCAGCCTGTTCGGGATAAAGAGCAGAAGGATTAGCCTGACAGGCCAAGGTCCAACATGACCACAGATGTTTGGGGGAGATAAATGTAAAGGCCAAGACAAGGGGGAAAGCAGGTAATCATGGTTGCTGCTCCTAAAGGACCTGGGTGGAGGGCACTGACCAGACCTGAGTACTAGGAGGGGTGGATTTGAGGACAGTGGAGGAAGTGAGGGATAGCAGGGGCCAAACGCACAGGTGAAAAGAATGGTTAAGTGGGGAGGAGACTGGTGAGGAAATGGGATAGGGCATCAGGCCCAGCTCAAGGGGTCAGAACTCCAGGAGCTTCAGTCCAAGATGCAGAAAAGGTTGGATATGACTTGCTGAGTACCCACTAGATGTTTCACAGATGCCCTTGCTCCTGAATACCATGGGTTCCTGAGAAGAACCTGGGGATTGTCTGCATTGCACATCTGGGCAAACGGAGGCTGTGACCTAGGGACCCTCATGGAAGCCACTCTGGGGGAAAGTAAGATGGGGGTGACGCAAAAGTGTGTACCAAAGCAGAGGAGAAAAAAGGAGTCCAGGAGGGGTGGACAGTGGCTCAGGGGCCTGTAGGATACCACAAGGCCTGGCACAGAGGACCTGGACCCAAGGATCTTTGGGAGTGGGTCCAGCAGGACTCCTCTCCTTGCAAGAAGTGAGATTCCAAAAGCAAATGACAGGTCTGGCCCTGATGGCAGGGTGCGAGAATGGGAGGGTGAAAGGTCTGTGTTCATTGTACATGGCAGATGGCTGCCAATCGTGGAGGTGGAGGGACGAGAGACCCACCAGGCTGGAGTCAATCTTTCTGGCCACCACTGGTGAACCCTGCCTCAGATTCCCCAACCAGACTCACAAAGACTCATATCAGATAGAATTCCTGCTTGGGGCAGCCCCATGCTATCTACCCTCCTGGCTGGTGCACACCCATTCTGGCTGCCAAGGGGCACAGGTATTCCAGCCCCTCAGTGGGTCTCAGACAGGCTACATATGTAGCCTTTGGCATCTCAAAGATGTGGAACAAAGCCAACCCTACAGCTCAATGACAACACACAGAAGGCATGACTACAATGTCCTAGGATGAAACAGGCATCAGACTGTTACACCTCACATGTTTGACAAAGAAATTTTTATCAGGAAGCCTCTCTAGACTGTGTTGTTAAAGCTGTCTGAACCATGACCTGGAGGCTGGGAGGAGAGACTGAGGTTGTGGATTTCCACAGTGCTGTGCAGGGATTTACACAATGTACATCCACTCCAACTTATAATTTTTGGTCTTTTCTTTTTTGTTCCCAAGAAAAGAGACCACTAACATCCCTAGGGGTGAGGCCTGAGGTCAAGACCGGGCCTGCTCTGCTGAGGGCCACAGGGAGAAACCTGGGCCCCAGTCCACCACGTGTCCCAGCCACGTGGAGGTGTCCCATGATGGGAGGGCATCACACACACATGGCCTTAGGTAACAGCAAATCCTCTTTCCAACTGAGGGAAGAGCACAGGTGGGCACTTGCCCACTGACCCTGCAGAAACAAGTAGTCCCATCCGGTCTCCTCCAACCTGTTATCGTGGTCACCTCTCACCAGGGCAGTGGGGATATAAACACCCCTGTAATGGTGACTTTGGTAACAACAGGGCATGGCCAGGGCTGAGGCTCGGGTGAAACCTGAATGAACACATTGATGTTTGCCTCCCTCCTCCCACCCCAGGGACCTCCGCCTCTACTTCCTCCACGTCCTGTGGGACTGCCATGTGCAGGAAGCCAGGCCTGGCATCGCCCAGCCTTCACACTGGCAGACTAGAGCACGAGTGCCAGAGCGTGGGGGCAGAGAGATGAGCTGGGCCTGTGACCTGGATTTAAGTCCTGGGCTCTGCTCTGTGCAGCGGCACACTCCCACTCTCTGCCTCAGTTTCCTCAACTGAGAAGTGGGGATACCAGCCATAGTAGCCATCTCGCAGGGCTGGCAGTTGGCACATGTTGGCCCTTATCGAGATCCTGCTTGTCAAGGTGCTGCAAATACCCTCTGTAGCCTGAGTCTCTCTCCCTCTCTCTTCCTTTCTTTTCCCCAGAGGTGGAGACTGAGGCTCAGAGCCCAAGGCCAACACCAGACCCCAACCTGACTTACTATCCACTGGGCCCGCTCCCAGAAGCCTCTGATGAACTGAGGTCTTGAGAGAATATCCTGAGGGTCAGCCTGTTGGCCAGTATGTGCGCGGGCGTCAGAAATTTCTAGGACTGCCTCCCCAACATTCCAGCATTCCCCTCCTCACCTGAGTGCTCACAGTCATAACAGGCATGAAGCGGCACTCTGATTGCCCAGTCTCTGCCCACCAAAGTCCCAGCCTCCACGTCCATCCCCCTGATCCTTCTGTAGTCAGATCTCTTAGAGTTGCAGTGAGCTGGTGCTGAAATGGCAAATATCGTCATCATGTGCAGACGGCACCACAGGGCACGCACAGGGCTTCTCCAGAATGTGCAGGGAACAAGGGCATTTTCCCACAGCCTGGGAGAGACTAGAGCCGTGAGCTCAGGCGTCAGCAGGGTTCGAAACTGCCGGTGGGCCTGAGGTGGGAGTGGGCCCAGCTACTCTGCCCAGCGTGCCCTCTGATGGCGCCCCTGAAGAAGGCCTGGCCTGGGGGCACAGGCCTGCCCCACGCCGAGGTCGCCGCACGGGCTTCTCTCCCGTGTGGATCCTCTGGTGGTGGAAGAGGGCCGGGCGCTCGCGGAAGGCACGGCCACAGTGTGCGCACACAAAGGGCTTCTCACCCGTGTGGATGCGTCGGTGGCTGAGCAACACTGCGCCCTTGGCGAAAGCCTTGCCACAGTCCCCGCAGCGGAAGGGCCGCTCCCCAGTGTGCAGCAGCTGGTGCTGCGTGAGGTTAGAGCTGTGGCTGAAGGCGCGGCCACACTGTGTGCAGGCGAAGGGCTTCTCACCCGTGTGCACGCGCTGGTGCTTGAAGAGGGAGGAACCCTGGCTGAAGGCGGCACCACAAAGGGCACAGGTGTAAGGCTTCTCACCCGTGTGCGTGCGCTCGTGCTGGATCAGGTGCGAGTTGCGGCAGAAACGGCGGCCACACTGAGCACATGCGTAGGGCCGCCCGCCTGCGTGGATCTTGCGGTGCTGGCTGAGGTTGGAGCCGTGGCTGAAGGCCTTGCCGCACTCGCTGCAGCGGAAGGACTTCTCAGCGGTGTGTATGCGCTGGTGCCGCACCAGCGAGGAGCTATGCCTGAAGGCCTTGCCACAGGCCGGACACGCATAGGGTGTCTCACCGCTGTGGATGCGCTGGTGCTGCGTCAGGTGTGATGTCTGGCTGAAGGCCTTGCCACACTGAGAGCATTCGTATGGCCGCTCTCCAGTGTGGGTGCGCAGGTGCTTGAGCAGGTCAGAGCTCTTCAGAAACACTTTGGTGCACGCTCTGCATTCGAAGGGCTTCTCCCCGGAGAGGAAGCTGGGGCCTGTGTGGAGGGCCTTGCCCAGCTGATCCCAGGTAGGGGGCTCTTGGCTAGCAGGGAGTCCATGAGGCTTGAGGCTAGTTCCACCCTTTTCTCTTTCCCCAGAGGTGAGACCAGTCTCAAATTCTGGAATTTTGGGGCAGCCTCTTCCAGGGCCATCCTGCCCAAATGGCTTCTGGGCCCCACATGGCCTCGGCTGCTTGTCTGGCATGGGGCGGTTCATGAGGGCTTTCTCCCTAGGCGGGCTATCCTCAGGAGTCCTCAGTGGAGAGGTTAACCGCAGACTGACATTGGCTTCCCCGCTGCCAGGACCCAGCAGGAGCCTTTCCCAATAGATTACCGACACGCCTGTGGACTTTTTCTCCTGAGAGAGGGAGGTGCCCTGCCAACCCACTGAGCTTTTCCCACGTTCGCAGGTGCCTGTGAAGGTAGGTGCTGGAAGGGTGCCATTCTGGAAGGTCACTGGCAAAGCTGCTTCAGGAACAACCTTGTCATATGCCAGATGACAGGGACCTGAAGGCATAGAAATGGTATATCCTGGGTCATCCTGGCCAAGAGGGGGTGATCAGGACGGGCCTAGTGGGCAGGCCTTTGCTGGAGGCTACCAAATCCTATAGGCTTTACTCACAAACCCTATTTCCCCAAGCCTCTTCCCTAGCATGGTGAACTCTATGAGGGCAGGAGCAGGAGAGACCTGGTAGATAGAGGCTGTGCCCCAGTGCCTGGAAAGGGGTACCCTGGGAGCTACCCCTTGAATGGCAAGCCAAGGCCAGAGCCGCCAGGAGAGGCTGATGGTAGGAAAACAGGAGGGAGTCAGGCCGGAAGCAGGAGATGAAAGTGTCCAGGAAAGCAGGGAAACGGGGGACAGAAGCCTGGCCATTGGTTAGCCCCAAGCTCACACCCTCTGAGCCCCCACTCACCAGGGCTGGGCTTTCTCTGAGCATTCCTGGCTGGTGTCACAACTGTCCCGCTGAGAACCCAGGGCTCCTCGCCACGCTCCAGCTGCAGGACCACCCGGGGTCGTGAGGCAGAGAGTCCTGTGAGAAAACAGAAGCAAGTGAGGGGCCAGGCCCAGCTCAGGACAACCTACTGCCCAAGACATGGCAGGAGTGAGGGGCTTTGTGGGACATAGATGGTGTCATCTGATGCCTCACTGCAGGGCAGGACTCACAGGAAAAGTTCAATGGTCCCCGTGAGGAGAACCGTGTTGGCAGCACCAGATGAAAGGGGCCGAGCCTAGACACAGGCGCCACAGTGGCACAGGGACACTCAGCCAATTGGTGTGAGGCTGCTCACAGGCCAACAGGAGAGAAGGGGTTAGTGCTGGCAATGACTGAGCTTCCCACGGAAAACCCAGGGCCTTACCCAGCGAGGACACAAGCGCGAAGTTCTCTAACATCACGTGGCAGTACAAGGCCCTCTGGGCTGCGTCCAGGAGCTCCCACTCCTCCTGGGAGAAGTACACGGCCACATCCTCAAAGGCCATCAGGCCCTACAAGAGTGGGCAGGGGAAGGCAGACACAATCTAAGCTCTGGCTGTGGGACCCAGGACCCGCCTCCCTGTCCCAATGGCTACCCCAACTAGTGTCCCTCAGATGCTTACCTTCCCCCCCTGCCCCACCCCAGGGCTCTGCAACTCTGCAGACGAAACTTCCCTCCCCTCCCCTCCACCCTACCTGTCTAGGGCATACAGGTCTTCTCAGACTCCCTACTAGCCACTCTATACAAGGCAGCCAGAGCAAGCCCATGGCCTTCAGATGGCTGCCACTCCAAAGGCGGGCCCAGGTGTCCACTCGTGCTCCAGTCTTTGCACAAGTTGACCCTCTCCAGACGTGCCACGCCCTTACCTGTTCTTGTAATTAGCAATTGTACAAGTCCTAGCTGTGGACCCACAAGACATGCCCATCCCCGTAAGGATGCCCGCCTCTGCTGAACCTGCCTGACATTCCAAGGCTGCTCCTTCAGCCTGAAGGACCGGCTAATCCCCTCCAGTCACTATAGGACTGGCCCCAAGAGTCTGGTCGCCACACAGGAAGCCAGTTCTCTCCCTCTATAGCCATGTGCTCCTCGCCCCCCATTTCCTTGGCCAAAACTCTCCCTTCAGCCACTTGCCAGACCTCCCCTGGGAGCCCCAGGGGCCACCAGCCTCTTTGCATCTCCCTGGAGCACTACCCATCCCTGGCTGAATCTACGATATTCCCTCCTCCTAAGTCTGATTCCCAGGCCCTGCCTTAGTTCCGAATACCAGGACTCTGTCCTTGGACACCTACAATTCTAGGTCCACACGATACCTCCACTCTGGGACATCACAGACTCCCTGATTTTACTCTGAAACCTGTTTTCCCTTCAAATTCCTGTTTCTGTCTACAGCAACTCCATTCTTCTGGGTGCTCAGGCTTAAACACTTGGGACTGTGCTCCACTCGGGGCACTCGCTCACACGCCGCACCTGAGACATCAGAGCGTTCCAGAATCCAGCCACTTTCCCATCTCCACTGGCCCCGTGTGCAGCGGGTGCCGTCTTTGTCCACCTGGACTGTCGTGCTGCCTGCTCCCTGCACACAGCCACCCCCTCTGCGTCATTTCTCCGCCAAGCAAACGGTGGGTTACTTTAAAATCTCTAACTTAAAGCATATCCAGGCTCTGTTAGAATCATCCCATGGCCCCCGATGCAACTCAAGCCTGCCATTTCTCTCCCGTGCTCACGTCAGGAAGCTCAGCTCCGGAAGCACCTAGGTTCAGTCTCCCCTCCCAGCTTTTGCACGTGCGGGACCCTCTGCTTGGAACTTCCTTCTACACCTCACTCCCTTGGCTGCCAGAAGTGGGGATCTCACACGTGCACGCTCCACTGGCCTGAACGCCGGGGCCTAGGACGAACCGAGAGGGGAGACAAAACGTGCAGGTAAAGTCTCTCCCTGCGTCGAGAATCGGGTCCTTCGAGGAGGGATCCGGGCGGATGGGAGCCTTACGCTTCCTCTACTCACCTGGGCCCGGTGTGTCAGCGCCGCGGTCGCCATCAGAACTTGTACTTGGGGACTCGCAGAAAGAGACGGACAACACGGACTCGCCGGCTCCTGGTCTCAGCCTCCCGGGCCGTCTAAGGCAGGGTCGCTCAGGGCGCCGCCTCCCCCGCCGCCCCGGGGTCGGACAGCACGTGACTCGGGGCGCCGCCCCACAGCCCCGCGGAGCGGCCCAGGCTCCTCACGGAGAAGCCTAGGCTCGGGGCGCGACCGTCGCCCGCAATCAGGGCGTGCGCGAGGCGGCCCACCGCTCGAGTCTTCCTCCCAGCCCTCGCCTCGGGTCTCCAAACCTTCTAAGAAACCGGCCTGGAGGCTCGCGGCGCTCCAGTTCACCAATACCGGTGTGGCCCAACGCCCGGTAGCAAAGTGACAGTCCGGGACGCCGGAAGTCCAGCCCCCGAAAGTCCTCATAGGCCCAGTGCACGCTGCGGACGCACGCGCGGCGGCTTCTGGGAAGCGCAGTTCCCGTCCCGCGTGGGCGGAGCCCTGCTTGATATCTGCGGCAACGTCTAGGCATCCCCGCGCGGCGCGCTGGGAAATGGAGTCCCGCAGGCGCTCCCCAACTTCCGTGGATCCCAGGGAGTGAAGCGTGCGATCGCCCGGCTCGGCGTCCTTCACTCGGGGTCCTGGGCTCTAGACACTCGCCCACGCGGCGGACTAGACTTAACGCGGGACGCGCAGAAGCGGAAATTGCTGAGGTCCCAGGATGCGACCCCGGCACCGGGCTTTAAAGACAAAGCGTGAAGGGAAAAAAAAAAAAAAAAAAGACAAAGCCTGATAGGGGCCCCTGGGTGGCTCAGTTGGTTGAGCAGCCGACTTAGGCTCAAGTCATGATACTGGGGTTTGTGAGTTTGGTCCCTCGTCCGGCTCCTTGCTGACAGCTCAGACCCTGGAGTCGGCTTCAGATTCTGAATCTCCCTCTCTTTCTGCCCTCCCGTGCTCATTCTCTCCCTCTCAAAATATATAAACATATATATTCTCAAAATATATATATATCCCTCTCAAAAATAAATAAACATTAAAAAAAGTTTTTTAATGAATAAATAAATAAATAAACAAATAAAAGGACATAGCCTGATGAAAGGGGCGAGATAGGAGGGACGGTGCTTTGGCACAGAGCCTGGCTCTACCTCTGGAGACCTGTGCCCTGGATTGACCTCTCCGTGTTTTGTAAAGGGGTTAACATCAGGTTTGCAAGCCCCTAGGCTAAATTTTTCTGGAGTCTGAATTGTTTTCTGACACTTTGCTAAACCATCTGTTTTCCTTGCTAAACTGGACCGCGCAAAATGTACTTTCCCAGACTTGCCTGTCTTTGGGTGGTCTAGGTGTGGCTGGCATATCAGGATATTGATTCCTTGGTCCTGTCTCCTGGGGACCAACCTGAGTTTCTGCCACACGTGAAAACAAAAGGAAGGGCAGTCTCAGTACACGCCCACGACTGCTGGAGAACGAGAGCTTTCCTCTTTGTTGCTCTAGTGTGAGGGTTTGTTTTAGGTTTTGTTGTCAGGGTCCTTCATCTTCGTACATAAATGGTACAATGACGTTACCCATCGTAGAGCTGTTATAAGGAAATACGGAATTAATCTGTAGAGTTCGTTCATTCTTGCCGCCTTCCTTCCTCCCTTCCTCCTACCTTATATATGCATCTATGTCAGCAACAACTGTCCTTAGAATTAACACTATTTGTAAACCGTTGTAATGCAAGAGAGCACGGTCATAGAGATTTAAATAGGACACATCTAGCGATATTAATGAGTCACATTATACTACAAGTGAGGTCACACAGTTCATATCTGATTACTCCCATGAATAGAAAGGCAGCAGCTGATGTAAAGGTGCAGCTAAACCAAAGGCAGATTCTTAACCACCAAAACCTGTTTATGTGCTTTCATTTCACACTTGTGTCTAAGTATTTAGGTGAGAATTGATGTAAATTCACATGAGATAAAGAAATGTGCTCTCCAGATAATCACAATGCAAGAGACCACAACAATTTTGGAATGTTTGTGTGTAAATGTTGCTCACTTTGAAAGAATTTAAGAAAATGTAAGTATTAAATTCGTGACTTTATCCAAAGCTTAGAGGCATTAACATTTCAAGCACTCTTTGAATGTTTGGAGACATTTAATTTCTTATTTAAAAAGTATCCGTATGGGGGCACCTGGCCGACTCAGTCACTAGAGCTTGCAACTTTGGATCTCAGGGTTGTGAATTTGAGCCCCATGTTGGGTGTAGAGGTTACTGACAAATAAAATCTTGAAAAGATAAAATAAAATAATATAAAATCATCCCTATAATGTGGAATTAGTTAGACTACAGGGATCTTGATGCCTAATATTGAGAGAAATGCTCATTGTTTGATAAATTCATAATTTAATGAATTGGAAATGAATAGCAGCAACAAATCTTCCTCTGTACACAAAATAGCTCCAATACATATACCTGGCTCCCATTCTACCCTGAACAAGATGGCACGGGAGATGGGGGGTTATGGGGGGTGTTGTCTGTGGCAGGTGCTTGGACCCTAACCACTTGGTTGGACATCTGTGAGCTCCTGTTCCCATATCAGTAAAAGCAAAACAGATAGTAGTAAACACTCGCATTGGGCTGAATTGTGTAGAGCACTGATTCTTTCCTTGGCTGGGTTGAGCCTACTGATGAGCTCATTGAAGGCACTCTTTGTTTCTATTACAGTGTTTTTTATTTCTAGCCCTAACTTTTGATCTTTTCTTAAGAGTTTCCATCTCTTTGCTCACATTATCCATCTATTCCTGTATTTTGTCAATTTTTTCATCTAGAGCCCTTAACATCTTAATCATTGCTATTTTACGCCCGTCTGATAATTCCAACATCTGTTCATATCTGAGTGTCATTCTGATGACTGCTTTGTGTGTCTTCGGGCTGCCTTTTTTCTTGCCTTTTGACATGCCTTGTCATTTGTTGTTGAACACCAGACACATGTTTGTTAAGAGGAACTAAGGCGACAGGAGGTTCGTATGAGGATTTATGGTAATATGGATAGGAGGAGGGCTGTGTTTAATGTTTGCTGTAGCAGGAGATGCTGGAGCCTTCAAATTCCTCTAGTGCCCTAGTTGTTGTCTCTTCTCTAGACTTTGTGCTCTGGTAAGTATTCTTCTTTGGAGAGAGTCTGTGTCTTGCATCTGTTTTAGTTATAGTGCACTGTTGTTACACTGGAACTCCACTGATGTGGTGTATGGGTGACAGGGGAGAGGAGCATACTAAATCTTCCAATGAATACTCGGTCTTTAGTGGGACTGGGCCTCAGGAGTATCTCCATTCCTATAGTTTTCTTCCCTTCCTTCTTTCTTTCTTCTTTTCTTTCTTTCTTTCTTTCTTTCTTTCTTTCTTTCTTTCTTTCTTCTTTTGTTTTCTTTTCTTTCTTTCTCTTGACCTCAATTGCCTTCCCTGGCTACAGCATATTCAATATATTTCCTTGTAGCCCTGGCCCCTGTTGACTATGACCTCTCTCACTTAGGTGAGAGAAGAAGACTAGTGGGACCTGGAATGGAAGCACTGTCCTTACCCCAAATGGAAATTGCTCTTGCAGTCTTTACTCCTGTAGTATATGTTTTTGTAGGGAAATGGTTCTGTGTATATTTCACAAGGGTTATCTTTCAGGTCATAGGACACCTCCTTTTTCTCTGCTCCATGCTAATTGATATGATTTGATGTGGGGTTCTGGAGCACATAGTCAAGAAAGAATTCTTCAGACATTATCAGTGCAAAACATGTGGTTTTCTTAAAGCACAGGGACAGGACCTTTGGGCAGATAGAGCTGTCCCAGGATTGTGTGAAGTGATTGGCTTATACTTTTAAGTTGAGGGGGTAGAGATAACGGAAGTTTACAAAGTTGTTTTCATAGGTTAAGGAAGATTTATAGGATCCTGGAAGCCTAGCTTATGTCAAGCTAAGATTGTTGTTGCTGGTTTTTTGTTTTCTTTTTCTCTTGCAAGGTATTAATGCTAAGACAATTGGGAGTTCCTGGACGAATGTCATACTCTTTCTGTCTCGAGTATTTGTCAATGGGCTGTAAGCTGTAAGGAAATTTAACTTAATCTACATTTCTTTTGCCTTTTTTTCTCCATATCACTAACAACTGAAGATCAGAGAAATACAAGTTCACTGAGTGCATATTGGACACACCCAGGATGTAATCCATGGGGTCACTGCCAAGGGGACAGGGATTAGGTTCACTGCAGGCCTGGACAGTTCGGACTTGGGGTCTCTGAGCAGGCGTGAATACAAAGAGACATGGTAGGTAGGTCTCCTGTTCAGTTACCTGTTTGGGGGATTTGGTACAGACATGGCCTCTGGTGACAGGGGAGCACCATGTTGGGTGGCAGGTCTTGGCGCTAGTTATGCCTGGACCACAATCCCTTGGAATGCACAAGTGGCTGTCATCCAATAACATGTTAATAAGACATTTTAAACACGCTTGACCAAGTCAGGACACAGTAAGGGGAGACTGTTGTTGGAGGAGTTGAGAGAAAGAGATGAGGGGATAAAGGCAAAGGGTAAGATATGAGGCCCAGAAGGTGGGCACAGCAAGGGGCTGGAATCAGGAGAGAAAAGGAGAGTGGGAAGACATTCTGGAGTGTCCAGTGTATAAAAAGACACAAACCCAATGGAGTAATTTGACCCCATCAAGACAGCAAACCAAGATACAAAGTGAACCAAAGTGGCTAAGTAATAGGATATGAATAAGTTCCTTAATGTATATGCAAGCTCCCTGTCTCCATCCCCTAAAACACTTAATAATTGCTTCCTGTACTAACTCCACTGGGAGTCAGTGTTTTGAGAGCTATCTCCTTGGTTCCTTACTTGTTAGTTAACAAGTAAATAAAAGTTCTTCAACATTTCCTTGGGTTGTGTTGAATTTAATGCACCCCAAGCAGTGTACCCTTACACTTTGACAAGCACACTTGTATACAATCAAACTGTCCAGGGGGGTCTTTTGTGAAATACAGGCAAGCCTCTAACCATGGGGTGCAGTCTTACAGGCCTCACCATCCACAACTAGGGAGATGCAAGACTTATTCCCTCCCAACTATGTGAAGAGAAACATTGACACTGATTCAAATTGGCAGCATCAAATGAGATGTTAGTCATTCTTCTGTATCTGGTTTCCAAACCCACATGCTTCAAACTTGCATAAAATAGATGCACATGTCTAGCTGGATGCAAAATGCAACATGGAAGAAGAAGAGTCAAAGCTTAGGCCCAAGATAGGTCAGGCTGGCCTGCATTTGCTCAGGTTCCTCTGATTATAACCCATGTGAACTTGGGCCCTGATGCCCCCTGTCTATGATGTACATTTTCCTCACATCTAAAGTAGTGGACTAAGAATGCACTAAGTGGATTAAGAACCAGTTCACGGTTGTCGGAGTATCAACATACAGCTTCTGGCCCAGGCAGCCTTGCATTAATGTTGGAGACCTCTGTGACTTGTGGAAAACATCACACCTTGTCTTGGGCCACATCCCTAACAGTGTTACAGCCCTCCACACCTGGGAGCCAGAAGGTAGCCACCAGTATCCTCACTGCATGCTAGTTCCCATGGTTCCATTCTTGAGTGCTGCGGGGACCAGAACCTCACTTGCTCCTGCCCTCTCTTCCATCTCTGAGGGCAGCTGACTGCTGGAGTTGGTGGTGATGAGGAATCTGGTACTGCTGACGATATCTCAGGTGTCCAGCCTGGGCATGTAAGAATAGGGAGAGGGATTAGCCCAAGTGCCCACACCAGATCACACCCTTTCTTTGGTGTGAACAATCTGGTGCCAAACAAAGGCTCGGGTTTCACTAAAGGCTCTCCCACAATGGCTGTACTCATAGGGCCTTTCTCCAGTATGAACCTTCTGGTACTTCATAAGGTTAGACCTGTGGCCAAAGGATTTCCCGTATTAGTTACACTCATAGGGCCTTTCGCCAGTGTGAACCTTCTGGTGCTGATTTAGAGTATAACTTTGGTGGAAAGTTTTTCCATATTCCATGCACTTGTAAGGTCTTTCCCCAGAGTGAATTTTCTGACCTTTTTTTCAGTTTACATGTGTGCCTGAAGGCCTTCCTACTCTCCTTACATAGGATGTTTCTCTGAATTTTTTTGGGTGAATTTTTGGTGATCAACAAGGGTTGATTTCTCTTTGCAGACATTTGTATTTGTTGGACATCTACATAGTCTCTCTTCAGGGTGAGTCAGGTGGCTAAGGAAGGTGGAGCTCCTCGCAAAGGCTGCCCCCAGTTGCTGCACTTGAAGGGCTTCCCTGCTGTGAACTTTGGGAACTGCTCAATAATGGGGCTGGGTGGGAAGGCCTCCCTGAGCTTGGTGTTCCCACACGGCTTCCTATTGCTGTGGGTGGATGGGTGTTAGGTCATGGCTCTCCAGGCTCTTAGGTCATGGCTGCACAGCTTCTCTGCAGTATGTGCTCATCACAGGGGAGAAGTTTCTCTCCATATTAAAGTCAACTGTTTCAGTTGAAGGTTTAAGTGGAACCAGAATTATTTCCTGTATGCCCCACATATGTGCAGTTTCTGTCCAGGATCTGTTCCCATGTTTCTCTATGGACAAAGTCTTTGAAGACTATAACCCGGTGTTATAGGGGTGGACCTTGTGAGTAGAAGGACCAGCGCTGGAAGTCCAGCCCTGCGATGTGATTTTTCTGGAAGCATCAGATTCCAACAGTGCCTCCTTATCTTCCTTTTCACATGAACTACCTGAAAATAGGGAAATGCCCCTTTTTTAAAAATTTTCTAAAAGTTTTATTTATTTATTGGGGCACCTAGGTGGCTCAGTCAGTTAAGTGTCCGACTTTGGCTCAGGGCATGATCTCACGGTTCGTGGGTTTGAGCCCCGCATCAGGCTTTGTGCCGACAGTTTGGAGCCTGGAGCCTGCTTTGGATTCTGTCTCTCTGTCTCTCTCTTTCCCTTTCTCTCTCTCTGCCCCTTCCCCCTCAAGCTCTATCTCTCTGTCTCTCAAAAATAAATACACGTAAAAAAGAAAAAAAAGTTTATTTATTTATTTTGAGAGAGTGAGCAAGCAAGCAGGGGAGGGACACAGAGAGAGGGAGAGAGACAGAATCCCAAGCAGGCTCGGCACTGACAGTGTGGAGCTCAAACTTAGAAACCATAAGATCGTGACCTGGGATGAAATCAATAGTTGGATGCTTAACCCACTGAGCCACCCAAGTGCCCTGGGAAATGCCCTTTTCTATATGTCATAGTAGATGCGTGGGGATGGACCCATCATTAAGTGGTGTCTAAAGCTCTTTTCTCTTTCTTTCTTTTCCTCTCTCTCTCTCTTTCTTTCTTTTTGAAAGTATTTTGAGAAAGAGAGAACAGGGGAGGGACAGAGAGAGAGAAATCCAAGCAGGCTCCGCACTGACAGTGCAGAGCCCGATGCAGGGCTCAAACTCATGAACTGTGAGATCATGACCTGAGCCAAAATGAATGCTTAACCAACTGAGCTACCCAGGCACCCCAGTAAGTGGGGCTTATAATTCTTAAGCTAACAATTGATTCCCTGGGTTCATAAGAAACTAAGGGGGCCAGGATCAGGGGAGAAAGGGCCAATCCTTTTGGTATAGGGTCTGGCCAGACCAATGCAAAGTATCTCATCAGGGTCACAGACTCATTGTGGCTGGCAGGATCTGCTGCTGTCTGCGAACTCAGTGCAATAGGGATGTTTGCAGAGGTCAATGCTATGCAGAAAGAGCCCACACATGATGTAACATTCAGCCATCTCTTAGCATTAGGCTTCCCAGGATTACTTACCAATACATAAACATCTCCTAATAGCTAAATAGAAGCTAACACAGGAGGACCCATAGGGAGAGTAGTTACAAGATGGAACTTGAGGTCAGGGAGATAGGGACTAGACATCAGGAAGAGAAGGCACGAGGGCAGAATGTTCAGAAAGGTGTAAAGTTGGACTGAGGTTGGGACATTAACTTTGGCACAGGGTAGTGATGTGGTATAAGACCACAGCCAGGAACAATCCAACGTAGACTAGGCCTCAGCCCATATCCGAATTATACTCATCAAGTCCCAGCATCTTCCAGGACTCTCTGACAATGGCCAGAATTGCACCTTTTCAGCTACATACCCAGGACTCCCTGCCATGCTCTGGCAAAAATGCCCCCGTGGGATGCAGTAGCCACAAGTCCTATGGAGGACAAGGCAGGTAAGGGGCCTGCCCTTTGTGTGAACTTTCTGTGGAAGTCAAGGAGCTTGCTTCGTCTTTATCATTAGTAAGGAGGAAGGAAGAAGAGATGTCACAAAATGAAACTTTGAGGGCTGCCTGGGTGGCTCAGTCAGTTAAGTGTCTGACTCTTGATTTTGGCTTAGGTCATGATCTTATGGTTTGTGGGATTGAGCCCCACGTTAGGCTCCGCCCTGACAACACAGAGCCTGCTTGGGATTCTCTCTCCCTCTCTTTCTGCCCCTTCCCCGCTCACGCTCTTTCCCAAAATAAACGTAAAAAAGAAAAAGAAACAGGGTGCCTGGGTGGCTCAGTCAGTTAAGTGTCGACTTCAGCTCAGGTCATGATCTCACGGTTCGTGAGTTCAAGCCCTGCATCGGGCTCTCTTGCTATCAGCGCGGAGCCTGCTTTGGATCTTCTGTCCCATTCTCTCTCTTTGCCCCTCCCCTGCTCTCTCTCTCTCTCTCTCTCTCTCTCAAAAATAAACAAACACGGGGCGCCTGGGTGGCTCAGTTGGTTGAGTGGCCGACTTTGGCTCAGGTCATGATTTCACTCACAGTTTGTGTGTTTGGTCCCACATCAGGCTCTGTGCTGACAGCTCAGAGCCAGGAGCCTCCTTTGGATTCTGTGTCTCCCTCTCTCTCTGCCTCTCTCTCTCTCTCTCTCTCTCTCAAAATAAATGAACATTAAAATAAAAAAAAAAACATAAAAAAAGAAAAAAATGAAATTTTCAGGAGGGTTTTTCAGGAATAACTCAGTAGCCCTTGTAAACAATGACAGGACCCTTAGAGACTGGCACTGGCAGTTTTAAGGAAGTATCTGCTAGAGAAAGACAGTGAATCCATGGCACACAGAGAGACCTTGTCATGGAGCCAAACCCAAAGGGCTTATTGGAAAGATGGAGAGAACTTTGACTCTTCTCCCCAGGCCACCACAAGCCTGGGTCAGCAAAGGTGGAGTGGCTCAGGGAGAGCACAAGCAAGTGCCCACAGCCCAACCTGGGTGCCAACAATTCTGAGAAAGAACACATAAAGAAAGGCAGGAGCTTTACTTGGTAAGGCCATGGGTGTGACGTCACCCAATGTCATGTCCCAGTACAGGATTCTCTGGGCCTGTGAAGAGCCTCCACTCCTCCCAAGAGAGGTACATGGCCACACCCTTGAAGGTCACCAGGCCTTGCAGTGAGGAAGAGAGATGATCCTGCAGGGCAATGAGTGGACATCTTCAAGCCCTGGGCCTAAAACCCAGGGCATCTTGCCCTCTCCCTGGCAACCTCTCCCCTATAACACCTCCCAGACATACTAACTACCTTCAGCTTACCCTCTTCCCCAGGCCTCCATTTCTGAGGGGACACTAGTCTGCCAACATCAGCGCCTTCTCCTTCTCCCAACACCAACTGGCCACTGCTTTGGAGCCATTGCATCATGAAGCAGGAGGGCAGAGAGACACCACCCAATCTGTTCATGTTGTATTTCCAGATGGTTCCCTGGGCATTCACCGCAATGTAACTTATGACCACAATAAGCCCCAGGTTCAACCTCCCCCCTAGGACCCCGGCACCAAGCTCTCCTCCCCCAATGTTCTGCCTCCCCTAGACAGACTCATCAGTTGTGACCGCTCCTTTCTTACACCTTTAGGTCCTCTTCTACCCAAGGGTTATGCCCTTGGATCCGCCCTCTCTCTCAAGGCTCCCCAGGCCACTCGGCTCATGGCAGCTAGTGACCCTGGAAATAACAGCCGGGATCCAATTTCAACCTCATCTTGCAACAAAATCTCCAGGGGCACCTAGACCTAGGGGCTGCCCTTGGCCCTTTGTTCAAAGCCTTCCCGCCTGTCACTGTCCTCTGCTCCATCTCTCAGCTACAAACACCTGGATTCCCAAACACTTCTGGCCCTCTTATACCTCTGCCTTTGTCTTAATCCTTTACCAGGTGTGTCCTTCCTGCTCCACCACAAGACAGTCCTTCAAGACCCACTCTAGCTGCACTGTCACTGTAGATAACACATCCTGGCCCCTGCACTTGCAGTAGATTGAACCATCATTCTATACTAGCAAACCTACAAGGCCCGCAGTCTCACTCTGGAGCCTCAGCAGCGTGCAGAACTTCCCTGGGCCCTTCCCCATCACACGCTCCCACAATTTGTCCACCTCAGGACTGGCACCTCCTAAGTGTCACCTAAGGCTGCCACTCTGGCCTAGGGCATCATTACATGCCTGGACTGTTGATGAAGGCTCCTCCCTGGCCTCCCTGCTTTTGCCCTGGCCCCTTAGTCTGTTCACACACTAGCCAAAGAAACCAGTTAACAGCAGAGTAAGAATAAAGGGCCAGCAATTAGTCTCCCTAAAGAAGGCCTAAATTGAAGCCTAAATTGTCCTATGAGGCTCTTTTCTCACAAGATTTAAGAAGGATTTGCGGTTCCCGATGGCTTGGCTCACCCTTACAAACAAGTCTCCGCACATCTCTGTCCCCACGCGTGAAAAACCCTTTCAGGCCCCACCCCACCCCCCTTTTGGCCAGCATACTGACCAGTAATCTGGAGCACGAAGGCACAAAATGAAAGTGACTCCCATCATCCCAGACAAGGAAATGAAAGCGGCAGGAATCCCAAGGTACACTCATCCGCTAACGCTGGGGCTCCAGGAACTTGGGGGTAGGACTGCCCGGCTTCGGCAAGGCGGACCCTTCACTCGCCAAAGACATCGGTAGCGGCGCTGGTCCCGTGCCAAC
Organism: Panthera tigris; assembly: GCF_018350195.1. Taxonomy (NCBI): domain Eukaryota; kingdom Metazoa; phylum Chordata; class Mammalia; order Carnivora; family Felidae; genus Panthera; species Panthera tigris. The sequence continues at coordinate 154,782 of NC_056674.1, forward strand.
CCGTGGGGGGCCGGGGAGGAAGAGAGCGCGCGCGCACCCGCTGGGAGTGGCCCGCTGGAACAGCACCTCCTCCGCCCTCAGTCCCCCGGCACGGCTGGAGGACCCTGGGCTGCGGGCAGGCCCTCGGAACCTCGGTCTCCCGCGCATTATGGTGGAAACACGCTCAAGGCCCTTACTGGGAAGGTCTTGAGGGCTCTTGCGGCGGTCCCGGCGGACGCCCCACAGGGCCGCCCATTCTATTTCCGTCAACGCCGAGGCCGGAGGAGGCGGGGACGATCGCTCGCAGGCATCGCCCGTAGGCGCAAAGGCGCAAAAAGGAGCCCCACACCTTCCCCACTTGGAGCACCCCAGACCCTGGACGGTGGCGCCCTAGAGTCTCCTAAACGCGTCCTCAAACCAGGGATCGAGGCCTTTTTTCGCACAGGCGCACAACCAGCCAAAGAAAAACCTCAGGGCGACGTCGGATGTCCCGCCCTTGCCCAGAGCGGTGCACTCGGGTACGCCCCGCACGGCGCCAGCGCCTTCTGGGGAGTGTAGTTCACATCGCAAATCCTACTTCCGCGGGGACCGCAGTCCGCCCCCCCCCCCGCCGCTTTGTCGTGTCACCATGACAACGACCAAGCGGCAACGCGTTTGAGGCTCGTCAGCGGTGTTGTCAGAGGGCCTGACGCCGAGACCACATTGGGTCCGTTGCGCCGGGTCCCGGTCCGGGTCCCCGTCCGAGGCAGCGCTGGTGGACTCTGCACGGGTAGGTGAAAGTTTCTTAAGCTTTCGCCTGGCCAGACTCAAGCCCTAGTGTCCAAGTCGCGAAACTGAGGATGTCCGGCCTGGGGTCATTTTTATCCCCCGGGTTGGGACAGTAGAGTGTGCGCATGGAATGAAGCATGGAAGCTGTTCCAAGCAGAGATACCTGCATGTGCAAAGGCTTGGAGGCGACCCAGAGAGGAGGGCATTGGGGAAACTTCAAGACCTTTACTTCTACCAGAAAGCTCCAAGGGGAGAAGGGCTCATACTAGGCCTTTATCCTGAGGGACCTGGGAACTGAGAAGATGTGTGAATAGAAGAGGGACCTGATCTAAATTGGCAAGTATAACTTTAGCTTCCATGTGGAGAAGTGATAGGGTGCCAGATGAAGGTGGAGGTGGTTGGGGACACAGGAAGAAGGCAACTGCAACCAAGGAGGCCAGCGATGGTAGTCCAGGCGGCAGCCTGGACTAGGGTGGTGGTCGCAAAAGATGTGGGAGAAGTAGTCAGATTTTGAATCTCTTCTGCAGGCAGAGACAGCTGTATTTGCTGATGGATCAAAGAGTGGTGAGAAAGAGATGAGAGGTCCAGAAGGAATCCAGGCTTTTAGACTGAGCAGTTGAAAGAATGGAACTGCCCTCCATAGAAATGGGAAAGGGGAACGAGGAGCAGATTCCAGAGGAAAAGCAGGAGTTGGGATTGCGTCTGAGTTGCCTGGAAGATATCTGAGTGGAGAGGTGATGTGGGCAAGACTCAGAGATCTGGTTTTCTTGAGAAAGGTCTGGCTGGAAGTGTTCAAGGGTGATGGGTTGGTGGCTGCTCCTTTGCCTATTCCAGGCTCAGAGGAGCATGTGTGGGTTCGTGGCTCTTTCCACCTTCAAAGCCAGCAGTGGCAACTTGAATCTTTCTCACAGTGCAGCACTCTTGACTCTCTCAATCTCTACTGCCTCTCTATTCCACTTGTAAAGACCTTTGTTATTATATTGTCCGCCCACCCCTCCCTCACCTCAGATAATACAGAATAATCTCCACATCTCAAGGTCAGAGCATAAGTAGGGGAGGGGCAGGGAGAAAGGGAAAGAGAGAGAATTTCAAGCAGGCATCACACTGTCAGCACAGAGCAGAGCCGGATGCCAGGCTGAATCCCAGGAACAGTGAGAACATGACCTGAACCGAGATCAAGAGTTGGACATTAAACTGACTGAGCCACCCAGGTGCCCCAAAGGTCAGCTGATTATTAATCTTAATTCCATATACCATTTAAGTTCCCCTTTGCCATGTAATATAACATATTTACATGTTCTGGAAATTAAGACCTGTACATCTTTGGGGTCAGTATATTCTGCCTACCACAATACATGAACATACTTAAAATTTTTTTGAACATTGCCTATATGGCTATTTGCTAAATCAAGGAAGAGTGCATTTTATATTTTGACAGATGTCAACAACGATTCTCTTGAGAAGCATCTCCAATTTGCCTTCCCCTGGCAGTGCTATGAAAGCCTTGGGATGATGATGATGATGATGATGATAAGAACAATAACAACAATAGCACTCATTTATTTAGTAGCGTCAATCTTAAAAACAAAAGTTACTTAAAAATAAATAAATAAAACAGTTACTTTGCCAGCAAAAATGGGTTTATTTGGGATTAGCAGAGAATTGCAATTCTGAACATGCAAGCTACAGCAAAACCTTAGGCAAGTCTAACAAAGGAGAGGAATGTTATTTTATAAGAGGAAGGAGGAAGGTGGGAGGGGCTGTTTTGAAAGAAAGTCCATGGGAGAAAAGAATTCAGGGTGATGACAGTTTCTCATTGGTTGAGTTGCAGGGGCAGTTGATTTCTACTAGGAGATCCAATGTACATCTTTACTTGTTGGGGCCTGGAATTGATGATTCTTTCCTGTTGAAGATTCTTCTGTCGGCAATTCTTGACTTCCAGTGATACCAAGTGAGAGCTTTCCCTTGCACTCCATTTTAGTGAGGTTTCCCTTTACTAAGTGTCACAGCACCATGTACCTGGCCCTGTGCTAAGCACTTTTCATGTCACTTCTCTGAGGAAAGTTGTAGTATTTTCCAACTTTCACCACTGGATTTTGAGTTAGAGCTTATTCTGGGTGAGGATACCCAAGAGGGATTGTCAAAACACAGAATGTTTAGGCTTGTCCCAGAATTTCTGATGAGGGGTTGGAGAAGGGACAAGAACTTGCATTTCTACCAAGTTCCCCAGTGATGCTGATGCTAATGATCTGGGGACCACTGAATTAAAGACACATTTAATGTTACTAAAACTCTCCATGAAGGAGGTATTATCTTCATTTTACATCCTCAGAAAATGCAGAAGAGGTGTTCCCAGGGGCCCCTTCACAGTGCTGGTCCCTCCATGTTCAGAATGCAGGTCACGGGCGGGACATCTCTGAGGGAGGAAATCGAGAATGACCTCTTTATGAGGAAGCTATGTCACACCATTACCATTCTTAATCTCGGATTCCATCTCCCAGTGCCCCTCCACTGCCACTTGGGCGTTGCCCACGGAGAATTTGTCCGCGCCCCACTCCAGGCCAATGCGAGGCTGAAACTACACTAACCAGAAGGCCAAGGGGAATGGCGGCGAGCTATGGGCCAATCACAGAAGAAGAGCGACTTCCTGCGGCTCACGGGACTTCCGGCGCCTCCGTGGTGGGCGTTCATTTTGCTCTTGACAGGTCGTTATAAAGCGCCCTCGGGGACCTGAGCTCTGGGCGGGGGCTGCTTTCCAGGCGCCTCCTCGGGACCCAGCGTGGAAGACAGTAAGGAAGATGGGATCGGCTGCCGCGTTTCGTCCCCTCTGAGGCTCCGATTGCGACGGGCGGCGGGCGGGCACCTGGCCCAGTGGAGGTGTGGGGATCGGCCAACCTCTCAGGGCCTGCCCGGGTCCAATGGCGGCAGCGGCGGCGCTGGCGGACCCGGACCGGCATCCGCATAGTACGGGCCCACGATAGAGGGGAGTCTTCTGGACTCTTCTCCTCCGCCTTCGCCTTTCTTCCTTTGCTGCTAGGACCCTAGGATTACCCCAAGCCCGAGGTCCTGAGTCCTGGCCAGGGGTTATGTGGAAAGTTTCATAATTCTGGAATCCAATGGGACAAGGTGTGGAAAGCTGTCTCAGGGTTAGGGACCAGGATGTGAAAGGTTTCCTTCGTGTCTGGTGGACAAGAGTCAGGCCTGACACGGTAGCCTGAGCAGCTTGGTCTGTAATCCGAGGGTGGTGTGAGTCATGGAAGGTTTGGAGTAGAGGAGGAAGGTGATAGGACTCAGGTGTTCATAGGCTCCCTTTGGCTGCAGAGTGAAAAACAGGCGTGGGGTAGGGAGTGAAGGTGAGGAGGCAGAAAGGGAGGCCCATAAGGATGCACCTTTACCGGATCAGGTGAGTGATGGTGTCTTGGCTTGAGTGGTGACTGGAGTTGGGAGAAGTGGCTGGATTTGGATCTTTCAAGTCAGCCGGACTTTATGATGTGGATATCCAGGGATATCGCCATGGATTTTGGCCTCAGCTATGAGAAGATGGAATTGAAGGGCATCGACTGAGATGGGGAGGTTGCTGGGCGGAGCAGGTTTCAGGGAAGATCAAGAGGCAGATTTTGACCCTGGCAATGCCTTGCAGACTTCCAGGTGGAGGTACTGAAAGGGCAGCTGGACATGCAGGTCTTAGTTATGCCGAGGAATTCAGCTTGGAGACATCCAGTCAACAGTCAGCCTGTGAACTAAGGTGGAGCTGTTTCAGGTTTGGGAGGGGGCATCTTTAGCTTATGGTGAAGGATGTCCTACTGGGGCAGCTGAGAACTGGGTGGCTGGCCTGGGTACCTGGGCAGGGTTGGTGGATGTCACGAAGTCAGATGAAGGGAGGAACAGCCATGAGGGAAGGTGTGTGTGGGAGAGGAGGGTCCAAATAGTGACCAAGGTCCCTGGGACAGAGGCTGAGGCACACTGGAGATGCAAGTAGCATGATAGTGGGACCAGGGCTGATGTTTATTCACTTCTCTGTGGGCTCACCAACCTTCCTTGGCCACCCTCTTTGGGACCTGAGGGTTTCATTCAGGATGGCAGATTAGCTCAGTGGCAGTCAGCTGGGGATGTTTCAGGCCTAGGGTGGGAGGTGGTGGAGCTGGGCTTTGAATGTGCATTAGGAGGAGAGAGGAATACTGTGGTTGGTGAGAGGACAGCATGGAGAAAGGCAGAGACTTGGAGGTCCCAGAGATCTGTGTGGCCCACTCTGGGTAGCTGAGAGTTAAAGGTAGAAACTGAAGGAAAGGCTGGGTGCTACCTCCGGAAGTTGGAACTTTTGGAAGTCTGGCTCAGGATGTGATCCTGGTTGACTTTACCAAGTTAGGCATTCTGGACACCCATTTGCAGAGTAATATGTAGTGTGGCTGAGAGGATGGATGGCTCATGGGATGGTGGTGGGGTCTGGAGATGTGGGATACAAAGATGGATGTGTACATGCAGAGGGGGTATGAGTTCATGGACTGGGAGTCCTGGTAGCGGGGACCTATGGGAGATGAGCCCGTTTGGTTGTTCTGGGAGGCAGGATCTGGGAACCCAGGGGAATTGCCTAGTAGGAGGCAGTGGGGCCCCACATACTAGGCCCAGAGCTTGTGGCAACTTATCTGCCTGCCTACTGTGTGAAGGAGGACACCGTAATCAGTGGGATACAAGGAGACAGTGGCAGCCATGGCATTGGAGCTTAGGGAGAAGGATGACCTAGGAGTGTGTTGGCAGGAGTGATTTGGGGGTCAGAGACTAAACACCAGAAAGGTGGCAGCATGTGGGGTCACAGGCCTAGGCCTATATGGGTTCGTCTGTGTATTTGTTTTTGTTGTTAGTTTTTCTGCTGCCCTTTGGTCTGGTTGACTTAGCCGTCCTCCTCATCATGGCAGGGCTAGGGGACCTTTGAGGATGTGGCCATGTACTTCTCCTGGGAGGAGTGGGAGATCCTTGATGAAGCTCAGAGACATCTGTACTGCGATGTAATGCTTGAGAACTTGGTGCTTGTGGCCTCACTGGGTAAGGCCCTCCCATCCTCCTAGTTTCCTGTTCTAGGTTCTGTCCTTCCCCTTCTGACAGGAGCATCTCTGTCTTCCCACAGCTGAGCATGGGTATTGTTTCTTCCTCTGGACTATCTGCTGTGTGTGAGGAGCTGGGTCACGAGCACAGCCTACTCCTTTCCCTGAGGAGCCCCAATATCTGCTTCTGAAGCTTTCTGGAGAAAGGCTCAGGACTGAGGGTCTGGCTGGCTGCCCAAGTTTGTCCAGATCAGTGGCACTTCTGTGCCCAGGTTCTTCCCTCTTTTTATTTTTTTAAGTTTATTTATTTATTTTTGAAAGAGAGAGAGAGTGTGCGTTCAAGGGAGGGGCAGAGAGAGAGGGAGACGGAATCCCAAGAAGGCTCCGCACTGTCAGTGTACAGCCTGACATGGGACTTGATCTCACAAACTGAGAGATAATGACCTGAGCCAAAATCAAGAGTCAGACACTCAACCAACTGAGCCACCCAGGCACCCCCTCTTCCCTTTTTAAAAAATTTTTATTTTATTTTATTTTATTTTATTTTATTTATTTATTTAATTAAAAAAAATTTTTTTAACGTTTATTTATTTTTGAGACAGAGAGAGACAGAGCATGAACGGGGGAGGGGCAGAGAGAGAGGGAGACACAGAATCTGAAACGGGCTCCAGGCTCTGAGCCGTCAGCACAGAGCCCGACGCGGGGCCAAACTCACAGACCGTGAGATCATGACCTGAGCCAAAGTCAGACGCTTAACCGACTGAGCCACCCAGGCACCCCTTCCCTTTTTTTTAATATCAGACATTTCCGGAAGCCTGGCCATGTCATGGCCTATAGACAGTTGACATGGTTATTACTCATGGGAACCACTGTGAGATGCTCCTGAGAGACTTATTTTGTAACATTGAGTTTTCTTCCCAGTTGCAAAGATGACATGATCTCCCTTTGGTCATTCTCAGGGTGGGCTGCTCTTAGCTGGGCCAGCTACTTACCGACCTTATCTTTTTCCCAGGACTTGCAACTTCCAAGTCCTATGTGGTTGCTCACCTGGAACAGGGCAAAGAACCCTGAGAGCCTGACAGGGTGGACATATCTCCATACACTGCAAGAGAGGCCGGGACGGGGTCTGGCTCTAGTGAGTGGGAGCTGGAGCAAAGGTTACATTGGGGTATACTCGGCACCTGCCCTGTATCCACTAGTGTTTGTTGCCGGAGCCAGTAGCCCTACCTTATTCCACTTTCCTTCTTCATTTTAGACACCACAGTCTTGCCATTTCTACTTTGTCCCTGGGCCCTGGGTGGTGGATGACTCCACTGATCTGCTCTGTGTCTTCCTTATTCCCCTCCACTCCCCCCTTTACGGGGGTGTCCCACATTAGCCCACAGTCAATGTATTATGAGATGTGCACATATCCTCATAAAGACTTTAAGCAGCAGATGCCTGGTTGCAGCTGGATTTTCCTGGGCTTATGCTCACCACTCTGTCCCCTTTTCCTAGAGATCTGGAGCCTGTCTGTATTGGGTCCTGATGAAAGCTGAGGAGTTGCGGTCTCTGCCCCTCCTCCCAGCCTGAACCCCACCCCTGTGTTCTCATGTGTTGAGTGTTCACCTTCGGTGGCCCTCCTGGGCCCAGTCCTGCACCACAAGCTCTACCTCATCCTGACTTGATCCTACAGACTCATTCCTGAGTTTGTCAGATCCACATCTGTAAAGGGGCTGCCCCCTCCCAACAAAGCCTACATACACTTCACCAGCATTTCTCTGCTTTCAGGTTGTTGGTATGGAATGAAAAAGCCCCTCTTGAACAGTGTGTTTCTGTAGGAGTGTTTCAGTTCAGAACCCCTAAGGCAGGTCCTTCCACCCAGAACGACATGTGTGGCCTTCCACCCACTTGTGACATGTGTGGCCTGGTCTTGAAAGGCGTATTAGACCTGGCTAAGCATCAGGCAATACACCCTAGGCAGAAGCCATACAAATGTGAGACATGTGGGAGAGGCTTCTGGCTCAGTACAAACTCTCACCAGCACCAGAAGGAGCACAGTGAAGAAAAACTCTTCACATGCAGCCAGGACCTCCTCCAGCATCAGACCACTCACACCACGGGGAAGCTGAACAGGAGCCCCGCACGCAAGGAGGCCTTCTAACCCAGCACCAGTTGCCAGCAGCAGCAGGCAGTCCATGCCACACAGAAGCCCTTCAAGTGCAGCAACTGTGGGGGAGCCTTTCTGAAGGCCTTTATGCTCCTTGACCACCTGATAACTCACTCCAAAGAAAGACCCTTCAGATGGCCAACAAGAAATGCCCCTAAAGAGGACTCAACCTTTGTTCATCACAAAAAAAAACCACAATGGAGAAACATCCCATGTGTGTAAGGAATGTGGGAAGGCCTTCGGCCAGCTTTTAAAACTGAGGACACATCAGAAAGTTCATACTGGAAAAATGCATCACAGTTGCAGTGAATGTGGGAAAGCCTTCACCGGAAACACTCACTTGTTCAGCACCAGAGAGTTCACACTGGAGAACGGCCTTATGGATGTGGCTAGCGCGGGAAGGCCTTCACTCGCAGCTTCCATGTTTTTCGGCACCAGAAAGTTCACAACACAGAAAGACCTTAGGAGTGTAGACAGTGCCGGCGAGTCTTTAGCTGCGTTGCCAATTTTGTTGAGCACGAGAAAATACACACGGGGGAAGGCCTTGTGAGTGCAAAGAATGTGGGAAAGCCTTCGTTAACAGCTCTCATCTTGTTCGGCACCAGAAAGTTCACAACACAGAAACGCCTTTTGAGTGCAGTGAATGTGGAAAAGCTTTCCGGCAAACCTCCAAACTTATTCTGCACCAAAGGAGTCATACTGGAGAAAGACCTTATAAATGCAACCAATGTGGGAAAGCCTTCAGTTGCCCCTCCAACCTTGTTCCACACCAGCGAATTCACACTGGAGAAAAGCCTTATGAGTGTTCGGAATGTGGGAAAGCCTTCAGTCAAAGCTCTGCCTTCATTCAGCACGAGAAGGTTCACACTAGAGAAAGGCCTTATAAGTGTAGTGAATGTGGAAAAGCCTTCAGCTATAGCTCTAACCTTGTTAAACACCAGAAAGTTCACACTGGAAAAAGGCCTTATGAGTGCAGTCAGTGTGGGAAAGCTTTCAGTGAAAGCTCCATCCTCAGTCAGCACCAGAGAGTTCACACTGGAGAAAAGCCTTACGAGTGTAACAAATGCGGAAAAAGCTTTCCGCTACAGCTCAAACCTCTCTAAACGCCAGAAGGGTCCTATTGGAAAAGAGCCTTTGGAGTGCAGTGGACATAGGAAAGCCTTCAGCCAGAGCGCTAGCCTCACTCAGTACCAGAAAGGTCACACCAAAGAAAACACTTAGGAGTGTGGCAAATGTGGAAAACCACTAACTAGCTGGGGCTTTCACCTTGCTCACCTTAAAAGGATTCACTCCTAAGAAAGCTTCTGTGAAAGGAACCTTTGTAAAGAAGCCATAAGCCGAAAATTGAAACTTGAATATCCTAATACCCCTACCAGGAGATTGCCAGATACATGGAAGCTTTCAGGAGCTTCACCACACTTTCTAACCTGTCCAGGTGCTTTGCCAGATTACGTCACTGCCAGATGCCATCTCACTTCTGCCAGCCAGCAGATCTTCCCACAGCGTGTAACTATCATGTCAACGTACTCAGGGAAGGCTGATCTTGTGCTCTCTCATTCCCTGGAGGGAGATATGAGTGATGGAAGCTATCTGGGGGTGGCCTCATTTTCCATCTTTGCCCTGTCTCTAGTAGTTCAGGCATAGTCCTGACCTTGTTCTCCCCAGGATGATCTGACCTGGAGTGTGAGGACTTGCAGAAGAAGTTTCCCTTTTATTGTGGCTATTGTTGAGTCTACAGATGGTGCCTGGAATGGAATTGTCCAGTATCCAAATCACCCAACCCTGGAACTGCCTGCCTCCAGAGTGTGTAGTAATAAAGGCCTTACTATTGAAGCCATCTTTAATACTGGGACTCCATCCATTGTGTGTGTGGGAAATGGAGAATGAATTGGGCTCTAACAGGATAAAAAGGGAGAAGGTCTTTTGGGAGGCCTCAACTTGAACAGTGGGATGGCAAGGAATAGATTGCGGTCTAGGCCCAAGGGCTTCCGGGACAGGCTGAAAGTCTCTGGGTCAAATCTTGTGTCCTGGATGCCAGGACAACCTGTAAGACCCAGAGCTTTGGACATTCGCCAGTACTTCCTGGGCAGCAGGGGTTGGGTACCTTGTTCCTGGGAATGTCCTACATTCTCCAGTAGAATTGAGGGGCTACTGTCCAGGAGTAAGGCCCCTGATGTCCAAAATCTGTAGGTAGGTATTGCTGCATGTAAGATCTTCAGGAGGCAGGTAGAACCTGTTTCAGTGGGCACAGAAACACTGGTTTTGAGGTCAGGGACACTGGCAAACAGAGGAGATAATGGCTGGTGCTATGCCTGGGCTATATCACACCCACTCACAAGAACTGGTTGTGTTCAACTCAACATTTAGTTGAGTTCAATCAGCCATGGTGGAATTTATACCACAAAAGATGAAGAAACAACAGCTCTTTGAAAACAAACAAACAAAAAGCAACTGAAAAAAACCTGATTTGGATTGTCTGCCAAGTTTGTTGACAGTGACTTTGGCCATAGGAGAGACTCTGCTCTGCAGGCCTTAGGAAGTCCTGCATGTTCTCATCTTATCCTCTAGAACAAAGGACATAACAGTGGTATGTTGCTCACTGCCTGAGCAAATGGTGGTGTGGATTCCTGTAGCCTTCCTGCACTGGTCACTTCAAGGCCCTTACTGCACAGGTAGGAACTCTGGGCCTGAGAAAAGGGAGATCTTGTAGTTCAGGACTTTTGTAGCCCAGCCAATATTCCAGGTGAGTGTAGTGTCCATGATCTTCATCATCTGCTATTTTTTGCTGCCACTGAAGCAGGGCTGTCCCCGGGTACAGGAGTCAGAGATAATGGAATCAATATATGCTTGCCCCCATTTTCTGGTTTTCCAAGAGGAGTGAGGGAACCATATGTTTATGTGAAGCCTTTTGATTTCATAAATGTTGAAAGCTGCTTTACAAAACTTATAGGTATATATGCAACCGATATATATGGGCTGCATATCTCCTGGTTCAATACTTTCAAGTATCAGAAAATAAACGAACCAGGCTGTCTGGAGCCCCAGGACCCCAAGACATGAAGGCTTTTGGTGCAGTGTTTACCTGAGAACATGTGGCAGGGGCAACGGTACTGCTGTTGCCACTCCACTTAGGATCCTCCAGTTCCCTGGAGCTGACCATATGAGGGATGGCAGGGTCCCAGGCATGTGGCACGTCTGCCTAAGTGCTCCCCACATCCCAAGGTATGGCACTCCTGGACCTTCTGGGTATAATAATTGCCTTCTGTTTTCTCGTTTAAGTTTTATTTTATTTACTTTGAGAGACAGCACAAATGCAAGCAGGGGAGGGGCAGAGAGAGTGGGAGAGAATCCCAAGCAGGCTCTGTGCTGTCAGTGTACAGCCAAATGTGGGGCTCAATCTCACAAACTGCAGAGATCATGACCTGAGCCCAAATCAAGAGTCAGACCGCAACCGACTGAGTCACCTAGGTGCCCCAATAATTGCCTTCTATTAACATGGGGGCTTGGGGTTAGAACTAAAGCCCATTTGAACCTTGAGGCCTCAGGCTTCCAAGCAAAGGGATCATGGGTCATCAAGAGCTCAACTCCTTGAACCCATGTTTTAGCTATGGTTAGACAGACTTCATAACAGTGCTCCCAATGCATGAATGAAGTCTTTTACCTGCCTTCTAGTCTCCTCACCACGACTCTCTGTACATTAGCCAACTTATTGGAACCTCAATATTTCCCTGGTGGTGCCAGAACATAGCAAACAAAGGCCTGTTGGTTCTGAGAGTTTGATCTCCCCAGAGGACCAATTTACGTGGAGCTCAAAGTCTCCCCATCGTGATGAAGTACCCAAGGATCCTTGGTCTGCTCAGGCTCTCCCTCCTGGGTGTAACAACTGCCTCCTGCCAACATGGAAGGGCTCCTTGGGATTAGAGTTAATGTTCAGCTGAGCCATGTGGAGCCCACACCTGCAAGCAACATAGGACAGACATTTGTCATCAGAACTCAATCCCTTTTCCTGAATGGTCACCTAGGTGTGTGTCTTGTAAAACGAAGTCTTTTGGCAAAGAGTCCTTGATTTGGTGAAGTAGTCCCAATGTGAATCTGACTTTTGCTCTCCCCATCAGGGCTCTGTGCAAGGCAGCTGGCCTACTGTGTGTGTGTGTGTGTGTGTGTGTGTGTGTGTGTGTGTGTGCACGCGTATGCATGTCTGTGTCTGTGGAGCTGTGTGTGTGCATGCACGTGCATGTGCCGGAACATCTAAAACAAAGCCCTCATGGCTCTGAGCACCTATGAACTGGGCTATTAATGTTCATCTTAACTCTACAGGAAGGCTGTCCTTTGAACCAGCCACAGAAGAAGGAAGTATTGAGAGATGGTCAGAAGCAGCCCTTCTGACATCATTTGAGCCCCCAGGTCCACTCAGTGCCTGAAACCAGATACCAAGTGGATTTTAGGGTTCCATGTACCAAAACAGACCAAGACAATTCAATAGGAAAAAGGTAATCTTTTCAACCAATAGTGCTAGAACAACTGAATTGCCATATGTAACAACAACAAACCTGTAAGCTTACCTCAAGTCATATGCAAAAGTTAACTCAAAATTGATCATAGATGTAAGCATAAAACTCATAACAATAAAAAATCTAGAAGAAAGCATAGTGATCTTGGATTTGGTGGATTTCTTTTCTTTTCTTTAGTAGCAGGCAAAAGTTTATTAGAGGATAAGATCAGAAAGGAAGAATCATAGGAAAGCTCTCTTTACAGAAAGGGGACATTCGAAAGTGAATGCCTGAGAACTATAGGCAAAGGTCCTTGTATTAAAAGGTTCTGGTCAGCCCTCAGATTTAGTGTATTCCTTAAGTATAACAAAAAGCATGAGAAGAAAAAGATAAATCAATTGGACTTAATAAAAACTTTTAACTTTTGCTTTTCTTTTTTTAAAATGTTTATTTTTGAGAGAGAGAGAAACACAGAATGAGAGTAGGGGAGGGGCAGAGACAGGGAGACACAGAATCTGAAGCAGGCTCCAGGCTCCAAGCTGTCAGCACAGAGCCCAACATGGGGCTCAAACCCACGACCGTGAGATCATGACCTGAGCCAAAGTCAGAAGCTTAAACCAACTGAGCCATCCAGGCGCCCAAACTTTTGCTTCTCAATAGTCATTTCAACAAAATGAAAATGCAATCCATAGACTGGAAGAACTATCTGCAAAACAAATCCTAACAAGGGATGTGAATCTAGAACCTATGAGGAACACTTACAAAAGACAACCTAATTTAAAAAAAAATGGTCAGTGACTTGAACACTCACTTCACTAAAGAAGACATATGAGGGGTGCCTGGGTTGCTCAGTTAAGTGTCTGTCTTTTGATTTCAACTCAGGTCATGATCTCACAGGTGTGGGATCAAGCCCCATGTAGGGCTCCATGCTGACAGCATGGAGCCTTCTTGGGATTCTCTCTCTTCCTCTCTCTCTGCTCCTCCCCGACTTGAGTTTTTTTTCTCTCTCTCAAAATAAATATTAAAAAAGTTATCATAGAACGGACCATAAATGGAAATGTAAGAGCTAAAACTATAAAGCTAATAGGAGAAAAATTTTGACTGAGTAAGGCAAATAATTTTTTAGATATGAACCAGAGGACAAAACATAAAAGGAGAAACTAACAAATTAGACTTCATCACAATGTAAAATATTGCTTTTCAAGGGGCACCTGGCTGGCTCAGTCAGTAGAGTATGCTATTCTTGATGTCAGGGTTGTGACTTCAAGCCCCATGTTGGGCATAGAGTTTACATTTAAAAAATAAATAAAAATAAAATATTGCTCTTCAAAAGATGTCATTATGAAAATTAAAACAAGGGGCACCTAGGTGGCTCAGTTGGTTAAGTGTCTGACTTTGGCTCAGGTCATGATCTTGCAGTTCATGAGTTCGAGCCCCATGTCAGGCTCTGTGCTGATAGCTCAGAGCCTGGAGCCTGCTCTGGATTCTGTGTCTCCCTCTCTCTGTCCCTCCCCTGCTCATGCTCTTTCTCTCTCTCTCAAAAATAAATAAAATAAACATTAAAAAAAAAAATTAAAACAAGCTACAGGCCGAGATGAAACACCTGTACATATATATGGAGTCTTAATACAGAATATATAAAGAATTTGAACAACTCAATAAGAAGACAACCCAAGTAGGGGCACCTGGGTGGCTCAGTTGGTTAAGAGTCCAACTTCAGCTCAGGTCATGATCTTGCCGTCCGTGAGTCTGGGCCCCAGGTCGGGCTCTGTGCTGACAGCTCAGAGCCTGGAGCCTGTTTCAGATTCTGTGTCTCCCTCTCTCTCTGCCCCTCCCCTGCTCATGCTCTGTCTCTCTGCCTCTGAAAAATGAATAAACCATCAAAAAAAATGAAAGAAAAAAAAAAGACAACCCAAGTAAAAATGAGCAAAAAGATTTGAGTAGACATTTTATCAAAGAAGATAAACAGTTAATAAGCACAAGAAAAGATGCCTGACATCATTATTCATTAGGAGAATATACATTAAAATCCCCTGAGACTATTATTTGATGGGCACAGAGTTTCAGTTTATAATAATGAAAAAATTGTAGAGATGTTTAGGAGTGATAGTTGTAGAACTGTGTGTTTACTTAATGTCATTGAACTATACACCTAAAAATAGAAGTTTTAGGGGCACCTGGGTGGCCCAGTTAAGTGTCCAACTTCAGCTCAGGTCATGATCTCGAGATTTGTGGGTTTGAGCCCCGAATTGGGCTCCACACTGATAGTGCAGAATCTGCTTGAGATTCTCTCCTCTCTCTGCCCCTCCCCCACTCACACTTTCTCTCACTCTCAAAATAAATAACACTTAAAAAATAGAAGTTTTGTGTATATTTTACCACAATTTAAAAAAATTCATTGAGATACCACTTCACGCTAGTATGGCAACACCAAGTATTGGCAGGGAGGTGGAGAAAATGGAACGGTTCTACAGTGCTGGTGGGAATATAAAATAGTAGAGACGCTTTGGAAAAATTTGGCAGTAAAGAGTTAAACGTGGGGGCGCCTGGATGGCGCAGTCGGTTGAGCGTCCGACTTCAGCCAGGTCACGATCTCGCGGTCCGTGAGTTCGAGCCCCGCGTCAGGCTCTGGGCTGATGGCTCGGAGCCTGGAGCCTGTTTCCGATTCTGTGTCTCCCTCTCTCTCTGCCCCTCCCCCGTTCATGCTCTGTCTCTCTCTGTCCCAAAAATAAATAAAAAACGTTGAAAAAAAAAATTAAAAAAAAAAAAAAAAAAGAAAAGAGTTAAACGTGAACTTCACTCAGCAGTTCCACTCCTAGAAACTGTCAGGCAGAAAGACCTTCCTCTGCTCTATCATCCTTCTAAATGGACTTAGAACCAAATGGACATGAGACAGATTAACAGGAGAAAATAATATTTAATGAGTGCATATACAGGGAATCCACAGACATGAAATTCCAAAGACAATGGGGCACATGAAGCTCACATGAGCTGAGGAGAGGGGCAGAGGTCTGAGGATATGAAAAGGAGAAAGCTTTTAGCAAGAAGGTGAAAGATGTTTAGAAACACAAGTTTGCTCTATGAGGCAGATAAATTCCTTAGGCAAAGGGAAGTGTCTGTTAATAGCTCTCTTCCTATTACAGGTTCTCCTTCCAATGTAAATTAGACAGTTGTGGGAAAGGCAGAGAGAGCTTTTCCTGCATCTGCTGGGTTTTGATTACTTAAAAAAAAAATTATTTATTTTGAGAGAGAGAGAGAGAGAGAGAGAAGCAGAGAGACAATCCCAAGCAGGCCCTGCGCTGCCAGTGCAGAACCCGATGCGGGAGTTGAATTCCCCAACTATGAGATCACAACCCAAGCAGAAATAAAAAGTTGGACGCTTAAGTGACTGAACTACCCAGGCGCCCCTCACTCAAAATAATCTTTATGCTGAAGAGGCCCATCTTGGGGCAGCCTGCCCTCAGCCCCTACAGAATCTACCCAAGCAACATGAAAACATACATCTACAGAAAGACTTGTGATTCACATATTTCTATGCAGGACCCAGCAGGAGCTGCTTTGCTCTCCTACTCACTACACTCACAATGCAGTAACTTGCTGCTGCAAAACTTGATTAAATCTGGGCAAGGAGGCTATCCAACACCAGCTGCACTCATTATGCCTTTCTCCAGTGGGGACTGTGTGAAAGAGGTTCAATTTTCCTGAGAGCTTTCAGGTGGTTACTGCATTTGTACAACTGTTCTCTGGCATGAATCTTTTGGTGCTAACAAGAATGGAGCTCTGAATGCAGATGCCCACATTCTCGGCACTTGACTCCTTTGGTGCAAGGGGAAATGCAAAAGTTTGCTCAAGACTGGGCCACACTCCCTGCCTTAATGAGTGTTTTCTAAGGGGCAAACATTCTCATTCTCAAAAGGAATAGAGCTCTGGCTGGAGGCTTTCTCACATTACAAAAATCATGACATTTGAAGACATGAATGTACTTCTGCTTTCTCAGAATGGAGACAAAGGTGAAGGCCTTCCCATCTTCCCAATGTACTTGGGATTTTTTTCCCATTCTGAAAATTAAAAAAAAAATTTTTTTTAATGTTTTACTTATTTTTGAGAGAGAGACAGAGTGCGAGTAGGAGCGGGGCAGAAAAAGAGGGAGACACAGAATCTGAAGCAGGCTCCAGGTTCTGAGCTGTCAGCACAGAGCCTGACATAGGGGCTTGAACCCATGAACCGTGAGATCATGACCTGAGCTGTAGTCGGCCGCTCCATCGACTGAGCCACCCAGGTGCCCCCCATTCTGGTATTTTTTATTGATTGAACACCTCTCCATATACCATGTGTTTACTGGGTGTCTCTTCAGTGTCAGTTCTCTGTGAGTTCTGCAAAAGGGCCTCAGTGTCTGGTGACAGGCAGGTGCCAAGCAGTGAGGGTGGTCCAGTCACTGACATTATATCCACCTTCCTTAGAGGAAGCAAGCAGTCCCATGAAGAAATAAATTTTCTTTTTCCTTAAAAAATTTTTTGAGAGAGAGAGAGAGAGAGAGAGAGAGAGAGAGAGAGAGAATATCTCAAGCAGGCTCCACACTCAGCATGGACCCAGATGGGGGCTTGATCCCATGACCCTGAGATCATGACCTGGGCTGAAATCAACAGTTGGACATTCAACTGACTGAGCTACCCAGGCACCCTTTCAAGAACTACTTAAGGATACGTATCAGCTCAGAACATGTTAAGGGGAGGCCAATGGTGGAGCATCTGACCATAAAAGGGGAGAAGGAGAAAGGCTGAGAGGAAAAGGATACAGAGGGATCAGCCAGGAAATATGAGTCAAGGGAAAGTAGAATGAAGTTCCAGAATGACAGAAAAGAGGCATGGCTGCTCACTTTGGCACCAGGGTAAGAGAGGGCACAGGCCAGGTACCAGGTGAGAGACAAGCCCGCTGCCACAGGCCCTCCCCTACCAGTCTTGCACTGACCAGGACTGGTCCTCCATGGGCCTCTCTGGTCATGGACTGATTCAAGCTGCCCTGTCCAGGTCTCCTGGCCATGTTCACCTTGGGTGACCACATTGATGGTAGTGCAGGCAGTCATTCTTATGGGGGGTCAAGTGGCTTGTGAGAGGCCAGCCCCAGGTCTGTCATGATTCACCCATGACAGACTGAGGTGGATAAGGATCACTTATGCATCTGGAGAACTGAACCTCACAAAATGAACAACCAGGAAAGATCTCAGGGGAAAGGTGCATTGTCCCCACAATCAGTGATCATGTCTGTGTCCATGTGCCATCACAGGGGCTGACAAGGGGCAGCCGGCAGAAAACCTGCTGGAATGAGGAAGTGTGACAGAGGAGAAAGAAAAGCAACACACCTCGACTGGGTCACTTGGCCAGATAATAACCAAGCTGGATGTGATCTGCTATGCAAGTTGTGATACTTTTGACCCTTGACCTAAAAGATACTGGAGTTGTTTACACAGCAGTCTGGGAGAAGATGTATCAAGACATGGGCCAGCACCAGGACCAGCCGCATATCCCATGGGGAACACAGTGGCCTAACCTGGTGAGGACAGCACCATGTCATGGTAGTAGCCCTACTGTGTCTCATCAAGGAGCCCCACTTTTTCTGAAAGCAGTATATGACCTTCTTAAAAGTCACTGGGCCTTGCTATAGCAGGCCAGGGAGCAGATGGATGCAACCCAAGCACTGGGCATGGGACCTGGGACCCCAGTCTCTGTCCTGCGGCCACCTCCCTTTATGTCTCCCAACCTTGTCCCCTGACATGCCTGCTTACCCTCTCATATCTGAAAGGGTGGGCCCTCCTCCTGGATGTGCCCTCTCCCCAGATCCATTGGTCTTTGGACAGTGCTTCTCCTTTTCTGCACCCATCTCCTCCGCCTGGCCACTGGTCCTCATCCTGGACACCCCACGCTCACCTCAGGGCCACTTATCTGCAACCACAACCTAAGACTCTCCTTCCAAAATGCCATTCTCAGGCCCTTCCTTGGTCCAGGCCACCAGTGAACTGCAACCTGGAGATCGGAGGCCAAACCAAAACTCCCTATGTGTCCATGGCACGTAGTCACTTCCACTTAGAAGTCCACATCTAGAAAATCCAACTGCTAATCTTCCCCAAAATATCCTCCTCTTGCCAAACTCCCATCTCCATGTACAATATCTCATTCTTCCTAAACACTCGGGATGGTCTTTTATCCGCCACTTACGTTCACTCGTCACACGTAGCAGGAAATCCCATTAACTTCATCTTGAAAATCTAACCGAAATCTGATCACTTCTCTCACCTCTCCTACTTCTACCCTGGACAGGCCATCATCACAACTGTCTGGAAGAATATTGCAGCAGCATCCTCACAACCCCTGGCCACAACCCCTCTCCCACCGGTGTGTTCACTCAGTATGTTTACTTGGTATTCATTGGGATACTTTCAAAATCCTAAATCCAGACAATGGATATCCCGCTTCTATTCAAAAATTTCTATGACTCCCAGCACATTCAGCCAATGAATAGAGGCAGGACTCCTCTCTTCATGGAGTGGAAGAATGAGATTTTTCCTGAATGTTCTCAGGTCAGTCTCACCTCCGAATCTTTGCACATGCAGATCCCTCTGTCTGTACCCTCTACATCTTAACATACCGAATTCTGGGATGAAGACTCCCCACCTGCGAACGCTCCATCATCCAGAACATCGAGGCCTGTAGCTCAGTCGGGGACTCAGGACACTGGGACTCCGAGTCAGGTCGGGTGGAAGAGTCCTTCAGCCGTGACCAGTTGATCGGCTCACTCATCGCGCCGGTAGTCCAGCCACAAGCTGGTCATGACCTCGGAACGCTTGGCTTTGAGCCTCCGTCCCCCGCTCTGTAAAGCAGACACAACGCCAAGGGCGACGACTCCCGGGCAGGCTCCGAAGGAGGTCCTTGCAGACATCCCCGCGCGGTCACCCCCCTACAGCCAAGGATATCTGGGCTTGGGTAGTCAGCACATTCTCTGGGGTCAAGGGGTGCACAGGGCACGGAGACGGAATCTCCCCGACTCTCGAATCTTCCCTGCACCCGTTCCCGCAGGCCCCGTGAGCCTCCCGGCACCATCCACAGCCAGGCAACTTGGTTCCTCCTCCAATACCGATAAAACCGCAAGCTGCCAAAGAAACAACCGAAAACCAGAAGCCACCACGCGCTGACGCGGCGGTTCCGGAAACGCCTCTCCCCTAGGCTATCATTGGCCAGAGCCCAGATCGCGGCCTCGGAAACGCCCCTCGCCCGGGTTCTCCCTGGGAAGCTCTGAGAAGACGCTTGATGAGAGGCTTTCTGGGGAATGTAGTTCGCGACGCGTGAGCAGTGACGCGACACGTGCGTGTGTGTCCGCTTGCGTGTGTGTGTGTGTGTGTGTGTGTGTGTGTGTGTGTGTGTGTGTGTGTGTGTGTGTGTCCTGATCACCCAGGCAACGACCCGGAGGCACAGCTACTGGTTGTAGGAACTAGCGTGGTAGCCAGCGGCGGGCCTAGAGCATTTGCCGGCTCAGAGTCTGGGCGTTTCTGCGCTAGCAGCAGAGGACGGGGCGGGACTTCCGTCGTCGCCATTGCAATCTTCGCCGCGCAGTTGGTGGGCTGGTTGGCAGTCGGCTGCTGGGACCAGAGATGGGCATAGGGAAGTCCCGGGACTGTCACCGCACCACTGCATGCACTTTTACCCCTCGGCTCATGGTTCCTCCTTCCTGAGCCTTGGTTTCCCCAGATGTAGAACGGAGGTAATGTACTCCGCCTTAGCCCCACGGTCCCCGGAGACAGCTCCCAGGTCCTTGGGTGCATTTTATACGGGGAAGACTTACTAAAACCCTGAGTGCGACCGTCAGCACGCGGTCACCCCGGGCAGTGGGGGCGTAGGGTTTTGGAGGACCCCGCAGGGCTTGTCACTGTCGCTGCCTTGCACGGCCCCGCCCACTCCACAGACTCTGACCAGGCCAGCAACCTCGCTGATGGACCCCGGGCAGGTGAGTGGAGGGTGTCCCAGTTCCTCGCCCGCTGGTATCCCTGCCCTCCCGATCCTGGAGCCCCTGTACAAGAGAATGATGGTGTCCTGGACTCTTCGCCTACACTTGAGTCTGGAGCCCAGGGTCACTCTTCCTAGCATCCTGAAACCAGGCTGGACGTTATATGGATGGGTTCACTGTAAGTTAGCAACCTCCTCAGGAGCTGCCCTGGTGTAATCTGAAACCAACCCCAGAGGTGGAGGGTAGTGAGAGAGTGAAGAAAGAGGCACCTCACTCCAGACTGGTTGGTGCAGATTTAATAAGCAAGGACAGGTACATAGGAAGCTTGCCTTGGGCAGCCACAAGAGTAGATCTCCACACCAGGCCAACAAATCTTAAAAGTTTATATGGAGACTTTAACTTGGTTCAGTCAAGTATACCATCCAGATGGTTTCAGTGTCAGATGACAATCTCAAGGCTATGTCCCTGGGGGAATTTCTGGGAGTGGGGAAGAATACACATTCCAAGGACAGGAGGTGATGACAAGCCTCCCATTGCCCAGGTCCAGGTCATGGGTCAACTGGCAGTCACGTCCTCTTGATGACTTCCCCCCCAACGTTCGTATTTCTGGAATCCTATGGGATAAGGTCTGGAAGGGTATCCCAGGCACAGGGACCAGCATGTGCAAATTTCTTGAAGGTGAGTATAAGGTGGAAGTGTTCAAGGAACCGAAGGTCTGCATTTCATCTGGTGAACATAGAAAGCATGGGGACAGGTATCGGCCTGGAATGGCAGGCTGAGGAGCTGGGTCTCTATTCTGAGCATGGTGAATCCCAGAAAGTTTAGAGCAGAGGAGGGAGGCGACCTGATTCGGATCTTAATAGGCTCCCTCTGGATGGCCAGGAGAGAACAGAGTTCTCTCTGGAGGCGAAGTTGGAGGCAGGAAGACCACTGAGTCTTCCACTGAGTGACTGCAACAGTTCAAGTGTGTGCTTTGGTGGCTGGACCAAAGGTAGAAGTAGGAGAAATTGTTGGCTCCTGAATCTCCCTTTTTTAAAAAAAATTTTTAACGTTTTATTTATTTTTGAGAGAGGGAGAGACAGAGCATGGACAGGGGAGGGGCAGAGAGAGGGGGACACAGAATCCGAAACAGGCTCCAGGCTCTGAGCTGTCAGCACAGGGCCCGACGCGGGGCTCGAACTCACGGACTGCGAGATCGTGACCCGAGCCGAAGTCGGCCGCCCAACCGACTGAGCCACCCAGGCGCCCCATGAATCTCCCTTTTAAGTAGGGTGGACTAGATTTCCTGCTGTGAGGCAATGAGATATCAGGGTTGAGCCGGACAGGTTTGGCAGGCGTGGAAGTTGGCGTGAGGAGTAGATTTCAGAGGGAAGGTGAAGAGCTGGGCTTCCGCCGTGTTGTATTTGAGGTGTCCTGTAGACTGCCAAATGGAAGTGCCAGGTATGCTTTATGCCAGGTCCAGGCTGGAGACATCCAAGGGAGACTTGTGTGTCGACATTATGTGTGGCTGGGGGTTGACCAAAATGGCGACCAAGCCTCTACCTAGAGGCTAGACCTGGGATGAGAAAAATGAAGCATGAAAGTAACAGAGGTAAGATGACAGTGGGGTCTGCGATGAGACTGGTTTACGTCTCTACAGCTCACCAGGTTTTTGTGGCCATCCTCCTTGGGGTCTGGGGTGTTTTTCAGGGTGGAGGAGTAATCAGGGGCAGAAAGGGTCAGTCTAAACTAAGAGTCCCCAAGCCTAGGGTCTGGGATTTGTCTATCTGTGAAAACAGCTATGACTGCTGAAGGGAAAGCATGTAGAGGGTGGAGGTGGAAGAGGGCAGGGGTGTTTAAGATCTATTCATGGTTCTGGGGAGCTGAAGGCTGAAGCAACAAGGCAAAGTGGGGAGGCATTAACCAGAAGTGATGATTGTCTCTGGCAGTGGCGATTTTTGGAGATGTGGGGCAAGCCAGGCTGAGTATTGGATCCTGGTTGCCCATTTTATGTTGGGTATGCCATGTGCGTAGTGGGATATAGGAACTAGGGATATGCCTGTGGTGTGGACAGGAAGGGAGGGTGGGGGCTGGGGAGTGGGTGTCCAAAGAGTGACATGTACAAGGTAAGGGAATGTGAACCAATGGGCCCAGGGCCTTGGCACTAGAGGCTTAAGGGAGGAAAGAGAGTCCAAATTTTCTTATACTTGGGAGGTGTGATCTGGGGAACACAAAGGAGCTTGTTTAGTGTGAAGAGTGGGTTCCTGGCTGGCACAGAGCACAGACAGCATCTGTATCAGCTTTTTGTTCCTCTAGATTGGATTGGATTGGATTGGATTGGATTGGCCTGGCTACAGTAACTAGTGAGACTACAAGGATAAAGGGACATCTGTGGTGCCGGGGCCTCTTATCTCCTCTGAGGTGGGGGCCTGAGGAGGAGGAGGAGCTGTGGGTGGGTGAGGGAAGGATGGACTGAGGGAGTCAAAGAAGAGAAGATGCCAGTGGTAGATGTAGCAGAACTCTGAGTCATAGGTCAAGGAACTGGATGTGTCCATTTGACTTTTTGTTTGCTTTTCAGCCCATCTGTTGGCCTTCTAGCTTAGCTGTTTCATCATTGCAAAGCCCAGTGACCTTTGAAGATGTGGCTGTGTACTTTTCCAAGGAGGAGTGGGGGCTTCTTGATGCAGGCCAGAGGGACCTGTACCACAATGTTATGCTGGAGAACTTTCAGCTCATGACCTCACTTGGTAAGGCCTTTCTGCCCTGCCCCAGCATGGTGACCAGCTTCTTCCCTTTTACCTTCTTCCCATAGAGTTTTCTGTTCATCCCAAAGTTGGACCATTGGCACTGGTTCTTCCCAGGTTTCCTGTTACAGATGCTGTGGATGCTAGGACTGGGCTGTGTGCATTCTCCTTGTATTTCTCTGAGCAGCCTCATAAATAGTCCTAATAGCTGTTGCCCAGGGGCCTTGTGGGAACAGAGGTTGGGGATCAGGGACATATGGTGTGCCCGATGGATCCCACTAAGCTAGACCAGTTTCTGGCTCAGTGACCCACTATGGGGCCATGCCCAGAATCTGTCCCTTCCCCCATGGGACTTTTTTTTTTAAACTTTGTTGAGCTATACCATAAAATTCATACTTCAGAATGTATAATTCAGTGGTTTTTAGGTATTTGAACAGTTGTATAAATATCACCATAATCTAACATTTTTATCACCTAAAGAGAAATTGTACCCATTAACAGTCATTCCCCATCTTCCCTCATCTCTTCTTCCTCAGCCTTAGGCCACTGCTAATATACTTTATGACTATATAGATTTGCTTATTTAAACATTTCATATAAATGGAGTCACACAGTATATGTTTCTCTGTGAATGGCTTTCAGTTAGTGTAGTGTTTGTAAGGTTAATCCACGTTGTAGCATTTACCAGTACTTCATTCCTTTTTATGGCCAAATAATATTCCATTGTGTAGATATACAATGGTTTGTTTATTCATTCATCAGTTGATGAGGATTTGTCTTGTTTCCACTTTTTTGGCTGTTATGAAAAATGTTGCTATGAACATTCATGTACAAGTTTTTACGTAAGTATGTTTTCATTTCTCTTGGGTAGATACATAGTGGAATTGCCAAGGTGTTTTCCAAATTGGCGGTACCATTTTATATTCCCACTGCAGTGTATGAGTGTTCCAATTTTTCTACTTCCTTATCAACACTTGCTATTGTCTGTTTTCTTATAGATAGCCTAGTTGGTGTGAAATGGTATCTCACTGTAGTTTTGGTTTGCATTTCTCTAATAACTAATGTTGAGCAACTTTTCATGTGCTTGTTGGCCATTTGTTTATGTGTATGTATATATACATATCTCCTTTTAAGAAATGTCTATTCAAGTCCTTTGTCATTTCCTCTAGTAAGGCCTCCTTTATTCTGTAGCTTGGCTATCCCTGTCCTACACAGTGGGCCCTTCACTCTTCTTCTGGCCCCCTTGACCTGTCACCATCCCTTGGACCCATTGCTGTATATGTCCAGCCACACATTTCTAATGAAATCACCCTTTCCACCAAGTGGAGCACTCAGATTACCAGAAATTTCTCTGCTTTTAGGTTGTTGGCATGGAGTGGAAGATGAGGGGGCCCATTCCAAGAAGAATGCTTCTATACAAGGGATGTTACAGGTCAGGATCCCCACTGCAAATCCTTCCACCCAGAAGGCTGACACCTGTGATATGTGTGGCCCATTCTTGAAAGACATTTTGCACCTGGATGAACATCAAAGAACATATCCTGAGAATACCCTCTATACATGTGGAGCATGTGGAAGAGAGTTTTGGTTCAGTGTGAACCTTCACCAGCACCAGGAGGAGCACAGTAGAGAAAAGCCCTTCAGATGGGACAAGGACAGGGACTCATTTGTGGAACACTCTATAGTCCTTCTGTCAGAGAAGCCTTTCACTTGTGGGGAAGATGGTGAGGATGCCTTGGACAGCCATGACCTCTTCCAGCATCCAGCCATTGAGAGCAGTGGGAAGCCATATAGAAGCACAGAGTGCAGGAAGGCCTTTTCACACAGTTCTAATCTTGAGCAGCTCTTAGAAGTCCGTTCCACCCAGGAGCTCTTCAAGTGCAGCAACTGTGGAAAAGTCTTTCAGAAGAGCTCCACCCTCCTCAACCACCTGAGAATTCATTCTGAAGAGACACTGTTTAGATGTCCAACAGTTGAAAATTCCTTAGAGGAGAAATCAACCCTTGTTAATCACCAAAAATGTCATAATGAAGAGACGTGTCATGTATGTAAAGAGTGTGAGAAGACCTTCAGTCACCCTTCTAAACTGAGGAAGCACCAGAAATTTCACACTGGAGTAAAACATTATAAGTGCAATGATTGTGGGAAAACCTTCAGCCACAAACTCACACTTGTTCATCACCAGCGAATTCATACAGGAGAAAGACCTTATGAGTGCAGTGAATGTGGGAAAGCCTTTAATAACAGGTCACACCTCACTCGGCATGAGAAAGTTCACACTGGAGAAAGGCCTTTTGAGTGCAGCAAATGTGGAAGAGCCTTCAGCCAAAGCTCTAATTTCCTTCGGCACCAGAAAGTTCACACCCAAGTAAGACCATATGAGTGCAATCAATGTGGTAAAGCCTTCAGCCGTAGCTCTGCTCTCATTCAACACTGGAGAGTTCACACTGGAGAAAGGCCTTATGAGTGCAGCGAGTGTGGAAGAGCTTTTAATAATAACTCCAACCTTGCTCAGCACCAGAAAGTTCACACTGGAGAACGGCCTTTTGAGTGCAGTGAATGTGGAAGAGACTTCAGCCAGAGCTCCCACCTCCTTCGACATCAGAAAGTTCACACTGGAGAACGGCCTTTTGAGTGCAGCGAATGTGGAAAAGCCTTCAGCAATAGCTCCACTCTCATTCAGCACCAGAAAGTACATACCGGGCAAAGGCCTTATGAATGCAGTGAATGTAGAAAGGCCTTCAGTCGCAGCTCCAGCCTGATTCAGCACTGGAGAATTCACACCGGCGAAAGGCCTTATGAGTGCAGTGAATGTGGGAAAGCCTTTGCTCACAGTTCCAGTCTCATTGAGCACTGGAGAGTTCACACAAGAGAAAGGCCTTATGAGTGCAGTGAATGTGGGAAATTCTTTAGCCAGAACTCCATTCTCATTAAACATCAGAAAGTTCACACTGGAGAAAGGCCTTATCAGTGCAGCGAATGTGGGAAGTTCTTTAGCCGAAAGTCCAGCCTTATTTATCACTGGAGAGTTCACACTGGAGAAAGGCCTTATGAGTGCAGTGAGTGCGGGAGAGCCTTCAGCAATAATTCTCACCTGGTTCGTCACCAGAGAGTTCACACACGGGAGAGGCCCTATGAGTGCAGCCAATGTGGGAAAGCCTTTAGTGAACGATCCACACTTGTTCGACACCAGATAGTACATACCAGAGAAAGGACTTATGAGTGTGGCCACTGTGGAAAAATTTTTAGCCGTCTTTGCAATCTTGCTCAGCATAAAAGGATTCATACCTGAGTGGAGTCTTATGGAAATGGTCTTTCTGAGAAGATTTTCAGCCAAGTCAGACTTGGAGCAGAATACCCACAGAGAAGTTACCTACATGTACCACTAATTTGGAGAAGCCTTCAAAAGCTACCCTGGCCTTTCTCAGCAGCCCAGAGCTGAGCTCTCTCCCCTATGGAGCACAAATCCCTTTTGAACCTGCCTGGATCCAAATATTTGCAACAGTCATCTACATATGCATGGAAAAAACAGCTCCCTGTGCCTCCTTTCCACTTTCCTGGAGGAAAACAGACTTATCCTGGGCCCATTGGAATGGCTTCATTCCCACTGCCTCTGAGAGGGTTAGGAAATGAACTGACCCCAGGCTGGTTGAGGGGCCTTGAGGGATGTCCAGTTTGGGCTTCTCAGGAAGATGCACATTCCTCATGGATGTTGTCATGTCTGCATGTAATCCCAATGATGTGTCCACTGAGCCCACACATTACCCTTCCCTGGAACCATTTACCCTGATCTTCTCTATCCAGCATGATAATAAAGACCTCATTGATCAACCCAGCTTAATCTTGGGGGTTGGGGTGGGGTAGGTTGAAAAAAGAAGCAGGTAGAGTGGGGGAAGGCTGATACAGAGCACCCGACAACATCTACCTCAGGGTATAAAAGGAACATAGGGAATTGCTCTATGATCTTTTGTGGCCCACTTCGCATTGCATTTGAAGGACTGGGAAAAACTGAAGGGCTCATAAAGTAAACATAGTGGCCTGTGTTTCAGAGATACCTGAAGGCCCAGAGCTCACCCTGAAGAAGGAGGATGTTAGTCTGCAACATTAGAATGGTCTCTTGGATTAGAGGGCAGGTCCCTAGTTCACAGAGAGAACTCTGGGTTCCCCCATGTGAGGAGAAGCTGTCTTCTGGTTCCTAATAAGGAGATATGACCCTGGGAGGCCAGTAGAGGCCTAGTGGATACTGTATCCACCTAGTGGATAGAGAAACACTGGGTGTGAAGTAATAGGGAGTTGGGGAGACTAGGAAACTATAGGCCCATGCCACTGGGGATAAGGAGTAACCACGGTTCTCCATTAACTGTGGCTCTGCAGGTGAGGCAAGTATAACTTAATCTGAGACCCACAGGGGCCATTTGAGAAGCCATCATTAGTACAGAAACACTGGCTGTGGAGAAGAAGACTAGTAAACTAGGGGGAACTTGGCTGTTCTAAAGGTACATCAGAAAATTCCAGGTGACTGGCCAAGTGAGATAAGAGTGCAGAACTACTACTACCTCCTCCTCCTCCTCCTCCTCCTCCTCCTCCTCCTTCTCCTCTTCCTCCTCTTCCTCTTCTTCCTCTTCCTCCTCCTCTTCCTCCTCTTCCTCCTCCTCTTCCTCATTTTCCTCCTCCTCTTCCTCCTCTTCCTCTTCTTCCTTCTTCCTCCTCTTCCTCTTCCTTCTTCTTCCTCCTCTTCCTCTTCTTCTTCTTCTTTCTTCTTCTTCTTCTTCTTCTTCTTCTTCTTCTTCTTCTTCTAATCCCCTCCCCCTCCTCCTCCTCTTCTTCTTCTTTTAATGTTTATTCATTTTTGAGAGAGACAGCACGAGCCAGGGAGAGGCAGAGAGGGAGCCGCAGAATCTGAAACAAGCTCCAAGCTCCAAGCTGTCAGCACAGAGCCCGACAAGAGGCTCAAACCCACAAACCATGAGATCATGACCTGAGCCAAAGTTGGGTGCTTAACCAACCAAGCCACCCAGGTGCCCCAAGGGTGCAGAACTTCTTAAGATCCGCAGACTTGTGTAGCACCCATAATGCAAATCCAAATAAGTGTTTTATGAATTCCTATATCCTTCCTGAGCTGTTCACCTCGTGGCTGTCACCACACAAGAACTCTGACATTGAGAGGATAGAGCTCATGGTCTGGAGAGTGGTTTATGTGAATAACCAGAGTTTCTAGAGGATTGCATAGTCATGGCCTTCATTACCCCATTTCGGGTAGCCACCAAGGAAGTCTGTTCTTTTTAAGGGATGGGAGACAACATGGTTGAATTAATATGGGTTTCTTAGATGTCTTGGCTTTCCAAGAAGAGCCAGATATGCAGATTTTTATGTGGCTTTTGGTTTTATGTTAGAAGCCATTTGAAAAAACATTTTGGTACAAAAGCAGTTGGACAAAACTTTATGTGGGCTATATACGTTCCCCTGTGTCCTTCCATGAGACCTGGGGGGAGAAAGACCTGGAGTTTTCTGACATGAGAGGCTTCAGCATGCAGTATACATCCATACTGCTTGGTGGATGAGAAGGCATTGTTGTTGCCTCCTCTTCGCGGTGACTTTTCCTAAAAGCCTAAAGGAAACAAGGAATGATAGCCACATCAGAGGCAGAACCCAAGACAGGCTTGCAGTCATCAAAATTTGCAGTAGGGCTGCTCAAGTACTCTCCAGCAGAGATGTTTGGGGGAATCCCACTCTGCTCAGACCTTCCTTCCTGGATGTAAGAATTATCTTTAATCAACATGGAGAACTCATGTGAGATCAGAGTTAAAGGCCAACTGAGCCACAAGAGGATCAAGCCTTCCAAGCAAATAGGGTAGGATAGACACTGGTCATCTCAATCCTTTGTACACTGTGTGGATGGCCATGGTTAGATTCCATAAATGGCCCCCGATTCATGGGTGAAGAATTCTTCTGTGGGTGAAGAATCTTCCTTAGAACAGCCTGGTCTCCTACTGGGGCTCAGTACACAGCAGCCAGTCTGTTGGAGAAGGAAGATTTTTGCCAGTGATGCCAGAACACTCCAGGCAAAGGCCTCATGGCCCTAACCTTATAGCTGTTCTGGATACCAGCCTGTATGGGACCTAGCAGTTACAGTGCTTTCAGTCCATTATCAATCCACCAACACTGCACATTCTGCCCTCACTAGTGATAGCTCTTCTCTGAGCTCTGTCCAGTAGTAGTTCCCTGCATTTGGACCTTTGCCCTGTGACCTCCCCCATGAGGGACACCCTCTACAGTCTTCTCAACCTCTCCCAACTTTTCCTCTCCTCTAAGTCTGCTGTACTTTTCCTCCTCCAATTTGGTGTTAGCTTCTCTCTTCTCTGATGCCTGAACCTTTGGCCTGATGCCAGCCCTCTGCTATCCTTATGTATTCTTACATGGTTGTACCCACAGGTGCAAATGTTTCAAACCTCAAGGGTATATTTGTCTTTCTGAAATCATTGATCTTGAAGACTAGTGCTAAACAAGGTGTTCTTATCATTTTAAAGGTCACATGACTTAGCTTGGGCTGCAATAACAAAATACCATAGACTGAGTGGTTTAAATAACAGATACTTATTTTCTTATAGTTCTGGAGGCTGGAAGAGATCAGAGTGCCAGCATGTTTGGGTTCCGGTGATGACCCTCTCTGTGGCTTGCTTTCTTGCTGTGTCCTCACATGGTGGAGAGAGAGGAGAGTGTGACCTTTCTTCCTCTTCTCACAAAGGCACCAATCCCATTATGGAGCACCACCCTCACGAACTCATCTAAAACTAATTACGTCCCAGGGGCACCTGGGTGGCTCAGTGGCTTAAGGGCCCAACTTCAGCTCAGGTCATGGGCTTAGGTCATGATCTCATGGTTCGTGGGTTCAAGCCCCACATTGGGCTCTATGCTGACAGCTCAGAGCCTGAAGCCTGCTTTGGATTCTGTGTCTCCTTCTCTCTCTCTGCCCCTCCCCCACTCGAGCTCTGTTTCTCTCTCTCTCTCTCTCTCAAAAATAAATAAACATTATGGGGGTGCCTGGGTGGCTCAGTCGGTTGGGCATCCAACTTTAGCTCAGGTCATGATCTCATGGTTTGTGGGTTCAAGCCCTGCATCGGGCTCTGTGCTGACAGCTTGGAGCCTGGAGCCTGCTTTGGATTCTGTGTCTCCCTCTTTCTCTGCCCCTCCTCACTCACACTTCATCTCTGTCTCTCCTTCACATATATATAAATATTAAAAAAAATTTAATTAAAATAAATAAAAAAACATTAAAAAATAAATAAATAAACCTAATTATGTCCCAGAGCCCTCTTGTCTAGATACCATCACTGGGATTAGGGCTTAAACATATGAAGTTCGGGGACATGCAGACATTCAGTCCATAACATCTATGGAAGGAAAGTGATTCTTTATGA
Source organism: Panthera tigris (assembly GCF_018350195.1). Lineage (NCBI taxonomy): Eukaryota > Metazoa > Chordata > Mammalia > Carnivora > Felidae > Panthera > Panthera tigris. The sequence goes on from NC_056674.1 coordinate 185,343, forward strand.
CCAGTATATGAAGTGCTAAGTCTTCAGGGTCACAGGACACAGTGTCAGTTTTATAGAATAAAACCAGTTGGTGACAGAGGTGAATATTAACACAAGGCGTGCCTGGGTAGCTGAGTCGGTTGAGCATCTGACTTTGGTTCAGGTCATGATATCAGGGTTCATGAGTTTGAGCCCCGCATCGGGATCTCTGCTGTCAGTGCAGAGCTCGCTTTGGATCCTTCTCTCCCCCCTCTCTCTGCCCCTCCCCTGCTCTCACTCTCGCGCCCGCCCTCTCTCAAAAACAAAACAAAACAAACCAAGAATATTAATGTTTGTTATTTATTTTTCAGAGACAGAGTGTGAGCAGAGAAGGGGCAGAGAGAGAGGGAGACACAGAATCCGAAGCAGGCTCCAGGCCCAATGCGGGGCTCGAACTTACAGGCTGTGAGATCATGACCTGAGCTGAAGTCAGACACTTAACCGACTGAGCCACCTAGGGATGGCTGCTCCTTCGTTTTATGAAGGGAAGGATAATAGCACAAATTACTTTTGTCTGGCATCCTCCACATCTAATAATTTGAAAGCACTTTTATCTACCAAATTGCAGATAAAAGAAAAAGTTAAAATTGACAAAATGAAGATGCCACCTTCTTAATTTTATTATAAAAGTAAAATGTTTCAATGATTTATCAGTTTACAAGAAAAAGACTCAAATTTTAGCACAAAATATAGAAAACAGCCTTCACAGATATTTGGCTGCCAGGATTCTAAATATAAATGATTTTGCTGAAGGGCGCCTGGGTGGCTCAGTCGGTTAAGCGTCTGGCTTCCGCTCAGGTCATGATCTCACGGTCCATGAGTTTGAGCCCTGCGTCGGGTTCTGTGCGGACAGCACAGGCCTGGAGCCTGTTTCGGATTCTGTGTCTCCCTCTTTCTCTGCCCCTCCCCTACTAATGCTCTGTCTCTCTCTGTCTCAAAAATAAATAAAAACATTTTTAAAATTTTTAAAAAACAAATGATCTTGCTGAAAGCAGACAATTTCTAGTAAGTGTTATGAGAAGAATTAAAGAACATAGTGATATATTGGGGTACCCATGGTGTCTTAACCTTTTATGTATCACTTTTCTCACTATAGCAGCTTGAATCCAGCAACTTTCTTCCCCAACTTGAAGGGGAGAAACCTCTCCACTATTTGGACCTCTGTTAGAACATTAACCACATCTTTGTAAAAGGAGATTTCAAAATGGAGCAAACAAGACTGGCTAAAAGGTCTCTTTTCAAAACAGAGTCAGGTGGTGGGGGGATGTGTGTGTGTGGGGGGGGGGGGTTACTCACAGAGCTGGATGTCCTGGTGGACCTGATGTGAAATTCCTGTGAAACAACAACACTTTTAAATGGTTTGCTAGGATTATTTACGTATTGAAAGTTTCTAGTTATGCTTTTCTAAAATCAATTAATTAATTATTTTTAATTTATTTAAATCCAAGTTAGTTAACAGTGTAATAATGGTTTAAGGAGTAGAATTCAGTGATTCCTCAGTTACACATAACACCCAGTGCTCATCCCAACAAGTGCCCTCTTTAATGCCCATCGCCCATCTAGCCCATCCCAACCCACCTCTCTATAATTATGCTTTTAAAAAATTTACTAAAAATAAAGGTTCAAGCTGCCAAAATACATCACATAATTAATTGATTAAATTAAATTAAACAGGATCAGGCATAAGGGAGGAGAAACTTATGCACATCCTCACTGGGGAAACCATGAACTTAAAATTTTTTTTTTTTTTTAGTCAGCTGCAAGCTCTCAGCCTGGACTTAATTTCCTCCTCACCATGACACCTGAATCATCCACATTCTTCACTTCAAAAAAAGCCAATGTGATTTAATAAGTTTCAATCCCTCATTTGCATATTAACTCTACCAATCTCAGTTAACCTAATTTAAATCCCTGTTTTGCCTAGAGGAACTGAACATTTACTACACTCCTACCTAGCTTTTTGCCTGTATAACTCTACCCCTTCTTTGTCTTCTTTAGGATCCAATTCAAGTTTATATCTGAGTCTGTGTCTCCCAAATTGGAATTCTCATTGCCCAAGATATGCTTATTTTCTTAAATTTTCAGTGAATTTTTGTTGGTTGACATCTTTACACAACTTTTTTTTTTTTTTACATTTTTAATTTATTTTTGATAGAGACAGAGCACAAGTGGGGAGGGGCAGAGAGAGAGGGAGACACAGATCCGAAGCAGGCTCTACACTCCGAGCTGACAGCACAGAGCCTGATGCGGGGCTGGAACTCACAAACCGCGAGATCATGACCTGAGCGGAAATTGGATGTTTAACCCACTGAGCCACCCAGGCGCCTTGAATTTTTTTTTTTAATGTTTACTTTTGAGAGAGAGAGCGCGAGCAGAAGGGCAGAGAGAAGAGGAGACAGAGAATCTCAAGCAGGCTCTGTGATGACAGCAGCGAGCCCCATGTGGGGTGAACCATGAGATCATGACCTGAGCTGAAGTCGGACTGACGCTCAACCGACTGAGCCATTAGGCACCGCCCCCCGCGATCCGCCTTTTTAAAGTTTAAATTATTTATTTTGAGAGAAAGAGTGCACGCAAGTGGGGGAAAGGCAGAGAGAGAGAGAGAGAGAGAGAGAGAGAGAGAGAGAATCCCAAGCAGGCTCCACACCATCAGCACCATCAGCACCCAGCCCCATGTGGGGCTGGAACTCACAAACCAAACTGTGACATCACAACCTGAGATGAAATTAGGAGTCAGACACTTAACCGACTGAGTCACCCAGGTGCCCCCCGAACTTTTTTAGACTCTTTTGTATAACCTCATTTATTTTTTTCTTGATTTTTCATACTTAAAACAGAAGCCAAAGTTTGCCCAGAAGGCTATCACAGATCATTCATTTTTAGAAAATAAGTCTTGGGGTGCCTGGGTGGCTCAGTCAGTTAAGCGTCCGACTGCGGCTCAGGTCATGATCTCACGGGTCGTGGGCTCGAGCCCCGCATCAGGCTCTGTGCTGACAGCTCAGAGCCTGGAGCCTGTTTCAGATTCTGTGTCTCCCTCTCTCTCTGCTCCCCCGTCCCCCACTTGTGCTCTGTCTCTGTCTCAAAAATAAATAAACATTAAAAAAAAAAAGTCTTTCCCAGAAATTCAGTTCACATTGATGAATTAATTGCCCTCATCCACACCTGCCAGTAGACAAATAACCAGAGAAAAAATAGTAATACTGATAGTATGTATGCTTTGAGGCATGACTTCAGTATGATTTGGAAAATGCTCTACTTATGGACCTCTATAGGAACCCATATAAATAAGAGACCATTACAGAACTTTTGATGCTCTGCTACGACTAAGGAGGTAGCTGTAATAAAAAGTGGACTTTTGCAAAACTGTTTCATGATATTACCTATAATGCAGAGTACCAGCAAAAATGGATTTATTCAGTAATAGCAGACAATTACGATTGATTAGAGCAGGCTGTGACAAAACTTTATCCAATTCTGGAGATCAAAGGAAAGGAGGCTTTTTTATATAAGAAAGGAGAAGTTAGGAGGGGCTGTTGTAAACCAAAATTCCATTGGGGTAAACTGGGAGCTCAAAGGTGTAGTGTCTTCTCATTGGCTGGATTGTTTTGTTGTGTTTTTTTCTCATTGACTGGATTGTGACTGTCTCTCATGTCTTTCTTAGGCTGGGCTTTTGCCAATGTCAGGAAGGAAATCCTCCTTTCTTCTGCTGGAATGATGAACTACTGGTTTCTTCCTGTTGGGTCTGCCATTGATGACCAGTGGTAGGGCATGAGCGTCCTCTTCCTACCTCCCAAGTCCATTTTATAAGGTTTCCTTTATAAATGCTCATATTTACCCCTTTTGATCAAGATCTTTCCTTAAAAGCATCACAGATCAAGGATCAGATTTTAGTGGTTTTGTCACTCAGTGCCAGAAAAAGGACCTTTCCTGGTTGTCATGTCCTAAGTTGGAGGGAAAGTGGAAACCAGTTGGAAACCACTTAAGGCCACATTTGAGTTAACATGCAAGGTTAGGAGGGAGAACTTCCAGACACTTCCCATCTATAATATAAATTTACCAAGATCATAAATATTGGAGATCGTCTCTTTATTGGGTACGTCGTTCTTACAAAAGTTTGACCAGCAATGATATACAAAACTTAAAATTATTAAGTTTACAAAACAGAGGAAGTAACGTGATAATTCCAAATTGTATGATAGTTCTAAACCAGGACCTTAGGTCTGAAAGTAGCCAATTGAAATATTTATTGGCACTCTTTCTGACTCAGGGGAGTAAAGCTCTCACTATGGAGGCACACCTGGAGCGTGTATCCTCCTGGAAGTCTCCAATTAAGAGAGGCCACGAAAACAGAAGAGTGAATACTGCAGGAGCACAGTGAAAGAACTAACCAAGTGAATTTGGGAAGATACAGTGCAAGTATAAACATGAAGCAATAGTTGATCAACTTTTTGCAAAACAGCAAAGTTTCAAAGATGTTTTAAAACAGTATCATTATCTCAAAAGAACTGTGTGGAACCAAATATGTTATTGATAATACAGCCTATAAATTTTAAATTCAGAAACCATGAATTTCAGTAAGAATCTCTGAATATCGGTTAATAGTTCATATTAAAGAAAGATTTTGTGAAGGGACGCCTGGGTGGCTCAGTCAGTTAAGGATCTGACTTCAGACTTCAGGTCATGATCTTACAGCTCATGAGTCCAAGCCCCACATCAGGCTCTATGCTGCCAGCTCAGGGCCTGCTTGGGATTCTGTCTCCCTCTCTCTCTGCCCCTTGCCCCCTCAAAATAAAAAACTAAACTTAAAAAAAAAAAAAAAAATATATATATATATATATATATATACACACACACACACACATATGTATGTATATATATATACATATATGTGTATATATGTGTATATATATGTGTGTGTGTGTATACACATAGATATATGTGTATATATTTTTAATATATATATATTAAATATAAATTTTTGTGAATTCTGAAGCTTCTAACCCTTCAGAAAAAGCAAGAGAAAAGTTAATTTGTCACAGGATCACAATGAGGCTGTTTCCAAAAGGCCATAGTCAAAAGAAGAGGTTTCCCCTTTCGTGAGGGCTTGGAAAATGCAGACAGGGGTCCTTTCTTCCCATAAAAGAGAGAGAAGAAGCAACAGTGAGAAAAAATGCACGCAAGATCCAAACATCTTGGGAAAGTCGTCTCATCAGATGTTGTCTGCTTCACTTTGGGAAATCTTTACTTTCAGATTAAGAGGTGGTGTGCAGGTCCAGTCGGGGTTGGTTATTTCTTTAGCTCCATCATGTAAATCCAAGAGTCTATTGCCTGGAGTTTGGTGGCACAAGACTTGGTGTGAAGTTCCTGATAAGGGCCTTTCCAGTGAGGCAGTAGAGTCTTCTGGGGCAGTCTTTTCCTGGTTGTAAGGTGTGATGCTTAAGGTCATCGTCTCCCAGGAGCACACTGTGAAAAGATGGCTCTACCGAAGCATGGTTACTTTTAATAGAACCAACTAGGCTTTTACAATATTGAAGTATATGTTCTTTGTTCTTTTATCAACTGTGGATCAAAGGAGGCATAGCCAAATGCATTGGCCATCCTGTGACTATCTCAGAGGGTGAGTCTGTGTTCCCAAAGGAGTGGATCTGAGGTTTAGAAGGACTAACAACTATGCTTTCAGCCAAAATATTTGGAAGACCTCTGTAAATTTTGCCAATTGACTCTTTTTTAAAGCATATTTATTCATTTTGAGAGAGAGCATTGTCAGCACTGAGCTCAACATGGGGCTCAACCCACAAATCGTGAGATCATGACCTGAGCTGAAATCAAGCCAGAGGTTTAACCGACTGAGCCACTCAGACTCCCTACCAATTGAGTCTTAACCATGCTGTTAGTGCATTCAGTCAACCCTGAGGATTGAAGATGGTATGCTAATGAAAGTTTCATAAAACCAGCTAAACAGTGCAGACTTGTCAAAGCACCTGTCCAGTGAAATGGGTTCCCCTTGCGCTAGAGAGTTGGAGAGGGATTTTCCCAGGTAGGGATAATCTCTTCTGAAACAATTTTAGCCATGGTAGAATGACTGACCTGTCTACAAGGGAAAGCTTTGATCCAGTGAGAAAACATACAAACCATGATTAAAATATATTTATATCCACAAGATGGGGAAGCTGTATGAAATCCATTTTTTTAACAGGTTTCCCTGGATTATACTTTGGACAGATGGGATGAGTGAGGTAGGTACTTTGTGAGACCTTATTAATATTTCCCAACCAAAATTGGTTCATGAATGTTGTCATTTTCTCAGTAAACCAATGGTTTGATGCATGTACAGTTGTAAGTAGGGAGAATTTTAGAATTTCTGGTAGAGCTGGATTGTTATTTGCTCCAAACCAAAGTTCTCTATGACTATTGAACCAACAATTATTAGATTTTCAATACTGTTTTTCCTTTGGGTGTCTCTGATCATTCCTCACCACCCAAATTATCACTTGGGATAACATCTCTTTGGACCAAGACAGAGGTTTGGCTACTGGCCTCCTCGCAAGCAGCATTTTTGGTGGAAATATCAGTGAGGCGCTTTCTTTTGGCCTCCAGGGAGTTGAGTCTGGAATGCCTGGAAAGCTTAATAATATCCAGAGCAGCTGGCAAAGGTATTGCATCTAATAAAATTTGGACATAGGAGTCATTTTTAATTTTATCCCCATTGGAAGTAGGGATATATTGTTGTTTCCATAATATTCAAAAGTCATGAGTTACCCCAAAGGAATACTGACCATGGGTATAAATGCTTGCAGTTTTACCCTTGACTAAGGGTACACAAAATACACACACAAAATTAACATAAAAATACACAAAAATAAACTCAAAATGGATGACCTAAATATGAGGCGGAAACCATCAAAACCCTAGAGGAGAAAACAGGCAACAACCTCTTTGACCTCAGCTGCAGCAATTTCCTGCTCAACACATCTCCAAAGGCAAGGGAAATGAAAGCAAAAATGAAGTTATTGGGACCTCAAGATAAAAAGCTTCTGCACTGCAAAGGAAACATTCAACAAAATTAAAAGGCAACCGACAGGATGGGAAAAGATATTTGCAGATGACATATCAGATAAAGGCTTAGTATCCAAAATCTATAAAGAACTTACCAAACTCAACATCTGAAAACAAATAATCCAGTGAAGAAATGGGCAGAAGACATGAATAGACATTTTTCCAAAGAAGACATCCAGATGGCCGACAGACACTTAAAAAGATGCTCAACATCACTCAGCATCAGGGAAATACAAATCAAAACCACACTGAGATACCACCTCATGCCGGTCAGAGTGGCTAAAATTAACAACTCAGGAAACAACAGATGTTGGTGAGGATGTGGAGAAATGGGAACCCTCTTGCACTGTTGGTGGGAATGCAAACTGGTGCAGCCACTCTGGAAAACAGTGGGGAGGTTCCTCAAAAAACTAAAAATAGAACTACGCAGGGCGTCTGGGTGGCTCAGTCAGTTAAGCATCCGACTTCGGCCCAGGTCATGATCTCCCGGTTCATGAGTTCGAGCCCCACGTCGGGTTCTGTGCTGACAGCTCAGAGCCTGGAGCCTGCTTCAGATTCTGTGTGTCCCTCTCTCTCTGCCCTTCCCCCCACTCGTGCTCTCTCTCTCTCTCTCTCTCTCTCAAAAATAAAAACATTAATTAAAAAATTTAAAAAAATAGAACTATCCTACGACCCAGCAATAGCACAACTAGGAATTTATCCAAAGAATACAGGAGTGCTGATTCACAGGGGCACATGTACCCCTATGTTTATAGCAACACTTTCAACAATAGCCAAATTATGGAAAGAGCCTAAATGTCCATCAACTGATGAATGGATAAAGAAGATGTGGTTCACATACAACAGAATGCTACTTGGCAATGAGAAAGAATGAAATCCTGCCATTTGCAACAACGTGGACGGAACTGGAGTGTATTATGCTAAGTGAAATGTCACTCAGAGAAAGATAGATATCATATGTTTCCACTCATATGTGGAACTTGAGAAACTTAACAGAAGACCATAGGGAAAGGGAAGGGGAAAAAATAGTTTCAAACAGAGAAGGAGGCAAACCATAAGAGACTCTTAAATACAGAGAACAAACTGAGGGTTGATGGGGAAGGCGGGGCGGGGGGGGAGGGAAAATGGGTGATGGGCATTGAGGAGAGCACTTGTTGGGATGAGCACTGAGTGTTGTAAGCAATGAATCATGGAATCTACCCCCAAAACTAAAAGCACACTGTATACACTGTATGTTTGCCAACTTGACAGAAAATTATATTTAAAAAAAAAGACCTAAGTTATCATATAATCTAGAGCAGTATAAGGTGATATGTACCAGGGATGAGTAAGTTGAAGGCTGGACAAATCCATGACAAATGTCCTATGTAGGGTCAACAATGTCCATAAAAAAGATAAATCTCTGATGGAAGTCCTCGGGCCATCCCTCGTCAGAGATGGGCCCCCGGACAGGAAGGGTCAGGTCCTGTGGGAAATGGGCAACCAGGGGGCTGGATCTGCAGTTACCTTTGGGAATTTTACTTTGCTGCATGGAGAAGAGATGGGGATGAACCTCTGAATGTGGTGGCATCCATGAAGGGTGACATTACACTACAGCAAATCCAGTTGCTCTTCTAGGTCTCAGACTCCAGGTCCGCCCAGTGCAAACTACGGGGAAATGGAAATATTAAAATTAATCATTAGTACTGACAGAGTGATAGATACATAGATTAGTGGAACAAAACAAAGAACCAAATGAACCCACACATAAAGGCCCAACTGATTTTTGACAAAGATGCAAAAGAACTTAAATGGAGGAAGAATATGCCTTTTAACAAATAAATGGTAATGGAGCAAATGGACGCCCACAGGTAAAATATAAGTAAATAAACAAAAATTAAACCTTACCTAAATTTCACACCTCGTAAAAAAACTCACTCAAAAGGAATCATAGATTTAAATATAAAACAAAACTATAACATTTTAAGGATAAAATTTGGGGGACTTAGGATCAAGTGAAACGTTCCTAGACTTGACCTTAAAAGCACAATTCATAAAAGGAAAAAATGACAAATTGGACCTCATCTAAGTCATTTTTCTTAAAATGAGAAAATTCCAGGGGTGCCTGGGTGGCTCAGTCAGTTAAGCATCTGACTCTTGATTTCAGCTTAGGTCATGATCTCACGGTTCGTGGGTTCGAATCTTGCATCGGGCTGCACTGGCAGCGTGAAGCGTGCTCAGGATTCTTGCTTTCCCCCCTCTTTGTCCCTCCCCCACCCCCAAATAAATAAATAAACATTTTTTAAAAATCTGAAAGCTACAGAGGTGAGCAGATTAGTGGCTGCTGGGGGTTAAACATGAGGGGGTTGTTATAAAAGAGTAGAATGAGGGAAGTTGTCGTGGTATTTCAGCAGTTCCATATCTTGATTGAGGTGATGTTACATGAAGTTACACGTGATAGAACTGTATAGAACCACACACACGTATCTGTGTGCATATATAAACTGGTGGAATTTGAATAAGCTCTGTGGACTGCAAAAAAGTAGAATCATTAAATATTAGATTAAAAACAAAGTCACAGGGGAGCCTGGGTGGCTCAGACGGTTAAGCACCGGACTTTGGCTCAGGTCATGATCTCACAGTTCGTGGGTTCAAGCCTCGCGTTGGACTCTGTGCTGACAGCTCAGAGCCTGGAGCCTGCTTCAGATTCTGTGTTTCCCTCTCTTTCTTCCCCTCCCCCACTCGCACTCTGTCTCTCTCTCTCTCTCTCTCTGTCTCTCAAAAACAAATAAACATTACAAAAATAAAATTAAATAAATAAATAAATAAATAAATAAATAAATAAATAAAAACAAAATCACAGCCACACAAAAGAAGCTGCCATGATGACTAAAAGCCATGATAACTTCCTTTCACTAGAAGGTAAAGGCCAATTGCAGAGTCACTTGAGTTCCCAGTAGACAGACATGACGACAAACCCAGAGGTCCTGAAATGCAGAGAACCAAGAGGGGGCTCAGTTGATACCCTAAAGGATGTCCTTTCATAGCCCCTGTCATAGTTGCCAGTTGTATGGTTTCTTGAGGGATATCTGTCTCCCCATGTCTCAGTCCACCATAGACCAGGTAGCTTACAAACAACAGAAACTTGTTTCTTGCATTACTAGGAGCTGGGAAGTCCAAGATCAGGGTGGCGAGAGATTCAGTGTCTGGTGAGACTCCAGGAAGGAAGGAAGGTGTTCTCAGGGGATCTCTTTTCTGAGGGCACTAATATAATTCATGAGGGCCCCACTCTCAGGACCTAAGCACCTCCCAAAGGCCCCACCTCCAAATATACCACACTGGGCATTAGTTTTTAATCCATGAATTTGGGGTGGGGGACTTCAGTCTATATCCCCCTACTAAAATGTCAGCTCCATGCCCTTATGTGTTTCTTCCCTGATGGGCAAGTTCAGTCTCAGCATACAGTAGCAATTCACATAGCATGAGATAAATATGTAAGCAGACTCAGGTAACTTACTTGAGTGCAGAAAGAAGGATTTACTACCTTTTTCTATGGTGTCCTTCTCTCTCCCTCCTCAGAGTCAGCTGTGATGATGGGGCTGTGGTCTGAGCCCAGCACAGTCCTGCAGGGCAGCCAAATACTAGCTCAACAAAAATTCCATTTCCTGGGGTGCTACTGTGTGTCAGGCCCTGCGGCAGACACATTTTATCTCAATATGATGTGCAATACAGAGATTTAATGTGCAAACAGATCAGAGAACAGGGCCATAGCAGAGAATGGTTGGGGTTCGAAGGAAATGAAATAGGGAGGTGACAGAAAGCTACAACCACTACTTCTGAGGAGGTGACTCCAGGGGAAGAGGATTCTGGACAGAGGCAACTTCAGGGCAGAGGCCTCAGGCAGGACTGAGATGGTGCATTTGAGAGCGAGGAGAAGACCCTAACCCATGCTGGAGGAGGAGGGCATGGAAACCAGGTCATGCAGGCCCTGTAAGCTGGGATGAGTTTGGTTTGTTCTAAACCAAATGGGAACCACAGATGGACATGCTGCTCTGAGGGAGGCCTGGGCTGCATGTGGTGATACTGGTGGAGGGGGCCAGTTTCTTTGTGCAGGTGCCATGCTGCTGGGAGCTTCTGGAGCGGGGAAGGGCAACTCAGAGAAGGCAAGTGAACACTTGCTATACCTTCAGGTTGGTGGAATCTGAGCCTCATGTCTGACATGGCTTTGATCTGTCCGTGGGTACTGTACCCCAGGAGGCTCTGCCCTGTGATGTCCTTGGCAGGAGTAGTGGGGGGGAACCACTGCAGGGAAGGACTACATGTTAGGCAGAACTCTTTTCCTTCCAGGCACTTAAACCCAAATATAAGTGGTTTTGCCAAAATAAAATTATTGATTCATTCATCAAGCTCACAGGACAGCTTTAGGCACAACTGGATGCAGGGCTCAGTGAGATCAAAAGGGCTTGTCTCTTATCTCCACTCAGCTGCCTCTTTTGGCTTAGTTTTCAGGCATGCATCTCTTTAAAGAGGAAAAGTTGCTGCTGGCAGCCCCAACTCCCAAATCCTGGTGCATGAACTCCAGGGTCCACAAGAGGGTTCCCCTTTCCTCACAATTCCTTGCAAGTCCTTTGAATGCCTCTCATTAATGCACCTCAGGTCACATGACCACCCTTGACCCCCATCATTATAGCTTTGGGTTGAATATGCTCTGATGACCAGGCCTGATGCATATACTCAGTAAAAACTTGAATGAGTGAACGAACAAGTAATTACTGGACATACTTACTTGTTCACTGTTAAAAGCCAACTTTTCTTTAGGCTCTTCTCCATTTCTCCCAGTAAATTAGCTATATCGGTCTGCTTAGGGCTTGAGGTGCTAAATGATTAAGTTCCAGAGCTTGGCTTAAAAAATGAAAATCACCAACATTAAGGAGACTTGTTATGAACTGAATGTGTCTCCCAAAATTATGTGTTGAAGTCCTAAACTACTATCTGATAGTGCGGAGATAGGGCCTTTGGGAGGTAATTAGATTTAGATGAGGATGGGTCCTCCATTACAGAATCAGCATGCTTATAAGAAGCATAGAGACACCAGAACTTTCTTTTTCTCTACTATGTAAGGACACAGCAAAAAGATGGCCATCTACAAGCCAGAAGAGCTCTCATCAAAGAATCAAATTGGCCCACACCTGGGTCCGGGACTTCCCAGTCCCTAGCACTGGGAGAAATAAATTTCTCTTGCTTAAGCCGCCCAGTCTCTGGTATTTTCTTATAGCAACTGAACAGACTGAGACACTCACCAAGAGATGAAGGAGGTTCCCCTTATGGGCATCTGCAGAGCAAGATGGTGTCTGTTCTCATGAACCAGTTCACAGAGTCTTTTAAGACAAGGTATCAAACTGAGAATATTCAGAATTTCAACCTTGCTCTCCTGCTTAATTACTATGGAGACACACACATTTACTCCTATCACCAAACTGTCTTGTTGACTGTGAGAAAATAAACAGACACCTGCCCTGCTGACCGGGGACCAAACACGTCACATAGCACAGTGAGAAAAGAAGTACTATGCCTCTGTAGATGAACTTAAAAATCAAGAAACACACTAGTCCCAATCTCAGTGAAGACTTCTATGTTGCTAAGTCTTTAACAAACCCAAATGTATCCCTCAATTTCAAACGTGCAGCAGATGTAATCGTGAGGACAAACTTAGGGGTAGCACTGGGTTTGTGTCCGGCCGGACATCAAAGCACAGAAAGGGCAGAGAAAGAGGAAGAAGGTCACTCCAAATGAGGAAGTGAGGGGTCTCAAGAAGAAATACTATCTTGGTTTAACTGTGGAAGGGGTATTCTTGAAAGAGAGGCTGGGGAGGCATTCCTGATAGGCTGAGGGCACATATAAAAATGCCCAGGGGCACAGAACTGCTGGGTGGACTCCAGAGGAGAGCTACCCCTGGCTGCGGGAGAGGGCAGTCTCAGGGCAGCCAAGACAGAAGCTGCAAGGATGGGCTGCTGGCACTGGCTTTCCAGGTGAGATTTGAGCTAACTGATACCCAAACTGATACCCTGGGCAAGTCAAAGGGTCAGAGCCACCAGGAACCATTTGTCTCAGATGTTCCAGCATCACCTGGAAAACATTACCCTTCACCCCCTCCCCAGCAGGTTGGCTGCTATACAAGCAACCCCAATGGGAGACCAGAAAGCTGGTTCAGAGGACCCTTCACCCATGTGCTCAGGGCCATCTGATCTAACCAAGGCCACCCATACAAGGTACAAAGGATTGAACTCTAATGACTGATGTCTACCCTACCCCAAGAACTGAGCCCTACTTGGTTCAGCTGGACTTTAACTCTGCTACAACACAGACCAACCCCCACCCCCACCCCCACCATGCTGCAGGCAAACAATTACTATACGCAGGGAGTAGGGCCTGAGTAGGCCTGGAGGTGGGCATATACTTCACAGTGTTGGGAAGAAACTGAGCAGACTGGCCAAAAAGTCCCCTGACTATAAGCCTGCCTGGGCTTCTACCCTGTTTCTACCCCCAGCCCTCCTGCCATCAGGGGTGGGGGAGAAGCATCACTCCAGTTATGGGAGGCAGCAGTCATTTCCAACCCCAACACATGGTAATGGCTGAGCACTGTGGCTCAAAGCCCCTTAAGCCTAGGGTCACCATTCTCTCTCCAACGTGCTTCAAACTAACACTCTCTTCTTGACAGGAAGCATAACTTTTGGAACAGGGACACAGCTACAACCAACATACAAGTTTTGCTGAACTGACATTTTATTGACCTTTGGGAAATTAGTTTCCAAAATTTTTTAAATCAAAAGACCCCACAAACCAGAGGATACGGGTCCATATGTTGGTTCGACCACTTCTTTCCTCTGTGCCCTGGCACACTGGCAGCAAAGACAATGAAGGCCACAGTATGCAGAGACACTAGGAACATTGGCCACATCCCAGGACAACAGGATCTTCCTTCTCTCAGGACCAGAGTGATGGCCATGAGGTGAACATCCTGCTATCCCCAGTAAGGCAACAAAAGTCAAAGACCCCTTACCACAGAAGCCAGTCCTTCTATTCATGAGCCCAGGTTTGTTCTCAATCTCTTCACACACAGTGATCAGAACCCCCAATATTAAAGATGGCTTAAACAATAAAGCTTTTATTACCATACATTCCAGGGAAGTGTGAGACAGTCAGTTCCAGGGTCGGATAAATCCATGACGGGTACCATGTGTAGTGTAAACGATGTCCATGGAAAGGATTAACCTTCTCTGGAAGCCCCCAGTAGACACAGCTCAGCTACTCTTGACCAGAGCTTGGTCACAGGCACACCTGAACCAGTTGGAGGGAGCAAATGAGGCCCATCACGGACTCCACCACTCATGATTCTCTCCTTTAAAGAGTGGCGACCATGGAGGTCTTGCTGTTCCAGAGCACGTTGCGGTGCCTGATGCACACCCTGGGCACCTGCCAGGTGGTGGAGCTGAGATGGTTTGTATCACGGAAACTGGCAGCAACTTAACACTGCCAACAGCCTAGGCAGGTCCAAGTGCAACCTAGCTCCTGAAAACTTCCCACACACCTGCCACCCCAGCGCATGTGTTGGGGTGTGCCAGGTTTAGCTTTCAAATGGCTACTCTCCTCTCCTTTCTGAGTGAGGTTTTTCATGTTGAACAAGGTGCCAGCCCTAGCTACAGGCTTTCCAACATCCCCTGTCTTCTTATGGCCTTTCTCCAGTGTGGACTTTCTTGTGCTGAAGAAGGGTAGAACTATGTTTGAAGGCTTTCCCACATTCTGTACACTCATAGGACCTCTCTTCAGTGTGGAACTGCTGGTGCCGATTGCGGTAGGACCTGGTGGTGAAGGTCTTCCCACACAGGCTGCACTCATAGGGCCGTTCTCCAGTGTGAACTTTCCAGTGCTGATACAGGCCAGAGCGGGTCACGTAAGTTTTCCCACATTGCTTGCACTCATAAGGCCTTTCTCCAGTGTGAACTCTCTGATGAAGAAGGAAGCTGTGGTTGTATTTAAAGAACTTCCCACATTCCCTGCACTCATAGGGCCTTTCTCCAATGTGAACTTTCCGGTGCCGAATGAGAGTAGACAGAACGCTGAAGGCTTTCCCACATTCGCTGCACTCATAAGGCCTTTCTCCAGTGTGAATTCTCTGGTGCAGAACGAGTGCATCTTTGCGGTTGAAGGTTTTGCCACATTCATCACACTTGAAAGGTTTTATGCCCGTGTGAACCTTCTGGTGCTTCCTCAGTTTAGAGGGATAACTAAAGGCCTTTCCACACTCAGTACACACATGGGATGTTTCTCCAGTGTGAATTTTTTGGTAATTAACATGGGTGGATTTCTCCTTGGGGGCATTTCCACCTTTTGGACATCTAAAGGGTCTCTGTTTGGGGTGGGTTACCAGGTGGTCAAGGAGCGCAAAGGCCTTTGGGAAGGCTTTCCCGCAGTCACTGCACTTGAAGGCCTTCTGTGTGGCGTGGACTGCCTGCTGCTGTTGGCTACTGGAGCTGGGTTGGAAGGCTTCTCCATGCTCGGTGCTCCTGTGTGGCTTCCCCTTGCTGTGGGTGGCCTGGTGCCGGAGAAGACCTAAGGTGGTAGGCACGTCCTTCCCAGACTCCCCAAGCAGAGAGGGCTTCTCTGACAGGTAGACTCTGTAACTCTTCATCTGCTCTGTAGGGGTTTCCCCATCCTTCAGGCTACATGGACAACCTGAAACATAAAAGCCAGTTACCGAGAGCTGGATTAGAGACAGGAGGTACCTACATCACAAACACACATCAGACATACCAGAAAGCAGTCCACAGAATTGCCAGGAGGTGGCCAGAAGTCTGGGTGAGAAACGGCTGGCCCAGTAGAACAGGGCTCTGCCAGATCACAGACTAGGAAAGACCTCAGCAGGGATGAGAACACAAAGATGGGAGCAGTGCCAGGGGAAGAGGTGAGGCCACCAGGTCACTCCTTGCAATGTGTTTCAAGTAGGGCCTCCACTGCTGGTGACAGTGGGCACTGTGAAGAGGATGTGTCTGCACAGGTGAAAAGGCAGCTGTAACAGAGTAGCTGGTCTTGAAGTATTATTTAAGGATGTGTGCACATCTCAAGTCACTAGTAGCTCTACACTGGCGTGGAGAACAGGGAGGGGGGTCATCTAGGTCCTGAGAATCATGGTAGGGACAGAAATCACATACTGTGTCCACAAGGGAGAGGAAAGGTGGGAATAGTGTGTGGTCACTGGCCTCAGTACCAAAAAGCCAAAGCACACAGATGAGCAGCATGCTGTGAGCCCATCACTGAAACCAAGACATGTCTCAGCCCTACTCACCAAGACCAGGACCCCTCCTGGCCTCAACTCTGCTGACCAGAGTCAGGTCCACCATGCTGGGAACCCAGAACTCTTCTTCACTCTCCAGCTGGGCAACCACATGGCACCTTGAAGATGCAAATCCTGGGAGGGAGAAAGGCAGTAAGAGGCCAACCCAAGCCAAGGCTTACCCACTCCATCCCCCACCAAAGGAAGCTCATGTCACCATGGCAACCATGAAGGAAACAGAGTATTAGAAAAACAACATCCTCGGGGCACCTGGGTGGCTCAGTTGGTTAAGCATCTGACTTCAGCTCGGGTCATGATCTCACGGTTCCTGAGTTCTAGCCCCACGTCAGGCTCTGTGCTGACAGCTCAGAGCCTGGAGCCTGCTTTGGATTCTGTGTCTCCCTCTCTCTCTGCCCCTTCCCTTCTCATGCTCTGTCTCTCTCTCCCTCTCTCAAAAATAAATAAGGATCAAAAACATTTTTAAAAAAAAGAAAAGAAAAAAACATCTTCTGCACAATTAAACATGTGTTAAGCAGGTAGACCCCATGTTGTGTTTTACCATAATCTTTTAATAGAGCCTCCCATGAAGTAAAACTGACATAACTTAAGTAAAAAATAGACAAACGATAATAGTTGGAGAACTTTCAATAATGGACAGAATCACTAGGAAGAAAACAAATAAGTATACAGCACTTGAACAACAGTAAAAATCAACTAGACCTAACAGACATCTATAGAGCATGCCACAATACAGCAGCAGAATGCATATGCACATGGAACATTCTCCAGAACAGACCACTTGATGGGAAATAGACTTTTGAGGACTGAAATCACACAAAGTATGATCTCTGACCACAAAGGAATTAAAATAGAAATCAACAACAGAAAGAAATTTGGGAAACTCACAAATTTATGGAATTTAAATACAACACTCCTAAATGACCAAAAGACAACTACAGAGCACTCTGAAATGAATGAAAATGAGAATACAACATGCCCAAAGTAATGGGACATAGCAGTCCTTAGAAAATAGGAAATTAGAGCTATATACACCTCTGTGCTGTTTCACTTCTAACAATCTGACACCAAAAGTGGGTAGGTACAGGGCAGGTGTTCCACACCACTTCTCCAAATCTCAGACATCAAGCTGGTGTCCAAGGATTCCATTCAATTCTCATATTAACTACCCAGAGTCAGTGTCAGATCCCACAGATTAAGGGCTCAGTCCCACAGGACTTCTGCTACTTCAGACATCAGTTGAAAGTCCCAGACCTCCCACACTTCTGACCAAGTGGCTATAAATCAGGGATTCCCACAATTATTGATCCCTTCTCAGGTTCAATAGTTTGCTATAATGGCTCACAGAACTCAGGAAAAGAGTTTACTTACTATATCAGTTTATTATAAAATATAGAACTCAGAAACAGCCCAATGGATGAGATGCAAAGGGCAAAGTATGCCAGGGTAGAGATGGGGGTGGAGGTTGACAAAGTAGAGGGTTAGAGGCATTCACGCCCTCTGGTGGTGCCACTTTTCCCAATAACCCAGAAGCTCTCTGAAGCCTATTGTTTAGGAGTTTCTATGGAAATTTCATTATGATGTATAATTAATTAAAGCATGGGCCACTGGTGATTGGTTCAGTCTCCAGCCCCTCTAATCTCCCTGGAGAGTAGGGTTAGGGGACTGGGAGGATAGGGGGTGGGGGCAGCTCAATTTTTAACCTTCCAATCGTGCCCTAGTCTTTCTGGTGGCCACCCCCTATCCTGAAGCTATCTAGGGGCTCCCAGCCACCAGCCATCCCATTAGCACACAAAAGATACTCATCATTTCAGAGATTCCAACAGTTTTAGGAGCAGTGCTAGGAAGTGGGAACAAAGACAAAATATATATTTCTTTTTATGTCACAGCACCCATATTTAAAAAGAGCTCAGGGGCACCTGGGTGGCTCAGTCAGTTAAGCATATGACTCTCGATTTCAGCTCAAGTCATGATCTCATGGTTCGTGAGTCTGACCCCTTGTCGGGATCCTGGCTCACAGTGTGGAGCCTGCTTGGGCTCCCTCTCTCCCTCTGCCTCTCTCTCTCAAAAATAAATAAATAAACATTTTTAAAAAAAAATTTTTAACGTTTATTTATTTATTTTTTGAGACAGAGAGAGACACAGCACGAATGGGGGAGGGTCAGAGAGAGAGGGAGACACAGAATCCGAAACAGGCTCCAGGCTCTGAGCTGTCAGCACAGAGCCCGATGAGGGGCTCGAACTCACGGACTGCGAGATCATGACCTGAGCTAAAGTCGGACACGTAACCGACTGAGCCACCCAGGCGCCCCTAAATAAACATTTTTAAAATAATTTAAAAAAATTAAAAGATCTCAAACCAATAGCCTAACTTTAGTCCTCAAGGAACAGGAAAAAGAAAAACAACTAAACTCAAAGCTAACATAAGAAAGGAAATGGTAAAGAACAGAGATAAATGAAATAGAGATTAGAAAGAGAGAATCAGTGAAACCAAAATTGGGATCTTTGAAAAGATTAGCAAAATTGAAAAACTGCTACCTAGACTGACAAGAAAAAAATAAAAGAATCAAATTATTAAAAAGAAAAATGAAAAGGGGGACATCACTAACAAAATTACAAAATAGAAAGTTAAAAAAAAATTTTTTTTAACGTTTACTTATTTTTGAAAGAGAGACAGAGTGTGAATGGGGAAGGGCAGAGAGAGGAGACACAGAACCTGAAGCAGGCTCCAGGCTCTGAGCTCTCAGCATAGAGCCTGATATGGGACTCGAATTCACGAACCATGAGATCATGACCTGAGCCGAAGTCAGACACTTAACTGACTGAGCCACCCAGGCATCCCTAGAAAGGTTTTGGTTTTTTTGGTTTTTTTTTTTACATTTATTTATTTTTGATAGAGATGGAGTACAAGTGGGGGAGGAGCAGAGAGAGAAGGAGACACAGAATCTGAAGCAGGCTTCAAGCTCCGAGCTGTCAGCACAGAGCCCCACGCGGGGCTCGAAACCACAAACCGTGAGATCACGACCTGAGCCAAAGTCAGACACTTAACCAACTGAGCCACCCAGGTGCCCCACCCCTAGAAAGGGTTTTAAGAAAATACTATGAACAACTGTACTGTATGCCCACAAATTAGATAACTTAGATAAAACAGACAAATTCCTAAAAAAGACACAAACTACCAAAACTGACTCAAGAAGAAACAGAAAGTCTGATTATATTTAAACAACAACAAAACTTCCCCCATGGGGGTAAGAAAAAAAGTCAGCCCAGAGGGCTTCACTGATGAATATTAACACTGAAATAAAAATTTCCACCAATACTTGACACACTCTTCCAGAAAACAGTAGAAAAGGGAACATTTCCCAACTCATCCATTGAGGCCAAAATTACCCTCAATACTCAATTAAAAAAAAAAAACAAAAGACATTATGAGAAAACTACACACTGGTATCTCTTACAAATAAAGATGCAAAACTCTTCAACAAAATACTAGCAAAGCCAATCCAGAAATACATAAAAGGATTATAAACTACGACAGAGTGAAAAACGTCCTAGTAACACAAGGTTGAACTATGAAAATCAATTACTGCAATACTCTGTGTTAACAGAATAGACAATAAAAATCACACAATCATCTCTTTTCTTTTTAATGTTTATTTATTTTTTTATTTTGAGAGAGAGAAAAAAAACACATGCAAGCAGGGGAGGGGCAGAGACAGACAGACAGACAGACAGACAGACAGACAGAAAGAGAGAGGGAGACAGAGAATCCCAAGCAGGCTCCACACACAGCACAGAGCCCAACTCGGGTCTTGATCTCATGAACTGTGAGACCATGACCTGAACCAAAACCAAGACTCCGACACTTAACCGACTGAGCCTCCCAGGCCCCTGCACATGATCATTTCCATACACATGGGAAAGTACTAGACAAAATCTAATGACCTTTCATGATAAATGCACTCAACAAACTGAGAAAAGAAGGGAAATTCCTCACCTGAAAAGGTGAGCTGCAAAAAACCCACAGTGATTATTAGTGAAAGACTAAATGCTTTTCCCATAAAATTGAGAATGAGACAAGGATATCTACTCTCACTAATTCTATTCAATAAAGTACTTGAGGTTCTAGCCAGGTCAGTTAAGCAAAGGAAGAAGTAAAGATATCTCTATTTGCAGATGACATCACACCACATATATGGAAAATATCAAGGAGTTCACTAAAAAAAAAACAAACAAACAAAAAACTATTAGAACTAATAAATGGGTTTAGTAAGGCCACAAGACACAAAATCACTATACAAAAATCTATATTTCTATACACTAGCACTGAACAATCTAAGATGAAGTTAAGAAAACAATTCCACTTAAAATATCATCAGAAGGAATAAAATACCTAGGAATAACTTTAGTCTTATATGCTGAAAACTACAAAACACTGTTGAAAAAAGTTAAAGACGACTAAATAAATGGAAAGACATTTCATGTTCTGAATTGAAAGATATTAAGTGGCAATACTCCCCTAACTGAGCTACTGATTCGAATTCATGGCTCAAGCTTGGACCAAGGAGGACCCTATAAATTTTCTTTTGGAGAAAGAAGGCAAAACCCAGAGCACAGAGAGGCCATGACTTCAGCAGAGTCACAGAGACAGTCAGGGCCGAGTGGGATTTGTTGGGCAAACTGTAAACTTCTGAACCCCAAGCCCTACTACAGGAGGCCGTGGGGCAACAGCTATTGAGGCTGCTAACAAGGCTGCTCAGAGAGAGGCAGGGGAAGAACACACAGCCCATTGCCAGTACTCACAGCACCAACCACAGGGAACCTGGGAAGGAAGCAGCCTCTGTGGTGGGGTTTTAGGATGAACACAGCTTCCTATGGGTAAAAGGCAGAGGCGGTCTGTTAGGAAAGAGTGTGAGAGACTTACCCAGCGAGCCAATAAGTGCAAAGTTCTCTAGCATCACATCACGGTAAAGGCTCCTCTGAGTCAGATTAAGGAGCCCCCACTCCTCCCGGGAGAAATACACAGCCACATCCTCAAAGGTCACCAGCCCCTGTAATGATGGATTGAACTGAGCCTTAGGGGTCAAGAGTGGGCAGACAAGCCAACCAAAACACAGACAGAGGAACACATCTAGGCCCTTGATCAGTGTCCCAAGGTCCTGCCTCATCTCTCACTGACATCAACTTTCCCTTTGAGCCCCAAACCCCTACTCCCACTCGACACATACCCTCTACCTCCCTCCTCCTAAGACTCTTACCTCAGAGGATTGCCAGGGCCCCCAATTCCATTGGTGTCTCTCTCCTCATGTTACTATTGGACTCTGCATCCTGCCCACAGCAACAACAGGCTGGTGACCAGATAGATGCCATCTATGTCCCCAGCCAGACACACAGGTCTCACCCTATCTCCTGCTAGCCAATTCCCTCTAAGTCCCAGAGATCGCCTCCCAGAGACAAGCAAACCTAGGCTCACCCTTCTATCTTAGGTCCCAGACCCTTCAGTTTGCCCCCGGTGTCTGACATGCACAGAACTCTTTGTACCACAACTTGATAGAGCTCCACACCCCAACACAATCTCACCCGTTCAGCCCATTGGCAACTCGCTGGACTTCCCTTACATGCCCATCCTGCACACAGTGTCTCCGGTAACACCACTGAGAGCAATCAATACCATCCTCACTCAGTCCAGCCCCACTCCTCCATGGCTCAGTGTTAAGGGCATCCCCGCCTCCGCACTCTGCACTGAAGACCTCCCTACCCAGGCCTGTCCCTCGCTTCAACTCTCAGCCGACCAGACCACACATGGATCTCCAAGACCCCTCTTCCACCTCTGCCTTTGACCAGGCTGCCCCTTCACCTGCACAGCCTTCCCCGCTTCTCCTGAGCTCATTCAGAACCCGACCCACTGGGTGGGGATCAGGGCTGTCAGAGCCTCTGGCACCTTCCACTTACCAGCGCCTCCTCGGCCATCGGAAGCTGTGGACGGAGCTTGGCTGCGATAGGCGCCGAATTCCGGTCTACTCAGCTCAAATCCGTACCTACCACCCCGCCTTGGGCGCAGGAACCTCCGGCCGACCGCGGAACCTTCGAAGCTAGGTCTCCTCCGTGTAAAATGTGCTCAAAGACCAGGGAACCGCCCGCGGGAGGCCCTGACCCTCCGGCACCCGTTCCGCAGTGGGCGACACCGAGTCTTAGAAAAATGGGGTTATTTCCGAGGGTCACGACGCGCGCACAGGCGCGACGAGGGTCCCCGACCCTCTTCTCGGCAACGCGGCTCTCCAAGTGCTGGTCTCCACCCACAGCTGCAAGAAGAGCACAGCTAGAGCAACGCCGGAAGTCCGGCCGCCTCCAGACGCCTTCATTAACTTAGCTCCAGCATCACTTTAGGGCCTCATTTCCCAGCTCCCCTCGCGGTGCCGCTTGCTCGTTGCCAAGGCGACAGGGGAGGGCGCTGCTGTCCGTTCGTACGGACGTAGCCAATGACGGCCCCAGAGAGGAGCTTTTCCGCGTTCCGTGGAGGTGGGACTTCCGGCGTCGCCCTCCTTCGGAACCACGTCCGGCAGACGGACTGCGAAACTGCGCGGAGGCGGGGATTTGGGAGGCTCCTCCGAATGGTGGAAACTGGAATATAGAGGGCCTGAGAGGAGGCTGCGCGCTCTGTACGCGGCTTAAGCTCGGCAAATGTTTCTGGCGGTAAAGAGGCGTCACCTTCGGGTCTCACCTCCGTCAAAGCCCATCCGCGCCCGCCGCCGCCGCCCAGGAGTCATCGCCCCGGACGCGGTGTCTGCTTCACGGAGCAGGAGACGGAGCTCAGAAAAGCCTCTCCAGCCTGAGTTCAGTGAGGAGCTGGGGACCAGCGGCCAGGGAGCCTTGGCAGGAGGAGGAAGTGTTGGCGAAGATCCGCAGTTGGACTGTACAAGTGTTGAGTCTGGTGGTGCCTGGGCCACTGGACTCAGGCAGGTCTGGGGTACCGGGGATGGGTCTGGAACATGCTCAGGGGACAGTAGGCTGGTAGCCTGCCCCTTGTAAGGCCATAGTCAGGTAGGGGGCCTTGTGGAGGAGGGTGAGCGCGTTGTTGAGGATGTCAGGGAGAAAGGTCCTGGGCACATCAAGATGCGAGGCTAGCAGGAGAAGGACCCGGCTCCTGGATGTCGTGCAGTGGATTCAGATGCACTCATCCTAGAGGATGTGGTGCCGAGTCTCCTAGGAAGAATGGAACACTTAGACGAGTCCCAGAGCAACCTACCCCAGGGTGATGCTTGAGAACTTTGCACTGGTGACCTCTGGGTCGGGCCACTGGCTTCCTTACTCCCACACCTAGAACTCTGTTTTCTTTGCTCTTGCCGTGTTCGCCTTGCAAGTTTCTGGTGGTCCTGTAGCTGCGGCCCCCAGGCTATGTTTCCTTCTCTCCCTGACTGCTGTGAACAACCCCCCCCCCCCACACACACACACACATTCTATCAAGGGGCCATGAGTGGCTGAAATCGGGTCAGAAGTCTAACTCTTTGCAGCAGGTCATGTCCAGCTCAGTCACTTTCTCTAAGATGCCCAACATTTCATGCACTGACATGGTGATTGTCTGTGGGGCCACTGGGCTCTGCCTTGGAGACCTTCCCTGAACATTCAGTTTGTGGATTTTCAGTATTGCTCATATACAGACGATCCTCACGGGTTATGGTCTGTTGAGGGGTGGTTTGGTCCTCTTGGGGTGGATTCTCACAAACCTCATCAGCTCGCATAGCTCTGGTGGTTTCTACATTCCCTGTGGTTATCCCAATGGAATTGATGAGGAGACCTGCCCTGGTGACTGCCCGAGGTGGGCTGTTCTCACACCTGGCATCTGGTCCATGCCATCTCAGGTCTTGGTGCCTCCCTGACCCCCTAGTGTTTTTTCATCCTCTTTACAATCCTGACTCCAGCCCCCTGGCTGTGCAATGTTTACCTCTTATTAACAGGTCCTGAGTTGATCGGATATCTTCAGATATTCCTCGCAACCCTGTTCCTCAGTTACACCTGTGTATTCTCTCCAAGAAGGCAGGCACAGTTGGGACTGCCCTCACCACATGGTACATGCCTGTGGTTAGTGGCCACAGACTACTGTCATTGGGTGGATTGTTCTAGCCTAGGCTGGACTCTGAGCCTAGCAGTATGTATTCCCTGCATGATTATCACCTTTCCACTCCATGAGGTCACCTGATTAGAGTACTGTCAAGAGCACTGATGGACCAGGTAGACTTGAAACCAAGGATGCATGAGAGGTCCTGAAGAGGCTCATCCATCGAGATTGCAAGCTGGGGAGTGGGAGTGTCTCTGGGGTTAGACTATTCTTGTGCCTGGAGCCTGAGCTGTACCTCTGGTGTCCAAGTGCCATGGCCACTACCCTTGTGACTTTTCTATCTTCCTGACTTAATGGACAGTCTACCCTCTCATCTACTTCCCTGACTCCTCTATCCTGGCTGTCCCTCACCTCTCTGTCTTCCATGTCTCACCTCCCCTCTCCCTTCTTTCTGCTGAAAACATTGGCCATCTTCAACATGTCTTGGGCAGATACACATTCTTCAGTAGTTCTAGAAAGTCCATTCCTCAGTGAGCCAGGCTTCCCTGTCTTGGGTGTGGGCAGAGGCTCATGCTTACTTGGTCACAACTGGTAGGCGACAGCACTACAATTTGAACCCAAGTGTTCTCGGACTGAAGTGTCCTCTCTTTACTCATCTTTCTTGGGCTTGCATTCACAGCTCATTATGGTTTTTATTTGTGTTACTTCCTGAGGTTGACTTCTTGGACCTCAGTAGTTTTACTTTTCAGATTAAAGGTTTAGTGCTTCTTTAGGGACCACAAGGACAGGTAATGAGATAATGGAGTCTTACTGGGAAGGTGGCAGGGTGACCCTAAATGTAGGACATCTTTTTTTTTTTGGGGGGGCGGGGGAGACAGCACAAGCAGGGGAGAGGGACAAAGGGAGAGAGGGAGAGAGAGAGAGAATCAGTGTGGAGCCCGACATGGGACTCAATCTTGAAACCACAAGTTCATGACCTGAGCCAAAATTAAGAGTCGGACGCTTAACTGACTGAGCCACCCAGGCACCCCTAAATGTAGGGCATCTACTTAGGACTGGCTTCCTGAAGGATGGCAAGAGGAGGATGCAATTTGGGTTGCCACAGCAGGTGGACACCTGGAAATATCCAGATCACAGTGTAGCATGGGAGGCTGTTAGCAGTTGGGAGATACTTCCTGCCAACCAGTTGTGAAAGGTTGTGGAGTGTGACTGAAGGTGGGAGTGTCCACACAGCCATACAGAGACTGAGCAGTGATTCTGAGCTTCCATTGCTGGCATTCAATGTTGGTATTCTCACCCACCATGGGCTGATTGTAATTTCCCCATTTTATTTTATTTATTTATTTTTTAATGTTTATTTATTTTTGAGACAGAGAGAGACAGAGCATGAACGGGGGAGGGTCAGAGAGAGAGGGACACACAGAATCCGAAGCAGGCTCCAGGCTCCGAGCTGTCAGCACAGAGCCCGACGCAGGGCTCGAACTCACAGACCGTGAGATCATGACCTGAGCCGAAGCCGGAAGCTCAACCGACTGAGCCACCCAGGCGCCCCTAATTTCCCCATTTTATACATAAGGAAATGGACACAGAGTGGTGAGGCATTGTACCCACAGTCACATGGGAGCCCAGGTACAAATCAGCTCAGCCTGACTCCCTAAGTTCTGACCCCCTTGCCTCTGTGTACCATTTTGCATCTAGCAGGACATGGTGGTTACATATGATGCAAGTTTGAAGTGTGTGGATTTGAAAGTATGAGATACAGAATCACATTTTATACATTGAATTTGAAACAGTGTAGACCCTTCTCTCTGCATAGTCTAGGGGGAATTATTCTTGCATGTCTCCAGTTGGGAATGATGTAGCATGTAAGAATACATCTCTTGGGCAAGAGTCCTGCCTGTATTTTGTGATGTGCTCCCTTATCAAAGTACAAACATTCCATATAAGTCTTCCTGCTAGGTTGAGGGGTCAGTGTACTTTATGGATTGACAGATGAGACCAGTGACCCTGTGGAGAAGTGGCTCTGACCCCCTATTCTACCTCCCATATAAAGCCCAGCAGTGTCTGTGAGGGTCTTACAGCAATATTAATCCCAGTGAGCTTCCTCATGTACGCCACAAGGACTGTTTGCCTGACCCTTTTGTAAGCACAGTAGTATGTATGTTTACCTTACACTAGCCATTCTAATAGATATGTACTCTTATTTCATAGTGCTTTTTTTTTGTGTTTCCACACTCAATTGGACATATACATTCAAGGAATTTTTTAAATACTTTTTATTTTGAAGTACTTTGAAAGATGTTCCAAAACCGATCCCATGTACCCTTCGTCCAGCTTCCCTCAATGTACGTAACCATAGTACATTGTCAAAGCCAGGAAAATAGTATTAATACAGTACTTTTAACTCAACCACAGACCTCATTCAGATGACAGCAATTTTCACATATACTCTTTATGTAGTTCTATGAAATATTATCATATGTTTAAATTCATATTACTACCACCACCACCATCCACTACAGAGCTGTTCCATTTCACAAGGAAACTCTTCTAACTAACCCTTAGGTCACACCTTCTCCCAATCCTGACGACCATTGATCTGTCCCCCATCACTATATTTGTGCCACATCACGAATGTCACGTAAATGGAATCCTATAGTATGGATGGGATATACTTTGGGCTTTCACCATTCATCATAATGCACTTGAGATCCATCCAAGTTGTGTGTGTCAGTAGCTTGTTCCTTTTTAATTGCTGAATAGTGTGGCTATACCACAGTTTGTTTAGCTATTGACCTATTGAGGGACATCTGGGCTGTCTGCATTATTATTATTATTATTATTATTATTATTACAAATAACACTGCCACTAACATTTGTATTCGGTTCTCTCTGAACATGTTTTCATTTTTGTGTGGACATGAGTTGTCATTGTTTGTGTCAGGGAGGTGATAAACCCAAGAATTCAATTGTAGAGTTGTACAGTAAGTGTATACTAAACTGCCAAATTGTTTCCAGAGTAGCTATACTATTTTACGTTCCCACCAGTAATTGCTATTGAACATCTTTCCATGCATGTATTTGCACATATGGATATATATGGATATATGGATATGGGTAATATATGGATATATGGATAATATATCTGCTTTAGTGAACTATCTTAAGTTTTTGCCCATTTTCTAACTGGAATTTTTTTTAAGTCAACTTGATTAATGTGTAGCTTATGTACAACAAAATGCACTCCTTTCAAGTGCAAAATTTGATGAGGTTGGACAAATAAATACGCCCATGTGTTGAATTTGAGATACTCACTGGAGCCATTTCCTTAAGCCAATAGTGTCCCACTCACCTCCATTGTGTTGCTAATGGAAAGTATATTTCTATTTGTTATAGGCCAAACAGTACAACTAATATAGATATAGATATAGATATAGATAGATATATAGTTGTGTATAGTTGTGTGTGTGTGTGTGTGTGTGTGTGTGTGTATATGGTTTTGTATAGTTACTTTTACAATAAGTTAAGAAATATGCATTTCTACTTATACTTACATAATTACTGGTGCTTTTTTGTTTTTTCATGTGGATTCAGATCATTGTCTGGGGTCACATACTTTCAGCTTTAGTACTTACTGGGCTGGTTGACATGGACAAGGAGATAACCCCAAGACCCTGCTCATCAGGAGCAGGGAAGAGAGAGTGAAAACATCCAAGGCACCAGCTGGGACTCTGTCTACTCTTTAACAAGCGCATGATGTGTTCTGATTGTCCAAGAATGTTTAGAAGTATACTTGCTGATTATAAATACAGTCATGTTTGGTGCCAACATTTTTTAATGGAGATACCCTAATCATTTCCAGTAGTGCCTGTTGTTAGGCAGTTTCCCCTCAAAACAGTGCAGCTCTTAAGTTCATTGTATGAGTCTCCTTGGGCCTGTCATTGGGAGAACTGCTTTAAATTTGAGTAGACAATGCTTCACACTGGTCAGCTGTGTTCCAAGTAGGCTACTATGAACTACAAGTGAAAATCATATGACTTTCCCTTTGTCTCTAGTCTGGCTCATTTTTCCTTTGTAATGTTTATTCTTTTTTGAGAGAGCGTGAGCAGGGGAGGGGTACAGATAATCCAAAGAGGGCTCTGTGCTGACAGCAGTGAGCCTCATGCAGGGCTTGAACTCACGAACCGTGAGATCATGACCTGAGCTGCAGTCGGACACTCAAGTGACTGAGCCACCCAGGCGTCCCTGGCTCATTTTTAAAATTTCTGATGTTTTCCAATATTACTCTAGTTTTTATTAATATGCATTATTTTTAGAGCAGTTTTACATTTATGGAAAATTGAGGTGATAGTACAGACTTCCCATATTCCTGGTATCCCTGCACAGTTTCCCCGACTGTTAACATCTTTAGTGTGGTATGTTTGTTATAATTGATGAACCCATGTTGACACGTTATTAACTAAAGTCTACAGTTTACATTAGAGTTTATCCTTTGTGTTGTACATAATATGGGTCTTGACTCTTGACAAGTACATAATGTCGCATGTGTCAGTCATTCCGGTACCATACAGAATAGTTGTGCTGCATGAAAAATCCCCTGTGATCCATCTGTTCCTCCCTCCCTCCCTCCCTCCTCCAAGTCCCTGTCAACCACTACTTTACTGTCTCTATGTTTTGCCTTTCCCAGAATCCCATAAAGTTGGAATTATGCAGTATGCCTTTTTCAGACTGTTTCACTTAGCAATATGCATTTGAGATTCCTCCATGTCTTAAGCTTGATAAAACTTGATAGCTCAGTTTTTTTTTTTTTTATTGCTGAATAATATCCCATTGTATGGGTGCACCATAGTTTCTTCATCCATTTACCTATTGAAAGACATCTGAGTTGATTTCAGTTCTGAGAAATTACAAATAAACTTGCTATAAACCATGTGCTTGTTTTTGTGTGGACTTAAGTTTTCAGCACATTTGGGTATATACCTAGGAGGGTGATTGCTTGGATCATATGCTAGGACTATATTTAACTTTGCAATAAACTGTCAAACTCTACCAAAGTGACTGTACCATTGAATGAGAGTTCTGGTTCCTCCTGCTGTCAGTATTTTGGATTTTAGCCATTCTAATACATATGTAATGCTCTTGTTTTAATTTGCAATTCCCTAATGGCATACGATGTTTAGCATCTTTTCTTTTTTTATTTTCTTTTTTTAATTTGAGAGCACAAGTGAGTGAGGGGGCAGAGAGAGAGAAAGAATCCTAGGAGGGGCAGACAGAGAGACAGAGACAGAGAGACAGAGGGAAGCAAAGCTCACCATTAGAGGCATACAAGCTCAACTGATGTGGGAACTGAACTCAGAAATCGTGAGATCATGACCTCAGCTGAAGTCAGATGCGTAACGACTGAGCGACCCAGGTGCCCAAGCATATTTTCTTGTGTTTATTGGCTGTCTGTGGAGGTGTCCCAATCTTTTGCCCTTTTTAAAAAGCATGGTGGGCAGAATTCTAAGGCCCCAAGATTTTTCTGTTGTAATTCATGAGACCGAATGGATTTTTTTCTCCAGAACCTCCAGAGAAGAACTCAGCCTAGCCAGCACCTTCACCCCAGTAGGAGCAGAAAACTTAGCCATGTCGTGCTAGAACTCTGACCTCAGAACTGTGAACTAATACATGGATGTTTTGGTAATTGTGATTTCTTACACAGCAATAGAAAACTATTACACAAGGTTGAACCTTTGGCAGTGGCTCCCTCGCAAAGACTTCTCTTTGGTTTGAGGCCGAACAAGGTGATAGCCATGGCTAAAGGCTTTCCCACTTTCATTGTACTTCTAAGGCCCTCAGCGTGAACTTTCTGGTGTGGAATAAGGTTGGAGCTGTAGCTAAAGGCTTTCCCACACTGGTTGGGCTAAAGAGGATATTCTGTGGTAGGAAAACTTACATGTAGAACAAATTTGGGGCTTTGGGGTAAAGGTTTTCTACATTCACTGCATTTACAAGTCATTTTGGGGTGATGAATTTCTCAGTACTGAATGAGGTTGGAGCTATATCTGAAGGCTTTCCTGTAATTTCTGCTATTAAAAAAGTTTAGAGATGCAACTAAGCTCTCACGCATGTGCTGCACACACATCAACAAGCTGGAGACAGGCTGAGATTGGTGGGATCAGTTGGATACCTGTGAAAGAGCTGGCCCCCCCAAACTCTACCCTATGAAGCCTTCAGGTAATACCTGTTGGGGCTACTCATAGGGCTGCTCAAAGAAATGCAGGGAAAGTACACCTGGCCCAGTCACAGCACCCACAGCACCCACCATAGGGAACCTGGGAAAGAAGCAGCCCTCTGGTCCAGCTTTGGGATAGACAGAACTTCCCATGGGAAAAGGCAGAGGGTGATCATATACTTCAGGAGGGCGTAAGGGACTTACCTGGTGAGCCGACGAGCTCAAAGTTCAACATCACATCATGGTGATTACATGGAGTTACATTAAGGAGCCTTCACTTCTTCTGGGAGAAATACAGGGCCACATCCTCACATGTCACCGTACCCTGCAGTGGTGGGTTCAACTGATCCTAGGGGTTGATGACTAGGCAGAAAAAACAACCAAAATATGGACAAAGGGACACACCCAGCCAGGCCTTTGACATGGAAGGGTAATATATCTCTCACTGACATCCTATTTCCCCAGAGGCCCAAACCACCACCCCCAAACACATCCTGATGCTCCCCCTTTCCCCAGAACTCTACCTCAGAGAGAATACCAAGGTCACAACACCATTGATGCTGTTCTCCTCATGTTACTATTGGACTCTGTATCCAGCCCACAGCAACAACAGGATGGATGCCATCTATGTTCTGGTCCAGCCACACAGGCCTCACCCTTTCTCCTCCCAGCCCATTCCCTCTGTGTCCTTCAGATCACACCTCTCAGATGCAACCAAACCTACACGCGCCATTCTCCCTTAGGTCGAGATACTCGCTCCCAAGGCCCTTCAGTCTGCCCTCCCCCCTATCAGGCACGTAACATACTTGGCATGCTCATAATTCCACACCCCTAGCACAACCTCACCAGCTCACCCCATTGGCAACTCCCTGGCCTCCCCACAGGCCACTCTCCATGTGGCGTCCTGAGAGTCTGTGGCATAGAAACCACAATCCTATCCTGGCTCAGGCCTGTCTGCGCCTGCACCTCCAATGGTCCACTGCCACAGGAATCCCCCACCCCTGCATTAAAGACTCCCCACCAGGCCCTGCTCCTAGCTTCAATATTCAGCCACTCAGAAGTACAACTGGATCTCTGAGATCCCAGAATTCCTTCAACTCTGCCTTTGCACAAGCTGTCCTTTCACTTGCCGTGACCCTCCTCTCCCCTCCTAAGGCACATTCAGAGTCCAGCCCACCGGGCCTGGGACCCTACCTGTCTCCCAGGTGACCCCCATCTGCCACTGAGTGCCTCTGCAACCCTGAATGAAAAGCCTCGGGCCCCAAAGGGGGCAGACATAAAAGCCTAGAGATCCCACAGAATCAGCCCAATCCTGGGCCCACTTACCACCTACATCCATCACTGCCATGCCACAGGCTCCACCCCAGGTCCACTTGCCTCTCAGGTGCCTTGGCCCCCTGACACTCCCCCTCTTTATTCCCCTGCTAACATTGGCCCAGCCTTCACAGTGTCTTAATGACACCTACCATCACCTTCCAACTGCATAGTCAGGACATCTGGTCCTTGGTTCTCAGCCTCCCCTTCTCCAACCTGTAGGGGTATTCTTTACATTCCTTCACCAATCCCACATTGTTCCTAGTTCCACTCTCTAGCCCCACCCTTTGGATGTTCCCAACCCTGATCCTGCAGAATTCCAGAGTTGTGTATCCGGGAGCCTACACAACACCCCCATTCAAGAGTACTTGGATATATCATGCTTAAAATCTCCAAAACCACACTCCAGATCTTGTCCCTGGAAACTGCTCTAGACATCAACTTCCACATCTGTTGATATATCTTCCACCCATCAAACCACTGAGTCCAAACACCTAGGCTAACCCTTGATAGCTCAGTGTCTTTCACTGCCTCACATCAGGCATTTGGGCTGATCCTACTCAAATAACAGATCCAGAGTACAAGCATATCTGCCATCTCCATTGCCACCACCCTGGTGCAGCCACCTGTCACCAGCAGCCTCTTCATGGGCCTTCTTCAAGTACAGTCTGTTCTCCCCTCTAGCCAGAGAGAGCCTCCCAACACCTGAGTCAGATCATCTTCCTCCTCTGCTCTAAATCTCCCATGGCGCCTAGCATCCTCAGAACAGAGGTCTAGATCCATTCTCCGCCTGACTCCTGCCCCTGCTCACTGTTCTCAAAAGACCTAAGTGGGGCCTGTGGTTCTCTTAACATTCCCAGCTCATCCTCACTGCCAAGGATTTGCTGGTCTCTGTGTCCTTAACACTTTCTATATCACATCCTACTGACTGACAGAAATGGGAACTCCCCCGCATAACCGCTGAATTATGGGCCAAATGGGACTCCCAAAGCCCAAGTAATTAAGGGCAGAGAGGCAAATGCGGCGAGGAGGAAAAGTCTCAGGATACCAACATCCCAGATATCGGGGTCTGAGTTAGCGAGGGCCAAGGGAGCACCCTCAACTCATCTGAGCCGGTCATCACCGCCAACGCCTCGAGACCCTGGGGGCGGAGCTGCACACTGAAAGGCGGATACCCCGGTGGGTCCCGCGGGTCGGCAGACCCGACCCCAGCCCTGCCAAAGGATGGATGACCTCAGGCTGACCGTGGCAGTCTGGGCCTCAATCCTCACCCCTTCCTGCGTAAAATGCCTACAGGGCCCTGGGTGCCGCTAGCCGGGGCAGCGGGGACGAGGACAGGGTGAGGAGGCTCGGGAGAGCGCGCGGCCTGGGCGGATATCTCCGTGACAGGCAGCCCATCATATAGTCGGGGCAACGAGTCTCAGGGAGACGGAGCCAATACTGGAGGCTCACGGCTCGGCAAAGATACGACAACGGACGCTGCCCTCACCCAGCCTGTAGAGCACCCACAGGACTCAGCCAGCCGGGAGCGCAGAGCCCCGCCGCGCGAACTATGCTACCCAGAAGACACTGCGACGACTTCTCGGCCCTGACCAATGAAGACCCAGGAGAGGGCGTTTCGGGGAGGGCTTCTGGGGCGGGACTTCCGCCGCCCGCCTCCGACGGTTGTTTGTCTAGAGTTCCACTTCCGACAGCCTCTGGCTTAGGCATCGGGTAGCAGCAACGGGACGGCGTCTGTAAGGCTCCCTGAAAGGGCGGAATCAGGAACAGGGACAGCACGAGAGTGTAGGGGTGGGGGTGAGGGGTGTCCCACCACGCCATGAACGCGCCTTCACCGCGACGAATGTCCCGCCTCCTCGATCCCCGGCGTCCCCAGCCATAGTGGGACCGCCCGGGGGCTGTGCAGCCGCTCAGAGAGGGGGCGTCCTCCGCGGCCACAGCAGAAGCCGGCACGTGCCCGCGGCCGCCCCCGAGTCGTTCCCCGTGGCGTGGAGCAGCTAAGGACTAATGCCTGGGGAACCTCTGCAAGAGGAAAAGGTGTGGGGAGGAAGGCTGACAGTTGGATGTAGGCAGAGATGCAGATGGTGCACCGCCTGGGCCTTCCTACTGCTCAGTATGTGCCCTTATCGGGCAGCTAAGGCCTCAACAATCCCTGTGCAGAACATCCCGAGAGTGGACGCGGAAAACTCGCCCTCTCAGTGCGTGGCTTATGGCAAGTCCTTGGAGAAGAAGCAACTCTCTTTTACTACTGAAGAGATCACGGAGCAAAATCTTGTGTGCATAAGGAGTTTCGCAGGGCCTTGGTCATATCTCCCACCTCTGAAGTCTACTGGAGCAAGTTCATATCAGAGAATTTTACATGCGCAACCATTGGGGAAAGACTTAAGTAAAAAATGCCCCACATATGTTTTCTTCTTTGGGCTCAGAAAACTCTCACCTTATGAGTAGAGCCAATGTGGAAAAATATAATTCTGTATTTTCTAGAATTTGTATAAATGGAATCTTACAGGGGTGCCTGGCTGG
The DNA here is from genome assembly GCF_018350195.1 of Panthera tigris. Classification (NCBI taxonomy): domain Eukaryota; kingdom Metazoa; phylum Chordata; class Mammalia; order Carnivora; family Felidae; genus Panthera; species Panthera tigris. Next base: position 219,852 of record NC_056674.1, read on the forward strand.
CTTAGTAGGTAGAGCACGTAACTCGATATACGGGTTGTGACTTCCAGTCCCACTGGATCTTGGGTGTAGAGATCACTTAAAAATAAAATCTTGAAAAAAAATAATACATGGAATCTTTCCTAGCTTTCACTTATCTTCATACTTTTAAGACTTTTTCCTCCATGGTGTTGCATATATGTCATTAATTTTTTGCTTCTTTTTTTTTTTTTTTTTTTTTTTTTTTTCCCCTTTGAGTAGGCTCCATGCCCAGTGCAGAGCCTAACATGGGGCTTGAACTCAGGACCATGAGATCAAGACCTGAGCTGATATCAAGAGTCCAGTTTAGGGGCACCTTGGTGGCTCGGTTGGTTAAGCGTCCCACTCGGTTTCCGCTCAGGTCATGATTTCACGATTCCTCAGTTCGAGCCCTGTGTTGGGCTCGGCACTGGCAGCTCGGAGCCTGCTTGGGATTCTCTCTTTCCTTCTCTCTCTGCCCCTCCTCCGCTCACGCTGTCTCTGTCTCTCAAAAAAAAAAAAAAAAAAAAAAAAGTCCAGTTTAACCAGCTGAGCCACCCAGGCGCCCCTAAGTTTTTGCTTCTGATTGGTTAATGGGATTCCATTTTATGGATGTACCACATTGTATTTACTCATCCTAGTAATGGATATTGGAGTTGCTTCCATTTAAAAAAAAGTATAAAATTGCTATGAATATTTGTATACTGGTCTGTGAATATAGTTTTCGTTTCACTTGAGTACCTATGAGTGGGACACAATATTTAAACATGGATACGACTGTTTTTAAATCCCTAAGTTTTTATTTTTCACTCGTCCCACTGGTAGTTATTTAGGAATGTTGATTGTTTAATGTTTAAACATGCTAATTGTTTGATAAATCTATTAGTTACTAAATTGGCCATGAAATAAGAATAGTAAAGTCTTCCTCTGCATACAAGGCAGTCCTGTAACCCCAAGTTCACATCCCTACTCCAAGCATAATTATACTGGGGCAGGGTCACCTTGGTCAAGTAGATGAACCTCTGTGAGCCCTGGTGTCCTCATCTGTAACACAGATACAATAGTAATCACTACACATGCTGAGTTCTGCTGGGCACTGTCTTTTATCTATGTATCTAGTCTTTATATAACTTTGAGCCTTTCAAACACCAGGGAAGCTTGTGCTATTTTCACCCCTGTTTTGGCATGAAGGAAACTGAGACACAAAAAGATCACATTATTTGTCTAAGGGCACAGAGTGTCCAGCTCTGGAGTCTTTTATCATTAGCCTCTTCACCATCTCTAGGACTTACCTGTGGGGCTATTTGAGCTTTTAAAAAAAAAAAAAAAAAAAAAAAAAAAAAAAACACAAAACATGACAGGCAAACCGTGGTGCTTGGAATTTAGTAAACTCTCAATGAGTGTTACTACATTACTGTCATAGTTATTAATATTGTTATTTTTTTTAAGTTTATTTATTTTGAGAGAGAGTGTGGGTGAGCAGTGGAGGGGCAGAGAGAGAATCCCAAGCAGGTTTCCCACTGTCAGCACAGAGCCTGATGGAGGGCACAAATCATGATATCATGACCTGAGCTGAAATCAAGAGTTGGACACTTAACCGACTGAGCAACTCAGACATTCCTATTATCATTATTATTGAAGGATGGGAGCTGGGAAAGTTTTGCACTGAACTAGAACCTTCTCCCACATCCCTACATACATATGGTTCCTATCCAAGGATTGCCCCTTGGTGCTCAGCTAGGTGTAAAATTATCTTCAAGACTGGATTACATATGTCACAGAGGTGGATCTTCTGGGTAGCAGGACCAACCTTGAAGATTTGTGACTCTTCTTTTATAAAAACACCCTGCTTGAAAGTTGCCTCCTCGTCCTCCACTCAATGCCAACAAGCCGACAGTGAAGAAATGCTGACAAAGTCCATGGTGACTTTGGTTGAATGGGGCAGTTCCATCATAAATGTGTGTCTAACACTAAGAATAACTCCACTGAGGAGGTTCAAATCAGGTTAAGAGGCTGATGCGCAAGATCAGAGAATGTAGGAGGCCTCACGAGGGACAAGGACACAAGAATGAAGTACAGAACATGGAGAAAAGGCAGATTCTCCAATATACACCTCTATAAATGGTTTGCAGCACAGCCCTGTTAGAAATCTGTAGATGTTGTGCAGAAGGGTGTGTTCAAGCACAGGAAAATCCAGTTGAAACTGAGTATCCAGTATTTGAGAACAGTTTAAGGATATGAACATATCTCATAATATCTAAGTGAAGACCAAAACTGGAAAACACTAGAGGGAGCGGTGAGAGGAATGAGAGGTGGAGGAGGGAGAGATAGGGCAGAGGCAGGGGCAGGAAGGGACAGAGCAGAAGTGGCAAGAGGTTGAAAGTGGAAATATGGATGTATTCATTTTCTAGGCCTGCTATAACAAAATTCCATAAGCTGGGTGGCTTAACACAACAGAAATTTATTGTCTGACAGTTGTGGAGGCTAGAAGTGCAAAATGAAGGTGTCACCAGGGCCATACACCCTCCAGAGCCTCTAGGGGAGAATCTGTTCCTTGCCTCTTCCACTTCCTGGTGGTTGCTTGCATTCCTTGGCTTGTGGCCCCATTACTCTTACCTCTGTCTTTGTTGTCACATCTCTTTCTCTGACTCCTCTGTCTCCCTCTTGAAGGGTACTTGTGATTGCATTGAAGCCCGACACAAATAATCTAGGGTAATCTCCACATTTTAAGATCCTTAATCACATCTGTAAAGTTTCTTCTGCCATATAGCACTCACAGATTCTAGGAATGAGAACATGAATATCTTTGGGGGGCATTATTCCACCCACTACAGAGCTCTTCACTTAGCCTGGGATGGAGTCCAGAACTGATGGAAGCAATGAGCTCTGAGCTGGCCTCTTGGCAAGGGAGGGGCCAGCTGTGACGATAAACCAAGTCTGCAGCCCATGGAGTAGGGACCAACAAGAGCCAGCTGGGTCAGAAGAACCATACTCCAGCCTGGTTCAGAGAGAAAGAATGCTCCTCAGACCGTGTGCACACGGCCACTCAAGGACACTGTCTTCTGTGGTTCACTGAATATCAAAATCAAGAGTCATGAGTAATTTAAGACAGGCAAGAGCAGACTATAGCTTGTGGTCCAAATGCAGCTCATTGCCTGTTTTTGTACTACCCCCAAGATAAGAATGGTTTTTACATTTTTTACGGTTGAAAAAAATCAAAAGAACACCATTTTGTAACGTATGAAAATTATATTAAATTCAGATTTTAGCATCCATAAATAGAGTTTTTATTGAGTATAGTTGCCACACAATGTTACATTAGTTTCAGATGTACAACGTAGCCATTCAGCAAGTCTATATATTACGTTATGCTCACCACAAGTGTAGCCACCATCTGTCACCATACAACGCTATTACTGTACCCTTGACCATATTTCCTATGTTGTACCTTTTATTGCCATGACTTATTAATTCCATAACTGGAAGCCTCTACCTCCCTTCCCCTTCACCCATTTTGCTCATCCCGTGTCCCCTCTCCTCTATGGCAACCACTAGTTTGTTCTCTGTATTTACGGGTTTATTTCTGCTTTTTTTGTTTGTTCATTTGTTTTGTTTTTAGAGTCCACATACAAGTGAAATCATATGGTATTTGTCTTTCTCTGACTTATTTCACTTAGCGTAATACCATCTAGGTCCGTCCATATTTTTGCAAATGGCAAGATCTCATTCTTTTTTTATGGCTGAGTAATATTTCATCGTATTTACCCCACATCTTTTTTATCCATGCATCTATTGATGGACATTAGGGTTGCTTTCATATCTTGGCTTTTGTAAGTAATGCTGCAAAAAAACATAGGGATGCATATATTTTCAAATTGTTTTCATTTTCCTCAGTAAATTACTGGATTGTGCAGTATCTCTATTTTTAATTTTTTTAAGATTTAAAAAATTTATTTATTATTATTATTTTTAAGTAGGCTCCAGGCCTAGTCCAGAGGCCAACATGGGTCTTGAACTCATGACCTTGAGATCAAAACTTGAGTTGAGATCAAGAGTCACAGGCTTAACTGACTGAGCCACCCAGGCACCCCAAAGACTTTTATTTTTTAAGTAATCTCTACACCCAGCACAGGGCTTGAACTCACAACCCTGAAATCAAGAGTTGCATGCTCCACCGACTGAGCCAGCCAGGTGTCCCTTCTATTTTTAATTTTTTGAGGAACCTCCATACTGTTTTCCACAGTGGATGCACCAATTTACATTCCTATCAACAGTGCACGAGGGCTCCTTTGTCTTCACATCCTTGCCAATACTTGTTATTTCTTGTCTTTTGATACTAGCCATTCTGGGTGCTATAAGGTGGTAATAGAGTTTTATTAGAACACAGTCGTAGCCATGCATTTACATATTGTCTATGGCTCCTTTCACACTACAGTGACAGAGTAGTGACTAGAAACTGCACAGCCCACAAAGGCGAAAATATTTATGATCTGGCCCTTTACACAAAAAGTTTGCTGGATCCTAATTAAGAAGTTACAGAGCTGGGGCGACTGGCTGGCTCAGTTTATTGAGTGGCAGTCTTGATTTCGGCCCAGGTCATGATCCCAGGGTCGCGGGGTCATGATCCCAGGGTCGCGGGATCAAGCCCCGCATCAGGCTCTACACTGAGCATGGAGCCTGCTTAAGATCCCCATTTTCTCTCTCTCTGACCCTCTCCCCTGCTCACATGTACTCTCTCTCCCTCTCTCTAAAAAAATTAAAAAGGAAAGAGTAGATTTCTAGAAGTTTCTTTGAAAAAGTCCTATACCCTATACCCAAAGTTTTCCCGGGCTATTAAAGTGAAGCATCCATGCCCCATGCCCCAGGGAGGGAGAACTCAGGTCACAGGTCGCTCAGGCCACTGTGGCCCCAAGCCTCTGCAGAGACTGCCAGCGCAGAGGGGTGGCAGCTTGGAGGAGACGTCCAGGATTGCGCCGCCAAGTTGGGCTCCTAGTGGAGATGCTCCCTGACCCAGCCTCAGTCTCCCTTCTGGGATGGGAGGATCTTAGCACTTGCCAGCTCTAATCTGAATACGTGGTTAGCTTTAGTGAGAGTGCCTCAGAGTCAGGCAGGTCCACCTGCCCGGCGCACATTTGGGGTCTTCCTCTGGCACTTACCTCCACTGGAAACCTCGTGATCTAATCTGCCCGCGTTCACATTTGTCTGTGTTAAAATTTATTCATAATTGTATTATCTCTGTTCAAATCGAGTTTAGTCCCTGTCCACCACCTTGTGTCTGGCGTGAGCCCTGCGAGGGCATGGGCCTGTGTGTCCAGAGCGCTGGGCCTGGTACACAGCAGAAGCGCCACAAAGGCGATCGCAAAATCTGCCCCTTTTCTTACGTTAAGGCGTTTGAGGTATCTGGGTCTTTTGTTTATTGTTCACCTCTCCCTCTTCCTGTGGCCCCCCAGACGGGAATGCCAGAAGCTCTCCCAAGCTCCCCTGGCCTGCTGCTCGTCTTAGCAAGGAGAGAAGACTCCAAGCACTGAGAGAGAACTTCCACTGCACCTCCAGGGAAGGGAAAAAACCAAGGCTGCCCCGCCAGGGCGTGGAGTTGAGGGGAGAAAGTGTTTTGCAGAAAGCTCTAGTCTTTGTTCAAATCCATGTCCTGCCCAGCCCATCAGCCTCAGTTTCCCCATATGTCATCTGGACGCTGCTGCTCTCAGGGTCCAGTGAGGGCCCTCTGAGGCCTTTGTTCCCTTGGTCTCAACACGAAAGGATGCCTGATGGTCAGGGTCGGGTTTGGAGTAAGCAGGAGCCTCCTTGACTCCAATCAGAAGAGGCTGGCGGGATCCCTGTAGAATGGAGTACCTGGGGGCCCTTCAGAGAGCATGGGAGGGAGAGCTGGGGAACGACCTGGGAAAGGTTTGGGGAGTTGGGGGCTCCAGGAGCTTGACGAGGAAGGGAGTGTGGCCAAGATGATGGCCCCTCTGCTCAGCTTTATGGATGTCATCTGGCATGTGAGAGCCCTCTTTGTTCCTGAGGTGTCCCCAGGCACCCCCCTTGGTACACAGCAGGTGCTCAATAAATACTTGTCGATTAACAAAATTTTCCTGCAAGTAAAATGTTTATTGTCCATTTTAGAGAAAAAAGAACAAACGTCTGGCATCTCTGGCACCATGCAAGGCATTGAGGTTGATGCCCCATCTCTGGGTAGTCAGAGGCACCAGGACCTAGAAGAAGGAGCAAGCCTGGGGCTGGCGAGGGGTGGTTATGCAGCAGGGATGCAGTGGGCAGAGAGAGGGCTGGGAGAGCACAGCTCTGGGTGGCCACATAGGCTGGTAGGCAAGGATGGGGAGGAGTCACCCAGGGTGGTTTGGGGCAGCTCCTTTTGTTTGTGGGCAGCAGGTGGGCAGGCATCAAGGTAGTAATTAGTGGACAGGAATGTCAGGACCCCTGGGATCTGTCATCAGCCTCATTTAAAGGGAAGAAAGACTGAGGCTTCAGGTTTCCATTTGTGAGAGTGGAGAAGCACTCTCTTACTCTCCCTAGCCCCTAAGAGGAAGCTAGTTAGGACAGCGGGGAGGGGCCAGCCCTGCCCACTGCCCTCAGTCACCACCTTCTTGTTCCAGGTCCCTTTACCTCGATGGCAGCTGTTTTGAAGATACATTTCTAAGGTCTCCTTCCAAGCAGACAGCATTGTCTCTCCCTCTTCTGTGCACCACCAGCTAAGGGCCCCTTTCTGACACCCCCAGCTGGATCCAACTCCTGACCCTCTCCACTTTCCCAGCCTGGGGTGGAGGAGGGAAGGAATGAGAAGAGGGATATCTGAGACCCTATGCTAAGCTGAATAATGTCCCCCAAAGATAGCCACATCCTAATCCCCAGAGTCTGTGAATCTGTTACCTTACATGGCAAAATGGACTTTGCAGATGCGGATGTTGAGCTGAGGAAATTGGGATTATCTGGGGGGGCTCAATGCAATCACAGTGTCCTTATAAGTGAAAGAGGGAGGCAGATCAGAGAGAGATCTGAAGCTGCTAGGCTGCTGCCTTTGAAGATAGAGCATGCTGGTTCAGTCAGTAGAGCGCAGGACTCTTGATTTCGGGTTTGTGATTTTAAGCCCCACGTGAGATGTAGTTACTTAAAAAATAAAATAAAATAAAATAAAATATGAAGATAGAGGAAGAAGCCAAGGAATGCAGCTCAAGAAGATGGAAAAGCTAAGGACATTCTCTCTTGGAGCCTCCAGAGAAGTTAGCCCTGAGGACACTTGATTTTATCGAGGCAAAATTGATTTCAAGACTCCAGGCCTGCAGAACTATAAGATACTTAATGTGTGTTGTTCTAAGGAACTCAGTTGGTGGTAATTTGTTGCAGCAGCCAGAGAAAACTAATACAGACCACCAACCTGTTCCTGCCTGACCAAGTCCCCTCCCTCCCTGAGTGGGCTGGGCTATGACTGCCCAGTGACCCAGCACACTGCCCCCAGCCCCTGTGGGTGACGTTGACACCTGGGTGTGCAAAAAGAACTGGTCTGGGAAGACACTCCCTTCAATGTCCTGATGTTCCCCCTCTGGCTTTCCACCTGGAAGGAGCAGCTTGTATCAAAAGGAGCTCTGCCGACATGCCTAGATCGGGGTGACTGGGAGACAGTTGGGCCTGGAGTGCCCATAGGCATTTCTGGGCTGCCTCTTTGTCACCTGCAATGCTGTCACTCCCCAGAATACAATTTGGCCCCCCTCTGTATGCCAGGCACTGAGGACACAGATGTAAACAAGTCAAACAGGAGCCTCCAGCCCCATAGCAGTCATTTTGCTCTCTGGAAAATGCTGGATTCCCACCCACAAAACACAGAACCCCAACCCTGGGCAAAGTGAGACAGGATGTGGGCTCCAGGACCTGGGGGGAACAGAAGGCCCGTGTTCAGTTTGTGTAGCAGGTGGCTGCCATCTACCCTGCAGTGACATTAGCAGGGAAGGCTTCTGAGAGGAGGAGGACAGGAACCCTGCAGGCTGCCGTCCACAGGGAGGGCTGAAGCTTCACCTAGGGGAATAGCAAGGATGCCAAAAAAGGTTGATAGAGCCCTGGAGGAAGAGGTGCAATAACTGAGTGCAGATGGGGGTGATGGAGGTTCTAGAACCTAAGGTGGCCAGGATACCTGCCAGCAGGCCAGGGAGATCCAGGAACACCCACCCCCAAAATCATGTGACATTGACCTAGAGGGCAACCTTAGCCTCTTTAAGCCTAGGTGACCAGAGCTGCCCCTACAGCGTTTCAGGAGGGTCCCAGAAGCCATGACCCATTGGAGTTGTGGAGGCTCCCATTGCAAATTGGTACTCAGGACCAAGTGGGAGCTAGTCTTTGAGGCTCAGGGTCTATCTGTCCCTCCTAAATCCTGGCCAGGCCACTGCTGCCCTTCCAAGCTCAAGTCCCAGCTATGTCTACAGAGAGGCAACACAGGACCAGCATGGAAACAGCTGGATGCCACCCAGACCCAGCCTGTATGCAGCAGAGTGGAAAACTCCACAGCCTCAGTAGGGATTGGTGGGGGAGGGAGGAGGGGGGAGGGGGAGGACTACAATGGGCTGGGCCAGACCATGGCCAGAGACTAACAGCAGCAGCAGCTTTGCCTCCAAAGATGGGGGGCCCCAGCAACCTCCAGTGAGTCCGAAGGGTGGGTAAATCAGAGCCTTCAGCCCCAGCTGCTTGCTGAGGGTGCTCCCCCAGGGGTCTGATGACTGGGGGTACACTTAGTCGAGCCCTGTGATCAGGGCTGATGGTGTCCCTAGCAGGGTACCTGCACCATACTGGTCAGAGGGGCTCTCCAGGTGGACTGCCACGAGGGATGAGGATCAAGGGTACTTCCCACTGGATCCTAATGGAGACCAGGCTTAGGAGTGGCTCCCAGCAGGACCTTTATAAAGATGGGGATCTTTATAAGCCTCAGCTGCCGGATGTCCACAGGGATTGGGGTCATGGGTGCTCTCTGAGGGCCCCTTGGGGGAATGAAGGCAGGGGGTAGTCCTTGAGAGGGTCCCTGCTTTGTGGTGATGATGCCTGGAATGATCCCACCAGGCCTCCTTCTGGAGAAGTGGGCGATCGGTAAGGGATGCACCTTACTAAGGCCTCCAGGAGAATCATGGCAAGGGGTGCTGGCAGGGCCCCACTAGAGTGACACGGAGGTCCCCAGGCCTGAAGATAGGACCCGGAGCACAGATGCGTTTACTGCGGCCCCCACACCCTCCTCGCGCCCCGTCCCCGCGGGGCCCAGCCGGGCCCAGCCCCTGCCCTCCACGTGCGGCTCGGGGCCCTGGCCGGCGTCCCCTCGCCCTCCGCCGTGTCCTCGGAGCCCCCTTCGGGCTGCGGCGCGTCCTCCGCAGCCCCCGGCAGGGCAGTGTCCAGGTCACGGCCCGTGGGGCGCGGCGTCCAGGCGGGGGTCCAGGGCGCCCCGGGCGCGGGCCGCGGCGGGAACCACGAGAAGCCAGGCGCGGGGGCGAGCGCCACGAGCTGGGGCCGCGCGGGGCCGGAGGAGGCGGCGTGCGGGATGAGGAAGAAGATGTAGACGCCCGACACCACCAGGCCCGCGGCCACCAGCACGGCCAGCGCCACGGCCGCGTTGAAGGCCCAGGCCGGGCTGCTCAGAGAGAGGCGGCGGGACAGGGGGCGGCCGAGGCGCAGCGGCGGCGGCAGCGGCGGCGGGCGGGCGGCGCGGGACTTGCGCGGCCCGGGCGGGGGCGGCGGCGGCCGCAGGTAGAGCAGGCCGCGGCGGCGGTCGAAGCGCACGGAGCCCCGGCGCGGGGTCGGCGCGCGCGCCTCGCGGGGCAGCAGGCCAGGCTGCGTGGGCAGAGCGGGCAGCCCGCGGCGCGGGGCCAGGCGCGTGGGCGCTCGGCACACGGGGCACGCCACCGCGTCCCCGCCGCCCGCCGTGGCCAGGGACAAGCGGGCCAGGCACTCGAGGCAGAAGACGTGGCCACAGTCCAGGCGCTTGGGCAGCTTGAACTCGCCGTTGAAGGGGGACACGCAAATGAGGCACTCCACGGGAGACGCGGGGGGCAGGATGGGGCCCGAGCCCGGGCTGCCGTCCCCTTCTTCCTCCTCCTCGTCGTCTTCACCCTCCCCCCTGCCCGGGGAGCGTGGCACAGAGAGTGAGCCCGGGGAGCAGGGGCCTGAGCCTTGAGCGGCCCGGGGGCGGCGGAGCCAGGGTGGCCGAGGGCAGGGCATCCGGACGAGGCCTGAGGGGAGAGGCGGTCAGCCCGGGAAGGAGGCCGTGTAAGAACGAAGGTCAGGGGCTGGCCCAACCTAGAGCAGGGGGCATTCAGAGAAAGGGGGGTTGCGAGAGCCAAGGAGCAGAGAGGACGGGAAAAGTTAGCGACTCTCTGGGTTGGAGCAGAGGAAAAGGGTGTCCGAAGTAGGAAGTAGATCAGGACTAGGGAAGGGGGGGGTGGGGGGCAGGACAGATGAGACGACAGAGGATTGGGGACAGGGACAGACACTGGGATGGACTCAGGGGGCCCAGATCCTGAGTTACAGACTCAAAAGGTCCCAGAGAGGATAGCAGAGAGGACCTGAGTCACCAGGCAGGACCCTAGGCAATGAGGAGGATCCAACACCAAGAGGAGCAAAGAAGGGGATGCCCCCACCCACCAAAAGAGCTGACTCTGGGGAGTCCACAGACTCCAGGAGAGGAAGATGAGGGAAGAGGACACCCAAACTTCAGGATTGGAGCCCAGCAGGACAGAGCAATGTTGAAAGCCCAACAGGTGACAGAGGGTCCCAACTAGACAATGACAGACCCCAGCTGACCTTTGGGCTCTTCCTACCTGTTGATGCCTCCTCCCTTTGGCTGGCACGTCCCTTCCAATTCTGACCCCAGTCCTCTGCCTACCAGCAACTGCATACTAGGTGCCCCTCCCTGCAGGAGGGTGCTGCCTTGGTACCACTCCCTCCAGATCCCAGGTTCCCAAGGTACCCACCAGACCTGTTTGACCGCCTGCCCTGCCCCCCCAGACAGGTCCCTCCAGCATGAACACCAAGCCTGACCTTGGCAGGATGTTGGGGGCGGCAGGTGAGGGATGGCAGACTGACAGGGCAGGGAGAGTCTGGCCTCGTGGGTGGGCAATAATGCCCCCCCCCCCAACACCCCACACCCCTGCAACCAAGCCTTCAACACCTCAGGAACCCACTTCCCAGCCACCCAGTACAATCAGAAGCCTAGTGTGGCAGTGGCTCTACAGGATGCCCAGGATTGGGTTGCAGTGTTGACCACCCAAAATGACTGGGGAGGCAGCCTGGAACCCCTGGGGGAACCTGGCCAGAACCAAGGAACCTCTGGAGTCCTGGGGTGGAAGGTGGGCAGACACCACAGTGGACTGGACAGAGCTGGCCCCAAACAAGCAGACAGGGGGCTGGAAACGGTTGTGGCCTTGGATTCCTCTCCCTGGAGCTCCTTCCAGGGAACATGCCTCTCAGGATGGTGGGCAGCCACCCAGATATCATGGACAACCACCAAGCCCCTCCCCAGACTACAGTGACATCTCTGCCAGGACAACCCCACCCGTCTCATTTCCAACATCCACGGAACACTCCAGGTGGCCAGGCTTGCACCCCGGGGTGCCATGGTCCTGAGTCAGTGCTGCTTCCTGGACAGAATATTTCCCTGGTGATCCCAGGTCCCCAAGAACCAAAACACACGCCAGAAGCTCCTCAGGACACTGCCATCCCCACTCTAGTTCCTGGAGCCACACAAGGACAGACACTGGCACAGGTGGGTGAGGCTGCCCCAAGAGCAGACAGATTTATTGGAGCCATAGCCAGGAGATCAACGGTTGGACTTGGCCACACGTTCCAGCTCATCCTTCTTCTTGATAGCATAGGAATTGGAAGAGCCCTGCAAGGAAGTAGATGGTTAGTTTGGAATGTTGGAAGAGCCTTTTCTTGAACTGACCCCCACCCCAGTGTCCTCACTCACCTTGGCTGCATTGATGAGCTCATCTGCTAGGCACTCAGCAATGGTCTTGATGTTCCGGAAGGCGGCCTCACGGGCACCTGTGCACAGCAGCCAGATGGCCTAGGGAGCACAGGGGTCAGTTAAGCCTGGGGGCAGGGGTGCCCCCAAAGCAGATAGGACCACTGTCCTCCAGTACTCTGTGATCCCAACAAATGTCAGTTACCATGTTGCCATCCACTGGCCCACTGAGTCAAGACACAGCGGGAGCCCACAGGCTGCCCAGGTGGCATGCTGCCTATCTGGGATCAGACCAAGGGCCACAAAAACAAGCGTAGACACAAAAGCTCCTGATTACAGGAGATTTGAAACCCACCACCCCAGCGAAATGCCATGCAGTGTGTGCTCTTGACCTGGACCTCCGATTAAAAATGGACAGCTACTATAGGGGCACCTGGGTGGCTCAGCTGGATAAGCATCTGACTTCGGCTCACAGTTCATGAATATAAACCCCACAATGGGCTTTCTGCTATCAGCGCAGAGCCCAGCTTGGGATCCTGTCTCCCCTTCTCTGCTCCTCCCCCACTCGTGCATGTACTCTCATAAAAACAAAGAAACATTAAGACAGGCACCTGGGTGGCTCAGTTGGGTAAGCGTCCAACTTCAGCTCAGGCTGCGTTGTCACAGTTTGTGAATTAGAGCCCTGCATCAGGCTCTCTGATGTCAGCACAGAGCCAGTTTTCAACGCTCTGTACCCCTCTCTGCCCCTTCCCCCCCCCCCCCCCCAGCTCTAAAATAAACATTAGGGTCACCTGGGTGGCTCAGGCATCCGACTTTGGCTCAGGTCATTACCTCAGCTTGTGAGTTAAAGCTCCACAAAGGGCTCTGTACTGACAGCTCAGAGCCTGGAGCCTGCTTCAGATTCTGTCTCCTCTGTCTGCACTGCCCCCTGCTCCCCCCACCCCTCCCCCACCGCTGACTCGTGCATGCTCTAAAATAAACATTAAAAAAAATTTAAATACACGAACATTAAAAAATAAACATTTAAAAAAATAAAGTAAACAGACAACTGTAAGGTATGCTAGGGACAGCTGCAGTGATGGGATGATCAGATAATTCTACCACTGTTAAACTCCTTGAGGCTGATGGTGGGGACAGAATATCCTTGTTCCTAGGAGACATCCACTGAAGTGTTAAGGGGAAAATGTTTACAATGCCTGCAACTGATTCTCAAACGGTCTGTGAAAAAATATATACCCACACATGGTATGTAAAAATATACTCAAATGAAACTGTGCCTCAGGCAACTGTTGCTCAGGGAAGGGGCCAGAGCTAGAATCTGCCATCAGAGGGATGGAAATGCAGGAAGGCTTCCTGGAGGAAAGGCCACTTTGAGTAAAACACACAGGCAGGACAAACCTTCCCACTTGCCAATCTGCCCCAGGCAGAACCACACCGGAGCCCAGTGGTGTTCCCGTCAATCCATATGTGCCTAAAGCCCCAGGCCCACCTGATTCACACGGCGCAGGGGGGACACGTCGACAGCCTGACGCCTCACTGTTCCAGCTCGTCCAATGCGGGTTGAGTCCTCCCGGGGACCGCTGTTAATAATCGCATTCACCAAGACCTGCAGGGGGTTCTAAGAGAAGGCAGCCATGAACCCGACACCCAACCTACGTCCCTCCCCGGTGTCCTCACTCCTAAAACTTGGCAGACCCCGGCATGCTTGCCACGGGGTAGCTGTTGGCTTTATGGTGTACTAAGGGCACTCTCTGCCTCATCAGGCCTCAGAGCCCTACCTCACCAGTGAGCAGATGGATGATCTCGAAGGCATGCTTAACAATGCGCACGGTCATGAGCTTCTTGCCATTGTTACGGCCATGCATCATCATTGAGTTGGTGAGGCGCTCCACAATGGGGCACTGTGCCTTGCGGAAGCGCTTGGCCGCGTAGCGTCCTGCACTGTGGGGCAGGTACTTGGCATACTTCTCCTTCACCGCAATGTAATCCTAGGGCAGCAGGGAGAGAGGATGGAGGGATCATGGTCAGGAGCAGGATGGCCAGGAACCAGAAGGACTGAGCACCACCTCTGGATAGCCCCCGTCCACCTGTGGGGGCTTGACTGTGAGGCCCGTGTGCCACAAAACAATAAATCCCCAAAAAGTAACTTTACCAAGTCACTAAAAAGAGTGTTTCCCTTATAATAGGAGGAAGGAAGATGGAAAACCAAGATTACAGCTCATGATCTCATTAAAAAAAAAAATTTTTTTTACATTTATTAATTTTTGAGACAGAGCACAAGTGGGGGAGGGGCAGAGAGAGAAGGAGACACAGAATCTGAAGCAGGCTCCAGGCTCTGAGCTGACAGCATAGAGCCCAACGCGGGGCTTGAACTCACAAACTGTGAGATCATGACCTGAGCCAAAGTCAGACACTTAACCGACTGAGCTATCCAGGTGCCCCTCATGATCTCATTTTAAGGTGCTCCTTGGGGGGCCTGGGTGACTCGGTCGGTTAAGCTTCTGATTTCAGCTCAGGTCATGATCTCATGGTTCGTGAGTTTGAGCCCCATGCTGGGCTCTGTGCTGACAGCTTGGAGCCTGGAGACCACTTCGAATTCTGTGTCTCCCTCTCTCTCAGCCCCTGCCCCACTTGCACTCTGTCTCTCCCAAATATAAAAGTAAACATTAAATAGAGTGCTCCGCAAACTTTGCAGCATAGGCATTTTAAATCAGAACATTCTTTGTGTAAGGGCTGCCCCACACACTGCAGGATGTTTAGCAGCATCCAGTATGCTAGTAACACCCTTCTCAGTTTCAACACCCAAAAATGTAAGCCAACATTGCCATCTGTCCCCTAAAGGAGGTGGGGGGAAATCACTCCAGAGAACTACTGTTTTAAAACAATTATTTGGGGCACCTGGGTGGCTCAGTCAGTTAAGCGTCCGACGTCAGCTCAGGTCACGAACTCATGGTTCACCAGTTGGAGCCCGTGTCGGGCTCTGTGCTGACAGCTCAGAGCCTGGAGTCTGCTTTGGATTCTGTGTCTCCCTCTCTCTACCACCTTCCCCACTCTCTCTAAACACACACACAATTATTCGTCAATCTCTCCTATATACACATGTATCATTTCTAACGAAAATGTCTAGAAAACACCAAAATGTTCAGGGGTGTTGGAATCAGAGGAATTACACGTACGTGAAGACTACTGTCAATTGTTCCGCTATGAAATACACCCAAAGATCATTCCATCACTTACACTCGCAACACATATCTACCACATATGACCCACAAAGACTAAAATATTTGCTATCTCGCCCTCGCAGAACAAAGAAAAGAAGGAAAACAGAACTACAAACTATCCGGGGTGAAAAACAGGACCGAATCCTCCATGAGGCACAGTGCCTAGATCCCATGATATGTATAGAACAACAAAAAATGTTTTCGTTTCTTTTAAAATGAAAAAGGAATAGAAACAATTCAAACCGTATTTGCCTTTATACCAATGAAATTACAGAATATAATTTCTTTTTAACGAAAGGCCCACAAAAGTCCTAATGAGGCCCAGCGTAAAACAATATAGGGGTTAAGACAAGCTGGGAGGACTCCCACCGATTTCCTGCTTTCAAAACCTACTACAAAACTACAGTGATCAAGACAGTGTGGTACTGGCTTAAGGATAGATTTACAGAACAGAAAAGAATGGAGTCCAAAAATAAACCCATATCATATAGCTAGGCTCAACTCATTTTCAACGATACTAAAACCATTCAATAGGAGAAATATTCTTTTCGACATATGGTGGCATTCAGACAAACTTATTATTATGTATGAAAGATTTAACTTAAGACAACTTATAGCCTAAATTTGCTAAGTAAGATGCACAAAACTCTAAAAACAAAAACCAAATAGTGTTGGGACAACTGGATTTTCACATGCAAAATAATGATCCAAAAACAAACAACAAAAAAACCCCAAAACACCCACACAAAACCCCTGTGGGGTGGGATGTGATGTGACCTCTGAGAAAGGAACCATCTGTGTACAGATGAAAAGAACACAAGGAAAAAATGGACATGTAGGTGTGATGGTCCAGGGAGCCCTCCTTTACCTGTCAGGTTTTCAACTTTACAGCTACAAGTTTCCAGGGACCCCTCCTGAAAGAATCCGTGTGTGCCCCAAAACCCAACTGGGTAGCACAACCACCACACGGCCCCCTCACCTGCAAGGAAATGTCATTGATCTGCACATCATCGGTGCTCCATTTCCCAAAGAGCTTGATGTCAGGGGTCTCCGCCACTGCAGGTGCAGCTGTCTCCCACTCCGTCATCCTAGGAACAGACTGTCAGAGCCCAAGCACACCCACCACTGTGAGACTAACCCACAACCTGTAAGTTGGGAAGTTATGTGGAACCAAGAAAGGTTGTAAACATCCGGGTCCATCTTTCTGAGTCTTAGAAGAACCAGTTAGCTGTCAGCAAGAAACAGCTGTCTCTCACCAAGGAGAGCTGGTGGCAGGCCTGGGTCAACAGCTGCTGCGCGGGCCGTATCGAGACAGTAGATGCCAAATACCGTAACATTGCACCCGCTCAAGTTCAAATCCCAGCCACGTCATTAACGAGCTCTGCCACGCTAGGAGTGTCAAACTAATTTAGACTCTGCTCCCTCTTCCATAAAACAGAACCGTTTATCTGTCATCAAGATGACTACACGAATTCCGTGCAAAATCAAAGCAAAGGCTACCGCTCGTGTCCGACACCAAGGGGGCATTTGGCAAGCACCAAGGAGCTGCTACTAAAGAGAAAACCGTGTATATGCCACAAAGTGCATCACGCATATAAAAATAACAGCAACGTCCTATTTCAAAGTATGCCTGCAAGGGCCAAACCACTATATCCGAGCCCTGCTGCAGGGTAAAGCTACGGAGGTAGCGGAACGCCAAAGAAAGAATAACTTTCCTTCGCCTCCGCGTTTTCTCAGCACATTTTCCAGAGAAAGGAAAGAGCCCACCCCCCAGGGAAGCCCCGGGCCTCGAGGATCGATGAAGACTCCCCAAAAGATCCTGAATCGTCCCTCGGACCCCCAACCCCGCGGCCGCCTCACCTGGGGGCGCAGCCGGGGAGTCTCAATCGCTCGGCGTGCACCACGCGCCGCCCTGGCACAGACAGGAAGAGACCGCGAGTCGCGGGCCGACGCTTTTAACTAAGGTGAAAACTTCCGGGTCAGCGGGGACAATGCGTGCGCAAAATGACACGGTTTGTTCAAGGGCCAATCCGGAACAAGAATGTGAAGGCGCAAAGGAAAGCCGTAAATCCTTTGCGCACGCGCACTTGCAGAAGCGGCCCCATAAGCGTGCCTGGCGGCTGTTCTAACCTTCAGTACTTTCCTTCTTGGGGCGGTGGAGGGGGGAGGAGGGGGGGGGAGGTGGGGCTTGCACAAGCTCAGAGAATTCTCTGAGGCCAAGCCGCCATGTCTAGTGACGGCGGAAGTCAGGCTCGCGCTCTCCACCGTGTTCCGCCGCGGGCTCCACGCCCCACCTGCCGCCGGTTTTGAGTAGGGCATCCGGTTCGGTACCCCTCTCGCTCCTCGTCCAGGTTACAGTCGCTTCACAGGCACGCGTTCGCTGTAGGCTCGGGAAGGAAGAGTGAGCCTGGTGGTCACGATTGCCCTCCGCTGGTCCTGCCCCCCCCCCCCCCCCCCCACGTGCATGCGCGAGCCCCTCTCCCAGGTCGGCCTCCCCCACGCTTGCACGCCCGGGGTTGCTGCGGGTCTGAGCCTCCCAGAGGGGGCCCTTTCTGGTTTGACCTCTCTTCACCCCATGCCAGGGTACCCCCATCATCTCTCTTCGACCCCTGAAGCTCCAGCCGCCTCTTCATAGCTTGAGGGTACGGGAGGAGCTCCGGACGTGGGACCAGGTGCTGTGTCCAGCAGGTGGCCTGGGGGTCAAACCCCACTGTTTGATGCATCTCGGCCATGCGTTGATGCGAGATCAATGGACGGGTGCAGGGGGGTCGGCACGGGTAGTGGGTGCCCCACCCTTGACCATGTGGCCAACTCGAAGATCTTGTGCCGGCCCTACACATCCCCCTCCTGTTTGTCGCCTCCTAAACCTAGACCCTGGAGTCTAGCTGGGACGTGGACTTGTTTTGGTTGGCTTGCCAGAGGCAGCGAACACTGTGGTTGCTCACCCAAGCCGGCTGGTGGGAGGATAATGGGGCAGCATGGAGCTCCTTACCTCCTGATGAGGTCTCTGCCTCCAAGGGGATGTTCCTTCTAGCCAGACCCCAAAGGGCTCAGCCACTTGACCGAAGGGGTCCTGCATAGATAGATCTCCAGTGACCCACTTGCCCACCACCCTGTGAGCATGCTTATAGTATGGGCTCAGTAGCTGTTTGTTTACCGATTGTAAGGGCTCTGCCCCTGCCCCTACCCCAATTTCGGGAGTGTTTTAGACCAGAGACTCTGGGCCTCCTTGGACTGCTGTCAGTCACAGTTCATGCCGTTGTTCAGAAGGACATACCCTGAAGGTGGCCTAAGCAGGGGGTTAGATCCCAGGCTGCAAGGGGGCACCAATATCCCCAGCCCCTGCAGCCTCTGGCCCTTATCGTTTCCCTGTCCTGGTGCGTGCAAACAGCAGCCTTGGGCCTACCACTGGGGTCTGTGGGGGATGAGGAGGGGATAAGTGAACTCCTACCTGGTCCTGGCAGAATGCTTTGTGATCCTTAGGGGCCCTACCTCGTCCTGCGGTTAGGGTTTCTGGGGAGGTGCTAGCTGGGGAAAGCAGGGAAGCTGAGAGGCAGAGGCACCAGTTACCCTTGCACTCAGCAGGATCCAGAGGGAGGCTCCCAACCCTGCCCCTTTCTCCTCAGAAGCTGAGAAGGCACCACCCCCTAAACCTCCGTTTCCCCCTTCATTTTTTTTTTTTTTAACGTTTATTTATTTTTGAGACAGAGAGCATGAACGGGGGAGGGGCAGAGAGAGAGGGAGACACAGAATCGGAAGCAGGCTCCAGGCTCTGAGCCATCAGCCCAGAGCCCGACGCGGGGCTCGAACTCACGGACCGCGAGATCGTGACCTGAGCTGAAGTCGGACGCTTAACTGACTGAGCCACCCAGGCGCCCCATCGGTTTCCCCCTTCAGCATAGAAATGAGAACAGAATCAGACAAGGCCAGTTTGGATCCTATGCCCTGGGCTGCTGGTGGTTACTTGATAATGGACGTCTGTATAGAACTTGAAAGAGTGGCCTGCTGTGCATTGGAGAGCAGGAGGGAGGTCTTGCCATAAAACCCCATGGGGTGGGAAATAGCGGGGGGGATGGTCACCTTGCATAGCTAAAATTCACAAGAGTCCCTGAGACTGACTCCAGTGAGCTGCTTTGGGCCTTTAGGAGAGACCCAAGGTGGAGCCAAGACTCCTGGCAGAGGACAGAGATGTGCTATCCCCTCTCAGGTAAGGGGCCTGTGTAAAGGGCGTGGCAGGTGGCCAGACAACTTTCCTAGGATGCAGGCTCCCAGGTCTGTGACTTTGGCACAAGCCCCAGTCCAGTGACTGACAATTTGAGGGAGTTGGGTTCCTCATGTGGGACTCCCACTTCCTCTCTAGTAACCTGCATGACCAGGGTTCTCACTCCTGAAGCTCTGTGTATGTGACCAGTGAATGTCGTGAGGTGCTTTCCTGGTGCTGCTCCCAGCATTAGCCCTGGGGTGTGGGGCAGTGCACTTAGGCAGCAGGGTTCTATAAAAACGGGGAGGGCATGCAGATCTTCCACAGACCCTGTAGCTAGCCCCCATCTAGACACACCCCCAATGCCAGTACCCACCTTCAATTGGAGCTGCAACCCCCTGAGTTCAGGCAGACTCATGCCTGCCTCAACAGCAATAAGGCCTTTGTGTGGTGGGCAGAAACCGGATAATTCATTCTGAGGAGAGGCCCTTTCTGTGGAGCCAGAGCAGAACTTTTTTGCAAGAGCTTGAAGCTCCTTCAACAACAGTGCACCCATGGGCACGAGAAGTCCCAATTTTGGTAATCCTCATGGAGCACCAGAGGACCCGGCAGTGAGAGGCCCCAGGGAGTGCACGGGGCCTTCGGCCATTGGTGGAAAGGGCTCACTCACTGGGGCACCCACATAGCCAGCAGTTGCACTCCTTCGTGTGCGGCAACTGTGGGCAAGTCCTTCGTGTGTACCTGGGTAGGCACATGGGCAGCGGCCCTCCAAGTGCTCCTCAGCGACTGCTCCATCCATCATCCTTCGGCATGGTAGGTTCCACACAGGACTCCATACCGAGCCCTGACTTTGTCCCCGGACAGGGAGACAGAAGACCCTGAGTCAGAGCATTCAATGTCCAGATACCCAGAGCATCAAGAAAGGGAGTGGGATAAGCCCAGTGCCTCCTGAGACACACACACACACACACACACACAGCATGAGCAGAAAGTTGGGGCAGTCAGGATGGGTTGCTGGATGCCATACATGAGGTGAATCAGCTCAACAAAATTAGATGTGTTTATGTAAGGCAGGAGCCACGAGATAATGAGCAGAAGATGAGGGTGACATAAATGGCTGGGGAGGCCTCACCAGCCCATCCTGAGCAAGCAGGGTTAGCGTCACCTTTGGAGCTGGGGGTTCTCAAATGGGGCACATATTAGAATCAACTGTGGAGTTTTGACACACATGCTCGAGCCCCAACCCAGAGGTTCCAGCGATTTCATTGGTCTAGAGAATAGCCCGCTCACCCAGGCTTTTCAGAGCTACCCACGTGTCTCCCACCTCCAACTCTTGTTCCCCTAGCGAGGCTGCAAATGGCAGATCGTTTCTGGGGCCCGAACTCCCAGAAGTCTGACTCGAAGCAAGGGCTATCAAACACCCGCTTGGCTCGGACAGGCGGCACTGCTCGTTTGTCTGGGCCGCCGTTTCCCGGGCGACCACGCAAGTTCACGCCTCGCCTACTGGGTGTGGATGGCCGCGGTTGCCATGACAGCCGGGAGTCCTGGGGTTGGACAGCCGGGGCGGCGGGACTACGTTTCCCTACAGCCCTCGCGAGGGCTCCGGCTCTCCGGCGGAGGCACTGGGCCCTCAGTGCCGCGACGGCCCGTAGGGAGAGGGAAGAAGGCTTCGTGCTGCGTGCGAGGCGGGGACCAGGGCACCCGGGCGGGCCGCCCCCCAGCTGGTATGTGGCGTTCGGCGCGTACCCGCGACCCCAGCTTGCGAGGCGGGCTCCTCCGGGCGCTCAGCGCGGCCGCCGCCCCCTGTTCCCTCCACACCCTGGCGCGTAGGGCTCCCGGCAGAGGCCGCGCGTTTCCGGTCCGCTAGCCCAGGGTCCGGGCTGGCCACTGCAGGTGCGGCCTTCAGTTCCGGCGGCGGGGCGGCCCTAGTTCTGGCTCCCGCGTGCCCAATCTTGAGTGTGGAGACTGAGGCCCACGTGAGAGGCACCCGGCCCAGGACCCGTCGTCGCGACTCTCAAAATCAAGCCCATATCCTCCGCTTGGCCGACGCGGCCTCCCGACTGCCTCCAGTCCCGCCTCCCGTCCTTTGCGCTTGCCGTTTCCCTTTACTTGTCCCCAGACACAGCGGCTCCTCTTCCTCCTTCAGTCCCAGTTAAGTGTGGCGCTACCCCGCGTTTGTTATTCTTCACCTCACTAATTTGATTTTCCTCCTGTTCATTCAAGCCCTGTAAGGATCCCCCGGTTGGCTCCGCCGCACCCACCGACCCAGACACGGTAGATGGCCTGAGAGTGCTGAAACTTCCGTGTCCTCCAGGGCCAGGGCCAGGAAGATGGAGGCACCGTGGGGAGGACAGGCACAGAACGGAGTTTTGCCCGCACTCGGGGCACTCCTGCCCTATGGGGTCATGCACTGCGTGTACAGTGTAGAATAGGGCAGATGGTTGTCAGCCTCAGTGGGCTGTGCCCAAGCTCTGAGTAAGGTCAGCCCCACTAACCTTTTTCCGGTGTGCTGTTGTCATGTTCTTCAGGGCTCAGCCTGGGACACGTTCATCTCTCAGCCCCCTGTTTGCCCCAAGGTGGCTGCTTTGTGCCCTGGTCCCATCCACCAGCAGCCCCGGAAACCCATAGAAAGACTGGGTGAGCACTCAGGGTGCAGGGCATGCTCATCCAGGGCAGATGAGAGGTCACTGGGACGGCTGCAGTGCAGGGTTGGGACAGGCTCCCAGGAGCCCTCAGGTCCGTGACTGGAAGGAAGGTCATCCAGGGACAAGTAGGGCAGTTTAAAGGTGTAGACTGGGAGCAGGGCAAGAGAGGCAGGGAGACTCTTCCCTGGTCTGCAGCTTCCGTCTGCTGTCTAGTGCTGGGAGGCAGGTTTCTGTCACCGTAGATGAACAGAGGAAGATACCTATGGGAGCAGGGTGTCTGGGGACAGTTCTGGAGATGCCCTGGGTACATGGCTAATGGTTGGCCCTTGGTCCCCACATCCTGTAAGTTTGGGGTGCCTTCCTGCTAGGTGGGAGCTGCTCCTTTTTCCTGGGACCACCCAGTCTTACCTGATCCTCTCCATCAGCACGGATCAGGAGAGCTCCCCCACATAACACACTCATCCTATGAAGGGTGCTGGACCAGTCTCCATATTAATATTCTGTGGCTGTTATAATAAATTATTACCAATTAGGTGGCTTAAAACAAGAGAAATTTATTCTCAGTTTTGGAGGCCAGAAGTCTGAAATAAAGATGTCAGCAGGGCTCCACTCTTAAGGCTCTGAAAACCATCCCATGCAACTGTCCTGGCACCTGGTGGGTCCATTTGTAACTTGGGTCATGGCGCCAACACTCAATCTTGGCCTTCTCTTCTCTCTGTCTCTCTCTTATAAGGATTCTTACTTTTGGATTTAGGACCCACCCAGGGAGTTCAGGATGATCTCATCTCAAGATCCTTAACTACATGTGCAAAACTCCTTTCCCAGCTAAGGTACTTTCACAGGTTCTGGGGGTTAGGGTATGGATGTATCTTTTGGGGGTGGGGGGACCATTCAGTCCAGTACAGCTTTCTTCGGTGGCATCTGTCCAGTCCTGAGTGACCTGACACTCCAGACCACCCATCCCGTGGCCTGTCCACTGATTCCTTGGTGATTGGCTGTCTCTAGTTGGCCAGGCTGTCCCAGATGTGTTCTTCAACCCTGGTGGGTCCTTGGCCTCTGGGTCCCTAAGGTTCCAGGAGGTCATGTAGAATGCTGGCCTGGGGACCTGCTCTGGCCGCCAGCTATTGTGCAAACCAGGGTATGAGGCCAGCAGCCATGACCCTGTAGGGAAGCATTTACTGGAAGCCCTGGGGCGGAGGCATGGCAGGCACCCAGGTCCCACTCACTGTCCTTCATACCTGGAATGCAGTGACCTGGTGTCCTGTCAGAGAGACCTGGATCCTGGCTAAGAGGCTTCCAGGATGTACATTTGTGGAAGCCCTGGTTCCTCCCCAGGGATGATACACAGAAACCTGAGTGCCTTCCCTCCTGCTGCATGGCGCTCACCGTGGGGCCCCTCTCCTCTCTGTGAGGGGCCAGAGTTCGCTCTGGAGTGACAGCTGTATGAGGAAGAGAAGAGTGATAGTCCCCACATCCGTGCTTATGGCTTCCCCCACAATTCTGTAGTTGGCCCCCTGCAAGGTCAGCCTGATCTTTGGGAGGCTGACCAGGGAACTCTGCAGAACTTTTGGTGCCTAGAGGCAGAGGCTGAGGGGGTGCAGAGGACGCTGGGGAGGTGGGTGGGATGGGCCTGCTTTTCACAGCTCTCTGTGACTGGCATTCACCCACCAGAGGGCGAAGCCCATGCCTGTGAGAGGCAGAAGCTGAATGCTGTGCATGGCAGTCGGAGCCAGTGGCTAAACTGAGTGTGGAGGACACGGCTCCATGGTCAGACAGAGCGGGGCACACCCTGTGCCCTTGCCAAGTCACAGCTTCCCACCTGTAAATCAGTACTGGCAGTGCCCGGGGGCTTGAGACACCATAAAGCATCACCCCGTGCTCCAGCTTGTGGCCCATCATGTACAGCAGATGTGTCTAGCTTCCCATCAAGAGTTTTCTTGAAATGAGTGGATTAAGAGACCCTTGGCTGAAGAAAAGTATGGGCCTGGGGAGAATGCAGAGGTTCAGCTTCTGATGTGAAAACTGCTTGGTGTGCAGTCAGCGTGGCCAGGTGGGAGAAGTTTTTATTTTATCTATCTATCTATCTATCTATCTATCTATCTATCTTCAAATTTAACCATGCATCCTGTATATATGTTTTTTACCATTTAATTTTAAAATTTACATTCAAGTTACTTAGCATATAGTGCAGCAATGATTTCAGGAGTAGATTTCTTAATGCCCCTTACCCATTTAGCCCACCTCCCCTCCCACAACCTCTCCAGTAACCCTCTGTTCTCCATATTTAAGAGTCTCTTATGTTATGTCTCCCTCCCTGTTTTTGTATTATTTTTGCTTTCCTTCCCTTATGTTCATCTGTCTTGTGTCTTAAAGTCCTCATATGAGTGAAGTCATATGATATTTGTCTTTCTCTGACTGACTAATCCACGTAGTTGCAAATGGCAAAATTTCATGCTTTTTGATTGCCAAATAATACTCCATTGCATATGTATACCACATCTTTATCCATTCATCAGTCGATGGACATTTGGTCTCTTTCCATACTTTGGCTATTGTTGATATTGCTGCTATAAACATTGGCGTGCATGTGCCCCTTTGAAACAGCACATCTATATATTGGATAAATACATAGTAGTGCAATTGCTGGGTCGTAGGGGAGTTCTATTTTCAATTTCCTGAGGGACCTCCATACTGTTTTCCAGAGTGGCTGCACCAGCTTGCATTGCCACCAACAATGCAAAGAGATCCTCTTTCTCCGCATCCTCGCCAACATCTGTTGTTGCCTAAGTTGTTAATGCTAGCCATTCTGACAGGTGTAAGATGGTATCTCTTTGTGGTTTTGATTTGTGTTTCCCTGATGATGAGTGATGTTGAGCATTTTTTCATGTGTCGGTTGGCCATCTGGGGGTCTTCTTTGGAGAAGTGTCCATTCATGTCTTTTGCCCATTTCTTCACTAGATTATTTGTTTTTTGGGTGTTGAGTTTGATAAGTTCTTTATAGATTTTGGATACTAACCCTTTATCTGATATGTCATTTGCAAATATCTTCTCCCATTCTGTTGGTTGCCTTTTCGTTTTGCTGTTTTTCCTTCATTGTGCAGAAGCTTTTTATTTTGATGAGGTCCCAATAATTCATTTTTGCTTTTGTTTCCCTTGCCCCTGGAGACGTGTTGAGTAAGAAGTTCCTGTGGCCAAGGTCACAAAGGTTGTTGTCTGTTTTCTTCTCTAGGATTTTGATGGCTTCCTGTCTTATGTTTAGGTCTTTCACCCATTTTGAGTTTATTTGTCTGTATGGTGTAAGAAAGTGGTCCAGGTTCGTTCTTCTGCATGTCGCTGTCCGGTTTTCCCATTTGCTGAAGAGACTGTCTTACTCCATTGGATATTCTTTCCCGCTTTGTCAAAGATGAGTTGGCCATCCGTTTGTGGGTCCATTTCTGGGTTCTCTATTCTGTTCCATTGATCTGAGTGTCTGTTTTTGTGCCAGTACCATACTGTCTTGATGACTACAGCTTTGTAATACAGCTTGAAGTCCGTATATTTCATTTTTACCTAACACTTTTGAAGACCTTGCTTTTCTCATTACAAAAGCATTGTTTAAAACACACAAACACGTACCTCTGTCCCATGCATTACTGTGCCTGTGGCCCGAGCTCAGATGACATCCTGGATGCTGCAGAATGGACTCACCCAGGCAGACACCTGGGCACACCAACTGCAGGAATATTTATGCTCGGGTATATTCTGTTGTTTTGTTTTGTTTTTGAAGTACAGGTCATATAATATAAATGAACCATTTTGAAGTGTACAATTCACTTTGGTTTTTAGTATAATTTTTAGTTTTTAATGTATTTGCTATGTTGTGCAACAATCACCATTGTCTAATTCCTGAACATTTCCAGCACCCCAAAATGAAATTGCATACTCATTAAGCAGTTACCCCCCATACTTCCTTCCCTCAGCCCCTGGCAATTACCAATACAGTCTTTGTCTCTGGACTTGCCTATTCTGGATTTTTCACATAAATGGAATTGTACAGTGTGGTCTTTTTGTGTCTGGCTTCTTTCACTGAGCTTACTGTTTTCTGAGGTCCAATCACGTATTAGTATTTCATTCCATTTTATTGCTGAGTAATACTTCCTTGTATGAACAGACCACATCTTGTTTATCCATTCTTCAGGCGATGGACATTTGAGTTATTACTAGCTTTGGGCTATTATATAAAAAATGCTGTAGTGAACATTTGTGTACAAATTTTTGCTTGGATAGTGGTTTTCACTCCTCTTGGATAAATATTTAGGAGTGGGATTGCTGTGTCATGTGCTAACTCCACGTTTAACCTTTTGGGGAATTGCCAGGCTGTTTTCTACAGTAGCTAGCTCCATCGTTTTCCATTCCCACCAGCTGTGTGGGAGTACATTGTGCAATTGCCTTTTTTTCTTCCAGCTCTTTCTGCCTATCTGTCCTCATTAGGACAAAGTCTGAGTGTGGTGAGTTAGCTGGAAGAGGCTGATCAGTCCACCCACACTGGGTCCACACAACCCAACAGTTTTGTCAATCCCAGTGTACAAGTGATACTTTTTGAAACCTGGACCCCCAATGTGTCTATTTTATTTGCACAGCAAGCCGCTCATTCTAGAGAAAGCTCCTCCCTTGACCTTCCCCAGGCAGGCCATCAGGACCCTGCAGGAGTCATGGCCACTGAGCCTGGCTCCATCAGCCCTGGGCATGGTGTCTGTTGCAGGTTAGATTCATATCCATCTGTTGTTGGGATGGTCAGCACTGGAGGGCAGAAGGAACCCACAACTGCTGTTCTTGGAGAGCTGCAGACAGGCAGAAACCCAGTAACAGGGTGGGATAGCAGCCACTTCCCACCTGGAAAGAATATCTGTGGACTCAAATCCATAGGTGCTTGGGAAAGAGATGTTTCTCTCTCAGCCTCCCACTGGCTCCCATGGTGACAGATCACTCTGTTAGGGCCCCATGGACAGTCTGGCACTGGGGGACAACATGCTTGGCCCAGTGGCACCCAGATGTCCTCAAACTTGCTTGAAGTCCCTCATTTTGGGGCTCTGAGCACCTCTGCTTGGGTCTCAATCTCCAGGTGGTTAAATTGCCAGTTGGAGAAACCAAGGCACAAAGTGGTAGTTGCCACAATGGGGAAGGTGTTGGATTTCCAAGGTATTAGCCCTGATCAGTACCACCCATGGGAGAGGGAACCAGCAAGGATCAATATCCTTATGGGCCTGAATGTGGCCCCATGAAACCTTAGTCAACCCAGATGCTAAGTGGCTTTGAGATTCAGATGGAGAAAGGTAGCCTCATCTGTCCTGGGTCTAAGGCCAGTGTCACACAGGCCTGGAGGCTACAGGAGGTTTGGCAGTTACCACATGTGACCCGAGTGAGGACTGTCCTTATTGCCATCTTTGTTTCTTTGGAGAATGCCCCAGACCATTGACTTGCTGAACATGTGACCATACAAACCACCCTTAATATGGGTCCTTCCACTTCCCATGCTCCATTGATGGCCCAGCTGCTTCTATGACCCCTCAAGATCTGTGGAACGTGTCAAACTCTGTATTTTCACCTTTTATGTACATAATTTTCACTCCAAAACATTTTCCTCCAGATCACTGACTGTCAACAAATCTTTCCCATTGTGGTTGTGATGTCCATGGGCAAAATAATCCACCAGAGACTGTTGAGAGCAGCATCCTGAAAAGAACCACATCTGGTTACTCTGAAGTGTCCTTGGCTGAAAATGTGTAGAGAGATTTGGTTAAATGCTTCCTTTTAGTTCTTTTTAGTTAGCTAGATTCTTTTTAGTTCCAAGCCAACTTATTTCAGGTCACTGGTGCCCCTGGGCACCTGCTTTTTAGAAATTTGCAAAAATGACAGAAAAGCAACAGTCGGTCAAGGAAAAGTTGGTGAAAACAGTTTCATCAAATAGACTCAGATTTCTGGAACTTTTGATAAAGGAATATCTATCTGCCTTCCACAGAAAAGGGAACAGAATGAAAGAACAAGAGCCCAAGCTTTTGTGCTCAGTGAAGTGTTGATTTAGTGCACTTACATACTCAAACTCCAGAGGCTGTGCTGGGCAAGTCCATATTTGTTCTGGAGGTAGCAAGAACTTAGGAAGAATTCTCATTCTTACCATGGACTCTTTTTTTTTTTTTTTTAATAAAAAGTTTTTTCAAGTTTATTTTTGTGAGAGAGAGACAGAACGTAAGTGGGAGAGGGGCAGAGAGAGAAGGAGACACAGAATCTGAAGCAGGCTCCAGGCCCCGAGCTGTCGGCACAGAGCCTGATGCAGGTCTCAGACTTGTGAACCAGGAAATCATGACCTGAGATAAAGTCGGAGGTTTAACCAACTGAGCCACCAAGGTACCCCTACCATGAACTCTTTAACAGGTCAATCCTCTCTTAGTGACTGTCCTTGATCAGTAACCTAATCAACGTGCAAGTCCTCTTCTTCCTCCTTTCCATATTCCCACCCATCAGGTGGGCCTTCTCTGTCTGACCCTTCCATGTATGTTTGCTGCACATCAGATTCACTCCCCCTGCTCTGCATATTTTAGTTATGGCCCGCCAAGTGAGCCCCTACCCAGATGGGACTGTTCTGAGCTGCATGTGTATTAGATTCCAGGCTAAACTTTCATAGTTTTGTTTAATCTGAATGGCATCTTGATGCACATACTGTGTTTTCCCAGTAAACCATATGAAGAGCTCAGAAAAAGCCACTGTTGTAGGGAGAATAATGCACCCCACCTTCCTCAAAAGATGTATGTGTCCTAGTCCCTAGAACCTATGAATATGTTATTTCACACAACAAAAGGGACTAGAAGGTGTGATAATGGATCTTGATGCGGGAGATTATCCTGGCTTATTTATGATGGGCCCAATGTAATCACAACATCTTTGTATAAGAAGAGGCAGGAGGGGCAGAGTCTGATGTTTCACTGCTGGCTCTGAAGATGGAAGACAGGGCCACAAGACAAGGAAAGTAGGTGGGATCTAGAATCTAGAAAAGGCAAGCAAACAGATCCTGCCTTTGAGCCTCCAGAAGGAAGCAACGCTGCTGAAACCTTGCTTTATGTGAGATAATAAATTTGCATTGTTTTAGCCACTAAATTTGTGGTGATTTGTTATAGCAGCAATGGGAAACTAACAGCCACAGTGGCATTTGGAAATAGTCATAGCGGGCATCAGGCCTACCTGGTGTTGGTTGTTGCTGGAGTGAACAGGGCCCCTCCATTCAGCTGTTTGCATTTACATTTACCATACCCGTTTTGTGGGTATACCCAAAGACAACTCAATCTTTTACAGAAACCTAGAACATGTATTCTGGAGAGACATTCTATTATTGAAAAATCAATCCTTGGTAGACATAAGAGGATTTATGAAGGAGGTAAACTCTACCACTGGTCACTATGCCATGAATGACCTGTAACCATCAACAGGTTTTGATCTGAAAACATTCAAACCAAAGAAAAACCCATTGGTATGATATATGTAATAAAATTTCCCATCGAGCCTCAACACAAGAGAATTCTTTTTGGGGAGAACCTAGGAATGTGACCAGGTGGGCTCAGTTCCACTTCAGTGACACAGCTTACTGCCTTACTGACTGAAAACACTAAAACTAACTCCTGCCCAAACCATGCTTCACAGGTTGGCTAGGGCACTACTCATTACATTCACTGTCACTCATCA
This sequence comes from Panthera tigris, assembly GCF_018350195.1. Taxonomy (NCBI): domain Eukaryota; kingdom Metazoa; phylum Chordata; class Mammalia; order Carnivora; family Felidae; genus Panthera; species Panthera tigris. The sequence goes on from NC_056674.1 coordinate 249,573, forward strand.
GGGTCCCTGACAACGGAACAGCCACTATCTCCAACATAGCTGGACACTAATATGAAAGATAGAAAAGGAATTCTCGGGGTCTCACACCTCTTAATTGAAAGTGTAGCCCAACAGCTGCAGGGTACTTCTTCTCACCGCTCATTGGCCAGAATGAATCACATGACAGGGTCTCTCATGAGGCTGTAGTCCTCTGAAGCATGATGGGTTCAAGGGTCCACTACCAAGATGGCTCACTTATATGGTTGGCAAGTGGTTCCTGTCTAAAGGGCTTCTCCGTAGAGCTGCTTGAGTGTCCTCATGACATGGGAGTTGACTCCCCTCGCCCCCCAGAGCAAGCGATTCAAGAGTCCAAGTCACACACTGTCACTTATGCCATATTCTACCGGTGACACAGACCATCCCTGATTCAATGTAGGAGAAAACCATACCAACAAAGGTGTGACTATCAGGAGGTGAGGATTGTTGGCAGTCCTCTTGAATGCTGGTTACTATACCATCTAAGTGAGAAGCGTAAGGAAAAGCTTTTGCTGGTAGTCCAACTTCATCAAGCATCAGAAAGTCCATATGAGCAAGGAGTTGAATGGCTGCTGGGATGGCTAGGAGTACGGTAGCCTTTGAGTCCAGTCAAAACCAGGGACTTCCTGGGAGACATTGTGTGTCCTATGGTACAGATGGACTAAAATACCCAACAATCCCCTTTTCTCTTCCTGCATCCACAAACCTATGCTTTTCAGGCTCCCTGAAGTTACCCAGAGCCACGTGAATGAGTTCTGGCTAATGGAATGTGGACAGGAGTGATGGATAACTTAAAATGGCCTACATCATCTTTTTCACTTGTTTCATCAGTCAGCTGGACAGAGGAGATTCAGCAGAAAATCCTGAGAAGGACACAAAGAACAGCAGAGACCCAGGATAGAAGGAGCTTGGGTACCTAAATCAAGGACAATCTTCTAGGAAGGTCACTTGACCCACTTGAGACTGTGACATGAGCAAAAAGGAAGTCTGTATTGTGTTGAGCCACTGAGATCCTGGGATTGTTTGTTAGTGTAGTCACTGTTATGTGCTGTTAGTGAATACATCTTTTTAAAAAACTAAAATCATAGAGCTCCTGTCTGGCTCAGTCAGAGCGCGTGACTCTTGATCTTGGGGTCATGAATTTAAGCCCTAAGTTGGGCATGGAGCCTACTTAAGAAAAAAAGAACTAAAATTGTGACTCTCATGCAAGTATAAAATGAACATGTGTCAAAGATTTTGTTTCTTAATAAGGTGTTACAACCAGTTTTTTGAGGGTGGAAGAAGGGACCATAAGCAAGGAATACTAGGAATGCAGTTTAAATGTTGAAAAGGCAAGGATATGAATTCTCCCCTAGAACCTCCAGAAAGAGGGTAGCCTTCCTGCCACTCCAATTTCAGCTCAATGATACTGATTTCAGACTTCAGGCACCCAGAACTATGAAAGAATACATTTCCGGTATTTTAAGCCATCAGGTTTGTGGCAATATGTTATAGCAGCCACAGGAAACTAATACACTGTCCTTCATTTCTGCTTCTCTGTGTGGGCTCCGTTCTCTTGACAGGTTCTCCCTTCATGGAGACACGAAGGCTGCACCTGTACCTGCTGACAGGTATTCAGGGTTTAAAGTTCCACAGGAAATGCAAGCCCTAATAGTTCAGAAAGAATCCCTGCCCCGTGAAACCCACAGGTCCAAGTAGGTCATCTGCGGATCCTGAGTCAATCCTGAGGGCCGAGGGGAATTGGATGCTGTCTGCCTGAGTCATGCATTCACACTTGCCCAAACCCAAATTGAGAGTGGGGGCAACTGAGAGACTTTTACACAGAAAAGAACGATCCCAGCTCGGACGTGTTATCGGACCCGCGCCCCCGGCTCCCACGGCCTGGCCTCGCAGGCGCGCTCTGGGACCACTGAGAGTAAGGTCTCCACGCCGCCCAGAGCAGCCCGGAAGTGGCTCGGCCAAGTGGGGTCGGGACGGAAGTGCGGTCGCCCGAGAGTCGGTGGGCTCTGCTCGCTCTTCCGTGAGCCACGTAGGTCATTTATTTGTGTAGCATCCCTTCCCCCTGCCCGTTCGTTCACTCACTTGTTTTTCATCCCCGGCCCCCGCTTTCTGGTTCCGCCTGTCGCCTCTCGTGCGCTAAACTGCGCGGTCGGCATCTCCCGATGCATTTGTCCGTCTATTCACCCTTTCATTCGTTACTCCTGCTCTCGTTCCCTAGGCCCGCCAACATTCCTAACTCCGTTCATTCATTCATTCATTCGTTCAGACCTCCTCCCGGCGCTCCTGGTTCCCGCTTCCGAGCCTTTGCATGTGCCGGCATCCAACCTCCACTCTCACTTGCCCGGTGTGATCCAAGCCCAGCGCTTCCTGAGACCAAAACCCCCTTTGGACGTCTCCTGCTCAGTGTCCCTCCCCTTCTCCCACTTTGTATTTTTTCACCCAGTCCCCAGTAGGTGAGAGCCCGGGCATTGGGGTTGGGAGTAGACACAAATAGTCACTTGTGACCCGTCGGATGAGAGCCCATTGGCGTGGGAGACGGGACCTTACTGGGGAGGTGGCCACAGACCATGGTGATTAGGCATTCTGGGGGGAAAAGTGGAGGAAAAGGCTTTCAGGCGGAAAAAGAGCACGCAAGGTGAGTATGAGGACGGTGGGAGGCTGGAGCAGTGAAGGCAATCGGGACGACCTTCAGGGATTTGGATACTATCCCAAGATGGGCAGACTCCCAGGCGGTTAGGCCCGGTTAGAGGGGACGGAGGGCTGGGCAGCTCTGAAGCAGAAGTCCTGCCTGGAGGGATATCCCTGCCAGACTCTATCCTCAGAAACATGGGACTCCTGAGGCCAGGTCTTCTGGTCCTTCAAGAAACAAAAACGGACTTTTTTTTTTTTTTTTAATTCTGATGATTAAAAAAAAGTTTTTTGACATAATTATAAATTCCCATCTGTAAGAAATAATACAGAGATCTTATGTAGCTTTTACCCAGTTTTGTCCAATGGTACCTTTTTGCAAAACTCCAGTACAGTATGATAACCATATCAAATAGATAGTAAGGATAAGGAATATTTCCATCACCTGATTCTTTAAGTTGCCCTTATAGCCACACCTACTTCTCTCCTGCCTCCATCCCCTCCTTAAGGCTTGGCTTTCTGTTTTCTATTTCTACAATTATGTCATTTCAAGAATGTTATATACATGAAATCATGTAACAACCTTTTGAAATTGGCTGATGACTTTTTTTTTGGAAAGTCTTTTTTTTGAAAGTTTACTTATATTTGAGAGAGAGAGAAAGAGAGCATGAGCAGGGGGGAGGGACAGAGAGAGAGGGAGAGAGAGAATCCCAAACAAGCTCCATGCTGCCAGCACAGAGCCTGACACAGGCCTTGATCCCACAAACTGTGAGATCATGACCTGAGCCAAAATCAAGAGTTGGATGCTCAACCAACTGAGCCACACAGGTGCCCTTTGGCTGACGACTTTCTAAAAAAATTAACACTTTTAATACGTACAGTTGTTGTTTTTTAGTATATTCACATTTTTGTGCAATCATCACCATGATCTAATTCCAGGACATTTTTATCACCCTAAAAGAAATTTCATACCCAATTAATCAAATTATCCATTCCTTCCTTCCCAGTTCCTGGCAGTCACTAATCTACTTTCTGTTTCTTACAGATTTGCCTATCCTGGACATTTCAGATAAATAGAACCATTCAATGTGAAGTCTTTTGTGTCTGGATTCTCTCACCTAGCATAGTGTTTTCAAGGTTCATGTATCCTATAGGATGTAACCATATTGCATTCCTTTTTACGGCAGAATGATATTTGATTGTAAGTATCTGCCACGTTTTGTTTATCCCTTCATCAGTTGATGGACATTGGCCTGTTATCATTTTTTGGCTGCTATAGTAATTATATATATTATATATTATCTGTATTACTGTATTATCTGTACTACAGCTATGACATTCATGTGCAAGCTTTTGCATGGATACTTTTTTTTTTTTTTTTTTTTTGCTTCTCTGCTTCTTGGTTACATTTAAAACCTTGACCAGGAGAAAGAAAGAGGAAAAGAGACAGGAAAAGAAATGGGGGAAAGCTCAAATTCTCCTTAGCAACAGTTTCCTCACGCACAGCACTGCCACAGATCTCTGTTTTTTAAAAAAATTGAAAACACACACAAGATTAAGGAGGAAAAAAATGGAAAAAGGATGCCCCAAGGTGGGTCATGTAGCTCTTTGTGTGTGTGTGTTTAAAAAAGCTGCCTGGACACACTTTCATTTCTCTTTAAAAAAAATTTTTTTTTCTTTTTTAATGTTTATTTATTGTTGACAGAGAGAGAGACAGAGCATGAACAGGGGAGGGTCAGAAAGAGAGGGAGACACAGAATCTGAAGAAGGCTCCAGGCTCTGAGCTGTCAGCACAGAGCCCGACGTGGGGCTCAAACTCACAGACCGCGAGATCATGACTTGAACCGAAGTCAGACGCTCAACTGACTGAGCCACCCAGGCGCCCCACACTTTCATTTCTCTTGCATTGATACCCTACTAGTAGAATTGCTGAGTCACGTGGAACTCTGGGTTTAACCATTTGAGGAACTGCCAGAGTGTCCGTCCCCCCCCCCACCCCCACCCCCACCCCCGGCCAGGCCACACCAGTTGACATTCCCATCAGTATCTGATTACTTTTTAACATTCATTGGTAACTAATTTAAATTTTTACAAAACATTTTGCAAGGGAGCAGTCAAGCAAGACTGGCTATCCAGTTTGCAGCCTTTGGCATGCTGTGTGGGGGATCAATGGAACCAAGGAGTTGAGGAAGCCAGGGCAGAGGGCCCTGAGAAAAGCAGGGAGAGGAGGGGATGGTACAGAAGACCACAGACTGGGCACCTCGGTATATCCTTCAAACACTTGGACACAGAGGCAGGGACACTCACTTCCTGTGTTACTGACAGGCACAAGCACCCAGAGTTACTGTCAGAGGGTCCTGGGGAGGGGCCTTCACGGCCTGGCTGTGCTCACAGGCTCACCTTTGTGTCTCCAGGTCCAGAGGAAGCGCCCTGGGCCCTGTGGCTACCCTGTCTGGGAAAGGGTATGATGGCTGCCCAGAAGAACAAGGCATCAGCCCCGGCCCCCGGGGTCCTTCAGAGCACACCAGCCCCAATGGTGGGTGAGCCCAGCTCTGAAATCTATGGCAGGTGCTTCTGGGGTTCTGCTACAAGGAGGAAGAGGGGCTTCATGAGGCACTGGCCCAGCTCAGAGCTGTGCTGTCAGTGGTTTTAGCCAGAGGCATGCTCCGAGGAGCAGATGCTGGAGCTCTTGGTACTGGAGCAGTTTCTGGGCGTGCTGCCACCTGAGATCCAGGCCCACGTTCGGGGGGCAGCAGCCATGCAGCCCCGGGGAGGCTTTTGCCCTGGTGGAGGGGCTGCAGCAGGAGCTGGCCAGGACAAGACTCCAGGTGAGGGCAGGCTGGGCGGGGGCTGGGTCTGCTTCCTTCTGAACCTGGCTTATGGTCCCCCGTTGGGGCTGGTAGGGTTGGGGCACTGTGGGAGAATGATGGTGAGAGCTTGGTCTTTGCTCAGACCCCAGAGTAAGATGGATGCCCTCAAGATCACACATGTGATTGTTCTCAGCACTGTGTCTTCAGAATGTGGGGACACGGGGGACGCCAAGAAAGATGGAGCGTACCAATACGTGCCCCTTGTTTTCTCTGGATCTGCCTGGCCTGCCTGCTTTCCTGTCCCCAGGTCCCGGCCCCCAGTCCCCAAGAGGTGCTGGTCCCCAAGCCAGAGGAGCAATATGAGCAGGAGGTTCCCCTCTCCAAGCCCTAGTTCCCGGTACAGCACCTATCCATGCACTCGCTCCTACCTCATCCTGACAGCTGACCCTGGGGCCACCTTGCTAGTGGCCTGGGGATGACAGGTGCCCCTGGGGTTTGCCTCACTCTGGAGTGGGTGAATTGGAGCCCCTGGGATCATTGACAATTCCAGTGCATGCAGAATGAGGGCACCAGCTGGGCTATGGACTCTGTAAAGGACAGTAAGGGTGGTCAGGGGCGAGTGTGGATGGCCTTTGTTTGCTGTGGATGCATCACTGCAGGAAGGAGCAGCCAAAGATGCAAGTGTGGCCTCAGGGCCAATGAAGCCTCCTGCCCTTGGCATTTCTCCCCCAGGGATCTGGCTGCACAGCCACCCCAAGTCCTAGGTTTAGGTAGCTGGACCAGTCTGGTTGGGCTGAGACAGGAGCCTGATGTGGTCTAACAGTGCCTGGCAGCCACTGGGGTTCCTCCATGCCTGGCCAGGCTGCCTATCGGGTGGAGGGGACTGCTGAGGTGTCGGGGCAGAGATGAGGTGGGCAAGGAAGACAGACACAGCCAGGGTTTGGGTCAGGTAGTCACCTTAAGCCTCCTGGAATGAGGGTAGTTCACTTCTCGTGTTTCTACAGGTGACCAGGTCCATCTTTATCCTCAAAAACAGGTGTCCTCACTTCTCTGGTGCTTAGTGACCCCAGTGTGGAACAAGGGGATGGGAGCCAGGCCCTGGAGCTACCTTGTGCAGAGTTGGAGACCAAGTACAAGTGAGACAGGTGGATTTTGAACCTTTCCACCATTCTGGCTCCCACAGCCTCCCCTCCCGGCATCCTGCTGCCCGGGTAGGTGTGGGGACATGTGGGATGTGACACCATCTAGGCAGGCACAGTGGTCTCCTGGCATGCTCCCATCATAGCCAGGGCTGCCAGAACTCAACAGGGCAACAGCTTGACTCCAAGAGTTGGCCTTGGATGCTGCCTCTATGGGGAGAGTTGCAGCATCTGCGGCCCCTGTTTTCCTGTTCCAGACTGAAGAGGGGCCAGGGGCACCAGCTCAAGAAAGGTGGGGGTGATGGCCATGCTGGATCCAGCCAGCCCCAAGCTTTGCCCCCACTCTAGATCTGTCACAATCACATCGTTCCTGAGATCTGCTAGGCCCCTCTGCCCCATTCCCCAGGGTGCTTTGGGCTCTTAGGCATTTGCTTTCTCTTCCTCCTGTTTCAGACTACTGAGGCAAGGTGGAGTCGCCAGCACAGTGGCCCAGCAGGTGGCTCCAGGAAAAGGTGACATTCCCTGGATTGTGCTGAAGACTGACACTCCAGGCCACTCTGAGGGGGCTGCATCTGGAGGCCTGAGGGCCTGGGAAGACCCCAGACAAGCTCCGGTGGAGGCAAAGGACCAGGGGGCCCCCAGAGGGAAGCTGGAGCCTGCAGACTGTAGGAGGGACGGGGGCAGGCCCAGAAGCATCCAAGAGGGCCTGGTGCCCGGCCCCTTGCCTCTCCACAGGGAGCCTGCCTGCCGGTGCAGTAAGTGCCACAAGACATTCAGCTAGAGTTCCTACCTGCTGCAGCACCAGCGAGTGCACACGGGCGGGAGGCCCTGTGAATACCCGGTCTGCCACAGAGCCTTCAACTGGAACTCCAACTTCCTGGAGCACCAGCACGCACACAGGCGCGCGGCCCCACACCTGCCCGGCCTGGGGCAAGGCCTTCAGCCAGAACTTCAACCTGGCCGAGCACCTGAAGATACGTGGGGTCGCGCAGCTGCACGCAGCTGCACGCCTGTCCCGACTGGGTCAAGGCCTTCCTGCACGTGGCCGGCCTGTGGCAGCACCAGCGCGCACACTGGCAAGAGGCCCTTTGAGCGCACCCGGTGCAGCCTGGCCGAGCACAGGTGCAGGCAGACAGGTGAGTGGCCTTACACGTGCCGTGTGTGCAGCAGGTCCTTCGGCCACCGCTCCAACCTCAACGAGCACCGGGAGCGGCACGCGGGTGGCTCCACACCCTGACTCTGGGATGCCCCTGCCAGACTGTGAGTCTGAGTCAGCTCGGCCGGGCGCGAGGCACCCGATGCTGCCATCCGTGGACAGTGTGTGTTAAATCGCCATCCGCGTGCCCCACCGTCGTGGGCTCGGTGTGCTGCAGCACAGGGATGGCGACGATGCAGGCAGAGCGTCAGGCCGTGGAAACAGCCCCTACGATGACAATGGCAGTTTCACTGGTGACCCCCCTGGCTGCACACGGGTGGCAGGGAGGTAATTCACCAGGTGCAGGCGGTGGATTTTGATGCCGGGAGGGGTGTATCTGTGTAGAGGCCGGTGAGAATCGGAGGCTCCCACGGGCGTGGTGGTCTTGTCTCAGGACCCTGTGGGACTGAGACCCAGGGCCCAGTTGGCTGCCCAGGAGCAAGGGTTAGATGCGCCCCCTTCCCTGCCTCCCCTCCCCTCAGCTGGATCCGAGGTTGCACAGAATTTTTTCTCTTAAGCCGAGGGCCCACGGGCCGGGGCCAGAAGGTCAGAGGCCTTGCTCTGGGGCCCCTGGTGAGCATCAGGAGACCTAAGGGGAAGAGTGGGGGTGGTCCTGCCGCCGTCCGCTCTCAGCTGCTTCCCTCCCACCCCTACCCCTTGCTCCTGTTCTCTCCATGGTTAAAGCTAGGAGTGCAGTTTAAAAAGATAAACCTGAGCAGCTTGAAACACTTCTGGCTGGTTATGGACCCAGTATCAGGCCCACACACCCGGGGGGGGGGTGGCACAGCCCCCACGTCCTGCCTTCAGTGAGTGAGCAGGTCTCAGACCCATTTCCTGGCACAACTGACCAGATTCTGGAAGCTAGAGCGAGGGAAAACCAGCTGGGGGAGGGGTGGAGTGGTGGTGAGCAGGAAGGCCGCTGGGAAGGGAAGGGAAAGGAAATGGGAGAAGAAGCCAGCCTGGTCACTGTGGGGTGCTAGGGCAGAGCAGCTGGGCTCAGTGGGAGACTGGTGGGGTGGGGTGGAGGGGGGGGGGGTCAGAGCAGACCACCCGCAAAGCACGGGGGGCGTTCACTGTTTCCAGCCACGACGAACACCCTTCTCTGGCCTAGCTACCACCGCCTCGTCTCCCCATGCCAGAATCACCCTGATCTGAACGGCTGTGTGCACTGGGGTCTCCCCTGGAGTCAGTGCTTGTCAGTCTTGCCACCTCCACCACCATTTTGGACGCCTCTTTCTGACCTTGGCTGCCCCTGGATGCGCTGTACTTCCTCCTGCTCCTGGGTCTCCTTGGCTGGAATAGCAGACTCCAACATAGGCTCATGAGAGAAGCAGGGAGAGGGAGTGTGTGGGGCTGCCTTCCTAGTTTGGAAAATTCCTTCTCATGTCTCCAGAGTGGAGCCCCAGGGAGGACCCAGACTGGCCTGAGGACTCCCGGCTGACGAGGATCCTACTCGGCCGTCTGCCAGAGTAGCAGCATCTAGTCACAAGGGTTGCTGAGCACCACGGTGCCATATCCGGCACTTTGCAGGGACTCCTCCACCTGCAACCTGATTGCCGAGTTGGGAGGCTTCATGCCAGCCCCGGGTGATGGGAGAGAGCTGGCGCAGGGAACTCCAGCCTGCCCACTAATATCTCGCTGCGACGGGGTGGGGATGTGCATCTGGCCCGTGTGATGGGTGAGATGTGGGGCAGAGAGGGCTGTCTCGGGGAGGAGGCAGGCAAAGAAAGCACCCTCCCTAGGTATCTTGAGGGAATTGTTTATCTAGCTCTGTGAGGCTGAAAGAACCCAGAGATTCATAACTGTAGAGCAGCTACCACCTCTAGGGCTGGTGGTGCAAAAGAGAAGGGATGGGCTCCTGGCGGCCTGGGGCTGGGCTGGGGGTCTCTGAGAAGGCTGGAGCATAGTTATTGCTGGAACTTTGACGGTGTGCAGGAGAGACCTCTTTGAAACCAGCATTGTATTCTGTTTGGGCTGCCAGAGGCTCGACATAGCATCCTTATTTGCCTGACACGTCGAAACTGTCCATTGGCACCATTGGATCTTCTGGGTAATAGGGCCCAAGTGGCAGAGCAGCCTGCTTCGTATCCGGGACCTGCCGCGGGGGCTCCACACAAAACTGCAGTTGTAAACAGATTGGGGCAGCACAGTGAGGTGTATACGTTGTGTCCAAATTCAGAGGCCTCCCTTATTCCTCATTTTTAGAGGTGGTCCTTGTCTGTTGCAGCAACTGACGTCAGTTGCCCGTCTCTTAGAAGGAGCTATCCTAACATGCTCCAGATCCCTGGGCACTTGCCAGAGGAGGTGAGACCCTGACGTGCATTTAACTCACTTATTGGTCTAATTGATCTGCTGCTTCATGTTTATTAAGTCCAGTCAGCCAGTGTCATCCATATAGTGGCAATGGCGTGCGGGTGTGATGTTCTGTGGGAAGTTGGGATGATCAAGATCTCGACAGAGATTGTGACAGACAGTAAGAAAGTTGAGTGAACAGCCCTGAGGCAAGCCGTGAAGGTGTGCTGTTGTCCCGCGAAAATGCGGTAAGTCTCGTGGTCCTTGCGTCCTGGTAGAGAAAAAGCACTTGCAAGGTCAATATTCATGAAGGTGAGACTCTTTAAGCCCCTGAAGTCATCCTAAACCTTTCCCTGCAGAAGCAACCCCTCTGGGGGTTAAAACATCCTGATTACCGCCTCATCACTGCTGCCAGTGATGGGTACTGTGCACATCTCTGGTGGGCCCTGTCACTTGAGCTCTGTTAAGCTGGTCTTTCATCCCCATTGAAATCAGACCTGACGGCAGCATCTCCCAATGCCGTAGTAGCCTAGAGGGCACTGCCACTTTTCAGGGATGCAGGTACCCTCCTAAGTAATCTGTTTCTCAATGTCTTAAAACAAGGGTGTCCTCCTCTTTACTCTGAGTGTGTGTGTGTGTGTGCGTGTGTGTGTGCGTGCATATACCATATTGCACACGATAAACCTATTTCCACATTCCTATACCCCCAAGCCTTTGGATTCCTTCCTCTACATTATACCAGGGGAGTTCTGGCTATTGAACCTCACTGAATTTAGGCCACTGTGAGTCCAGGTCTCAGTCAACCTACCAAATAAAATCTCCCTCAAGCTACTCAGTCTAACACCTCAAATCCAGTCTTTGCAAATTGGCCCGTATAGGTAAATTTGATCTGGTCCAGTGTTGTATCCCATCCTCCTTGGTCAGATACTCTTAGATGCTGTTCCCGTGTTTATTACCCAGGTTTATGCCAATTACATGAGCAAAGCCTTGCAATTCTTTTAAAGTATAAGCGGCATCAGATTTTACACTTGTCCACCTAGAGCATGCTAGACTTGAGTTGGAGGTCTAGGGGGACAGTAAGGGGTGGTTGGAGAGAATGGAGACCTCCTAGGCAGGTGTAGCAAAGTGGTATTAGGACTGACAGAAGAAATTCGCAGTACCCCTGTCGCAGGCTGCCAGCTTCATTTCTACAGATCCTTGACCTGATCATGCTCCTGCCTGCCTTTGTGCAGCCCTGTGGCAAATGGACTAAAGGCAGTGTTTGGTGGTTTCTGCTCTGCTGCTCTACCTGGCCACAGGCCCTCGTCTGGGTGCCAGAGGCCTGGTAACACCTATTGGCCTTGGCTCTCAGTGGAATGACCCTTGGCCCCTCTGCATGGAATGCCTCCCCCACCTGCTCCAGCTGGAACATGCAGCCTTCTAAGCCTGGGCTTGGAGCCGGGGCAGCGAGCGTTCAGGGGATGCTCAGCAAACGTGGAAGGGAAACCAGACATGGAGAGTCTCCCTGCTCCCCTTCCTACTCAGCAGAAGCCAAAGACCCTGCATTGCCCATCAGGCCCAGTGTCGCAGACTATGAGTCTGGAGTTCTCCCTTGTCCAGCAAGAGAGGGGATGCAGAAATGAATACGAGAGAGACTAATGTCTATGAGGAGACAAGAGCCCTAAGTAAAGGTCCCTTCTCCATATTTATTAGGATCAGAGGGCTTACATATGTGGCAGATGTGCAGAAAGAAACAAAACAGTAATCATTAACTCATATGAGAGGAAAAGGGTTTCGAAGGTATGAGGCATTAGAGGTTAGGGTAAAGACAAGTCAACATCCCAGCACCAAGCAGATGGCCGTTTCCTGCGGGCACCGCATCTGTTTATCTAACTTTTCTAAGGACTAAGATAAATGGAGCAAGCTATCCTGAGAATAATAAGTTCCTCAAGACTCCCTTAAGACCTGTATTATCATTAGCTGTTCTCAGACACTTGGGACACTTTTGTCCTGTTGCGGGGGGGGGGGGGGCGGGGGGGGGGCTCTCAGCTCTATGCTTTGTTCTACTTAGTGACTAGCCTTGGGTGCTTTCGCCCTGAGGAAGCCCTATGCTTTGTTAACCCCTTGGTATAGGCATAGAGAATTTTTAAACTTCTTTCCCACAGCCCAGCATGGCTGGTCTCCATAAGGGCTCTGAGCTCTCCCACCAGCCCTCTGCCCTTTGCCTATCCACCCCTACCACCCAGCCTCCTCATGGCTCATCCTGCCTCACAGCCTTTACACTGGCTCTTCCCCCTGCCCAGAATACTCCTCCCCCAGGAGTTACCTGCAGGACTCAACCTGCTGGCCTTGTTCAGATCTCTGCTCCCCAGGAAGCCTTCCCTGACCTTCCAATGTCACATGGCTCCTCTGCACCCCACATTCCACCACATCCTCAGGGTTTATGTTTTTCCCAGCACCCACCCTCTGCATTCTCCATCTCCCTGACCGGCTGGGCTCCATGCAGGCAGGGTGTGGGTCGATGTTTTCCCACTGTCTTTTTTGTGTCTGGCACACAGGAGATGCTCAACAAATGCTTATGGAATGAACAAGGGCAGAGGAAGCCAGGTCAGGTGTGATGTGAGACCTAGGAGGCTTCCGTGGGCCCTCAACCTAGGGAGAGAGCTGGGGCTGGACACCCAGGGTGCAGACTAGGTCTCCAGGGATGGCAGGACTTCCTCAGAGGTCCAGTGTGAGAACACCATGTTCTTACTCCTCCCATTCTATCCCATCAGGCTTTGCCCAGGGAGAAGGGGAGGTCATGAGGAGATAGGGAGAAGGGGAGGCCACGGAAAGAGGGGGAGGCCTGGCCTCTGGACGGTGGGCTACAGCCACACAAGTGACCACAGGCAGCTCAGACAACTGTCCACAACCCGAGCACAGGTTTGGAGTTGGGAGGTGGGCAGAAGCACCGATCTGAACCCAAGGTCCTTGTTGCAGATCGGACTCCAAATCCATGATGGATCACACAGCACAGAATTAATCAACAAAGGAGAACCAACTAACAGCTCCCGGAAAGAGCCAGGACGCACCTCCAGGAAGACCACATAACCTCCATTGTAGAATATCCAGACACAGGGGCGCCTTGGTGACTCAGTTGGTTAAGCATCTGACTTCGCCTCAGGTCATGATCTCACAGTTCTTGAGTTCGAACCCAGCCTCTGGTGAGCTTGAGCCCACTTCGAGTAAACACAGGCCCCGCTTCAGGTGAGCCCAGCTTCTCTCTCTCTCTCTGTCTCTGTCTCTGTCTCTGTCTCTCTCTCTCTGCCCCTCACTTGTGCCATCTCTCTCTCTCCAAAAAAAACACAACAACAACCCAGAGACAGGCAAACCCCATGTGGACCCTCACCCTCACACCTGGGGTGGAATATGATGGGGAGGGGGCTAGGCTGGGCCCTGAAGGGCAGAGCTCAGCATCCCTGCAGAGAAAAGGAACCCTGCACTCCTCAGCTGTTCAGAGATGAGAGACTGTGCAGACAGGAAGTCAGCAGGAGGACAGGACCCTGCCTGGCCTCCTTTCCTTCACATCGAACACAGGAGTGATAGTTATCCCAATACTGCCTAAGTCTGAGCACGCAGAACACTGAGAACAACAATAGGTACCTCAGTTTTTATTATTTAGTTTTATTTTATCACTTATTGTTTTATTATAAATCATTTCATTATTTTCACCTTAATCATTTTAATTATTAGTAATTTTATTATTCCATTCTATTATTTATTTTATTTTTCATTTTATTTATTCATTTACATTTTTTTGTTAGGTTGATGCAAAATGAACAAATTAAAACTTTTTTTAATGTTTATTTTATTTCTGAGAGAGAGACACACAGAATGTGAGCAGCGGAGGTGCAGAGACAGAGGGAGACACAGAATCCAAAGCAGGCTCCAGGCTCTGAGCCCTCTGCCCAGAGATCATGACCCAAGCAGAAGTTGGATGCTTAACTGACCGAGCCACCCAGGCACCCCCTAAAATTTTTTTTCAAGAGAAAGGAAAAGAATTTTATGCAGCCCAAGTTGGTGCCCAGGGTACATAGTCTTCACAAAGAAGAGCGTGCTCCAAGAAGGAACATTGGTGCGCATTTTTACGTCTTTTACGTAAACAGCTACAAATCGTCATGATGGAGGACATTCCAGAAAATTACAGACTTTATCTAATGTTTTTCATATGTGCGAGGCCCAGGCCATATGACTTTAATCTTATGGAACCCAGGGAGGGTTTTTTTTTAATTATATGTTTTTTATTATATATATTTAGTTACCACTTTTATTATTTATTATTTTATTAATTATGTATAATTATTGATTATCCTTATTGATGAGGCTCCCAAGGCTCTTGACTTTTGCCCTTTGTCTCCACCCCATGCAGGCCCCCCACCCCACTCCTCTGGGAAGGACAAACAATAGGGTCAGTGTCCCTTGCTGCCACCGCCCCCTTGCTTGGGCTTTATCACCCCAGGCATTCACCGGCTGGAGCAAGGCTGGCCATCATGTCCACTCTCTGGGCCTTCCTCATGCTCTGGGGTGAGGTTGCTGGGGACAGGGTCCCTTGGGGCGGGAGGGAGCAGGAGCGATAGGAATAGGGGCCTCACAGTTTCGGTCTCTGCAGGTCTCTTGCTGAGCCCAGCGACGACGGAGGCCGCAGTAGGTGAGTCTGGGTCGGGTCCTGGGGATGGCGGGCACAGGCAGAGGTGAGCCTCTGTCCTGGGACCCAGCACTCACCCCAATCCACTGTGCAGCATTCCAGACCCAGCCAGACCTGTGGGCAGAGGTTGAATCGCTGCTGGAACCCTGGGCCAATGTGACACTGACTTGCCATGCCTGTCTGGAGACCATGGATTTTGAGCTGTTCAAGGATGGGGTAACCCAGGAACTTGTGCACCTTGGTGTACCTGCTATGGAGCACCAGTTCCCCCTAGGACCAGTGACAAGTGACACCCAGGGCCTGTACCGCTGCCGCTCTGGCTTGAGCAGCGGATGGACCCAGCTGAGCAATCTCCTGGAGGTGACTGGGGCAGGTGAGCGGAGGCTTTTATGGGGCCATGAGGCAATGGGGAGAAGGCTGCTGGAGAGGCCTCATCCCTCCACTCCTCACTCTCCTGGTCCCGCTTTTCTGGCAGGGGGGGAGGGTTGGCAAGTCATCTGACACCTCTGACCCTGTTTCCTCATCTGTAAAATGAGGATGATGTTCATACTGACCCCAGAAGGTTGTGAGGAATAAATGAGTCCTCAGAAAGCACTTGGGACAAGCCTGGCACATTTCCTGTAACCTATTTCTTGTTTCATACCCCTGTCTCCTCCCGCCGCTGCCTCTCTTTCCTCCATCGATGCCTTCCATTTCCCCGGCTCCACTCACATGAGTGTGGAGGGCTGGGTCTGGCTGGGCCACCCATGTCTCCCAAGTCATGCAGAACCACCGGTTGACCCTGCTCCACCTGCAGAGACCCTGCCCCCGCCTGTGCTCTCAACGGAGCCTGTGTCCTGGATCACACCTGGCCTGGAGACAAAACTGCTGTGCCGTGGGGGATTTCGGGGTGTCACCTTCCTGCTGAGGCTGGAAGGCGATGACCAGTTTTTGGAGGTGTTTGAGGCCCCTACAGGCGTGGAGGCCACCTTCCCAGTCCGTCGGCCTGGCAACTACAGCTGCAGCTACCGCACCCATGCAGCAGGTGCACCCTCTGAGCCCAGTGCTACTGTGACAGTCGAAGAGCTGGGTGAGTGTGTGGACCATCCCAGAGGACTTCCTGGGGTAGGAGGCTCCTGGAGGACAGAGCTTTGTTTATCTTGACCCCTAACCCTGAATACCCTTGCCCAGGACTGGGTCTGGGAAACAGTGGGCCCAAGGTTGGGTGGATCAGCCCCGGGCCGAACACTGACACTGCCGGGCGGTGCAGGGCCTGGGGACGGGCCCCAAGGAAGAGTGGTGTCGGGGCGGCCACCGGGAGGGCAGAGGTTCGAGGTCCCAGCCGACGCTGTCCCAGCGACCTCGCGACCTCGCAGGCGCACCGTTGCCGCCCACGCTGAGTCTCCAGGGAGAGTCTGCAGCCGCCGTCCTGCACCCGGGTGCCCGCAAGACCTTGGTCTGCGTGGCGCCCCTAAGCGGCGTGCACTTCCAGCTGAGGCGGGGCGAGGAGGTGCTGCAAGTACCCATGAGCTCCACCAGCCCAGACCGCGTCTTCTTTCACCTGAACGCGGTGGCTCTGGGCGACGGCGGTCTCTACACCTGCCGCTATCAGCTGCGTGGCCAGCAAACCTGGTCCTTGGACAGTGAGCCCGCCGAGCTGCTGCTGAGCGACGGTAAGCCTGGCGGCCGTGCGCTGAACCGTGCACCTGGGGCTGGGAGGGCGACAGCGCCCCTCTCCGGGGACGGAGAGCGGGAGGAGAGACCCGGGGAAGGGTCCCCCGGTACTGGAGAGCCCAATCCGCCCAGCCTCAGTTTCGCCAACTGAGAATGGGACAATGAGCTCGTCTACCCCAGGGCCCCACGAAGAATAGCTGGGTCAACACGCAAGTCCGGCACAGGTCACGCAGGCGCCGCCTGCCCGGGGTCCCCTCCCGCCTCCCAGCTCCGGGGGGGGGGGGGGGAGGGGGACGGGACGCCGGGGGCCTGTTTGTTGAAGGCGGCCAGGCGGGGGCCGCAGGGCCTGCGGAGGACCCGGACCCAGAGCGTCGACCCCGAGAGAGGGTTCAGGCCTGCGGGGGAGCACGCGTGCTCCTCCGACCCAGCGCCCTGGGCTCCCCTTGCCCACGTCTATCTTTATGGACAGTAAATGAGTGAGGAACAGTGTAGGAGTGCGCGCGAGAGTCCCGGGGAGGTCTGGAGGGCGATGCGGTGTAAGCGGAGGGTGGCGCCTGCGGGCCTCCCGGGAGCGAGCGGAGGGGCCGGGCCGCCTCCTGCAGGCGAGAGGCCCGACACGTCCCCTCGGCGCCCGGGTCAGCCCGTGTCCTCCCCTCAGAGACGCTCCCCGCGCCGGAGCTCTCGGCCGAACCCGCGACTCCGCGGCCGGCGCCCGGCGCGTCCCTGCAGCTGCGGTGCCGCGCGCCCCGGCCCGGCCTGCGCTTCGCCCTGGTGCGCGAGGACGCCGGCCAGCGCCGGGTGCACCGAGTCCTGAGCCCCGCGGGCACCGAGGCCCACTTCGAGCTGCGCGACGTCTCGGCCGTGGACTCGGCCAACTACAGCTGCGTCTACGTGGACACCGAGCCGCCCTTCGCGGGCTCGGCGCCCAGCGCGCCCTTGGAGCTGCGCGTGGAGGGTGAGCGGCCCGGGCCCGGGGGCAGAGCTGGGCTCGGCGGGGAAGCGCTCCGGGGCCCCGTCCCGCCCGCACGGCCCCGTCCTGCCCCGTCCTGCCGGAACTCCGGCGGCGGAGGGGCCCCGGCCGCCTCGCCTCTGCCTCACTCCCGGTGCTCGCGGCCCTCTTCTTCCTGGGCCCGTTCTTCCTCCTCCTCCCCTGTCCTGAGGTCCCGAGTGCCAAATGCTGGGGTACCCCGGGAAGCCCCAGATCAGGCCCGAGGCCAGGAGACTTGCGAAGTGCTGGGGAAGGGGGGACGCGGCAGACAGTAGGAGGAGCCGCGTGTGCCCGGGGCTGGGAGAGGGGAGACAGGGTGTGAGAGCAGGGCGGCAGCCTGGAGGCCCGGGTGTAGCGGGGGCGGGAATGCTGGGAGGGGTGGGGTGCTGCCTGAGGGGCGGGCCTCACCCGACTGGCCCGGCTGCTGCTCCAGGGCCCCCTCCCAGGCCCCAGCTCCGGCCCCTGTGGCGCGGGGCGGTGACTCCGGGCCGCGACGCCGTCCTGCGCTGCGAAGGCCAGGTGCCGGACGTCACATTCGAGCTGCTGCGGGCCGGTGAGAAGGAGGCTTCGACCCAGACCCGGACCGCCCACCGCTCGGCAGACCTTGTGCTGACCTACGTGGGGCCGCAGCACGTGGGCAACTACAGCTGCCGGTACCGCAGGTTGTGGCCCAAAGTCTTGGTGTCGGAGTTCAGCGAGCCGGTGGAGCTCCAGGTGGCAGGTGAAGTTTTCCTCTGGTTCTGTGGGTTCTGTGAGCTGGCTTCCTCCTGCTGGCCTTTGCCCAGAATGTGCCCTGCGTCAGGACTGCCCCTTCCCTTCACCTCCTCCGAGGACATTAGTTAGTGTCCCTCCTCTGCTCTGGTTGTGAGGGAAGTTCCAGGCAGGGAAACGACACAAGCTAAGGCCCGAAGCAGAGTGGTTTGGTCAGCTTGAGCACCTGGAGGGAGGCCTAGGTGTGGGAGAGGTCTTGGCTGGCGGTTGACCTAGCTACTTCCTTCCTGCGAGGCCTCAGTGAAGTCGGCCCTGATTTCACTGGGGAGGAGGACACATGACGCTTCCCTCCCCTACCATTTCTCTTTTGTCAAATCTGTCTAGGAAGTTGATCCACTGCAGACTCAGGCTGTTAATGGTATCCTTGGCAAGTATTTTCTCCCTTCTGGCACTGATCCCTCATGCTGCAGCTGGAGGCTGGACTCACCCCGGGGGTGCTGGAGGACTGTCCCTCATTCCTCCTGGGAATCAATAAATGTGAAGAGAGACTTTAACAGGTGTCCTTGGCTAATGTAGTCCTGGTACAGGGGGCTGGACTTCCAGGGCTGAGGGAAATGGGCTGGGATCTTGTGTCCTAAAGGTGGAAGGGCTCTGGGTTGGATCCTGAGGGTAAAGGAGCCAAAGATTGGCCACTGGGTCCATATTTTTCAAGATCACTTTTTGCTTTCTTCCATCAAGGTGCTTCCTACTTCCCAGGCACCTCTGCCTGTCCCCAGCAGGTCTGGGTAGGTAGCTTGAGGCTCCAGATATACTCAACCCCACCTTGACAGAATCGGTCCCCACACTGGAAAGCTGCTAGAGATTGCGTTTAGTAGTTTTGTCTTCTGCGCTGAGTGGCCACCAGGTGGTGGTGCCGGACTCTGTCCCCAGCCACAGGCTAGGTCTCTCGCATTAGAGCTTGAAACTGTTGGAGGGGTGGGACTCCTCTCCGTGCTTTCCCAACATCCCCTCGGATCTAAGGCCCTTTGCTGGACGCAGTACACCCCTGGACCATTTTATTGCCCAGCCCCTCTCTAGAGCTTGGCCTCAAGGTCCTGGCATACCAGTAGGTGTGTATTAACATTATCAACTAATACTTGATAAATTGTGTTAAAGGAATTTGCCTATCTCATCTAAGTGGTCTGATTTACTGGTCCAGAGTTGTTCACAATATTCATGAATTCTTTTAATGCCTGCAGGGTCTGTAGTGATGTGACCTCTTTCATGCCTGATATTGTCCCCCCGCACCCCGCCTTTTCTCCCTGTCACTCTAGCTAGGGGGTTATCGAGTGTATTAATCTTTTCAAAGAACTAATTAGTTTTTGGACTTGTTCATTTTTTTCTATGGCTTCTTTTATGCTTTGGGGATCTCTACTTGTATCATTATTATTCCCTTATTTCTATTTACTTCTTCTTCTTTTTTTTAATGTTTATTTTTGAAAGGGAGTAAGAGCATGAGGGGGAGGGGCGGGGGTGGGGTGGGGTGGGGACAGAGGATCCAAAGTTGTCGGATGCTCAACTTACTGAGCGACCCAGGCGTCCCTCCTTCTACCTATTTCTGAATTAAATTTGTTCTTTTTTACTTCCTTCAAATGGAAACATAGATCATTGATTTCTTGGGGGTAAACAGTAACAGCTTATTATTGGGCTTAAAAACAGTTTAAATAATAGGAAACTACTTTGTGCATAAAATAATTGGCAATAGGGGCACCTGGATGGCTCAGTCAGTTAAGTGGCTGACTTCGGCTCAGGTCATGATTTCACAGTTTGGGAGCTCGAGTCCCACACCAGGCTCTCTGCTATCAGCACAGAGCCCGCTTTGGATCATCTCTCCCCCTCTCTCTCTGCTCCTCCCCTGTGCTAATTCTCTCTCAAAAATAAACCTATATCTAAAAAAAAAAAAAAAAAAAAAGGCAATATTTAAATATTGGCAACTTCATCAATTACATCCGGTTGGTTGGTGGTGTTCAATTCCTCTTTTCAATTCCTGATTTTCTGTCTATTTGTTCCATTGATTTTAGAAAGATGTGTGAAGTTTCCAACTATAATTATGGATTTATTTATTATTTTCTTTCAGTTCTATCAGCTTTTGCTTCCTGTATTTTATGACTTTGTTGCCCTAAAACACATACATATTGCATACATATTTGGAATTATTAGGTCTTCTTGGTGAATTGACCCTATATCATTATGTAATGTCCCTCTTTATGCCTGGTAATTTTCCTTGTTTTGAAGTCTATTTGGCATGATTTTAATATGGTCACTCTAACATTCTTTGGTTAGTTTTTGTATTATATATCTTTCTCCACCCTTCTGTTTTCCAATTAATCTTTTTGAGTATAGTTGACACACAATGTTACATTAGTTTCAGGTGTAAAACATAGTGGTTTGACAACTTTATACATTATGCTATGCTCACCACAAGTGTAGCTGTCATCTATCACCACACAACACTATTCTAATGTCATTGACTATATTCCTTATGTTGTGCCTTTTATTCCTGTGACTTATTCATTCCATAACCCTAAGACTGTATCTCTCATTCTCCTTCACCCTCCAGCCTTTTTTTTATTAAAAAAATTTTTTTTAAGTTTATTTATTTTGAGAAAGAGAGAGAGAGAGAGAGCATAAGCGGGAGAGGGTCACAGACAAGTAGAGACAGAATCCCAAGCAGGCTCTGCAACATCAGCGCAGAGCCTGACGCGGGGCTCGAACCCAGGAACCTCGAGATCATGACCTGAGCCGAGATCAAGAGTCATATGCTCAACTGACTGTGCCACCTAGGCGCCCCCAACCCTCCACCCTTTTAAACTTACCTAAAGTGGGTTTATTTTGAAAACAAAATTTCTGGGAACTTTTAATTGGTGTGTTTAGATCATTTACATGTAATATAATTATTGATATGTTTGGATTTGAGTCTACCTTTTTTTTTTTCTCTTTGTTCTGTTATCCCTGTTTCCCTTTTCCTGCCTTCTTTTGGGTTAGCTAAATATTTTCTAGAGCTCCATTTTAACTCATATATTGGGTTTATCTTTTATCTTTTTGTATAGTTGTGTGTGTGTGTGTGTGTGATATCTCAGGGATTACAATATGCATACTCCAGTCTTCACAGTCTATATAGAATTAATACCACTTACAGTGAAATGTAGAAACCTTATCACTATATCAGTCTCTTTACCCTCACCTTTAAATTAAAAAAAAAAATTGTACACTAGTGGTTCTTGACATATAAGTTTATGCATTAAAATATACAAGTCTCAAATATATCACTGAGTGAATTTTGATACTCTCCTCTCTGTATGTTGTAGTCATATATACTACATCAATATACATTGAACTCTACTAGACAATGTTATAAATTTTGTTTTCAAGTCATGTGTGTCTTTAAAAATATTTTTAAGTGTATGTTTTTTCATTTGTTTATTTATTTATTTAGAGTAGGGGAGGGGGAGAGGAGAGAGAGAGAATCTCAAGCAGGCTCCATGCCATCAGTGCCGAGCCTTACTCGGGGTTTGATCTCAGGAACCGTGAGATCATGACCTGAGCTGAAATCGAGTTGGATGCTTAACTGACTGAGCCACCCAGGCACCCCCACAGTTATGTGTATTTTAAAGATCAAATTGGGACTCCTGGGTGCCTCAGTCAATTAAGCATCTGACTTTGGCTCAGGTCATGATCTCATGGTTTGTAAGTTCGAGTCCTGCGCCGGGCTCTGTGTTGACAGCTCAGAGCCTGGAGCCTGCTTCAGATTCTGTGTCTTCCTTCCTCTCTCTGCCCCTCCCCTGCTTACACTCTGTCTCTCTCAAAAATAAATAAACATTAAAAATTAAAAAAAAAAAGATCAAATCTTTTCAGTGTGTTACTCTTCATTACCAAAATTCCAGTTTTCCTTCTGCTATCACTTCCCTTCCATCAAAACAACTTTTAGCCTGCTGGCAACACACTGTCTTAATTTTGCTTCATTTGAAAATGTTATTTTGCTCTCCTTGATGTGTATTTTCATTGGATATAGAATTTTTGATTGACAGTTTTATTTTTTTTTTTCAGCACTTTAAAAATGTTCTTTGCCTTCTGGCTTTCATGATTTCTGACAAGAAACTCATTATCTTTTGCATCAATTTTTATGATGCAGTTTTTCACAGACTCTTTTCAAAAAATTTAAATTTCGGGGTGCCTGGGTGACTCAGTTAAGCGTCTGACTTTGGCTCAGGTCATGATCTCACAGTTCATGAGTTCGAGCCCCACATCAAGCTCTGTGCTGACAGCTCAGAGCCTGCTTCAGATTCTGTGTCTTCCTCTCTGCTACTCTTCTGCTCGTGCTGTCTCTCTGTCTCTCAAATAGACATTAAAAAATTAAAAAAAAATTTTTTTAAATTTTAGTTTTCAGCAGTTCAATCGTGATGTATCCAGGCACGGGTTTGAGATTATGCTGTTTGGGTTCACTGTGCCTTCTGAACCTGTAAATTTATACCTTCTGGAAAGGCATAAATTTGAACGTTTCCAGTCATTATTTCTTCAAAAATTCTTTCTTTCGGGGCGCCTGGGTCACAGTCGGTTAAGCGTTCAACTCTTGATCTCAGCTCAGATCATGATCTCACAATTTGGGAGTTCAACCCCCACATTGGGCTCTGAGCTGATTGTGTGGAGTCTGCTTGGGATTCTGTCTCCCACTCTCTCTGACCCTCCTGTGTTCTCTCTCTCAAAGATTAATAAACTTAAAGAAAACATAGTGATCCTATGACCTTATATTAATAATGCTTTTCTGTGTCAACATCTATTTTGTCTGAAATTAAGACAGCTTCATTGTCTTTCTTCAGATTCATGCCTGCCTTGTATATCCTTTTCTATTCCTTTAGCCTCAGCTTTCCCATGTCCTTGTTTTAGGTGTGTTTCTTCTAAAGAACATATGCTTGGATTTGAAAGAAATACAATGTTAGTATTTGTCTTACTTTATTTGTTGATAAGTAGTGCTTATTGAAACTGCTGACATATTTGGATGTGCTTTCAAATCCCAGTGTGTCCAGTCCCTGTCAGCGTACACGTCAGGGCCACTCATGTTCTCCAACCCCATGTCCCTTACAGTGGGGATGGTGGTCCTGCCCTCAGTGTTGGGAGATGATGTACATAAATTATTTGGCAGACTGAACAACACATGTGGACGCTCAGTAAAGATTCCTTTTTTCCCCTGACCTCTTCCCCCTTTAGACAAACATAGGAAGACACAAATCTTATGACAAAGTGGGTGCTGGAGATGCTCAGAGCACCAGAGGTGGAGATTCTGCTCTTTAGTGCCAAACACCAGGAGAGTGAGGGCAGGAGGTGGAGACAGACGCTCCAAGTCAGAGCCAGTGGCCAGGCCATGGGTTGGGTGCTGCACAAAGCAGGTCATCTTATTCCTGCTTTACAGATGGGCAGGTCACTGAGGTTCAGGGAAGTCACTTACCCGGGATCCCAAAAGCAGCCCTGAGGAGGAGTGCTGTTTGCAGCGTGACTTGGGCCTACATCTTTTCCACTTCCTGCGGGCTTGTTGGAGGCCTGTGTGACTGTTTCACCAGCAACGTGTATCTCTCATCTGAGCTTTTCCCTGTTCACATTCTCTGCGTCTCTCAGCCCTGGCTTCACTGTGTGGCAGTCTGCCTGTGGGCAGGTGTATCTGGGACTCTCTCAGAGATACTGACACAAGATCTCTGTTTCCCTGGGTCTCAACCTTCCTGTTCTGAACCTCACTCCTTGGTTTCTGTGACTCTTTACTTGTGACACAGAGGGGACAAGTCCAAGACACAAGAAGAAACACAGGGAGATATGAGCAGTACACAACTGTATGGCAGGTCAAATGGTTAACATGCAATGGGATCATCAAAGAAAGAGAGGAAGATTGACAACCTGACAGTTAAGAACAGAGGCTGTGACATTCAGTTACAGACATGGACCCTGAAAGAGGGTCAGGGATACAGAACCGTGAGAGGCCAGACAGCGCACTGACAGCATGCTGGCAACCACAGAGTCCATGACACCAGGGGGATTCTGGGGTGACAGAAAGGGCAGACTCAATATGGTAACATTTTATCGAGGCCACTGTATGCCAGGCTTGTCTGATGGGTGGGGCTCTGGGAAAATCAGATTGCTCTTGCCCTGCAGGGCCCAGGGCTGTTGGGGGAGACAACAATGTAGACATACATCAGGCCGACGCAGGGCGGAGCATGATGACTGCCTCCAGGAAGGCACCGGTCACAGTATATTCATTCAGAAGACACAGGTCAGAGCCTACTGAGTCCTGTGCTATGGGTACTGAGAATAAGACCCAGCCCCTGCTTTTGGAAGCTCTCAGTGTCTTTGGGAAACAGACTGCGAGCTCTGCAAGGAGTAAATAAACATGACAGGAAGTTGAAGAGAAGTTAAGGAGGTGTTCTGGAAGCACAGAAGGCAAGTTGAAGTCAGCTCAGAGAGCTAGGGGAGGCTTTGTTAGGGAGGGCTATGTGAAACGCCAGGGAGGAAAGAGAAGAGGAGGTTTCCAGGCACAGTTACAGAGGCACGTAGGTGGGAAAAATATGGCTTCTTCAGGAACCACAAGTAGTTCCACGTGACTGGTGTGTGGAAGGTGGGGGGACTACGATAGACAAGGCTGGGGCCAGGTCACAAATGATCATAAATTGCAGGTGAAGGAGTTTGCCATTATTCCCACAGGGCAGTACTCTGAAACCATTTTCACATCACTGCACACACACAAAAACGACAATATTCACATGTACGTATGAGGGTACCTGGAGAGCTTGTTCGGGGCTCAAAGTGAGTTATGTCTTGGCATACTTATAAACCATTCAGGAAGGTTTGCCGTAGAAGGTACACTGAAGAGCTTTCCACCATGGAGTGACACAATCAGGTTTGGGTTGTAGAAAGAGCCCCCTGGTGTGGAGAATCGAACAATGGGAGAGGTCGGGGGAGAGAATGAAGGCAAGAGACCCCAGATGGAATCCAGATGAGAGGTGATGAGGGCTCACAGAAAGTGACGAAGGTGGAGAAGATGATTAGAGGTGAGTTTTCAGTAAAACCAACAGGGCTGATGACTGATGGGATGTCGAAGGGGAGGGCAGGGAGAAATGGATGCTGGGCAAGCATCAGGCTGCACCCTCGATTAAGGGAGATTGTGAAACAGACAGAGGGCCCGGAGAAGGCCTCACATAAGAGGCAGCCTCACAGGTTGGCCTTAGAGTTAGACGTGAATAGGTGGAGTGAAACAATAGGCGTGAAGGCACGGAGGTGGGCGAGGGCCGGTACCCCTCCTGGGCTAAACAGGGGAGGAAAAGGCAAGAACAGCTACATGGGAACATGAAGCTGGAGCCTTCCTGCCCAGAGCATCTTGGGACCACTGAGTCCCAAAAGAAACTTCACTTGCCCTGGCTCTGAAGACAAATCCAAGTCCTCACCTCAGCTGTCCTTTCTCTGAGATGGGCCTGAGTGGGGTCTGGAGGGCAGCAGGATCCTTCTGGAAGCTTCTCCAGATGGTTTGAATAGCTTTGTGTTCATTAGGCGCCTCCATCTGGGTCTCCAAATGCAGAGTTGTTCCCAGACAGCCCCAGAGTCTGCCCTTTAGCACCTCATCATTTTGGGGTACTATCACCCACCCCATTCTTTGTTCTTTTGGAACTCAGGGTTTTTCTTAGATGTTGAGCCTCTGAGGGGAGGATACTGTGTCCCGAGAGTTTTCTTGGGTTACTGCAGTACTGTGATGTGGATCCTCAGGTGAACCATAAGGGCTGAGCTGCGGCTAAAGGCCTTTCCACAGTCGCTGCACTTGTACGGCTTCTCTCCTGTGTGGATTCTCTGGTGCTCAATGAGGGAGGAGCTCTGTGCAAAGGCCTTCGGACAAACCTTACACCGATACGGCTTCTCTCCAGAGTGGATTCTCAGGTGGCGGATCAGAGCTGAGCAGTCACTGAAGGCTCTTCCACAAGCGTCACACTTGTAGGGCTTCTCCCCGGTGTGGATGCGCTGGTGCTGAGTCAGGTGGGTGCTCTGGCTGAAGGCCTTCCCACACTCGTCACACTCATAGGGCCTCTCCCCTGTGTGCACCCGCTGGTGCTGGGTGAGATGGGTGCTGCGGCTGAAGGTTTTGCCACATTCCCTGCACTTGTAGGGTTTTTCTCCAGTGTGGATCCTCTGGTGCTGAGTTAGGTGGGTGACCCGGCTGAAGGCCTTCCCGCACTCTTTACACTCATGGGGCTTTGCCCCCGTGTGGATGACTTGGTGCTGGGCCAAGTGAGTGCTCCGGCTAAAGGCTTTCCCACACTCACTACAGGTGTAGGGTGTCTTCCGAAAATGGCTCTTCTGGTGTGCTTTGAGGGCGGAGGGGCTCTGGAATGTTTTCCCACATTCACCACACTTGGAAGACTTCCTCCTTGAGTATACGCATGGCGACTCCGTCCCATAACCATCCAATGGATCAAATTTCTCTTCTGGTGTCTTCTCTTGTGAGATGAAATTTGGCCACATGTTGGGACTATTCCCCAAGGCACCAGGTTCACAGCTGGTCTGGTCTGTGGGAACATCCTTGTGAGGCTCTGAAGTTTTCCTGCAATCCATCTCTTGGGGGACAGACTTTGTCCAGATTTCCCCTGAGAGTCCTGCCTGCCTCTCTGAGCTGCCCTCAGGTTCACAAGCATCACCAAAGGCAGGTCCCCGGGAACCACCTCCCGCGAGGGTTTCAGTGGCCCTACCCAGTGGCTGGGACTCTTCCAAATCATTCTGCTTGCAGCTTGACTTTGAGAGCTCAGCTCCTGGTTCCTGTCCTGAAACAACCCAAACCACAGTGTCAACACTATTTCCACACAGGGCTTTCCCCATTCTACCTGGGTCGTGGTCTTACTCTGTAAGGAGACAAATGGCCACTCCTGACATTTGGTCCCATTTCCAAAGTAAAGTTTCCCATTTGGTGTCCTGGATGACCAAGGGCATAGGGCTGTGTTCCCACACCATCAGAAACTGGATCACAGGTTCCAATCCTCCCCCACCCCCCACCCCTGAAACTCTCCATTCTTCAAGGCTGCTGATTTGGGCTCAAGTGTCAGAAGGAAAACCCTAAGATTGAACTGATCTGAAAGAATGAGAGTAAGTAAGCACACACAGGGGGTTGCCCTTGCCAAGTGCCTATGTACTTACTCCCCCTCGGGAGACCCCAGCTCTCAGTGCCTTAGCCCTGGACCTAAAAAGCCTACCGAGCATTTTCTGCAGGTGACAGTAAAGACTGGCTGAATGAGGAAAGCAATTCCAGATGCTGGCAACTGTGCAGTTTTCCACAGTAGAATCTACCTCGAGCCCCAAGTTGACAACCACTGCTGAGGGTGAGTGGGTGACAAGCCCGCCTGGCGTCCCTAAGACCCTGGGAGGCCTGAGGCCCACTCTTTATAAACTGCTGTAAAGGTGGAGTGTGGTTGAAAGGTAGTTGGAGACTGGGTTGTGTATGAGGTCAGCCTGAACTGACCTTTGAATTGAACTGACCCTTGATAGGTGCATAAGGCACCGGGGCACACTTAATAGCATCACGTACTGGACAGATTCCAGGAAGAGATGGGAGCAGGCCGAATAATTGCTGCTCAAGTCCACAGTGGAGCCCCAGCCCTGCCACGAGCCAGCTCCAGAGCATTGGGCAATCCTGCCCTCGTCTGGACCTGTAAGAGAGAGCTACTATACTGCTCGCCTGCCAGGGCTGCTGGTCATCATTAGGCTCTCCAAGCACAGTGGGTAACTTCCATTGCCTCATTTCACTTTCAGTCTGCTCTCACAAGGACATACTGGAACACTGCATTCCAGACAAGGAAACTGAGACCCGGCTGAAGGAAGGTCTTGAGTAGTCAACTGGTACAAGATCACACAGTTGGCTGGTGGTCAAATTGAAATTTCAGGTATAGATTTCAGACTTCTGGGGTGCCTGGGTGGCTTAGTCGGTTAAGAGTCCGGCTTCAACCCAGGTCGTGATCTCATGGTTCGTGAGTTCTAGCCCCATATCGCATCAGGCTCTCTGCTATCAACGCAGAGCCAGCTCTGGATCTTCTTTCCCCTTCTCTCTCTCTGCCCCTTCCCTGCTCACGTGTTCTCTCTCTCTCTCTCAAAAATAATAAAAATTGAAAAAATTGAAAAAAAAAAAGAGTTTTTAGATTTCAGATTTTGTCCTCTAGGCCCACAGATGTCCTCCTAGCTACCCAGCCTCCTCAGTCATATGCTTGGTCCCACATCCCTCTTCTTCCTCTATTCCAGCAACATTGCCCAACTGCTCTTCCCAGAATGTACCAGTCTGTACCACCGGGTCTTCACCCCCACCATTCCCTCTGCCTGGACTTCCACGTCATTCTCCTTATCTCAGTGCCATACTGCCGTTTCTCTGAAGACTTTCTTGACCCTTCAAGAGGATGTGGCCACTATCCCCTTTCCCTGTCCCTGTGACCTTTGCCTGGCAGAGCTGATGGGCCCAAGGGAAGGCACATGACCAACCTCTCCAGAAAGGTCTGTTTCTCGAGGAGCTAAACAATTATCCTAACAGCTACAGTTTCCACTGTGTTTAATCTGTACCAGACACTGTTACATGTGCTGCACAGGTGATGCTTCATTTACACCTCTCAATGACACCGAGGTAGGTATTATGAACTGCAATCGCCATTTTATTGACAGGGAAACTGAGGCACAGGAAAGTCACATGGCCAGGAGGAGGAGCTGTGGTTGGATCTACCAAGCCTTCATGATATTTCTGTTCTTTCTACTCACTGCACGCCTCCTCCCTAGAGCCTGGCATACACACACTATCTGCTATCATCAGGCAGGGCCAGGTCGGGCCCTTCCAGGAAGAGCCTTCACTCCCTGCTCTGGACTGCATCCGTTGGGACCTCCCTGGGCCGGGACATCTGTGTAGGTCCTCCAGAGCAAAGGTGCCCACTCTAGCCTAGGGCAGGTCTGACACACACAGATCCTGGAGGCCAGCAGAGGGACACATGGAGACACCTGGCATTTTTGTCATCCCCTCCCCTGCTATAGGCTTCCAGCCCCCTCATCTGGTACCAACAGCCTGGTTTTCCTTATTCACGTCAGTCCCTGAGATCTGGTCAGCCAAAAACAAGCACAAGACCCCAACCAGTTCAGTGGGACTCAGCCCAGGAACCTTTTACTGTTCTCCCCCTGGGGATTCTACATCGGTAAGACATAAGCCTGGGTTGCTGAGCCAACCATGTCTCCACTGAGGAGAGAAGCTACTTAAGAGTAAAGCTAATGTAGGAAAACCCAACTGAGAAACAGAACGAGAAAAAAAGAGTCCTGACGCCATCCACTGAGCTCCTGGATACAGCCAGGAGCTCCCTACTTTGCTGCAGTCAGTTTGAGCTCGGTTTTTGGACATTAGCAGTCAAAACAGATCTGCTTAGCACAGTGTGTGAGTTTGGGTGACGTACAAAGATGACAACAAGTGTGTGTGTGAACGACCCCAAACCCAAACCCTGCACTCCCACATTCCAGTCCAGGCTCTGCCCACAGTGTGCTGCAAACAGTCGCCTGTTGTTCCTTCTCACCTCTCTTGTCCAGTGACCGAGTCAGACCTTCTACCAGCATGGCAGCCTCCTCACCACTCTTGGGGAACTGGGCACCCACCCATGACTGGATCTTGGGTGGCAGTGCACCCAGGAACTGCTCCAGCACCAGCAACTCTAGCATCTGCT
Source organism: Panthera tigris (assembly GCF_018350195.1). Classification (NCBI taxonomy): domain Eukaryota; kingdom Metazoa; phylum Chordata; class Mammalia; order Carnivora; family Felidae; genus Panthera; species Panthera tigris. The sequence continues at coordinate 279,402 of NC_056674.1, forward strand.
CCTTGGAATGTGCTTCAGGCTGCAGCCACTGGTGGCACAGTTCACGGAGCTGGGCCAGGGCCTCATGTGGGTTGGATGCCTCCTCATAGCAGAAGCGCCGGAAGCGAAGACGTGCAGCCTCAGGGTGGACAGTGTGGCCAGGGCTAGATTCCTGGACCTCAGAGAGGCCAGCCTCCTCATCCTCCACCTTCACACGTAGGAAACCATCCTGTTCCCAGGGCATGGGGCTCAGAGGGCTCTTGGGGATGGCCATCAAGCAGCAGCACTCCAGTGAGGCACAGAATGGCTGGAACGTTGGAACCGGGTCTGCAGGAATGTCAGAACTCTGTCATTATGTGGAACTTGGGGCTCTGCTCACATCTGTAGAGCAGGGCAGATGCAGGCTTGGGGCCTGTAAGAGTGACTCTCTCACAGAGACACAGATGTTCAAAATAATCAGATGCCTAAGCACCATGCTAAAAGTTTGCATATAGTAACTCATTTAAAACTCTAAACAAACTCAGGAGGTAAGAATTTCCTTTCCATTTTGTGGATATGAAAACAGATATAGAGGAGGAAAAGATTCACCCAAAGCTTCTCAGATACTGAACAGATTGGGAGTTGCTGAGCTACAAACCCAGGCAGCCTGACCCCATGGCCAGTTTGCTTATGGTGTGCTCCTCCCACACAGAACTAGATCTCTCTATCTCACACACTCCCTAGGTAGCCACATGGTCATTCCTTCACTTTTCCCTTGCTAATTATTTTGGTTTCTGAGATGGATACTTAAAAATAAATGACTTTCCGCTTTCCTTTCTTTCCTCTTTTTTTTTAAATTTTATTTTTTATCTTTTAAAATTTACATCCAAGTTAGTTAGCATATTGTACAACAATGGTTTCAGGAGTAGATTCCTTAGTACCTCTTACCTATTTAGCCTATCCCCCCTCCCACAACCCCTCCAGTAACCCTCAGTTTGTTCTCCATATTTATGAGTCTCTTCTGTTTTGTCCCCTCCCTGATTTTATATTATTTTTGTTTCCCTTCCCTTATGTTCATCTGGTCCTCTTTTTTTTTTAATGTTTATTTATTTCTTAGAGAGAGAGAGAGAGAGCATGAGAGTGAGTGAGAGTGGGTACCGGAGGGGCAGAGAGAGAGGGAGAGAAAGAATCCCAAGCAGGCTCCACACTCAGCACGGGGCCTGATGTTGGGCTCGATATCACCACTGTGAGATCATGACCTGAGCCAAAATCAAGAGTTGGACACTTAACCAACTGAGCCACCCAGGCGCCCCTCCTCTTTTCTAATACATGTACTTAAGGCTGTAAATTTCCCTCTAAACACAGCTTTAGCTGCACATCTATAAGTTTAATGTTGCATCTTCATTATCATTTAATGAGTTCAAAATATTTTCTAATTTCTGTTGTGGTTTCTTCTTGACTCCTGGGCTATTTGGAAATCTGCTACTCATGGGGCACCTGGGCAGCTCAGTTGGTTGAGTGTCCAACTTCACCTCAGGTCATGATCTCACAGTTCGTGAGTTCAAGCCCCACATCAGGCTCTGTGCTGACAGCCGGAGCCTGGAGCCTGCTTTGGATTCTGTGTCTCCCCCTCTCTCTGCCCCTCCCCCACTCACATTCTGTCTCTCTTGAAAATAAACATTAAAAGTTTAAAAAAAAAAAAAAGAAATCTGCTACTCCATTTCCAAACAACTACGGTTGTCTAATTGTCTTTTTATTATTGATTGCTAGATTAAGTTTGTTGTGCTCAGAAAATGTGCTTTAGTCAACTTCAATCCTTTGAAATTTGCTGAAACTTGGTTTGTGACCCAGGGTATGGTTAACTTTGGTCAACATTCCACAAAAACTTAAATATCCACATAAACTTAAAAATAATGCAAAAGAAAAAAAAAAGTACTATCATACAATCCAGCAATTTCACTTCTGGGCATTTATCCAAACGAAAATGCAAACACTAACTTGAAAAGATATATTAACGCCTATATTCACTGCAGCATTATTTACAATAGCCAAGATATGGAAGCAACCTAACTGTCCATCAACAGATGAATGGATAAAGAAGATGTGGCACCCATACATACAATAAAATATTACTCAGCCATAATAAAGAACAAACAGCATGGATGGACCTTGAGGTTATTATGCCAAGTGAAATAAATTAGAGAAAGATAAATACCATATGATTTCAGCTATATGTGGATCTAAAAAGCAAAACAAATGGACATACAAATCAAAACTAGATTCACAAATACGGACTGATGGTTGCCAGAGGAGAAGGGGATTTGGGACTGGGTGAAATGGGTGAAAGGGATTAAGAGGTGCAAACTTCTAGTCATAAAATAAATAGGTCATAGTGATGTAACATATAGCACATGGAAAATAGATAATAAAATTGTATTAACTTTGTATGGTAAGAGATGGTAAGTAGATTTATTATGGTGATCATTTTATACCATATATAAGTGTTGAATCACTATGTTGTACAGCTGAAACTAATATAATATTGTATGTTAACTATACTGGAATTTTAAAAATGCAAAGCCTTCCTGGATAAGTGATAAAAAATAAAGTAAACAACTTGATCAAAATTAAAACGTTTCATGATTTGAAGGATATCATCAAGAAAGCAAAAAGGCAACCCACAAAATGGCACGAAATATTTTCAAATTAGGTATCTGATAAGGAATACGTATCTAAACAACTCCATGGTAAAAAGATAAATAATCCAGCTAAAGAATGGGCAAAGGTTGGGGCGCTTGGGTGGCTCAGTCAGTTACGCATCCGACTTCAGTTCAAGTCATGATCTCATGGTCTGTGGGTTCAAGCCCCGCATCCGGCTCTGTGCTGACAGTTCAGAGCCTGCAGCCCGCTTTGGAGTCTGTGTCTCTCTGCCCCTCCCCCACTCACGCTCTGTCTCCCAAAAATGAATAAACGTTAAAAAAAAATTAAGAGTGGGCAAAGGTTTTGACTAGACAGTTCTTCAAAGAAGATACACCAGTGGCCTGTAGGCAACATGAAAAGATGCTTGACATCATGACTACCAGAGAAATGCAAATCAAACCCACAGTGAGATACCGCTTTACACCCGCTAAGATGGCTAAAATCAAAAAGACAGATAAGAAATGTTGGTTGGCACATGAGCCATGGTCTTGGGCACAGGGAGAAGCAAAGGTTAGTGAAACAAGACCCCAATCCTGCAACTTTTCAGCGGCAGGTGGCAACTTCTCACAAAACTGTGTTCTAGCCCCTAACTCCACCCTGAAGCTCGCTTGGGCTTCTTGTCCCCTTGCCCTTGCCGTTATCCCCGATCCCCATCTTCTCAGCCTTTGCCTCTATTACTCTTTTGTTCTAAAATCTCTTTGCACCTAATTTTTCCCGGTCCTCCAGACTGCACTTTATCTGCCGTCTTCTCCAAGAGTTGTAGGAGCACTTGAGAGCAAGCTGAGTATCCTTCTGAGTGCCCTGGGTCTCTCTTTTCCCAGCTCTGGCTAGAACCATATGTTGCCCCAGAGAGACTGAGCACACTGGAGCCCACAGTGCCCAGAGCACGGCCTATGTCAAGTGCATAATAAACAGGTGCTGAGCAAATGGAGGGACCAGGAAAGGCTGAGCATGGTCACCCACAGATGTGGGGAGTCACTGTACAGGGGAGGAGGAGCAGGAAAGGCAGGGATGACGATACATGCAGCAAGATTCCAAGCTCCCTTTGCTGCACCCCTGAAACTCCTGTTCTGGAAAATCTGAGACATATGGACCCATCCCCCAACGTGCCGACCTCACATCAGGTCAAGGTCCCCGATCCATGAGTGTTCAACCAACTGAGCACAGCGGTTCTTCCATTTCTCTGTCCTTGCGAGTCACCGACCTGGTAAGTGGCACCTACCTCAGAGGGCTGCTGTGAGGTTACCCAAGGCGATCCGCGACAAACGTCCAGTACCGGCCTGGCACACTGCAGACACGGGGTGAACAACCAACCTGACACTCCACAGCCTCCTGCCAGACTCGGGCCCACGGCCGGTGCTGGGGAACATAGCCGCAAAGCCGGCTGGGGACCGCGGTCAATTCCGGCTGCAGACAGGCGGAAGCGAAACTCTCCGTCGCATCCTTGGCAAACTCTGCAAATCACCCGCATCTCAGTACCCTGACAAAATCTTAGTCCCGCAGTGACAGGCGCACACCCTGCCTCAGGCACCGCGTCAGCCACCCAGGAGCACATTTCTGTGTCACTCACCAGTGGAATTCCCCCACAGTCACTCACAGTCCCTGACCACCGTCTCAGCCAGGGACGCTCTGCGTCCCGCCTGAAGTCACGCGGCCGGCCGCACCCCCGCGCTCTCCTCACATCACACGATACCCCCGCGAAAGCTCCGACCCCCGTCGCCGTCAGCCGCACCCCACGTCCGACGGTCACCCACTGCCACGCCGTCGGTAGGAAGCGCACACCCGCACGCGCCGACGCAGAAGCACAACCTCTCAGGCACACACACAGCCGGCCAGTCGGTCCCACGTGCGACCGGTGAGTTCTACACTCGGTCTGCGCGTCGGTCCCGCTCACTGCCCGTCAGTCGGTCCTCCAGGCGCGCCGCTCGCGGTCAGCACCTCAGTCCCCGTCGGCGGGTCGGCCTCGCAACACCCGGCTCAGTTCGCCGCCAGCGCTGGCGCCTTCCCGGCCTGGGACGTTTCTTTCCGGGCACGACCCCCGCAGACCCCACCCAGGCCCACCCCCACACGCGCGGCGGCCGCCACTTCCGGGAGCGCGCACCGAGGCGCCACAGGGGCAGGGCCGCCTGCGCGCCCGCTCGCCGGGACCACAACTCCCAGGATGCGCCGCGCTGCCCAGCAGGCGCCCCTGCGCGCGGACCGCAACTTTGAGCTCGCGTCGCGTCTTAGGCTCCACGGCCCCAGCGCCGCCCTCCCGCCCTCCTGGACTACAATCACCGGAAGGCCCCGCGCCCTCAGCCCGCGCCCCCTGGGGCACGCCGGGGGTTGTAGTCTCGGCAGGGCAGTGGGTAGAAGGCTGGGCCTTTGTGGGGTTGTGGTGGCTGTGAGAGAAGGGGCGGGCGGGCGGGGGGCTGTGCGGGAGGTGGAACCGTGCATAGTGCGTGGGGTGAGGGGAGAGGGTGTCACTGTGTGGGGTGCGCATCGTGTGTAGTGTGTTGCTTACTGTGACCATACACAGGTGATTCCACGTGTCTGTCCTGTGTGACTGCTGGTGCTCTAGAGGTTGGGCTGCGCGTGTCATTCTCTGTGACCACACGTGTGGGTATTTCTGTGCGTGTAACTGTGTGTGGGTGGGTGTGACCTTTGTGTTAGTTATGGTATGTGATAATTCTGCAGCCACATGCGGCTGTCACGTTGTGTGATGGTGTTTGAGACAGAGACATGGAGGTGCCCAGGAGGGCCTGATACAGCACAAAGGCCCCAGACTGTGTATGATTACACTGTGTGTTGCTTCAGTGACTGTGACTGTGATCGTGGATGTGATTGTGTGATACTATGGATGTCTGGACATGTGATTGTATGTGAGAATGTGTTCTCTGTGTGTGCATGTGGGTGTGTGAGAGAATTTAAGCAGGAGACCCCAGCTGGGGACCCAGGACAGGGAGGGTGGTGGCCCAACCTGTGTGCAGGTGAGGCTTTGAGGTTCGCCCGGCCCGTGCTTATTGCCCCCAGCCTGTGACCATGTCCCCTTCAGCTCATCAGACCTTTGCATGCAGCCAGAATGAGCACATTGTCTTCCTTCCCCAGATGCATACTGAGCAGCCAGTAAGGACCATCGCTATTCCAGATGGGACATTGCAATGAAGAGGAGAGGCACAGCCTGCCTTCATGGAGCTGATGTTATTTTAGGGAGGCAGACGGTAATCAAAGAAACAAGAACTGTTTCTGAGGAGTTAGCATCCCAGCTGAGGCCTGAATAAAGGGAAGGACTCAGAATTTTCCAGGTACTTGAAATGCAAATGCCAAGGCCCCAAGGTGGGTGCAGACAAGGAGGCCCAGCTGGAGTGGATTGAGGGAAGGAGATAGGAAAGGACAGGGTCAGAATGGGGAGGCTTGTAGGGGGCAGATCTTGCAGGGCTTATGGGCCATGAATGGACTTTGATGTCTACCCTGAAAGAGGTGGGAGCCATGGGAAGCCTTTGGGCAGAAGACTGTGCTGTGACTTTAGCTCTGTAGGATTCTTGTGGTGGTTACAAGGGAAGACTGTTGGGGTGAGGGTAGAGGTAGGGAGTCCTGGTTAGCAGAGTAGGTCAGATCACGATGGTGGAGGTAGAGGTGTTGATCAGTGGTCAGATAGAGATCTGTTTTGAAGGTGGAGTGGACAGGGTTAATGGGTTGAAGCGCAGCACCCAAGGGCAGAGCAAGGGTGGCTCAGGACCCTGAAAGTATTTTCGTTTGCTACAGCTGCCATCACAAAATACCACAGGCTGGGTGACTTAAACAATAAACTTTTATTTTCTCACACTCTGGAAGCTGGAAGTCCAAGATCAAAGTGTTGTTGGCAGGGTTGGTTTCTCCTGAGTCTTCCCTCCTTGGTTAGTAGATGGCCACTTTCTTGCTGTGTCCTCACCATGGCCTTTCCTCATTAGCATGCCCCTGGTCTCTCTCTCCCAGTCATACTGGAACAGGGCCTACCCACATGACTTTGTTTAATGTTGATTACCTCTTTAAAGGTCCTATATCCAAATACAGTCACATTCTAGGGCTTAGGTTAGGATATTAACATATGAATTTGGGGGGGGACACACTTCATAATGGGTCGAAGGGGCATTGGTATGACTGTGGGGATACTTTCTGGGAGGCTCCTGAGGAGAGGAGAGAGAGGGTAGCATCTAGAGGAGACCCAGGTGCCAGGGAGGAACGAGCCCAGACTGACAGTAGGTGTGGGGTGACCCTGGAAAGTCCATGGAAGCTTCCCTCAGGGCGTTCCTCTCTGTACAGATTGTGAGTCTGTGCTGTTAGATCTGGGAGGAGTCCTGCCCTTTCCACGGCCTGAGGCCAAGGTATTCTTTGCCTTTAGCACAGCACAAGAAAAGTTTGCTGAAGAACAAGGAATGAATAACTGAATGGCAGATGGACAGACAACTGGATTCTCATTTACCTTCCATATGCACCATGGCCCTTCAACTCCATACTCCAGACCTTGGGAGACCCCTTTTGTGCTTATCCTCTGATTATTCAACCAGTGTTCTAGGCCTCTGGGCTTTCCTGAATAGACTTTCCTTTCTTCCTCTCTGTCTCTTTCTCATCCTCTCCCCAGATTTCAAACCTCATCTTTTTGAGGAAGTGTTCATTTTAACTTGGCACTGTATCAATCAGTTATCCTCTGTAATGAATAGTTTCAACAGTTCAGTTACTGACAGAAATAAGCACTTATTCCTCTCAGAGTCTAAGGATTGGCTATTCTGGCTGGGGCTTGGCTCCAGGCTACAGGTTGGATCCATCCTTGTTGCACTTGTTTTGTAGGGCTCATGGTGATGGCAGAGATGCCAGCAGGCTTGCGCCCAGGCTCAAGACTAACATACTAGCAGTGCCACTCACATTCCATTGGCCAAACGAGTCACATGGCCACACCCAAAGTTAAGGAAAGGGTATCCATGCTGTCTTTAGTGAGAGGAACCACAAATGCGGCCAAAGGTGTGTACACGAGGAGGGGTGAAGAAATGAGCCAGTAATTCCATCCACATCATCAATCCTTTTGATTTCTTTCTTTCAGTTCAGAAAAGTCGACAAAGTTAACATCTGTGATCTTGGTTTCTTTCTGATCAAGGAAGGCGACCACAGAGCATATTCAAGGACCTGCTGCAATCCATCCCGAGGATAATAATGGAGGTCGTCAGAAAAGAGACCTCATGAGGGTCTGTGTTCACACACTTTGGCGCTCCTGAGGCCTACTCGGGGAACCGGAACGGAGGTCCTACTGAGGACATAGGGCAACATTTGCTTTTCTGGGAAAAAGAATTTAAGCAATGGTCAATCCCCAGCATGGAAAATCCTAGTGTGGGGAGAGGTTACGGAGGCAGTGAGGCTGTGAGGAGTGTCAGGATACCTCTGAGCCTGTCAAACAAAAGAATGTTGCTGTGGAGAAGAAACCACACATGTTAGTCACACGTGGAGGAAGCTTTGAGCAGGTTCCAGAGCCAGATGTGTTGTAGGCAACCTGTGTGGACAGGAAGCCCTGCAGGTGTGGCTTGTGTGGAAAGAGTTTCAAGCGGCACTTGGCCCTCTCTGTGCACTAGGGGACTCGCCCTAGGAAAAGCCTTATCTGTGTAGCACCTGTGGGAAAGTCTTTTTCCCAGTCTGACCGCATTGAGCACCAGAGGATCCATATTGGAGTGAAACCCTCCGAACGCCGTGAGTGTGGAAAAACCTTCATTCAGAGCTCCACACTCACAATGCACCAGAGGACCCACACTGGAGAGAACCAGTACAAATGTAGGCAAAGCCTTCCTGGGGAACTCAGACATGTGGAAACACCTGCAGATTCGCACAGGGGAGAAGCCCTACCAGTGTTCGAATTGTGGGAAAGCCTTCAGGTGGAGCTCGCCCTGATCCACCGTCAGAGGACACACAGTGGTGAGGAGCCGTGTGAGTGTATTGAGTGCGGCAGGCCTTTGGGCAGAGTTCCACACTCAGTGTCACAAGATCCACACAGGCAAGAGGACTTACGAGTGCTTGGACTGTGGCAGAGCCTTTAAAGGCAGCGCAGACCTTGGCCAGCACCAGCGGGGCCGGATGGGTGAGAGGCCCCGTGCCTGGCGGGAGTGTGGCAAGGCCACAAGGCCTTCGTCCAGCGGTCACACCTCAGCCAGCACCGGCGCACCTACGTGGGCCAGAAACCCTGCCTGTGCAGGGAGTGTGGCAAGGCCTTCAGCTACAGTTCACACCTGCTTCAGCACCACAGCACCTGGTAGCCGTGCTCTCTCCACTGCCCACATCACCTCCCACCATCTTGAAGGCCTGAGGCATCTCATCTCCCTCCTCCTACACCTCATAGACTCTCATTGCTTCCCTCCCCTTTGCCAGGGTTTGCCCTTTTACCTGGTCCTCTTTCCATATCCTTTCCTCTTTACAAATTGAGGGGACACCTGGGTGGCTCTGTCACTTAAGCATCCGACTCGTGACTTCAGCTCGGGTCATGATCTCACAGTTTGTGAATTCAAGCCCCAAGTTGGGCTCTGCGCTAACAGGACAGGGCCTGCTTGGGATTCTGTTTCCCTCTCTCTCTCTGCCCCTCCCTGCTTGCTATCTCTCTTTCTCTCAAAATAAATAAAAACAAACTTAAAAAAATAAAAATTAACTTTTTTTGAGCTATAGTTCACATACCTTAAGTTCACCCTTCTAAAGTATACAGTTCACTTTTTAGTATAATCACAAGGTTGTGCAACCATCACTGCTCTCTAATTCCAAAAGGCTTACATCACTCCCAAGACAACCCCCATGCTTATTAGCAGTCACTCTCTATTCCCTCTGCCCCTGGCCTCTGACACCCATTAATCTGCTTTCTGTCTGCATGGATTTTCTTGCTCTGATATTTTGTGTAAATGGCCTCTTAGTATTTTCTGACCACTGACAGACATAGCAAAGGGATCCTAATCCAAGGAACCCTTTGTTTTCCCCAACCAAAACCCAGGTCACCCGTCAAGCACTAAACTGGGCTTTGGCCTGTGGGTGGCACTGATCGCCTCTATCTCCTTGGGTCTTCTTGGTCTTCCTTATGGTTTGCTGTCTTCTGTTGTCGAAGGAACAGCCCTAAGATGCTCACTCCCAAAAATCATACCAATAAATCACCTCTTCAGTGGGCTCCTTTTGTGTACCAGTTCTGCCTCTTACTCTCTCCTGCTCAGGCAAATGACTTCACTTCTCTGGTCCTCTACTTCTTTCTCCATAATCTGGAGATAATAAACCTGACTTTGTAACATGGAGATCTGGAGATAAGATACTCTCACCTCTTCTCAGCTGATCATGATACCCTCTGCTTACCTGTGTCCATGGTGAGAGGCAAAGGTGTGCCTGTTCAGACATAGCCATACACTTAGACTCACACAGACATACAGATAACACAACTTGTATCCAGAATATATAAAGAGCTCTTATAACTCAACAACAACAAAACAATTTAAGAATGAGCAAAGGCTACCTAGGTTGTTCCATTGGTTAAGGGTCTGACTCTTGATTTCAGCTCAGGTCATGATCTCATGGGTTCACGAGTTTGAGCCCTGCGTGGGGCTCTGTGCTGACAGTGCAGAGCCTGCTTGGGATTCTCTCTCCCTTTCTCTCTCTGCCCCTCCCCTCCTTGTTCTCTCAATACATAAACAAACAAGCATTAAAAAAAAAAAAAAAAAAGAATGGGCAAGGACTTAGTAAACATTTCTCCAAAGAAATCAAATGGCCAATAAGTATATGAATGATGCTCAACATCCTTTGTCATCATGGAAATGCAAATTAAAACCACACTGTGGTGGTACTTCACACCCACTGGCTACAATCAGAAAGGCAGGTAGCAATGAGTGTTGGCAAGGAGGTTGAAAAACTGGAACCCTCATCTATTGCTGGTGGGAATGAAGAATGATGCAGCCTTTGTGGAAAACAATTTAGCATTTCCACAAAAAGTCAAACACAGAGTTACCTTATGACCCATCAATTCTAAGAGAACTGAAAACATGTGCCCACACAAAGTGTTCATAGCAGCATTGTTCGTCATAGCCAAAAAGTGGAAATAACCCAATAACCCCCATCAACGAGTGAATGGATAAGCAAAATGTGATCTATTCATACAATGGAATATTATTCAGCCATAGAAAGTAACCCAGTGCTGGGACCCCTGGGTGGCTCAGTTGTTTAAGCGTCCAGCTTCGGCTCAGGTCATGAGCTTGCAGTCTGTGAGTTCGAGCCCCACACTGGGCTGCTGCTGTCAGCTCGGATCCCGTTTTGGATCCTCTGTCCCCCTCTCTCTGACCCTACCCTGATCGTGCTCTCTCTTTCTCAAAAATAATAAATATTAAAAAGAAAAAAAGAAAGTAACGTAGTGCTGACAATGGATGAACCTTGAAAACATTATGCTCAATGAAAGTAGCCAGATGCAAAGGTCACATGTTTTAAGATTCTATTCATATGGAATATCCAGAAAAGGCAAATCTGTAGAGACAGTAGATTAGTGGTTGTCAGGGGCTTGGAGGAGGGGGGATGGAGAGTGACTGCTAATGGATATTGGGTTTTTGTTTGGGGTGATAAAAATGTTCTGGAATTAGTGGTGGTGGCGGCACATCATTGTGAAAACACTACAAACCACTGAATTGTACACTTTAGAAGTGTGAACGTGAATTCCATCTTATTTTAAAAAGCTGTTATAAAAAAAAAATAGACATAGGAGCACCTGGGTGGATAAATCTGTTGAGCGTCTGACTCTTGATTTCAGCTTAGGTCATGATCCCAGGGTCGTGGGATTAAGCCCTCTGTTGGGCTCCACGCTGAGTATGCAGCCTGCTTGAGATTCTATCTGTTCCTCTTCCCCGCTCTCTTTTTCTAGAAAGAAAGAAAGAAAGAAAGAAAGAAAGAAAGAAAGGAGAAAGAAAGAAAAGAAAAGAAAAGAAAAGAAAGAAAGAAAGAAAGAAAGAAAGAAGAAAGAAAGAAAGAAAGAAAGGAAGAAAGAAAGAAGAAAAGAAAGAAAAGACACACGTATGAATGCATGCAGACATACCCAGAGGCACCTACTAGAGGCAGGCTCTCCCACCAGCCCAGCCCCTGCCTGGAGGACGTAGCAGCTGCCTGCAGGCCCTGGATTTCATCCCACAGACCATCTCAGCACCAAGGTGGGGCATATACCACCACTGTGTGTGTCAGCCAAATCTCACTCTCAGGACTCCAGGGGGAGAGGCCCAGATGCTCCCTCTGCTAGGTAGCTGCCTTGGCATCCAGGGTCATCCAGCTACCGTGGGGAATGTGTGTGGAAGTGTAGAAGTGTGGGAATGAATGTCAGCAGTGTGCATGTTGTTAAAGTTATTCCTAGCAGCAGTTAAGGTAGTAAAAACAGATTTTATTAAGAAAAACTATTGCAAAGTGGGAAATAGACCTCATTATAGAACTGGGCTCAATTCTGAATCCAGTGAGGACAAGTGGGGATTTATAGTCAGGAAGCAGGGTGGGTACCAGCGGATAAACAGTTACTAAGAGAAAACCTCGGGGCGCCTGGGTGGCTCAGTCAGTTGAGCGTCCAACTCCGGCTCAGGTCATGATCTCACAGTTTGTGAGTTCGAGCCCCACGTCCGGCTCTGTGCTGACAGCTCAGAGCCTGGAGCCTGCTTCAGATTCTCTCTCTCTGCCTCTCCCCTGCTCATGCTCTGTCTCTGTCTTAAAAATAAGTAAAACATTTAAAAAAAATTAAAAAAAAAAAGAGAAAATCTCAGGGGTAAGGGGACATTTAACAGGATTCTTGCTGAAGGCAGGCCAGGGGGATCAGACATCACAGGGTGGGGAAGGCGGGGAGGGGGAGGAACCTGAGTAGACAGTGAGAGTGATCATATTTGGAAGGTGTGAAATTCTCCCTAAACTGACTTAGCAAGACTTTTCCTGGAACTAGACTCTATAAGAAAGGACACAGGAGCTCGAGGTTTGAGGCCTCATCAAACTCTCCTCAGAACAGCCTGACTGAAGTTTGGTCATGGAGAGAATCTTTGTCAGCGTGCGAGTGTGTGATGTTGTGTGAGCGTGTGTTCAAGTGCAGATGCACACCCCACCAGTGGCCACCCCAAGGAGTGAACGGAGAGCCCTGAGGCCCCATGGACTCCCCCTTGCCCGGATACCCAGACTCTGCCTCCTGCAGCCAGTGCCCCAGTGCCCACAGCTCTCTGCCCTCCACACAGCATCTGGACAGCTCTTTGCACGCAGATGTTTGATATAAGAACAACACGGGTGAGCAATCAATAGTAACAAAGAACTTGAAGACCACCTGGCCTTACAGAAAGAATGAATTGCCCTGGGGACATTCTCCGGATAGGCCCCTGCTCCTGTGTGGTGCTGTGTCAGCCTCTGCCCTGACCATCGGGCGCCAGCAGAGCTCAGTCTTTTCCATGTGAAAGCCCAGGCCCCTACAACTGCTGCCCTCGCCCCCTGGCCAGCCACACTCCCGCAGGGCCATTCATGCTAGTTGTTGGTTGCACTTCTTTCTCATCACCCGACCGCAGCCAATCTGTGACCATCATTCACCTGCCCCAGAGGGAGGCTGCTTCCTGGTGCAACAACACTCGCACCCAACATACGCTTTCTCTACCAGTTAACATGTTAAATCCTTGCAGGCTGGGGGTCACCATCCCCATTTTACAGACAAGGAACATGAGGGACAGAAGCAGAGAGTGAAGACCCAGAACTCATCTGGGGAGGGCTGGGCTCCAAACGCATGGAACTGGTTTTAGCTGGTTACGCCTGACCGCCCCTTGAGGGAAGGAAGCAAAGTATGCTGAGGACTGGCACTGTCACATCCCTTCTCGTCCCTCCACCTTGCTGCCAAGACACGGTCCCTATTTTTACAGAGGCTGAGTGGGCGGCCCACTGCAAGCCTGCCCCATCCATGCCATGTGGTGCCTCAGAGGGTCCCCAGCTGCCCAGGTCTTCCTGCCTCTCAGCCTGGTCCCTGGGGCTCACGCGGAACGCTCTCCCAAGGGTGCACTGCCTGAGGCAGTCTTGCTCCTACAAAACCAAGTTGCCTCTTCTCCTGGGAGACTCCTGAGCATTCTGACCTACACTGCCTCCGGTCAGCTGACACCTCTTCTTTGGTGTGCTGTGGTAGAAGCTGTGACACTTGGCTGGGTAAGGAGGTGTCACTGGTCACCAGCTGTGCAGGGTCATTGTGCAATAGAGTAGAACTCAGCAGATCTGGGGTGTCCAGACTGCATATTACAAAGAATGGATTGGCCCTTGGATGGCAAGCCCTTGGAATATCCTGCCTGATAAGAGTCTTTCCTTACTGGGAGCCTTAGGCTACGTCTGTGATTTATGATGGGACCTTGAGTCACACTGTACCAGGCTGATCTCTGAGACAGCTTGAGGCTCAGTAACTAAGGTCAGTCATGCAGGCATTCTGCATGTATGTGGTCACCCCCGGTAAATATCAGCAGGCTTGGGTGACCTTCCCTGGCTGCCAGTACTCCATGTGTATTGTCACTCTTAGCAGGAAGTATGGAGCCGTCTGTGTGACTGCACTGGGACAGGACAAATGGCAGCTTGTACCTGGTGTCTCCTGGATTTCTTTGTGTACTTTCTACCTTTGTGATTATAATCTTATCCTTTTCACTATAATAAACAGTATCTCTACCTTTTCTGACTTCTAGGAGTCCTTGTGAGTCACTGAACCTGCAGGTGGTCTTGGGACTCCCTTACAGTCGTTTTGCATTTGGTGTCTCGCTGGTTCACTCACTCATTCCCTGTGGATTTGGGTCCTGCCATGTGACAGGGGATGGGTCTATAGAGGCATGAGACAGGGATGTGTGCTAAAGGGGCTCTAGGTCCAGGGTGGGCTCTGAATGAGGACACGGACAATGACAACACAAGGTCCGTGCCGCCGTGGGGGGCACAAGGGGATTCAGCCAGTGAGGAGGTGCCCTGGAGCTGATACCAAGGACAGGAGACCAAAACAAGCTGGGATTGGACAACAAAGGCTGCCTGTGGGATGGCTGGAAATGAACCTGGAAAGATGGGCTTTGGTGGTTGAGTGCAGCGGCTTCAAGGCCAGACTGTACTCTGATGGCCAGAGAGAATCCGAGTGAAGCTGTGCAGAGAAGTGAAAGACCACACCTGTGCTGGGACAAAGGAACGGCTCCAGGAGGCATGTGACCAACGTCTGGACTGAGCAATGGCTGCCCAGCTCCTATTTTTGCCTTTGCCTCAAGTCAGCCAGATGAGGACTTGACCTGCTTTTTCAGGTGCGACCCAATCACCCCGCCATCTCACATTCTCGAGGGAACATTAAATTCTAGAGCTGCCTCCTTACAGTAAATACCCCTGGCATTTACTGAAAGGGATGGGGGAACTGTTTGCCACTCTGTCCCTATCTGCTAACTCCCATGTTTTCATCCTGAAAAACGAGTGGCTTCTAGCTGGTGGCCTCAGGCAAGTGGTTTAACTTCTCAAAATCTCAGTTCCTTTTCTATGAAGTGGGGTTAACAATATCTGCACCCCATGGCTGCTGAGAAGATGAAATGGAGTGATGTGTGTAAAGTGCTTATGAAGTGTTAAAGTCTTACACGAATGTCGCTGTCTTGACTGATTTTAATGAAGTCTTTGTGCTGAAGCTGATGAATGACACACAAAGTCTTTTTAAAGGTCTGGGCTTTGTGACACACACACATTTCAGCATTATAAACCTTACTTTTTGGCAGAGGAACAAAACAAAGCCAAAAAAACAAAAAACAAAAAACAAAAATAACAAAACAACCTCAAACCAAGCCACATGATCTAAAACCATGTGGCCTGAGTTAATACAAGGCACAAACAACTGATAAAAGCATCTTTTAAGTTTTTTGTTTTTAAATTTCATTTTTCCCCCGAGGTAAAAACCAAAATGAACTCTGTTCCAGGCCTGCTGAGAAGACCATCCATACCTGTGGATCTCTCCTACCACCTGGTGGACATCTGTGGAACCCGGAGCATGGAGAATGGGAGGGGCTGTTGTTCCTCTTGAAGGCTCACTCCGCTTTCTCACCGTGTGACCCTGCAGAGAGAAGTGTATATGATGTGCAAGGGGGCTGCTCTGCACAGTTCCTGCCACTCACAGGGCCCCCTGCTGGATGAAGAACAACACACCAAGGACAGACAGAAGGTCTCTACCCCATCTGGCACATCCCCAGTTCACTGATGGATGAGAACCAAACAATTGCCAAGGGTTTTTTGATAGTTGCTGCACTCACATGGCATCTCCTGGGAATGAATTCTCCAATGCTGGGCCAGGGATCTGCTCTAGCTGAAGGCTTTCCCACATTTGTGACACTCAAAGGGCTCCTGTCTGGCATGAATCCTCTGATGCAGAACAAGGGCCGCAGCCTCAAGGGAGGTTTTCTGACACAGGCTGCATATGAAGGGCTTGGCACCCACGTGGACGCGCTGGTGATGCGGCTGAAGGCTTTGCTGCATGCATGGCACGCATAGGGCTGTTCCCCCCGTGTGCACCCGGTAGTGCTCAGTGAGGTGTGACATCTGGATGTAAGCCTTGCCACACTCGTTGCACTTGTTGGGCTTCTCCCCGGCGTGTGTCCTGAGGTGGAGGGTGAGGGAGAAGCTCTGCACAAAGGCCCTTCCACAGTCTCCACAAACAAAAGGCTTCTCCCCAGTGTGGATCCTCTTGTGCGGAGTGAGGAACGTGCTCTGGATGAAAGTCCTCCTGCATTTTCCACACATGTGGGGCCGCTCACCCGTGTGCACCCATTGCTGCAGGACCAGGGCTGAAGAATTGCCGAAGGGTTTCCTGTACTCATCGCATGTAAACGGTTTCTCATCACTATGGATCTTGAGGTGCTGGGTCAAGTAGGAGCTCTGGCTGAAGGTCTTCCCACATTCTCCACACGTGTAGGGCCACTTGCTGGTGTGCACTCACTGGTGCTTGGCCAGGGAGGAACTCTGGCTGAAGGCGTGGCCACAGGCATTGCATGCATATGGCTTCTCACCCGTGTATGTCCTCAGGTGCTTGCTGAGGGACTAGATCTAGCTGAAGGCTTTCCCACATTCCTGGCACGTGTATAGCTTCTCTCCTGTGTGGCAGCGCTCGTGCTCGGTCAGGGATGAGCTGAGGCTGAACACCTTGCAGCATGTGTGACACTCATATGGCTGCTCTCTTTCGTGGGTTCTGTGGTGGACCAGGAGGGCCGAGGAGTTGGTGAAGGCTCTGCCACACTCATGACAGGTGAACAGCTTCTCCCCAATGTGGACTCGCTGGTGCTGTACGAGGTGAGTGCTCTGGCTGAAGGCATGCCTGCGCTCACCACAGGTATATGCTTCTTGCCTGTGTGTACCTGCTGGTTCTTGGCCAGGGACGAGCTCTCTCAGAAGCGCTTGCTGCAGTAGCCACACGCATAGGGCTTTTCACCTGTGTGGATGCATGGTGCTTACGAGGCACGAGTTCTTGCTGAAGGCCTGTCCACATTGCCAGCATGTGTACAGCTTCTTGCCAGTGTGGGTTCTCTGGTGCTGAATGACATGTGTGTCTGTCCAAAGGCCTTCCCACATTCCTTGCATGTGTAGGGCCTTCCATTTAGTGGGAACCCACTGATAGCCCGCAAGGCATGCGTTCTTGCTAAAGCCATCTTTGCACCCACCATACACCAATGTATCCTCCTCAGTGTGAACTCCTCGTGGGCGACTAAGGCCTGGAAGAGAGCTGAGGGCTTCCATACACATATAGTCTCCTTGTCAGGGCACCCCCGATCTAGGACTGAAACACAGGTGAGGCCCTTCTTGCCAACCTGGCTTGTGAGATCTTGCACCACTGGGGATTGCCCTGATGCTCAACAAGGAATGGGCGCCAGAAGAAAGTTCCTGCAAGGTTCCACTCTGGGCTCTTCTTCCTCTGGCTGCGTGTCACTGCTCGGCAGTGTCTGTCACCTGGCCTTCATGCTCTGTGACTTCTCTCACGATGGTGTGCCAGAAATCCTGCCTTGTGAGTCCCATTGTCATCTGCCCCCGAAGCAGAGCACCTTTGTCTAGAGGTAGCCATGCAGCTCGGGGCCCAGGCTTTGAGCCTGAAAAATAAGCAAAGAAGTATGCTCAGGATCCAACCTGAACATGCACAGCCAATCGGGAAGATGGACAGAACCGCAGCAGTCAGACTGGACAGTGCAGGTATGTGGCTTTCAGCAGGGCTCTTGCAGTTGAGGACAGAAGAGTGAATGGATCAGGGTCTGGAAGACCACCCACAGGCTTGGTGACTCCTCACACAGTTCTCAGCACAGAGTCATACTCACGGTTGTGACTGATTAGAGCAAAAGGACACCAGGCAAAATCAACAAAGGGAAAAGGCGCAGGGGCAGAGTCCTCTCCCAGTGGAGCCACACAGCATGCACCTAACCCCTCCAGCTCTGGATTCTGACACTGAAGTGTTGTCTACAGTTTGTCAGAGGCTCAGAGCTTAGGGTTTTACTAGAGGCTGGCCATGCAGGCACTGGCTGTGTAGCACGTACCAAAATTCCGGGATCCCAGAAGGAAAGTAGGGATTCAGTGTAAATCAAGTTGTTTGTACAAATGGCTTGGGTGCAGTGAGCCATTCTTATCGTTTAGGGAATGGGGGGATCCTACCATAATCCAAGTTGCCAGACACCAGCCAAAGGCCAACCCTGTGCTAGGCCTCTCTGAGAATGGTGGCCTCATGCCTGCTGTCAACTCTCTTCTGCCCAGTAGGGAGGAAAAGTGGTAGAACAGAGCACAGAAAGTCATGGGCCAAGGCCACCGAGAGCTGCCTCACCTGTCAGCTGCCACTATTTTACAACCACGCCCTCACTAGAACAGGGCCTGGTCAACAGAATGGAAAACAGAAACCTGCACGCGAATGCTCATAGAGAACTATTCTTTTTTTTTTTTTTTAATGTTTTTTTATTTCTGAAGGGGAGAGAGACAGAGCATGAGCGGGGGTGGGGCAGAGAGAGAGGGAGACACAGAATCTGAAGCAGGCTCCAGGCTCCAAGGTATCAGCACAGAGCCTGACATTGGGTTCAAACTCACAAGCTGTGAGATCATGACCTGAGCCGAAATTGGATGCTTAACCAATTGAGCCACCCAGTTGCCCCTCATAGAGAACTATTCTTAAGGGTTAGAAGCCAGATACAGAAAGGCCACCATAGTAACACATGTATCTTTGTGAAAAATAAGTGAATTTATATGTATCTATATGAATATATTTATATAAACTTCACTTATATGAAAAGTTCAGAAGATGCAAATCATAGAGACAGAAGACAGATTAGTGGCTGTCAGATGCTGGGGGAAGTGAACGAAGAGACTGTTAAATGACTGTCGGGTTTGTTTTCAGGCTCCTGCACCTACTAGCTCTTTTCTGTTGGATATACACTGCACCTCCTTGCCCCAGGAGGAGAAATAAACTGATCTGAAGCATGGTGACTGTAGTTATAACACTGTACTATATACTAGAAATTTCCTAAGACAGTTAGTTGACTGTAAGCATTCCCACCACAGAAAAAAACATCGCAACTATGTGAGGAGATGGATATATCTATTATTTGGATTGTGGTAATCATTCACAATGTATATCAAAACACCATGTTCTACACTTTAAATATACACAATTTTTAACTGTCAATTATACGTCAAAGTTAGGGGGAGAAATTAATAAAAAAAACTGACCTGATAGACCTTTACTTCACTCACCTGGACCTCTCAGAACATCTGTCTCCATAGTCCAGGGGTCTTCCCACTGTTCCAGCTTGGAGATCACATCTGGTTTGCAGCCGGGGAGTCCTGCCTATAGTTAGAAAGTAGAAGGGAAATGTTGGTGCTGTTGTCACAAGCCAGCCAGAACCCAACAGGCCCAGTAATGCAGTGTGTGTGTCTCAGGCACAGTAGAGGTCTCTCCCTGGTGATGTGGGAAAGGGTGTCCACTCTGCACAGAAGGGACCCAACTGGGGGACACAGGTCAGAGCAAGGACCTATCTGGGTGTGGGTTACTGGGGACAAGGCAGGGGATAAATACACCCATGTAGTGAACACATGTGGAAACAGACATGTGACATGGATGAAGAAGAGACAGGGAAACCTCACCCAGGGACCCAAGTTGCTGTAGTTCCTCAGCATCACATCATGGTACAGGATCCTCTGTGTGGGGCCCAGAAGCCCCCATTCCTCCCATGTGAAGTCCACCACCACATCCCTAAATGTCACCGGCTTCTGAAACATCCCACATGCAGTGGCTCAGCCGTGGGTACTGTCTGGCCAGAGCCAGCCCCATAAGGAACAGCAGAATGTGAATGCTCTGGGAAACATCCTATGGTCATGGTTGGAGGGGTGGCTCATTCTGTGAGTGGCACTATTATCACCTTGACACTGGGTGCCATGGTCCTACCTGAATAGTTGTGTCTTCTCTGTTAAAGTTTTACCCCTCAGTGAAAAGGCATTTGGAAGTAGGGTCCTTGGCGGGGATTAGGTTTAGATGAGGTCATGAGGATGAGGACCCAGGATGGGACTAGTGCCCTCATAAGAAGAGGGAAAAACCAAAGTGTGCATGTTCTCACCTTGCTTTCTACCCAGTGTGTGAGGACACAGAGAGAAGGCAGCTTGTGTACAAGCCAGGAAGAGAGCTCTCAGCAGAACCCAGGCCTGCTGGCACCCTCATCTTGGACTTCTAGCCTTCAAAACTGTGAGAACTAACTTTGTCGATTAAGCCACAGAGTTCATGGTATTTTGTTATGGGAGTCTAAACAGATTAAAGCACAATGATTTTGGGTGCCTGGGTGGCTCAGTCGATTGAGCATCCGACTCTTGGTTTTGGCTCTGGTACGATCCACGGTTCATAGGTTTGAGCCCCACATTGGGCTCCAAGCTGACAGTGCAGGGCCTGCTTGGGATTCTCTCTCTTTCCCTCTCTCTCTGCCCCCCCCCCCCGCTCGCGCTCTCTCTCTCTCTCTCTCTCTCACACACACACACACACACACTCAAGATAAATAAATGCAATGTTAAAAAAAAAGAATTGAACTTAAAAAAAAAAAAAAAGACACAGTGATTCCTCATCACTTCCCAAAACACTCAGCTTTGTGGCCACCAGAGGGACAGCTGGATGGCCCTTACCAGCCCCCCACAAAGACATCTATCACACCTGCATGGTCTGCATCCCCTTTAAGGTTGGGCAGGGGAGGCTTGGAGGATGGGATGGCATCTGACACCAGCCACATGTGCTCCGAGGCCATTAAGTGTCCCCAACCTGAATTTTACTGCTCCACAGCGGCACTCCTAGCTTGTGGCAATAATCCCTCTGCCCGTGTGTGTGGCTGTCTTCTTGGGGACCCCGTTAAAAAAAGGGCCTGTCAGGAGGCAGCACTTTCAGAGCAACTACTTACCACCCAAAACCCCCAACCACCTATCTAGACACTGTTCATGCCACCATTCATTCATTTGCCTGTTAATATCTTCCAGGTGTCTGTACATGCCAGGCTCTGCTCTGTCCCTTTCCTGGATCCTGGATAAACAGTGTGACCATAAACAGCCTGTGTCCCAGATCTTCCCAGGCATGGGACTTCCTCCAAGGTGCCTTAGATTGACAGGGTCATTAAGCGCCACCCTGGAGTGAAGACAGAAGGAAGACAGGAGGAATGGCCAGGGCAGAGGAAGGCACCTTGTCCCAGAACTCATGCTCCTTGGGGGTTGCGGCTCTAGTCCTGTGCTGAGGAGTAGAAGTATCACAGAAGCAAGGGCAGAAAGGAGTATGCCTGCTGGGACTGCTGGCATTATGGGAAACTCATGTGGAAGGCATCTGCTGGGAATGCAGCATCTTGGGCCTTGGGCTCGTCCTCCTTGACACTCCCCTGAAAAGGAAGAACTGCGGGAGGGCAGGAGATATGAGAGAGGCCAGATCTGCCCTCAGGTCCCAGAGACACAAGCCCCAAAGGCCCCTCACCTCACATCCCTCCCCTCACGGGCCACTAGCCTCTCTCCCAGGGGCTCCAGCCCTCCCAGTCCAGACCCTCCCACAAGTGTTGCTCCTGCTTACCTTCCAGGGCTTGGCAGAACCAGAGCCCCTAACATATGGCAGGCATGCTGTGGGCCCCTTACATCAGCTCACTTGATCCTCACTCTGTTCCTGAGAGTGATGGTTAGGATCAACACTACCAGACCCATCTTACACTAAGGAAACTAGGCGTCAAGGGGGAAGACGCTTGCTTGAATTGAGCTTCTGCGGGGAAGCACCCCCACATGTCCCCACCCATGACCAACCAAGATAATGAGTCCTGTGGAGAAGGCTGTATCCACGTGGACCCATACCCCCCAGAATTAGTCTGGGGATGTGGCAGCCCACCTGGGCTCTGGTGAAGGGGTCTATATAGCTGCCATGGACCCATGGTGATCCAGAGGATGAAAAATACTTGGAGTAGGAAGCCCAGAAACTGCAGTTCCACCATGTGCCACTAACTGGCCACATCCCTGCTCTGGACCTATTTCTTCTTGGGTACAAAAAGGACAGGAGGATGGATGGCACTAAGTCTCAGAAAGCCTTTGTGAAATATAATATAACACAGGAACACCTCATGGTGCCCCTGCTGCCAGAAGCCACACCACCTTTACACCCTCCATCCTGTCCTGGCTCCCAGGCTGGGCAGGGGGTCACTGAGCTCAGGCCTCCACAGTAAGTGGCCCTCTGATTCAACGCTTGGAAGTTGGGCCTCAGACCCCCGCCTCTAAAACAGAAACTACCCATGAGCCTAGGCTGAGTCCCTATGGGCAGCTGTGGCTCCACACCACGCCCAGGCTGCAAACTTCTCAAGGGGTTATTGTCCAATGCTGGCCAAGTTCCCTAACATGAGGAAAAAGAGGTACTATCATCACCCTCTTATACAAGTGGGGAAAGGGGGCCACAGAGAGATTAAATCAAAGGTGTGAAGCAAGTGATAGGTGAGGATGTGAACTCAGGTAGTCAGTCAGACTTGAGTCTATGCTCTCAAAAAGATACACTGTTAATAGAGGTATGAGTGCTCAGCTCAATCAGTTTTGACCAATGTACACATCTGTGTAGCAACCATCCAGACTAAGCTCTAGAACTTTCTGAGGATGGAAATGTCCTGGAGCTGTGCTGTCCAGTTCAGCAGCCATATGCCCCATGTGGCTCCTGAACAGCAAAAAACACAGGTGGTGTGACTGAGAAACTGGATGTGTAATTTGAAGTCTAACTGATTCACATTTTAATATCTACATGTGGCTGTTAGCTACCATTTTGGACAGCTCAGCACTAGGACTTTTCAGAACTATGGACAGCTCCCACCAGGCACACTTTCCAGGCAAAGCCCTACCCAGCCCCAGGGTGATTGCTGCTGGGATTTCTGACAGCACACATGAGCTGTGCCTATTCTTGAACTTTATACAAAGTAAATCGTATGCTGTGTAATAGTCTGAGGATTCAGCCCCATGCTATCAGTTTTATGGACATCACTGGTAGCAGACACCTGTCAGGATGCCTCTACAGAGACTGTTTGGGGACAAAGTGAGATACCAAGTAGGCAAGTGCTCAGAAGAGGGGAAAAGCGATAGTCCCAGCTGTCTTGAATTCAGTTCCTGACAGACTCCCAGTAGGGAAGGGCTGATGTGAGGCCTTTTGCCCCTCCGCACAGGGGTGAAAGTAGAGAACTGATCCCTGGGGCCCTGATGCACCCAGTACCCACACCTTCCTCCCAGTGTCATTCCTAGACTGGAGACAGTGAGTGTGAGGGATAAGTGGAGTCTGTCAGACCTAGAATCAAATCCACCTTACCACTCTCTGCTGGGTGACCTTGGGTTGTTCAATCCCCTGAGGCCTGGGTTTTTTATCTGTAAAACTGGGTAATAGTGAAGGCTGTTTATTCATTCATTCAACAAATACTCCATGGACTGTGCACGATATCATGAAACTTGCAGTCTATGATGAATGGGAACAAGTATAAAGTCTTCAAATGTGTAAAAAACACATGTGTAAAATGTGTAAAAGTGCTAAAAAAAAAAACCCATAATGTAGATGTGTGTGGCACCTGTTTTGGGTCAGGTGGTTAGGGAGGGCCTCTGAGGTAATACCTAAATTTAAATGCTATTCAGCAACCAGGGGGTGGGCCAAGGGAGAGCTATAGGTGAGGCCTGTAAACAGGAAGAAGTCAGGTCATGCAGGGCTCAGAAGGCATGGGAAGTGTGGATCTGGTCAAATTAGGGGTCAGCAAAGTCGGCTCCACTTACTGCCTATTTCTGCAGAGACCATGAGCTGAGAATAGTTTTTCCATTTTTAAGTGGTTGGGAAGGAAAAGTCATCAGATTAACGTTAAGTGAAATTCAGATTTCAGCATTCAGTGAAGTTCTGGATTTCATCAGCACAAAGAAAAAAAACGTGTGGGTATGTGTTTTCTCTCTCGTTAGATAAGTATCTACTTGATTTGACATCCTTGGTTTTGCCTCTTGGCCTGCAAAGCTGAGAACATTTGCTACCCAGTGCTTTACAGGGAGAGATTGCCGACCTGCTGTGACAGCCAGGGCAGGGACGGAAGGTTTAAGGTAGAGGTGGCCTCACTGTTCAGGGTGTAAAGACCCCTCTGGTGCTGTGTGGAGAGCAACAGAGGGGGCAGGGGGAGGCAGGAGACCTGTGAAGAGGTGACAGTCTGGACTAGGCTGAGGATGGCAGGGCAGCAGAGTGAAGGCAGCAGGAGCAGCGCATGTTTTGAGGAAGATCTAGTTTCTGAAAATGTCCAGCCCTGTGACCACCACCCTGCCATGTGCCTCACCTGGCTCCTCAGGTTCCATTGCCTGCTACTCTGCTCCGTCTCTGGGCTGCTTGACCTCAGCAGTTACAGGACAGGGGGCATGCGGTCTTAGTCCCAGACAAAGAGCCCAGGTTGTGGGAGAGAGCCACCGCCTCCTCCCATCTACTCCCATACGGCAATCAGGCTTCTGGCACTCACTTAGGGGCTCAGGGCTGGAATTCTGGAAAATGGAGCACTGCTGGGTGAGCAAAGGCAACAGGGAGTGGGTGTGGCCATACACGTGGGCTTCCCTGGGACAGACCCAACTGCTTCCTTCCCCCAAATGGAAAACACATGTCTACACAAAAACCTGTAAGTGAATGTTCACAGCAGCATTATTTGGGTAAACAAACTGGTATATCCATATAATGGAGTATTACTCAGCTATAAAAATGAATGAAGTACTGACACATAGCACAACATGGATGGACTTTAAAAACATGCTCATGGGGCGCCTGGGTGGCTCAGTCGGTTAAGCGGCCGACTTCAGCTCAGGTCACGATCTCACGGTCCGTGAGTTCGAGCCCCGCGTCGGGCTCTGGGCTGACAGCTCGGAGCCCGAAGCCTGCTTCCGATTCTGTGTCTCCCTCTCTCTCTGCTCCTCCCCCGTTCATGCTCTGTCTCTCTCTGTCTCAAAAATAAATAAAACGTTAAAAAAAATAAATTAAAAAAAAAAAAAACATGCTCAGTGAAAAAAGCCAGACACAACAAACCCATACATTGTATGGTCCCATTTAATTTATATCACATGTCCGGAACAGTGAAAGATTAATTAAGAGGGAATTAACAGAAAGATTAATGGTTGCCAGAGGCTGCGGAAAAGGGGAATGGGGAGTGATAGCTAAGGGGTATGGGCCATAAGCACGCACCTGAGTTCACACCTGCAGACACAAAGGAGGTGTCACACACACAAAACACCCCTTCCCCACACAGACATGCACGGCGACACACCTGACCACTCACACACACCTGAAGTCTCATCTGCACACACAAATGGTGTCACACATGGGGCGCCTGGGTGGCTCAGTCGGTTGAGCATCTGACTTCGGCTCAGGTCATGATCTTACAGTTCATGAGTTCGAGCCCCGCGTCAGGCTCTGTGCTGACAGCTCAGAGCCTGGAGCCTGCTTCAGATTCTGTGTCTCCCTCTCTCTGCTCCTTCCCTGCTCATGCTCTGTCTCTGTCTCCCAAAAATGAATAAACATTAAAATTTAATAAAAAACACACACACACACAAATGGTGTCACACATGCAATACGCTCTTCTCTGACATGCACCAGCGGTAACATGCCCAGTCAAATGCACATACCTGAGGTCACACTGCAGACACAGGCAAGGGCTGTGCTGGGGTCCCCACACACAGGAGGTCTCATCTGCCCACACAGGTGGTGCTTCGTATGCAATACACCCTTCACTTCTGAAACGCACAGGTGGTGACACACTCAGCCACGTGCACACACCTCAGGACACACCTACACAGACAAGTGACGCACTGCGTCCCTCCCCCCCCGCACCCCCGACATCTCATATACACACTCGGGTGGTACCTCACATGCAAGACAGCCCTCCTCTGACACGCACACGTGCAGTGTCACACTCGGCCACACACAGCTGAGGTCTCATGGGCACGCATAGGTCTCTTCCTCATACCCTGCGGCACGCGCACACGGTCCCTCCTCTCTCCCCTCCCCCACGACCTCCCGCGACCCATCGCCGGGCCCGCGCTCCCCTCCGAGCCCCACCCGGCCACCAGTCACTCCCGCTGCGTACACGCGGAACTCGTCGTCCCTCACACTCACGAAAGCCACCACGCCGGGACCGCAGACTCACCTCGGCCGCGGGCCCCTGTCAGAGGCGCGCAGCGCCGCCAGCCGCCAGCCTCCGCACACGCCGAAGGCACTTCCGGCTCTCACTTCCGCCGACGGCCCGCGCTCGGCTCGGGACTGGGCCTCGGAGGGGACCCTGCCCGCTGCATACCAGGGGCCGGCACAGGTGACTCGCCTTGTGGGAAATGGAGTCCAGAGGGCGACGAGCCACGAAGGGAGCGTGGGAACGTGTTGATGAGCCGCTGTCGCGGGGGACCAGACGGATATGAACACGCATGGATCTATGTAAGTTCTTGCAGATATGCAGCGGACTTTTTTCTTTCCCTTCGCACACTCACGTACGCCCACACTCGTCTAACTATAGTTTGGGGTATTCCCACCCCCCCCCCCCCCAACCCCTGAGCCCTGTGCATCCTGTAAAGCTTCAGCAAATGCCCTCTAAGAACCAGTAATTCTTCCAATTACTCAAGAAACCACACCATTACCTTCTATATAGTCATATGCTCATTTCTCCCAATTACGTCCTTTTTGTTTTCATTTTTTAGTGAAGCCCGCATAGAAAACCATGCACAGCACTCTGCTGTGCCTGGTGAGTCGACTCCTGATGTGCAGGCTAACCTTCTCTACCCTTCCTTCCCACTGGTCAGTTGATCACAAGGGGAGATTAAAGAAATCAGCCACTTATCTTAGACTAGAATTGTGCAAGAGCTTTCTAAGGTTGAGGGAGATGTTCTATTTGTAACTACTGAGCAGTTGGAATGTGGCTAATGTGTTTGAAGAACTCAATATTTACTAATTTTGGGTGAATTTAAAATTACATCTAAATAGCTATACCTAGCTAGTGATTATGATGGACAACTTGGTACATCTAGATGTTCACCTTGGATCTCCTTACAAGGAGACCTATAGGAGACTGTTCTTTAGACGATGCAGATTTCTTACCAGTTACCTTTTGCACAAATGACTTGAATCTCTCTGAGGATGTACAAGGAGATACTGAAAATGGGGAACTTGGCTGTTGGCCACAATTTACGTGTGGGCATAATTTGGGCTGATACAGGGAATTTAATAACTTAGAAATATATGTGCTAAAATAGCTTGCAGGAAAATGTGTGAAGTCAAAGCTATTTTATACTTAACTGGTTCCATTAACTCAAGGTTCATGCATGTGTGCCTATATAAGAACAGGTGTGGCTAAGAATTTAGTGTGTGTGTGTGTATGACAGAAAACAATGAAACCAATTATCAAACTTACTTTAACTTGAAAGAGTTGAGATTTTTAATTTAAATTTATTTTTTGAACTGGTAATACTTTTACATATTTCAAAATTCCAAAAATACCAAAAGATATAAAGTGAAAATCATTCCTCATCCCTTTCCCCCCACTTCTCCTCCCCAAGAGCAACTAGTATGCTTGGTTACTTTATACCCTTAGGAGATATTGTGTGTGTGTGTGTGTGTGTGTGTGTGTGTGTGTGTGTAAGCAAAGGATTTTTTACACAAATGGAAACATACTTTACATACTGTTTTACACCTTTTCATTTAACAATGTATCTTGGAGCTCTTTCCCATATTAGTACATAAAGACAGTCCCCATTTTTAAGACTGTGTCATGCTCCATTCCAGCAATCACTAACCCAGTTCCCCAGGGTGGACACTGAGGTTGTTTACAAATTTTACTTCTGAAATCAATACCATAGTGAAACCATGTACAGTCTACAATGTACAAATATATCTCCCAGCAACAGGTTTACTGAGACAAAAAGTGTGTGTATTTATAATTTTAATTTTTGTTAAAAAATTTTTTTTTAATGTTTTATTTTTGAGAGAGAGAGAGAGACAGAGTATTAGTGGGGGAGGGGCAGAGAGAGAGGGAGACACATTATCTGAGAAGCGGGATCCTGGCTCTGAGTTGTCAGCACAGAGCCTGACATGGGGTTTGAACTCGTGAACCACGAGATCATGAAGTCGAAGTCTGAAGCTTATCAGACTGAGCCACCCAGGCACCCTGTGTGTGTCTGTAATTTTAGATAGCAACTGATAAGCTGCCCTTCACAGAGGCTGTATCACTTTTTACTCTCCCTGGAAACATGTAGAAAAGACTCCCCCACTTTTGGATAAAAGTCAAGGCTGGTAAAATGCTAGGTGGTCATGCTCCTACAACCCTCCTGAAAGGTAATTTAAAAAGCTACATGAGATTCATGGCCAGAGGAAAATGCTCAAAAAAACCCCAAAACAGTTAAGAAGCATGTGTTACTAGAAAGGATTCCAATTTTCTAAACACAACACGACTAGAAATATATTTTTTGTGAGTATAAGATCTATATACCCACATGTACACTCTATGTATACATTTATATTGTTATGAAAAAATTACAAGGGAAATTAACAAAATCTTAATGGTAATACCATCTCTGGATAGTGGAAGTATGAGGAATTAAATTTTACTTTTGTGCATCTTCCATGTTTTACAGTAAAGAATTTGCATTACTTTTATAAACTGATAAAGCCACGTATTCCGTAGTTTATAGTAACTTCCTCTGAAGAGTTTATCTGACTGTTTCAAAACATCTATAAGGAAATCAGTAGGAACATTATGCCTAGAAAACACGACCCGAAATGAGAAATGAAACATTTGTAATCATCTCTGCTGCCTGGAGAGGGAGGCGAGTGACAAGCTTGTTCCCAGCTAACCCACTGAGGCCACTGTAACCTCAGCCCACCCAGCAACCATTCTGAGACCTTTAGGAGCTGCCATTTTGTGGGCCAAGGTGGAGGGAAAGGGACAATTGTAGGCCTGGCTTCCACAGCTGCCTAGAACCATGAAGTTACCACTGGAGCTCCCCTCCACATAGGGCACTGATAGGTAGAACATTCCCGAAGCTGCACCCCACACCATTGATGGGGAAGGGAAGAAGAATGGTCAAAAGTGGGGCTTATCTATGTTTTATGATGTCCATGATAAAATGCTAAAATTAAAAAAACTTTTTTTTAATGTTTATTTATTTTTGACAGAGAGAGAGAGACAGAGCACAAGTGGGGGAGGGGCAGAGAGAGCGAGAGAGAGACACAGAATCCAAAGCAGGCTCCAGGCTCTGAGCTGTCAGCACAGAGCCCAACACAGGGCTCGAACTCACAGACCGCGAGATCATGACCTGAGCCAAAGTCGGACACTCAACTGACTGAGCCACCCAGGCGCCCCTACAATGCTAAAATTTAGATTACTCAGAAAAATAAGTAGATTCTTTTTTTTTTTCTCACACCAATTAGGAATGCTGCAAAATGGTCAAAAAGACTACTATAAGACACATTGGGTATAAATTTTTTTTGTGTGTGTTTATTTATTTCTGAGACAGAGCATGAGTGGGGGAGGGGCAGAGAGAGAGGGAGACACAGAATCAGAAGTAGGCTCCAGGCTCTGAGCTATCAGCACAGTGCCCGATGCGGGGCTCGAACTCACAAACTGTGAGATCATGACCTGAGCCGAAGTCGGTCGCTCAACCGACTGAGCCACTCAGGCGCCCCTAGACACATTGGGTATAAATCAGTTAATGATATCATTTGTTACAATCAAAGGTATAGGACTGTTAGTGCAGCCCTGATCAATTTAGACTCTGGAAAAGTTGGCTGTAGTTCTGGGCATGGTTTCTTTACTTTGGCATATTTGGGGCTAGGTAATTCTTTGTTGAGGGACGGTCTTGGGCATTAGAAGGTGTTCAGCAGCATCCACTAGTTGCCAAGTGGCACCCCACTGTTCTGCCAGTTATGACAACCAAAAATGTCTCCAGACATCACTAGATGTCTCCTGGAGGACAAATCCACCCGATGGAAAACCTCTGGCTTAAGCAACGCTGGCAATTTCAAGGCAGCGGCTTTCAAAAGGATCTGTGACATGCCCAGGGAATGTAGCAGAATTTCATGGGGGCCTTTTTGTCTTTTGCTCTGGGCATGGGTGCAGCTGACATGTGGGTGGGGGCCAAGTGTGCTCTTGTGAAGTGCAGAGCTGGCTCCTGTGGACCATGTACAAATCTGTGAAACAAGTCTGTCATGTGTGAACTGAGATCCTAAGTCAACTTCACATAGAAACACAAATTAACCCTGCACGCTTAGAATTTTATACAGAATTTTCCAGAAATGCAATGGTATTTTGTTTTGTCCAAAACTTTTGCAAAAGTTAGTCACCACTTAGGAAAATCACATCCCATACTGGAATGCCACTCAGACTATTTCCATGACCAATACCATATCCCATATGCCAGACGGCACTTGCAATGCCCCAGGTAGGTGTTCAGGCACAACGGCCCACACAGTCACGTGGAGAGGTACCGCACCAACTCAGTCCACATCACTCTACCATAAATTACTTTTGTTTTAATTATGCTTTACAAAAAGGGGCGGTATTATCGATTTTTTACAGTACATGTGTGTGGGTTACATTACCTATGAATTCATTTTGCAGTAATGGAGGGAACAGCACAAAACACGTGTGGTTAAAGGGGGCACTGGGCTTGGCAGATTTGAGAACCATCAATCTCCAGTATTTGGGAAGCACCATTTCTTTAAGAATCAGAGGTCACTTTAGACGTTTCTACCCCCAGTCCCCCTTTCTGTGAATGCACTATGTGGACTTACCACATTTTTGTACCTGTGGTTCAAAAGTCATCTGTAGAGTTTCTCTCCTACGAGGATTCTCTGATGTCAAATAACACAGAAGCACCCATGGAAGGCTCTTCAACCCCAATGACGTGAACCGGGTTTTTTTCTTGCATGATTTCATGGATGTCAAACAAGGCAAGCGCTCGGCTCGAGGGCTGTCCTGCCTTTGTCCCACCCCCAGGGTTCTCGCTGGAGTGTGTGTGCTGATGCCGGGCAAGGTGTGAGCCCCGGGCAAAGGACTGCTCAAGCCGTCGCCGGTTCCGGCCCTGGGACTCCTCTCTGGTGTGAGTTATCTGGTGTCGGATGAGGTGCGAGCTCTGAATAAAACATTTCCCACAATGATTACACTTAAAAGGCCTGTCGCTTCGGTGAGCCCTCTCATCTGGATTCAAAGGTGGGTCACAGCCGAGGGCTTCTGCCCACTCATGCTTCGTCAGGGCTGGCGTCTGCTCGAAGATCAGCCTCTGGCGGCACTCGTAGGGCTTCTCCCCAGCATGCTTTCGCTGGTGCTGGGCCAGGGAGGAGCTGTGCCTGAAGCCCTTCCCACAGTGGTTGCACTCATAGGGCCTCTCCTCTGTGTGTGTCCTCAGATGCAGGAAGAGGCACGTGGTCCGTGAGAAGGACTTCCCACACACGCTGCAAGTATATGGCTTCTCCCCAGTGTGTGTCCGCTTATGCCGGCCCAGGGAGGAGTTCTGGTTGAAGGCCCGCCCACAGTCCTGACATTCATAGGGTTTCTCCCCGGTGTGAATTCTCCGATGGACAGTAAGGTGTGTGCTATGGCAGAAAGACTTCCCACACTCAGCACATTTATAGGGCTTGTCTCCCGTGTGGATTCGCTCATGCTGAACCAGGGAGGAGTTCTGGCTGAAGGCTTTCCCACACTCTTTGCACATATAAGGCCTCTCTCCCGTGTGAATCCTCTTATGCACTGTGAGATGTGCGTTATGATTAAACGACTTCCCACAGTCTGTACATTTGTAGGGTTTATCCTGTACTTGGCTTCGGGTGAGTTCTGTAATGGGAATGGCCTGACTGGAAGCTTTGCTACAGTCACTGCTGTCACACGGCCCTTTGCCGGAGGAGCCTGTCTGCTGGACTGAGCTTGAGTTACCTTCCGAGTTTATAGCCTGTGAGTCGTAAGCACAGAGAGAGTCTCTCCTAGAAGTCTCCGAGGATGGATCTGGGTTTGCATTCAGGACACTGTTTTCCCCAGGTCTGAAACTTTCATAGCTTTTATCTTGAACTGGTACTTCCTCAAGACTAACTTCCAATTGCCTCAAATTATCCTGTTCCTTCTCAGGCACCTGTACCTGGCGCTCACGTTCCCAGTGTTTCCCTAGTGTGGTGGGACAGGGAGTGTCCCTCAGGAAGCCTTCCCTTTCCGCAACATGGGATGGCTCCTCCTCAAGAAGGCCCTGCTTCTTGGGTGACGCTTGGCTTTCGGGTCCAGGTCCCCAGCCTAAAAGAGTACCAAAGAGCTGAGGAAGTTGGTGGAAAAAACACAGAGAGGACACGTTGGGCCTCCATCCTTACTACTCCTCCCACCTCTAGGAAAATCTCAGTTCTGCTCCTGTGCAGACACCAAGTGCCTCATCTGCAGAAACAGTCTCATGCTTTCATTCGTTCGACAAAAATCTCCCAAGTACCTGCCACAGGCCCAGGCACTGGCCTTAGACAAGGGGCTGGCAGACTACAGCCCCCAACTACGAGTATTTTTTATGTTTTTAAGGGCTGCAGGAAAAAAAGAGAAGGGTGTATGACAGAAGCAGAATTCTAAAGATGTCCCTGGCTGTGCAATCAGACACTCATCTAGGTACTGCCAGGAAGGGACTTGGCAGGTGACTCATCAGCTGACCTGAAGCCTTAAAATAGGGAGATGATGCTGGGTTATCAGGATGGGCCTGAAGTAGCCCCCAGAGCCCTTAAAAGCAGAAGGAGGTAAAAGGGAGAGGCTGGCTGCACAGGAGGACTTCACTTGGGAAATGGGTGCACTTCCTGAGAACAACTCCTGCACAACAGTCTCAAAGGAAACAGGAACCTCAATCCTATGGTCACACAGACCTGCATTCTGTCTGACCACACCTGGAACTGGATTCTCTCTGAGTTCCCTGCCCAGTCAGGACCTTGACTTCAGTCTTGTGAGACCTGGAGCAGACAAACCAGCCAGGACTGGCAGAAATGTGATATAACGAATGGGTGTTGTTTTAAACTGCTAAGTTTATGGTAATTCGTTTCAGAGAGAACAGAAAACAAATAGTGAGTATACTTAGCCCACACAGCCTAAAATACTCACTGTCTGGCCCCTGATGCTGGGGAGAAACTGCAACCCCAACACATGAAAAGCCCAGTCCTCAGGAGCCAGGGAAATAGATACTGAGCAAATCATCGAAGGAGCAGGCTTGGGAGGCAGACAAGGAGCTCAGTTTTAGAAAACCGAAGTTTGGTAGGTCAGATACCCAAGTGGAGGTACCCTCATGTCTGTAGGACACCTTGGGAGGACCAGCCCAGGTCGCAGAACCCTCCAGAACAAGAACTGCATGCAGGCAGGCGGGCTCCCCACTTCCTTACAGTGCAGCGAAGGCAAGGGTATCAGCTTCCTGTAGCTGCTCTAACAACGTGCTGCAAACGTATCGCCTTAAGAGACCACACTTCTCTCACAGTTCTGAGGTCAGAAGTCCCAAGTCAAGGTATCAGCAGGGCTGGATGACTCTTGGCTGCTCTAGGAGAGAATCTGTTTCCGTGCCATTTCCAGCTTCACGAGACTGACTACATTCCATGGCCCTTTCCTTCACCTTCAGAGCCAGCAGACCCCAACCCCTGATATCTGGCTGTTCATTTTATCCTTTATAATAAACCAGTAATAAATAGTGTCCCTGAGTTCTGTGAGCTGTAAAAGCATATTACTGAACCTAAGGAGAGGGTCATGGGAACCCCTGATTTATAGCTCGTCAGTCAGAGGTATGGGATGCCCTGACTTGTCAACTGGCATCTGAAGTGGAGGCATTCTTAAGAGACAGAGTCCTCAGGCTGTGGGGTCTACACTAACTCCAGGTAGATAGTGTCAGACTTGGACTTAATTGTTGGACACCCAGCTAGTAACTGGAGAGTTGGAGAACGGTTTGTTGGTGTGGAAAAAACCCCACACATTGGGTGTCACGAGTGTTATATGGGTAGAAGCAAATCACGGTACTGCTAATTGGTGACTTTGGAGCCATTAAAATGTCCTCGAACTTGACAGTGGTGATGGGTATAATCTGTGAATATACTCAAAACCACTAAATTGTATGTTTTACATGGTGAAATTTACGGTCCGCTGGGGACCATGGCATCCAGAAGGGGACTAGCCTGGTAGGAGTTGGCTCAGGGCCTGGGGGTGCAGGCCAGCACTGGGGACTGGAGGATGTCAAACGTGTGGGGCACTTCAGGCTCTTTTGCCTCAGAGGAGACACGGTACTTCTCCATCTGCTGCAGATTCACCCTTGCCCTCGGGTAATAGGCTACACCTCATTGTGGAGGTACATGTGATTCCCTGCAGGGCAAAAAGCGCTGGGTGGTGTCAGAGGCTGAGCAGCAGGTACTGCTGGCCGTGTATCCCGCTGTCATAGCCTCCTTCTTCCAACGCACTTCAGGGTACCAATGCACCGGTCCCAGAGAAGGGATTGTGACAGGCATAAGCCAATTATGACAATCTAGGCCTCCTTTCCAGACTCCCTAGTGGCATAAGGGCAGGTAGATGTGACCCATTCCTGACCAAGGAGACCTCATAGGACGAAATCTGGAGTGAATTCAGATAAAAGGGGTGAAATGTTACTGGCACTATTCTTCCCACATCCACACCCCCTGCCTGGAGCACAGATGTGATGGCCAGAGCTGCTGCATCCATGCCATAACCTCAAGGAAAGGCCAGAAGAATCAGAACCATAAGCCTTGCCACTGAATACTGAGTCAGAGGCAGCAGTGGCTGCTTTGTGAAAAAAACTGCTTCTTTTTTTGAGTACTCTAGCCCAGGTTTCAGATATTTAGAGCTGAATACAATCCTTGTTGCTGAGAGAACACAAGGGTGTGGAGAACAGGTTTACAGAATCCGGACATGAAAGATTAAAATGGAGAAGATGGAGAGCAAGTTCACACATTAGAAATGATCCTGTGGCAAGGGCACACTGAGGTGGCAAGAGAGAACATGAGAGGGAGGACAGGGTGGGATTCTGACCACTGGAGGAGAGGCAGATGGTCTCTGTGCTCAGAGAAGGGAGAGCCCGGATGAGAAGAACAGAGAACACAGGAGCAGGGCGCAGACCTCCTACACAGAGAAAAGCTAACAGGGCAGGCCTAAGGCTACCATCGTTAGAGGGGCCAGTTTTGAGACTGGCCCTGGGCTGCGTGTGGGAATTTGGATTTCAAGAGAGTTCCCACCACCCTAACTGATAAGAGTGGCTCACTGTGCCCAAACTGTGCCCACAGTATGGTTTACGGTGAGCACCTGCTCTCTCCTGCGAGTCTGGAATCTTGGTCTGTGCCAGGCACAGGGTGCCTAAGTGACCAGCGCCCAATGAAACACCCTGGCACTGAGCCTCTAACAAGCTTCCCTGGGAGCTAGCATTCCTCAAGTGTCGTCACAACTCACTACTGTGGGAACTACGCATGTACAGTGTGACTCTACTAGGAAGGAACTGTGGAATCTTGGCTGGCTTCTGGACTTCACCCCATCTGCCTTTTCTCCTTGCCGACTTTCCTCTATATTCTTTCGCTGTAATCACTGGCTCTTTGGGGTCTTGGGGACCCTGACACACCACCCTTTCCAAGCAGCACATCTGTAGTCACCTCTTGGGCTGCTCCCATTAGGAGTTCCCACTTGGCAGCTTCTCACCTGGACAGTGACCCTGGGCAATTCCTCTCTCCGCTGCCCACAGCTCAGCCCCTTGCTCCAGTTGGGAGATGACTTCAGGTTTTGGAAGCTCAGGCCCTGGAACAAGGGAAAGACACAGGATGTGGGGACCTGCCACAGAAAGAACCAGCTCAGAATCCAGCCCTACACTCCTGATAGGGCATGAGGACATCTCACAATAAGGTGACCGCTTTGCATTGGGACAGAAAAGGGCAGAAACCTCCTCCTGCCTGTATGTACCACAAGGAATGAGAATGCAAGATCCCTGTCCCCCAGCCCAAGATCAAGTCCTCATACCAGAGGCCCTATGACCTATAACCCATAAAAAATAAGTCACTGTAGGAATCCAATCATCAGCTGGGGAAGCAGGCCTTACCTACAGAGAGCAGATGCCCAAAGGTCTCCAGCATCACGTCACGGTAGAGGGTCCTCTGGGCGGGGCCCAGCTGTCCCCACTCTTCTTGGGTGAAGTCCACAGCCACGTCCCGGAAGGTCACCGGCTCCTGAAATATCACACGCACTCTTAATCAGCTGGACTGCCCCCGTCAGTGCTCTTAGGAAGAGAAGGAGGAATGGAGAAGCAGAAGATGGGCAGGCCAGTGTCCTGAGAGCGTGCACATTCTGAATAATGCCAAGTCAGGTCTCACTGGGCACCTACTGGACTGTCACATTTAGGTTGTATAGTGAGGGCATATGAAAGTATCCCAGCAAGGTGGAAGCCACCCACAGCTGACCTACAACTGATCTCAGACAGGTGCAGGTGCAAACAGAAATTGCTGACTTGCAGATCTGTGGGTTAAAGAAACAGTTACTGGTCTAAGCTACTAACCTTTAGGATAGTTTGTTACATAGTAACATCTAACTGATACATTAAATAGCTCTCAGATTCAAGGCAAGACTCAGTATCCTACCTGAAAAGAGGGGTTTATAGTTGGAGTCAGAAACTCACCTATCTTCAGGGACCAGGCAGGCTCATCAAAGACGGAAGTGGGCTACTGGAAGAGCCTACAAGGGTACTTAACCTGCGAGAGGTGACACTGCAGGTGATGGGTAATATATGCCCTATTTGAAGGGGCAGCTGGGACTCAGAACCAACTGATCATGGGGGAAATTCAGGCCTCATATGGTCAGAACTGCCCATCTCTAGTGAGTAGCTGAAAATTAAGCCACATTTTTAAATGAAACTTTTAATTTTTGTAAGTTGATGCAACGTATCTAAAACATGTCCTACAAATGAAACCCTTCTGTGGGCTCGGTGTGGCCACTGTCAGAAGCTAGATATTTCTGGATCTGAGTTTTGACTCTGCTACTTCTTCCTCAAGAAGCATAGAGCAGGTAACCACTTCGATTGCCATGCTTCCCTGTTTACAAAGTCATTCCTTGGGGGCTGTGATGGGGAATAAGTGGTTGTGAAACACTTTCTACAGGACAAGATGCAAAAGAATAAAATCTTAGGTCCTCTACTTCACACCATATAAAAAGTTAACTCAAAATGGATAAAAGACAAACGTAAGAGCTAAAACTATTAAGCTCTTAGAAGAAAATATAGTAATGAATCTTCACAATCTTGGATTGGTGAAGAGTTCCTAGAATCTGACAGCAAAAGCACAAGCAACAAAAGAAAAAAATAAGTTGGACTTCATCAACATTAAAAATTGTTGTGCTTCAAAGGACACTATCAAGAAAATGAAAAGAGGGAAACCTGGGTGGCTCACTTGGTTCAGTATCTGACTCCTGGTTTCAGCTCAGGTGAATATCCTAGGGTTGTGGGATTGAGCCCCACATTGGGCTCTTGCTAAGCATGGAGCCTCCTTAGGATTTTCTCTCTCCCTCTGCCCCTCTTTTCCACTCGTGCTCGCTCTCTCTCTCTCTCTCTCAAATTAAAAAAATAAATTAATTTAAAAAATTAAGTGAAAAAATATCCACATACTGGGAAATAATAATAGCAAATCACAAATCTTGTATGTGACTTGTATCTGGAAAATATAAAGGACTCTTACAACTCAATAATAATGACAACACAATTAAAAAGGGCAAAGGACCTAAATAGGTATTTCTTCAAAGAAAATATAAAATATACAAATACTGAATAAGCACTTGAAAAGATGCTCAATATCATTAGCTACCAGGGAAATGCAAATCACAATCACTTACTAAATACCTCAATTATAAAGGGGTATGTTAAGAAAAACACAAGAAGGCTTTAAAATTTTAAAGAAATTATAGTACAGGTGGCATACAACTCTGACAAAAATTGTTCAGGAAGCATGAGAACCCTTTGGTTGGAAACAGAAGTCTCTGTTCTTGTCCCCATGTCCTCATATGCCACTCAGGTCCTCCAGCTCTGATACATGCTCCCTGTGCCTCCTGCTTTCCCTGCCTCGCCCCCTCAACTATCACCCACTCTGCATGGGTCCTCAGTAACAGCCCAGGCGCCAGGCCCACTGAGTACTGATCTCTCCAGGCCATAAGAGCTCTCAGTGGCATTACGTGAGTCCTTCATGTCTCTCCTGGAATTCTAGCAGGAGCCCATTCCTTGCTTTTTCATGGCCTCTCTGCTGCTCCACCTCAGACCCCTGTGGCTCTCCTCCTGTTCTGCACTACTGGTGCCTGGAGAGATGGGCTATCAGACTCCTTTACTCCACACACTCCCACAGCTGACCAGGCCACCCTGGCATCATCCAGCACCTGGTCACTGGCCCCCTCCCCGCATCCTAGTTAGCTCGCAGTATTTCTCCTACCCCCACCTTCCCAGATGCTTTAATGTTTTTTCTCAAACCCAAGCTATACTTGCTTTAAAAAATCTTGAATGGCTCCTTTTCACCTTTGGGTACAGGATGGCCTCTTTCAGCCTGGCTATGGTTGACTGAGTAATGGCCTCCAAAGATACCCAGGTCCTAGTTTCTGGAGCTGGTGAATGTTACCATAAATGGCAAAAGGGATTCTGTGAATGTGATTAAGGATTTTTAAATGGGGAAATTATCCTGGATTATCCAGGTGGGCCCTAAATGCAATCACAAATGTCCTTCTAAGAAGGTGGAGGGAGACTTAACTACAGAAGACAAAAAGCAATGTGACCGCTATGGCTAGATGCCATGCTGCTGGCTTTGAAGACAGACAAAGGGCCATTAGCCAAGGAATACAAGGACTACGGCCACTAGAGATAGAAAAGGTGAGGAAACCGATTCTCCCCTAGATCCTCCAGGGGTGGCTCTGCCCAGTATAACTGATCTCAGGCTTCTTACCTCCAGAACTGTAAGAATAAATGTGTATTGCTTTAAACCACCAAGTCTTTAGTACTCTGTTACAGCAGCCACAGAAAGCTATACACTGGACCTCAACGCCCTCGACTTCCTTGCCTCCTGTGGTGGCAAGCCTCCAAGATGGCCTCCAGTGGTCCCCAGTCCTTGTGTAGTTATGCAGTCCCCTCCTATACTGTGCAGGTTTGACAACCAATACGGTTGGGCAACCAATAGGATACCGTACCAATGAGTGTGTAAATTCTGACCCCAGGGCACAAAAGGCATTGGAGCTTCTACCTTGCCATCTCCTGGACCACTTACTCTTTGGGAAGCCAGATGCCATGTTGTGAGGACACTCAAGCAGCTCCACAGAGAGGCCCACATGGGGAGGGACTGTCATGTGAGTGAACTGTCTTGTAGGTGGATCCTCCAACCCCAGTCAAGTCTCAGATGACAGCAGTCCACACTGATATCTTGATGGTAACCTCATGGGCCTAGGCCAGAACCACCAGCCAAATCATTCAAGGATTTCTGCTATCAGAACTGAGGTAATATTTATTGTTGTTCTAGGCCACTAGGTTTTTGGGTTACACGCAACAGATAACTAATACACTTTATCTTACTGCTGACAGACTCTCCTTGAGAGAATCTCATTCCTCTGAACCCTTTTCTCAACTAGGCCTTGAGCTCTGGGCTTCTATGTCCACTTTGCATCACCCCATTTCATAAGAGTTGGGTTAGTCAGAAAAAAAAAGAAAAAAGAGTTGGTTTAGTCAGAATACCCACCCACCATATCTAATTACTCTCTGTATCGTTTCAAAGTCCTCATCCCACAGAATCCTTCAGGTAATATCTGATCACTTGGCCTGCTTCAGCAAGAATCCCTAGGTCAGTTTAGCAAGAATTATACCCACCCCAGAACCCAGCTAGAAATTCCCACTTTTACTTGTAGTATTTGGAATTGAGTCCAGTTCTATACTGAAGTCTCTTTCCCTCTATTGCAATAGTTTCTGAATAAAATCTGTTTTGACTGCCTTAATTATTGTTTTACACTGACATTGCTCATTCTCTGCCCCACCCCCTCCACCCACTGCAGACCAAAGTGTGATTTTTTTTCTCTTTCAAAGTAGGCTTCACATGCCCAGCTGGAGGCAAATTCACCACCAAGAGATCAAGACCCCAGCTGAGATCAAGAGTCAGACCCTCGGTGCATCTGAGTGGCTCAGTCGGTTAAGGCTCAGGTCGTGATCTCACGGTCTGTGAGTTCGAGCCCCGCGTTGGGCTCTGTGCTGACAGCTCAGTGCCTGGAGCCTGCTTCAGATTCTGGGTCTCCCTTTCTCTCTGCCCCTCCCCGGCTCATCCTCTGTCTTTCAAAAATAAATAAACACAAACAAAATTAAAAAAAAAAAAGATGTTCAACCAAGGTGCCCCACTAAAGTGTGATTTAATGCAAATCTGCATAACACATATCTGAAAACATGCAAATCTAAGGTTATCAATAATCTCACTTTGCATACAAAATCTGAAATAATGCAAATCCTTGTAAACAACAACAACAAAACACAGTCCAGAATTTCAAAGATGCGGAGCTTCAGGAATTATGAATTATTTTTGGTTTCTGCCACGTGGAGACAGCACTTTATGGAGAACACAGGGAGCGGCCACTTTGTCTACAATTGCAGGATCTTTGAAACAGGCACCTTCCCAGATGGCCTTGCAGGCACGGACCGCCCAGTGTGCAATTCGCCCACAGCCCCCGCGAGAGAGAGGTGCTGGGAAGGAGCCCAGCCCTGGTAGTCGCTCCCGCCACAGTTATGCCGTGCCTGGTGACCTGTCATCATCCTCAGGGGTTGTGCCCAGCCCCCTGGCCAGGGGCCTCGCGGAGCAGGGCTCTCGGGGAGTGTTTGCTGGCTCCGTGAATTAAAGCATTTCTATTCGGAAATACCTGCCATCTCGGCGCTCCACTGACACCATCACATGGCAGATGGCCTTCGCGGGGAAAGCAATCGGCGGGAGCCGGGCCAGCCTGGTCCTAGGAAATGATACTAAGCCCCATCCCAGAACAAGGAAACTGGCGTACTAGGGGAGCATGCGCACTGGGGGACCTGATGGCCCGGGTTCGAATCCAAACTCCACCCTCACCAGTCGGGCCAGTCAGCGCGCCCTGAACTGCGCCTCAGTTTTCTCATGTGTAAAGGGGGATAAGGCCCGGGCCCTGCTCACCGTGCGCTGCCAGGGTTAAAGGGCCAATACCTGCGGGAGACGCTGGACCCGCTGCAATCGTTATTATTATTACTTTACCTGAAGCCATTCCGCTGGCAGCCCTGTAGCCATCTCCAATGCTGTCGCTTCCTTTTCGGGGTTCATCCCGGACCGACAGGTCGAGAACAGGAGCCCGAAGCGGCCGTAAACCCGAGAGCAGCCCCCACCTCAGGGACCACTCCACTCGCCGCCCGCGGGACAATGGCGGCCGCGCTGGTGACGCTGCAACTACAACTCCCAGAAGGCCGTGCGGCGTGCCTCAGAGCCTGACCAATGGAAACCTCTGTTCGTCGAATCTTCGACCAATGAGAGCCTTCTGGCTTCGGGCCAATGGGACTGTCCTTCTTTCGGGCCTCCGGCCACTGGGGGCGCTGCTGCCGCAGACCCCCGCGAGGCCTGCCGGGCGGGCGGCGGCGTCCGGGGGCCGCCGAGGGCTGTGGCGCCGGGGCGGGCTCCGAGGGGACCCTGGTGCTGGGGGTCGTCCGTCCTCCCAGCCTGGCAGCTGGGGGTTCGTGTTTCCGCGCGTCCGCGGCGCC
The DNA here is from genome assembly GCF_018350195.1 of Panthera tigris. Lineage (NCBI taxonomy): Eukaryota > Metazoa > Chordata > Mammalia > Carnivora > Felidae > Panthera > Panthera tigris. Next base: position 321,267 of record NC_056674.1, read on the forward strand.
TAGGTGGCCTTTGCTCCTCCAGCCCCCATTGAAGGTGCGCGTCTGTCCACGCGGGAGTGGGGGGCCCTGCTTTGAGATCCGGGGCCTGCGCGTCCTAGCTGGCAATGCTGGGCATCTCCCTTGCCACCCCGCCCAGTGCCCAGCGCGGCAGGGGTCAGCAGCATCAGGAGGGGCATTTGTCAGGCATCTTCACTGACTTGAGCAGAGGGCAGGAGCTGCTGTGGGAACCATGAATCAGGCAGTCTCCGGGAGACTGAATGTGGCCACTACTGGGTTCTCACACAATTTCCAGGCAGTATTCCTTTCTCGGTGGGCAGAAAAGTCCCAGGAGGAAGTATAGCCTTCCTCTCTGCAGCAGCCCCAAAAGGGTGGAAAAGATGAGGGAGGGTTGAGTCTGTTATCTTAGAGCAGCCCCATGTATTTATATGGAATGAGTCACTGGGCACAACTTTCCTCCTGGCTCTAATAGTGCTGAAGCTTCAATGCATGATGTTTCCCTATTGTTTCAATTTTTTAATTTTCTACTACTTATATTTTTGTTTTCTCCTTGGTTATATTATAGGACGTTTGTCTGTTGCAGTAGTTCTCAAAGTGTGGGCCAGGGACACCCTGGAGCTTCAGAGACCCTGTGAGTTGGTGAGTTCAAAACTAAGTTCAGCACTGAGTGTTATATGTAAGTGATGAATCACTAAATTCTACACCTGAAACAAATTTTACCATATATGTTAACTAACCAGAATTTAAATAAAAACTTGAAAAGGAAGGAAAAAAACCCATGAGTTCATAATAATAGCTTTTCCCCCCACTCCCATTTTCTCACGAATGTACAATAGAGTTTTCCAGAGACTTCTGGATGTGTAATATTGCAACAGAATGATAGTGTTAAAGGTAAACAAAATGGACATTGATTAACATGGTGAAAACAGATTTTATTCAGTAACTGCTGACAGTGGGGGAAAGCACTGAACCCCACTTGCATTTGTGCAGAGGTGACTGGGCCTTTTAAAGAAGAATAAGGGAATCAGAAGGGGGAGAGAGCAGGACTCATGTGGAAAACTACAAAGTGTTGGTCAGTGTAAATATGATTGAGCCAGTGTGCTGTTGCCTGGTGATTATCAAAGTTAGGGTTCTACCCTCCCACAGAGACTAGAGACAGCAGCCCTCTCCTTTCTGACCATTCTGTTTCAAAGGAAACTTTCCTTAAAAAAGACTCTGAGTTGTAGGATGTACATAGACATCTCAGACAGAAAGAATTCAGTTCTAAGCTCTTTTTTAGTAAATGCTATAAGAAGAGGAGGTCAGGAGGCTATCCTTGGGTGTTCACCAGAACAAACAGCAAATTCTCCTGGCAGCATTTCTCAGGGAGGCAGTCAGCAGGCATTTCACTGGGAGGATGGTGTCTTTCTAGGGACACAGCATTGTGCTGCTAGAAGCCATGCCAGAGTCCAGTTGTCTCCTAGTGAAGAGGTTAGGACTGAACTGAGAGTACTAAGAGTACTGAGACTCTGCAAGTCTCAAAGGCACAAGCAGCTATGGAAACCCAACTGCCTTCCATCAAGCCAGACATTAAAGAAATTTGCAAAAATATAATGCAACACTACTCACTAATATTTACTTGTTTTGGAAACTGTAGTTATTTTCCATAAAGTGGGGGTTTTGAAAAAAAAAACCAAACAAAACAAAAACAAAATGTTGTATTTGTTTTTTAGGGCTACCATAAAAAAGTACCACAAACTGGGTGACTTAAATAACAAAAATGTATTGTCTCAATTATGGAGGCTACAAGAGATCAAGGTTTTGATATGGTTTGGTCCTTCTGAGGGCATGAGAGAGAGACTCTGCTCAATCCCTCTTTTCTCAACTTCTGGTGGTTTCCCAGCAATCTTTGGTATCCGTTGGCTTGTAGATCTCTGCCTTCATCTTCATATGACTTCTCCCTGTGTGCACGTCTGTCTCGAATTTTTCTCTTTTTATAAAGACACCAGGGGCACTTGGGTGGCTTAGTCGGTTAAGCATCCGACTTTGGCTCAGGTCATGATCTCAGGGCTCGTGAGTTCGAGACCTGCGTTGGGCTTTCTGCTGTCAGCACAGAGCCCGCTTTGGATCCTCTGTCCCCCTCTCTGTCCCTCCCCTGCTCATGCTCAAGCTCTCTCTCTCTCTCTCTTTCTCAAAAATAAATAAACATTGGGGTACCTGGGTAGCTCAGTCAGTTAAACATCCTCCTGACTCTTGGTTTCAGCTTAGGTCATGATCTCATGGTTTGTAAGTTTGAGCCCCGCATTGGGCTCTGTGCTGGTGGTGCGGAGCCTGCTTGGGATTCTCTCTCTCCCTCTCTCTCTCTCTGCCCTTCCCTGATTCCTGTTGTCTGTCTCTCTCAAAATAAATAACTAAATTTTTTTTTAAAAAAGCATTCTCAGGGTGCCTGTGTGGTTCAGTTGGTTGAGCGTCCAACTTCAGCTCAGGTCAAGCCCCATGGGGAGTTCAAGCACCGCGCTGGGCTCTGTGCTGACAGCTCAGAGTCTGGAGCCAGCTTTGGATCCTCTGTCCCTTTCTCTCTCTGCCCTTCCCCTGCTCACACTCTCTCTCTCTCTCTCTCTCTCTCTCTCTTTCTTTCTCTTTGTCAAAAATAAATAAACATTAAAAAATTAAAAAAATTCTTTTGTTGAAAATCTTTAAGAAATAAACATTAAAAAAATGAAAGCATGCTTTGATAATAATTTTGTATGTATTCCTCTGGTTTTGATATGGAGTTTGATATATTATGATATGATAATATCATATTTGATATGATAATATGATATATTTTTTTTTTGTCTAAACAACATCAGATTATTTTTTATTTTATTTACTTATTTTATTATTTTCCTCTTTGACCAAATAGCTTTTGGATGATAATTTATTTTTAATGTTTAAAAATTTTTTAATGTTTATTTATTTTTAAGAGAGAGAGTGAGACAGAGCATAAATAGGGGAGGGGCAGAGAGAGAGGGAGACACAGAAACTGAAGCAGGCTCCAGGCTCTGAGCTGTCAGCACAGAGACCAATACGGAGCTTGAACTCATGAACTGTGAGATCATGACCTGAGTTGAAGTCGGATGCTCAACCAACTGAGCCACCCAGGTGCCCCCACATCTTTCTTTTTAAAACCCTTTTAGGGGGCACCTGGGTGGCTCAGTCGGTTAAGCGTCCAACTTTGGCCCAGGTCATGATCTCACAGTTTGTGGATTCGAGCCCCGCATTGGGCTGTGTGCTGATGGCTCAAAGCCTGCAACCTGCTTCGGATTCCGTGTCTCCTTCTCTCTCTGCCCTCCCCCACTCACGCTCTATCTCTCTCCTTCAAAAATAAACATTAAAAAAAAAATCTTTTTTAAAACCCTTTTAGAGCATTCTCATACCATTCCTCTATGTGCCTGAAAATCCACTTTCTGAAGAGGGGAAATCCACAAGTAGGAGGCCTAAAGGAGATTGGATGGGAGCGATGGGGATGTTTTGGTGGGAAGTGTCCCAGGCAGAGATCACAGAATATAGCAAGACTCTAGATGCTCAAAGAACTGTCTTGTGAAACTTAAATAAATGTAGGTGTATATCAAGTTTTCTCCTTACCTTGGCTAATATTTTATTTTATTTAAAAAAAATTTTTTTTTAATGTTTATTTATTTTTGAGACAGAGAGAGACAGAGTATGAATGGGGGAGGGTCAGAGAGAGAGGGAGACACAGAATCTGAAGCAGGCTCCAGGCTCTGAGCTGTCAGCACAGAGCCGGACGCGGGGCTCAAACTCACGGACCATGAGATCGTGACCTGAGCCGAAGTCGGACGCTCAACCGACTGAGCCACCCAGGTGCCCCCCTTGGCTAATATTTTAAACTGGGCGGCTCCACTTTATGTCCCTTGGGTGTCTCGGTATAACCTGTCCAAAAGCACATGTGCTGTTCTTGTGCTCCAAGCTTCCTCCTTCATGTCACCTCAGCCTACTCAGCTTTCTATATCATAATCTGATATAAGATTAAGATTCTTTGAGAAAGATTCCTTTCTCTCTGTTACTCCTCCGTGGGTCACTGAGGATCCATGGTGGATTAAGATAGCCCCAAATTCTTTGTGTCTCTTCCCACCGGGAGATGGGATTTATATCCCCTCCCCCTGTCTGGGCTGCCCCTGACTGACTATCCAATAAAATGTAGCAAAAGTGATGATGTGCGACTTCTGAGGCCAAATCATAAGAAGTTTTTACAGATTCTGCCTGGGTCTCCTGGAATGTTCATTCTTGGGACACCCTCTCTTAGAACCCAGCCACCATGCTGAGAGGAGCCTAGGCCACTTGAAGGGGTCTAATGTCGGTGCTCCAGTCAACAGTCCCAGCTGAGCTCACAGCTGGCAGCCAGCGCCAGCCTTAATCTTCACCCTGAGCCTTCAAATGTCTCCAGCCCTGATCGCGTTGACCTGAAACCACACAGGAAGCCCTAAGTGAAAAGAACCACCCAGCTACCCAGTCAACTTATAGAACGGTAAGAAATTAAAGAAATTATTGTTTTAAACCACTGTGTTTGGGATGTTTGTTACGTAATACTAGAAAAGTGAATCTGTGGCTTGTGGATTTTTACCTTCCTAAAAATCTTTCCTGCTCGTTCCTTCCTATTAGTTCAGTCCCTCATCATTGTTTTTAAAAATATAAAACACATGTTTTTAAGCAAGTAATACATTCTCATGACTTGAAATTCAGAAGGTGCACTATAGTATCTGGTGAGATCTTCCTCTGTCCCTTGACTCCCACCACTGACTTCCTTACTTACTAGCAACTACTATTTTTAGTTTCTTGTAGGTCCTTCTGGAGACACCTTATGTATTCACAAGTAAATATATGTAAATATTTTTTCATTCTCTTATACAAGTGGTGGCTACCACGCATTGAATTTTACCTTGCTTTTATTCAGTTAACAATATTCTAGAAATCTTTCCATACAAGCATGTAAGATCCTTCCTTATTATTTTTAACAACTTTATTGAGATATTAGTTCCTCTTCATCTATTTAAAGTGGGGTCCCCAGTTGGAGCATAGAGACTTTCTGGGGGTGAGAAAATGACTTTTAGGTTAAGAACTTCAGTAGACAAACTGGCCTGCAGGAGAGTGTCTGTTGAGAACCACAGAAGAAATAGCTCATGACAGAACAAAACATAAAGAGATGGAAATTTTGATGGAAGGTAATAGCCTAAGTGAACAGATCCAGAAAGCCTCATGGGCCAATAATGGGACCCCAGATGGAGAATGGGGGACAGAGAGAGAAGCTCATGATCAAGGCAATCACTGAGGAAAGTTTGTTGATGTGAAGAAACTCTTTGTCAGTGTTGGAGAGGGCTCACCGAGTTCTTGGAAGGAGTGATGTATTAAACTGTTTGAAAATCCATTTGGTCACAAATTGTGTGTGTGTGTGTGTGTTATGAGTGTGTAAATACAACTATTGTGACTGTTATGCCAAACTTGTTAATCATTTCATGGTGAATCACTTATCTACTTAAACAGCCATTTTTTTTTCCTGAGAAATATGTTAAAGTTTCCCCAAATGACTGTACTGTAGATTTACCCATTTTTCCTGGTATTTCTACTATTTTTCAGTAGTGCCATTTCTAAAGGTTCATGGTCATTTAAAATCTTTGTAGATTTTACCTTTTATTAACATAAAATATCCCTCTGCAGAACAGAGAGGGTTATTGAATTAAGTGGTCTGAAACCCTGTAGAGCTCTTCATACCCCAGGGTCTTTCCAGAAATTATACCCCTTGACACTTCTGCATCAGTGTATCTCCCTTACCAACCTCTGACGTATGGGCTTTACAATTTTAAAAGAATCCTTGCAAAGCCAAATGGCATGGAACAGTGGCCTTTTAAATTTGCATTTCCCTAGGTTAGATCTATGTATCTACTTCTAGGCCATGTTTGAATCCTTTCTTCTAAGCACTTTGGATGTCTTAGCTTTACTTTTTCCAGCTAATTTCAGACCATTTGCTTATTATATAATCATTCTGTGTTAGTTATCTAGCGCTTATTGGGTGCCCTCCCTGTTCCAGATTCTCTGGGGCAGACCCAGCTTGGGCCCTCTGCCTGGCAGCTAGGAACAGCTTGACCTCATGGGAGAAGGATGCTGGGTTTCTTTGAGCATCTTTCTGGAGAGCTCAGCACAGCTGTGGCCAAACACCAGGAAAACTGCTGGGGGAGGCAGCCCCTTTGGAGCAGAGCGTTTCCAAGATCAGGATACAGTGTGACTGGAATCCCCAGATCTGTTAGGGAAAGGGTCCTGCTATGAAGTGGGCAGATGTAGAATCCTCAAATCTGGACTGATGAACAAGCTGTTTTCTACCTGGGATGGCTAGATCTGTGACCTCAATGTGCAGCAGACAAAGGGCAATCCCTTCCCACTCCCTCTGAGCCCGGCAATGTGCGAAGGGTTTCCACCATGTGCAGGAGACACAGAAACCAGCATTGAGCTATCTACATCTTCTCCAACTCCAGCTAGACAGATTCTTACACACGAGAATGTCTGAGAACACAGCTGGGCATGGCTCTATGGAGTGACACTTCATTTTCCTCTCCAGAGATCATAGTTCCAGCCAAGTCTTGACCACTAACTCACTCTTTGTTCCTGAACCCACCCCCCCCCCCAACACACACACACAGGGTGACTGCTTGATCCCCAACCCCTGAGAGAGTAAGATTGACATCTCATGTGTCAACCTCTTCTCTGGAAGTCAGGAGATCAGTTCCAGTCTTTGCAGTAGGAAGTGAGACGTGGATAACATCCTTCATCTAAGGGGAGGGAACTGAGGAACAGAGAGGTAGGCATAAAAGTCCCTCAGGCCACACAGCATGTTCATTAAGGAAAACTCACCAAATATGACTAGTGAGTCTTTAATCTCATACAATTCCTCCTCAAATCTGCTCCTCTCTATTTCCTTCATCATCCTTCCAGTGCTGGAGTTGAGTTGAGTTGAGTTGAGTTGAGTTGAGATGAGATGAGATGAGATGAGATGAGATGATTCTCCAGCGCTTCTTCATTGGACCAAGAATGGCTATTATGTACCAGGAACTGTTTGGCAGTAAAGCAGACAACAGCCCTACCCTTATGAACTGACATTGTGTGTGTGTGTGGAAGGTGGGGTGGGTTAGAATTATTTTTTTTAATTACATATTTTTTATGTCAGATGGTATTAGGATGAACTAGTTTCTGTTGAACTAACAAACAAGACCCCACTTTCAGTGGCTCATGTCTGCTTACAGGTGATTTACTAGTCATGCTCTCTGTCCACTGGGGTTGGCAATTGAGTGGGAGGGGAAAGGGGTGTTGTCCAGCTCATCATGGCTATGATGGGTGTTGCTGGTTACCAGAGCCTCCTTGTCTTGACTCCCTCTGCATCCCTTGCAGCAACAATCACTTGTACAGCGTGACTGAGTTTCTCTCTGTGAGATCTGCAACCAGCCACCAGTGGTGTGGAGGAGGAGGTGACAGATCCAAGTGTCAACTGCTGCTGCTGCTGCTGCTGCTGATCAACTGCTGAGATGATGATGGGAGTTTGAGTTCACTGTGATTTCCACACCGAGAATTTGAAGAAGACCAACAAGGAGCTTGGTGGGCTGGGGCTCAAGGAAGACACAGCTCTGGTACGTATGTGGATGGCAAGCAGGATTACAGGGACAAGAGGACAGATTGTGAAAACAGAATATGCAACCTGAAAGTGGAGGAAGGACCTAAATATCCAGAACTCCTCCATCAGTTCCGTTTCTACAAGAATGAATATGAATAGTGTAAATAATTCTTGGGTGATGTTATATACACAGAGCACATTTGTTGACAGCCAACTAGCAAAATTCATACAGCCTCAGCATCACATCCTCAAGAATTAAGATGCTAAGAGCTGATGATATTGAAAGAAAATCAGAAGCTTCCACAGCCCCCAGAAGGACAAATGTACAATTAGTGTATCTCAGAGTCATCTTAGGTCAAGAACATTCTGCTCATGCTATCTTCATTAAATACCATGATGCAACATGTCTTTAGCTAGTAAACTGGACCTGAACATTACTAAGAATGTTTAACGTTCTTAGTGGTGTTTAACACACCAGGGCACCTAGCTGACTTATGGTAAAGCATGTGACTCTTGATGTCAGAGTTGTGAGTTCAAACCCCATGTTGGGCATAGAGCTTACATTTAAAAAAAAAAAAAAAAAAGTTTAAACATAAATTTATGTTTTATGTTTAGGGTATTTATAGAAGAAAAAAAGACAATATCATTTTTTTGTTTTCTTATCAAGGTACTGTGTCATTTAAGCCTGGAACGATCCAAATGGGATTTGAGTCTACAAACTGAATCATGGCAAGGAGTGTCAAGTCTGAGGTATGGAGGTGTGATTCTGAAAACCAGCCTCAAGCAGGATTTATATGAACTGTGTGTTTTACCCACTTGAGCAGCCAGGGCAATAGTCTGAACTACTAATGGAACAGGTACTGTGAACACGGCTAAATATATTCATGTTTGAAGAGGCATGAGAGCTTGCACAAAGAAGACTAATATGGCAGCCTAGGCTCCACCTGTTACAAGGTCCCATTTTCAGGGTTGGCCTGGCCCTTGGCTGACACCTGGCAACTTGGCTTTTAGAGTTTTGTGTGTATCCCAACTGATAAGCATGTCTCACTGTGCCCAGAATATGCAAACGATGTGATTTACACTGAACACCTGCTTTCCTTCTGGGAGTCTGGAATGTGGTATGTTTTAGACAGAAGGTGCCTACTTGCCTGGTCTTCAGTGCATTGTGTGACCCCCTCAGAAGAGGGAGAGAGAAGAGGGAGAGATTGCATCACAATCTGTCCTCTTGTCCCTGCAATCCTGCTTGCCATCCACGTACGTACCAGAGCTGTGTCTTCCTTGAGCCCCAGCCTACTGAGCTCCTTATTGGTCTTCTTCAAATTCTCAGTGTGGAAATCACAGTGAACTTAAACTCCCATCATCATCTCAGTGCATTGTGTGACCCCCTCAGAAGAGGGGAGAAGAGAAGAGAGAAATCCTGCGCGTGGATTTCCCCAGACTTCACCTTTCTCCTTATGGTCCACCTGTGTGTCCTTGCTACATCACTACAGTAAGCCTTAGCTGTGAGTATGAGGATATGCTGAGTCTCATGAAATCGCCTGGAAATCTCTGGATGTGGGGATGGTCTTGTGGCCCTCAACAGTTTCGCTGCCTAGTTGTATCAAAATTATGTGTAGGATTATTTTGATATCTGTATTCTAAAATGGGGGAGGGGAGAATGGATTTCTGTTTCTCATTAAAAGGAGCCTCTGGGTCACATGTAATAGATGTGGCATCTAGCGTTTTTGCCAAAAAAGGAAAAAAAAGCCACAAACTTAAATAAAACTAACAAAGAGGAAAGCGATATGTGGATATACGATTTTGAGATTACTATTTACAAAATGTTAAAAAAAAAAATAGGGGTGCCTGGCTGGCTCAGTCAGTGGGGCATGTGATCTTAATCTCGGGTTGTAAATTCAAGCCCCACATTGGGTGCAGAGATTACTTAAAAATCTTTAGGGGCGCCTGGGTGGCTCAGTTGGTTAAGCATCTGACTTAGATTCAGGTCATGATCTCACTGTTCATGAATTCAAGCCCCACATCAGGCTCTGTGCTGACAGCTCAGAGCTTGGAGCCTGCTTCAGATTCTGTGTCTCCCTCTCTTTCTGCCCCTACCCCGCTTGTGTTCAGTCTCTCTCTCTCAAAAATAAACATTAAAAAAAAATTTTTTTTTAATCTTTAAAAAACAAAACAACCAAAATGTTAAGGAAAAAATAGAAAGTGTCCTTGAACTATCCAGATATCTAGGTATCACCTCAGCCTGACCAAGTGGACTCTCTGAAGATGGGCCCAGGAGCCACAATTCTAATAGCTCCTCTCAGGTGGGTCTTATGCATGTTTTGATCAGGAACCACTGACCTCTGAGTAGGAGAATAATTTGGGTGGAAAGGGCTCAGGTTCTTATTTCAGAGAGCCCACTTCTTGGGTCCTAGGACTTGTGTGGGGTAGAATACCTATGAGAGCAAGGCTAAAGCACTGGCTGCATATGCAGGAGCTGCACCCTTCAGTCCCCAGTCCCTCCATCTCCGTCTTCTAATTCCCTCTGGGCTTAGTCTCCAGGCACACATAACCACCACGTGTGGAGTCCCCACTATGGCTTGAGGACACTGTGGCATCGCACACATCTTCTGTACCCGAGTCTCCAGTAGCGCCTTCATTGAATGAGGCTGCTCTCATGACTTGCTGAATGCAGAAATCTCTCAGATGTTTTAGCCAACAGGAATTGTCAAACGATGTTCACTCCGCTGGGTCTGTTGGGCAGGTCCTTCCCCCCAGTCTCTGCCATCTTCTGAGAGTTATGCAATAGCAGGACCAACTATCCAATCACAAGCAAAGTTCCCATCTGTTCTGTCCAGGCTGCCTAGCCAAGGTGTTTTCCACCTCAACCTCAGGGTCTCATATGAACCACAGCAGCTATATTACTTGAAGTGTTTTATGATGGAAACCAGGTAACTGCCAGAGTGACCTTGGGGGAAGCACATTCAGTACTCGGTTACACAAATTCACACAACTGTCTTGCCACATCTAGTTGTCCCAGGCTATCAGGTCCCCACTCTGGGGCTGCCTTCTGACTTCCTGGTGATAAGGCTGCTGGAAAATCAAGTCTTGAAAGACTAAGCCATTCCCCTTTAATTCCAGGGACTTCTAAGAAGCCAAGGAGCCTTCCTTCTTCTGGAATGAAATCTAATTTGCTAAACAGAAAAGTCTGACATCTTTCTTTTTTGCTCTTGCTTTTTAAATTGTCAATCTACTATGACAGCAACACTGAATCAAAAGAAGGAAAATTGTACCTAATCCCACAAATCAATTGCAGATGTCCTCATGTACTGTGGTTTTTGCTCACCTATAGTTACACATTGTTAATAATTGTTACCCAAACAAAGAATGTACCACCAGGGAATGAAGTACTACAGAAGGTATAAAATGAAATCCAGGTCTCCTGCCCTACCCTACTCAACAGTCACATTCCATCAATGCCTATTAACCATTTCTTTCTTTTTTTAACCATTTCTATTCCAGTTCTTCCTGAGGCCATCTCTATAATTCTGATCTTTTATGGCCTATAGACTTAACTGACTTCCTGCTCTGGTAAGCAGTGTAGATTTGGCTCAGACTGTCGCTCCTCTATTTGCATCTAATTTCTGTCATATTACCATTTTGAGCCCTAATTCTAGTCTCCTAAATAACCTATCGTATTATATTTAAAAGTCCACTTCCTAAGATGAGGATACAGGGATACTCTGTCTCCCCACTACATCTCTTTCTCCTACTTTACAACAGCTGCAGACTGTACCATCACTGTTAGTGCTGGCAACAGTGGTGCTCTACTCCTGCCATTATGAAATCCTCACATCACAGCTCTGGGTTTCTCTCTTTAAAAAAAGCAAAAAACAAAACAAAAAAAACCCCAGTATCTCCTGTTTATATCTATGCAAATACTGTTCAGTGAAAGACCAATCAAAACAATCTGATTATATATCTCTTCCTTTTATTCCAATATCATGAGTCTTCTGCCTCTTCTAAGAAGAAATTTTAGCATCAGGGTCAAATGCATGGATCTTATTCATCATAGATTGTAGTCGGCAAGATCTGAAGATCTTTCAGCTTTCCTTCCCCTTCTCTTCCCTTCTCCCTTCCTTTTCCTTCCCTTCTTTCCTTCCTCTTTTCTTTCTTGTCCAATAATCTTACTTTTAATTTCATAGTCTATTCTTGTTTTCATAATTCTCTTTTAAAAAGAGCATCTTGGATTTATTTTTCACTTGCAATTATTTTTTGACCCACTCTTAGAATAAAGCTTTTAAATATTTGGTTCCCTGAATATCTGTTCTCTTTGGGGTTGGTTTTTGTTTCATTTTAGATATTTTTTATTTTATGTTGAAAGCTTTCATCATTTTTCACACCTTGGCTCCCACCCATAGTGAAAAGACTATCAAAGAAGATGGGAAATTCCATAGGTGGGTGAGACTGGTTTAATGGCATGCTTTGCTATAGGGTGAAAAGTGCAAGAAGTAGTTGTTAGAATGAAGGTCCTTATAATGCCTAAACAAGGCAGCTTTTGTTCTGGAACATAATCCACCAAATTCTCTACTCCTTCAAACTGTTTCTAGCACATAACTTTCTCCCTCCTATATTTTTTGCTTGCCCACAGTCAGATACTTACTGTAAGACAAGAAAAAAGGGGGAGGAGGGAGAGGAAATTCAGTTTCAGAACAGATTTTTCAATTAATCCTGTTTTCTCCCACACCTCTCAGTGTACAGCTCTGCCAGGGGACTGTGGCCTCTACTTCAGCCCTCTTCACAGGACCCTGGCTTCAGCCTTTCCCACTCTGCATCTCCAGCTGATGCCCTCACATCTGCTTTCACCTTGCTCAAATTTGCAGGTATGGCCTCTCCCACTTTCTTCACCATTGTTGATTTACAGTTCAGTCTTTTTTTGAACATGTTGCTGAATGACTTTTTAAAATGTTTATTTATTTTTGAGAGAGAGAGAACGAGCAAGCAGGGGAGGGGTAGAGAGAGTGGGAGACAGAAGATCTGAAGCAGACTCTGTGCTGACAGCAGCCAGCCTAATGTGGGACTCAAATTCATGAACCATAAGATCATGACCTGAGCCAAAGGCAGACACTCAACCGAGCCACCCAGGCACCCCTGAGCTGACCTTCTTAACCAACCATCTGTGTACATGTTTTTTATGTGGTTGTAACATTTTGTGTAAATACTACTTTGGGTCCTGTTTTCACTTTACCTGATATATATATACATTTTCTAAGTAGGCTCCATGCCCAATGTGGGGCTTAAACTCATGACCCCTGAGATCAAGAGTTGCATGCTCCGCCGGCTGAGTAGCCAGTCAGTGATAAATATGTTTCATATTGCTATACATCCAGGTCTGATTACAGTCAACCTAACTGGGCAACAAAGTTAAATCAACAGAGTCTTTGACATATTCAGTTTTTTTTTTGTTTTGTTTTGTTTTGTTTTGTTTTGTTTTTTTTAGAGAGCTTGAGTAGGGGAGAGGTGCAGAGGGAGAGAGAGAATCTTAAGCAGACTCCACACTCAGCGCTGAGCCCAATGCGGGGGGTCAATCCTACAATCCTGGGATCATGGCCTGGGATCTTGAGCTGAAATCAAGAGTCAGACACTCAACCAACTGAGCCACCCAGGTGCCCCCAGAGTCTACTTTTAATTCTAATAAAAACCATTTCAGAAGACTTCCCATCCTTAGACCTCCTCCAGTTCATGTTAACTGCTGGTTTACATTGATCATTGCTGGTTACATATTTCATCACTCAGTACCAACTTCACCATGCAATGATTTCATTTTAGACAGTGTTTGGGGCTTTACATCAAGAATATCTTCCAATCCATTATTTCTAGGAATGTGTTACAGGGACAATGTCTGAGTAAGTTTGGGTGGTTGTTTTCACTAAAAAGATTATTTGGTGGGTATACTTACATTTTGAATTTCCTAACTCCTACTAAGAGCTCTGACTGAAAATTTTAAATCAGTGATCATGTTCACAGTTTCTCATCTAAATGCAGAAGTAAACACATTTTAATGTACATACAAATTACTTGTGCTACGTTTGGGAATTGTAGGCTCCTGGGTTTTACTGCCAGAGGTTCTGATTTAGTAGATCAAGGTAAGCTTGGTAATATGCAGTTTCAATGAACACTCCAAGCAAATCTGATATATGTGGTCATTAGAGCACACTCTGAGAGTCATACCTTGGTCACCTGATGTCTAATAAAGAAGGTTTCGCAGTGAGCTTTTCCATCTTGATTATTCAGAGTTTCTCTCCCATGAATTTTTTCATGTTGAATAAGGGATGTATTATAACTGAAAACTTTCCCGCATTCGTTACATTCATAGGGTTTTTCTCCAGTATGAATTCTCTGATGCCTAGTAAGTTGACATCGCTGACTAAAGGCCTTTTCACAATGATTACATTCATAGGGTTTCTCGCCAGTGTGTGTCCTCTCGTGTTTTGTAAGAGTTGACCGATCATTAAAGGCTTTCCCACAGTCAATACATTCATAGGGCTTTTCTCCAGTATGTGTTCTCTGATGTTCAATAAGGCGTGACTTCTGACTGAAGGCTTTAAAACACATGTTACACTGATACGGCTTGTCTCCAATGTGTGTTCTTTGATGCACAATAAGGGGAGATCTCTGGCTGAAAGCTTTTCCACAGTGACTACACTCATAAGGTTTCTCTCCAGTATGGGTTCGCTGGTGCACAACAAGCTGTGATCGCTGCCGAAAAGATTTCCCACAGTCATTACATTCATATGGTTTCTCTCCAGAATGAATTCTCTGATGTGAAAGAAGGTGAGAGCTCCCAGCAAAGGCTTTCCCACACTGATTACATTCAAAAGGTTTCTCTCCAGTATGAGTTCTCTGATGCTCAATAAGGTGAGAGCTCCCAGTGAAAGCTTTATCACACTGATTGCATTTATATGGTTTCTCTCCAGTGTGAATTCGCAGATGCCTAATAAGCTGAGTGCTTCTAATGAAGGACTTTCCACACTGGTTACATTCATAGGGTTTCTCTCCAGTGTGAGTCCTTCTGTGTGCAACAAAGTCAGAACTTTGGCTGAAGGACTTTCCACAATGACCACACTCATAAGGTTTCTCTCCAGTATGAATTCTCTGGTGTACAATAAGGTTAGAGTTCCACCTGAAAGATTTTCCACATTCATGACATTTATATGGTTTTTCTCCGGTGTGAGTTCGCTGATGCCTAATAAGTTTGGAACTCTGGGTGAAGGATTTCCCACACTGGTTACATTCATAGGGCTTCTCTCCAGTGTGGGTTCTCTGGTGTACAACAAGGTCATAGCTCTGGCTGAAAGACTTCCCACACAGAGAACATTCATAGGGCTTTTCTCCAGTGTGTGTTCTCTGGTGTACAACAAGCTTAGAGCAACAGCTGAAAGATTTTCCACATTGATTACATGCATGTGGCTTCTTTCCAGTCTGAATGATGTCACAGTCAGTAAAAGATGATGCCTCATGGAAGGTATTACATTCCTCCTCACATCTAAATGGTGCTTCTTCAGGATCACTTATCACAGTTTGTACAAGGCATTTGTCACATTCATACTGGAGTTCTCTAAAATGCATTGGTTTGTGTTCCTTCATAGACATGCTATGATTAATGATGTTTTTATAGTCTGTACAGTCATCGCTGCTCTCTGCTGAAAAAATTCTATTATGGTATCGAAGGGAGGTATCATAGTTGAAAGAGTCACTACTGACAGTATATTCATAAGGCTTTTTATTTCTCGTTTCAACATTTGTAAATTTATTCAAGGAAATGCTCTGATAGAAGGCGCTAGGACTTTGGTGATTTTCATGGGGCTTCAGATCAGCCCAGCCTTTCTCATGATTAATGAAAACTGAATTCTGTTTCAACTTTTTAACCTGTGACTCAAGTGTATGGAAATGTACTCTTGTGGATAATGTTGGAGGTAGAAGTCTTAAATTCAGGTAACTTCCCCCAAGGTCAGGCTCACAATGTTTCCCATGAGCAAGCGGTCTTTCTGGGGTGAATATCGTTTGACTCAAAGGGTCTTCCTGGTGCTCCCTTAGCTGGTCCCTCCAATCCTGCCTTCCTCCCAATGTTACCAACCAGGGGCCCTCCTCCTGTGTGCAGCATTTCATTTCTATGTTGTGGAATGGTTCTTCCACAGCAGTATCCTCTTTAGAAGCTGACTCTTCCTTTTCAAGTGTATTCTTCCAGTCTGAAAGAAATCCAAAATACTGAATTACTGGATATGTATTAGAGGGAGAGGATGGGATGAAGGAGACCCACCAAGTATAAGAGGTGTCTCTGGGTTTGTTTCTAACCCATGGATTGTAATTTCATGCAGGATGGGGGGGGGGGGGGAAGATGGATCAGCAAACAGGAAATCAGTGATAAAGTATAAAAAACAAGCAAAGATACTGGGGGACTGGTCCCCAAAGAAGGAGCAGAGAAATAAGAATAAGCAGGGGAGGGTAAAGAATAAAGGAGAAATCCACAAAAAGAATCGGGGGGGGGGGGTCTGAAGGTATACAGCCCTCAATAACCACAAAAGATACCTACGTTCTAATTGCTGGAACCTGTGAATATGGTACCTGATTGGGAAAAAGGGTCTTTGCAGATGTGTAAGTTAAGGAACTTAAGATAGGGAGAGTATCTGTGTGGGCCCTAAATGTCACCAGGAGTGTCCTTATAAAAGGGAGGTAGAGAGAGATTTGACACACACAGAGAAGGTGATATGAACACGGAACAAAGAGATTTAGAGATGCTGGCCTTAAAGACTGAAGTGATGTGGGCACAAACCAAGGAATGCTGCAGCCACCAGAAGTGGGAAGAAACAAGGAACAGATTTCCTTCTGGACCCTTCCAAGGGAGCATGACTCTGCTGCCATCGTATTGATTTCAGGTTTCTGGCCTCCAAAACTAGAAGAATCAATTTGTGTTGTTTTAACCCACCCAACTGGTAATATTACAGCAGCCATGGGAAATTAATACAGGGGCCTATCTGGTGCCTCAATCTAGATTATTGATCCAGAATCTTACTCTATTTATTTTCTGGTTCTGGATCTTGAAACAGGATCCCAAACATCAACACTGACTTAATATTCTTAACACACTATTTCTACTGTTTCTTCAGGCTACCCACAGAAAAAAAGACTCTTTCACCACTCCATAGTCAATGCCACCGACACCCCAGAAAAGCACTGTCGTCCTTGAAACAGTGTGGTTGGCCAGGCTGGGTTGCAACTGGGCTTCACTAACCAGCAACTTCTGAAGTTCATTCTCCTCGGTGGTAAGCCAGGAATAAAAATCCTTAGCTTACAGGGTTTACTTTGATGCACAAATGAACCGATCTGTGAGTCCTACATGGTGCCTGGCACAGAGTGCACTGTTAGTTCATGGTACCATTGATATCATCACCCCTGATTGTCCTAACAGGCATTCCTCCCTCTGTTGAAATAGTGGGCCTCTAACAAGTGCTACAGGTTCCCAGCTCAGGACCCTTGCCTGAGTTCTCCCAAGATTCCCCCTTTACGTGTCACTCTTCCTATTTCAGGTGTATAGCTGCCCACATTTAGTACTATCAAGGCCTCTGCTCAAGTCCCTGTGCTTCACTCTCCATGTCTGCCATGGAGACAGGGATCCTCCATTTGGCAAAATGTTAACTATACTCTGTGGCCCTCCTTTAACTTCCAGGAGGACATTTCCGACTTGGACAAAATCCTTATCTGAGCTCAACACCCTCCACGAGCAATGCTGTTCTCTTTCCCAAGACTCTGTTGTGTTCCCTTTTGATGTTGCCTTGGAATCCCTAATGATCAGAACTTTTTCAAGTGAAACAATGAAGGGGAGTGAAAAGGTATTTGGGGACGAGAAGGAGGAAAGAAGTCTTTGGGTGGCTAAAGGTGTCTAAATTGTGTCTGGTCATTGGGAACTGGGCAAAGGAGGTTAGACATTTTTCAGCAGTGTCTCCATTAAGATTTCAAAATGAGGAAAACAGAGAAAGTGATGTCTATGACTGATGAGAATAAAGATGACACCCATAAACTGAATTCAGGATGGCATCATGAGAATGACCAAGAACAAGTAAAAGTGGGTGATGCTTCAGAAGGAAAAATAGCAATAATAGAGGCTGCAAGTGCGAGTTATAGGGTAAGAAGCAACAAGAACACATAAGATAAACTCAACGCCTCTGGCTAGGGGAACACAGAAGGCAGTGTGAAGGTCGAAGATGGTGTGAAGGATACACATGATGCTTCCTGCTAACTGAAAGCAGCCAGTTAAGAAAGGCCATGTACTGCAGGATTCCAACTATAGGACATACTAAAAAAGGTAAAACCAGAGACAGTAAAACAAGCAGTGGTTTCCAGGAGTTAGGGTGGAGGGAGGAAGGAATAGGTGGAGCAAAGAGGATATTTAGGGCAGTGGAATTATTTTGCATGATACTATGATAGATATATGGCATCATACATTTGCCCAAACCCATAGAGCGTACAACACCAAGAGTGAACCTGATGTAAACTATTGATCTCTATTGGTAATAATGGGTTAATACAGCTTCACCCATTATTTTCTTTTTAGAGAGAGAGCACACATGTGCATGCAGCGTACACACCCGTGAACGGGGGAGGTACAAAGAGAGGGAGAGCCTAAGCAGGCTCCGTGCCCAGTGTGGACTGTGGGACCGTGACCTGAGCTGAAATAAACAGCTGGACACTCAACCGACTGAGCCACCCAGGCGCCCCATACAGCTTCACCCATTGTAACAAAAGTGCCACAGCATATAAAATATTAATAACAGAGGAAACTGTGTGTGTGTGGTGGGGGAGGGAAGGGTGAAATATGGGAACTCTGTACTTTCTGCCCAACTTTCTGTAAACATAAAACTGCTCTAATAAATAAAATCTATTAATTAAAACAGAACAGCAACAAAAATCAGAAGCAGCCTAATTAGTTAGGATGATGCACATGTTCTAAATTGATCGTAGAAATGGATGCACATTCTGTGAATACACTAAAATCCTCCGCATACTTTAAATTAGTGCGTTGTATGGTATGTGCATTGTATCTGACACAGCTATTAAAAAAAAGAGAGTTCCAACCAGGCTGACACACTGGGATGTATCAGGAAGTGGATGAGAAGAGGTGGGAAAATAAGTCCAGGAACTGATTTAGTAGAAATCCTTCTGGAAGGAGTAGGTCGTTGCCACTTCCCAGGAAGCACAAGTTCTCACCATACCTCTGGATCATCTAGTAGTTATGGGAATGTCCAACATGGAGGAGGGATGGACACCCAACTACAGGGTAAAGACCAGGCCTGAAGGGGAAGTCTGAGGAGCCGCTGCCTTGGGTGGAAGTCAGGACGAAGGACTCAAGGAAAAGGGGGCACAAGGAGCTGGGAGTAGATGAAGCAAGCAGCTAAGGGATGAAGACCAAGGGAAGATGGGAACAGAAAAGAACCTGTACATAAGAAATGTCAGGACAATAATGATGTGTTTTCATGGACTGGGGATGGATGGGGTGATGTGGCTGAGAATGAGGCTTTTTGGACGCCTGAGGAAGCTCCCTGCTCCTCCTCCCCTCCTAGGACCCAGAGTCCTGGGGAGAGCTCTCTGGCCCCCTTAACTCACCAGGCCTCTGATTTCCTCTCACCTCCGGGAGGTCCATGCTCTGCCCTCCATGGGTCTTGTCCTTGCTCCAGCCAGCAGATCACAGCCGGTTTTGAAAGCAGAAGCCCTGGTCATTGGGGGGAAAACACAGGACTTTGTGCTCTGTTTGAGGAGGAGGAGAACTATGTCCTCTAGCCCAGCCCTCAGTCCTGGGGTTAGATGTGGATGGACTAGGAAGGCCCTGCACATCCCGAAAAAACTCCCAGCAAAACTCTCAGCTCCTTAGAGGCAGAAAAATGGCAATATCTGGGATCTGCATCTCAAAGGAACCCATTTCTAGAATGTTCTGGCCCAGCCCAGGCATACCCTTAAGAGCCAGAGCTTTGAGTCCCTGAAGCAGAAAACTGCTGTGATGGGCGGAGCCTATCTTACCCAGGAAGGCTAGGTGGCTGCAGGTCTCCAGAGTCACGTTGCGGTACAGCGTCCTCTGGGCTGGATCCAGCTGTCCCCACTCCTCCCGTGTGAAGGTCACAGCCACGTCCTTGAAGCTCACAGGTGGCTGAAACATCACCTGTATCATCATACATTGTGGACGCTGGGTAGGGGGGATGGGGCAGCATGGGGAGGGAGAGGACGTGGGCCGAGGATGACCCCCATGAGCACTCATGGGGTTCCCACCTTTGGGACCAAACCCAGACCCAGGCCCATGGTATTTTCACTTCTCTCTGAGTGTCTCATCTACCCCTGGTCACACTGGTGCTTCTGATTTCCTGTACTGGGAAACAACAGGAATCCCACTCAGACATCCCACCCCTCACTTCTCTACAAAGTCACAAATTTGAAGCCAAAGAGGAGGTTCTAAATCAGGGGTCAGCAAACTTTCGCCTGCAGGACAAATAAGGGCTATGGTATGTTTTTTATAAGGCTAATGCTATGAGCTGCATTGTTTCCCCCCAAATTCACATGTTGAGGGCCTACCCCTCAAAGTGACAGGGACTTTACCCAGAAGTAATTAAGGCTAATGTAGGTCATGAGGGCAGAGCTCTAGTGTGATGAGATTGGTGTCCTCATAAGAGGAAGCAGGGACACCAGAGGCCTCTCTCCCTACCACGTGAGGACACAGTGGAGGTGCCACCAGCAAGCCAGAAAGACAGTCCTCACCAGAAAGTAACGCTGTTGGCACCTTGATCTTAGATTTCCAGTCTGCAGAACTATGAGAAAATAAATGTCTGTTGCTTACTCCACCCAGCCTGTGGTATTTCGTCATAGCAGCACGAACGGACTAATATAGCTAAGAATGGATTTTTACATCTTTAAATCCATTTTTCACCATGTGTGAAAAGGATGGGACAAAGGCTGTATGCGGTCCACAGAGCCTAAAATAGTTCCTACCTGGCCCTTTAGAGAGAGTGCTAGGTGAAGCCTACTTTCAAGGAAGGCCGCCAGCAGGCAAAAAGCCATGTGTCCTGGCCTCGGGGGCCAGGCCCTGAGGTAGCATCTCAGCTTCATGACTCACTTGAGGGACACCTGGACATGTCCCTGAACTCCTCTAGCTTGAGCTGCTGTCCCTCATGAAGA
The DNA here is from genome assembly GCF_018350195.1 of Panthera tigris. Classification (NCBI taxonomy): domain Eukaryota; kingdom Metazoa; phylum Chordata; class Mammalia; order Carnivora; family Felidae; genus Panthera; species Panthera tigris. The sequence goes on from NC_056674.1 coordinate 342,094, forward strand.
CAGTCTCCCGCATCAGGAAGTCTCACAGGACATGAGGGGCAGTGACCCCGAGGCACCCAGTAAGCACACAGATAATGGGTGTGGTGATGGGACCCTGAACAAGGTCAGGGACCTGCTCCTCATCCCACTGTGTGCTGCACTGTGAGCCATCTAAGGGCAACTATGGCACTTTAAGGGGACACTCTCAGTGGCCCTCCTGAGTAGTCTCAGTGAGGGTCAAGGGCCCAGTGTGGCTAAATGGGGTATGGAGGCCTAGTTCTGCCCATCCTTGATAACTTGCTGAGCAGCCATCACAAACAGTCTGAGCCACAGGGCACCAGCTGTCCCAGGAGACCAGATGTAGAAGCCTCATGCTGGGTCTGATCCTAGAAGCTCCTGGTTCATCCATACAGGGAAGGTGCTTTATCTGCAAAGAGCTCTTGGCTTTCACATGAAGGCTAAGGACAACATTACAGTGCTCTTATGGGCTGGCCTGAGGACCTGGGTGCTAGTCCTGGACCCATTTTGCAGCTGAGGAGACTGAGGCAAAGAGAGAAAAGGTCCCTAACTCACCTGGGATGGGACTGGCTGAGAATGTGCTTCCATTTCCTCCTCATACCCGAATAAGCTGTTGTGGAGAGGGCAGGGATCCTCAGAAGGCAGGGCTGGCGAAAGAGGGAGCAATTAGCAATTCAGCCCCTCCTCAGTAAGCCCACGGGACAGAAACCACCCACAACCCCAACAAAGGAGAGGCCTGCCAATGCCATCTGATGAACATTCCCCTGGGGTTTGAGTAGCTGGGAGACAGGGCTGTGACCAGTTTCCTAAAAGTCCAAGGCTCTGAGGTCAGCTGTGGCAGCCAAGCCAGCTTTCCAGGTGTGGAGTGGGCCAGCCAGCCCAGGTCCTAGCCTAGGGATGGACATGGGCTGCCCCAGGCTCAAGGTAAATGCCCAGGTACATGCTGGTGTGTCTGAACTGTGACCCCACAGATACACAGCCAACCCTAGACACCTAAGTAAAGGACTGGCCAGTTTCTCCTGTCATTTCAAGAGACTAAATCGGAGGAGATACAAGCAGAGTGTTAAGACAATTGTACGATTTTAAGATACCTCAATGAAACATCAGCTAATTTCCCACGAAAACCGCACAATTTTTGAATACCAGTGACACATGAACTGGCTTCAAAAAGAAAAAAAGACTCACAATTTTAAAATATCACAATAAAACATCAGCTGGTTTCCAAAAATGGGGGTAGGGGGAATGGGGACAAGGAGGGTAAAAATCCCCAGGAGGACAACTAAGGGCTCTGTAGGGGGTGTCACCCCGGGTATGTGCTCCCCCAAGCTACTCTGGAGGTACAGGACGCTGCCCCCGCGTGGCATGTGCCCATCACCTGCTGCTTTACTTGTTCGCCATTGCTTCCCATACCCTACTTGTCTAATAGCTTGGCTGCAGGCATGTGACTGTCCCACTGAGACGGCCGGGTGAGAATCCCATGAAATATGGCCGCCAAACCTTCCCCATATTTGACTCCTGCTCACCCACTTGCACCAGAAGCACACCCACACCTGTGTACGCCCACACACCAACTCTCGTCACTGGTCATTTGGGATGACGACCCAACATTCCAGAAATATATGCTGCATTTGTGTGTCTGTTCACATGGAGCTCCTGCTCATTCCGCCAGATGGCACCTTTCACTTGCATGGTGCCATCCAGGTCACAAAGAACCTTGAACCCTCACCCCCTTGAAACTCAGAACAGCTACTGTCTGGGCTGGAGGCCCACGGAGACTCGTGACTCTCATTCATTGCTTCCGGGAGGCAGACACTCACTCTTCTCCCAGGACTGAATGCTAGCATTTTTCTTGTTCTACTTTCTCTGTAAAACCATTTCCCCGGAGAATCAAAAAGCACTAGGGGAAATCGTGCTCTCCCCATGCTTCACATTTGTGGCAGTTCTCACCTCTGCCTTCAAATGTCCGGATAGTCTCCTCTACCAGTGTCATCTCCTCTTCGAGCTTTTCCAGGTGCTGGGTTTCTCATAGGTCCTGAGCTCCGCGGAGAGTATGCTGGGGGCAGCCCCTAGCCACAGTCAGCAGGAGCACGGTGGTTGCAGATGGGCCAGGACCTCAGCACCTGCAACTGCTGGAGCCACAAAGGCACCAGAGGCAGCTTCCCACTGTTCTCCCACCTCCAAGACAGTCTCTTTCGAGAACTCTGCTGATTCCAATGCAGCGAGGTCTGAGAACTCCTTTTCTGAGCTTAATTCTGCAGACATTCTCTTCTGGTCATCACCTTCGTGGTGGGTCCCAATCTCTCTCACAGAGACCTCATATTCTTCAGGCAAATAGAGCACCCAAGTCCTCTGAGAATTGCTGTAAAAAGGGGAGAGTGCTGAGCAACAAATTCAATACTGAAGCAGAAGATGATGGCTTCAAAACGCAGGGCTGTGTCTGACCTTGGCGCTCAGGCCAGTACAGATAAGGCAGCAATAAACATGCAAGAAACAGAATGCCAGAATGTTTCGAATAGCTGTCAAATAAGAAATCTTAGAGGAAAACCATTTATATCCTACTAAAAAACATTAAAGTCAGAACAGAAGTCTGTGACAAAAAGTTCAACTTTCAACTTTAGAGCTGGTGTGAGTACGCATTTACCTGACTCCCAGAACAACCCCCACCCCAAGAAGGCAAAAGTTCCATCCATCCATAACAATGCTGGAATGGCCACACCGTCCACAGCACACCTAACATACTGTGTGCATAACAGGTTGTGTAACTCAGTAGGCCTAGATTATCCATGACTCGCACGTTTCAAAGAAAGGCCTGTTCCCTGACCAGCTAGCTGCTGGGAGGTAACCTCTGAGCAATTAGGGATATCCTACCTGATAAATTGTCTCTGTTTACTTGGGGACACCATACACAGTGTGCATCAGGCTCAACTAAAGGACCAGGCCATGAAAAGAACCCCATCTCCAGGAAGTGTGAGAAAGTTGGCCCTTTCTGCACAGCTGTGGTTCTCAACTGGGAGCAGGGGTGCCCTCAAGGGACATCTGGCAATGTCTGAAGACACGTGGTTGTCACACCTTGTAGAGGGTGAGCAGAGGTGAGAGGGGCACTAAACACTTCCCCCACCTGAGGACGACTCAGCCTCCAATGTCAACAGTGCCAGGATTTCCTAGCCTGGAAATGATTAACTCTCTGGTCTTCACATGTGTACTGAGAATCTGAGAATGATGCTTCAAGTCCTTCCTTCCTTTCTTTCTTTCTTTTTCTTTCTTTCTTTTTCTTTCTTTCTTTTTCTTTCTTTTCTTTCTTTCTTTTCTTTCTTTCTTTTCTTTCTTTCTTTCTTTCTTTCTTTCTTTCTTTCTTTCTTTCTTTCTTTCTTTCTTTTTGGAGAGAGGAAATGAGCTGGGGGTAGAAGGAGAGAGGAAGAAAGAGAGAGGGAGGGAGAATCTCAAACAGGTTCCATGTTCAGCAAAGAGCCCAAAATGGGGTTCAATCACACAACCCTGGGATCATGACCTGAGCCAAAATCAAGAGTCAGACACCCAACTGAGTCACCCAGGTGCCCCTGAAATCCTTCCTGACCCCTCCTTCACACTCACCTATCACATTCAGTTAGTCACAAAGACCTGGGGTCCCCCACATTTCAAATATGCACCTCTCCACACCCTTGGTTCCCAATGTCTGGCCTATTGCTTTTTGATTGAGTTACTGAAGAAGATCTGACTGGGTCCTATCTCCTGTCTTTCCCCCTTTCTCCCAGGAAGCCACAGAAGCCATAGTAGAATGCAGCTTCTGTCACTGTGTGGCAGTTTCCCACTGTCTTCAGGTTCAAGTTCAAGTTCCTCCACAAGCTCTGGAAGTTCCTTTCTGTATTAAAAGTACACATGATGGGGTACCTGGGTGGCTCAGTCGGTTAAGCATCCGACCTCAGCTCAGGTCATGATCTCATGGTTTGTGAGTTCGAGCTCCACGTTGGGCTCTGTGCTGACAGCTCAGAGCCTGGAGCCTGCTTCAGATTCTGTGTCTCCCTCCCTCTCTGCCCATCCCCTGCTCACGCTCTCTCTCTCTCTCTCAAAAATAAATAAACATTACAAAAATTTTTTTTTAAAAGTACACATGATATGGGGCACATGAGATGGGGTGGCTCAGTCAGATGAGCATCCAACTTCAGCTCAGGTCACGAGCTGTGCTGACAGCTCAGAGCCTGGAGCCTGCCTTGGATTCTGTGTCTCCCTCTCTCTGTCCCTCCCCCACTCACACTCTCTTTCTCTCTCTCTCTCTCAACAAAAAAAACATAAAAAAATTTTTTAAAGTACACATGAGAGGCGCCTGAGTGGCTCAGTCGATTGAGCGTCCGACTTCAGCTCAGGTCATGATCTCGCGGTTGGTGAGTTCAAGCCCCACATTGGGCTCTGTGCTGACAGCTCAGAGCCCAGAGCCCACTTCAGATTCTGTGTCTCCCTATCTCTCTCTGCCCCTCCCCCACTTGCATTCTGTCTCTCAAAAATTAAAATAAACATTAAAACAATAAAATAAAATAAAATAAAATAAAATAAAATAAAATAAAATAAAATAAAATAAAAAGTACATATTAAATGCCAGTTCGGACACTGAGTTGGGAAAAACCCTGTCTGTTCTCCCAAGATTCTCCTTTACTCCTACATTCTCAACAGTCCTGACCCTTCTGCTCACCAAATGTGGGGGTTTTTCCCATACCAAACACTTCTCTGTGACACCAGCAGGGTGTCCAACAATTTAACTCAACTCAGATCCCACATCTTAAGGGCTCAGTTCCACAAGACTGCCCCAATCCCTCCAGATGCCAACCATAAGCAGCAGGTTCCCAAGTTACCCACAACTCCTCTCTGACTTAGCTACAAATTGAAAATTCCCATGACCTCCTCTCCTTAGATCCTATATTTGTTGGAGTGGCTCATAGAACTCAAAGTAATGTACACATTTGCCAGTTTATTAAGGTATATGACAAAGAACACAGATGAACAACCAGATAAAGAGATACACAGGGTGCCATCTTGCCATCTTGGTTCTCTGCCTCTCCCTCTGGTATACTGCTGCCCAGCCCACTGCCCCTTTCTTAGCATCTTTCATCAAGGACCTGCCCCTCAGCCTCTCTCACTTGGAAGCTCAACACAATCTGCCTCAGGCTACCAGCCACCCTCTCTGCCTGCCACTGATGGTTTTTGAGTCCTAGGTGGTATGAGACACATCCGCCCCATCTGTATCCCCACTACAGCAGCAAGTGCATGCTCTCACTCCCTCTTCCCACCCCTCTCACTACTGTCCGATCTGTGCAGACAAACCTGCCTCTTAATTCACTCCAGTCAATGACCCTAGGCTCTACCACCTTCCAGGCACTGACTCCTCTAAGTCAAACCCTCCCAAGTGGCTCCCTTCAACTTCTCAGGGGAGAGATTTCCCTTCTAGTCAACTAAACTCCTGCATCCCAGTACCCCCAACCCTTACTTCCATGCTTCTGCTCCTCACAGCTAGGCCCTTGGAGCAGCCAACACCTCAGTCCCCTCTTCTTCACTCTGTCCATGCTCTCTCTACCCTCACTCCTTTTTTTTAAATTTTTTTTTAATGTTTATTTATTTTTGAGACAGAGAGAGACAGAGAATGAACGGGGGAGCGTCAGAGAGAGGGAGACACAGAATCTGAAACAGGCTCCAGGCTCTGAGCTGTCAGCACAGAGCCCAACGCGGGGCTCGAACTCACGGACCGCGAGATCATGACCCGAGCCGAAGTCGGCCTCTTAACCGACTGAGCCACCCAGGCGCCCCACTCTACCCTCACTCTTGAACACACACACTGCAAATGCACACCACACCCAATAAAGCGGACAAAGATTCTAGATGATGCCATCTTATTCTGACACTCCTGCCCATCCTTGGGCAGTCTCCTCCTGCCTATAACCATTTCTACTCTCCCATCTTCTCCTTGTCTGGAGGCATCCAAGGGCAAGGGCTGGGAACACTACTCTGCAGCCAGACTGACTGCTTTCAAAGTCCCAGCTCCACCACTTGCCTCTGTAGGCCCTAAACAGCCCTCCTTAACCTCACTAGGCCTCAGTTTCCTGATCTGTAGACATCTGGGAGAACAGCAGGCCTTGTGTCATCGTGCTTCTGTGAGGATTAAATGAGCTGTATTTATAGAGCTCAACATCATGCGACACACAGGACACAGCACATTTAGTCACATACATTATACATAAATTCCTCTTCTATGCCTCCTGCTGGACCTGGGGAGGGGCTGGTGCGGCAGGGTCTCTCCTTGTCTCCTCTGTCTCCAGGGCTGGGGCAGAGGTTGTTTTCTTCTTCTTCCTTTCACAGCTTCCTCTTTCCCTGCCTGGAGAGTGGGGTTTCAAGTGCTGTGCCAGGCTTCAAGTTCAGCCCAGACCTCCCTCCCAGGCTCCCTGCCAATGCCACTTCCTCCTCTATTTCCAGCCCACCTCCTATCCACTCCTCAACTCAACACAGCTGAGTGACCAGGAATTCTGTGACCTCCATCCTGGCTCCTCACTAGAAGTGGGAACTCGAGTCCTCAGCTCTTCCCACCCCGTTGGCATTCCCTCTTGCACAGTTATTTCCACAGCCAGACGTTTCTACTCTGAGGCTCTTTGAAATCCAACTCTAATGCCTCACGTACTGGATAGCTTCATGTCCGTGTTCCTCACACCTCCAGCCCCTTCTCTCTCCCAGCCCTTAACCTGGGGTATCAACAAACACAGTGAACACCCTGGGCGCAGAGTTGATTGATGCTCTACCTGGACTGCCCCTAATTCTTTGTTCGCTTGGAAAGCATACACTTGCTCTTCAAACTGAGTTCAAGTTCACATACCAGTGGAAGAAAACGCGTCCAAGTTCTGAGGCTGGGGTGGCCTCTGGGTAAAGGAAGTCTCACTTGCCTGGTTCTGCTGCCGGGAGGCCTAGGCTACCACCACCTGCACAGAGCGCCCCCGGGGTAGGTGGGGTTAACAACCTGAGGAAAGAAAAGAGACGCGAGGCTGGGTCTGGGTGGGCAGGCCCCAGATTCCCACAGGCCGGCCAGAAACCCTCAACAACAGCTGGTCTCCTTTGCGGCGGGAGAGCTTCAACCAAACCGGCTCCCGGCCGCGCCCCGGAGCAGGAGAACCTCAAACTAGATCACACCCAGCCGCTCTCTGCAGCAGGAGGGGCCCTGGCTGCACCAGCTCCCTCCCAGTTTCTGTACAGAGAGGGACTCGCTTCCGACAGGCCCAGAGCGGCCCCGCAGGCGCAACGACCTCGGCCAGTCCCCTGACTTCCCGGGCACCGCCCAGATAACTTCGGTCCGGCCTGGCCCCGCCCTCCAGCCCGCCCCGCCCAGCCGACAGCGGAGCCTCCGCGCGGGTCCCGGATTTCAGGCTCACCTGAGCGTGCGGATCAATGGCTGCGCTTCCGGTGGACGGCGGAAGTGCGCGCGCTGGGCGTAACGGACTGCAAATCCCAGAAAGCCGCGCGCCGGTGGCGGTTTTTCCCGCGGCGGCGACCGTTCTTCCAGGCGACTGTTCGGGGGCGGAGGTGTTTGTGCGCCGGCGGCTCCCTGGGACTCAGAGTCGGCCGTCTCCCTTTTACGGCGGCTCGTGTTGTGGTTTCGAGTGTGGTTTCCCTTGGGCTGTGCTCTTTGGCGTGCCTCTCCGCTCGGCCCGGGTTAACGGACGCGACTCTGACTCTCCTCAGCCGGCAACCGAGGCCGCGACGCCAGAATGGCGGACGTCTGCGATCTACGTCGAGGGCGGGATTCGCGTCTGAACTGCGCTCGGCCGCATCCTTTCCTCGTCGGCCTTTCCAGCGCGTCGACCTGCTGTGGAAGTGAACGAAGACGCCTTGAAAGGGTCTAGACCCCTTTAAAGCGAGGGAGTCCGCCACCATCCTGGGCCTTTGGCGGAGGCTCGAAGGCGGGCACGGAAAGCTTTTCAGCGACAAGCAGGAGAGGCCTCGGGTGCGCCTTGGATGCACTTTGGCGAGTGTGGAAGTTGGAGACGGACTAACTAAGCGGGTCATCCTGTCTGGGATGGCTTAGGGAGTATATTTGGCTTTCTCCGGTTGGCCCGAAGTGGGCCAGCGACAAAAAAATAGGTAAGCTGACAGTTAGTGACCAAGTCCTGAATGTGGGGGCCTGTAGCCGGAGAGGTTGTGGGTCTGTTCTGTTAGGTGTGGTCTGCCCGTTGTTGTGTTTGCAGCCTCACTGCGTCGTGGGGCGCAGAGTGTGAGACCTTCCACCTGCTGACCTGCCACAGGAACCTTCCCAGGCCGGCCTGCTGGCGGGAGCCACTCTGGCTCTGCCTGAACGTCGTAAGCTCCTGATTGTTCCCTCGTGTCTGGGGTGCTCTTGTGACCAGCCTTCCTCGCTTGGACTCTTCTGGGCCTGACCTCGTTGGTTGCTTCACCCAACAACAATCAGCTTCTTAACTTGCGTATTTCATACTTGTTAACATGACCCTGCAATTTGTAGATTCTTCCAGGAAGTCTGGAATCTGACTTCCAAAGGGAGAGTCTTGATGGAGTGGGCTCGTGCCTCTTGCTGTGTCACTGAATTAGACAAAAGCCCTTTGGCCGAGGAGAAACGACAGGTCTGCTGGGGGCTTCTGGGGAAGTTCCCCCCTCAGTAATTGACATAGACCATGGGGTGTCTCCTTTTATTGTCTTTGAACAGCATTGTCTGCACATAATGTGTAGAACCGTACTGCCGTGCCAGCACCTTGAAGAGGCCAGCCCAAGGGGCAAAGTCGCCATGCTGAGAATGGCAGAGCAGAAAGATGGAAAGAACCAGAGTCACCGAATCAACTAATACTGCCTGTGGCCATCTTGGGACTTTTCCTTATGATACCATAAACGACCTTCTTTATTTTTATTATGGAAAACTTCAAACATACAAGAGTAAGGTGAATAGTGTGATGAAAACCCATACTTCTCTCCATGCATTTACTCAATTCTTTTACTCACCTCATTCTGTTCTTTAAATTTATCCCCACTTGCTCCCAGCCACCACTGGATTGTTTTGAAGCAGATTCCCTATCATTTCACTCATAAATAACTAAGGTTATCTGTAAAAGATAATGATTTCTGGCAGAATAGGAAAATCCATAGAGAAAGTAAATTAGTGGTTGCCTAGGACTGGGGAAGTTTGAGGGAAAATGAGTGACTGCTAAATGGATATTGGTTTCTTTTGGGGGTGATGAAAATGGCCTAAAGTTGATTGCAGTGATGGTTGTAAAACAGTAAAAAACCATTGAATTGTACAGTTTAAGTGGGTGTGTGTGAATTATGTTAATAAGGCTGTTTAAAAATCAGTACATAAGGTTGCCAACACCTATTGGAAAAACATATAATGGGGGAAAAAGATGACTTCTGAATACATAACCATAGTCATTAACACACCTAAAAATATTAGCAAAAATTCCTTAATATCAAATATCCAGTGTTAATTCCACTTGTGTCCTTTTTTTTTTTTTTAAACATTTTGTTTATTTAAATTAGGATCTGAACAAGATTCACACTTTACATTTGGTTAATGTGTGCTTCAGTCTTATAATTTAGGGATTTGCCCCATATGTGCTTTTTCCTTTTATTTCCATCTGTTGAAACTAGGTAAATTTTCCAAAAGGATTTACTACATTCTGGATTTTGGTGATAGTATCCTTGTGGTGTCATTTCTTGTTCCCTTATTTTCCTGTGAATTGGTAGTTGAACCTTGAGGCTTAATTAGATTCAAGTTTGTTATGCTTGCCAATCCTTTATAAGTGGTGCATGTGTTTTCTTTGGAATCATATCAGAAGGTACGTAATGTCTGGTGCACTTCTGTGATGTTTATTTTGATCAAGGGTTGACAGCTTGATCCATTTATTATAGAATTGTCCAGCATTTTTCGCAGAGTGGTTTTCGCAGTCATTGAAGATTGTTGCTTATACCCATTATTACCCATTATTTTATTAGGAGTTACAAAATGGTTATTTTCTAATTACATCATTTCTTCTGCATCTTTTTGCTGCATCTTCTGCATTCTTCCATAAGGAAAAACTTTCCCTCACAAACGTTTTGGTTACTCTAAGGAGGTAGAGTTTATTCAAGAAAAGCAGGATAGGGGCGCCTGGGTGGCGCAGTCGGTTGGGCGTCCGACTTCAGCCAGGTCACGATCTCGCACTCTGTGAGTTCGAGCCCCGCGTCAGGCTCTGGGCTGATGGCTCAGAGCCTGGAGCCTGTTTCCGATTCTGTGTCTCCCTCTCTCTCTGCCCCTCCCCCGTTCATGCTCTGTCTCTCTCTGTCCCAAAAATAAATAAATGTTGAAAAAAAAAAAAATTAAAAAAAAAAAAAAAAAAAAAAAAAAAGAAAAGCAGGATAAATGCTTCATTCTTTGCCTATGCTTTGAGAAAATAGATATATTAGCATTTTCCAAAGGTAGCCAGTGAGTATGTTTTATATACATGATTTTTAACATATTTTATCTGTTTTAATCTATTACAGTGAATAATTTGATGCTCCAACTGTCCAAATGTTGGCCACAAGCAGCTCCCTCTATGCTGACTCCTGTGTCCTTTTGACATGATCTCAAGCTTTTGATAACTTCTTTGCTTTCCAGTCAGAGAAGATGTTGCAAGGCTCATTCTGTAAATTTCCTGCCCCACCCTGGAATTAGGCACTTCTCTGAGGAATCCTGGTTCTTTTTAGTGGGAAGTGTGTTTTAGAGACCTGGGCACTAAGAGTACCATTACTACTAGAGTAGTTATTGTTATAAACCTCTTTTTTTTTTTTTTTTTAATGTTTTTTTTATTTATTTTTTGAGACAGAGAGAGACAGAGCATGAGCAGGGGAGGGGCAGAGAGAGAGGGAGACACAGAATCTACCTCTTCCTTAGGTAAAGGTCCTATACCACACATGGTCCTGTGATGTACTCTGTTGTTCCCACCTAACCATTTGGCTGGGGAGACCACTCTGGCAGCTGCCCTGGGCAGTATTGGGTGGCATGATGGCAGTTCTTCCACCAGGCCCCTAGTGATGCCATGTAATCTGTGTCCAGCTTTTTGCTATTAAAAATAGTGCTGCAATGGATACTCCTCTGCCTACGTAATTTTGTATTTCTGCCAGTGTATATTTGGAATAGAAGTGAAAGATAAATGTATATGTACTTTTGCCCAATTCCTCTCCCTTGGGATTGTACCTTATTACATTCTACCAGCAATGTATGGGAGGGTGTACAGTCTCATCACCTGAGTGTGGCAAAGTTTGATGCCAAACTTTGACCCTATGTGAATCTGATAGGTAAGAAACAGTATTTCAGTGTAGTTCTTATTGGCATTTCTCTAATTATGAGTAGAATTTCTCTAATTATGAGCATCTTTTAATATGTTTAAGAGCCATTTCATTTTTTCTGTGAACTGTTCATATTTTGCCCATTTTTCTTCTTTTTTTTTTTTTTTTTTTTTTAACGTTTATTTATTTTTGAGACAGAGAGAGACAGAGCATGAACGGGGGAGGGTCAGAGAGAGGGAGACACAGAATCTGAAACAGGCTCCAGGCTCTGAGCTGTCAGCACAGAGCCCGACGCGGGGCTCGAACTCACGGACCGTGAGATCATGACCTGAGCCGAAGTCGGACGCCCAACCGACTGAGCCACCCAGGCACCCCAATTTTGCCCATTTTTCTATAAGGTTGTTAGTCTTTTACTCTAGCTTTAGAAGTTCTTGATTAGCAATGTTAACCTGTAGCTTATATTACAAATTGCAATTTTTCGTTTTGTAATCTTTTTGAAAAAATTTTTAAAGTTTATTTATTACTGTTACAGCCAGAGCAAGAGAACGTGTATACATGCCAGAGAGGGACAGAGAGAGAGAGGGAGAGAGAATCCCAAGCAGGAGCCGCACTACCAGCACAGAGCCCAACTCGGGGCTTGAACCCATGAACCGCGAGATCAGGACCTGAGCCGAGGTCGAGAGTTGGACCCTCAACTGACTGCGCCACTGAGGCACCCTGTTTGTAATCTTTTTTATATTGCTAATAGTGTTGTGGGTTTCTTTCTCATGTAAAAGTTAATCAAATTTATGAGTTTTAACTTTATTGCTTCTGGATTTTGATTAATGGATAGGAAATATTCTCAAGTTATGGGGCAATTTACCCATGTTTCTTCTAGTACTTTTATGGTATAGTATGGCAATGTATGAATTCTTAGAATTTATCCTAGTGTATGGTGTGAGGAATGACTTCCATTTTATCTTTTGTCCTATGGCTCCATAGTTACACTAGCTAAGTAGCTTACATTTTCCTTACTGTTTTGAGGTACCCCTTTTATCATACACTTAAATTTCTACATGCATTTGAGTATTTCTGGATTTTCTGTTCAGTTGATCTGTATATATTCATGTGTCAATATTACAATTTTTAAGTTATGGATGCTTTGTAGTATGTTTTACTATTTAGTAGAGCATACCTCATTGCCCTTCTTTTTCAGGATGATTCTGGCTGTTAACACTTTTTTTATTGTTTAGCTCTTCTAAATTGGTGGAGAGTTGAAAGAGGAGCTATTAATAATAGTAATAACGATACTAATAGATTAAGGGCTTACTGACTGTCAGCCCTGTAAAGGACATGTGTATATTAACTCAGTACTCTTCTCAACAGCCCTATAAGACACTTTCTTCCCTGTTGAACAGCTAGAAAAACTGAGGCACAGGGATACCTAGTTGACTCAGTTGGTTAAGTGTCTGACTCTAGATTTTGGCTCAGACTTCAGCTGTCTCTGTTTTGACCTCACACTTTCCAGTAGGGTTCTTCTTTCCAGCTTGTCTCTTGGCTAAGACAGAAGACCCTGATGGCAAAGCATCCCCTGAGGGGAACCAAAACTACCCCCCCCCCCCATAAGGACTGCCCTGAGCCAGCAAGACCCCACCTATGATTGACTCCAAGACATTGATTTGACTCCATTGATTTGACTCTCAATATCTACCTGCATGTACCCACCCACCTTTGCTCCACTTTTTCCTTTTATAAACACGGAAATATTCTCATCACTTTGGAGATAGTCTTTGAGACATTAGTCCGCTGTCCAACTGGTGTTGGCCTCATTGAAATTAATTCTTTTTTTTTTTCTTTAAACTTTTTTTAATGTTTATTTTTGAGAGACAGAGACAGAGCACAAGTGGGGAAGGAACAAAGAGAGAGAGGGAGACACAGAATCCAAAGCAGGCTCCAGGCTCCAAGCTGTCAGCATAGAGCCCGATGCAGGGCTTGAACTCATGAACCACGAGATCATGACCTGAGCTGAAGTCGGACGTTTAACTGACTGAGCCACCCAGGCGCCCCGAAATTAATTCTTTTCTTGTTTCAACACTTGTCTCTCTGCCTTTGGATTTTGTCAGCATTGTGTGGCCAACCCTGGTCTGTTAGGGACCCCTGGAGCCAGGTGTGCTTGCATCCAGGTGCCTGGGCTACAAAAGAAGCTGAGGTTTCATGCTGAGTTAAGATGGTTCTTTAGGATAAAAGTCTTTATAACTATAGAGGTTCTTAGGACAAAAGTCTCAGTCCACTGGATTTTTGAATAAAGTCACTTTCATTACGGCAGCGTCTTGCCTCTCCCCTTACATAGGCCTGTTGTGTGGTGAGCAAAACAAGGTTGGACTTGGTTAGAACACCATTTTCCCTCCAGAGCTGGATGTTCTCTTAGGTCCTCTCCAAGAATAACTTACTTTAATTTGGGCTTTCTTCCCCAATTTCTACTCAGAAAGACTTGAGATGGAAGGACAATGGATCCTTAGTCTTTGAACCGTATCCCTGTTTCAGGTGGATAAAGTAATGATAATGGCAACCATATTCAACTAAAAAATAAAAAAAAGACTGCATAACATCAAATTGCTACTTTTAATTTTGCTCGTGTTACAACACTAAATTTAGTCTACTCTGTTCATCTACTCTCTGGCCCTTTAGGGTACGGTAAAGCTTATAGCTGGGGCACATTGACTACATTTATAGGGATTCTTTCTAATATGAGTCCTTTGATGTTTAATAACATGAGAATTCTAGTTAATTTTCCACACTTGGGACACTCATAAGTTTTCTCTCCAGTGTGAGTTCTCTGATGCCTAATAAGAACTCCAGATGAAAGATTTTCCACACTGAAGGTACTCATGCAGTTTCTTTGCAGTATGAATTCTCTGATGAGTAACAAAGTGAGAACTCCCACTGAAGTATTTCCCACACTGATTACACTCATAAGTCTTCTTTTCAATGTGAATTCTCTGGTGTGAAATAAAGCCAGAGCTCTGAAAAAAAATTCCTATACTGACTACACTCTTAAGGCTTCCCTCTATTATGTTTTGTTTGTTTGTTTTTTGTTTTTTTTGAGCGAGAGAGTACGCTTGAGTGTACTCGTGAGCAGGAAAGGGGCAGTGAGAGAGGGAGAGAGGATGCCAAGCAGGCTTCACGCTGTCAGCACAGAGCCTGATGCGGGGCTCAAACCCACAAACCGTGATCTCATGACCTGAGCCAAAATCTAGAGTTGGATGCTTAACTGACTGAGCCACCCAGGTGCCCATGTTATGCTTTCTTTGATAAATATTAAAATCAAGGATGTGACTGAAAGATTTCCTAGTGATTACAACAGAATAGTTTTTTTTTAAGTGTGAGACATCCTACCAAAAGCTCTCCCACATTAATGACATTCATGGGGTCTCTCTCCAGTATGAATTAAAGAATGTCTAACAGGTAAGGAGGGCCAACTGAAAGGATCCCATGTTAATTACATTCATAGTTTTTCTTGGGTATGATGAGTTCTTTATACAGTTGATTAAACTTAATTGATCAATTTCTTGAAATTGAAGTATTCTTGGATTCCTGAAATAAATTGTTTGGTCATGGTATTGTTCTTTAGATATACTGCTGGATTTGATTAAATATTTTATTTTCAACTCACGTATTTATATTCATAGATGAAGCTGGGTGATACATTTCTTTTTTATACCATCTTTATCAGATGTGAGTATTATGTTATCTTCATTTAATATTTTGTGAAGCTGTTCATTGTGTTGATATGGAATTTTTTTAACAAATTGGAATAGTTTATTCCTTAAAGTTAGATTTAAAGTCTGGGGCGCCTGGGTGGCTCAGTTGGTTAAGCATCGGACTTTGGCTTATGTCAGGATGTCATGGTTCGTGGGTTCAGGCCCCACGTTGGGATTTGTGCTAAATATTGAAAAGAAATTTAAAAGAAAGGTTTAAAGTCAGCTATAAACCCTAGGCTTTGTGTCCATGTCACTTCCATGGTAATTATTCTATTGGAGTTTTCGGCTTCTTGTTCACTTTTGTTTATTTATATTAGGAAATTTTCCATATAGTTCTGTATAATAGTCTCGTAATTCTTTTAATTGCTTCTGTACCTGTGGTTATCTTCTTTCTCATTTACATTATAATACTTTTGTTCTCTCAGTCAGGCTTTTGAGAGGTTTATTACCATAACTTTTCTTTCCCTTTGCTATCCATTTCATTTACTTTGGCTTTAATTTTCATTAACTTGAATAAATTTCTATTTTATTATTTTTGGTTTATTGTACTGTTTCTCCAGTTCC
Source organism: Panthera tigris (assembly GCF_018350195.1). Lineage (NCBI taxonomy): Eukaryota > Metazoa > Chordata > Mammalia > Carnivora > Felidae > Panthera > Panthera tigris. The sequence goes on from NC_056674.1 coordinate 357,675, forward strand.
TTAAGGCAAAATATTAATTCCTTAATTTTTGATAATTCTACTTTAATAATACAATTAAGCCTGTAATTTTTCCTGCTATACAGCTTAGCTGTGCACCGTTTATTATGATGCGTCATGTTCTCTTTTTTTTTTAGTTTTTTTTTACTATTTATTTTTGAGAGAGCAAGACAGAGCACAAGTGGCAGAGGAACAGAGAGAGTGGTGGACACAATTCAAAGCAGGCTCCAGTCTCTGAGCTGTCAGCACAGAGCCTGCCGCAGGGCTCGAACTCACTGACTATGATATCATGACCTGAGCCGAAGTGGGACGCTTAACCAACTGAGCCACCCAGGCGCCCCATGTTGTGTTTTCTTTTTTAAGGGAGTTAGTAATCCAATTTTATTTTCTCTTTGGTTCAAATATTTGAAAGTTATTTCTTAATGTCCAGCAAATTAAGATATTTTTGATAATTTTATTATTTACTCATACTTTTATTAATATATGAGCAGATAAGTCACCTGTAAAAATTTATACTTTAATATTATTTGTTTGATTAAGCACACATATATTCTTGAAATCATAGGGCACAAAAATCCTATATATACATCTATTAAATTGAACTTGTTAATTTTGTTATTCAATTTTTCATTAGGTTTATTTCATATACTAGATATGTCTGATTCCGAAGGCAGTATATTAAATTCTTTCTCCATAACTGCTTTTTCTTTGCTTTGCTCTAATCAAGTTCTCCTTGTATCTCAAATTGATTTTTGTGTCATTTAAGTGCCATTTTTTAGTTGTATATAGGTTTTAAATTGTTATTTCTTCTTTTAGAGTACCTTGATCACACCAAAATGTCTTTATCCTGATCAACCCTCTAACTTTTAATCCCACTTTGGTTGATTTTAATATTGACACATTTTATTTTGTTTGCTTTTGCAGGTATCACTTTATGTGGCACTTTATTTACTTCCAGTTATTCTTTAACATTTTGGTTTAGAGCATCTCAAATTAGAAAGGTGTGACTGAACTTTTTTTCACCTAATGTAATGGGCTCTGTTTTCTTGGGAGGGGAGGGTCTGCATTTTTTTAAAAAATGTTTGTTTTTAATGTTTATTTTGAGGGGGGTGGTTAGGGACAGAGAGAGGGAGAGAGAATCCCAAGCAGGCTCCATCCTGTCAGCACAGAACCCAACACAGGGCTCAGTCTTAGGAACCATGAGATCATGATCTGAGGGGAAATCAAGAGTTAGACGCTTAACCAACTGAGCCACGCAGGCGCCCCTATCCTCATCCATTTCTGCAAGTGCAGCTGTCTCTTCCCCCAGACGTTAGATTTGCACACTTTTCTACCGGACAGCAGTCTTTGTCCCAAGGTCACACAAGAGTCTGAGCTGAGCGTTCTACTCACTCATCCAGACTGTTAGACTTTTCCTACCTAATCAATCTCCACATGTCTGTGAGACTGAGAACCATTCCACTAGCACCAAACTAGTTCCCTTCAGGCTGCCAACCCTAGGCAGAGTGCCTGTTCCCACTCCCTCCCCCAGATCCAGTGCTTCCCAGCGAGATATACCATCCCCTTGGGCACAAATCAGCACCCACTGGTGGAAAATTGCAAATCACATATACCCCCTGCATTCGTTTGCTATTACTGCAGAAACAAATTACCACAAAGTTAGTGGCTTAAACAATACAAGTTTATTATTTTAACATTCTGGAGTTCAGAAATCTATCACTGGACTGAAATCAAGGTGTCTCCAGGACTGTGTTCGTTCTGAAGACTCTAGGGAATGAGTCCATTTCCTTGCTTTTTCCAGCCTCTAGAGGCCACTCACATTCCTTGTCTTATGGCCATGTATCACTGCAATCGCTGCTTTTGTCTTATCTTCCTCTCTTATTTGGATCCTACTGTCTCCTTCTTATAATGACCCTTGTGATGACATTGGGCCTATGGGGATAATCCGGGATAATCTCACTATTTCAAAATCCTAACATAATCACATCTGCAAAGTCCCTCTGGCCATGTGAAGCACTATTTTCACAGGTTCTGGGGCCTAGCAGTAGACATATGTGGGGGTCATCACTCTGCCTCCCCAAATCCCCCAGGAGATTCAGGCATACTGAGGCCCAATGGCAAACTTTTGAGTGTAATGGCGGGTGCTGCTGATAATGAATTATGTGTGGCTGGGAAAAGATGGGAGACCACCAGCTGCATATATTCAAATTCTGCATCATCTCATCCTACTTTAAGGAAAGTGGGAACTCTTCCATTCACTTCAGAGATAAATTTCTCGGCTTCTAAAGCAGCCAACTGGATTTCAAATTTGGATGTTAAAGTGTCCATAGCCTTGCAGTTAGTGATCCCAAACCTCAGGGCCCCAGATGAGTTACTGGGCAAGCCTACCCTCATCTGTTCACCTCCTCTGAAGGGATGATTTCTCCTCTCCTCATTCACTACCCAACATCTTGCAGCCTGGTCACAGTTTCAGCTGACACCACCATTTCTCATTTCGCTGAGGAAACAAGTCCTCAGCATCCTTTATGACCTCATTTCATGGAAGTTACATGGTGTAACTTCTGCTGACCCTATTGGTGGAAGCAGTCACAAGCCCAGCCACATTCTAGGAATGGAGGAAAGGCAAAGAGTTTGTGGCCATATTTGAAACTGCCATAGATGTGAAAGCAGTCAGCACACCTCCTTCAGTGACCATCTTCTGGCAACAAAACTGTGTATGGCATTTCAGGATTAAGTGACCTCATTTGAGCACTGTGGCATTCCCCAGTGGACACTGGGCATCATGGTGAGGCCACTCCCCCAAGTAAATGGACATCCCTACATCATCAGTACTTGGAGAAGGAGCTGCTGATGTTCTCCTGTTAAAGATCTCCAACTGTGTAGTGGGAGGGCAGTGGGGCCCTGGCAAGTTCTTCAGCCCCAAATGTTTCATCTCTCAAAGAAGCTACCATGGAGATGTTATACAGCAGTCATGAGCCCTGTGCCTGATGCATGAAAAGCAATACGACAGCTAGTGTGCCATCACCATTCCCCAGGCACCTGGCCTCTGGGCTTCTCTAGTCTGTCTCCAGCACTCCTGTAGAGAAAGGAGTGAAACACGCTCACTCCAGATGGCATGACTGTGCCTCACCCTTGTCAGTGTTATGATCCCAAGGGCTCTGAAGAGGTGTGCCCTGTAGCAGTCAACTAATATCTGATGAGCATAAGTTCAACATCTGACCCAGAGTCTTAGGACATAGTTTGAAATGTTATGTACAACTTGAGAGAGCAGAGGTAGAGTCATGGAGCAAGGAGTGGATGGGTTGCAGGTTACAGGCCGTGTGACCTGGAGAAAGGATTTTAATCTATCATCTCATGTAAAATGTGAAACACGGGCACCAACATGAACATTCCTGGGAAGCTCCCCACCCCCCCTTGCGGGGGGTTTCCCTCCCTCTAGGCCTCCAATGGTTGGTTGCTTAAGATTACCATTCCCTGAATCGAACATTCCCTGCATCCTGATGATGCTCTGAGGATCAGGGTTAGGATGACCCACTCATCCTAACTCATTTGGAATCTTGGGCCAGAGGGACTGTGGCCTTTTGCAGAGTCTGCTAGAACTGGTCTGACAATCTCCTTCACTTTGTTTTAACACTGCTTATTTTAAGTATCAAATTATTAATGAAAGAAATTTAATAGGTGGAAAAAAACCCACAGAGATTTCTATCACAGAAATATATAGTTTATTTATCTTTGTTCTCTTTTAGTCCTTGTCCATATGCATAAATACCACAAATATAATATCAGTGCACAGACTTTTTGGTACCTGGCTTTTTAAACTTACATTATAAACATGGTCAGGTTTCACTAGTATCACTTTTAATGACCAAATGAGCAAACAAATTATAACAGCAAATCAAGTGAGTGAAAAATTAAATGTTTTTCCAACTTATATTCACTAGCAACAACTCCCCACCAGTTTTCTCATTTACTTGTGTGCAGGGTGGTCTCCCTGGTTGTCCTTTGGTCTTGAGAACGTCATCACTCAGTGCTGCTTTTCATATTCAGTTCCAAATGCCAACCACGCCCGTTCGTGTTACATTGCAGGATCATGCTGAGAAGGCCATGTCTCTTCAACCGGCTCAGCTTGAGGGCTATGAGGTAGGCTGTTTCTTCTTGCATTTCACCCCACTGTGCGTCTTCTGATGCCCAATGAGGTGCGAGCTCTGGGTGAAGGCCTTTCCACATTTGCTGCACATGTAGGGGCGCTCCCCCGTGTGCGTTCTCTGGTGCCGGATGAGATGGGAGCTCTGGCGGAAGGCTTTCCCACAGTCCTGACACTGGTAGGGCTTGGCTCCGGTGTGAGTCCGCAAGTGCTGGGAGATGGCCGAGCGGTCATTGAAGGTCCGCCCACACTCGTGACACTCGAAAGGCCTCTCTCCAGTGTGGACTCTCTGATGTTGTGTGAGGGAGGAGCTCTGAACAAACGCCTTCCCGCAGTCCTGACACACGTAGGGCTTCTCTCCTGTGTGGATTTTTTTATGTACAGAGAAATATCTTGGATTCCGGAACGTTTTGCCACATTCACTGCATCGGCAAACTTGGCTCCCTTTGTGAATTCTTGTGAACGTAATCTGCTGAGTGCTCCGGCTGAAGGCTCTCCCACAACCACTGTTTTCTCTGGCTTTTTCCCCTTTGTGGCCCTTCTGATGAATTTTTACACATGGACCACGCGTCACCTTCTTAACCCGCGAGCCACGCTTGCGCAAGCGTTTCCTGGGCAGAGTTTTCTGGAGTGAAATAGGGCTGGTGACAAGGCCAGTGTTTGCCCGGGACTGGGGGCTTTTCTGAGGGAGGGTTTCTTCCTGAGTGAGCTCCACTTGCTTCAGTGCTGTGTCCAAGACTTCCTGGGTCCCACCCTGCAAGATGTCTCTTGAGGTAGAGGACCAGGTGTCATCCCTTGAGAATTCTTCCATTTTTAGGTCAGGGGCTGGTTCTTCCTCAGGGATGTCAGACTTTGGAGTTAACTCTTTACTTTCCAGTGTAGTCTCCCACCCTGAAAGAACCCAAAAGATACAGATACTATAGAGAGAAAGTGGCAAAGGGGGCTATCAGTATGACATCATCAAGTATTCAGAAGCTGGGTGTTTTTTTTTGTTTTTGTTTTCCAGGTACCGTCACGCGACCTGGGGAGACTACGGAAAGAAGTGAAGTAGCAAAGAGAGGAACACCGAGCTTGGCAGTCAGGGATGGGGCAAGAACAGGGAGCACTCTCCCAGCTCTCTGACTCCTCATATGCCTTCAAGGTGGGCGGTAAGTCAGTCTTTCCTTGGGCCTGATCCTCCACTGTCCACACAATGCCCACCCCTTGAGGTCCAGAGGACCAGTTGAAAGCATGGATGGTGCAAGGAACTCTTGTCAGCATGTCCAGTGCTCACACTGGGCCCAGAGAAGGTGCAGGGCCCAACTCAGGGCCCCTGAGGTTCCCAGTCCCAGAAGGGTGGAGTGGCCAGCACGGGCACAGCCTTACCCACAGACACCAGGTGTCCAAAGGTTTCTAACATCACGTCGTGGTACTCGGTCCTCTGCATCGGGTCCAGCAGCCCCCACTCTTCCTTGCTGAAGTCCACAGCCACATCGAGGAAGGTCACTGGTTCCTGCAATATCACTATGTCTGATCAGCAGGAGGGTCATCGACAGGAACAGATGACCAGGGCCTCCCAACAGAGTCTGCTGTGCTGAGGACACCCCTGCTTTGGAGTTTGCTCAGAAACACTGACTTGGGCCCATAAGAGGCCCAGTGGGTCCCCTATCACAAACCCAGAGGCTGGGACCCAGGCCGGAGGCAGAATCTACTTCACTAAGAGCTACAAACGCCCTAAGCAAACTACCTCCCTTGTACCCCAGCCTATGTGCAGCTCATCCTTTCTGTGCAACTTCCCACAGAAGACTGCCCCTCAGACCAGCCCTGCCTGCTAGGCACACTCCCTTCTTCTGGGAACAGCCCCTCTGCCTGTGAAGGAACCATCCCTGCCTTTGTGGATGGTGGCTGCTGGAGGGTGGTGTGGCCAGAGGCGGTGCCAAGATCAGTCCTTTCTGGGGAGCTGGCCAAAACTCTGGCAGGAAGAGGCTTCCCCATGGCACTCTTCCTGGATCTATGGGGGCTTTTTACCCACCAGGGGCAGAGCCTGCTTGAGAAGGAATGGGAGAAAGCAGAGCCATGAGACCAGGACTGGAGACACATTCCTCTCTCATCACGTGGAAGCCCCTGAATACAGTCTTGCCTGAAGCCTATCACAGACCACTCATTACATGAGAGCCAATAAATTCACCCTATGGTTGAACCAGTTGTGAGCCATCTGCAGCAGAAAGAGTCCTGACCAATACCACACATCACTCTGTCATATTCTCTGAGCCTCAACAGTCAGCAAGACATGGCCAGTGCTTTCATCTATGCCCCAGCTCTGGGATATTTTGAGGCAAATTCCAGATATTTTTTCCATCATCAACACCTAAGTATGCATTCTTGAAGGACAAGGGCTCTCTTGTTCTAACACAAATTCAGATGTGGTCTGCATGTCCCTACCTGGGGCTCCCAAGCATCTATAAACACTTGGCCCCTCCCTTCTCCTCCAGATTTCTTGCCTCCCAGTCCCTGTGCCCTTTCTTGGTCTCCACAGCAGCAACAAGGCAGCCCAGCCCTTCAGGCTCAGAAACTCTGAGAGGTCTGCCCTGTGGGAGGCTGGGAGGTAGGGGGAAGGTCACCTCATAGGGGACACTGTGACCAGGGAACAAAAGGGTGACACCCCCCACTCACCTCAGGTGGCGCCTTTGCCGGCCAGGTGGTCATGTTCTCCTCCTTCTCTTCCTGGGGAGCTGTGGTCTCAAGAGAGCAGGTGGGGTCCTGGGCGGGTAATGCTGTGGGGAGACACCAGCACAGGGGATCAGCCGGATGTGGTGCCACTTCCAGGTTGGGGCAATGATACCCACGTCTCTCTCTGGGACCCCTGCGGCCATTGCACACATCCTATCTGCTGTTACTACTGTGAGGGCATCTGTGCCCACCCTTTCTTGCCACCAGCTCAAGTCCCCACTCTGGCTCCTCTTCACAGCCTGTGCCCAAATCCCCACACCTGGTTAGCTCAAGATGCATCACCCTAAGGGTGACTGTAGGGCACCAGTGTTCCATTGCTGAGACCCCTGGCCCCACTCCCTCCCTCTCCAAGGACTGTCCCGGATCCTGTCCCTCCTCTGAGACAGCTGCCTCATCTCTCCATTTGCCTCAACAGCTGGCCTCACACTGTTCCTCAGAAGGAAAGACCCCTTTTCTAGCCTCCGAGTATGTTGTCTCTTTGCCTTCCTTGTCCTCTTCCTCTTTGCCTTCTTCCATGGACTTCCTCTGACCCCCGGGACTGGACCCACTCTCATAACACACCCATCTAGATGAGAATTTTATCAAGTTTCCTCCACCTTCGAAAACCATTCTGCCTGGGCTTCCAGCCCCTCTTAACCACAACTCCTTCATGCCTGACTCTCCTCATCTATCGCTGCCTGGTACATGGTCTTCCACAAGGATGATTACACCCCTGCTCTCAAGGGGGAAACACGATGTGACCCATTCTGGCCCACCAGGCTGCCACCTCCTCCTGGCCACAATAATTAAATCTGAGATGAATACAGGGCACAGAGCTAGACAAGCAGAGCAAAAGAGGCTTTTGTTAGAACATTTCCGTGCAGGGAGGCTCCCTACGGAGACACCCTGCCTGTGAGTGAAGCTAACGGAGGCCAGCAGAAGTATGATAGCAGAGAGAGAATGAGTCCTGAGAATACTACAGGAGCCCCTGGGTCCACCCGTGCCTGAAGCTAGATCATCCTGGGACTTTTTCAGTAAATTCTCCTCCCCTGGCATTCACAACTGAGAGTCGCAACTAACTCGCTGATAATGAATGTAGGAATCTCAGGGTTCTCTGGAAGGCCTCTCTTCCTGCCATCCACTATAATATGAATTGATTTTATTCACCCCCAAGGTGTGAAATGTAAGACAGACTGGCTTTTGTCTTAGGGGCTTCCCAACTGTCTCCTTGGTACCTCTATCAGTTTCCTATTACTGCTCTAATAAATTGCCACAATGGTGCCTAAAAGCAAAGTTGCTTTCCTATGATTATGGACATCAGGTCTGACGCCAGCCTCACTGCACTACAATCAAGCTGGTGGCAGGGCTACCTTCCTTCTGAGGCTCTAGGGGAAAATATGTTTGTCACCTTTGCCAGTTTCTGGAGGCCAACTAAAATACCTAGCTCCCAGCCCTTCCTCGTGTCTTCTCTGCCCTGAACTCTCATGCCTGCCCCATCCAAATAACACAGTATAATCTCCCCACCTCAAAATCTTCAATTTAATAAACTGCATCTGCAAAGTCAATTTTGCTGTATGAGGTTACATATTCGGGTGAGCAAGTGCTCCATGGAACTCAGCCTGACAAATCAAATTTCATGGAATCTCACCCCCAAACGTACTCCCATCCCAGCCCCCCACCGCTGTCAGTCTTGCCCAAGCCACCACACCTCTCGGTGGGCATGGTAACGGCTCTGGGTGGCCAATCTGATTCTCATTTTGCCCTTGTTTTTTGCCCACCAACCATCGCAAACTGCAACCTGGTAAATCTTTTTTTTTTTTTTTAAGGTTTATTTATTTATTTTGAAAGAGAAAGACAGCACAAGAGCACAAGCAGGTAAGGGGCAGAGAGAAAGAGAGAAAATCCCAAGGACGCTCCGTGCCATCAGCACAGAGCCTGATGCAGAGCTTGAACTCACGAACCATGAGATCATGACCTGAGCTGAGATCAAGTCAGATGCTTAACCAATTGAGCCACCTGGGTGCCCCCTGTAAGGGTTAAATTGTAGTGTAGGGCTAACACCTAGCTTGAAAAAATAACAGCTTTGTTCTGACATTGAAGGTCAAGAGATAACAGCCTTGCTTTACTCTTGTAAATCAGGCTTCACCAACTAAGGAAACAAAAGCTCAAAGAAAAGAGCATCAGAGGCAAGGTCAAGGAATCCACTGGTTGCAACTAAGCGGCAGAAAGTCTAAAATAATCACCTCATCTGGCAACTGTTTCTAACTCATCTGGGAACTGTTTCTCTGTTCTGTTCCCAGGTGATGATAAAACGATGTGATCGGCCATTAAATTATGAAGAGTGTTGGTCCTGATCGGTCGGCCTTGCCTCTCATTGCAATGAACTTTGTTGTGACTGTCACTGGTGTCCATAGCATTCAGTTTCAGGAGTCGTGTGGATGCAACATTTGGTGCATTGGCCGGGAAAGTTAAAGGTCTGAAACAGGGCCCATTCCCCGGATTGCTCTGCCGACCCCTGGGAGGAAGCTCGGGATTGGGAGAGGTAAGGAATTCTTGGGGCGCGCCATTTGAATGACTCAGGAGGGTCTGCCTGACGCAGCTATAGAACCAGAGTCAGGGATCCTACCGGGACGCCGGTGGACCCCATTAGGTTTGGTGTTTGTCAAGAAGGATCCTATTTTCAGGTGGCTGTGATGGCCTACTGGCCTTGAGATCTCGAACTTGTGTTTTCTTCGTGTCTTAATTGTCTTCTTCCTGTTGACTGGCTGTGCGTCCTTGTCAGTTTTGCCTATCTTTGTCATCGTCCTTGTCAGTTTTGCCTATCTTTGTCATCGGTCAGAATCAGACTACCCCCACCCCGCTGAGTCTCATACTAACCCATTTCCAGGAGTATAGGAGAGCTGCCTCAGTTTTCGGCCTCCACATTAAGAAGCCAGTCCTTCGAACTCTCTGCGAGGTGGAATGTAACAGCTTTCAGGTCGAATGGCCTCCACAGGGGACCTTTAACCTTACTTTGGTATATAAAGTTTGTGATATTGTCTTTTCTAGGCACGAAGACCAAATCCCATACACTGGGGCATGGAGAACCCTCATCGAAAACCCTCCAGATTGGTTAAAACTTCTTCCCCTTCCCCCTCGCCTCCCTAAAGTACAGGCTTTGCCACTCAAAGGTCGCCCATCTGGAGCTCAGAATAAGAATCTTGATGAGACTAAGCGGCCGCCCCCTCTATCACCTGCACAGGAGGGGGGTAAAAAAAAAGGAACTTACCACCCACCGCCCTATAGTTCTCGCCCAAAGAATACAGGTCAAGATGCTTCAGATCTGGAGACGAGCCGAGTCGGGACACTCCCCTGAGCCCGTCTCACACCCGGTCAGGGACTCCCTTCCATCCGCCTCCCGCTGCCCTATCCCTTCTTCCAGGGCCACCCCTGCACCCCTGCAGGGTGATGTCCGACCCTTTATGACTTATGTACCCTTCTCCACTAGCGACCTTTATAACGGGAAGCTTCAAAACCCCTCGTTCTCAGAGAAACCCCAAGCATTAATTTCTCTTCTTGAAACTCTATTTGTGACCCAACAGCCAACCTGGGATGACTGCCAGCAGCTCTTGCAGGTTCTCTTCACCACTGAGGAGCGGGATAAGATCCGTCGCGAGGCCCGGAAATTAGTGATGGGGCCAAACGGGCAACCCACCGAGGATCCCGCTGGATTCAAGGAAGTTTTTCCTTCCTCACATCCTGAAAATTGGGACCCAAACGCTCCTCACGGTAGGCGATCATTGACCCTATTTCACCAGACTCTACTGGGAGGTCTCTGAGCGGCCACCCGCCGGCCCACAAACATGTCTAAGGTAACAGAAGTAATTCAGGGGACCGAGGAAAGCCCCTCAGCCTTCTTAGAAAGGCTCACGGAGGTGTACCGCACCTTTACCCCTGTAGACCCTGAGGCACCTAAAAATAGAAGAGCATTAAATTTGGCCTTTGTCTTACAGGCAGCCCCAGACTTGTAAATGGACATTCATCCCACTGTACCCAACCCTTATACTCTCCTTAGTTTGCTTCCCCCTTCTCAGGTGTATTATACAGTTCTGGACTTAAAAGATGCCTTCTTTGCCATCCCGCTGGCCCCACAAAGCCAGCCACTATTTGTATTTGAATGGACTGATCCTGAAAAGGGACAGCTCACCTGGACGCAACTCCCCTAAAGATTTAAAAATTCTCCTCTTTTTAATGACGCCCTGTACCAGGATTTAGAGCCATTTCGAATCTCCAACCCGCAGGTAGCCCTACTGCAATATGTTGAGGATATCTTGTTGGCGGCCCCCTCTCATTTAGAATGCCTGAGTGCCACCAGAGAACCCTTGAGTCTTTTGCAAAAACTGGGGTACCGAGTGTCAGCCAGAAAAGCGCAGATCTGTCGTACTGCGGTGACCTATTTAAGTTACAACCTTAAAAAGGTAAGTGCTATCTCGGTGAACAAAGAATTCGGGCTATACTCGATATTCCTCAGCCTAAAACTCGCAAACAAGTTCGCGAGTTCTGGGGGCAGCAGGCTACTGCAGAGTATGGATACCTGGCTTTGCTGAACTGGCAGCCCCTTTGTACGCCACTCTCAAGGGGTCTCCGGAGTCCTTCACGTGGGGGGAGACTCAAACTAAAGCCTTCCAAGCCTTACGAGAGGCTCTCGTGACCCCACCGGCCTCGGCCCTGCCAGATCCCACCAAGCCATTCCGTTTGTTTGTAGCCGAAAAGGGGGGGGGGGGGTAGCCGAGGGAGTTCTGACTCGGAGCCTGGGACCTTGGCACCGACCGGTGGCCTATTTATCCAAGCGGCTGGACCCAGTTGCTTCCGGGTGGCCCCCACGCGTTCGACAAATTGCCGCCACCGCGCTCTTAGTTGAAGACGCAGACAAACTAACTTTGAGGCAGGCACTGTCTGTCACCGGGCCCCACGAAGTGGAAGCTTTACTGCGGGCTCCCCCAGAGCGACGGCTGTCAAATGCTCGGATTACCCAATATCAAGCATTGCTACTCGACCAGACCTGAATACGTTTTTGTGCCCCCACAGCCTTAAACCCAGCCACTCTGCTGCCCGAAGGACAAGGTCCCCCTCTGCACTCCTGCCCAGAAAGCTTGGCGACGATCTCGTCCCTCCGCTCCGATCTTATGGACGTTCCTTTACAGGACCCTGATATCAGCATGTTTTCAGGCGGCAGTAGTTTTGTGTTTCAAGGGCAAAGGCACGCCGGGCGCTGCAGTGACGACGGACCGCGAGGTTTTATGGCAACAGACCCTTCCCCCGGGAACTTCAGCCCAGCACGCAGAGCTCATCACGCTAACAAAAGTCCTCAAACTCGGAAGAAACAAGCCAGTTCATATTTATACGGACAGCCGCTATGCTTTTTGCAACCGCGCATGTACACGGATCCATTTACCAAGAGTGCGGTCTCCTCACGGCGGAAGGCAAGGCCATCAAAACTGAAGCTGAAATTTTAGATCTTCTAGCAGCCATCTGGGAACCTGCGAGGCTGGCAATCATTCACTGCCCGGGACGTCAGAAAGGCGACTCCCTAGAAGCAGTCGGAAACCGCCTGGCTGATGCAGCAGCCCGAGAAGCTGCCCCAACTAAAAGTAAAAGTGCCTTGGAGCTACCGATCTTGACCGAGGGAGCCCAGTTACACTCCTAAAGATTTGGAGTGGGTTTCAAGAAAAGGGGGAAGTGTGACGCCGGGACAAAAGTGGTCTCAGGATCCTGAAGGTAAGATCCTCTTACCCACGGCACTCGGGCGGCGCATGGTGGGTCAGCTCCACCAAGGGACTCATCTGGGAAAAACGAAGATGGCGGAATTAGTGCGGAAGAAGTTCAGGGCGCAAGGGCTGGGAAAAGAGATCGAAGAGGTGGTTGAAAGGTGTGCAAGTTGCGCCCAAGTAAATCAGGGTGCAAGTAGGAAGGTTTCAGAAGCTAAAAGAGATAGAGGAACTGAGCCAGGCCGGTTTTGGCAAGTAGATTTTACTGAAATTAAACCAGGGAAATACGGATACAAATAACCTGCTTGTTTTTGTAGACACCTTCTCCGGGTGGGTCAAGGCGTTCCCCACTAAATCAGAAACGGCTCAGGCGACAGTTAAGAAATTATTAATGAAATAATTCCTAGATTTGGGCTGCCTCTGAGCATAGGATCGGACAATGGCCCGGCCTTTACGGCGCAGGTGTCCCAGGGTCTAGCCTGGGCATTGGGACTAGATTGGAAATTACATTGTACATATAGACCTCAGAGCTCGGATCAGGTAGAAAGGATGAATCGGACCCTAAAAGAGACCTTAACCAAATTGTCCCTTGAGACGGGCGAAAATTGGGTTGACGTCCTGCCTTTTGCCCTTTTGCGAGCGCGTTGTACTCCATTTGTCAAGGGATTTCCCCCTTATGAAATTTTATTTGGCAGACCTCCACCTATCCTGCTGAGGCTAGGAGGCGACGTAATGGAACAGTTGGAACAGGACCGCTTGCTGGCTTCACTCGTGGCCCTGCAACATGTACGAAAGGAAATAACCAGGGCCTTAAAAGAAGCCTTCGCTCATCCTCCTGTTCTTCCCCACCCCGTTCAACCAGGAGATTTAGTCTGGGTCAAGAGGCACGAGCTTAAAACCCTGGAGCCGCTCTGGAAAGGACCACACGCCGTGATCCTGACTACGCCCACGGCCGTGAAGGTAGATGGTGTCCGAACCTGGATTCATCACTCTCAGGTTAAAAAAAAAACAACCTGTGTGAAGGCAGGAACACCCGAGACTGATACAGAACCAGATAATGAACAGCAATGGAAGGTCCGAAGGCACTCAGAGGATCCTTTAAAGGTAATACTGATGCGGGCATACTAATAATAATTGTCTGGGTTTGTATAATGATAAGCATGGGGGACTGTACGGAATTGCATCCCCTATCTTTTTGGCCATACCAACGGGAACTCAGGGACACTGTCACGGGGAAGGTGATAACATCTAATACCTCTTCCACTGTGCCTTGTTTTTTGTTTGGTTTATGCGACTTGGTGGGGGACTCATGGGGGACTTTTAATTACTAATTATAAACAGCCAACGGGCTTCGCTCCTCCGTCCCCGAAAACCCCTATATGGTTACCTATGGATGTGGACACAGGGATCAAGAACAAAAATTGGCTAACATACCAGGGTTATACAGTTGCCCTGCAAATAGAAAGGTCGAATGTGAAGGAAAAGGCCAGCAATAATTGGTATCAGAATTTATTCTCTTGGTCCCCCTGGCTCACATCACTGCTCACCACCATAGCTGGGCCACTGCTATTATTACTTCTCGGGTTAACCATCGGCCCATGCATTATCAACTGGTTAGTACAGTATGTCAAGAGGCGAGTTGGTGAAATAAAAATTATGATGATTAGGTCCAACTACGTCCCCTTAGTTCCTAATGATGAATCAAGGGATTGATTCACTGACAAGAAAAGGGAGAAATGTAAGGATTAAAGTGTAGTGTAGGGCTAACACCTAGCTTGAAAAATAACAGCTTTGTTCTGACACTGAAGGTCAAGAGATAACAGCCTTGCTTTACTCTTGTAAATTATGCTTCATACTCTTGTAAATCAGTCTTCACCAACCAAGGAAACAAAAGCTCAAAGAAAAGAGCATCAGAGGCAAGGTCAAGGAGATCCACTGGTTGCAACTAAGCGGCAGAAAGTCTAAAATAATCACCTCATCTGGCAACTGTTTCTAACTCATCTGGGAACTGTTTCTCTGTTCTGTTCCCAGGTGATGATAAAACGATGTGATCGGCCATAAAAACTCTGTACCCCAGCTGTTCGAGGCCGCACTCTTATCAAGAGTGTTGGTCCCGATCGGTCGGCCTTGCCTCTCATTGCAGTAAACTTTCTTGTGACTGTCACTGGTGCCCATAGCATTCTGTTTCAGGAGTCGTGTGGATGCAACACCCCCAACCTGGAAAATGTTTACTCTGTCAGACAATACCACATGTCCCTAGAGCTCATGGACTGGTTCCCACTGCTTTACAGTAACTCTTCCCATTGCTTTAGGACAACACGAAAACCCCTGCAAGGGCCCTGCCAGCCCTGTCCCCTGCTCCCTTCTACCATAGACCCACCCAATTTCTCTCGGATTTTTTTTTTTTTATTTTTTATTTTTTGACATTTATTTATTTTTGAGACAGAGACAGAGCATGAATGGGGGAGGGTCAGAGAGAGGGAGACACAGAATCTGAAACAGGCTCCAGGCTCTGAGCTTTCAGCACAGAGCCTGACGCGGGGCTCGAACCCACGGACCGCGAGATCATGACCTGAGCCGAAGTCGGCCGCTTAACCGCCTGAGCCACCCAGGTGCCCCTCGGATTTTTGAATATACTGTCATTGCTCCCACTTTGGGCCTTCACAGGCAATGCTCTCCTGCTCAGCACATCCTTCCTGCCCCCTTCTTAGTTCCACTCCACACCAGGTGTCAGCTACAAGCAACTTGCCTCCAGGAGCCCCACCAGCACCCTTGGGTTCTTCTCAACCCCATCATTGTCAAACGCGTATTCATTTCTCAAATTCCCATCATTCTTACTGGGTCTAAGGCTTGTTGAGCTCATGAATCTATGAATCCTGTCTTGGTCACCACTTTATCCACAATTCCCACTCTGGGAGGGGTGCCTGGCTGGCTCAGCTGGTAGAGCATGCAACTCTTGATCTTGGGGCTGTAAATTTGAGCCTCATGTTGTGTGTGGAGATTACTTAAAAAAATTAAGTTTTGGGGTGCCTGGGTGGCTCAGTCAGTTAACTGTCCAACTTCGGCTCAGGTCATGATCTCACGGTTCATGGGTTCAAGCCCCGCATCAGGCTCTGTGCTGACAGCTTGGAGCCTGGAGCCTGCTTCAGATTCTGTGTCTCTCTCTCTCTCTCTCTGTGTGTGCCTCCCCTGCTCACACACTCTCTTTCTCATAAATAAATAAACTTTAAAAATTTTTTTAAAAAGCATTCTGGGAATATGCCTATGTGACTAAAATCACGTTTTCTATTGGCTTGTAGCACAGCAGGGATTCCAAAAGGATGAGAATGAACAATTTTATCCCTTAGCTTCTATCACAAGCCTGTGGAGGGCTAGTTAAAGAGTGCAGTCCCAGGCCCTGCCCAAGGGTTTCAGTAGCTGTGAGGTGTTGTCTGAGACTTTCCATTTCGGTAGATGGGTCCAGGGATACTCAGATCCCTTGACCTAGGGGCAATGGCAGGTATTTCAGCAAGGAACCATTGAAGCTCTGACTCAGGAACACGTTGGGGAGGTAGATGCTCTTGGCCTAGATGAAGAGGCATGACCCTTCCCCGCCCCTTCCGAGGAAGCCTGAG
Source organism: Panthera tigris (assembly GCF_018350195.1). Taxonomy (NCBI): domain Eukaryota; kingdom Metazoa; phylum Chordata; class Mammalia; order Carnivora; family Felidae; genus Panthera; species Panthera tigris. Next base: position 373,865 of record NC_056674.1, read on the forward strand.
TTCTTCCTCCCCCATTCTCCAAGATGCATCTACAGGAGTGTCCCTCTCCGCCCCTCCACTGCACTTACCTTCCTCCTCAGATATCCAGGTTACATCCTCCACCAGGGCCACTGCCTCCTGACAGTCCTCTGGGTGCTGTGACTGCACCCACCTCTGGAGCTTCCTGGGCAGCGCACCCAGGAACTGTTCCAGCACCAGCAGCTCCAGCATCTGCTCCTTGGAGTGCGCCTCGGGCTGCAGCCACTGGCGGCACAGCTCACGCAACCGGGCCAGGGCCTCTCGGGGCCCCGCCACCTCCTCGAAGCAGAACCCCCGGAACCTCTGGCGTGCAGCCTCAGGGTCAGCTGGATGCTTGCCTAGCTGTTGAGTGGGCTCCCCAAGTACTTCTGGGCTTAGGCCCTCGTCTTCAGCATAGAGGGCCCGAATCTGGGCATTTCGGGGACGAGCTACCTCTTGGTTCAGTGTGAGGACTTCAACGACTTCGATCTTCATCAGGGGATTCCCAGCAGGAAGAGGATCCACTTGAGGGTCCAACTGAGCCGCAGGACACTCTGTAAGTCAAAAGCACAGCCAGAGAGATGGCCAACAAGCACATGAAAAGATAGTCAACATTATTTGCCACCAAGGAAATGTAAATCAAAACCACTGTGAGGGGCACCTGGCTGACTCAGTCAGAAGAGCGTGTGACTCTTGATCTTGGGGTCATGAGTTTGAGCCCCTTGTTGGGTGTAGAGATCACCTAAATAAACAAAAACTTAAAAAAATAAATCGTGAGATACTACTTCATACTTACTAGGATAGCTATTATCAAAGATGGGTGGTAACAACTATTGGCGAGGATGTGGAAAAACTGCTGTTGGTGGGAACACAGAACGCTGCATCATTTTGCAAAACAGTCTGGCAGGTGCTCAAAAAGCCAAACACAGAATTATAACCCAGGAATTCTCCTAGGTATACATCCAAGAGAAATGAAAATATATGTCAATACAAAAACTTGTACAGGAACTTTCACAGCAGCATTCTTAACAGCCAAAAAGAAAAACAAATGTCAGTCAAAGGAAGAATAAACAAAATATGGTCTATCCACAAATTGGAATATTATTTGGCCATAGAAAGGAATGAAGTAGTGATACGTGCTAAGCCTTGACAACATTATGCTGAATGGAAGCAGCCAGACACCAAAGGCTAATTTTAAGATTCCATTTATACGAAATGTCCAAAATAGACGAATATACTGAGACAAAGTAGATTTGTGGTTTCCAAGAGATAAGGAATTCAGGCAATTAGGGGGTGTTGGCTAATAAAAATGAAGCTTTTTCAGGGAGATGATAAAGACTTTCTGAAATTAGACTGTAGTGATAGCTACACAACCTTGTGAATTATAGTAAAAACCACTGAACTGTACAGTCTCAAAGGGTGAACTTTAAGGTATGTAAATTACACCTCAATATGGGAGGTGGGTGGGAAAGCAAGAGGCAAGGAGGCTTAAGAAGAAACCTGTGATGCTCTATAGGCCCACAGCTATGTACAGGGAGTAGAACCTGATCCTGCCTCCATGGGAGCCAAGAAGACAGGAAAGTCTGAAGCCCTGTGTCTTGGCACAGAACTCACAAGAACACAACTCCAGCACGTCCCTGAAATGCTAAGGAGGGCACACAAACCAAAGGAAATAAGAAAGCACTGTACAACTCTAAGGAGAAATGCTAACTCTAAATGACTTGAAAGCTTTAAAACTGTCAATAGAGAGGCACCAGGGTGGCTCAGTCGGTTAAACATCTAACCGCCTCAGGTCACAGTCTCACAATTCTGTGAGACGCAATTCTGTGTCTGCCCCTCTCTCTGCCCCTCCCTGGCTTGTGCTCCTGCACTCCATCTCTCTCTCAAAAGTAAATTAATAAACATTTTTAAAAAAGTAAATAGAAAAAATGTAAATCACGGATTATGGTTTACTTCCAATTAGGCTTGTTTGTTTATAAAAACAGAAATGGTCCGGCTGATGTCAAGAGCAAATGTGCCCGCTCACACTTGCTGTTTTGAATATACCTGATTAGCACAACTCTACCTGCAAAGGAACTTCCAGCATGAACTCAAAGCCTTAGCAACGAATGCCAGGGCAATCAATGCTCGGGGACTTTGAGCTGGTTAATCGTGTTCAGGGAACTATCTGGACAGGAAGACCACTGTAGAGACACCAAGATAAGAGTATTTGGACACAAAGGCCAGACAGCATACGACAATAGAACCCTGACCCCGCAACCTCAGGACTTGTTTGACCTGTTTGACCGCCAGTTTTTTTCTTTCACCCCCAAGTCAATAACCTCCAGTCAGAACCTTCCTTTTTTCCGCTGTAAATTTTCCCACGCCTGCCTCCCTGCCAGTCTCAACTAAACACTAGGTGTGGTGGCAGACGACCTGCTACAGTGGCCTGAGTAGATGGCCTCCGCATGTCCTCATTTGGGTGGTCTTTTTCCCACAACACACGTTTCCTGAGCAGGGGTGTAGGACGGAGCAAAACTGGAAAACACAGGTAGTGCTAAAGCACCGCTCAAGAAAACTGAAAGATTCCCAGGTAAGCATTAAAAATTACGCTGGTTTTAGTGTGATCATTACAACGCAGGAAAGCTCCCGTCACGTGAAGTAAAAGAACGCAGCAGGAAGTGTGAAGTGACCGCACCCGTGTTGTTTAAACACACAAACTCGGAAAGACCCGAAGAGCAGCGGCTCCCTGCGCGCCACCCGCACTGTTAAGCAGCGGCCCGGCCGGCCTTCCAGCACCGCGGCGTCCGGGAGGGTGGCGCTGGCGGAGGCCGCAGCCACAGGTACTCTGCGGCCCGCGTTCGGGAAGCTGAAGCCTCAGTCCCCCTCCCACCGGGTAAACGGGACGACACCGCCCACGTCCCCATAGCCACGCCCCGATCCCCCGGTCCGGACGTGCATCACGAGCCTGGTGCCGGGCCACTACAACTCCCAGGGCCCTTCGCGGTGCACACTTCCGGAGCGGCCATGTTGAAGCTGTGGGTGCGACCCAGGCCCAGATCGGACGGCCGCCCCTTGGCGAGTTGCTGGGCTCTCGGCCTCCTGCACTCTCGTTCCCTCCCCCGCCCCCCTTCGCGACGGCTGACGCACCCTGGGGCGGCGCCGGCGCAGCTGGAACTTCCATATACACCTTCCCGGTCTGCCAGTTTTCACCCTTCGGGCAGGCGCAGGGCGGAGGATCGCGGTCGCTTCCCCCTAAGGGAGCGAGCGCCCGCATTCCTTATCCATTTTCGGATCCCCGATTGTACATTCCTCCCCGTTTGCGTAGGATGCTTTTTTTTTTTTTCCCTCCCCCTCCACATTTCCGGATTACAGACCTTGGCTCGTCTATGGTTTCCTCGGTTTACTGGTTTCACAGATCTAACCGGTGTTGGAAATTGCTGGCACGCTCTTCGAGAAGTGAGTCAGCTCGAGGTCAGGAGTCACCAGCGATGGGTGGGGCCGGGCCCGCTGCCCCGAACTGGCCTTGGGCGCTTGGGGTTGCAAAACACATCCTGGGCCGCGCTTTTAATCTCGGCCATCGCCAGTCACTCCTTTCCTAGGGTTTTTTTTGTTTTGTTTTGTTTTTTTAGCATATTTTTATTAAAAGACTTTTTAAGTAATCCCCACCCAATGTGGGGCTCGAATTCACCACAAGATCAAGAGTCCTAGAATCAAAATCCTAGTCCAAGGGATTTTTTTTCCTTGATAAAAATAACTACGTTGATCTCCTATTTCTGACCTCCTCCCCTAAACAAACTTTTCTATTAATTTTATTTGGGGGCTTGCCTTTCCCAACTCATTTATATTTATCCTTGTCTTCAGGATTTAATTACCTTCCTGTTCCCTAGGATTTCTGGGGGTTCATTTTCCCCTCCAGATTGTTGATTTAAAAGCAAAATTCATTTCCCCACTTCCAGTTAGCGTTCTCAGAGCTTCAAATTGCCCTGAGAATAACTCAGGAAGCCAAGGATGACAATTTCCCGGATCCCCAGCAGGGCTGGGCTTGAAAAGTGCCCCAGTTAAGGGATATTAGGAAGCAGCGGGGGCGGGTAGCGCTCCCTGGCCGCTCCTTGCTGGGCCACAGGCACCATTTTGAGTAATAATCATGCATGACACTTGAAATCTTCATTCTCCACAATGCTTCACAACTTTCTAATTTCTAAAACTTTCGTTTTTTACTCCTTGGTTAATCACGCGGATTATTTAGTACTTTATCCCTCAAGAAAATTAACTGTAGGTTCTTTTCATTCTACTCCCATCCACTCTCCATTTCTAATTTTATTTCTCCTTTAGTCTTGGATCATGTGTTTTGTTCCTCCTATCTCTGGGGGACACTAGGGCAATTTCTCAAAATCTTGAATTGAATGCTCATTAAAATGTTAACTCTTAACCATTTTAAGTTTCAGAGCCTGTCTAGGTGTGGATATGGAGAACTCTGCCCATCCTTGTGGTGCTGGGATCTCAGTGGATCTGCAGCCTGGCTCTCCCTGCAGTAGCAGCCATTCAGGACAACATATATTCCGCAGGGTTATTGTAAAGCTCCTCCTGGGTGCTATGTGGTCAATGAGATGGGCCACAACCTGCAAGCTGGTGGTTAAGTGTCATTCTAGTCACTGCAGTCCTCTGGACCATCCCCCAAGGCCACTAAGGTAACCCTTCCTGTGCTCTCTGTCAGGAAAGTATTCACCTCACTTCACAGAGAAAATGTACTCTGTGAAGTGAAAATGTACACAGAGAAAAGTTTACAGCTGGCAGAGTTGAAACTGGATCTTCAACTCACTGGCACATAGTTCGGGCTGACTGACCCACTCATCTGTGTGGGGCTGCACAAAATAATCTCTATCAACTGCAGCTCCAAGTACTGGCTTTCTTTTCTTTTTTAAAATATTTATTTATTTTGAGAGAGAAAGAGCGAGCTTGAGCAGGGGAAGGGTAGAGAGAGGGAGACAAAGAATCCCAGGCAAGCTCTGATCCCCCAATGCGGGGCTGGAACTCACAGAACAGTCAGATCATGACCCCAGCTGAAATTAAGAGTGGGACTCTTAACCAAATGAACCACCCAGGCACTCACCAAGTACTGGTTTTCAATCCACCACCTGAATGACCGGTGGTGTGTGTATGTGTAGAATTTTAGCAATTTAGTCCCCTCACTTGCAACTATCTATTTAGTGGGTTGTTATACAAACTCACCCAGCCTCTGGGAAAGGGGCTTAATCCTTCTGGGCCTTAGTTTCCTCTTTCTAAGTGATTAGGTTACATAAAGCCAGGAATAGCATGTAGGAAAGGATGATGGAGGATGTTTTTCTTCCTCCTCTTACAGTTCACTTCCCTTTCTGCTTCTTCCCTTCCAGGGTAAGCCATCTCCCTCAGTGCTTAGAGTTCCACAGTGAACGCTGACTAACCAGGTACACTAGGGCTACCAGTCCACAAATAGAATAATAACTAATAACAATGACCTTTCAAGATCTTGTTGGGGGCAGGGTCAGGAGGAACGCTCACCTCAGCTCCTCTCATCCCTGTGTACACTCCCTTGTTCCTTTTTCTCCTTGTCCAGAATGCCCCCAGCTTTACACCTTTTCTCCTCCTCTCCCCATCACTCTTCAGCTCTGTTGGGCCCTCCATGGCGTTGCCTTTGAAGTTTGTTTACCCCCATGGACTGCTGAGGATGTCAGCTGGTTCTTGTGCATCAGAAACCCTAAAGCCAGGCCCAGCGGAAGATCTCCCAAAGGTGCTGATGGTCATCGTAACATCAAAGTCTTCGAATAGCAGTGGTTAGTTACATGAAGACCCCTCAAGACCTGGGCTTTACACACCATAGTCCCAGTAAGCAATAGCATCTACTCTTATACTGGGAGAATGGACTTATATGGAAGTCCATACTGGGAGACTCTAAGAGCCCTGTCCAAAGCCACACTGGGGAACATAGCAGCTGGGATCCAAGCCCTGTTCTTTTATGCCCTTTACACCAAAGGCTATGCTTCCCATAGCCACTATCTTAATTTTCCTCATATGTGCCAGAGTGTGCCATACCCCTGCCTGTTAGTCTTTCCCAACATCTTCACCTGATACCCCTTCCTCATCCAGCTCTTAGCTTCTGTGTCCTCTCCTCAGAACTGTCTTCCTGAGCAGTTCTCAACTAGTATTGCCCACCCACGCCTCCTCCCGCTAGCATATTCCATTGTTTCATTTTTCTTCACAGCACTGACTATCTCAAAGTATCTGTTTCGTTAATTATCACCTTTCTACCTTTTCTACAGCAGCACTGCCCAATGGAGCTCTCTTTAAGGAAATGTTGTAGATCTACACTGTCCAACATAGTAGCCATTAGCTGCAGCTGACCAATGACCATCTGAAAGACGGCCGTGACTAAGGAACTAAACTGGTTAAGTTCATTTTAGTCTGTTTAAGCTTAATCAGTCACGTGTTAGTGGCTGCTCTGAAATGAATGTAGGCCCATTCATAAGACAGGGGCCTTACCACCATGTTCAATACTGTGACCCATCCCTGTAACAGTTCGTGGCATTTTTGCAGGCGCTCAAGAAATACTGGCTCAATATAGCCGTAAAAAGTGCCTTTTGAGTTTTTTAGCTCTCTGGATTTTCCTATATTTCTGTCATTTACAGGAAATTTCACTGGCATTTTAATTGTGTCCCACCTTTAAACTATCATGGGAGGATTGCTATTGTTACAAAGTTCCCTTCCACTTGGGAGCCTGAGCAGTAGCTGGGAGTGCAGGCCACCGGGTAAGAGGACACCTGGTTTATATTCCTGCTTCTTTCCCAACCAGCTAGGTCAGAGACTTGCATTTCTGCTTCCACTGGTATAATGGCTCCAACACTTCTCTAGAGGCTGGAATGATGGAAGGACTTAAGTCAAGAAAGGGAATGCATAAACTTAAAATTTTTCTAAGCCCTCGAAGTTATTGCTTCTACTTATTTTATATCCCACTAACTTAAATTTTTTTTCAAATAGAAATGCCTTAATAATTTATTCCTTAACAATTCCTAATCATTTTGGGGTGCCTGGGTGGCTCAGTCAGGTAAACATTTGACTCTTGATTTCAGCTCACGGTTCATGGGTTCAAGGGTGGAGCCTGCTTGGGATTCTTCCTCTGCCTCTCTCTGCCACTCCCCTCCTCAAAATAAATCCAAAACAAAACAAAAAAACAATTCCTAATCATTTAATTCATTCTTAGATCCCATTTCAAAAACCTATTAATATCTTTGTGTTAAATTGGGTATTCCTTGTGTAAGCCAAGGCTATTCATCTCTATTGTTATTTGTCACATTGATGAACTCTTATTTTAACTATTTCAAAGGATTAGTTTAAGGTGGTTAATTGTCATGAGCTATCAATATTTCCTTTTTAATGTTTTTCTCATTTTGTGCTTTAGTGACAAAAATGCTATTATACCTTGCAGAATCTGTCAACATTCCAGCCTTGTCCTGTCATTGAACTGCTCGTGTTCCATCGAAATGGCCTTTTAACAGGAAGGTGGAAGATATTCACTGCCCAGGTCAGTAATAATAAGTAGCTGGCCACTTTGTTCTGAAAAATTTTTATAAATTATTTTAACATTTTTCCTAGGACCAATTTTGACAACCTTCCACTTTTCCAGAAATCTTTCCATTTTGTTGTTTGTTAATTTCTGGGCATCTAGGCTGTGTCAGGAACTGGTAACACAGCAGAAAGGAGGTAGCAGTTTCCTTCTCAGGAGGCTGTCACAGCCTGTCAGTATCTACATTCAGTGATTACCACCTGACACACATATTTGAACTTGTTTGTATATTTTCTAAAAAATGGTATTATGTGCATCTGCTTATCTTTATACGTGTTAAAGATACATATTTAAGAAATACACTTATCTTGGAGACTTTCATATCAGTACATGGAGCTGGCTCATGCATTGTTACTGTTGTATAAAGTTCTATAATGAAAATTACATGTGTTGCTGAATATGTGTGTAGTGTTATTTCCCTATATAGGTTTTTAGCTTGCCTTTGATTTATTCTGTTTAATCAAAGTTGGTTTTGAATTTTTGTCTTTCCAGAAAATTAGTTCTTGGGTTCTTTTTTTCTTCTCCATTTGATTCATTTATTTGTGTTGTATTTATCTTTTCTGTTTCCTTAGGACTTTGAGTCAAATGTGTAGTTCATTTGTTTTCCTTATTTAATTAATAGTGAGGGCATTTTCAGGTCTTGAAATTACCCTAGGTATTATATTTGGACACCAGGCAGAACGGTTTCCAGATAGAAGGATCAAGATTACATGGGTCCTAATGAGCAAATATGTGGAGGGTCACAGAATGTATTCTTGAATAAAGGTTTACACAGTGTTACCACACTCTGCTAGGCTGGATTCCTGCCAAAATATGTTTTGATAGTCACTCAAGATTCTAAACTCTTGACTCACTCCCTAGGATGTGAGCCTTTCAGAGTTCTTAATAGCACTATATATCTCAAGATTGCTCCTTATCATCCCTTACCTACCCTCTTGTCTCAAAGCCTGGCCTTGTCTTCATAGTCTCCTCTTTGAAGACATCCTCTTGTTTTTTTACAATTTCTTCAATCATTTATTCACTCAACAGTTTCCTGAGCTAGAGATGGAGTCATTGTCTTAGCAACTGGGGATATATATGGGAAACTGAAATAAAGACACCTGCTCTCTTGTTTAATATTTGTTCTAGGTGTTCAGTCAGATAACAGAACAAGTTGGAAAAGACCTCTTTTTCTGTATTTGTATACACATGTGATCAAAATTTTATTTAGAACTTGCCTTCTGTATGACTTATCTGGCATAAAAATAGGATGAGACATTTCATTTTTATTATTCAGTGTGGTTCTCTCCAGTGTAAGTTTTCTGTTTTGTTGTTCTGTCAAATAAGGTGGGAGCTAAGGCTAATGATTTGCCTGCACGGATTACATTGAGGATCTGCTCTCATAGGAGTCCTCTGATGTTGAATACAATGAGGACTCCTACTGAAGGGCTTCTTGCCAGTGGGTTCTGTGACTCCTGAAGCCTTCCTAAGACCCAATTACATTCTCATGATCCTGAGTAAGAGAGCTGTGCATGAAAGAAACCTTTTCACACAGTCATAGTCCCTTGGCTTTGGAGTTCTCATAGGTAATTATTTGATCTAAGAACTTTCCCAAATTCATTACAACTGGGTTTTTTTTTTTTTGGCGGGGGGTCCAATATGAGTTTTCTCAAGTCACAGTGAATCAGGCCAGAAGCCTTTCCTGCTAGGATCATATTCCTGGGGTTTCTACCCTGTTTGAGTTCTCATGTCAAAAAATTCATGCACATTAGTTCCTCCATTCAAGGTCTTTGCATGTTAGTCTCCTCCCATGTGAGCCTTAGTTAAAGGCTGAATGAAAACAGGCCTTCTCACATTAAACACATTTTTTCAGTCTTGTTCTTGAATGGATTATCCTTTGTATAAAACAACTGATTTTCTACATCCCCCGTGTCTGCTTTATAGCCCATATGAATCCTCTCAGACTACACAAGGGATGAATGAAATCTAGAAGAGGATTTTCTTCTCTTCCTTCCAAAAAACAATCTTCTTGTAGATGTTATTTTTTTCTACTAAAGTTTGCACTGATTTGAGTATTGCTACATTCATATTTGTATGGCTCATCTCTCCTGCTTCATTACTTGCCAAGTCAAAAAAGTTAAATGTCTTGCAGGCTTTCCTATAATCACGATCTTCAATATAGTGTCTTCACCCTATTGCTTATCAATGATTAAATCTAGATTATATCTCAAGTTTTTTTTTTTTTCAATTTTTTTTTAATGTTTATTTATTGTTGAGAGACAGAGAGACACAGAGCATGAGCATGGGAGGGGCAGAGAGGGGGAGACACAGAATCCGAAGCTGGCCATAGGCTTTGAGCTGTTAGCACAGAGCCCAACCTGGGGCTCGAACTCACAAACTGCGAGATCATGACCTGAACCAGGGTCAGATGTTTAACCTACTGAGCCACCCAGGTGCCCAGATCTCAAGTTTTCTAACCAAACTACACAGAATGGCAATACTTCCTTGAAAGGACACTGAGCAGTGGCTAAAGGTTTGAGTGCCATCAAATATCGTCCGTATTCCTGATCTTCACAGCATCTTCCCAAATCAGTGCCTTCTTAAAAACAAATGCCCTGGGGCGCCTGGGTGGCTCAATGGGTTGAGCATCCGACTTCAGCTCAGGTCATGATCTGGTGGTTCGTGAGTTCGAGCCCCGCGTTGGGCTCTGTGCTGACAGCTCAGAGTCTGGAGCCTGCTTCAGATTCTGTGTCTCACTCTCTCTCTGCCCCTCCCCTGCTCATGCTCCATCTCTCTCTGTCTCAAAAATAAAAAAAAAATTTTTTTTTTTAATTTAAAACAAAAAAACATTAAAAACAAATGCCCTCTGTCTTAAGCACTTATTACTAAGTTTCCCTTCTGCTTCCACCAATGTCTGTGCTGCCATTTTTGCTATCAGGGACAGCTGGATAGCCATACAAAATGAGTTGCCTCAGAAAGGCTGAGCTTTCGACTTAAACTCAGTCCCTTGAGTTAGGGAAAGGCACAGCTACACTAGTGATGGGAGACAGACCACTGCTAGAGATGGTTATCTCATCCAGTGGTAAATAGAACACGCTATTCCAAACATCTAGGATTCCCAAGTCTTTATGCACTGCTGGGACCTCCTTCTCGAGTCCAGAGAGGTGCACTCAGCTGGCTTCACAAACCTGTATTTGGATGTCTCTCAGTCCCTTCTCATTCATACTTATTTAACAGAACCAGTCAAGACATGTGACAATTCCACAAACTCTTGAATCTAGGTGAAAGCTATTAGGGAGTTCCATGTAAACTGTCAAAAAAATTATTTCAACATAAAAAGTAAAACCAGGGGTGTCTGGGTGGCTCAGTTAAGGTCTGACTTCGGCTCAGGTCATGATCTTGCAATTCGTGAGTTCAAGCCTCTTATGGGGCTCTCTGCTGTCAGCAAAGCCTGCTTTGGATCCTCTGTTCCTCCCTCTCTCTGCCCTTCCCGCTTGTGTGCATGTGCTCACTCACTCTCTCTCAGAAATAAACATTACAAAAGTAAAACCAAAACCTCTATTTCTACCCTTCAAAAGTTTTTGCCTTTGCCAGATTTCCTCGTATTATTGATTAAAACCAAAAATTCAGGAGTAGTAATTTTTCTCCTTTTTTCTTCTTTTAAAGTTGGATGTTGATATATAGAAAAAGAACATATATGGTAAATGCATACATTACAAAGAATACTCACAGGAAATCCCTGAAGCCTTCACCTACGAGAGATTCTTGGCAGCTTCCTTTCCTTTGGCCATTACTCACCTGGCCCCAATGAATCCACTATGAATGGGGAGAAGCCGATGCCAGCTTCTCCCCAAACCCTCTGCTACTCTCAGGCCAGGTGACCTCACTTCTTCCTTAGGTAGTACTACCACGGTAACCTGCCTTACTTCCATCTGCGTCCTATTAAGTTCTTTTTTCCTAAGCACCTGCAGTGAGCTTGAAAAGCTGTACCACACATCTGCCTGATAAAAACCAAACTACCTTCACAGTGAAGGCCCTGTGTGTTCTGCCAAACCTAACCTGCCTGTCAGTATACCTCAGTTACCTCCTACCAGCCCACTGGGTGACTCCATGTTCCCTGAATGTGCCAAGCTTATTCCATTTTCATGGTCACCCCAAATGCTGTTTCTGTGCTTGGAAGCTCTCTTCACCACCACTCTTATAGGTGTGTAGAATTCTTTCACTTTGGGGATTGACTTAAAGCTCACCCCTGCAGTGCCCTTCAAAATACCTCCTCTAGTGTAATTATTCATTGCCCCCACTTTACACTCTTTCCCTTCTCAGTATTTAACCACTACTCATCTTTACAGAGTTATATCTGGGGAACTTGTTTGTAGAGGTCATAATCTATTAGACTGCGAAGTCCACAGTATCAGGGATTACTTTAGGTCTTTGGTTTACTACCAAAGTGTTTAGTATACTATATGGAACACAAGAGGAGTTCCACAAGTATTTGTGAGGTGTAAAAGGGGAGGCAGTGGAGGGAAAACAACATGTAAAGGACTCATTGTGACAGAGCAGAGAGGAGTCAGGCACCTGAGGCCTAGTCTGTAATAAAATGTCCTTATAAGCCTCTCTGGACATGGTCTCTCACTCTGGGTTATCACCTCAGAATCTCCTGGCACCCGTCAAGCCAGCTCTCCCTGAGACGTACAGAACCACAGGTGCCCCAAATCCCTCACGGCAACTAGATTCAGGGAACTACTGGATCATCCAGAAGTACAAGGCTGGAAGGTCTGCCAACACAGGACACGGGATCTGAGCTTCAGGGAGGATGAAACACAGACCTGCCACAGTCAGAGCCACAAGACAGGAAGGGACTTTGGGAGGCTAGATCACAGGGAACAGCCAGGGGGAAAAGACACCATGATGGGTGGATACAAAGTGCTTGTGTTGCTGGGGACCTTCCAGGTGACATAGTTTAGTGACCTATGCTAATGGATGTTAGGAAGGTTTTCAATGAAGAGGATGAAAAGAATGACTCAGTATGGAAAAGAAAAACCACTAATACTGAGCCATCAAACTGAGTTCAGAAAAAGGGCTCAGAGATTCATAGAGATGGCAGTCTATGTTGTGGCAAACAGAAGGACATCACCAAAGATGGGGATCAGGTGCAGATTTCGTAGCTGAATACTACCAGAAGCAGGTAGTTCCAATGTCATTTGCATTAGAACACAAAACAAAGGGAAGAAGAGAACATCCAAAGTTTTCTTTACAAAGCTGATAAAGATAATCAGGGCGCCTGGGTGGCTCAGTCGGTTAAGCGGCCGACTTCAGCTCAGGTCATGATCTGGTGGTCCGTGAGTTCGAGCCCCGCGTTGGGCTCTGTGCTGACAGCTCAGAGCCTGGAGCCTGTTTCAGATTCTGTGTCTCCCTCTCTCTGACCCTCCCCCGTTCATGCTCTGTCTCTCTCTGTCTCAAAAATAAATAAACGTTAAAAAAAAATTTTTTTTAAAGATAATAAACACAAAAAAGAAATCCACCCACCTCCTGAACCTAATTTATGAATATGGATCTGTCTGTGGATGCCAGCAGCTCTTACAAGGGCACTTCCACATTTATTATGTCACTGTGTTAACTGTTCAAAGGAGAAAATCACTATGATCACCTTGGCATGACTATTAGGGAAAACGGGCTATTACTGATTTTCATTTATTAGAAAGGGCTAGATGACTATTGCTTTGTCCAGATAAAACTGACTTGAATCAAAACAGAGTCCAGCATCATGCTTGTCAAGACCCAGAAACTTTCCCATTTAGGTCACTCACTCTTCACACTCTCAACTTCAGTGTTTTGGAAGTACCAGCTGTGACAAAGGTCATTATGTAACTGGGCAAGAGTAAAACAATACTAATACGATTGCCTCCTGCTTTATACTTGCTGGTAAAATGACTGTACTGAGAAAATTGAGGCTCTAGTAAGACTGTTATAACTAATAAGAGAACTTAACAGCATGACAGGTTCATCTGGACCAACTACGCAAGACTGCAGAGGATTAACCTGAGCCGATTAACAGCAACCACTACAGTGAAAGCCCAACAGCACTCAGAAGGCCTGACATAGCACAGTGAAGCGAGATCCCTCTTTGTACACTTGCGTCAAAACTCGACTAGACCAATTCTGCATCAAGGAATTCTAAATGCAATCATCTAACAGGATTTTCTTAATGAACCCCTGACAAACTGATGTCAAGCACTCATCTTGCAAACCAGGTGGGTGAGAATAGTTCATTGTTTGTTTTGTTTGTTTTTTTGGTTTTTTTTAGAAATAATGAGAGGAACTATCATTTATCCAAGTTATAAAACTACCATATGTACAGCAGTATGTGTACTCAGACTAAGATCAACGAAGCAGAAGGGACCAAGACCGAAGCCTATGCCCAATAAGTACCATGGAAATTTAGTCTGTAATAAGGACGGTGTTTCCAATAAGCAGAAGAATCTAATCAAAATTTGTTGAAAGAACATATGCTCCATACCATATACACAAAGAAACTCCAGATAAGTGCAACAATCAGACAAAAACAAACAAACAAACAAAAAACCCTGAAATACAAGAAAGTATTTATGAAATCTGCCTATCTATGAATGGGATAGGAATAAGAACAGATCTGAAAGGAAAAATACCTAAATTATATAACTTCTTTATGAAAACTAAATTTAAAGGTAGAAGATAAATGGGGGTGCCTGGGTGGCTCAGTCGGTTAGGCATCCGACTTCAGCTCAGGTCATGATCTCACGGTTCATGAGTTGAAGCCCCACATTGATCTCCGTGCTGACAGCTCAGAGCCTGGAACCTGCTTTGGATTCTGTGTCTGCCTCTCTCTCTGCCCCTCCTCCGCTTGTGCTCTCTCAAAAATAAATAAACATTAAAAAAAATTAAAGGTAGAAGATAAATAAATGTTGGTCTGGGATATCTGTAGTATCAGTACCCATAATTAATACAGAGTTCCCAGAAAGAAGAAAAAAAAAAAGGAAAGTATATAAACTCACAAAAGTACAAATGGTCCATAAACATAAAAATATATGTAAGCTTCATGAGGGAAATGTCAACAAACTGAACATAGTATCAGATCTGCCAACCTTAAAAAAGATCATTAAAAATCGCTGGCAATGAAGGGGAAAAAGCTTTCATGTAATTGAGCAGCTATATGTATTTTTTAGAGAGCAATCTGTTGCTACCAGATTTTTAGCTTTTATCTTGGTTGATTCTAAAATTCTATTTTAAGAAATCCTACCTGCAAAAACAAAAACAAAAAACACCCCAACTTGAATATGCAACAACAAAAAATATGCAGTAATGTTTTTTGCAACAACCTGAAAGACTATCACAGGAGGAAACATCAAATGTGGACTACATAGCATCTGTTAAAATGGATACAACAGGCCTGTTTGTATCCAGTAGAACACCCCCAAGTCATAAACTTATTCATATACACACATGAAAACATCTATAAAAAAAAAGTCTGGCCAGACGCACCAGTTACTGGTGATCACATGAAGGAAGAGTAGTAGAGCAGAGGAGCCCCTAACAGTCAACTGGCCACTGGTAACAAATTCTCATTAAACCAAGTAGTATGCCCCTGACTCAGACCAGAGGAAGAAACAGTCTGATTCAGCATGTCTGAGCTAGTCATCACAGCACCCCATCTGGGGGTTTCCCCTGTCACCTTGTTTTCTAAGACACCAGTCCCTGACTAACCAGCCCATTCCCTGCCAGGACTCCCATGGGCCTGGGTCTCACCTGAAAAGGTGTCTTGAGGAATTCCTCTCTCCACCGACCAGAGCGCTTCCTCCTCCTCTAACTGAGATACCACATCTGGCTTGGAAAGCTGATGTTCTGCCCAAGGGAAAAGAGACAGGGCTTGGGGGTCTGTGTTCAGGAGAAAATGCATTCCTCCTGTGGCACATGCTGTCCCTGAATTCTTCCCTGCAAGGGCATGACTTCTGGTCTACAGCAGTGATGATAATGCAGTCCATCCCCTTTGTCAATTACTTGCCTTCCTGGACTCCCTTGCCAATAAAAGTGGCAGTGGGACCCCAGTTCTGGCCAGCAAGACACAAAGGGAAATCTGTCAGCTGGAGACGTTAGGGCCTTTTTTTTTTTTCTTGCTAAATAATGGCAGGTGTGAGAAGAGAACTAGCCAGGACTGTCCCTTCGCCTTCTTTCTTCCCTGAACATGGATATGATGTTGGGTGCCTCAGCCATGCAGACACTAACATAAGCGTGGAAAAGTTCACACTAAGCACTGGGAAATGGAAGGGATCAGTCTTCAATGATACTTCTGATCTGTTGGGACATTGACCCCACATCCTCCGGAATTGTTACAAAAATGAACATCTACTGTAGCTGGAAACATTCCTGATAGACCTACCTCCCTAGCAACTCAAGGCCTCTGAGGGATGGACTAGGCAGCTTTAGAAGTCATGTGAAGATGCCCTTTCCCTACAGGTACAAAGTAAAGCCCTCTCCCTCAGACTCCAGGACCTTGACAATTGCACTCTGATCCCTGCAGCCTGAGCCAAAGCAGACACACACTTCAGAGGCACCACATTCGTGCTGCAAAGCGCAGATCTTTATTGACATGGAGGCCATCCTTACCCACTGAGACCAGGTTCCTGTAGTTCTCCAACATCACCTCCCTGTACAGGGACTTCTTTTCGAGGTCCAGCAGTCCCCATTCGTCTGAAGTAAAACCCAAGGTCACATCTTCAAAGGTCACTGGTTCCTAAAACCCACAGGTTTCTGTTCAGCCAGGGTCTGTCATCACCCACGCTGACAGGAAGGGAAAGGCTGACCCAGCACATGAGGGCACAGTCTACAAGATGACCTGAAAGCATTCCCGACGTCTCGTGTGTTTCTGCGTTTGTCTGAAATTGAGCAAACCCAAGCTTGACCCTATTCAGGTCACAGCAGGGAAGACATGTGAAGCCAGAGAGAGTTCTTTATTCGCTGAAGATCTCCCATTTCTTATTAACTTGGACATTCCAGTACTAGTATTAGCGTCTATGCGTCTTATTAGGGAATTCTGCGAGCTGAATCATCACACCCAAGCCTTCAGCTCCCGTCCATCGCCTAGGCTGCTTCTACTTCCTTCAATGGTCAAGGATCCATCCTCCTCTATCGTTTTTTTCCTAGTGATAGAGCTCTCATCCCCTCCAGCTTTGATGCCAAAATGGCTACTGAAATGTAAATATAAACCTAATCCCTACTTAAACCTGTCAATACCTATCCTCGATACAGAGGATAAACTAGAGTCCCCCAGAACCTGACCTGTACTCTAACCATTCCCTTGGAAAGCTAAGCAACCAGCGGTTCCTCCATTCAGCAGTCTCTCATGCCCAGCTAGTCTCTCAATCCTCCCGAAGATGCTCTGGAGCCTGAAGGCATCTCAAGGGAAGGTGGCATCTCACTACCACCCTGCCCCCCCCCCCCCCGCCCCCCGATCCCGGGGTAGACTCAGAAACTCAAAGAAGCCTCTACTCACACGAAACCAGGCCGTCGGAAGCCCGGAGGCCATACCTTTCTTCTCCTCGACGTACCTCGTGGGAGTGGGCAGTCCTGAGAAGGTCGAATTTGGGAGGTGGAAGGGGTGTTAGGTCTATGCGGAAGGGAGCCCCCTACTTAGCCCAGAACCGGCATCATCAATGTGAAATAACAGGTCCACCCGCCACCTAGAAAAACGCGCTGAAGGGGTCGTCTCCACCTTCTCCCCGACGCCTGGAGGGCCGGTTTCCCCCTGGTCGAGAGGAGATCGTCCTCATACCTTTCTCACCCAGAGGAAGTTACACCCTTCCCTAGTCCGCACGCGCCCAGAACGGGTCGGCCCACCTTAAGCCCCACGCCTGGAGGGAGTTGTCTTCCCTTTGGGCCCCGGGTTCCCGACCACACCGCCCCTTCCGGCCCCGCAGCAGGAAGACGGCAGGCAAGACCGGCCTTGGACTCCAGAGGTTGGTGGGGAAGGGACTGAGGCCGCACACCCCGAAGAGTGGCCCCGGGATGTCTCCGCACAGCGCCCGACGGGAGCGGATTTCGCGCCACACTCACCCAGTGCGCGGCGCACAATGGCGACCGTCGGCCCGCGGCGAAATGCGTCAGCGCGCAGGGCCGGACTACAACTCCCAGCCACCCCTGCGGCGTGCCCGCCCGACCTCTCCCAGGCGGCGGCCATGTTGGCCGGCCATCTCGGATGGCAAGGGAAGCCTGGGCGGGCCGGAAGAGGGCACTCGCCAGCGACCCTTGGTGGTCCAGCTGGGTCGGGGGGGGGGCTCGAGTCGGGTACGCCAGGCCGCGGGGCCTCAACACGTTCCCAAGCAGCGGCGCAGGCCAGAACAGAGTCGTGCTCCGCCACGAGGGCGACCACTCGTGGGAAGGACCGGAAGTTGGGGAAGGGACGGAGAGCAGAGAGGGTGGGCCGGAAGTAGATTAAAGTTGGGTGGAGGAATGGCGGGAAGGATTACTACATTCCTTGGCGGAGGAGGAAGAGCGGGCAGGGCCTGAAGCGTAGAGGGTTGGGGCTGCTATTCCTACCCAACGTGAAGGAAGGAAGGGCAGGAACAGCGTGGGAGGGAAGCGTACAGAGGGCGGAGCTAACGTCCAGCCAAGCTCGGGGAGAGGAGGAGGAGCGGGCGGAGAGCGGGTAGGAGGGGGGAGGAGCTAAAGTCCACCCAAATACCGGGAGGAGGCTGTGGTAGGAAGGACGGAAGTTAGTGGGGGCGGTGCTAAATGCGGATCCTCGTATAAGGGGAGGAAGAAGGGCAGGAGGGGGAGGAAGAAGGTAGGAGGGGGAGGGAGGGCCGGAAATGTGCTGGAGACGGCCTGGGTCCTGAGAGGAAAGGAGGGCGGGCCTGCCCCGAAGGTGCAGGTGGTGCGGCTCTGTGTCCTCCGGTTGTAGGCAGGGGAGAAGGGTCAGGCTTAAATGTCCACTCAAGTTGTGTGTAGAAAGGCAGGGTTAACTGTACCCTAGGAACGGGTGTGGGGGTAGGTTGTGAAAGAAAACCAGAGCTAGACGTAAGCTAAAACGGTGGAAATAAATTTTATTCACCATAATGTAGCTACAGGGGAAGACACACTCCAGTATAGACTTGGGCTCAATTCTGAATACCAGCAGATCAAGTGGGGATTTATAACTAAACAAGTTGGAGTTGGGGGTGTTAGCTGATAAATACACAGTCCGGCGGCTTTTGGCCGTACCAACCTAATAAGATTATTGCTGAAGGCAGGCCTAGGTGATCTGATACCACCTGGGGGCAGTCGTGGGGATGAAGTTTGATCAGTTTTCAAGGATAGAGAATTCTTATTAAACTGACAGGATTCTTGCTAAAACTGGATTCTACAAGGAAGTACATGGAAGGTTGTTGGGGAGAGGGTTCAGGGGAGTCTGACTAAAGTTTGGGTAAGCAAAGAATCTTAGGGAGGAGGAGTGGGATGGGTAGGATCCTCTGCACAGTGTCCTCTTCTGGGAGCCATGGTGCCCCTGTCTAGGAAATGAAAGAAGACTTGTTTCTGCCCATGATCTGGTGTGTGCTCGTCTTCCCTGGGGGCCAAGGACTAAGTAGTCTCTTATCTTCCTCAGAGTCCAGTATCTGGTGTTTTCTCATCTTGGTCAGGTCCCAGGGCCTACTGTGGTCTTGACTTCTTCAGGGTCCAGGCTTTGATGTTCTTGGGGCTCTCCTAATTTTCTTGGGCCCCAGACTTCATGGATTCTCCTCTTGGAATTTCCCAGCAGGTTTTAGCAACCCTATGCCTCCCTTTGGGTCATCCTGTCCACAGCCTGCCAAACTTGTTCCAGGCGTTGTTATTTATTTATTTGTTGAGAGAGAGAGAGAAATATCTTAAGCAGGCTCCACAATGTGTGCAGAGCCCATCACAGAGCTCGATTACACAATCCTGGGATCATGACCTGAGCTGAAATCAAGAGTTGGATGCTTAATGGACTGAGCCACTCAGGTGCGCCCAGGAGTTGTTAATTTTTATTGTTACTGTGGAGAGCATCTACCTGCCAGCTGCACATTGTTCATCATATTTGTTGCAATAAGACAGTCTTGACTTTTATTAGTATTTACTCAGAAACTGAGAAGAAGTCTTTTATACTAAGAGTATTTCCTTGGATTTTCTTGTGGCTATTGTAGAGAAAATACAATCTCC
Source organism: Panthera tigris (assembly GCF_018350195.1). Classification (NCBI taxonomy): domain Eukaryota; kingdom Metazoa; phylum Chordata; class Mammalia; order Carnivora; family Felidae; genus Panthera; species Panthera tigris. Next base: position 393,606 of record NC_056674.1, read on the forward strand.
ATTCTGTAAGTAATTTGGCTTCTTCCTTTTCCATATTTTGACTTAAAAAAAAATCTATGTTATAGCCCTAGGTAGTGTGACAGAGCCACATTAATTAGTCATGTTATTTTTGCTTTGTGTTGGATGTGACTGGGGATGCTTATCATGGTTCATCATCCAGTTTGATGAAGGACGTTAACATCTTAAGGAAGCAAGTCCCCTTGGAAGTTCTGTCAATTTCTGTTTATATGGTATGGGATAAAAACATGATTTTCAGTTAAAAGGTGATTTTCAATAAATATATTATTGGAGACTTATTCATGAAAGCCACTTTAAATACAGCTTTTAATGGGGCACCTGGATGGTTCAGTCAGTTGAGCATCTGACTTCAGCTTAGGTGGTAAACCCCACATCAAGCCCCACATGGGGCTCGCTGGCCTCAGTGCAGAACCCACTTCAGATCCTCTGTCCCCCTCTCTTGGCCCCTCCCCTGCTTGTCCTGTCTCTCTCAACAATAAATAAACATTAAAAAATAAATATAACTTGGGCGCCTGGGTGGCTCAGTCGGTTGAGCGTCCGACTTTGGCTCAGGTCATGATCTCTCAGTGTGTGAGTTCGAGCCCCGCGTCAGGCTCTGTGCTGACAGCTCAGAGCCTGGAGCCTGCTTCAGATTCTGTGTCTCCCTCTCTCTCTGCCCCTTCCCTGCTCATGCTCTATCTCAAAAATAAAAAAAAATTTTTTTTAAATAAATAAATATAACTTTTAACAATAAATTCTGTGCTCTTTTTCCCACTTAGCAAATTAAGCATGCTACTTAGTTTACTGTGATTATGTTAAAGCATTTCTGAACAAATAATAACTATTATGCAAGTAAAATATAAAAAATGTCATGTATCCTGTTTTCATACAGGGCCCCAATCCCTTATTCAAAACCTTCAGGGCCAGAACTGTTTTGGAATTCACAAGTGTTTGGATCTTAACAGGATAGTAAGGTACGTATGTCACATACTATGTAACATCTTGAGCAGGAGCAGAATACATGAAAAGTCACACTAGGTTGGAGAAAATGTGTAAATAGCCTTGTTATTGTAAATTTGGCAGATACATAATAGAGGAAGAAACTTCATTACAAAAGCTTTTGGAATTTAGAGTTGCAGAAAAGGCATTGTGGATCATATGTAAAAATGGCTAGATTAGCAATACTTGTTTCATTCAATTGCAAAGTTAAAATTTTTTTTAATGTTTATTTTTGAGAGAGAGAGAGAACGAGTGGGGGAGGGACAGAGAGAGAGGGAGACACAGAATCCGAAGAATGATCCAGGCTCCAAGCTGTCAGCACAAAGCCCAACATGGGGCTCGAACCCATGGACTGCGAGATCATGACCTGAGCCACTCAGGTGCCCCCATTCAATTGCAAAGCTTAATTTGTACTTTTCCTCTCAATATACTCCATATAGTCAAAGACATGTTTATTGAGATACTAAATTGTTGCAATATATTAACATTCTTCCATATACTTTCTTTAATATTCCACTACTGATTTAACATAGGACTAAAAATAAGAGATATAAAACTGTATATTGGCAAAATCACTATGGCAGCTGGTGGCACTCAATGGAGTCTTAAACGTGCCATAAGACTGAATCATGGACCTAATTTGATCTCCACTCACCATTGTCTATTCTTTCACCGTACAGAGCATCTCAGATTGTTTCATGTGAGGGGAACACACATTTAAAAGTCATTTCAAAAAGGAAGAAAAGTGGGGCACCTGGGTGGCTCCGTTGGTTACGCAGCTGACTTCGACTCAAATCATGATCTAGCTGTTCACAAGTTCGGGCCTGCGTTGGGCTCTGTGCTGACAGCTCAGAGCCTAGAGCCTGCTTCAGATTGTCAATCTCTCTCTTCCCCTCCCCCACTCTCTCTCTCTTAAAAATAAATAAATAAATAAGTAAATAAACCTTAAAAAAATTTAAAAAAATAAGAAAAGAAAGGTCAACCTTTTTGTCTTTAAAACAGATAGGTGTGTTCAGCTGGCTCAGTGATAGAGTATGTGATTCTTGATCTCAGGGTTGAGAGTTCAAGCCCCTTGTTGGCCATGGAGCCTACTTAAAAACAAAAAACCAAGCAAAAAAACCCCACCCAAACCAAAACAAAAAACCCATGGGTCTCTAGGAGACTTCTCAGAACTCCTCAGACCTTGAGAACTTCAAGTTGGAGAAGCAGAAATAAATTAGCATTTTACCTATAAATTATTAGTAATAATTTATTAAATTATTAGTAATAACTGTTTCCCAGAAAATACACCTTTGGATCTATTTATTACTGCTAAACATTTATTCTTTGCCTGTTCTCCCCAACATCAAAGATAACGTTCCCAGCTGCTTGGCTTCAGCAACATCAACCGCCTCCCCAGAAAGACATTTCACTAGATGTTTCTCTTAGAGTTATATTGTTTATTGTATAGTTCTAGTTAATGTTTTCATCCAGTATTATGTTTGAAGCATCAAACTGATCTGAGGGGCCGTTACAAACTCCAATCTTTCTTCTTGAGTCTCTCTCCATTCTTCCTCTGTTCAACAACCATGAACGGATATATATATCCAAGATGAAAGAAGGATATCAGCTCTTAACAAGCTTAAATTAAAAATGGGGCACCTGAGTGGCTCAATCAGTTGAACATCTGACTTTGGCTCAGGTCATGATCTCACAGTTCGTGAGTTTCAGCCCCACATCAGGCTGTCTCCTGTCAGCACCGAGCCCACTTTGGATCCGCTGCCCCTGCCTCCTCTGCTCGCTCTCTCTCTCTCTCTCTCTCTCTCTCAAAAATAAATAAACATTAAAAACTTATTAAAAATCCCTGGATATTTATGTTACCACAAATAAGATATGAAACAGATCTAACTGCTGTAACTATTGGAAAAGGAAATAGATGCACTTATTAACAGATAGTGTTAGCACACCTAAAAAAAACTCAACTGGAAAATTTAAAAAATCAATGAGATTGCAATAAACCAGGCAGAGTAATAAATAAAGACACATAAATCAACACACACATACACACAAAATCTCTATAACCCTAACAAGTATATTGAAAGGTTTCTGTCACAGTAGAATCATAAAAACATGAAGTGTCTGGGATTAATTTGTTGGGAAATGCAGGCCACCTATATGAAGATAAGTTTCTGGAAAGAGTTACAATTAAATTTGCATAAATAAAAATGCTTATCATGTTGCAGGATAGGAAGGCCAATTGTTAAATCCCAAATCATCACTAGGCTCAATGCAATAGTAAACAGGATTACAGCAGGGCCTTTTGGAATACTGGCCTCACACTTTACTCTGTATTTCCTTCTTTCTCAAAATGTAGGAGAAGGAACTGACTGTAGTTTTTCATAAGAACAATCAATATGGAATCAAATTCCTCTCAAGGAGAAATATTCCCAGAAACTATTACTTCAAAAACATTCTTTGTTTTTTTGTCAATAAATTTAGACTTCAGGGGTGCCTGGGTGGCTCAGTCAGTTAAGCGTCCAACTTCAGCTCAGGGCATGATCTCACCATTTGTGGGTTTGAGCCCCACCTTGGGCTCTGCGCTGACTGCTTAGAGCCTGGAGCTGCTTCAGATTCTGTGTCTCCCTCTCTCTCTTCCCCTCCCCTGCTCACGCTCTGTCTCTCAAAAATAAATAAATATTTTAAAATTAAAAAAAAAATTTAGACTTCAAAGCCATCCATAGCATACGGTTATAGCCACAGAACTTTTTTATGGTGGTGATAGAGGACTCATTTTATGGTTCAGCAAGTTGGCACAAGTTTTTTAGGTAGAGGTGTGTGCTTCATTTCAAACACTTATGTCACCTTCTATAAACAGGGACATGAGGGGAAGACTACCCATATCTGCATGTGTAATTTGATGAAGCTACCACCTCCCCTGGGTCCCACTCTGCATTTTTACATCATACCCTTGGATATCTGAAATGTCTCGCTGCCTTCTCTGCAGCCCCTTGCCTGTGCCTTGGAGATTGCTGCTGAGTTAACTTGGCCCTTCCTGCTGATTGCGGTGGATCTCTGCTCTTTGTGGGTTGTCCACCTCCAGAGGATTGGCTCTAAATCAGGTGAGCAAGGGTCAGCCTGAGCCTGCAGAATTTGGTTACCTGTGATGGCTACTTCTAGGAGTCCCTAAATAGTAGCTCAGCGTGACTAAGCAAGAGACTTGAAAGCAGAAGCTAGTTGGGAGCAAGAAAGGGTTGTAGTGTAAGAAGTTTGGTTTGGTTTGGTTTGCTTTGGTTTGCTTTGGTTTGGTTTGGTTTGGTTTCCCCCAAGTGACAGAATATGTCACCATTCATTATCTGATATTGCATGAAATCCAGAGGCAGAGGGCTTCCAGGGATGGTTCCTGGGCTCGACTCTCACCCTTAGCCAGGTACTGTCCATCTTTTCTTAGTGTATTGCCTCCCTTAGTGTATTGCCTTGGTTATTCCTAAAGCTTGTGTCCTCATGGTCTTAAAGTGGTTGTCACAGTTCCACACATTACATGAAGCCATGCAACATTCGGCTGAAGATATTGGCATCAGGGAGTGTATTTGTTTCCTGTACCACTGTAACAAATTACCACATGCTTTGTGACCTAAAACAACACAAATTTCTCATCTCACAGCTCTGGAGGTCAGAAGGTCAAATGGGTTAATGGGCTAAAATCAAGATGTTGGCAGAGCTGCATTCCTTCTAGAGGAGATTCTCTAGGGGAGAATCCATTTCCTTGTCCTTTCCAGCTGCTAGAGACTGCCTGCATTCCTTGGCCCATGGTCTCTTCCTCCAACACTAAAGTCAGCAGCATGCCATTTTCAAGTCTCCCTCTGACTCTGACCTCTGCTTCAATAATCACATTGCTTTCTTGGACTCTGCTTCTCCTGCCTCCTCTTAAGCAAGGATGATTGTGATGACATTGGGCCCACTACATGTAATCCAGGATGATCTCCCCATGTCAAGATCCTTAACTTAATTACATTTGTGAAGTCCCTTTTGCCCTGTAAAATAACACATTCACAGTTTCCAGGCATTAGGATATGCGCATTTGGGGGAGCCATTACTCTTTGTAGCACAGAGAAGGGATAAAATCTTTCCCCCAGAAGCCCTTTTTCTCATAGACTTCCTCAAACCCCATTGGCCAGGATTGACACTTGTGTCTATATCCTGTCTGTGAGAAAAGCTGTTAAAGAGAGTGGCTGACGTTTTGGCATCTGTAGAGGGAGATGGGCTCTCGACAATGAGGAGGGTGACACAGCAATAGAGGTTGTCAAAAAAGTCTTCTTAGGTGAGGCCCCTCTGCCACATAGGCCTCTCAAGTTGAGTGATAAGGCCACGTGCCAAATCTGAGAGCAGTTTATACTGGAATTTTCTGGGCTTGCTACTAGAAGCAGAGATCTAGAACTTAACGAAGTTTCAACATCCAGGGGACAGCAAGGAGATGGGGATCCTGGAAGAGGATTTGATGGTTGTGCTGGAAAGGAAAGGTGGTATTCCATGGAGTATTAGAGGAGCAGGATCTCTTCCTTGGGTCTAGGAGGGAAGCCAGCATTTCAAAAGATTCTTATAAAGGGGGAGGGAGGGGAAGGTCTTCAGAATTAATGTGTGGGACCTTCCTCTTCATCTTTTCCCCAAGAACACGCCAGATACCCTTTTGGGCAGCTATGGGTGAGGTTTCCTCCCGATCCCAACTTTTAAAGGTATTTTAGTTGAAGTTTGTGAGATGTGGATGATCCGTGGAGTGTGGACATTCCACCAGATTAGGGTATGTCTTTTTTAATCCTTCCTGTATCCTGACTATGCCCCTAGAAGTGTGAAGATGCACACTACTCTTTATGATACCTTTCTTAAAGTTAATAGTAGAATGCCGTTTGTGAAATATTGGTGAGTTAGTATAAAGCTCTCTGATTTGTTTGAAGTGATGGCATTTGGATTATGCAGGGGAAAAATTCGATGACCTATTCTTCAGTTCTCCCCAAGAATACTATAAAATTATGCATATATTGATCCCCATGATACTAAAAGTGATCTTTGCATGACACCTCAAATTTGATGGTTCTCTAATTTATATAGGATGTAAGAAGATAGATATGGTATTGTTATAACCTTTACATTTTATTGTTTGTGGCAGTCATCCCTATGAGACGTTTTCCATCATGCCTAGACCCTGAGTCCCATTAAATGGTGTTTCTATGGCAAATCAAGGAGATATGTAGAACACAACTGCTTATAACTGCTTATCCATGACTGTAGTGAACCACAAGTGCAAAGTCTTATTACATGCAGTCACCTGTTTATGGGTCAAATATACCTTGTGTATTCTGCCTCCTTTGTGATTTCTGATGTCAAATAAAATGGAATTTCAACTAATAGCTTTTCCATATTAATTACATTCAATAAGTTTCTCAAATCTATGTGAATTTCCCAGTGTCAAATAAGGTAATAAGATGATAACCATAGTTGAAAGCCTGCCAACATTGACTCCATTCACAGTGTTCTGTAGTATGAGTCCTCTTGCGTTGAATATAGTAGGAACACCTCCTGAAGGCTCTTGCATGCTGATTACATATATAGGGGTTTTTCCCAGTATGAGTTCTCTTATGTAGCAACATGAGTACTGAGCCATGTTTATTAATTAATTTTTTAATTTTTAAAAACATTTATTTATTTTTGAGAGACAGAGAGCACAAACAAGTAGGGGAGGTGCAGAGAGAGAGGGGGCAGAAGATCTAAAATGGGCTCCATGCTGACCCCAGAGAGCCCCATGCGGGGCTCGAACCCATGAACCATGAGATCATGACCTGAGCCGAAGTCAGAAGCTCAACTGACTGAGTCACCAAGGTGCCCCATTGCTGAGTTATGCTTAAAGCCTTCCGCACAATGAGTACATCCATAGGTTTCTCTTCAGTGTACATTCTGTGATGTCAAGTAAGGAAGGAGAAAAGCATGAAACTTTCCTTGAATAATTGCATTGTAGTGTTTCCCTTCTTTATAAATTCTTAGGTGTAGTGTGAAACAGTCCCTCTTTGAAAAATTATTTCCTGGGGCACCTGGGTGGCTCAGTTGGTAAGCATCCGACTTCAGCTCAGGTCACGATCTCATGGTTCGTGGGTTCGAGTCCTGCATCGGGCTCTGTGCTGACAGCTCAGATCCTGGAGCCTGCTTCAGATTCTGTGTCTCCCTCTCTCTCTGCTCCTCCCCAACTCACACTCTGTCTCTCTCTCAAAAATAAATAAACATTAAAAAATTAAAAAAAATAAACTAAAGAAAAATTATTTCCTGAATTCACTGCAAATATAATGTTTCTCTTAAGTATAAATTCTTTCATACTGAGTAAGGAATAATTTGTATTTTATACATTTATATGGTTTTTATCTTCTATGAGTTCTGAAACCAATGAAAGGCAATACTTATCAGTGAAGACTCTCCCACACTCAACACATTTGTAAAGTTTGTCCCCTGAGTGGGTTTTCTCAAAGTTAAAAGGGTTGAGCTCTGTTCAAACTTCTCTACATTCATTACATTTATATGATTTTTCTTAAGTATGACCTCTCTGATGTCATTGCATAGTGGAAGAACGATTGCATTCTAATTAACTTTTCCCCCAAATTCACTATTCTTACAGCCTCTGCCCTGAATCATTGTTTCCTGATATGTTCCACCCATCTTCCTTGGTTTTCCTGCTGCTTCGTTAAGTGGGCTTATATTCCTGGTCTTTGACAAATATGGAAGGATACAGTTTATCTCTTGTGAATCTTTCTATTTTCAGGACAGCATATGCTTCTACGAGAAATATTCTGCTTTCTGGTTCACTCTTCACTTTTGAGTCTACTTTCCCAATCTGAAAAAGATAGTTTTAAGTGCTTAGAGAAAAACTTCTGGAGATAAAATGGTGAGATTAAGTGAAGAAGCACATTGGAAGCATGTGGATTTTTTTTCAAATCTGCCTTTCAAAGAGTGACTGACCTGTGAGAGAGAATGAGCCCAACTACTTGAGGTGGCTGATGGGAAGATAGGTCAATCTTGGCTATTGATCACTCCTCCCTCTCCTTTTCCAGAGCTCTTTTGGACCCCAATTCTTTGAGGACCTGTCCTGAGCCCTTTTCTTTGTCTCCTGCCAGTGTGAGCTCTTTCATTCTCCCGTATTCGAACACCATTTTATAAAAATGTTTATTTATTTTGAGAGAGAGGGAGAGAAAGAATCCCAAGCAGGCTCTGTACTGATGTAGGCTCTGTACTGATGTACTGATGTACTGATGTACTGTATCACTCACAAACTGTGATATCATGATCTGAGCCAAAATCAGAGAGTTGGACATTTAACTGAGCCACCCAGGCGCCCCTCAAACACTATTTTTAATGTTGATAAATCATACTTCTATAGGTTCATCCCAGATTCTTTTCTGAGCATTGAACACATTCAACGGCCTGTTGGGCATCTCTATTCTACAACCATAGCCTGTCAAAATTGAATACTAATCCCACACCCACCACTTGCTCTTATCCTAGCCTTTCTCTACTAATGGACAACATCACCATTCCAGTTGCTTGTGTGAGCAGCCATGGACCCCTCCACCCTCTATTTTGAATCAGCCACCAACTTTTGAGTCCACCTTAAGTATACATTGAATTGCTCTCCTTTTCATTTCCATAGCCTCCTCCTACTCCGAGTCACTGCACTTGTTAGTTTAACTACTGCAGTAGAGCTCTGTCATCCCATCTTGTTTTTACTTCTGTCCCAACACTCATCCGGCAAAATCTTTCAAAAATATAAATCGGATTTTGTCATTTTTCTACTTGAACTTAATGGCGCTCTTAGCTATTTATATATTTTTCTAGAATATCCACCTCCACTATGAAGACAGATACATACAGGCAAATACCATATCTATTTGTTTATTCTTTTAGTCCCAGCATCTGCACGGGAAAGCCAAGACTATTTATTGGCCAGTTGTTTGAGGTCATTCAGACTCCTCACCACTTCACTCTTGACCAGTATGTGGATGACTTCCAAGTCAAGATCATTAAACCCCAGCTTCTAAATTTCCAAAGTTAGTGACAGAATGTCTGAAGATCTTTCCTACACAGCATAGTATGAATTTCTAATGATATAAATCTAATTTTATCTCTCCAGGGTAACCTCAACCCAGGTGACTTCCATTGCATTTAGAAGGAAGCTCAAACTCCTAATTAGTGTCCACAAGACCTGGAACATCTGAGCCTCATTGCATCTGACTCTTGTCCTTCTGCTCTTTTCCCTCACCCATCCATTCTGGCCTCACTGCCTGCCATCAGTTTCTTGATTGCACCAGATTCTTCCCACTTCAGAGCCTTTGCTAGCACTTCTCCTTTTGCTAAAATGCTCTTCCCCAAGTCATTATATACTGGCTCCTTCTCACACCTGAGAGTTCAGATTAAAGTTGACTTCATCAGAGAGGCTTTCTTGAGCTGTGTGGTGAATTCAGTAACAGTCCCCCAAAGACGTCTATGTACTAATCTGCAGAACCTGAGAACATGTTACCTCATGTAGCCTAAGGGACTTTGCAGATGTGATTAAGTTAAGGATTTTGAGATGGATAGTTTATCTTGGATCATGTGGGTGGGCCCAGTGTAATCACAAGATCCTCAAAATTGTAAGAGGAATGCAGGAGAGTCAAAATCAGAAGATTTTTGATGACAGAATCAGAGATTGGAGTGATTTAAGGTCATGAAGCACACAATGTGTCTTCTAGAAGCTGGACAAGGCAAGGAAATGGATTCTCCCCTAGAGTCTCCAGAAGGAATACCATTTTAGACTTCTGACTTCCAGAACTATAAGATAATAAATCTGTATTATTTTAAACCACTAGGTTTGTGGTAATTCGTTACAGCAGCAACAGGAAACTAAGATAGTCCATATGATCTAAGGCACCTTCTCCTTTGTTCCCTCATAATTTCTTGCTCTTTTCACTTGCCATGCTTATGATATATGATGACGACTTGTATACAAGGTAGATTCTTCAGAGAATATTCAGCCCCTGGCCCAACAGCTGCCTGGTATGGAGTAGGAACTGAATAGAGTTGATAAATAAACAGAGGTGATGGACTTAAAAGGAACTATGAAGGAAGAGTCTGGACCCTAGTACCTCATACTTGGATTACTGAAGCAATCTTAATCTTCTATCTTTAGTCTTTGCTCTGTGACTCACCCTGATACAGAGTAATCTTCCTATGCCCCAGGAACATCATTTTTGACACTCTATGGTTCCACTGGTCTTGAACTCTAATCTCTCCAGCATGGTGACCTGGGCTCACTGGGAAGCCTTGGGCTTCCACTTTTCTCCTTACTAAATTATTTGGGTGTTCAACCGAGAGACATAAGAGCTGCCTATAGCCTACAGTCCTTAGGGAAGACTCATCCAAGGGACACTGCAGGCCGCAAGCAATCTTGTTGGGAGGAGGAGAAACATGGAGACACCAGGTCATGAGTGCAGTGTAAACCAAAAATACCAAGGCAGGAATGACTCTAGGCAAGAAAGAAGCCTGGCCTGCAAACTTCAGGGAACATAGATGATGGAAAACATCCTAAATTGCACCATAAGGATCTGATCAACAAAATCTAGACCATGGAAAACTTTACAGTCCCACAGACCAGGTTTCACAACAGATCAAGTAGAAGGAAAATAAATAGATGCTGGTGTGGTAGGCAGCTTCCAAGATGGCCTCTGGTGATTCCCCACTCCTGGAATTCACACTTTCCTCTGGTTCCCTCCTTCCACACTGTGCTGGGATTGGTATGTGTGACTCACAGAATGTGGCAGAAGTGATGGTACATCCCTTCTTTTTTTTTTTTTTTTTTTTCAACGTTTTTTATTTTATTTTTGGGACAGAGAGAGACAGAGCATGAACTGGGGAGGGGCAGAGAGAGAGGGAGACACAGAATCGGAAACAGGCTCCAGGCTCCGAGCCATCAGCCCAGAGCCTGATGTGGGGCTCGAACTCACAGACCGCGAGATCCTGACCTGGCTGAAGTCGGATGCTTAACCGACTGCACCACCCAGGCGCCCCTGGTGGTACATCCCTTCTAAGAGCAGATTATAAAAGACACTGCTTTAGTCTTTATTGTTTCTTTATCTCTTCTCATTCTGGAGGAAGCCAGATGTCATGTTAGGAGGACAGTGAAGTAACCATGTGGAGAGAGGCTCAAGGAGAAACTGAGGCCTCTTGCCAACAACTACATAGAAAAACGTGTAAATGTACCCTCTATTGCTATTAGGCTTCATATGACCAATGACCATCGCCCCGAATAATATCTCGATTACAGCCTCATGAGAGACCCTGAGAAAGAACAGTTAAGCTGCTCCTAATTTCTTGACCTACAGAGACTGTGAGGATATCAAATGTTTGTTGTTTTAAGCAAGGAGTCAGCAAACTACAGCCTCCAGGCCTAATCTAGTTAGCTGTCTTTTTTGTTTTGGTTTGGTTTTGGATGGCTCACAGACAGAACAGTTTTTCCATTTTTAAATGGCTAAAAAAATCAAAAGAATTGTATTGTATGCCATGTGAAAATGTCAAATTCAAATATCACTATCCCTAGAGCTTCATGGGAACACAGTCATGTCCATTCATTACTTATTGTCTACAATAAAAGCAGCATTGAGTAGCTGCAACAGAGACCATGTGGCCCACCAAATCTAAAATATTTACTATCGGGGTGCCTGGGTGGCTTGGTCGGTTAAGTGTCTGACTTCTGCTCATGTCATGATCTCACAGTTCCTGGGTTCGAGCCCCGCATTGGGCTCTGGGCTGACAGCTCAGAGCCTGGAGCCTGCTTTGGATTCTGTGACCCCCTTTCTCTCTGGTCCTCCCCCACTCATGCTCTGTCTCTCTCTGTCTCACAAATAAACATTAAAAAATTAAAATATTTACTATCTGGCTCTTTATAGAAAAAGCTTGCTACTCTTATTCTAAGCCATTATATTTTGGGGTAATTTTTACCCCAAGTGTAAAATTTATATATTATATACATATATATAATATATAAATAATATATAACTATATATTAGTTATATAGTATATAACTAATATACACTATATCTCCTTGCCCCTGACTTGGGACTAAGGCACGAGACTTGCTTTGGCAAATAGGAGATTAACAGGTATGATGTGAGTAGAGGTATAGAATGTGCTAATGTGGCTGGACTTACCCTTTTGTGCCTCTGCCATTGTCATGACAAGAACAAGATGATCATTCTGAAGGCCAGCTAAACCCAGCCTAGCTCAGCAAACCCCCAGTTGACCTGTGGGCATATTGTGCCAGAAGAAATGACTTTGTTGGAGTACCTGTGTGGCTCAGTCGGTTCAGCACCCAACTTCAGCTCAGGTCATGATCTCATGGCTTATGAGTTGAAACCCTGCGTCGGGCTCTGTGCTGACAGCACAGAGCCTGGAGCCTGCTTCGGATTCTGTGTTTCCCTTTCTCTCTGCCCCTCCCCTGCTTGCACGCTGTCTCTCTCTCTCAAAAAAAATAAAAAATAAAAAATAAGTAAACATTAAAAACAAAAATGAAATGAAATGTTGTTTTAAGCCACTGAATTTTAAGGGCGACTTGTTGCACAGTTTTCTTATGGTAATAACTGACCGATACATATTCTCAGTTATCAGTGGCTTTTGGTCAAAACAGAAATGGTCATTGTTTTTAATCTTGATATAAGGTTAAAAAAATTCTATATGGTATGATCTTAACTAGGACAAAAGAAAAAAGCACAAGGAGAAGAAAACAACTAATGAAAGTAAGTATGCTAAAATCTTCACGGAGATCATGTTTCAAGACTTGTTCCATTGTTGCTAGTAATAACTTACTGTAAGCAGTTGTGGAAAACAAGAAAATTTGTTCTGGAATCCAAGAAAGCATCGAAGAACTTTGCTACAAAAAACGTAGCTCCTGCCTTCTTCTGCCAGAGCTTATAGTCTTTGTGAGGATAACATCACCATCCATGAGTCCCAGCTTGTCTATCTGCCGGCTTCCGTGTTCCTGACCACATCATCCTGGAGGAGGACTGCAAAGGGCCTAACCGCGGTCAGGTACCCACATCCGCACCAATACACCAGAGGCAGAGCATAAGCCACCTGCCAGACAGCAACCGCCTGTGATGTGCTGTAGGTGGGAGGCATTGCCTGAAGAGGTAGATGTGAGGACAATTAGAGTCCCCGCAGTCCTCCCCAGGGAGTCCCTTGGGCAATTCCCTTCCTATTTTTCTCTTTTTACTAAACATTTGAAAATTATTTTTGAAAAGTTTTAAAATATTTATTCTTGAGAGAGGGAGACAGCGGAAGTGGGAAAGGGGCAGAGAGAGAGAGGGAGACAGATCATCTGAAGCAGGTTCCAGGCTTTGAGTTGTCAGCACAGAGCCCAATGAGGGGCTCGAACCCACGAACCACGAGATCATGATCTGAGCCGAAGTCAGATACTTAACCAACTGAGCCACCCAGGCACCCCCTGAACATTATTTTTAATGTTAATTTAATATTAAACTATTTCTAACTGATAAGGTCTTTAAATTTTTTAAATCCTGTAATCCACTTATATGATGCCAAAGTATACTCAGAGAAGTCTACCTTCCATCACTGTCCTTTCTTTTCTTTTTTTAAAGCTTTTTAATCTATGTAAGTAATCTCTACACCCAACACGAGGCTCAAACTCATGACCCCTAGATCAAGAATTGCATGCTTCTCCAGCTGGGCCAGCCAGGTGCCCCCATCCCTGTCCTTTCAACTTCGATTCTTCTACCACCTGTAAATAAATCCTTTTTCATTAGTTTTGGTTTATTTTTCCTTTGTTCTTTAAATGTATATGAATACACACACACACACACACACACACACACACACACACACAGAAACATAGACATACATGTATATCACCCATATATATGCCTCCTTCCTAATCCCACAAGGAGGTCTTGCAAGTCACTAGCAAATGTGAGGACATGTAAGTGTCCTTTAGGGAAGGGCAGCAAAATATTGGGATCAACAATTCAATTGATGGTTTTTCAGTCATTGAAATCATTAAGCATCTAGTATGTGCCAGGTATGGGTAATGACCTAAAGCGGTAAAGGAATAATCTGGGCAGGTATCTGGTGGAAGGGTGTTCTAGTCCAGAGGTACAGCATGTGTAAAGGCCCTGAGGTACGAGCATATCGTGCATGTAAGAGCACCAGGAAGAGGACCCATGTGGCTGGACCTGAGTGAGGCAGAGGAAAAGGAGTGGACAATGAGCTCAGAAAGGCAATAGGAACTAACCTGGTCAGGCCTTTCAGGCTGTGGCATGGGCTTTTACCCTGAAGGAGGTGGAAACCCATACTAGTTTTGAGCAAAGGAGGGAGATGCCACAGGAACTCTGGCTGCTGTGGAGAAATAGACTTGAGAACAAGGATAGAAGCAGGAAGGTTGGTGACATGATCACTCTAAGAGATTCTGGCAGCTGGGCAGAAAGTGAAAGCAGGCTGCATTCTGGGTGGATTTGAGCATGATACTGTCAGGACCTGCTGCCCAGTCACACTCAGGATATGAATTAGGAGGGTGCAGACACCAATGAGGTTTCAGCCTGCACCAGGGAAAGAACACAAATGCTGGTGACAATACAGACAAGGCTGTGAGAGGGGCTGGGAATGGGGGAAGCACCAGCATTTGGTTTGGGGCATGTAAGATGTTCATTAGACTTTCAAGTGCAGTGTCAAGGAGGCAGGTGACTGTTTTAGTGTGGAGTTCAGGGAAGACTCTGGGCTGAGGTTATACACCTGGAGTCATAGAAAGCAATAGAAGATCCAAAGAAATGAGACGGCTGACTAGAAGAAGGAGCAGGGGGGGGGGGGGGTGCTAATTAGCAGAGGAGCCTGATAAATGGCAGAGAACGTAGTGTGAGAAGCAACACAGCAGGGGCAGATTGGGACTTTCTTTCCCAAACCTGAGGCACTTTGGCGTTCGTGGGCTTCTTCTTTCATAAAAAAAAAAATTAGAAAATTATATTTGATGACTGCATTGGTATAAAGATTAATGTAGTCCAGATAGGATTTTTCACTTCTAATTTTAAAAGAAATTATACCATTTTTGTGGACCCTCAAAGGTATCTTGGGCCCCGGATACTGTGTTTTCTGTAACTGATGGAGAAGTCTGGGAATTGAAATATCAGAGGCCACACACACCGAGGGGCTAGAGCCTGATGAAGCTGGGGGGGGGGGGGGGCGCTCAGGGCTCAGATCAGGCATGGCCTTGTAAACTGAGTGAAGGATTTTATTTTTAAGAGGAATATGTATACGAACGGAGAAGGCACCAAGGAGAGACACTTGGTTTGGCTGCTGCCCAAATTCCCCTTCACGGAGGGTCCTGCTGTTAGCTGTGAGCTCTTTCAGGAGCCAAGGTAATGCTCCTTGCCCAGCAGCCCGGCCACTCAGCAAATAAGGCCGTGGTCCAAAGGCCTGAATGTTTGCACTTAACATGACACTCCGTTAACTGGCCGTCTCTGTTCTGGAGCTCATTGCTGGGTAGCACTGTGGTCTGATAGTGCCTCCTGCGCAATCCGGCTTCCTCCTCCTTTTATTCTTTTTCTTTCTTTTACCAGTGTTATTCCCCAACAAACCATCCGAGGGAGTAAGAATAGGGAAGCCTTGAGAAATTGCTGGAGGGACAAAAAACGGGGAAACAGAGTCGGCCACTTCACAGACTTTTTGGCGATTAAACAACCTCTTTATATCCCTGTGGTTTCTCACTGCCACAAGCATCTTGTTTTTGCCCAAGCCCAAAGCACGCGTGCACACCAAGACACATTTAGCTTGCAAATGAGTGAGAATGACCGCATCCACTGGGGGCGCTAGCGGACTCCTGGTAGATCTTGGCTAGAGTAGCCCCACGAGAAAAATCATACTGCGCTTGCGTGTAGTCCAGCACTGCCCATGTGTAATGATACACAGAAGGCTTGGAAGTCCCCTCCTATTCCCAGAATTCTACATGAATATTTCACCTCTTTATTATAACTGTTCACAAAGATCAGAACCGTACACGTACCCTGCGACTAAGATGCTCTAGCTAAATGCCCCTGCAGTCCTCCCCCTCTTAAAGTGGGCTTCTTTTGCTTTGCAATAAAGCTGATTCTGCTATGCTTTACTCTGATTCATCCTTGAACTCTTTCTACCCTGAAGTCAAGAATCTGGCACTGGCTAATGGTCAAAGTCTCAGGTGTGGAGAACTCCCCTAGTTTCTGGTATCACTTTTGCACTTTTAACTCCCATCTCAGTGTATGCTGACCCTGAACTGCACCACCTAGGGAAGCCAGACAAAATCAGAGGAAAAGGAGCTTCCATGTAAAAGTTCATACACATTTGTGAAATCAATAGATTCCAGCATAAAATGAATAAACAATATTAAGTGATTAGTCCCCCCCCCAAAAAAAAACTGGGTATTAATGAAGCAACATACAGGAAACGTGCAAGTTTGCTAATTATTAAGGACATGCAAGTTAAATCAACGATACACTGCAATTTCTGGATTGGATATTATGGTAGACAGAATTGTGAGAATGTTATACCATGATTAGTTTGGGTTGTATGGCAAAGACGAGGGGATTTTGAAGATAGGTTCCAAATTAGTTGACATAGGCTAATCAAAAGGGAAATTATTCTGGGTCGGCCTTAGTCTGAAGTCTTTAAAAGAGTGTTTAGAGAGTCTCTCCTGTTGGTTTGGAAGAAGCAACCTGTTGTGAGCTCTACAAGTGCAAGGAGATGTACTCAGGCACGACCCGAATGAGCTTGAAGCAGAGTCTTACCCAGTCAAGTGTATACATGACACCCTGACTGCAGCCTTTGTAGACCCTTAGACAGAGACCCAGTTAAGCTATGCCAAACTTCTGACTCACAGTAACTATGAGATGATAAATGCATGTTGTTTTCAGCTGCTAAATTTATGGTAGCTTGTTACACAGCAAGAAAAGCAATAGAGATATGAAACGGACCTGGGAACAAGCCCCAGGTGGGGGAAAAAAACATTGTGTACCTGGGGCGCTTTCTGTTGTTGCACTGCTTCTCCTACAGAGTAGAACCATGATGCAGCCAGGCTGGGGCCCCGACTTATATACAAGCTAGACTTCAAACAGGATCCTGGCTCCAAAAAGCATTAAAACAGCTGGCTGAGTAACCTGCCAATATCGGTCAATCAGGGCCAATCAGAATGACGCATCCCCCCCAACCCCTCATTAGAGTATTGGGCCAGAGTGGGAACTTGAGAGAACACTCCTAAGTAAGCAGGGCCTTTCCCCTACTATGAGAGGTGAGTTTCACTGCTGTCTGTTAGTGCTGTCTCCTTTCAGCTTGAGCTGTGACTGCAATAAAGCCTTGCTTGTGCCTTTGATTTCTCCTCCCACTTTATTTGTATAGTTGCTGGTCCCGAGAACTTGACTCTGGAGACACCTGCTGGTGAGTGTAGGTGAGAGATGTATGAAGGGAGATTTCATTAATACATAAAACTTTTTTTTTAAGTTTATTTATTCTTTTTAAAATAATTTTTTATGTTTCTTTATTTTTGAGATAGAAACAGAGCATGAATAGGGGAGGGGCAGGGAGAGAGAGACACAGAATCCGAAACAGGCTCCAGGCTCTGAGCTGTCAGCACAGAGCCTGACACGGGGCTCAAACCCACCAACCGTGAGATCATGACCTGAGATGAAGTCGGACACTTAACTGACTGAGCCACCCAGGCACCCCAAAGTTTATTTATTTATTCTGAGAGGGAGAGAGAGAATTCCAAGCAGGCTCTACACTATCGCTGCAGAGCCCTACACAGGGCTTGAACTCAGGGCCGTGAAATCATGACCTAAGCAAAAGCCAGGAGTCAGATGCTTAACTGACTGAGCCACCCGGGTACTCCTGTATAAAACTGTTTAAAATGTTCATACTATTCTTTCTGGGATTTACAAATTCCACTTCTATGAGTTCTTTAAAAGGCCTTAGTAGTTAAACAATAGTAAATTCGCATTGAGAGTTTAGTGTGTGTAGGGCACATAGGTATTAGCAATACAGTCCTCACACAGCTCTCTACTCCGATTTTCAGATGACGAAGGTGAGTTTTAGAGAGTTGAGGTCTTTTTACTTAAGCGATGAAGCTAGAAAGCATCTGTGCTAATCTGAGGCACAGGCTGTGCCTGTTTGAATCCACAGCCATTCTTAATCTCATTTGATTATTATCAGAATAAGCCCAATGTTGGATATGTAGATAGTGATAAATCACATATTGCCAAATGTTTATTGTTCAATTTAGGGGCAGGGCACATGGGTGCTCACACAATCTTAAGTTTTCTGACTGTTTGAAAATGTTCTAAATAGAATTTTGAGGAAAAGTAAATCCAATAAATGCAACATTTTCTAAGGTTCATGTATCTTTGGCTGAGGGAGTTACCCCTCATTCCTTTCTAGACACACTGTCTCCAAGCCATTGATTTTCCTTGTATTAAAAAAAAAATCCTGGGGGCGCCTGGGTGCCTCAGTCTGTTAAGCCTGGGACTCTTGATTTCGGCTCAGGTCATGATCTCACGGTTTGTAGGTTCAACCCCAACTTTGATCTCTGCGCTGATAGCACTGCACCTGCTTGGATTCTCTCGCTCTCGCTCTCTGCCCCTCCCCCACTTGCTCCTGCTCTACCTCTCTCACCATATTCTGGTAAGAATACCTAGGTCTCTACCGCCCCCTACAGGCCATCTCCGTGTAGCAACGCGTGTAGCCCGCAAGGGTGAATCCAGGGAGGACTGCGGTGGGTTTCAGGCTCTGGACCGCCTGAGCTAGACTCCCCGGACGATTTTTCCTTCCACTTGGGAGGTCGCCTTAGAGCCCAGCGGCCAGGATCCTCCCTGAACACCTTGAAGACCTAGACATCCACGATCCGCTGCCCTCTCCCCCCGTCGCTGGTAGAGGGCGACACCGCTGCAGCTAACTAGATTCCGCGAGGAGATGGCGCGCCCGGTCCCGCGGCCTTCTGGGAGATGTAGGCGACCGGGGGGCCGGGTAACACGCATGCGTAGTGGAGAATCTCAGAAGCGGGTGACTTGAGCAGGGAGGGGTGGGCGTCTGCTTCGCTAGTGGCAGGCGGTGTAGAACCTGGCGTCTATCTTGCTGCCGGTGGTAAAGCTGCGCGGGTAGCGCTAGGGACGAGGAAGCGGCGAGGCAGCCGGGAGGACCCGGGCGGGGTCGCAGGCGGCTCCAGCGGGGGCAGGTGCCTACTGGTGGCCATCACTGGAGGTCGTCCCCCAGATCCGCTGTCCCGGCGGGGGCCTCACTTTCTCCGGGTCCAACGCCCCCTCCCCCCTCCCAAAGGAGTAGTTCAAGTCCTGTCCAGTCACAGGAGACAGCTCAGGTCTCAAGAGTCCTCGGACCCACTGACCTTGAAGCTAAGAGGCAAGTTCTGAGCCCCATCCCCGCTCCCAGTGTACGGTGGTGAGCAGGGACTGGATTCTCAAAGGAAAAGGCAGTTTCCAGTGTACAGCACTTACGAAATCCTGCCCTGATTACAGAGGAGGCTTTTTTTTTTTTTTTTTAAGACCCTGATTCCTCCCTCTGAGAGAAACCCCTTATTCTATGTCCTCTGGGATCCCTGGTCAGGCCTCTGGGAGGCCTTTTCTCCATTCTGGAAGGGGGCATCACAAACACACAAATCAAAAAATAAGATATTAACATCACCCCCAGATACCCCCGCTTCTGTTTCATTCCAGTCAATATCATTTCCCCTCCAAACGTTCACAAACATTATCCCGATTTCTGTTACCATGGAGACTTTTTGTCGGTTTTTGAACTTTACATAAATGGGGTTTTGAAGTATGCGTTTTTGTTTCTCTTCTTTTGCTCAACGCTGTGTTTGTGAGATTCATCCTTTTTGTTGTTGTTTTTGTAGCAGTTTGGTCCAGTGCTCCACTGTATGAAAACGCCAAATTCACTTAATTCTACTATTGGTAGATATTTGGGTGGATGACGCTTTGGGACTTTCATGAACACTATTGTTATGGACATTCTTGCATGTACACTGGTTGCATCTTGGTATACCTTTCTGATTGCAAATAGGCCCAGGAGTGGAATTGCTGGGCGACAGGTTGTCCTATTGTTGAGCTTTAGTAGATGCTGCCAAACAGTTTTCCAAAGTGGTTATATTACTTTATACTCCTAAAGTAGTATGTAGAAGTTTCAATTGCTCTACATTCTTGCCAACACAAAGATATTATGAGTCCTTTTAATTTTAGCCATTCTGGTAGGTGTGAAGTGCTATGTCCATTTTTTAAAATTTCCCTGATTGAGCTATAATTTATGAGCAACAAAATGCACCCATTCTAAGTGCATAGTTCAGTGTGTTTTGGCAAATGTATGCAATCCTAGAACCACCCACATAACCAATGCAGGGAACATTTCCATTACTCCAAAAGTGTCCTGTGCCCCTATTAGTTGATTCTCTCTCCTCACCCAAGACTCTTGCAACCCTGATCGCTTTCTGTTTCTACAGTTTTGTCCTTTCTAACATCTGATATAATCTCTGGTGTTCAAGCTGGTGTAAGCCAATTACAGCCTATCTCTCCAACTGACTACAGCTGAAATCTCTGAATAGAATTCAAAGACAACTACCTGGGGTGCCTGGGTGGCCCAGTCAGTTAAATGTCAGACTTCTGCTCAGGTCATGATCTCATGATTCGGTTCGTGGGTTCAAGCCCCGCATCAGACTCTGTGCTGACAGCTAGGAGCCTGGAGCCTGCTTTGGATTCTGTGTCTCCCTCTCTTTATGCCCCTCCCCTGCCCACACTCTGTCTCTCTCTCTTTCTCAAAAATAAACATTAAAAAAAAAAAACCCAACTACCTAAGAATGCTGAAAAGTAAACAATATCAGGCAGATTGGGTGATTTGGTACAGAATTTAAAAACTTGAATAATGATATGTATGTAATAGAGGTGTGTTTGTGTTTTCTCCCCTTATATTTTCTCCCAGTTTTGACGGATGGACAGCCCAAATCCTGGAACTGTAAAATAGGCTCAGGCAGCAAGACTCCAGGAAACTCCCCCTCCCCCATTTCTAGCCAGAGGACCAGTAAAAGAAACCTTAGTTGACTGAAGAGTTTTAGGGGAATTCTAATCTTTTCCTGCTCTTTCCACCCACCACTTTGCCTGGAAAGCACACCCCATTGCACAGAACTGCACAATAGAACAAAACCAAAGCTTAGAGAAACCTGCCTCTGTGGTCAGAGAAAGCAGAAAGAGGACACTTCTGTCTGAAGAATGTGGGGGAATTTCCCAATTACTTTTTCTGTTGCTTTCTTCTCACTGCTAAATCCCAAAGATGGCCCAGTGGCACAGAACTGAACTCTGAAAGAAACCCAAGTTTCTGGCCAGAGAAACTAGGGAAAAGAGCTGCTGGTTGCCCAAAATTGGGAGGGGAAATCCTGGTGAGGAGAGAGCTGAAGAAGAGGATTCTCACACTCCATTTATGAACTGACATAAGTCCTGGGCTCACCCTCGTGAGCAAACATGAAACAGAGCCAAAGAGGCATAAGAAAGGCTTTGGGAACTGAAACAAACATAAAACAAAACCAACATTCCAGGATACCCCTGAGCGATGCATATGTCAGGTAGACCCCAACACCATAGGACGCTTTGAAACTGAAATGACATTGGAATACCATCCACAGAAAATGAGGCAGAACTTACAGTCTAAACCTAGCTGGGTTGATTGCTGATAGAACAGACAATTCGACATTTCCAGCTAATTTTAACAAATCCCAGAGTCTCACAACATAACATTCAAAATATCCAGGGCACAATCCAAATTATTTGATATAAAAATGACCAGGGAAATATGACCAATGACCAACACTTAGAGAAAAAGACTCAGATGCCAATCCTGAGATGACCCAGATGTAGCAATTATCAAAGACTTTAAAGCAGCTATTATAACCATGCTCCTTGAGGTAAAGGTAAACACAAATGAAATAGAAAGGTGGAATTCTCCCTTAGTACGGAAGTTAAAACTGGAACTTGAAATTAGACCATAGCAAATTTTGGACTGAAATAGAGAGTTCACCAAATGGATGTGCTCAGGAGCAGAATAAAATAGCAGAGGAAAGAATCAGTGAACTTGAAGATAGATCAAACTGAAGAATAAGCAGAACAAAATGATAAAAAAAATAATGAACAGAACCTCGGTGACCTATGGGAAAATATCAAAAGATCTCAAGTTGTGTCATTAAAACATCACGAAAGGATAAAGAGTAGCGAAGGAAAAAATACTTGAAGAAATAATGGCTACAAACTCCCCAAATTTGGAAAAAGGCATACATTTACAAACTCAGGAGTCTCAGCCATCCCCAACAGAAAACTTATGCCTGTATATCATAAGCTGCTAAGTACTGCCCCCCACCAAAGGAAGGAAGGAAGGACAAAAGAGAATATTGAAAGCAACAAGCTAAAAATAATTTTAAAAAGGAAACATTTCATGTAAAAGAGCAATGATTCCAGTGATGGAGGACATCACATCAGAAATCATAGAAGTGACGAGAGAGTGGGAAAACATCTTTAAAGTGCTGAAAGGAAAAAGAAACAAAAACAAAAAACTCTCTGTCAAATGGAAAACCCATATCTAGCAAAAATATCCATCAGAAATGAAGCAAAGGAAAGGCATTCTTAGATGAAGAAAAAGTAAGAGACTTCATCACCAGCAAACCTGCTCTATTAAAATGCTAATGGAAGTTCTTCAGGCTGAAAGGAAATAACACCAGAAGGATAACTGGAATTTCAAGAATGAAGGAAGAACAGCTGAAATGATAACTATTTGGGTAAACATAATAACTTTTTTCTCCTTTTTAAAAAGATGTTTTATTTATTTTTGAGAGAGAGAGAAAAGAGAGAATGAAAGGGGGAGGGGCAGAGGGAGGAGACACAGAATCTGAAGCAGGCTCCAGGCTCTGAGCTGTCAGCACAGAATTTTGAACAAAATTCCATTAGAAAAAAGCAAGAGTTCTGGTGATGACAGTTTCTCATTGGCTCAGTTGTAGGGGCGGTTGATTTTTTGTGGGAAATGCAGTTTCCATCTTCTGTTGGGACCTGTAATAGATGATTCTTTTCTGTTGGGAGTCTTCTGATGGGTTCTGTTACTGACAACTCTCGACGTGGAGTGGTACAGCATGACAGCTCCACCGCTGGCCTCCCAACTCCTTTGTAGTGAGTTTTCCCTGTATTAATTTCACCGCGTGAATATTGACAGCAAAAATTATATTGCCTGAGAACTTTTCAATGTATGTAGATATAATACACATGGGTAAAGGGATCTATGTGACCGTAAGGCACCTATAGTTTACTTGAAGTATAAAATATTACCCCTAGATAGACTACTACAAGTTAGATATGTGGGGCGCCTGGGTGGCTCAGTCAGCTGAGCGTCCGACTTCAGCTCAGGTCATGATCTCACACTCTGTGAGTTCGAGCCCTGCGTCGGGCTCTGTGCTGACAGCTCAGAGCCTGGAGCCCGCTTCAGATTCTGTGTCTCCCTGTCTCTCTTCTCCTCCCCTGCTCATGCTCTGTCTCTCTCTGTCTCAAAAATAAATAAAAGCATTAAAATTTTTTTAAAAATAAAAGTTAGGTATGTATACCATAATCCCTAGAGGAACTACTAAAAAATGCAAAGATATATAGTTAAAACGTCTATAGATAAACTAAGATGGAATGCTACAAAGTGTTCAAATAATCCAGAGAAGTCAGGAAAACGGAAACAAAGGAACAAATCACGGAAGAGGTAAACTGAAGACAAACAATATTTTAGGCCTAAATCCAACCTTATAAATAAGTACATTAAAAGTAAATGATGTATGAGTGCCTGACTGGCTCCATCTATAGAATATGTGACTCTTGATATCAGGGTTGGGAGTTTGAGCACTACATTGTGTGTAGAGTTTAGTTTTTTTTTTTTATTTTTTTATTTTTTTTAACGTTTATTTATTTTTGAGACAGAGAGAGACAGAGCATGAACAGGGGAGGGGCAGAGAGAGGGAGACACAGAATCTGAAGCGGGCTCCAGGCTCTGAGCAGTCAGCACAGAGCCTGACGCAGGGCTCGAACTCATGGACCATGAGATCATGAGCTGAGCTGAAGTCGGACGCTTAACCGACCCAGCCACCCAGGCGCCCCTGTAGAGTTTAGTCTTAAAGAAAGTGAATGACAGGGGCTCCTGGGTGGCTCAGTCAGTTGAGCATCCGACTTCAGCTCAGGTCATGATCTCACAGTTCGCGGGTTCGAGCCCCAAGTCGGGTTCTGTGCTGACAGCTTGCTCAGAGCCTGGAGCCTTGGATTCACAGAGCTTTGGATTCTGTGTCTTCTTCTCTCCCTGCCCCTCCCCCATTCACACTTTGTCTCTCAAAAATAAATAAATGTACAAAAACTTTTTAAAAAGTGAATGACAGAAACAAATTAAAAAACAGTGTCATATTGTTGAAAACCAACCCCCATGCTTTGGAGCCACAATATAATGCAAAGATAGAGTTTGGGATAAAGAGAAACAATAGCTTTATTGCTTTTCCAGGCAGAGAAGTTTACAGCAGGCAATGACCTTCAAAAAGCTACAAGCCTGTCTGGAGGAAGGGGTTGGGGATTCATAGGGAAATACAGGATCTAGATGTTTTTGACAAGAATTGTGTGTTTGCTGCTAGCCTCCTTTGTCCGACTGAGACACCCAGGTGCCCCTATTTATTTATTTATTTATTTATTTATTTATTTATTTTAAAATGTTTATTTATTTATTTTTGAATGAGAGAGTGAAGGCAGGGGGAGGGGCAGAGAGGAGAGAGAGAGAATCCCAAGTAGGCTCCAACGCTTAACCACCTGAGCCACCCAGGTGCCCAGAAAAAGGTTACTTTAAAAGCAAGCTTTGTAACATCATCCTCAACGGGGAAAAACTGAGAGCTTTTTCCCTGAGATCAGGAACACGACAGGGATGCCCACTGTCACCGCTGCTGTTTAATATAGTGCTGGAAGTTCTAGCATCAGCAATCAGACAACAAAAGGAAATCAAAGGCATCAAAATTGGCAAAGATGAAGTCAAGCTTTCACTTTTTGCAGATGACATGATATTATACATGGAAAATCCGATAGACTCCACCAAAAGTCTGCTAGAACTGATACATGAATTCAGCAAAGTTGCAGGATACAAAATCAACGTGCAGAAATCAGTTGCATTCTTATACACTAACAATGAAGCAACAGAAAGACAAATGAAGAAACTGATCCCATTCACAATTTCACCAAGAAGCATAAAATACCTAGGAATAAATCTAACCAAAGATGTAAAAGATCTGTATGCTGAAAACTATAGAAAGCTTATGCAGGTAATTGAAGAAGATATAAAGAAATGGAAAGACATTCCCTGCTCATGGATTGGAAGAATAAATATTGTCAAAATGTCAATACTACCCAAAGCTATCTACACATTCAATGCAATCCCAATCAAAATTGCACCAGCATTCTTCTCGAAACTAGAACAAGCAATCCTAAAATTCATATGGAACCACAAAAGGCCCCGAATAGCCAAAGTAATTTTGAAGAAGAAGACCAAAGCAGGAGGCATCACAATCCCAGACTTTAGCCTCTACTACAAAGCTGTCATCATCAAGACAGCATGGTATTGGCATAAAAACAGACACATAGACCAATGGAATAGGATAGAAACCCCAGAACTAGACCCACAAACGTATGGCCAACTCATCTTTGACAAAGCAGGAAAGAACATCCAATGGAAAAAAGACAGTCTCTTTAACAAATGGTGCTGGGAGAACTGGACAGCAACATGCAGAAGGCTGAAACTAGACCACTTTCTCACACCATTCACAAAAATAAACTCAAAATGGATAAAGGACCTGAATGTGAGACAGGAAACCATCAAAACCTTAGAGGAGAAAGCAGGAAAAGACCTCTCTGACCTCAGCCGTAGCAATCTCTTACTCAGCACATCCCCAAAGGCAAGGGAATTAAAAGCAAAAGTGAATTACTGGGACCTTATGAAGATAAAAAGCTTCTGCACAGCAAAGGAAACAACCAACAAAACTAAAAGGCAACCAACGGAATGGGAAAAGATATTTGCAAATGACACATCGGACAAAGGGCTAGTATCCAAAATCTATAAAGAGCTCATCAAACTCCACACCAGAAAAACAAATAACCCAGTGAAGAAATGGGCAGAAAACATGAATAGACACTTCTCTAAAGAAGACATCCGGATGGCCAACAGGCACATGAAAAGATGTTCAACGTCGCTCCTTATCAGGGAAATACAAATCAAAACCACACTCAGATACCACCTCACGCCAGTCAGAGTGGCCAAAATGAAGAAATCAGGAGACTATAGATGCTGGAGAGGATGTGGAGAAACGGGAACCCTCTTGCACTGTTGGTGGGAATGCAAATTGGTGCAGCCGCTCTGGAAAACAGTATGGAGGTTCCTCAGAAAATTAAAAATAGACCTACCCTATGACCCAGCAATAGCACTGCTAGAAATTTATCCAAGGGATACAGGAGTACTGATGCATAGGGGCACCTGTACCCCAATGTTTATAGCGGCACTCTCAACAATAGCCAAATTATGGAAAGAGCCTAAATGTCCATCAACTGATGAATGGATAAAGAAATTGTGGTTTATATACACAATGGAATACTACGTGGCAATGAGAAAAAATGAAATATGGCCTTTTGTAGCAACATGGATGGAACTGGAGAGTGTGATGCTAAGTGAAATAAGCCATACAGAGAAAGACAGATACCATATGGTTTCACTCTTATGTGGATCCTGAGAAACATAACAGAAACCCATGGGGGAGGGGAAGGAAAAAAAAAAAAAAAAAAGAGGTTAGAGTGGGAGAGAGCCAAAGCATTAGAGACTGTTAAAAACTGAGAACAAACTGAGGGTTGATGGGGGGTGGGAGGGAGGGCAGGGTGGGTGATGGGTATTGAGGAGGGCACCTTTTGGGATGAGCACTGGGTGTTGTATGGAAACCAATTTGACAGTAAATTTCATATATTAAAAAATAAAAAAAATAAAAAAAAATAAATAAAAAAAAAAATAAAAGCAAGCTTTGTGGGCGCCTGAGTGGCTCAGTCAGTTAAGCATCCAATTTTGGCCCAGGTCATGATCTCTCAGTTCCTGAGTTCGAGCCCTGCATCGAGCTCTGCACTAACAGATCAGACCATGGAGCCTGCTTTGGATTCTGTGTCTCTCTCTGACCCTGTGCCACTCATGCTCTGTCTCTCTCTCTCTCAAAAATAAATAAACATAAAGAAAATTTTTTTTTAATTTTTTTATTTATTTTTGGGACAGAGAGAGACAGAGCATGAACGGGGGAGGGACAGAGAAAGAGGGAGACACAGAATCGGAAACAGGCTCCAGGCTCCGAGCCATCAGCCCAGAGCCCGACGCGGGGCTCGAACCCACGGACCGTGAGATCGTGACCTGGCTGAAGTCGGACGCTCAACCGACTGCGCCACCCAGGCGCCCCAAAGAAAAATTTTTTAAATAAAATAAAATCGAGCTTTGCTGAAGCATGAGTGCAGCCATTTTGAATTTTGTTCAGCTTTATGCGTTTAAGTAATTTTGATAATGGATAAAACACAAACAAAAACAAGACCCAACTGTATACTATCTTCAAGATTCCCATTTTAATACAATGATATAGGTAGGTTAAAGGTAAAAATACGGGAAAAAAATATATGGCAAACACCAGTCAAAAGAAAGTTGGAGTGACTATGCTGTTATCAAAGTAGACTTTTTTTTTTTAAGTTTATTTACCTATTTTGACAGACAGAGACAACGTGAGTGGGGGAGGGGCAGAGAGAGAGAGAGAGAGAGAGAGAGAGAGAGAGAGAGAGAATCCTAAGCAGGCTCCGTGCTGCCAGCGCAGAGCCTGATTTGGTGTTCCAACCCAGGAAGGTGAAAGATCATGACCTGAGCCGAAACCAAGAGTCTGATACTTAAGCAACTAAGCCACCCAAGTGCCCCAGACAAAGTAGATTTCAGAGCAAAGAAAATAGCCAAAGATTAGAAAGGACATAAATTAAAGATAAAAGTTCAAATTTATGAAGAAGACATAATTCATCTAAATGTGCATGCGCCTGACAATAGAACTCCAAAATAAATGAGGCAAAAACTGGTAGAATTAAAGAAAAACTAGATCCATAATTATAGTGGGAGACTTTAATACTCCTCTCTCTGTAATTAATAGAACAAGTTGGGTAGTTCAGTCAGTTGAGCGTCTGACTCATTTAATTTCGGCTTAGGTCATGATCTCACGGTTCATGGGATCAGGCCCCTTGTCTGGCTCTGTGCTGGCAGTGTGGAGCCTGCTTGGGATTCTCTCTCACCCTCTCTTTGCCCCTCCCTGCCTCTCAAAATAAATAAATAAACATTAAAAAAAAAAGAGAACAAGTAGTTGGAGATTTATGAAAATATAGAAGACTCAAATAACACTATGAACAAACTTCACTAGTTTGTGATTTGCCCCATCATAAACCACATTTCTGACCCATTTTCCCATACTTAAAAAATTATTTTAAGTGGGCTCTACGCCTAACGTGGGGCTTGAATTCATGATCCCAAGATCAAGAGTCGCGTGCTCTACCCACTGAGCCAGCCATGCGCCCCTTCCTATACTCTTTTTTTACAAAAACTGAATCACAATACTGCTTAATATAATCTTTTGCTCACTATATGGTGAACTTATTTGTATATGAATAATTATAGGATTGTTGTGGGACCCTTGAGCATGAAGGTCAAGAAAGAATTCTTAAGACGTTTTCCAGGTCAAGTTATTTAAGTTTATTTAAGTCACACAGGGACAGGACCTGTGGGCAGAAAGAGCTGCACTTTTGCTATATGCAACTGGTGTTATATGCTTTTAGTGCTGAAGGTGTGGGGATGTGCAGGGAGTATTAGGTCATAAATGTCTTCTTTGAATTTCCACTTGTAAAACTACTTTTGCAAGATTTCTCTGGTACTTATCATTCAGCTGGATATTAACTATCGGTGAGATGTTCAGGCAGTCGTGAATCTCTTTAAGAAGAAGAGAAAACTTTGCACCCTCAGCAACCTTAAAGATTTAAGGGTCAAGATTATTCAGGGGGTCATGATGTGGGGAACAAAGGCGGAAGGAAATGGTAGATAAAGTAAATTTCCTTATAACCCGTTGACAAATACTTGAGTCAGGCACAGTATAACATTTCTCCTGGAACCCCACTTCAAATTACATTAATTGGATTGAATAAAAATGGCATGATCAAACTATTAAAAAAAAAAAAAAAGAATGTAGCAACCAGTACTTATTTGACCTTTGTTGGAACTATGCAGGCTATATAGTTCAGCCTTCTGGGCTAAAGGTGAACATTTTTCTGCTTCTATCCCTTTTCAGGACTAGAGCTTTCTTCCTATCTTTTTTTTTTTTTTTTAATTTTAGGTTTATTTATTTTTGAGAGAGAGAGAGAGAGAGAGAGAGAGAGAGAGAGAGAGACTTACACAATGCATGAGTAGGGGAGGGGCAGAGAGAGAGAGGGAGACACAGAATCCGAAGCAGGCTCCAGGCTCTGAGCTGTCAGCACAGAGCTAGACTTGGGCCTCAACTCACGAACTGTGAGATCATCACCTGAGCCGAAGTTGGACACTTAACCAACTGAGCCGCCCAGGTGCCCCTTCCTAAATTTTTATCTTAGAAATAATTTTAATCTTACAAATGTTAAAAAGCAAAATTCAACCAAGTAAATTTGAACTCTGGGGGATGAAGATGGCCCATATAACAGATTACGTTTTCGGTACAGACTAGGAAATTTGTGACAACAGGTTAAGACTATACTTCTGAGGGAGATTGAGAGTGCAGTTAGTTTAGAATGTATTAAATCCGGATTTGATTGCTAGGCCTAAGTAACACCATTTTGGGCCTGTGGTTTTATATTTTTAAGATTTTATTTTATTTTTCATATGAAATTTATTGTCAAATTGGTTTCCATACAACACCCAGTGCTCCTTCCAAGGGGTGCTCTCCTCAATGCCCATCACCCACCCCCCTCTCCCTCCCACTCCCCATCAACCCTCAGTTTATTCTCAGCTTTTTAAAAAAATTTTTACTTTTTATTTTTTAAAATTTACATCCAAATTGGTTAGCATATAGTGAAACAATGATTTCAGGAGTAGATTCCTTAATGCCCCTTACCCATTTAGCCCATCCCCCCTCCCACAACCCCTCCAGCAACACTCCAGTTTGTTCTCCATATTTATGAGTCTCTTCTGTTTTGTCCCCCTCCCTGTTTTTATATTATTTTTGTTTCCCTTCCCTTATGTTCATCTATTTTGTATCTTAAAGTCCTCATATGAGTGAAGTCATATGATTTTTGTCTTTGACTAATTTCACTTAGCATAATACCCTCCAGTTCCATCCACGTAGTTGCAAATGGCAAGATTTCATTCTTTTTGTTTCCCGAGTAATACTCCATTGCATATATATACCAAATTTTCTTTATCCATTCATCCATCAAGGGACATTTGGGCTCTTTCCATACTTTGGCTATTGTTGATAGTGCTGCTATAAACATGGGAGTACATGTGTCCCTTCAAAACAGCACACCTGTATCCCATGGATAAATGCCTAGAAGTGCAATTGCTGGGTCGTAGGGTAGTTCTATTTTTAGTTTTTTGAGGAACCTCCATACTGTTTGTCTGGAGTGGCTGCACCAGCTTGCATTGCCACCAACAATGCAAAAGAGACCCTCTTTCTCCGCATCCTTGCCAACATCTGGTGTTGCCTGAGTTGTTAATGTTAGCCATTCTGACAGGTGTAAGGTGGTGTCTCATTTTGGTTTTGATTTGTATTTCCCTGATGATGAGTGATGTTGAGCATTTTTTCATGTGTCGGTTGGCCATCTGGATGTCTTCCTTGGAGAAGTGTCTATTCTTGTCTTTTGCCCATTTCTTCACCAGATTATTTGTTTTTTTGGGTGTTGAGTTTGACAAGTTCTTTGTAGATTTTGGATACTAACCGTTTATCTGCTATGTCATTTGCAAATATCTTTTCCCATTCTGTCGGTTGCCTTTTAGTTTTGCTGATTGTTTCCTTTGCTGTGTTAAGATTTTATTTTTAAGTAATCTCTACACATAATATGGGGCTCAAACTCACAAACTTGAGATCAAGAGTCTCATGCTCCACCTACTGAGTCAGCCAGACACTTGTATGGTTTTCTTTTTGACACGGAAAAGTTGTAAAAATAGTAGACTTCCTGTAGACCTTTCACTAGCTTTCCCTAATGTTAACATTGTAGGTAACCATGATATATTTATCAAAGCTAGGAAATTACCAGTGTGCCTGGCTGGTGCTAATCGAAAAAGCATGCGACTCTTGATCTTGGGGGTTCGAGCCCTACGTTGGATGTAGAGATTACTGAGAAATTAAAAAAGAATTTTTTTAACCTAGGAAATTACCATTGGTTCAATGCTACTGACTGAAGTACAGACTTTATTTGAATTTTTCCCCCCTAATATCTATTTTTGTTTCAGGATCCCACATTGCATTTATTTGTGGTGTCTCCTTAGTCTTCTCCAGTCTGTGACAATTCCTCAGTCTTTCCTTGTCTTTCATGACCTCAATACTTTTGCAGAATACTGCTCGGTTATTTTCTATAATGTCTCTCAGTTTGGGTTTGTCTGGTGTTCTCATGATTAGATTGAGATGGTGCATCTTTGACAAGAATTCCACGAAGGTCATGGTTAAGGTGATGCCTGCCAGGTTTCTCCACTGTCAAGTTACTGTTTTTCCCTTCATAATTAAATAACAGGGGTGCCTGGGTGGTTCAATTTGTTAAGTGTGGGACTCTTGATTTTATTTAGCTCAGGTTAGTCTGCACACTGGGCACAGAGCCTGCGTGAGATTCTCCGATTTCCTCTCCCACTGCCCCCCCCACCCCCTACTGATGTGCTCTCTCTCTCTCTCTCTCAAAAAAAAATTAGTTAATTAAAAATTAAAAAAAATAAACATATTGTGGGAGATTCTAGGAGAATCATCTCATTCTTTCCCAGGCTGTGTTGGAAGATGCCAACCTAGTACCTTGGGCCTCAAACCCTACATGGGCTACTCTGGGGGTCCTACCATCCACTCCCAATGTTAATGCTAGATGGTGGGAGTAGGAATATTTATTTTTTTGCATATATCCGAATGGTTATTGGAATTTACACACATATATACATAAGACTGAGAATGTGTATCTTTTTTCAAGCATATTGTCTATTACTAATTATAACTTACATATTTTTTCTATAATGCATACACTGATTTTTAGTATTCATATTCTATATAAAATCCTTACTTAGCTTTCCTATTAATTCAAAATTGTGCGGGTACCTGGATGGCTCAGTCCGTTAAGTGTCTGAGTCTTGATTTACCCTCAGGTCATGATCTCATGGTTCAAGAGACAGCCCGGAATGGGGCTCTGCACTGACAGCATGGAGCCTGCTTGGGATTCACTCCCTCTCTCTGCCATTCCCATACTTACTCTCTCTCTTCAAATAAATAAACATTAAAAATTGTGTAGCTTATTTTGATTAAGTAAATAATAATACTGTCAATGAATAATAAGTGTACTTAATCTGAATTTTATTTTTATTTATTTAAAGTTTATTTATTTATTTTGAGAGAGAGAGAGAGAGAGAAAGCATGAGTCAAGGAGGAGGAGAGAGGGAGAGAGAGAGAGAATCCCAAGCAGGCTCCTCGCTGCCAGCGGCAGGGCTGGAACCCAGGAACCATGAGATCATGATGCAAGGCGAAATCCAATACTTAATCCACTGAGCCACTCAGGCGCTCCTGAATTTTAACAGATTTTTCTGAAAAAAAAAAAAAAAAATATATATATATATATATAGTAAGAGACTTATTTTACTCAAAATTATAAAATACGCAGTAAGTAAAAATAAGGCTGTATACAATAATAATGGCGTCAGATTAAAACCACAGGAGAAAAAAATTACCCACGAGTCCATATTGATATCAATAAATAGGTGAATAAATAATTGGAGACGACAGGACAGCTCTTCCGGACAACTTTCTCCGACGACCCGCGCCGGTGGGGGTCAGGGCTGAGTGAGGCACAGGCGCACGACCCGCCGGCTGAGTCCTGACCCCAGCCCTCCCACGGACGTCGCGGAGGGTCTACAGCTCTGCGCAGCCACCAGAACAGCGGAAGTCCCGAAACTGCCGCGCCACTGCCCGGGGCGGGGCGGGGCCGCGGAGCCTCCTGGGGCGCACACATCCGGGTCTTGGCGCGCGCACGCGCACCCGCCCCAAACATGGCCGCCGCCTCGGGCCCGGCCGCCCGCCTGCGGGAGGTGAGTGCCGCCGCGCCCCTCGGCTTCTCGGTTCCTCACTTTCCCTCCGGACAGTGATGTGGGGGGCGGGGGGTATGTGGAGGCGGGGTGGGGTCAGCCGGATGTCGGTGTGGTGTGTCCGGTGCGTCCGCGGGAGGTTTTCACGGGTGGAGCGGGTGCGTCCGGCTCGTAGGGGCGCGGGTCGGCCCGGGGCATGGCTGCCCTAGCGACTAAAGACGCAAATCCGCCGCTGGTGTGGACGTTCCCCGGTGGGGGTGGACGCCCCCGGCGGGTGAAGACGTCTCAACTCTTTCCTTCGCGTTGCTCAGGGTATCTGCGCTCGTATCCGGCTGGTCCTTCCCCAGGGAACGTTTGCCCCGGCCTGCAGGGTGTCCTGGCCCGGCCGCTGGGGCGAACCCCTAGTCGACCGCTCATCTGCCGGATAGTAGGTAGATCCGCGTCGGTGGGTCTCAGGCCAAAGTGGCCGCCTTGCGCCGGTAGACTGTGCCATTTCTCACGGAGTCCCGCAGGTGTCACCACGTACCTGTTTTTTTTTTTTTCCCCTCCACCTACCTCCTACCTGCAAGTCAGATCTTGCCACTCTCAGGGCCGCGTTGTTCCACCTGTTTAGGGGCCGTTTCACTTTCCTCTTCCTTGGTTTTGTGGTTCATTTTTTTTTTAACTCCTCTAATCCCCAGTAGTTCCTTTTTTTTTTAAATCCCTCTAACCCCCCAAAAGTTTTTGTTCATACAGAGAAGTTGAAATACTTTTGCGACCTCATACCGACCCGTTAACATCTGATGTATATTTGCTGTATCCGTATATTTTCCTCTGTCCATCCTTTCAGCCATTCATTAATCTTTTTGGGGCGCATTCAAAGTAAGTTGCAGATAGTACAGTGTTTCCCCTCAATGTTTTCCTCTCAAACACTACATTACTGCTTTTTTAAGTTTTTGAGGCAAAATTGACTTACAGTGAGATGGTGAAATGCATAGATCTTCATTGTACCACTGCATAGTTTTGACAAATATACCCAAACTTTTATCAGAATTACCATGACCACAGAAAGGTCTGTTATCCTTTGCCAATTAAAAAAAAAGTTGGGGGGCGCCTGGGTGGCTCAGTCGGTTAAGCGGCTGACTTCGGCTCAGGTCATGATCTCACCGTCTGTGAGTTCGAGCCCCGCATCGGGCTCTGTGCTGACAGCTCAGAGCCCGGAGCCCGTTTCAGATTCTGTGTCTCCCTCTCTCTCTGCCCCTCCCCTGTTCATGCTCTGTCTCTCTCTGTCTCAAAAATAAATAAACGTTAAAAAAAAAATTAAAAAAAAAATCTTTATTAAAAAAAAAAAAGTTGGTTGTTAGGGACTTGAGCTTGTAAAAATATGTGTTGAATACCAAGCCTTTGTTTTCTTTCTTTCTCCCCCTGCCACCCCCAGCAGAACTTTCCTCCATTCTATTGCTTGTTTCTCTCTTCACACCCAATTTTTTTATTTTTAAAAGTTTCACACAGAGAAGTGGCAGGAATAGTTCAATTAAGACTTGTAAAACTATCCAGATTCTCAAGTTATTAATACTTTGTCACATTAGCTTTTCTTTTCTCCCTGCCTCAAACATGTGCACACACATACTGTTTTTATATTTTACACACACACACACACACACACACACACACACACACACACATATACCCCTCCCAAGAGAGTAAAAGGTTTATTACTCACATAATAAGACTTTCTTGGGAGAGTAGGGCAGATTTCCCCAGGTAATCCAAAAATAGCTTGAGAGCAGGAAAAGGAGACTGGCTGGGCTTTAACTGTGATTAGAGAGTGGAATTGGGATGAGGGTGGCCTAGCTTTTGTTGGGGCTTGCATGGTGTGAGCACCCTGCTAACACCAAGGAGAAAGTACACAGGCTTTCTAGTTAGCTTACCTACATGTGGGGCAGTAGGGGGGGACAGGGGAGGCTTGAAAAATGCTAGCAGTCATCATCAAAATGGAGTCACACTTTGTCACAGTTGGCATTAGGATAGAGTTGAAGTTGGTGGGAAACTATTTTTGTTAAAGAATACATCACTTAAACAAGTAAAGTAAACATTATCATGGGTGGTCCAAAGAGATTGGGGGGAACCATGTGGATGGGGTTGGACAGCTGAGGTCTGCCACAATTTGATGTCAGACATCCAGGCATCAAGCCTAGGTGGAACCCTTTGCAGGGTTGTAGAGACTGGGGATAAAGCCCTTCAGACGTCAGTGCCTTGGAATAGATTTCTATACAAGCTTGGCACATCCATATAAAACTGTTACTTCTCTTGTGAAATCTTAAGGTATCAGAAGCATTCCAATGGGATCTAGACAAGTGGTTCTGACCCCAGCAGACTCATCACCTTTTTTTTTTTTTTTTTTTAAGACAGCTTTATTGAGTAGCGCCTGGGTGGCTCAGTCAGTTAAGCTTCCGATTTCGCCTCAGGTCATGATCGAGAGCTCTGGTCAGACTGCCCTGACAGCTCAGAGCCTGGAGCCTGCTTCAGATTCTGTGTCTCCCTTTCTCTACCCATCCCCTGCTCACGCTCTGTCTCTCTCTCAAAAATAAATATGAAATTAAAAATTCTAAAGACAGCTTAATTGAGATATAAATCACAGCTTTATTGGTATATACAATTAACCCTTTAAGGTATACGATTTAGTGTTTCTTAGTATATTCACTATATTGTGCATCCATCACCACTATCAAGTTAAAATATTTTTATTATCCCCCAATAGAAAACCTCTGCCCCCTCCCCCCAAAGAAAAAGGAAAAGAAAACCTGTGCCAATTAGCAGCCACTCCTCATCTCTTTTATCCCTTTGAGCCCTAGGCAATCATTAATCTTTTTGTCTCTATGCATTTGCCTATTCTAAACTGTTCATAAATGGCCATACAATATATAGTCCTTTTTGGGGGGGCTTCTTTGACTTCGCACAATGTTTTCAAGGTTCATCCTTGTAGCAGCATCTATCAGTACCTAGTTCATTTTTATGTATAAGTAATGTCCTATTGTATGGATACACCTCATTTGTTTCCGTTCATTAGTAGATGAACATTTGAGTTGCTTCCACTTTTTGGATATTAGGAATAACACTTCTGTAAACATTCATGTATACTTTTGTGGGGGTGGATGTATTTTTTTATTTTCTTGGATAACTGCATTAGGAGTGGGACTGATTATATCCATTCTACTGGGCATGAAGTGGATTCTCACTGTGGTATTGATACGCATTTCCCTGATTGAGCATCTTTTTCATTGTGCTTATTTGTCCATTTGTCCATGACTTGTGAGATCGCGACCTGTGCCAAGATCAAAATTTGGACACTTTATTAATAACTTAATAATTATCAAATTTATTAAGCATACATTGACTTATTACAGGTTTATTGAGATATAATTCCCATACATAAATTCGTCCAAAGTGCACAATTCAGTGGCTTTCAGTATGTTTACAAAGCTGAGCAACCATCACTGCTATGTAATTCCAAATGTTTTCATCAGGCCAACAAGAAACCCCATGCTCTTTCTCCTAGCACCTAGCAACCACTAATTGACTTTCTGTCTATATAGAATTACCTGTTCTGGACATTTCATATAAATATGATCATACGATGTATAGTCTTTTGTGTCTGAGTTCTTTCACTGAGGATAATGTTTTTAAGGTTTATCCATGTTGTTGAAGCATTCATTTATCAGTACCGCATTCCTTCTTATGGCTGAAGAATGTTCCGTTGTGTGAGTTTCCATATTTTGTTTAGCCATTCTTCAGTTGATGGACATTTTATTTGAGTTTCAACTTTTTGTTTATTATGAATAGAGCTACTGTGAACTTGCAATTCACATACAAGTTATGTTTGGATGTATGTTTGCATTTGTCTTGAGTAGATAGGTAGGAGTAGGTTTCTGGGTAACATAACTCTCTGTTTAACTTTTTGAGAAGCTGTCAGACTGTTATCCTAAGCAGCTGTACCATTTTAATTCCCACCAACTGGAAACTGGGTTCCAGTTTCTCCACATCCTCACAACACATGTTATTGTCCGTTTTTTATATTGGCAACACTTGTGAGTATGAAGTGGCATCTCACTGTGGTTTTGATTAGAATTTCCCTAATGACAATGATGTCGATCATCTTTTCATGTGCTTGTTGGCCGTCTGGGTGTCTTCTTTGGAGAAATGTGTATTCAGATCCTTTGCCTGTTTTTAAAAATTACATATTTATTTTTGAGAAAGAGAGGGAGAGTGAGGGGCAGAGAGAGAGAGAGAGAGAGAGAGAGAGAGAGAGATTGATTCCAAAGCAGGCTCTCAGCTGTCAGCGCAAAGCCTGACACGGTTTGAACTCACGAACCATGAGATTATGACCAGAATTGAAGTTGGACGCTTAACCAGCTGAGCCACCCAGGTGCCCCTATCTTTTGCCTATTTTTAAAATTTGGATTGTTTTGCTTTTGAGTTGTAAGACTTTAATATCTTCTGTATACAAATCATTTATTAGGTGTATGCTTTGTAAGTATTCTTTCCCATTTGGTGGGTTGTCATTTCACTTTCTTAAGGGTGAATAACTCTTATTTCAATAAAGGAAGCATCTATTATAGATTAAATGGATGTTCCCTTTACTCCTTAAGGCCTATTTTCCATATTCCCAGAACAGTCATGATCACAGCTTTAGTAGGTATCTTGCCAGGGCATTTTAATATTTTTACTTCCAGAATTTTTGTATGTCTAAAAAATTTCCCCAAGTGGTATCATGGTGTATATGTCTGACTTAGTTCTTTTAAATACACACATTCATCCTTCCCCTACAGACCTCTAGGAAGGTGCTTTCCATCTTGTCTTCACAGGACATCCAAGGCCACCCAGGCCCCAGTGTACTCAGAGGGTCTAGTATGGGAAACATGCAGTATGGTGGCAAGGCAGCCTCAGGAGGCCTGTTCCTGTAGGTGAAGAACTCATAATGACCAGGAGTGACATCTGGGACATGGCCCTCTTGAGCAGCTAGCTCCTCCACATCACTATTGAATCCTGTGGATGTAGCAGGTTTCTAGGGTCTTGGTCTTGGCTTTAAAGTAAACTATTCTGATGTTTTATTATTAGGTGTGATATTTACCTTGGTTCCTTATATCCTTAATTGTTAAGAATTTTCATCAGGAATTGGAGTTTTCCTTAAAGTACTTTCAGAATTTATTAATATAGGTTAAAGGGGTCTACTTTTTTTTTTTTTTTTTTTTTTTTTTTTTTTTTTTAAGTAGGTTTTATGCCCAGTGTGGAGCCCAATGCAGGGACTGAACCCATGACCCCAAGATCAAGACCTGAGCTGAGATTGAGTCAGTCGCTTAACCAGCTGAGCCACTCAGGCACACCAAAGGGGTCTACCACTTTAATTGAGAGCATTTTGATCATGAATCTGGGTGAGATTTCCACAAATTACTTTCTTAATTTATTGAGATAGGGTGTAGAGGACTTCTACTTTTATCTGAAAATATGGGGAATTGTATCAATTGACATTCTAATGTATCCCAGTCCTTGCATTCCTAGGATAAATCCAAGTTGCCGTTTTGGTAACTTTCTACCGTTTCTTAGTTAAATCCCCTTCTCATGACTGATAATGCTTATATGTGCTTTTTTTTTTTTTAATGTATATTTATTTTTGAGAGAGAGAGCGCGAGCAGGAGAGGGGCAGAGAGAGAGGGAGACATAGAATCTGAAGGAGGCTCCAGGCTCTGAGCTGTTAGCACAGAGCCCAACACGGAGCTCGAACCCACAAACCACGAGATCGTGACCTGAGTCAAAGTCGGACGCTCAACCGACTGAGCAACCCAGGCGCCCCTTGTGTGACTTTTTTTTTTATGATCACTCTCACCAAAGTGTGTCTGTTTTGTCAGGCTTTTCAAATAACAGACTGGCGGCATTTCAAATAAGAACATAGGGCTCGAACTCACAAACCGCGAGATCATGACCTGAGCTAAAGTTGGACACTTAACCAACTAAACCACCCAGGTGCCCCACCAACTTTTTTTTTTTTTTTTTTTTTTTAAGTTTATTTTGAGAGAGGGAGAGAGAGAAAATCCCAAGCAGGCTCTGTGCTGTCAGCCTGATGCAGGGCTTGATCCCACAAACTGTGAGACCGTGACCTGAGCCAAAACCAAGAGTGGGACGCTCAACCAACTGAGCTGTGCAGGCACCCCACAAGGCCAACACTTTCTGAGGAACTGTTAGCTGCATCCTCATTTGCCACATGTTTTGAGATACACCAGTTCCATTGTTTAGTTTGGTGCTAGGTGTTTCCTAATTTGTTGAGATTTCTCTTTAATCTGTGAATTACTGAGAAATAGGTTTTCATTTTTCCAAAAAAAATAGAGGTTTGTTTTACTTACTGTTTTTCTTTCTTTTTTTAAGTTTCTTACTTATTTTGAGAGAGAGAGAGAGAAAGAAAGAAAACATGAGTGGGGGAGGGGCAGAGAGAGTGGGAGAGACAGAGAATCCCAAGCAGGCTCTGCTCTGTCAGCACAGAGCCTGATGCTGTGCTGGAACTCATGAACTGTGAGATCATGACCTGAGCCAAAATCACGAGTTGGATGCTTAACCCACTGAGCCACTTAGCCACTCCACTTACTGTTTTTCTTATGTTTGGTTTTCTTTCTGCTACTCGTTTTTAACATGACCACATTTGTAGTCAAGAGGCTATGGTCCGTGTCATACTGTGGTGTGGCTTTGGTTGAACTTGTTCTTTGGCCTGGTATTGTCAGTGTTAGCAAATGTTCCACTTGCACCTGGAAAGCATTTGTTAGGCTCTAATTATTGACTCATGGCTCTTCATCCAGTTGTTACTGCTGCATTTTATATGATACTGGTGCATATAATATGGTCATTGCTAGATTTGATTTATATATTTTTTGAAGTTTATTTATTTTGAGAGCACATAAGTATGAGCGGGGAAGGGGCAGAGAGAGAGAGAGAGAGAGAGAGAGAGAGAGAGAGAGAGAGAGAGAGAGATATGGGGGGAGAATCCCAAACAGGCTCTGTGCTGTCAGCCTGGAGCGTAACCTGGGGCTTGAACCCATGAACCATGAGTTCATGACCTGAGTCAAAATCAAGAGTTGGATGCTTAACTGAATGAGCCACCCAGGAGCCCCTGGATTTGATTTAAATCCATGTTCATCATTTCCTTTTCTTTGCATTTCTTCCTTCTGGGTTTTGTTTTGGGTTTGTTTGTTTGTTTGTTTTTGTTTTTTTGTGAGTTTTTTTGGTGAAGAAAACAACTTTTTCTAATTCTTCTGGCTAATGTCCTTGGAGATAAATTTTTGTTGTTTTTCTGAAGCTCTCTTTGTCTTACCCTTACTTTTTTTTTTTTTTTTTTAAATGTTTATTTTTGAGAAAGAGAAAGAGCATGAGTTGGGGGGGAGCAGAGAGAGAGAAGCAGGCTCCAGAACCTGACATGGGGTGCAAACTCATGGACTGTGACCTGAGCCGAAGTCATACGCTTAACTGACTGAGCCACCCAGATGCCCCTTCTCACCCTCACTCTTGATTAATAGTGTATCTGAGAGGTTTTCCCCCTCAGCACTTTTTTTTTTTCCAGAGCAGAAAAAGATGGTTTTATGAAAGCACAGGGACAGGGTCCGTGGGTGGAAAGAGCTGCCTCTCCCTCAGCACTTTTGAAGTAGGCTTCCATTACTTTCAGGTTTCTATTTTTCTCTTAAGTGGTCTGTCACGATACTTTTTACTCCTTCACCAGTGTTCTCTCTTCTTTCTGCTGGTCTTTAAGACTATCTTCTTAGGTATAGATTGCTCTCTATTTATGCTTGAGACTCTATGTTTTTTGAGTCTGAGATGCCTACAAGTGGAATTGCTGGGTAGTGGAATATGCCCATTTTATATTTGGATGGTTGCTGCATATGGTTTTTATTCTCACAGCTTGTTTTATTTTTACTCATATGAAAAGTGCATATTTTGTGGGTTTTTTTAAAAATTTTTTTTTAGAGAGAGTGAACATGTGAATGAGGACGGGGCAGAGAGAGAAGGAGAGAGACTTTTTTTTTTTTTTTAGGAGAGAGACATTCTTAAACAGTCTCCTTGCTGAGTCCCACAACCCTGAGATCATGACCTGAGCCGAAATCAAGAGTCAGATGTGTAACTGAGTCACTCAGGCACCCCTACATATTTTGTGTTCTTAAAGTTGCAATTTATAATTGTCTCAGTGATGGTGAGAATGAGCAGATACTCCTGTGTTCAGGATATTTGAATTTTCTCTCCATGAAGTGCCTTTTTGTATCTCCTTCCCCCCTTTTTTTGTTCTGTTCTGTAAGAATTCTTTATAGATCTTGGGCATTATTCCTTTGCCTCTTTTGTATTTTATAATATTGTTTCTCCATTTGCCACTTGTGTTTTGACTCTTACTGTGTTTTTGTTGGTGTGGAAATTTCAAACGTTGATACCACATTTGTTCATCTTTATCTGTATGGTTTTCCTTTTTTTTTTTTAGGTTTATTTATGACGGGGGGGGGGGCGCCATAAAGAGAGAGGGAGGGAGAACGAATATGAGCTGAGGAGGGGCAGAGAGAGAGGGAGAGAGAGAAGCCCGAGCAGGCTGTCAGGGCACAGAATCCAACACAGGGTTTGGACTCATGAACTGTACAATCATGACCTGAGCAGAAATCGAGTTAGATGCTTCACTGACTGAGCCACCCAGGTGCCCCGGTTTTTTGCTTGTTGATCATGAAGGTGTCCTACATGATTTAAACTTTGATATTACGTTGGGATCTTTCTCCATTTAGAATATTTAAAAAAATATTTCTTTCTGAGGTAAGGATCTTATTTCATTTTGCTTACAAAAAATGAGGAGTCATTTGTCTTGATATCATGCAAAGGGTTGGGAGGGTGGTTAGAGGACAATCAGTAATGGTGGAGACACTGGTAGCCACTTACAGAATGGCATCCATTTCCCATGTCAGAGCTAGACTCAGACATGACCTAGTCCTCACAATAACGGTGAGGGGTGGTCATTCACAGCTCCAGGACTTTCAGAACTTCCAGGTCATGGAGTGGAAGCAGAACTCGACCACAAAGCCGGGATGAAAACTGCTCATTCAGCACTGTCATAAGCACATTGTGAAGTCGGGGCTTTGAAAATGTGTCCTGATTGTTGATATGGGTAGTGGGTGGTAGAATAAGCACACAGTAGCCAAGGTGGTGTTCCAGTGAGCAGTGACACCCGGCCTCTCATCTCCCACATCTCACTTTCATTCTTTTGGTAATATTCATCTCCATTACCCTTCTTCCTGCTTCTTCTCTAGGAAGATGAAATGCCGTATGGCTCTTTTAACCTGTTCTTGCCTCCATCCCTGAAGTCTCACTTTACCTTCCCCTTATACAGATATTAATTTGAAAAAGTAAAAATACACAGCGCAGAATGTAAATTGGTGCAACCACTGTGGAAAACAGTGGGGGAGCTTCCTCGAAAAAATTAAAAATAAAATACCATATTATCTAGTAATTCCACTCCTGGGTATTTACCCCCAAAAAGAAAATAAAACACTAATTCAAAAAGATATATGCCCCCCTGTTTATTGCAGCATTATTTACAATAGCCAAAATATGGAAGCAACCCA
The DNA here is from genome assembly GCF_018350195.1 of Panthera tigris. Classification (NCBI taxonomy): domain Eukaryota; kingdom Metazoa; phylum Chordata; class Mammalia; order Carnivora; family Felidae; genus Panthera; species Panthera tigris. The sequence continues at coordinate 436,604 of NC_056674.1, forward strand.
AGTGTCTATCAATAGATGAATGGATAGAGATTGTGCTATGTACATATGATGGAATATTACTCAGTCATAAAAAAGTGAGATTTTGCCATTTGCGATAACACGGATGGATCTAGAGGCTATTATGCTAAGTGAAATAAGTCAAGCAGAGAAAGACATACCATATGATTTCATTTATATGGGGAATCAAACAAACCCAAATGAACAAACATATAAAAAGTCGAATCAAACTGAGATCAGACTGATGGTTGCCAGAAGGGAGGGATGTGGGGATGGGCAAAATGGTGAAGGGGAGTGTGAGGTATAGGCTTTTAGTTACGGAGTGAACAAGTCATGGGATTAAAGGTACAGTACAGGGAATATAGTCGATGGTACTGTAATGGTGTTATATGGTAACAGATGGTAGCCACTTGTACTGAGCATAGCATAACCTGTAGACTTGTCAAGTCACTGTGTTGTACATCTGAAACCAATGTAACATAGTGTGTCATCTTTATTTCAATAAAAAAATAAGCCGGGCAAAATTAATAACAAAATAAAAATATGGGTTCACATACCTGGCCTGTCATCATTTTTTATTCCCTTTCAGATATAACTTTATGTACTTAAGTCTTTTTCATTCTTTACTTTTCAGCCTGGGAAATGAGATTGAAAATGACACCTCAGAATATTCCTGAGGAAGAACTATCCTGTGACGTGGAAATGGAAGGATTTGCAAGAGAGGGTTCCCATCTTTCCATTCTAGGTAATAATCGGGACTGTAAGAACTGGGAGGGACATTTGAGGCAGTCAGCTTTAACTCAGGAGAAACCAGGGACTCAGGAAATAATTTGTGAATATTCTGGACTTGGGGAGCGTTTGAGTGCAAGTTCAGACCTTCTGCCATCTAAGAGAGTTCCTACAAATGGTTTTCATATACGTGACTCAGATGTTAAAAGTTTGGATTGCGACCCAGCTTTACACAGTTGTGCAAAAAATTATGTAGCTAAGAGAACTAGTGACAGTGATGCTTGTGGAAGAGCCTTCGACCATTCTGGCGAGGTTTTTCAACTCGGAAGAGATCAAACAAGAGAGAAACCCTATAAATACCCTGAAAGTGTTAAATCTTTCAATCATTTTACTCCTCTTGGTGAACCAAGAGTACGGAAAAAGGGGAAGAAACTGTATGAAGGTAAGGATTTGGGGGACATCTTTACCCTGAGTTCATCTCTTAATGAAAACAGGAGGAGTCACCTTGGAGAGAAACTGTATAAATGCAGTGAATGTGGCAAATGCTTCAAACGGAACTCTTCTCTTGTTTTGCATCACCGAACTCACACTGGAGAGAAACCTTATACCTGTACTGAATGTGGAAAATCATTCTCCAAAAACTACAACCTGATCGTGCATCAAAGAATCCATACAGGAGAGAAGCCCTATAAATGCAATAAATGTGGGAAAGCCTTCAGTGATGGGTCAGCTCTCACACAACACCAGAGAATTCACACTGGGGAAAAACCTTATGAGTGTCTAGAATGTGGGAAAACCTTCAACCGAAATTCATCACTGATTTTGCATCAAAGAACTCATACAGGGGAAAAACCATATAGATGTAATGAGTGTGGGAAACCTTTCACTGACATCTCCCACCTCACCGTGCATCTCAGAATCCACACTGGGGAGAAGCCCTATGAATGTAGCAAATGCGGAAAGGCTTTCCGGGATGGCTCATACCTTACCCAGCACGAGAGGACTCACACTGGAGAGAAGCCCTTTGAATGTGTGGAGTGCGGGAAGTCCTTCAACCGAAACTCTCACCTCATTGTGCATCAAAAAATTCACTCTGGGGAGAAACCCTATGAATGTAAAGAGTGTGGGAAAACTTTCATTGAGAGTGCTTACCTCATCAGGCACCAGAGGATTCATACTGGTGAGAAGCCCTATGGCTGTAACCAGTGTCAGAAACTTTTCAGGAACATTGCTGGCCTCATCCGGCACCAGAGGACTCATACTGGTGAGAAGCCCTACGAGTGTAATCAGTGTGGTAAAGCTTTCAGGGACAGTTCCTGTCTGACCAAGCACCAGAGAATTCACACAAAGGAGACCCCATACCAGTGTCCTGAATGTGGAAAGTCCTTCAAGCAGAACTCTCACTTGGCGGTACATCAGAGACTCCACAGCAGGGAGGGTCCCAGCCAGTGTCCTCAGTGTGGGAAAACGTTCAGAAGGAGCTCGTCCCTCATCCGACATCAAAGAAAACACTCTGGAGAGCAGCCCATGGAAACATAATGATTGTGGGCCACACTCATCTACTGACTGGCTCTCAAGAAGCTGTGTGAAGGAGGAATGTCTTCAGAGGTGACTTTTCCCTGTCAGACAATAATGTTTTAAGCTATTCAGTGAACTGATGAATGTGAGGCATTCCTTAGCCATACTATCAAATCTATACATTGAGGAACTCCTGGAGAAAACACAGGGGAGTAGTAAATGTAGAAGAGGCTTCAGGAATGATGCAGCTAGTACCAAACATAGTAGCACACACACTGGAATAAAATCTGTGGATGTCAAGAAGGTACTCTGAAGATGCGTCAGAGTGCTTAAACAAGAAAGAACCCATGGATGTGTTCAGTGTGTAATCAGTCTGTGGAATACTTTAATGAGGAACATCTGCCCCGTACATAAGCAAACTTTTATTAGGATCAAGTGGAAGTAGTGGCAGGAGCTCTTACCGTCTACTCTGTATCAACAAAGACATCCTGGTGGTAGACCCCACAACACTCCACCCCACGGCAACCACAGAATCGCAGTTAGATTTTGCTGTTTGTACGTATTTCTATGTTACAGCCTTGTCAGATGTGCAGGATTTATTTCAGAAGGGGCAAGTAGGTGAGGACGTTGCTTGTGAATGAACAATGAAATTCTCCCTTTTAATACTGGAGCGGGCTTGTACTGAGATGGAAAGGGTTGCTGCTGAGAAATGTGATGCGTTGCTTTAGTTGTGGAAATAAAAATAGAACGAGTTCTTACATTTCTGTTATCACTCCCCATTGTTCATCTAGTACACTACTAATTTGTTCCATGCAGTCATGCCGAACCATGATTATAAAGGTTTTGTTACCATGTTGAAAATGCTTATAATATGGAAGGCAACAACAACAATAAAAAAAGCATAAAATAGAAGGCTTGCTGTTACTACAGCCATGTAAAGATATGTGCACATACGGATGTAGATTGGAAATTTGTCATAGAGAAATAAACATGGCTTTCTTAGGGGCCTCCATTCATGTCTGATTTTTTCTATAGTAAAATATACATTGTTGCTATAATATTTTGATAAGGAATAAAAAGAGAAAGCCAAAAGGCAAATTTTGGGTTTCTTTGGACTTTTTTTTTTTTTTTTTTTTTTTAATGAAAAGGGGCTAGTTCAGTGTCACAGGGCAGCTATAAGTATGGATGAAAGGCATCCAGGAAGAAGTTTCTCTCAAGTCAGGGCATCCCATGACCCAAGGCATAAGAATAATTTCCTTTTTTGGAGACCTGGAGGTGAGGAGAGAACAGGGCTGAGAAAATAGGGAGTGGGAGGCTGTTGAGAGGTCTAGGATGATCTGGGAACATCCCTCCTGAGGAAATACAGTGCTGGCCAGGGGAGAGCTGCCCAGGCTGGTTGGCAGGTCTGCAGAGCCCTGGGGGTGGCTCCCCTTGAGAGTCACTGAGTGAAGGCTGTGAGATAATAAGTTTATGTTGTTTTAAGCTGCTGAGTTTGGGGTAATCTGTTACGGAAACAATAGAAAACTAACACGCATTATAGAAAATACTTGCCTGCCCTTTCCCTCTCTTCCTTGCGCTCCTTTCTGATACTCCAGCAGGGCCATTGCCAATTTACACCACTCTTTCTTACAAGTTAGGAAAAGAGCCCCGTTGGGGCAGTGGGGGAGGAAGACGCTTGCTTCAGAGCTATTACAACTGGGTGCTGGGCTGCATCTGTGGCAGGGCTAAGCGCCAAGACCGTGAGGCTCAGAGACTGAGGAGCCTGGTGCATCACCCCTTACAAGCCCTGCCTGACTCCTGGACAGTATGACTAGGTTTAACCATATGTCCAGACCCAAGACCTCCCCCATCCTCCCACAGGCTGGGTTGCAATTCTTCCTTAACAAACAATCAGGAACTCCTGTTGGAAGGCTAAATTATGGCCTCCCAAATGTGTCTACATCCTAATCCGTGGGGCCTTTGATTGTTAGTGTAGATGCAAAGGGAATTTGAGGGAGTGATGAAGATCTTAAGATGTGGAGATGATGCTGGGTTATCTGGTGGGGGCGGTGTCATCACAGGGTCCTCAATAGGTCAAAGTCAGAGGAGAGGTGATGATGGAGCCAGAAGTTAGACCAATGCATTTGAAGATGGAAGAGATGTCATGAGCCAAGGAATGGGGACCCTCCTAGAACCTGGCAGAGGCAGGGAAACTGGTTCTCCCTCCACAGCCTCCAGAAGACCCCAGCCCTGCTGACACCTTGTGAACCCAGTGAAAGTGATTTTTGGACTTAAGGCTTCCAGAACTGTAAGAGAGTATATGTGTGTATTTTTAAGGCACAAAGCTTGTGTTAACTTGCTACAGCAGCCATAGGAAATTAACACACTCCCATTCTAGTTCTTACAGACCTTTAACCTTCCCAGCTCCTGTTTGGTGAGGTATTCAATGTGTGTTTCTTTCTCAGCAAGTTAATAAACACAACTTGAAAAACAAAATCCTCTGCTGGTCTCTGTCTGCTTTGAGAGTAGGCACGGCCTACTCAGCCAGGTGCCGCTTGGGAATCCACACAGCCCTTATTGCCAGAGCTAGTCTAGTAAATTAAGTCCTATTAATGAACAGCCATTAGTGAAAGGAAATTTCAGAAAAATTAAGGAACAGATGCCCTTTACCTCTACTTAACACCTCCCACACCCTAGGTTGGTGAGAGGAACACACCTTTCAGCATCCTGGAAGAAGTCTATAGCCTAAGAATGTGTGTGGAAGGTCCAGATGTGCTGTCTAATCCCATATGAGACAGGATGTTCATGATGGTTGCCACCGTATTTCTAGTTTCATTAATCCGCAGCCCTCTTTGTATTCATCAATGTGTAATATCTCAAAGAAAAGAAAGGGGGCCTGGAATTTTATAGAGTCAGATAAAGAACGGAGTCATCCATGAGTCTTACGGGAGACATGAGGAAGGATCGAGTAACTGAGGAAGAGTGGAGCCCCTGTCTTCCTGGGTCTTAATCTTGGAATATGTGAGAGCAAGTTGGTCCTTTGTGTGGTTAGCCATTTCTTGGAACAGAGGGATGAGGGAATTTCTCCAGGAGAACAGATCTCAAATAAAATTCAACTTCTCTTAATCCTCAGGCTGCAATAACAAACTACCATAGACTGAATGGCTTAAATAACAAACACTTCTTTCTCACAGTTCTGGATACTGGGAAGCACACAGCCAAGGCACCGGCAGGTTTGGTGTCTAGTGAGAACCTGCCTCCTTGTTCACAGATTGGTTGTCTTCTCACTGTCCTTACGTAGTAGAAAGGGTGAGGGAGCTCTCAGGGGTCTCTTTTATAAAGGCATTAATCCTTTTCATGTGGGCTCTACCCTCAGATCTAATCACCCCCAAAGGCCACCACCTCCAAGTACCATTATTTGGGGCTTAGGAGTTCAGCATAGATTTGGGCAAGACACATTCAGTCTCTAACATGTAGGTTTTCATTTCTCTTGGATAAATACCTAGGAGCGCAATTGCTGGGTCATGTGGTAAGTCTGTGTTGAACTTTGTACGAAACTGCAAAGTTCTTTCCAAAGTGGTGGTACCATTTTGCTCTCCCACCAGCAACAAGGGAGATTTCCTGTTGATCTACATCCTTGCCACCACTTGAAATGTCAATTTTTTTTTTTTTTTTTTTTTGTCATTCTGAATTTCAACCTTAAAGCAGTACTTCTAATGGTTTCTTGTATGAGTCAGCTTAAGGTAAGTTATGCTACAGTAACAAGCGACAGCAAAAGGGCTCCTAACGCCAGTGTTCTACTTCATTTTGCCTTCGCTTGGCCAGGGAGCAGCCTCTCTGGGGCATTGCTGGCCTCCTGGCAGAGGGAAGGGAGGACCAGTGGATCCATCCAGAGGCTCTGAAAGCTTCTGCTCAGAAATAGCACCTGCACTTCCACTCACCTTTTCTTGTCAAAGCAAGTCCACAACAAGCCTGAAATCACTGGGACAGGGATAGATAATCCTCACTGGGGGAGAGGAAGCAAGTACCTTCAACCATAATCAGGTTATCTCCTTTGTCTTCCATCATTTCTTTGGTCTGGCAATGGTTTTTTTGCTTTTGTTTTTTAAGTTCATTTTGAGAGAGGGGGAGAGAGAGAGAGAGAGAGAGAGAGAGAGAGAGAGAGAATCCCAAACAAGCTCCACGCTGTCTGCGGGGCTCGAACTCACGAACCATGAGATGACCTGAGCCAAAATCGAGTGAGACATTTAACCCACTGAGCCACCCAGGTGCCTTGGCCTGGCAGTGTTTTAATTGACAGCTTCTGTCACCTCCCTAGCCCCTTCTCTGATACCCACCTTGGTCACACTGTTCCAGTCTCAAGGCCTCCCTGCGATTCCTCAAATGCCAGTCATGTTATCTCAGGACCTCTGAAATCACTTTCTGCTGTGGGATCCTCTCCCCCCAATACATTTGGGCTCACTTCCTCACTTGCAATTCATTATACATCACCTTTTCAGTGAGCCCTTTCCTGATTTCTCTATTTAAAATTGCAACGGTCCCTGCCCAACACACATTCCCCATCCTGTTTCCTTGCTTTATTGATACATGATGCATTGTATGTGTTTATCTCCCCTACTGGACTGTACACATCTTGTTTCTGCTGTATCCTGGCCCTTAGAATCGTGCAGAAAGTGCCCAAGAAATGTTTGTTGAACTAAGATGGAGGTGAACCAGTGCTAGTGAACAGTGGGCACCCATATCTTGAGTGCATATCTTTGTTGTTTTCTGATTCTAACAATTCTACTCAGAATGTACAGAAAAATGTGAGATTAAGAAATTGCGTCCAGAATCTCTCATGTCGTTGGCAATCATTTTAATACATTGGAATATGTCTTCCAGTTCATTTGAATCGGCAAACATTTGATGAGTATCTCAGATGTTGGCACGTTGATCCCCTGCGGAGTATAGTTGGGAATACAACAGTGTGTCCAGCCTCATGGAGCAGTCCAGCTAGAAAGCAAGATGGCCGTTTATTTATCAAACAATCGTGAAAACATCAATGTGAGCTGTAATAGGGAAAAGAACGAAAATAATAGCAGGAAGCTGTAAGAGGAGGAGAGACTAACCTGGGGGTAGGGAAGGAAGACTGCTGCACACAGGGACTGGTACAGTACGTGATGATGCAGGAGGGGATGTGGGGCATCAGAGAGAAAGAGATGAGGAGAGCGGGCAGGGTGAGGTAGGCCAGAGCCTTGTAGACTTCTCATTATGTTAGGTGAGCACTAGGGATGGTGGCCAAAGAAGCAATTGATTGTGGGAAAAACAAAGGAGGCAGCCAGATGAAGAAATGGCCTAGGAGGGAGGAGGGAAGCCAGGGTGGGTGATGTTACGGACCAAGAGAGAACAGATTTAGGGAGGAGAGACTCCACCCATCGAATACCAGAGAGGGGCAATAAAGCCATAGGTGGAAACCCTTCATGGGCAATGGTTAGAGAAATGGATTCACTGGAGAAGAGGTGGGTATGGGGTGCAAGGCTGCCTTTGCCAAATAAAAAAATCCACATTTACAAGAGCAACACTAAGACCCTGAGAGATAAAGAGGTTGAGAGTATGCATAAGCAAGTCCCTGGAGAAAAAATAGCAAATACAAAAGTATACGGATGTCTGGGCTTAGTGTGACCAAAGGAATTCAGCTGAATCAGTAGCCATTTCTGGTAAAATAGATTAAACAATTTTTAAAAAATTTTTAAAGTTTATTTATTTATTTTTAGAGAGACAGAGTGGGGGAGGGGCAGAGGGAGAAGGAGACAGAGAATTCCAAGCAGGCTCTAAACTGCCAGTGCAGTGCCCAACATGGGGCTTGATCCCACGAACCAAGAGTTGGATGCTTAACGGAGTGAACCACCCAGGGGCCCCTAGATTAAACAATTTTTAAGTTAAACAATTAAGTGTGTGTTTCAGTGGTTTTTAACATTTTCACCAGGTTGTGCACCCATAACCATTCTTTTTTTTTTTTTTTTAAAAAGCATTTTTTTTTTTTAACGTTTATTCATCTTTGAGACAGAGAGAGACAGAGCATGAATGGGGGAAGGTCAGAGAGAGAGGGAGACACAGAATCTGAAACAGGCTCCAGGCTCTGAGCTGTCAGCACAGAGCCCGACACGGGGCTCGAACTCACGGACTGCGAGATCATGACCTGAGCCGAAGTTGGACACCCAACCGACTGAGCCACCCAGGCGCCCCTCTTTTTTTTTTTTTTTAATGTTTATTTATTTTTTTTAATTTTTTTTTCAACATTTATTTTATTTTGGGGACAGAGAGAGACAGAGCATGAACGGGGGAGGCACAGAGAGAGAGGGAGACACAGAATCGGAAACAGGCTCCAGGCTCTGAGCTGTCAGCACAGAGCCCGACACGGGGCTCGAACTCACGGACTGCGAGATCATGACCTGAGCCGAAGTCGGACACCCAACCGACTGAGCCACCCAGGCGCCCCTCTTTTTTTTTTTTTTTAATGTTTATTTTTTTTTTTTAATTTTTTTTTTCAACATTTATTTTATTTTGGGGACAGAGAGAGACAGAGCATGAACGGGGGAGGCACAGAGAGAGAGGGAGACACAGAATCGGAAACAGGCTCCAGGCTCCGAGCCATCAGCCCAGAGCCCGACGCGGGGCTCGAACTCACGGACCGTGAGATCGTGACCTGGCTGAAGTCGGACGCTTAACCGACTGCGCCACCCAGGCGCCCCTAATGTTTATTTATTTTTGAGAGAGAGAGATAAGAGTGTGAGCAAGCAAGGGGCAGAGAGAGAGGGAGATACAGAATCTAAGGCACGCTCCAAGCTCTGAGCTGTCAGCATAGAGCCCAATGCGGGGTTTGAAGTCATGAACTGTGAAATCATGACCTGAGCCAAAGTCAGACACTAAACTGACTGAGCCACCCAGGCACCCCCACCAGTCTTTAATTCCAGTACATTTCATTAGCCTCCTAAAGGAAGCAAATACCAATTAGCAGTCACTTTTCATTTCTTCCTTCTCCCAGTCCCTGGCAGCCACTAATCTAGCCACAGATTTAACTGCTCTGGACATTTCATAGAAATAGAATCATACAATAGTGGTCCATTTTGACTAGCTTATTTCATTTAGCATTATATTGTCAATGTTCATCAATGTTGCAGCATGGGTCAGTACTTCACTCCTTACATGACTGAATAATAATCCATTGTGTGGATATGCCAACTTTTTTTATCCATTCATTCGTCAATGGACATTTGGATTGTTTCCACTTTTTGGCTATTATGAATAATGCTGCTATGATCCTTCACGTACAAGTTTTTAGTGGATATATGCTTTCAACACTCTTGAGATACTTTGCATTTATTTTTTTAATTATTTTTAGAGCACACATAAGCTGGGGAGAGGAATGGGGCGGGGGGAGGGAGAGAGAGAGAGAGAGAGCGAGCATCTCAAGCAGGCTCCACGTTCGGCGTGGAGCGCATTGAGGGGCTTGATCCAACAACCCTGGGATCATGACCTGTGCCGAAATCAAGAGTAGGAGCTCAACCCCGAGCCACCCAGGCGCCCCTTGAGTAGATACTTTCGAGTGGAACTGCTGGGTTACATGGTGGTAACTCTCTGTTCAAGCTTTTGAGGGATTGCCAAATTTGTTCACAACAATTGTACCATTTTACATTCCCACCAACAGTGTATAAGCATTCTGATTTCTCCACATCCTTATCGACACGTGTTACTGTGTCTTTGGGTTACAGATATCCTAGTGCGTAAGAAGTAATATCTCCTGGTTTTGCAAACATTTTTAAATAGTTAAAATCCAGTGATCATATCTCACTATACAATCAGGAGTCAGCAAACTTTTCTGTAAAGACAGTATTTTAGGCTTTGCACACTATATGGTCTCTGCTACAACTACTAGACTCAACTGTTGTAGTGTGAAAGCGGCCACAATTTGTAAGCAAATGGGCATGGTCGCATTCCAATATATTTTTATTTATGGACTATGAAACTTGAATTTCATATAATTTTCACGTGTCACGAATACCATTCTTTTGATTTTTTTTTTTTTTACAACATCCAAAAATGTAAAAGCCATCCTTAACTCTTGGACCATACAAAAACAGGTGGATTTACTGTAGTTTGACGACCCCCTACTATCCACAAAAATCAGTTCATGAGGATTGTAGCTCTAAATGTGAAAGGCAAAACGATATCGTGCAGATGAAAATACAAAGCATCTTTGTGATCTTGGCATAGACAAACGTTTCTTAACTAAACCAAGGAAAATTGATAAGGCTGGCTATGTTAAAATTCAGAACTGTGTTCATTAGAAAGTATTATGTAAGTGTATTATGTAAGTGGAAAGGCAAGCGACGGAGTGGGAGAAGGTAATTGTCGCTCATAGACGCAACAAAGGACTGATATCCAAAAGTTATAAAGAACTCGGCATCTCAATAAGAAAGCAAATGCAGTGGAAAAATGGGCAAATTACTTGACCAGTCCCCCTCACGAACGCCCGAGCCCATCCGCCCCGAGGCCTCGCTGGAGAAGCCTCATCCGGGAATCTGGCGCGCGCGCACGCACACAAAACGAGCGGCGCGCGCCGCCGGAGGTGAGTTCCCTTCTGGCGGTTTCTCCGGCTTCCGGTGAGTCCCAGATAGAGGAGCGGCCGGTCACAGCGGCCCAGCTCCGAGTGGGGGGGCGGCTGGGGGGTCCGGAGTGGGACCCCCCACCCCCCCCGCTCCGCCGTTTGCTGGCCCCGTGCGGTGCAGACCCTCGTTGTCTTCGCTCGGCCGGTGGGCACGGACCCCTCTCTCCTCTTCTCCCACGCGGACTCCCCATCCTGGGGCGCCGGGTGCCTTTTCTCTCCACTCAGGTGCGCGCCTCCTGCTCCCATCCTGCACGGGTGGACGCCCCTTCTCTCCCTCTCCTCTCCCTCCCACAAGGTTTTGGCTCCCACAGCCTTCTGTGTTTCCTGCGTGTTCCTCCTCCCACAGCCCTGGTCCTGCGCCCTCGCCTACCCCCTTCCAAAGACCGATTCGCTTCATCGAGCCTTTGGGGTGCCTGTGAATGTTTCCTTCCTCCCCTTCCCACCGAATTCGCCCTCCCAGGCTTCACCCCCACCCCTAATCCCCTGTCGTGGACTGGGTTGCCCCTCCCCACAGGCCCCTAATGCCCTGAAGCTGTTCCCTACCCCGCGAAGGACAACTCAGACTTCGGGGTCCTCAGCTGAGCCTCTGGTCTCCCCCAAACCCAATCCTTCCAGCCTCTGTAAACGGCGACTCCTTCTTCTGCCTATAATCCTCAACGTCCTCCTTGATGGTTTTCTTTCCCCTGCCCCCATATCATTTCTGCCCCCAAATCCCATGTCTTTACCTGTAAGGTCTTTCCAGAATTCAACCGTTGGGCCACCAGCTTCTCTAACAGGCACCTCCTCCCTGCACCCCTGCCTTCTGCGCTCCCCACTATCTGTTCCTCTTCGGTAGCCACTGGGAGCTCACGTGTCAGATCTTGCCACTTCTGTGCTCCGAGCCTCCCATGGCCCTCTCAGTAGCAGCCAGAATCCTCAGGGGCCCTAGTGCTGGGGCTGCTGGCCCAGTAACTGTTTGCTGGGGCGTTGCAGGTGGTTAGGAGTTTGCATCAGGTCGAAAAATCAGAGTTCTGGCTCCTTCCTTGAGCAGTGTGCTCCTTGAATCTGCTTGGTTTGTCAGTTTTGGACAGTGGGTAGAGATGGGGGCAGTCAGGGATGCCAGTACTAACTCAGAAAACTGACCCAGGTCTATGTGCATCCTGAGTTTGCAGAGCGTTCGATGGAGACATCTTGCAGTTGGCTCTTTGTGTCTTCCCCACTAGAAAGCCAGCTGCACCCGGCAGTGGTCTTCATCTGTCTCATCCACCGCTGATTCATTCCTACCAAGAACAGGGCCTGGCACACAGTAGGTGTTGAGTAAACATTTGCTTAGTGAATGAAAAAGCTGGCCCTCTCCAGAGAGTTGAGATCTCAGAAGGGGTTTGTGACACACCTAGCACTTAACTGTTGTCTTCAGGATGTTGTTGAGCTTTGCCCTTTATAATATCTATAGCTTTGAGCTGTATGGGGTATGGTTTGTGTGTGTGTGTTTGGGTTTGATGTGCTTGGTGTGTGAACTTCTGTAGTGTGCCTCTCTCTCCAGTCTTCCATTTCTTCATGTACCATTTTCGCTCTTGTGCGGTATTCTACCTTGTGAAATGCCACCATTTATTCCCCCCACCCAAGCCCCACCTCTGATGCACAGCTGGGAAGTTTGCAGTTTTTCAGCGGTCCCTACAGTGCTTTAGCGGGCATCTTGAACATGTGTCTTTGTAAATCAGGTAAGGATTTCTCCAGCCTGGGGATTTTCAAGTTATGTTTGACCCAGGCATTAGAAGAAACACATTTACATTCATGACCCACATGCATATGTAAATGGAGCAAAAGTTTGATGAAACAACACTGACTGTGAGGTCCTCTTTTTTTTTTTTTTAATTCTTTTTCTTTAACGTTTATTTATTTTTGAGACAGAGAGAGACAGAGCATGAACAGGGGAGGGGCAGAGAGAGAGGGAGACACAGAATGAAACAGGCTCCAGGCTCTGAGCGGTCAGCACAGAGCCCGACGCGGGGCTTGAACTCACGGACCGCGAGATCATGACCTGAGCCGAAGTCGGCCGTTTAACCGACTGAGCCACCCAGGCGCCCCTGTGAGGTCCTCTTAGATCAAGTTTTGTATTTTTAATTTTTTTTAATTTTAAAAAAAGTTTATTTTTTTAACTTTTTTTTTTTTTTTAACATTTATTTATTTCTGAGAGACAGAGTATTAGTGGGGGAGGAGCAGAGAGAGAGGGAGACACAGAGTCCGAAGCAGGCTCCAGGCTCTGAGCTGTCCGCACAGAGCCCAATGTGGGGCTCGAACTCACGAACCGTGAGATCATGACCTGAGTGGAAGTCGGACGCTCAACCTCTCAACCAGCTGAGCCACCCAGGCACCCCTGTGTTTGTTTATTTTTGAGAGAGCACAAGCCGGGGAGGGACAGAGAGGGGGACAGAGGATCTGAAGTGAGTTCCACACGGACAGCAGTGAGCCTCGTGTGGGTCTTGAACTCATGAACTGCGAGATCATGACCTGAAGTCGGACGCTCAACACACTGAACCACCCAGGCACTCCAGTTTTGAATTTTTAATGTTGATCTACCACAGTGCTTTGCATTTTTTATTTCAACCCAAATTTGTTCTTCAAAGGAGCTGCACCATTTTTTCTGCCTATGAAGACATGTTAATGATATGGAAACTACCCATAATATAATATTTACTGGGAAAAACAAAAAAAAGACCCTGAATTGTATATACACAGTTTGACTCTAACTATATCAAAATGATTCTCTAGGAAGAAAACAGGAAGTAAATGCACCCAGGACTTAATTTTCTTTGTACTTTGTTTTCCAAGTTTTCTGTAATAAGCATGTATTATATTTTGTAGTGATATTTTTAATAGTAAAATATTTAAGTGGATTGGATGCAAGTTTTATATAAGTAGGGTGCTTCCCTGTAGAATCTAAAATACAATTGTAAAGTCTTGGGAATAAAAGGCACAGCATAAGGAATATAGTCCATAATACTGTAATTGCATTGTATGGTGACAGGTGGTTGCTAGACTTGTAGTGAGCATAGCATACTGGATAAATTTGTCCAATCACTATGTTGTACACCTGGGACTAATGTAACATTGTCAGCTACAATAATAAAATAGAATTCTATTTGCCCTGCTTTTATTTACTTGCGAGTTTTCAGAAACTTATTTAGGTCATAGAGCAAAGAGATTAAATAGTTTTCAACTTGAATCAGTTGCCAGCTTTGGGGAGCAGCTGTCTAGGGCCAGGTGATTCTGGAGCTGGTTGGAGGAAACTGAGTGGACAGCCTTGCCCTGTCTGGATCCCAGTTATTCCAGGTGAACACTCCTGGCTTCCCTGTTTTCTCCTGCATCAGACTTACTGTGCAGAAAGTGTTTTACAAGTCAGCATTTTCCCGGGGTAGTAACTCTGTGGTTTTCTTATAGCTCCCAGCTAATAACGTATTCCACCCCCCGCCCCGCACTCCTTAGAATACCTATAACTATCTCTTGAATACCTTTTGAGAAAACGGTTATAAATTCGTTCTCACCTAAGTAATAATGAATGCTGATCTCTTGGTGTAGTACCTCTCTCTGGAAGCATTAACATATCCCCTGCCTAGTTTCTCTTTTGACAAGTTTCTGAAATATTGAGAAAAATTGAGAGAAGAGTATAATGAGCACCCATCACCCACCACCTCAGTTTTTATGTATGCAACATATAAGTTATGTATTATGTGTTTATAATGTATTTTATACATGTATGTATGTTTGCGCATATGGGTATTTGTGTATATTTATATGCATGTATTTTATGTGTTGTTGCAGAGGGGGGTATGTATGGATTTTTGTATGTATATAAATGTAGATGTGTTTATGTATGCATGTGTGTATATTTTTGTATATGTATACATGTATATGAGTGTATATGTATGTTTATGTGTGTGTGTATTTACTTGTGTGTGCACATATAGATATTTCTTTATGTGTATGTATATAAGCATTTGAAAGTAAGTACCCCTAAAAATTTTAGGACGTATATTCTAAGAATAAGGACATTCTTCCACACAACCGTAATACTGTTGTCACACCTAAGAAAGCTAACAGTAGTTTCCTGTTATCATCTGGTAACCCATCCCTATTCCAACTTTCCTAGTTACCCCTATTGCCTTTATTCCTGTTATTTCAGGCCAGGTCCTATCGAGGGTCTTGTACCGTTTTTGTTTCCTTTAAACTTTTTTATTTGAAATAATTATAGATTCATGGGAAGGCACAAAGAAATGTACAGAGAGGGCCTGTGCATCTTTTACCCAGCCTCTTCCATGGGTAACATCTCGCACAACTGTAGGACAGGGTCAAAGCCAGAACCTGGCATCGGTACCGTCTGCAGAGCTCATTCAAAGTTCACTCGTACTCATTTGGGTGTGTTGGAGCTCCATGCCATCTTAGGATGTGTATCTTGGTATGACAACCACAGTCTAGATGCTTGACTTGACGTCACTGCAGAACTCCCTCATGCTCCTCCTATTCAGCCACCCTACTCCCTACCCTCTCTCCCTACTTTCTGGCAACCACTAATCTGTTCTTCTTTGTGGTTATCATTCATTTATTTATTTATTTATTTATTTATTTATTTATTTATTTAGAGAGAAAGAACTTGAGTGGGGGAGGGGCAGAGAGAGTGAATCCCAAGCAGGCTCTGCACTACCAGTGTAAAGCCTGATGCAGGGCTCAAACCCATGACCTGTGAGATCATGACCTGAGCCGAAACCAGAGTTGGATGCTTAACTGACTGAGCCACCCAGGTGCCCCTTCTCTGTGATTATTTAACAAATATTTCAGTCATGTTGGTACTATTGTAAATACAGTTTAAAAAATTTCCTTTTAAGATTGTTTATTGTTAGTGTATAAAAATGCAACTGATTTTTGTATGTCGATCTTATATTTGCAACTTTGCCGAATTTGTCTATTAATTGTAATGGTGTGTGTATGTGTAATCTTTAGCGTTTTCTAATATATAAGATCATATCATTTGCAAATAGAGATAATTTTGCCTCTTCCTTTCCAATTTAGATGCCTTTTATTTCTGTTTCTTGCCTAATAGCTCTGGGTAGAACTGTTATACCAAGATACACATCTGCAGATGGTACCAACTGCTGCATGAAGGTGGTGAAAGTGGCCGTCCTGTGTTGTCATTTTAGAGGAAAAGCTTCCAGTCTTTCACTGTTGAGGATGTTAGCTGTGGATTTTTCATATATGACCTTTATTATGTTGAAATAGTTCCTTCTATTCCTAATTTGTTAATTTGGAGAGAGAGTGAGGGAGCAGAGAAGAGAGAGGATCTTAAGCAGGCTCCACGCTCAGTGTGGACTTGATGGGATCATGACCTGAACCTAAATCCAGAGTCGGATGCTAAGCCACCTGGGCCACCCAGGTGCCCCAGCCTTAGAGTTCCCTGGTAGGGAGGGCTAGGATGCTGCTTACTCATGCTTTGGGAGAGGGAAGTGGGAGAGTTTTCCTTAAAAATCCACCCTCCTCCCGACTCCTCCTCTGGTAAGCCAGTCTTCTTTGGGAGATATTCTTCGTCCTCTACTAAAATTAAAAATCTCTAAAGCTATTTTTATTCTATGTAAATGGCTCCCTCTTTTACCATCATCATGAGCTCTTCCTGCCCTACAGGTCTATACCTGAACAAAACCTATGGGTGCCTGGCTTATTTTGGGATGTGTGTATGATTTTTGAAAAATTTCCGTGGAAATATGCATGCTGAAAAATATAAGTGTACAGCTTAAAATTTTCATGAAGTAAACATACTTTGGGTCTTTTATTTAACATTATGCTTGAGGGATTTACCCATTTTGTTTTGTGTACGTGTAGTTCATTTGTTTTTGTTGACATGTAGTATTTCATCATGTGAATAAACCACAGTTGATTCATCTCCCTAGTTTTGGACATTTGGGTAGTGTCCAGTCTTAGGTTGTTATGAACCATTTTACTCTGATTGTACAGACATGTTTCTCTTGGTTATACACCTACAAATGAAATTACTCTCATAGGGTGGACGGAAGATCACTTTTAGTAGATTTGCACTGGACCAATTTTAATATTTACATGCCACACTTTAACTTCCTTTTTCCCTTCCTTTTAAGGATTCAAATATTTTCTCCCTTTTCTCTTCTAGCTTAGAAAACAAAGGTCAGGGGTGCCTGGGTGGCTCAGTTGGTTAAGCATCCAACTCTTCATTTTGGCTTGGGTCATGATCTCATGGTTCATGGGTTCGAGCCCCACAGCGGGCTCTGTGCTGATGGCACGGAGCCTGCTTGGGATTCTGTCTCCCTCTCTCTCTGCCCCTCCCCTGCTCTCTCTCTCAGAAGTAAATAAACATTAAAAAAAGTTAAAAAAGAAAACAAAGGTCAAAATGAAAGCATCAAGGCAGGATGTTGTTGGAGTGGAACCACTTAATTTCCTGATGATGGAAAGATTCATGAAGGATTATTCCTGTTTATATGCATTAGGAGAAAAATGGGAATGTGAGGAACAGGTAGAAATGCTTCACAAAAACCCAGAGAAGCATTTGATGCAAACAGCATCCACCCAATAGAACACAGTGGGTTTGGTGAGAGGCTGTGGTGGTTGTGAATATGGAGAAAGCATGGGTGTCTGCTCAGTCTATTTTTTTAAGTTTATTTATCTTGACAGGGAAAGAAAGCATGAGCAGGGAAAGGGCAGAGAGAGAGAATCCCAAGCAGGCTCTGTGCTATCAGCACAGAACCCAACATGGGGTTCATTCCAGAGAACCGTGAGATCATGACCTGAGCTGAAATCAAGAGTTGGACACTTAACCAACTGAGCCACGCAACCACCCCTGCTCGGTCTTTGCTCTATCTCAGAAAGGTCCTGAAACAGAAGCTTTCTGTGAACATGATTCAGATGTTAAGCATTCCTGATATATATAATATAAATAAATGTAAATATACATATAAATACACACACACACACACACACACACACATATAGTGAAGTGAACTTGATGAAAATTATGACTGTAGAATAGCCATCAAGTCAAGTTGGTCAACTTGGCCACATTGGTGGAAATCTAACAGGAGATGGGCCCTCCAGTTGTAACAAAAGTGGTGATTTTACAACCATTCTGTACCTCTTACTGAACAGGATATAATTGTTGGAGAAAGGCAGCCACACAAAGGGATGGGATGTGAGGAAGTGTTTGATCAGGGCACTTGCTCTCATGAGCAGAGGAGAAATAATGAGATGAATGCCATGACTTCAACAAATGTGGACAATCCATCAGACAGAAATCTCACTTCTTTGGTACCCGAGGACTCATACTGGAGAGATTTTATACTTGTACTGACTGTGGAAAATCCTTCTCCAAGAATTACAACCTGATTGTGCATTGAAGAATCTATACAGGAGAGAAACCTTATAAATTCAATAGTTGTGGGAAAGCATTCAGTGCCATCTCTGCCTTTATCAATCACAAGAGGACCTGCACAAGGGAGAACCCCCATGAGTGCAACCACTGTGGGATGTCCTTCAGCCACTACTCTTCCCTTGTTTTGCATCACAGATTTCATACTGGAGAAAAAACCATATAGATACAATGAGTGTGAGAAATGTCTCCAATATCTACTACCTTATTGTCCATTTGAGAATTCACACAAGAGAGAATCCCTGTGTATTATGGAGTGTGGAAAGGCCTTCACTGATATCTCATGCTTTATTAAATATAAGAGAAGTCACACCAGAGAGAGATCCTGAAAGTGTGTGGATTGTAGAAAATCCTTCAACTGCAGTGGTCACCTCATTGTGCATTAAAAAAAATCATTCTGTGGTCCCTTGTTGACTCAGTCGGTAGGGCATGCGACTCGATCTCAGGTTGTAAGTTGGAGCCCCAATTTGGGTGTAAAGATTACTTAAAATCTTCAGGGGTGCCTTTGTGGCTCAGTACATTGAGTTCCGACTCTTGATTTGGGTTCAGGTCACGATCACAGGGTTGTGGGATTGAGCCCCGTAGCAGGAGCCTGCTTGAGATTATCTCTCTTCCTTCTGCCCCTCTCATGCTCAATGTACGCATGTGCTCTCTCTCAAAAATAAGTAAATAAATAAAATCTTGGAAAAAATCATTCTGGAGAGAAACATTATGACTGTAAAGAATGTGGGAAAACTTTCATTGAGAGCTCTTAACTCTCATTGAGTGCTCTGGCACCAGAGATGCATACTATTGAGGAGCCGTATGGCTATAACCAGTGTCCGAAACTTCAGGAATATCACTGGTCTCATTCAGCACCAGAGGACTCATACTGGTGGGAAACCCTGTGAGAACAGTCAGTATGGCAAAACTTTTTGGGACAGCTGTGTTCTGGACAAACACCAGAAGATATATGCTCAGGAGACCTTGTACCAGTGTTTCAAATGTGGGGAAAATTTCCGGAATAGGTATGCTTTTATTAGACATGGGAATTATCACACTAAAGAGACACCTGTGGGGGATTCAGTGAATATGACAGAGCTCTATCGGATTCCCTTTACTTACTCATTGTCAGAGACTTCATATTGATGAGCAGCTCTTTGAAAATAGTGGAGTTCATCCTTTCCTCCTTGGATCAGAAACTTTTGAGACATTGTGTCTGCATAAGAAATTGGGAGAATTCTTTTGCTATGGTTACTTTTAAATTTGAATTCTTGCATGTCCTTGTATCAGAAGATTTGGTTAATGTGAAGAGTTGGGGTTTTGGTAAGAACTCTTCCCAAAACTCTTGGGTAGAAAGAATGAGTTTTTGTACTAGCCAATATAGAGTGATAATATTGAGAAGTAAGTTGATGTTAACCTTTGTGTGGTAAGACATCTTAGACCTGAGACAGACAGCCAACATATAGTCTACATGGGAAAGCTTTCAGTTGGAGATCTGATCTTCCAGAGTAGCTCTGTCTGATAGAAATATAATGTGAGCCACATACATAAGTTCAATTTTTTTTTAGTGGCCACATTTTTAATTAAAAAAAATTTTTAAAAAATGTTTTGGGAGAGAGGAGGATAGAGGATCCAAAGCAGGCTCTGCGCTGACAGGCTGACAGCGACAAGCCTGATGTGGGGCTCAAACTCACAAACCTTGAGATCATGACCTGAGCAGAAGTTGGTTGCTCAACTGAGTGAGACACCTAGGTGTCCCACGTGGCCACATTAAAAAAAAAAAAAAAAAGGAACATGTGAAATTAATGTCAATAACATTTTATTCTACCCACCTATATCCCAGATACTATCATTTAAACATATGGCACACGTTACATTTCTAATTCTGTGTGTCTGCACATCTGGTGACTACTTCATTGGGCAGCACAACTAGTGCATCAGAGAATGAGTTCTGGAGGAAACACCCAGTGTAGGACATTCATCCCATTACAAATCCACAATCAGGTTTTTAACACAATTCTAGGGGAAAATGTGTGCCTGGAAGTTAGTCCTGACACAGAATTTGAGTCACAGTATTTAATTTATTTTAATATACATGTTCTTTTCATTTTGACATTTTGATAGATCAGGGTAATTAATGGCATGCTGTATGTTAATTGGCAGCTTTTTTTCCCTTAGAAACACATAAGATGTGTATCTTACCATTAATTCTCTGATTTGATAACAGTAATATCAAAAGGAAGAAGAGCTGAATGACTAGTGAGATTGATCCCTTTGAGGAAAGACTAGAGCTTTGAAGGAAAAGGCTGTTACTGAGGTAACAATTAATGGCATATTTGTGGGAGCAAAAGAGGGTGATACAGTCCTCCTCCCACATTGCTGGATATTAAATGTTACCTAATTTCTTTCTTGTAGCCTGTATCAGCTGTTAACTGTTATCTTTCATTGTAAGGTTGAAAATTCTTACAATGCGGAGGGAGGCAATATGCAAAACTATACATAAGCTTTTAACAAGCTGGTAAATAGAGAATTTTTTGCCTTCATAGGGCTTCTGTTCTAACTTATATATTGAAATATCCTCTGTGCAGTATCATGTGTATGCATGGTTGTACTTTGGACTTTTTGTTTATAAAAGAAAACACTGTGCCTGATTGTCAATGAGTGTTCATTTAAGTAGCAAACCCTTGGCTGCTCAGAAGGCCTGTACAAGATATGCAATCCCAGTTGAAGAAAAATTGTATGAAATTGCATGAAAACATTGGACCAGGACCATGCCCTGTGAGTGTTAGTGTCATGGGTAAGAGTGCATCTTTTGACTTCAGTCATCCTTGGGTTTCTCATGGGTTTACATCTCAGTAGCTCTGTGACCTTAGGTGAATTATTTTTTCTTTAAACATTATTTTTAAGTTTATTTTTGAAAGAGAGACCATGTGAGTGGGAGAGGGGCAGAAAAGAGAGGGAGAGAGAGAATCCCAAGCAGGCTCCACACACTGTCAGCACAGAGCCCAGTGTGGGGCTCCAACTCATGAAACCATGAGATCATGACCTGAGCTGAAACCAAGAGTTGGGCGCTTACCTAACTGAACCACCCAGGTGCCCCTAGGTGAATTATTGTGTCTTACTTCCTCATTTATAAAATGTAGACAAGCCCTAGCTCATTTGGATTAAGAGAAGTTAGGTGTGGAGAAGGTCTGGGATGTAACAGTTTTTAGTGTGTATTGGTTGCTTCTGTGCTCATGCTCACACCCTTGTTGTTGCTATTATTGTTCTCTTATTATTACTGCTGCTCGTGTTGTTGATGTTTTGTTATTGTTGTTGATTTTGTTGCTATTGCTATTAATGGTGATGACATTGATGTTACTCTTCTCTGACTCGGGAGGCTAAAATAGAAGGTACACCAGTGGCCTTCCCAACTACTATATCACCGGTAGTTCATAGATGGCATTGCTTCCCAAACTCTAGTATACATGATTGCCTGGAGGCCTCCCAAGGTGGGTAGAGTTGAAGAAGCTAGCCGGGAAGGAGGACAAGAGGGCTAGAATCTCAAGAATGTGGATGATGGCAGCTGGAGTGTGTATGAATGCCTGACACAAGTGGAGGCAAAGCTCTAGGCACTGAGAAGATGAGGTCTTGATGGGTTGACCATTGGGTAGGTGTGCCCCCAGAGTAATGGCATATATTGGGATGAGATGGAAGATGTTACCCAGTGCTCATTCCATTGTGGTATATTTCCATCCCACAGAAGTTGCAAAAAACCTAGTCCTGTTTGGACAGTTCTGTGTTCATAAATTCAATAAGCTAGGTAAAGGGGCACAATTTCTTAAAAGACAAACTATCAAAATTTACTGTACAAGTAAACTAGTAAACTGAGTAGGCTTATATCTGTTGAAGAAGTTGATGTTTTTTTGTGTTTTTTTTTTGTTTTTTTCAAAAGAACTGCCAGACCCAGATAGTTTTGTTGATGAATTCCACCCAACAGTTAAGGAAGAAATGATGCCAGTTCCACACTTTCAGAAAATAAAAGGAAGACACACTTGATTCATTTTATAAGGTCAGCATTACCTGGATTCTAAAACCAGACAATGACAAGAAAACTACAGAGTGATATCCCTCATGAATATAAACACAGATATTCTCATTAAAATATCAGCAAATTGAATTCTGTAATATATAAGAGCAACAATGCAACATGACCAGGGGGTTTATCCTGGAAATGTAGGCTGTTTCAATATTTGAAAACCAGTCAATGTAACCCATCATATTAACAGACTAAAGAACAAAAACTACATGATCTCACAAATACATGCAGACAGACCCTTTACAAAATTCATTATCCTTTCATAATAATGATAGCAAACTAAGAATAAAGAGGAATTTCCTTAATCTGAAAAGGGCATATGTAAATAACATATAGCCAACATCATAATGGTGAACCACACATAAGGATGACAGATACCCCCACTGCTACTGAAATCATATTGGAAGTACTAGCCAATGCAATTAGGCAAGAAAACATAAAAAGTGTACAAAATACAATTTTCATCAAAGTCCCAGCAAGATCTTTTGTAGACATAGACAAGCTTTTTTTTTTTTTTTTCTTTTTAAAAGAAAGACAGCATGAGCATGGGAGGGACAGAGAGAAGGGGAGACACAGAATCTGAAGCAGGCTGCAGCCTCTGAGCTGTCAGCACAGAGCCCTATGCGGGGCACAAACTCACAGACTGCAAGATCATGACCTGAGCCAAAGTCAGACACTTAACCTACTGGGCCACCCAGGCGCCCCTAGACAAGCTTATTTCAAAATTGATATGGGAAAGCACTAGACTTAGAGTAGAAAAAAAATGTTTTTGGAACAATTGTTTTTGGAACAATTTTTTTTTTAAGTTTGAGAGGAAGAGAGAACATGAGCAGAGGAAGGGCAGAGAGAGAATCCCAAGCAGGATCCACATTGTCAGCACGGAGCCTAATGCAGGGCTTAAACTCACAAACCATGAGATCATGACATGAGGTGAAACCAAGAGTTGGACGCTTAACTGACTGAGCCATCAGGTGTCCCCAAAAGCAATTTTTGAAAAAGAAGAAAAGTGAGAGGAATAACTGATTTTAAGGCTTACTATTTAGCCACAGTAACCAAGAGTGGTTTTGGTTCACACATAGGTAAATGGGATGGATAGAGAACCCAAAAACAGACCCACAAAACCAACCATGCTTAGCTGATTTTTGACAATTGTGCAAAACTATTCAATGGGGAAAGGATAGCCTTTTCAATGAGTGATATTGGAGCAGTTGGATGTCTGTGATATAACAAAACATATATTTGGTCATTGTCCCTCATTCCTGGAACAAACCCCTAGAATTTCCCGAGTGATAGGAGTGTCTTGTCATTCATAAAGAGCCCATTTTGACCACACCTGAGTTTATGCTAATAAGGTGACTTGGGTTGGCACTCCTCGAAAGCTTCAGCTTGGGGAAGCATCACCAGAAGGAAGGTGGGAACTTTCAGCCCCCGCATCCAAATCTCTAGGGAGGGGAGGGGGGCTGGAGATTCGTTTATAAGAACTGGTGGACAAGGAGATTCAGAGAGCCTTTGGACTGGTGAACACACTGATGTGCTGAGAGGAAGACATTCCTGGAGGATGCAAAGGAGATTTGTAGACACCGCCCCACCTTCCCAAACCTTGCTCTATCCATCTCTTCCATTTGGTTGTTCCTAAGTTACATCCTTTATTAGTAAATTGGTAAACGTAAGCAAAGTGTTTTCTTAAGTTCTGTGAGTCATTCTAGTGAATACTTGAACCCGAGGTGGGGACCAGGGAACCAGTGAATTTGTAGTCAACTTAACAGAAGTGTATGTAGCCTATGGCCATCATCTGAAGTGAAAACAGTCTTGTGTGACTAAGCCCTTGACCCGTGAAGTTTGCACTAATTCTAGGTACTCTCAGGATTGAATTGTTGGACATCCAGTTGGGTTGGAGAATTGGTTGGTATTGGAAAAAACCTGCACATTTGGTGTTAGAATTAGTGTCAGAAAAAAGATGCCCAATATCCATAGGGGAAAAAATGAACTTCAACATAAATTTCACCTCTTGTACAAAATTTAAGTCAAAATGATGATTGAGTTAAATGTAAAAAGTAAAACAAAGCTTTTAGATAAAATATAGAAGGAAATCCTTGGGGCTAAGCAAAGAGTTCTTAAACTTGACACAAAAAGCATGATCCATTAAAGGAAAAAGTGACAAATTAAGACATCATCTCAATTAAAATCCTTTGGTCTGCTAATGGCCCTGTTAAGGGAATAAAAAGACAAGCTACAGACTAGGAGAAAAGACATTTGCAAACCATATATCTGATGAAGAACATATCTAGAATATGTTCTAAATAGATAAAAATATATAAATATATATGTTCTAAATAATATGTATATGTATATATGTTCTAAATAAATATTCCTCAAAACTCAACAATTTTTTTTTAATTTTTTTTTAACGTTTATTTATTTTTGAGACAGAGAGAGACAGAGCATGAACGGGGGAGGGGCAGAGAGAGAGGGAGACACAGAATCGGAAACAGGCTCCAGGCTCTGAGCCATCAGCCCAGAGCCTGACACGGGGCTCGAACTCACGGACCGTGAGATCGTGACCTGAACCGAAGTTGGATGCTTAGCCGACTGAGCCACCCAGGCGCCCCTCAAAACTCAACAATTTTTAAAAACTAAAATATGGGCCAAAGACATGAACAGACATTTCACTGAAGAGGATATACAGATGGCGAACATGAAAATATGTCCAACATTCATAATTATTAGAGAAATGCAAATTAAAAGCAACATGAGATGTCACTACGCATCTATAAGGATGGTTAAAATAAAAAGATGGCAACACTGGGGTGCCTGGCTGGCTTGGTTAGTAGAGTGTATGACTCTTCATCTTGGGGTTATAAATTTGAGGCCCACATTGGCTGTAGGGATTACTTAAACATTTAAAAAAATAAAACAAAAAAAATGGTAATGCCAAATGCTGGTAAGAATGTGGAAAAACTTGTTCACACACACAGTTTTGCTGGAAATGTAAAATGGTTCTACTATTCTGGAAAAGAGTATGGCAGTATGTTACATCGCTAAACATGCGCTTGCCATATAACCCAGCAGTTGCACTCTTGAGCATTTATCCCAGAGAAATGAAGACTTAGAAGATTCACACACAAACATTTACACTAATGTTCATTGCAGCTTTATTTGTAATAACAAAGTACTGGAAACAACCAAAATGTCCTTAAGTGGGTGAATGTTTGAAAAACTGTGGTATATCCAAACCACTGAATACTACTTTGCAATAAAAAAGAACTATTGATATACACAACTTGAATGGATCTCAAAGGAATTATTTTCACTAAAAAAAGCAAATCTCAAAAGGTTACCTACTCTGAGATTCTATTTATGTGAAATTCTGGAAGGTGCAAAACTATAACCACAGAAAACAGATCAGTGGTTGCCAGGGTTGGGGCCAGGGGAGCATCAGGAAGGAGTTTGTTTTCGGGCATTCACTTTCCATGCCCCCTCCCTATAAAGTGAGCTTTCCTAGTCTTAATTTCTGATCTTACACTCTAATAAACTTTTGCCTGCTGCTCATTAAAAAAAAAAAGGGGGGGGAAGGAGTTTGCTTGCAGTGGATCTATTCTTTGTTTTGTGTTGGTCGATATACAAGTTAAAATTGATAGAACTGAATGCCCCAAAAATGTGAGTGTTGTTGTATTTAAATATTTAAAATAAACTGTCTAGATACACATTGTAAAAAATAAAGTTTACACAAAATGTCAGTCTTATTAATTCTTGTTATTTAGAAGATTCTGGAATGAGAAGCAGCGTCCTAACCTTTTTCCAGTCTATGCTGTCTAGTGGAGTGGCAGCATCCACTTCGGCCTTCTGAGCACATCACTCACCACTGTTGCCTCCATTACATTTCCCACCATTTTAATGACTCCTGAAGCCCCCAGCGTGGCTAGTCTTCAAATTCTATCAGTTCCTTGGATCTGCAGAACCAATCAGTGCCTTCATATCTCTGTCTCTGTGTGTCCCCACCGCTGTTTCTCGGGCTCCGAGTCTCTCCATCTCTGTTGTCTCCACGTTTCCGCTTTTTACCTTCTCTGGGTCTTCTTAGCTTAGTCTCCTGTCTTTGGGTCTGTTTTCCCAACGGTGGGTCTACCTATTTCAGTCTGTCCCTGACTCTGTCACTGTCTCTGGGTCTCTATCCATATCTGAGTCTCCCAGTCTCTGGACCTCCCCTTCTTTTTTTAAAAGTAGGCTCTACATCCAATGTGGAATTTGAACTCACGACCCGACCCCAAGATGGAGTCGCATGGTCTACTGACTGAGGTGCCCCTGGACCTCCACCCCCCCCCCTTTTTTTCTTTTAATTTAAAGAGCTTTTTTTTTTTTTTAAGAAAAAAATCTTTTTTTTTTTTTTAAAGTTTATTTTATTTTATTTTTTTTTTTTTCAACGTTTTTTATTTATTTTTGGGACAGAGAGAGACAGAGCATGAACGGGGGAGGGACAGAGAGAGAGGGAGACACAGAATCGGAAACGGGCTCCAGGCTCCGAGCCATCAGCCCAGAGCCTGACGCGGGGCTCGAACTCACGGACCGCGAGATCGTGACCTGGCTGAAGTCGGACGCTTAACCGACTGCGCCACCCAGGCGCCCCTAAAGTTTATTTTTTTGAGAGAGGTACTGAGAGAATCTGAAGCAGGCTCCATGCCCTCAGTGCAGAGCCCAACACGGGGCCCGATCCCACCAACCGTGAGATCATGATCTGAGCTGGCACCAAGAGTCCGAAGCGTAACAGACTGAGCCACATGACCTCTCCTTCATAATCTTTCTCCCTTTCACCGTGTCTCTTTACCCTCCTCTCTCTATCCCACCATCTCTGATACTCTGGGACTCCTTGTCCCTATTTCTCCATCTTTGGATATGCGGAGCCCTGGGTCCTCTGGTTTCTGTCACTCCCTGTCGCTGTGTCTCCTAGTCTGTGTCTCTCACTGCCTCAGTCTCTCCCGGCGGTATTTTTCCGCACCCCCCCCCCCACCTGTTTTTGTTCCCCCCCCCCCCCCACCTGTTTTACCGCGTTGCTATGGATCGAAAAAGGCGCAGGCGCACGGGGGGGGCGAGATGCTGAGCGAGGCTAGCTCTGCCTCTGATTGGCTGTCCTTTCAGCCGTTGCATCTTCGCTCCGCCCCAACCCTGGGGGATGGCCAATTGCCTTCTGGGGGTCGTAGTCCGCCGCGCAGGCCCAGCGCGCACGCGCAGTCTGAGCTGACGCCATCGCTCAGAGCTCCCGGCGGCTGGAACCGGCCTGGGACCGCTACGCAAGAGGTAGGTCTGGCTCTGCAGTGCGCTACGCCGTGCTTTTCCTGAGCGGATCGTAGCGGTTCCGCCAGTGTGCGCAGCGCAGCAGCGTTCGGAGGTGACCTGGAGTGGTGGGGAGGATGGGGAGGGAGCGACCCCGGAGGGGGAAGGGAGGAGGTTGGGCCGGGGTGGGAGGCTGGGAGGGGGAGGGGAAGATCCCGGGAGCCCCTGGAGTGGAAGTGAGGTGGGGGAGGCGTATGGGTCGGAGGGGGCGGGGCTGAGAGACCGCAGGTAGACGTGGGCCTGGCTACCCATCTTGGGTGTGGGAATAGGGAAGGGTTAAGGGCACCGTCCTGCGGCCTGGTAGAAGGAGGGGGTTACGAGAGGGGACATAAGGGCTAAGGGTGCCCCTAGTAGGCGGGAGGGGCAGCCTGTGGCGTCCCGGTGGGGGAGCAGGGACGAGGCGGAGGTTCTTCTAGTGTGCGCGTTCACCTGAGTGAGGGGTCGGGCCGAGCAATCCTGGGGTGGAGCCGGGGGTGGGGCCAGGGGGTGGGACCTGGGGTGAGGCTGGGGGTGAGGCGTTGTCTGCGCCCCGGGGATCCTCGAGGCCCTTAGACGCCCTGACTCTTCCCAGTCACCTGGGGATGGCTTCAGTTTGAATTAAGTGTCTGCTCCTGCTGTAGGGTCCCTTTGGTGGGCGAAGAGACCCAAGAGAGAGGGCAAGAATGGGTTTCCGTGATGCTGCTGTGAGAGTAGCCCGCAAGGGGGAGTGGGGACGACTGAGGATGTTTTTTAGACCTTTTATTAAAGAATTTATAGAAAATTTCTAAGGAAAGGCCTTACAACTGCATGCCTTTTGGTCTGATCCACCAGTTAGTATTTTGTACGTGTTGTGCCCTTTTCTCTCCTCGTTCCCCACTTCCTCCCCTTCTCCCTCTGTCAGGCTCCTCCCCCCTCCTCTCTCACAGACACAACGTGTACTGAGCTGAGCTGACCCCTTGGAGGCTAAGGTGGACAACCTCACAGTCCTCTTCTCCATACCAGGGTCTAGCCTCCCATTGCCCCAGTCCTCCCAACCATCCTGTAGAAGTTTCCTTTCCTGGTACAGGGCCACATGTGTATTGCTGCTGTTCCTCTGCCCGTTCCTTGAGTCTGTGAGTTCCTGTCCTTTGAGTTCTGTCCTTGAGGCTTTGGGGAAGCTCAGGCCAGTTGTGCATGAGGTTGCTTGATTTTCGTGCCGTCTGTGCCCCGGGGTGGATCCAGAGTTTGTGCTCTTGCCAGGGACCACAGAGGACAGCCGAGATGTTAAGGATGATCCCTTCATGTGCATTTTTTTTTTTCAGTCTAAAGGCACCTTTAGCCCCTTTGTAATGGGTGAGTAACTATTGGGTGATGCCAGGAGACCCTGTGAATATCCTGAGTAACATGAGGTGGGACTGTGGGGAGAGGAGAAGGGGGGCACGGCAGGGCCTGGAGGTAGAGCTGAAGAGTTGGGAGCTAAGCGTGAGCCCTGCTTAGCCCAGTGGGAAAGGGATTTGCCTGCAGGAGGCCCACAGTGCTTGGAGACCTCTCAGCTCAGCTGCCCACACCCTCCTCCCCCTCCCCCTTGGCTTCCTCTGCATCCCAGGACCAGGAGGGCCAGGCTCATAGGATCAACCTCAGACATGTCCATGGGGTGCAGGGGGAGTCTGGGCTCCAAGAAATTTCCATCCCCATCTGAGGCAAATCCTGAGTGGCCCTGAGATGTGTGTGTGATGGGGGAAAGTCTGCTTGGTGAGTGAGCCAAGAGGAACTTGGGCCATGGGGAATGGCCTCGCTCAAGGAATCTGGAGACAGGAAGGAGTTCTGGTGGTCCCTCTGCCTAACAAGGTCATCCTTGCACCAGCATGACCAGGTTGTGAGGCTCTGATGAGAGAAGATAAGATCCATGCATGAACACATGAGTGAGTTATCTTTGGTTACCTTTGTGGAGATAGGCCCCGCACAGGATGATCGTGCCTGTGGTGTCTTAAGAAAACCAAAATTACTTGCTTATGTGACCACACATCTGCCCATATACCACACAAAGCCCCACGTATCCTGTGCCTGTTGGGATAAATGTGGTCGTGCCAACTGGCTGGAGCTGGCACACTCCTCTTGCCAGGTGAGGCTCTAGATTAAAGGCGGAAACATGGTTAAAAGAGCTAGAGTCTGGAACTGGGATTGGGAAACTCTGGCCTACAGGCCAACCAGCAGCCCATTTTTGTAATGAAGTTGTTTGGGGACACAGGCAGGCCCGTGGCATGTGGGTGCTCTGGCTGTTTCAGCCATAAGGCGAAGTTGAGTTGTCTCAACCGAAACCACCTGTCCTGCATTTGCCAGCCCTGGCCCCTAGCAGAATTAATGCAAGAGTGCATTTAAAAAAAAAAATTAAGTGTATTCATTTTGAGAGAGAGAGAGAGTGTGCTCAAGCAGGGGAGGAGCAGAGAGTCCTAAGCAGGCTCCACGCTGTCAGCACAGATCCCGATACAGGGTTCACCCTGGGGCTGGAACTCATGAACCATGAGATCATGACTTGGGTCAAAACCAAGAGTCAGATGCTTAGCCGACTGAGCCCCACCGGTGCCCTAAGAGTGCATTTCTAATCTTGAGTGCATTTCTAATTAAAAATTCAAAGGAAGCTCCTTATAAACAAGTTTCTGAATTCCACATCTTTTTTAGGAAGAAAAAAAGCACATTTGACAATAAGAAACATTAGAACTTTATGGTATAGCAAAAAGAGAGCATAAAGTGAAAAGATAAGTCACAGACCAGGCTGCTGGCAAGACCAGGCCAGACAGACACCACTTTAATTATTTAATAGAAGGGAGCTGGAAGAAAATGGCCACTGAAGGAGCGCCTGGGTGGCTCAGTCAGTTGGTTGTCTGACTTCGGCTCAGGTCATGATCTCATGGTTTGTGAGTTTGAGCCCTGCGTCAGACTCCGTGCTGACAGCTCAGAGCCTGGAGCCTGTTTCAGATTCTGTGTCTCCCTTTCTCTCTGCCCCTTCCCTGCTTGCGCTGTCTCTCTCTCTCCCCCTCTCCCTCTCTCAAAAATGAATAAACATTAAAAATTTTTTTAACAATGGCCACTGAAAAGCAGGCAGTTGACTCACAGAGCTAAAGCAGTCCTGAGAAAACCCTGGCAGCAAAATGAGCAAATTATGTAGTCTGAGGGCCCTGGTGCGGGGGTGTGAGGAAGGGCCACCCTGTTGAGCATTGCCATAGTGGGTGGCAGGAGTTAGGCTGCCTCCTGTGGGCCGTAGTGGGTCACAGCACAGGCCCAGTGGTCCAGGTATCCCACTTGTAGGTTTACCTTCCCAATATATCACCACCCCGATCCTAGGGATAGTGGCCAATGAAAATTCGGCACAGCCAGCAAGGCTCTTGATGAAAATAATTTACAGTCAACAAATGCTGAGCCAGTCATTGTCCAGAGACCTGCCAGTGAGTAACCCCTGCTGTCATGGGGTTTACATTCCAGTGGGAGAGGCAGGTGGAAGGCAGGGAAGAGGGAGTGAGGAGGTATGGATGGGAGGAATTGAGCAGGCCGTGGAGGGAAGGTCTCCCTGGGGGACCCATCAGAGCCCAGACCCGGCTGGCACAGAAGAGCCTGCTGTGGGGAGCAGGGCGGGGGGAGGTAGGGGGGTTGTGCTCAGGGAACAGAGGGGAGGACATGAAGGGAGGGTGGTGGGAAGGGTGGCCTGGCGAGCTCTTTCTTCCTTGAGGGAAATGGAACTGTGCACTCAGTCTAGGCTGTGGGAGGGGACAGCGGCGGGTGCTTCGGTTTCTGCCACCTCTTCTCTTTCCAGCAGCTTTATTAGATGTAACTGACACCCCAAAAGAGATCACCTGTGTAAAGTGTGCAGTTCAGTGATTTTGCCCATATTCACAGTTGTACAGCCAACACCACAGCTGATTTTAGGACGTTTTCATCGCTCTGACCCTGACCCCCTCGTCTGCCCCCGGCAGCCACGGAGCTACTTTCCATCTCCGTGGATTTGCCGGTCCACGTACATGGAGTCAGACACCCCCACCGCCCCGAGGTCCTGGGCCGCAGGCGCTGGTGAAATGTCAGAGCGCATCTTCACTTTCCATGGAGGAGCTCATCAATGCCCGGTCCTGCATTGCAGAGTTTTCTCTGGAAAAGCAGGACTGCTGAGGAAACGTCCTCACCACAGCTGTGCTCACACACATTTTCCTAAATTCCTCAGACGTGTTCGGAAGAAAACATGGTTGGTTTCTGTGGTTCAGCCAGGGGGAGCATTCCCACCGGGTTTGGGTGCCGCTTCTCTTTGGGGGTGTCTCCCTCCCAGCGGGGTCTGAGGGTTTTCTGGTTGTGTGGGGAGAAGTGTAGACCCCACAGATTCTGAGAGGAGCTGGAGCTCTGTCCCTGGATGCTCATAGCCAGTGAGAACATCGTGGGCCCAAAGCTGGCAGCCAGAGGCCTGGTCCTCCGTGGCCCTGCCGGCTTCTGGCCTTCAGCTTGCTCGGTGTTTGTCAGGGTCACAACCAAGAGATTTCACCTAAAGACCCCAAATCTAGCTTCTCCCAAGTGATGCGTCTGCCCATCAGGATCAGCCAGGGGAGGAGAGGATGCTGACAGGACCTGAACACCACAGTCCCTTCCCTCCCCCGCACCATCGATTCCCTACTCCTGGTCAACTTCTGCCTCCCACCTGGTTCTGTGGGTGGGTCAGGCCAGGTCTGCAGTCCTGTGTCATTCCCAGAAATAGATGCTGGTTGTCCACTGATCTACATTTGACCCTTGAACAAGGTGAGGGTTAGGGCATACCCGAAAATCCATGTATAACTTTTGACTTCCCAAACACTTAACTGCCAATAGTCTGCTGTTGACCAGAAGCCTTACTGATCACATAAACAGTTGATTAACCTGTGTTGTGTATGTTATATATATCATGTACTGTGTTCTTACAATAAAGTGAGTTAGGGAAAAAGTGTTAAGAAAATTTTACGGAAGAGAAAACGCATTTACAGTATTTTACTGTATTTATAAAGAAAATGCTCCTTAAAGTGGAACCATGCAGGTCAAACCCATATTGTTCAAGGTTCAGCTGTATTTTGGATTTTTAGTTTTCTTAAGAAGAGGAGCAATCCTGGCACCTAGGCCTCCCAAATGTGGAAGGAAGTCTGGGATACACCCAAATCTGGCATGGTATCCCATGCATCGAGTTTACGTTGTTGGAATGAAGTTAGTAACGTTTTAAAATTTTTATCTTTGAAAGTGAGATTGTCCTGTAACTTTTCTTTATCCTAATCGTGACTGATTTATTTTTTTTTAATCCTGCTAATAGCCGTCTTACAAAATGAGTTGTCACTTCCAACATTTTATGTTAATTTTTATCTGTACACATACAAGACCCTGCTGATACTTAACAAGCAGATTGCTTGGAAACCTGTGTGGACTCTGGGTGTGGAGGGTGGGACTGAGGAGCTCATCCATGTTGGGGTCCGGATGCCCCACGGCTTGCTTCTCATTGTCTGTCTGTAGTCATGTCTGTCTGTCCTGTGCAGGGCTGAGATCCCAGAGCATCCTGCCATCCCTGGTGTCTCTCCCTTGCAGCTGCAGTTACGTGAACTTGCCCTCCACGACAGGTGCCCTATCCCTGGATAGTCACATTTCCCAGTGTAGGTTTGGAAAGATGTTGCCGCTGGAGAAGGCGTTTGCCAACCCCAGGAGCTCCCCAGCTCCCCCAGAACTGCCCATGCTAGGATCAGCAGCTGAGGACCAGCAAGAGGACTCCAGGAGTGGCCTTGGGGAGGTCCCTGCCAACCTTGAGTCCTCCCGCCTGCACTTCCGGAACTTCATCTACCAGGAAGCTGTAGGGCCCCACCAGGCCCTGGACCAGCTGTATGAGCTGTGCCGCCAGTGGCTGCGCCCTGAGGCGCACTCCAAGGAGCAGATGCTGGAGCTGCTGGTGCTGGAGCAGTTCCTGAGCGCCCTGCCGGACAAAGTACGGTCCTCAGTGGTGGCACAGCATCCTGAGAACTGCCAGAAGGCAGCCTCCCTGGTGAAGGACCTTGCCGATGCCCTAGAGGAGCCAGGTGAGCCCACCACCCCAGAGGAGAGACAGCACAGAAGAGATAGGAAGGGAGGTGGTCAGCCCTGGGAGGAGTAAAGTTGACAGCATAGGGCCCAAACTCCAATCAGTGGCTTACCTGAGAGTTGAATTCCCCTGTGTATAAGAGGCACAGAGGTGAGCAGCCCTGAACTGCTGGGGTACCTCCTCAGTCCCACCACCCTGCCCAGAGTTGCCTCATGGGCTGGGAAGGCAGCTTGGGCTCCTGCCCTCACATCTGCCTTCCAGATACAAGGAAGCTGGGGGAACCAGCCCCTTAAAAACAGTAAATGTCCTGGGCGTCTGTTTCTGCGCTGGGGCTGGGTGGGCAGAGTCTCTACCACATCAGAGGGCGGGGCCTGAGGGACTGCTGGTGATGGGGTCCTGGAGCCTTGTCTGCGCCCACCCCCTGCAGGTCCACTGTGTGATTGTTAGCACATCTCTCACTTCCCCTCGAGTATAAACAGGGATGCTGTTGAGTCTGCCGTGGGGCTGTCCACAGCTCTGAGCGAGGGGCAGCGTGGGAAGCTCGCTGAGCCTTTGCCATCTGCTCTATTGCCAGATGGGTCCGTGAAGACTGGTGAAGACGTGGAGCCCAGTGAGACCCAGGCCGCCCCCAACATCTGTGAGTGACCAGTTAGCCCTGGGACAGGTGTGGGCCAGTGCTTGGTTGGGGGAAGGCATGAGGCAGATGCCACGGAGGTTCTCATGGGAGCCAAGGTCTGGCAGTCTGTGCTGTAACTGACTTCTTCCTGTAGGCTCTGGTGAACACAACAGCTATTTATAATTAACCTTCAAAGATTACGCGGGTTGTACATGCTTTACCATAAACACCAAAAAACATTGAGGTACAAGGAAAATCTCCCCCCGCCTCCATGTGCCCTCCACAGCTAAAACCAAATGGTGTGCCCTGGCATGTGTTCCTTCATCTCTTGCACAACACACGCACACATCTCAGCCCTGAGCCCTGAGAGAGCTTGTGGCCAGTGTCCCTGGAGACAACATACTCGTGCTGGAGCTCGGGCTGTTTGCGTGGAGCAACGTCTCACCCACCCAGGCCCATCCAGGCAGTGGCCAGCGCCATCTCCTTACTTTCTTGGCATTTCACAGGATCCGCCCTTCCTTGGCCTAGAGTTGGGGTTTACGGCCACTCAGGTTTCTGCCTCTTCTACAAATGCGCCGTGAAACGTCCGCAGGCATGTGCCTTGTGTGGATGTTTTGTGTGTTTAGGTGGGTTCCTCACGATCACTGGCCAAAGGACATTTCTGCGTGGTCGTGCGAAGTTTTGTAGCACATACGGTGCCAGTGCACAAGGAGCCCGTTTGCCCACATCTATGCCGTATTGTGTCATTGCTTTTTAAGATTTCTACCAATCTAACTGGTAGAAAAGTGTTACCTGCTTTGTGGGCTTTCATTAGAAAGCCACTGTTGACCGTGAGCTTCTTTTTGCTTTCTTCTTGGCTACTCTGCTGTGTCACCTGAGGACAATTGTAGGGTCCCTTGAGCTTGAGACCTACCGTGACATGAGCGCTGAGACCTTCTGCCTCTGAGTCTGATAACTCTTCCCTCTCTTCCTGGGGCCTGTGCGCGGGGGGGCCCTGGGGTCTCCCTGATTGGCTTGGGCTGCCCAGCTGTGTGACACTAGTCTGCTCAGCTCTGTGTCCCCTTCCACCAGCCTGTCCTGCTCCAGACCCTGTGCTTCTGGAACAAGGGTGTGCCGGGGACAAGAAACCCGAACAGCCCAAGCCTGCTAAGGCTGAGCCAAAGGTGCGTGGGGTCTGTCTTGTCCAGGGTTCTCAGGGCCTGTCCCCAAGGAGGAGGAGCTGTCCCCCTAGCTTATTAGGCTCTCTCCCTGCCCCTGTCATTAATATGCTGCCAGCTGGCCCTGGGAGGGATGGGGGCCCAGCCACAGGAGAAGGGGGTCTGGGCTGAGGTTCCTGGGCTGCACACCTAAGCTGCTCCCTCCCCAGGAAGCCAAGAGGAGGTGGGGGTAAGGCAAGGAGAGGTCTCTGAGATCAGAACAAAGGGGCCCGAGTGCCCCCTTGGGGGTGTTGGACAGGTGGTCCCTTTCTGTCAGCCCCCTACCAACCTGGTTTGTGGTGACTCCCAGGCCCCAGTCCCTTTAGCTGCTTCCATCGCCCTGTTCTGTTGTCTCCTCTGGGCGAGTGCACTGTTCTGCCACCACAGCCTCCTTCTCACCTCCTGCCAGGCCAGCCGCCCCTGTCCTGCAGGGTTCCCTCCCTATTGCCTTACCCCCTTCTGCATTCTGGGCCTGGTCGTGCCCTTTCCCCTGCCCGGTGGACACATCTCCCAGCCCTTGTGGGGCCCATGGCGCACTTGTCTCCTCTGTGGCCTTTGTCATGGGTGACTGCTTCTCCTAAGGGCAGTAAGCATGGCTGTCCTGGTCCCCCTGTCCCCTGGGGCCCATGCAGGGATGGAGGAGATAAGAGATGTTGGGGTTTTGCCCTCTGGGGGACATTTGGTGACATCTGGAGACAGCTTTAGTTGTCAGTATTTGGCTGGGGGAGGAGGTGCTGCTAATACCCAGAGGAAGAGGCTGGGAAACAGCCTGCAGTGCCCGGGGTTGGTCCTGCCAGGAGAAAGTCCATAGTGCTGAGGCGAAGAAACCCAGCCTGGGTCCAGGCCCTGCTAGGTGGTGGGTGAGAACCCCCCAGGATGGTGCCACCCCCGTTGTGCTCACTGTGATCGTGGGACTGAGGGTCCACCCTCCCTCTGGACGGGAAGTCTCAGCCGTGGTGGTGCTGCCGTTTCAGAAGTTGACATTTCCGGAGATGCCCCTGTACCTGGGGGAATGGGGCCACCTGGATCCGGCAGAGGAGAACCTGAAGACCTTCCGGAAACTGCTCCTGTGGGGTGAGGCTTGTCCCCCACAGCCTAATGCTGTACCTGTCCTCTTCCAAGAGGATTGGCCTAGGGGATTCCGACTCCCACATGGAGCGTTGGTTACGGCCCCACAGTGTTTTTTGTTTTGTTTTTTTTAATGTTTATTTTTGAGAGAGAGGGAGAGAGAGAGAGAGAGAGAAAGGGAGACAGAGCGTGAACAGGGGAGGAGCAGAGACAGGGAGACACAGAATCAGAAGCAGGCTCCAGGCTCCAAGTACTGACGCAGGGCTCAAACTCACAAACCACAATATTGTGACCTGGGCCAAAGTCGGATGCTGAACTGACTGAGCCACCCAGGCGCCCCCCCCCCCGTGTTTGTTTTTGTAATATTTGCTTATTTATTAAAAAACATTTTAATGTTTATTTTTGAGAGATAGTGAGGTCAGGGGAGGGACAGAGAGATAGGGAGACACAGAATCCAAAGCAGGCTCCAGGCTCTGAGCTGCCAGCACAGAGCCTGACACACAGGGCTCAAACCCACGAACCGTGAGATCATGACCAGGCACCCCAATGTTTATGTTGAGAGAAAGAGTGCACACATGCTGGTGGGGAAAGGGCAGAGAGAGGGAGACAGAGGATCCGAAGCAGGCTCCGTGCTTACAGCAGAGCGCCCGGTGTGGGGTTCGAACCCACGAACCATGAGATCATGACCTGAGCCAAAGTCAAACCCTTAAACCGACTGAGCCACCCAGGCGCCTTGAGGCCCCACAGCGTTTTGAACAAATTTGACGGTGAATGAATTTGCCTGTGTCCCCACCTTGGCCCCACCCTTCTCACTGTACAGGGTTGAGTTCTGCCACAGCCCTGGGGTTTTGAGTTTGCAGCCCCTGCTCGTAGGACCCAAAGCTTCCGAATGTGGAAAGGCCTCCTGGCACCAGTCGTCAACTTTACTATCGTCCTTGGTACACAGATGGAGCCTCTTGGCCTTCATGGCTCTTCTCTCTTGAGTGGACATCGTCGCCCACAACACAGGCGCCAACACAGACGTCTGAGCTCTTTGTGGTTGTAGTTTTATGTTCTTCTCTTACTTTGCTCTCCATTGAATTCCCCCACTTCCCTGTTGGCTGTCTGGCTCTGTCTCGGTAGGCCCTCTTCTTCACCCCTTCCCCAGTGTTCTTGGAACCCCCAGCTCTCCAGGGCTCTGAGTGAGGCAGCTTCGGTGAGTGTCCAGGGCAGAGGAAAGGACAGTGTCCAGAGCAGAGGCCCTGCTGCCCTTCCTGGCCAGCCCATGGGGCTTGAGGCGCATCATTGGCTGCTTTCTACTCTGGCTTCAGTGTCTCTCTCTGTTTTTGTGTGTTTTGATCGCACTCAGGGTACCAGCTCGCCCAGCCTGATGACACCTGCAGGCTGGAGACAGAGGAGCTTCGGTTGGTTGAAGCTGAACCACCGGAAGGCAGCTTCTCAGGTGAGGCCCGAAACCGTGGTGGGGCTGGGGTAGAGGGGCACCTTTCCAAGGCTGGTGGAAGCTCCCCACAGCTCCTCAACTTTGATCTCGCTCTTCTCCCACCACCTGTCCTGTACCTTGGCCGCCCCCCACCCCAGTGTCAGAGCAGGAGGCAGGAATCCAGCTGTTCTAACAATCTTTAGCTGTGTCACAAACGGCCCCCAAACTCAGTCTCCTAAACAACAGCAGTGTTGGTGGTTATGATCCTGTGGATGGACTGGGATGGGATGGGCGTCTGTTATGCTCCCTTTGCTGGTTGCTGGGCCGCATACACAGCCACAGTCATCAGGAAGCTTGGCTGGGCTGGAATGTCCCTGGCGGTCTCACTCACACCAGCGGCGGTTAGTGCTGGCTCTTGCCAGGCAGCTCAGCTGAGGCTGTCAACCTGCGTTCTCCATGTTGCCCCTCCAAGTAGTTAGTTTGAGTTTCGTCATGGCATGGCATTTGAGTTCTGGAGCATTCCAGGAGGGGAGGCACCATTGTGCAGGTGCTTTTTAAATCTTTGTTTCTGTCATGCATGCTTAATGTCCTGTGGACCATAGTAGGTCATGTGGCCAAGCCAATGTGCATGGTTTGTATGTCTGTGCATGTGGGGGAGGGGGTACTCCCCAAGGGCCCAAATCCCAGGAGACCGGCTTCATTGGGGGCTGCCATTGTAACACGTTAGTTACCACATAGGGGGTTATTTGGCCCCTCCTGGTGAGGGATGCAGGCTCTCTCCAGCTCATAGCTGCATTGCCAGTGTCTGCTCTCGTGCGGTTTGGGATGGCTGCTGTGGCTCCCACATCCACAGCTGCAGGAAGGAGGAAGCCCCTCCACAAACCTTACACTTGTGCATCCATCCCATTGACCATAGCTTGCTCACGTGGCCACTTCGGCTGCAAGACAGGCCGGAGTGCCAGCAGGTGGGCAGTCGTGAGCTCAGGGAGTGCCAGAAAAGGGAAAGCACATGGGGATGCACGGCAGTCTTCTGAGTGATTTTGTTTGAACCCGTTGCCCCTGGGTTTGTGGAGGGTATTGACTGATGGTGTGCATGCAAAGCCCTCTCACATCCTCACCCGCTTCCCCCTTGCTCGGCTTTCCATCCTGTCCATCTTCACAGCCCCCAGCCCACGCCTTTTGTTAGGTGTCCCGCTCACATGGCAGCTTGCTTCTCTGAGCCCTGGGAGGTGGGACTGCTCACACCGTGACCTTGTTTTAGGGGATAGGAGGTGGCAGGAAAGTAAAGAGAGCATGTGCGAGACGCTGATGGAGAGGATCACAAGGGAAATTCTCGTTTGCCCCTTGACGGGTGCTGCTCCGGAGGAGGAAGAGCAGCCGCAGAAGGTTCTGGAACCTCAGGAGAGGGAACCAAGCCCTGTCCCCAGAGCCCAGAGGCAGTCAGTCATCCGGGAGCCAGCCCAGGACAGGGGCACAGCAGGGGAGAGCCCTACTGTGCCTGTAGCTCCAGCTGCCCCACGCCAAGGCCTTGGAAGAAAAAGGCCCCACTCGAAGGATGTGGGCGGGCAGGGCCCTGAGCCTGTCTCCAGCATGAGCCACCCCCAGCAGCGCCATGTGAAGGAGCCCGCTGCATCTGGCCTCGGCGCAGGGTCCCCGGGCGCGAGTTGCTCTGCTGCCGATGAGCCTGGGCTGTCCCGAGGGAAGCCCTACGCGTGCAGCGAGTGTGGGGAGACCTTTGCGTGGATCTCACATTTCATTGACCATCTCCGAAGCCACAGTGGCAGGAAGCTGTATGCGTGCCAGGGCTGCTGGAAGACCTTCCACTTCAGCCTGGCCCTGGCCGAGCATCAGAAGACCCATGAGAAGGAGAAAGGCTACGCGCTGGGGTGGGCCCTGGGACCCCACCCTGCTGCGTGTGGTGCCCGTGCTGGCGGGAGGCTCCGTGGGCTCCCGGGGTGTGTGGCAGGTGATATTTTCCCTGTGCAGCCTGAGGCTCAGCGATGAGCTGCTTTGCTGTAGGGTCCCTAGAGGCCAGTCTTGCCTCCCAGGTTTGTGTCCCTAGAGACAGCCTTGCCTGCCCAGGTTTGTGTCCCTAGAGGGCAATCTTGCCTGCCAGATTTCCCTAGCAATGTATCCGCTGCTTTGAAACCCTTGCGTGGCTTCCTGCAGTATCTGTGTGGATGTAAGGCTGTCTGTTCTCTAAATGAGCTAACGTGGCTAAAGCACTTAGAACCCAGAAGGGCCCACGGGAAGCCCTTGTCTCCTTGTAAACACACCCATGCAGATGCCCATGTGCAAGCACGAGCTATCCGGTGTGAAAGAATATTCCCCTTTCTTCCGTAGCCATTTTAGCACCACCCACACATTGGAACATTTGTCATTGTGCAAAGTGTAGAGTTGCCTTAAAGTGTGTGATCCGCCGGCTCTTGCTGAAGTCAGCTTTGTCTCTGTTCCCCTTGTTCAAGCTCCCCAGGGCTTCTGCTCAAGCTGTTTGGTCTTTTCGTAAACACCTGATATCAAGTTCACTTCCGAATCCTCAATAGCAAATTGTTTCCTAGTTAAGCACGTGTCTACATGTGTGGAGTGGCTTTACAAAGATCACAAAAATGCGTGGAGCCTGGTAACGCAGTGCTTTCAAACCATGCGTCTCAGCCTACTAGTGAATTGTGAAACCAAATTAGTGGATGGTCGCCATCATTGCAAATCAGTAGAATTAAGTAAAAATTCGTCGTGTAGTAAAGGCAAGTATTGTTTTGTGAAACTTCTCAGCTATATATCTAAATATGAGACCCGGTTGAATTGTGAAATCAAATTAGTGGACGGTCACCAGCATTGCAAATCAGTAGAATTAAGTAAAAATTCATCCTCCGGCTGTAAAGGCAAATACTGTTCTGTGAAAATTTTCAGCTGTATATCTAAACATGAGACCCGGTTGCAATGTAAGATGTATTTCTTACTCAGGGTGGAGGGTCATGATCAAAGCAGGTTGAAAACACTAATAAGGGTTGATGAGGTGTATCTGCCTGGGCAAGTGGAAACTTAATTCTTTGGGCTACATAAGGTGATCTTTTGATTTTTGCATTTGATCTCAGATTAGAGCATTGCTTCTGTTGCCTGAGCATAAACTTAACGCTTCTTGTAGGTTAACTGGTGCCTCTTTCTGTCATGGTGTTTGAGCAGGCAGTCTGTTGTAATGATGCCCGAATCATAGATGCTTAACCTAATAAAGGATTTATTTCTTCACTCACATGACAGTCTTGTGTTTGTTGCTGTTGCTTGTGTGTGGAAGCGAGGGGGACTATGCTCTGTGTGGTGATTTGGGGATCCAGGCTCTGTCCCTGTAGTGGCTCTGTTCTCCACTGGCCCCTTGGAGCATGTGGGGAAGGCCATACTTGCTCAGTTGGGAGATGACACACATCACTTCCACTCGTGTGTACTTGGAGACATGATCTCATGGCCTCAGTCACATGAAAGGGTCTGGGACTGTGTATGAGGTGCCTGTCTCTGTTACAGTCACCGAGCTCAGTTACCCTCTTCGCCTGTCTCCCTCTCACCCCCATCCTGAACTGAGTGTGACTCTGGTAATAATTAAATACATACATATATATATATATATATATATATATATATATATATATATATACATACATATACATATATACACACACACATACACACGCACACATATATGTATATATTTATATTTGCTCTCTCAACTCTTGTTCCCAGCCTAACCCATGAGCATGCCTCTCCCGCCACAGAGCGGTAACCCCTGGGGGTGCGTCTTGCATGAGCTTCAGGGCCACTGATGGGTCCTTCATTATCAGAAAGCTCAGCTCTCTATCCTGTTTGTTTCCTATCTGAGGTTTCCTTTAGTGCACAGCTAGATGTCGATGCCTTTTTTGTTTATATTTTCATATTTCTATTTGGAAATAATTTCAAACTTGTAGAAGAGACACAAAAATAATAAAAGTCGTCCAACCCCTACCTATGTGAACATCTTCCCTTGCTTGCCTGTGATCGTGGGCCCCTGCCCCCCATACACACACCTGGGACACACCTGGGAGTGCCTGAGGTCCACATTCCTACTGTTGCTGATGATTCCTTTGCTCAAAGTGCTGTCCAGTTTCTCCACCGTAGAGTTACTTTTCCCCCTTAATTTGTGGGGAGACACGTTAAGATAACGCAAATACCCTG
This sequence comes from Panthera tigris, assembly GCF_018350195.1. Taxonomy (NCBI): domain Eukaryota; kingdom Metazoa; phylum Chordata; class Mammalia; order Carnivora; family Felidae; genus Panthera; species Panthera tigris. Next base: position 478,801 of record NC_056674.1, read on the forward strand.
CTTCTCACCAAAATGCCACCCTCCCCCCCCCAGCCCCAGGGGCATCCTCCATTGACGATTTTTGCCAGATGGTGCAAAATACTGGTTATCTGACACCAGCCCTCCTTCCGTGGCATTACCAGCCAGCCCTGGACATTCTGCTGCATAGCCAACACCCTCCTTTCTCTCCCATTTATTTGTCTTTACTATCAGGATGGACTTAGGGATTCCTGTTTTTTCAGTGTTTTTTCAAGTTTTATTACGTATTGCTGTCCTTGGTAATTTTCGTGCTCAGGTTGTCCCAGATGTGGCCAGGGAGAGTCCCTTCAAGAAGGCTCCTACATCCCTGTAACATGCCTTCATGATTAAAAAAAATTTTTATTTAAATGTTTATTTTTGAGAGAGCGAGAGACAGAGTGTGAGCGGGGGAGGGGCAGAGAGATAGGGAGTCCCAGAATGTGAAGTAGGCTCCAGGCTGCGAGCTGTCAGCACAGAGCCCAATGCGGGGCTCAAACTCCTGTACCGAGAGATCATGACCTGAGCTGAAGTCGGACTCTTAACCAGCAGAGCCACCCAGGTGCCCCCTCCATCATTGTTTGAACAATTCCTTTTTCTTTAGTATAGTAAGATGTTCCAAGCCCAAATTGTTTCTACCCTGAGATCAGCCATTCCTCTAGTTCCAAAGAACTGGCTCTTTTTAGTGTGGCTTCTTTGAGACCAAATCTGAGTGGCAGGTGTATTCATTGCTAGTAGGGTATTTTCTGGTGAGCTAGGAACCATAGGCACATAAAATAGACACACAGCTACACACAAAAAGGTATGTGTGCCCGTATGCATGCATATACACATACATATACAGCAATACCTCCATTTTCAATCTACTACTCCCCTATATTTTTATGTCAATAGTGCCAATCCTAAAATCAACACATTTGTTAATATGCTAAGACCTGGGACACCTGAGTGGTTCAGTGGGTTGGGTGTCCAAGTTTGGCTCAGGTCATGATCTTGTGGTTCGTGGGTTCAAACCCCATGTCGGGCTCTATGCTGACAGCTTGGATCCTGCAGCCTGCTTCAGATTCTGTGTCTCCCTCTTTCTGCCCTTCCCCCACTCGCACTCTGTCTCTGTCTCAAAAATAAATAAGCATTAAAATTTTTTTAAAAATTTTTTGATGTTTATTTATTTTTGAGACAGAGAGAGACAGCATGAGCAGAGGAGGGGTAGAGAGAGAGACACACACAGAATCCGAAGCAGGCTCCAGGCTCTGAGCTGTCAGCACAGAGCCCGACGTAGGGCTCGAACTCACGAGCTGTGAGATCATTACCTGAGCCGAAGTCGGACGCCTAACCGACTGAGCCACCCAGGCACCCCAACATTAAAATTAAAAAAAAAATTTTTTTTAACGTGTATTTATTTTTGGGACAGAGAGAGACAGAGCATGAACGGGGGAGGGGCAGAGAGAGAGGGAGACACAGAATCTGAAGCAGGCTCCAGGCTCTGAGCCATCAGTCCAGAGCCCGACGTGGGGCTCGAACTCACGGACCGCGAGATCGTGACCTGAGCTGAAGTTGGACGCTTAACCGACTGAGCCACCCAGGCACCTCTAAATTTTTTTTAAAAAAATGCTAAGTCCTGGGGCACCTGGGTGGCTCGGTTGAGTGTGTGACTCTTGATTTCAGTTCAGGTCATGATCCCAGGGTTGTGAGATTGAGCCCTACAGTGGGCTCTGCACTGAACGTGGAGCCTGCTTAAGATTATCCCTCCCCCCCACCCTCTTCCTTCCTCACAGGTGCTCTCTAAAATATTTTTTAAAACGCTAAGTCCTAAAATACCTCTAAAAATCACTTCAGAATTGCTTTTCTCAAACCACTACAAAAAACAAAACTACTGAAATAATGTCAGGATTTGTTTGCTGTTCCCTTGCCATCACCATCCTGAGCAAGACATAGTGGAACACACAAATGGGTGATTTATTCTACAGAAAGACACAAATATGGCCAGATGTTCCCACTGTTTATCTCAGAGGAAGCTGGGTTAGTTCAGGCTTTAGGGGCTTTGGATCTGTGCTGAGGGTTTCCCACCCAATGGGGTGGCCCATTGAGAAAGGTGCAGCAATCAGGAAACACAAGAAGGTGGCCTTGGTCTCTCCAATGGAGTTGGGAGGGCTGGAAAGTGTATAGATCATGGAGCCCTGAGCCAGGACTCAGAATGGACATAAGACACCTGGAGAGCTAGGGAGAGCCCGAGGTGCACGGGCACTAAGAATGGAATGGAGTTCATGGCTAACTTCCACAGGGTGGCTGAGGATGAATGGTCAGAGGGTTAGGGAAAGGTAAATCCCATAAATGGAAAACTGGCCAGATGGGAATAAATTTCAATGGCAAGAAGATGCTTAAATGCCTTCTGTTACAGATTGAATTGCATCCCCCCACCCCAAATTTATACACTTAAGTCCTAACCCTCAGTGTGACTGTATTTGGGGATAGGGCCTACAGGGAGGTAATTAGGGTTAAATGAGGTCATAAACATCGGGCCCTCATCCCACAGGACTGATCTCGTAAGAAGGAGGCAGCAGCAATTTCTCTTTCATCACATGTGTGCAGAAGAAAGGCCATGGAACACTACCATCTTGTTTTGCTCACAGATTCAACGGATCAGTAATTCGGAAAGGGCACAGCAGGGATGGCTTGTCTTTGCTTCACCATGTGTGAGACCTCGGCTGGGAACTTGAAGTCTGAGGTACCTTGAAAACTGTGGGGTTTGAGTCACCCTTGCACGCCTGATGCAGCTGGGAAGCTTGTGGGCTAGGACTGCTCACTGGAGCCCATACATGGAGCTTACCTGGCGTGGACATCCTGACCACACGGTGGCCTCCTGGTGGTGGGAACGTGTTTTTTTTTCTTAATGTTTATGTATTTTTGAGAGATAGAGACAAAGCACCAGTTGGGGAGGGGCAGAGAAAGAGGCAGGCGCAGAATCCAGAGCGGGCTCCAGCCTCTGAGCTGTCAGCGCAGAGCCCGACATGGGGCTGGAACTCGTGAACCACGAGATCATGACCTGAGCCAAAGTCAGATGCTTAACTGACTGAGCCACCCAGGCACCCCAGTTGGGACTTCTTACACGGGGCATCTCAGGATTCCAAGCACACGTGTCCCTGTGAGCAAGGTGTAAACTGCATGGCCTCTTCCGGACCTGTGTTCACCCCGTTCGTTTTCCCTTGTTGGTCTCCAACTTTTGTGTCAATAATTGAGACAGATCAGCAACTATCCAAGTAAGTTGGGCCCTCTAGTCAGGAGTGCACTCACCCCCGAAGTTTTTCTGACACTCTGGGTGTAACTTCTGTCACTGCTGTGGCACTGCTAGGGAGGGAGCCTTTTCGTTCCCGGAGGTAGGGCAGAAGTGACACTGTGTGAGCACCTCCTATGGTTCCTACTGCTGTGCTGTATTTCCTTTTGTATCCTTGTGGGGGCAGGTGAGCAGGAGCTGAGTGCGATGGCAGGAGCCTGCATGACTCAGTTTGTCAGTGACCTGGCATTTTCAGAGGGCTGCTGAAGAGCGTGTGGTTGGGGTCCATTTTTACTGAACTGCATTGGAATAGAGGAGCCTTAACATGTTTCCAAATGTAATGAATGTTCTGTTAAGAATTATATTCCTAGAGAGTCTGAACTATGCGCAATTGGCATGACGTATTTTCTACACTGGATTCAGGGGTAGGAACCTGGTTTCCTTGAGAACAAGAAGCTACCTACACAAGGATAGAAGCACAGGGAAAGGAGGATATGTGTAATAATGGGAGGGGGACAAAATAGCTGCCCAGGGACCGAAGCTGAGCTGTCCTGTCCAGGATAGCCACTGGCCAGCTACGTGTGGCAAATGAGCATGTGAAAGGAGGCCACAGCCAAATGAGATGTCCTGCAGATGTAAAAGAAACTGGATTTGGAAGTTATAGTTAGTATACAAAAAGCAAACAAAACATCTCATTAGTGGTTTTTCATACTGATGTGTTGAAATGGTAACATTTGGGATATGTAAGGACAGATATTAATTTCACCTGTTGCTTGCTTTTTATTTATTTTTTAAATGTATTTATTTATTTTGAGAGAAAGAGGGCATGCGTGGGGGAGGGACAGAGAGAGAATCCTAAGTAGGCTCTGTGCTGTCAGCCCAGAGCCCGATGTGGGGCTCGATCCCACCAACTGTGAGACCATGAACTGAGCCGAAACCAGAGTCAGACACTCAACCGACTGAGCCACCCAGGCACCCTTCTTCTTGCTTTTTAAATAGGACTATTACAATATTTAAATTTACCAATGTGGCTTGCATTTTTACTGGAGACTGCTGTTTTCTTAAGTGGCTTTTAAGTGACTATGACATTCCAAAAACAAAAACAAAAAACTTTAAAAGAGAAGAGGCATTCCACAAGCATAGTGAGGACTACTGGAAGACTATTTAAAATACGCTCCCCCAAGGGAGAAATTTCAAGTTAACTGGAAGCTTATATCCCAGCATTGTGATTGGAAAATCAAGCCGACTGATATAACCCTGACGGCTGGTGACCAAATCCAGCCAATGTAACTTAAATATGGGCTCTAATGAGGATGGCAAGTCACCATGCCAAGTGTCATGGTTGTCAGAGAGGCTGCTGTTAGTGAATTCAGGACGCAGTTTAATACTATGGACCTTCAAGATATACAAAAAACAAAAGCTTTTTAAAAAACACTGGGAAAGGGACTCAATGAAAAACAGTCAAGAGAAGATTAACTTGTACATTTCTCAAGAGAGAGAAACCTTGCAAAACATAAGGTTCCAATGTGGAGGTGCTGTTGTTCAGAAGATGGTGGCTTAACAAAGGAAAAAAAATCTTCCTTTTTGTGAATCTTCAACATGTGTTTCTAATGCCTGTGAGTCACCTGTAGAGAAATTCATAGTCGCCTTGCACCATTCATAAGCACGCCAAAGAACGTAATGTGCAATAATGATAGATTCTGCGTGTGGTTCCTGCATATGAAAAGCATTTGTTGGGTTTCTCACCACTTTGCAAACCTCTGGTTTGGAATAGTGTGAATCCTTGGACAGAAGCCATCCCCAGATCCACTACATTCCCCCACGCCCCCCATTTTTCTCTTTTGTAGGTTCTCTGATGTAGCATTAGCGGTCACTCATGACTGAAGGTCCTCAACTCCACACTTCCTACCACTGTTTGGACGGGCCGATATCCGGGGACGGATGACCTAGAGCTCGGTATTCCCACAATCATTTCCGTCATTCCTCTCTAAGGGTGCGGGAAGGCTTGCTTGTGCATATATTTGTGTTGTTTCCGTTAGGAATGAGGGGGCCAAGTTTGGTAAGGGATGAGCTATGACTTAAGGCTTTTCCGGGTCCGAGCAAATGTGAGGCGGGCCTACCCAGTATGAGTTCTCTGGTGCTTGGTGAGGGACGAGCTGTGTGTGAAGGCCTTCCCGCAGTCCCTGCACTCATATGGCTTCTCTCCCGTGTGGATCCGCCGGTGCTGCGTGAGGTGGGTGCTCTGCCTGAACGATTTCCCACAGTCCCGACACTCGTAGGGCTTCTCCCCGGTGTGTGTGCGCTCGTGCTGGCTGAGCGACGAGCTGTGACTGAAGGATTTTCCGCACTCATTGCAGCCGTAGGGCTTTTCCTTGGTGTGGATCCTCTGGTGTTCCACGAGAAGGGAGCTCTGGCTGAAGGCCCTGCCGCACGCGTTACACTCGTACGGCTTCTCGCCCGTGTGCGTCCTCTGGTGCTGCACGAGCGGGGCCAGCTGGCTGAAGGCCCGGCCGCACTCGCGGCACTCGTAGGGCTTCTCGCCCGTGTGGATGCGCTGGTGCTTGGTCAGGGACGAGCTGTGGCCGAAGGCCTTGCCGCAGTCGCCGCACTCGTACGGCCTCTCCCCGGTGTGGACCCTCTGGTGCTGGGTGAGGTGCGTGCTCTGGCGGAAGGCCTTGCCGCACTGGCCGCACTCGTACGGCTTCTCCCCGGTGTGCGTGCGCTCGTGCTGGCTGAGGGACGAGCTGTGGCTGAAGGTCTTCCCGCACTCGTTGCAGCTGTAGGGCCGCTCGCCCGTGTGGATCCTGCGGTGCTCGGTGAGCAGCGTGCTCTGGCTGAAGGCCTTGCCGCAGTCGCCGCACTCGTACGGCCGCTCGCCCGTGTGCGTCCTCTGGTGCTGCACGAGCGGTGTGATCTGCGTGAAGGCCTTGCCGCACTCCAGGCACTCGTAGGGCTTCTCGCCCGTGTGGATGCGCTGGTGCTTGGTCAGGGACGAGCTGTGGCCGAAGGCCTTGCCGCAGTCCCCGCAGCGGTACGGCCTCTCCCCGGTGTGGACCCGCACGTGCTGGCTGAGGTGGATGCTCTGGCGGAAGGCCTTGCCGCACTCGCCGCACTCGTACGGCTTCTCCCCGGTGTGCGTGCGCTCGTGCTGGCTGAAGGACGAGCGGAAGCTGAAGGCCTTGCCGCACTCGCCGCACTCGTACGGCTTCTCGCCCGTGTGGGTCCTCTGGTGCTGGACCAGCGGGGCGATCTGGTTGAAGGTCTTCCCACACTGGGGGCACCGGTAAGGTTTCTCGCCGGTGTGGATCCTCTGGTGTTTGGTGAGTGCCGAGCTGTTTCGGAAGCCTTTCCCGCATTCGGGACACTCGTAAGGCCTCTCTCCCGTGTGCGTTCGGTGGTGCTCGAGGAGTGCCGAGCTGTGACCGAAGGCCTTGCCGCACGCCTGACACTCGTAGGGCTTCGCTTTTGCGTGTGTTTTCTGCTCGGCGTGGAGCCCTGGGTCTGGCTTCCCCCTCCCGCCGCGCGTCCCCGGCACGTGGAGGCCTTGCCTTTCTGGAGTCATCGGCTGAGTTGGGAAGTGGGGGCTCAGACTGAAGTTTCCCCCAAACCCATCCCCCTGCTGCTGCTGCTGCTGCTGCTGCTGCATGGGTGTCTTCACCACACGGCTCCCTCGACTCTGTCCGCGGCAGCCCTCTGCATCGTCACCCTCTGAGTACCACAGACTATCCCACAGGAACCTTTCTGCCAGGGCACTGGTACGTATTCCTTCAGTGATGTCTTGAGTTGGGGTGGACACTTTGGTTTGGGGTCTGGTTTCCAAATCTGGAAGAAAAAAAACCCCGGAAATGTTCCTTAATTTCTGTTTGGGGGGAAGGGTTTGGGTTGGGTGGGTGGATGGATGGAAGGATAAAACTGATGGTTTTGGGGGAGCCTCAGTCAGTTGTGTCCGACTTCGGCTCAGGTCATGATCTCACGGCCGGTGAGTTTGAGCCCGCGTGGGGCTCTGTGCTGACAGCTCAGAGCCTGGAGCCTGCTTCAGATTCTGTGTCTCCCTCTCTCTCTGCCCCTACCCCGCTCATGCTCTGTCTCTCTCTCTCAAAAAAAAAAAACAAAAACGCACATTAAAAAAAACCTGATGGTTTTGAAAGGCTCAAGGCACAAGTGACTTTAACCATTCAAAAATACAGTTTTGCAAATCAGGGAAGGAATGCAAGCAGGAGAGGAAGCTCTGAGAGCGGTCAGGGGTCGGGTAGCTGGCACAGGGGCCTGAGTGGGGCTTGCAAGGGGAACACAGAGAACGAGGCAGGGAGGCAATGCGAGGCAGACAGAGGGCATCCAGGGAAGCTGTGGACAGACGCCCCAGGCTGGAAGGAGCGGAGCGATGGCTAGGCCGCAGCGAAAGCAGCCTCCCATGGCACCAGGTGGCAACGGAGGAAGAGCCGTCTCCCAGGTGAAGGACCACCCGGCCCAGCTCTCCCACTGACAAGGTCCGCTTTCTGCCTGGCGGTCTCTGGCTGCTGTTCCACCTGCCCCTGATGTGAAGAAACGCATCAGCTCCCCCAGACTGGAGGCCGCTGAGAGGCGCATCGCCGGAGGATGGCTAAATGACCGAGCTGTCTGGGAGGACTTGGATCTGGTCTGCTGGGTCCCTCTCACCATCTGAGAGTTCCCGGAGGGCAGGCCTTCTGTCCACCTGGGTCACCCCTGCACCCACGCCTTCAGCTGAGGCCAGCAGACACGGGGGACGAACAAACAAACGTACCCCGCCCCGCTCCTTGCTGGCAGGACTTCCTGCCCCGGTACCCAGCCCCTTCTGCACGCCGAGCCCTCGCGCACGCCGCCCCCACCCCAACACCGGACTGGCCCGAAGGTGTGATATGGGCACTGTGCCCATTTAGGTTATGCTCCAGTGAGGTGTTGAGGGAGAAAAAAAAGAGGGGTCAAGCCAGGTGTGGCTGGCAAAATAGAGGCTCCCAAAGATCTCTGTGTTCTAATTCCTGGAACCGGTGAGGAACGGAGGCTGCTAACCCTTGCACATTAGCTAGTCCTCTGAGATTACCCCGGGTGGTCCCAAGGCAACCACGAGGGTTCTGGAATGTGCGAGAAAGGCAGGAAGGCCAGGGCCAGAGGGACATAAGACCTGAGGGCCGTGCTCAGTTGAGAGACGGACGAGGCCATGCTCAGCTGGGAGACGGACGGACAAGGAATGTGAGCACCTCTGGAAGCTGGAAAGTGAAAGGAGCTGGGTTCTCTGCAGGCCCCACGGGAGGAGTGCTGCCCTGCTCACACCTGGAATGTAGCACAGAGATGCCCACTTCGGACTTCTGACCTCTAGACTGTACGATAATGTGCGTTGCTTTAAGCCATGAGGTTTGTGGCAATTTGTTAGAGGAGCCATACGAAGCTAATATTCTAGGTAAGGGCTGGTTACCCCTTTTGCCGGGGAGACTCTGTCCTGACCCTCTCCCACACGCCGGCCATTCTTTCTGGGCCCTGGCGATGGGCCGTTGCTTAAACAGGGTCAGGGCCTGACACCAGGGGAGACTGCCTGCCAGTGGGCAGGATAGCCTCACTGCCCAAAGAGTCGGTATCGGTCTCAGGAGCTGGATAAGGTGTAAGAAGAGCAGAGCCCCACAGGCACGTGGAAAAGCCCAGACTGGATCCATGGGCCCACAGATACATGAGTCATAAACGCTTCTGTGGTTTAAACTGCTGAGGCCGCCGAGTTTGTTACGCATTAAGAGTAGGCTGCTGCCCACCCTGGTGCCTTTGCACTTGCTGTTCCTGCTGCCCAGAACTCTGTCCTCCCAGCTTGTTTCATGGCTGCACTGTTCTCATGACTCAGGCTTCAGCCACATGTCGCCTCATCTCTGCTCAGGTCCTCCCCACAACCCTGGCGTCTGCCTCATGACCTCCTTCACTTCCTCAGCACTCATCATGTGCCGTGAGCATCTTGTGCAGTTATTGCTTTACCTATCGTGTGCCCCTTCCCTCACCAAGAACGTAAATTCAGTGAAGATGAGGGCTTGGTCTCAGCCACAGCAGAACAGGTGCTTGGTGCACATTTACTAAAAGACTGAGTAGTGGGGCGCCTGGGTGGTTCAGTCAGTTAAGCGTCCGACTTTGGCTCAGGTCATGATCTAGTGGTCTGTGAGTTTGGGCCCCGCGTCGGGCTCTGTGCGGACTGCTCAGAGCCTGGAGCCTGCTTTGGAGTCTGTGTCTCCCTCTCTCTCTCTGCCCCCTTCCCCACTCACACTCTGTCTCTGTTTCTCTCTCAAAAATAAACATAAAAAAAATTTAAAACAACTGAACAGTCAATTTGCTCTGAAGAATGTGAGAGCAGACATGGAGAGTGCCCGGGGCGTGACTGGGGCCCTCCCAGCCCTGCAAGGCTCTCCCCTCACTGCGCACACGCCTCTGGGAACCCCGTCGTCTACCGCTCGTGGTTCCTCCTGCTCCAGCAGGGAGACAACATCCAGCTTCGGGAGCCAGCGTCTTGCCCAAGGGGAGACCCGCAGAGTACACATTTGTGTTCCCCGCCCCTTCCCGCCCCTCCATCCGCTCCACCTTCAGTCTTCCTAGACCCAATCGGATGCAGGTCCCAGAGGCCACAGTTGTAGCCCCCTTAGGACCCCCACCCCTGGCTGTGGGAGGATGTGTGACCCAGCCCGGGCCAATCAGGCTCTGCTGCTTCTCCTGCCCGCCCTGGCAACAGTGACCAGTGTGGAGGGGACCTGGCCACCACACCAAGACAACCCAGGGGCCTTCCATGGGTGCCCAGGACACAGGCCTGGTCTTTTCCGCTGGTCTCAGACATGGAAGAGGCACCTGGGCAGCTCTCTTCTTACCATCAGAGGGGCCCACCTGCAAATGGAGGCAGAGGGAGGTAGAGGGAGGAGGTGGGGAGGGAGGGGGCTCCTGACAGCACCACAGGAAGACTCAGGTAGGTCTACCTTGGCACCCACTCTTCCCCTCTTACCTCATGATTTTCTGCTTCTGGCATTTTCAGTGGGATCTGCAACATGCGACCAAACATCGGGTCTCTAAAGCCCAAAACTCATTCTAGGTGTTTGCTTTTATGGCCTAGAACTATCCCAACTTTTGACCCAGAAGAACCAGAATCTGTGCTGGGGGCAGACCAGCGGGGGCTCGAGTGTAGCCTTACCCACGGAGACCAGGAGCCTGAAGGTCTCCAGCATCACATCGCGGTACAGGGTCCTCTGGGCGGGCTCCAGCTGCCCCCACTCCTCCTGGGTGAAGTCCACAACCACGTCCTCAAAGGTCACTTGCTCCTGAAACATCACACGCAAATGTCCTCACCCAGGCCAAGCCCGGCGATAGCTGCTACCGTGAGCAGTTGGTGAACAGAGACATGAGCCAGGCTGATTTTTCTCAGGTCTGAGGATTTGGGCCAGGTTTTCCCGTGGGACTGGGGGGTTCTGCTGGAGGAAAGGGGGTCTGAGGAGAGAAGAGGACATAACCCAGTCGTGCAGACACAGGATCCCCGAGATGCCATAATGGTGGTGACTGAGAGAGGGGTATCAAGGAGCCCCGGGGGGGGGGGTGCTGAAAGCCTCCCACGCATCAACCAGAATGTCCACTAGTGTCCATACCTGTAGTCACCAAGCTGCACACTCCTGTAAATCTACACTGTGCATTAACCATAGCTGAATACAAAGTGGGGCTGGGAAGACAGAAAACGGCCAATGCGGTGATGGGAACAAGCAAGTGAACCGGATGTGGGGTCTCCAGTGACAGGACCCCTGGAGACTGTTTCCTACTCTTTAATTTTGGACCTTTGAACACTGGGGTAAAAACACGATCCTCAAGGAGAAAGGCTGATGGTGGGTTCTGGGGGTGTGGGGCAGTTCTGGGGGCATTTCCCATCATGATCACACCTGCACGGGTTTTCTGAAATTCCCACACAAGGCCAGTTTCTTCTACGACTGGATGGAGAATTGATGACTTTCTTGAAGGGACGTGAGGGTCAGGGGCAGACATCCTCCACAAAGGTAGCTTCCATCTCACCAAATCACGTGCTATGGATGGCCGGGGAGCAGAGGAAAAGTCCAGGGCCTTCGCGTATCACTGCCCCATGTGAGGGGGGTGAGGGACACAGGGTGCCCAAATACTGGATCCTGGCCCACCTGGCAGCATCTGTCTCTGCTAAAGCTTCTCTTCCCAAAGGAAGGGAGCTGTGGGGCATGAACTAGGCATCTGGGGTGGGGGGTGGCACTGTCAAGACCCGGCCCTGCACCCAGACGATAGGGCTTCAAACTCCAACCCCAGGTACATCCTTTAATGTTTACTTATTTTTGAGAGAGAGCGCAAAAGACAGAGTGTGAGCGGGGGAGGGGCAGAGAGAGAGGGAGACACAGAATCCGAAGCAGGCTCCAGGCTCCGAGCTGTCAGCACAGAGCCCGACATGGGGCTTGAAACCACGAACCGCGAGATCATGACCTGAGCCAAAGTTGGACACTCAATCGACTGAGCTACCCAGGCGCCCCTCAGGTATATCTTTTAAAGTGCTCAGTGCCTTCCTGCCTTCATCCGTAAGTTGGTGAGGACATCCTGAGAGGGCTGTTGGAAGGAGTGAAGGAATTGACATGATGCATTTACCCCAGGCCTGGCAGTGTGTGAGCCACCATGCAGACAGGCATGCCGGAAGACTTGGAAGTTTTAACTTTCTTTTGCCAATTTCCCTATTTCCCCCACATTTTCCAGACTCAGTAGGTCTCAGTGGTTATCTGCAGAGACTTACTGAATACAGGGTCACTGTTCTGGGCACCACAGATGCCATGGAAACGAGACACGCACCTGGCCTCATGGTACCTGTGTGCTAGCTGCAGGGTCAGGGAGCTGGCCAAAACTCAAATCCCAGGAGGGGTTAGTGCTCCAGTGAAAATGGGAGGGGCGCTTCTGGGGCAGCCGTGCAGATGTCTGCAAGGGCCACGAAGGCAGCAAGACACGTGCTGAGCACTGGAGGCCCCACTGGGGGCAGGGGGTCTGAGGCCGGGCTCAGCCACTCCCAGCAGCGGGGCCTCAGGGTTGTGACTTGTGTCCGTGCCTGTTTCCTCACTGCCACCTCATGGGGCTGATGTCGGGGTAGAATAGGGTGAAATGTGTCCAGCGCTGACCACAGGGTTTGGCACCTTTACTGTTCCACCCGTTCACTGAGTGCCTACTGTGCGCTGGGCCTTTGCGTGTGACAAAAATGGTCAGAACTGCTTCCCAAGGCCCTAGGCCCCATACAGGAGGCCTAGGAGACTCTGTTCGCCGTCTTCCCATTACCTGTGTGTGCCTGCCCTTCATGGAAATGCTTGGCGTGGTTCCACCTCTAGGCCTTTGCTCATGCTGTTCCCCTGCCTGGAACATGATTCCTGTGGGCCTTGACCTCACTGCCCCTTCCCCTGCAGGTCTCTGTTTGGGGGCCACTTCACAGGGAGGCCTTCTGGGCTATGCTGGTTAATGCCTGGTGCCCAGCCCATCTTCTTCTGGACCTCATTTCTCTGCACGTCACTTGGCACATTTACGTTCCTCACAGGGACTGTGACCCCACGGGGATGGTGAAGATTTGCTCCTCTTGTCTGTTCTTGCACCTGCAATTTCTAGAACAGGGCCTGGGAGGCACCTAGTCCATGGCAGGTGCTAAATAACTGTTGCCTAAGGGACTGGATGGAGATAGTGAGTTGAGAAAGTGCCAGACACATCAGTGGGATGGATGCTGTCTGCCAGAGTAGAACGGGGCAGTTGAGGGACTCAGGGAGATCCCCTCTGAGGCGGTGAGGTGTGAGAACCTCAAGAGGATGACTCTGGACAAAGCACATTCCTGGCAGGGGGCAGAGTAAGGGCGAAGGCCCTGAGAGCAGAATGAGTCTGGCAGGACCTGAGAGGCCTGAGTGTGAGGGTGGTGGTGTACTCACCGGGGCCCCGGCAGTGAGGAGCCCAGCAGTCATTCCCTCCTCCTCTGGCCTCTTCCAGGAACAGCCAGCTCCTCTGCGGGCGGTTCTGGGGAGAGAAGGGAGGCAAGAGACCGGGCAAGTGCCTGTGGTGGCCAGAAACCCCACACCCTGGCATGTGCGTGTGGGAAGGAGGGGCTGTGGCTGTGGGAGCCTGGAGCCCTGCACCCGGGCCAAACCCAACAGTAGTGAAACCTCAGCTTGGCATTTTCCCGGCACCTACTGTGTGCCCAGGGCTATTCCAGGCGTTGTTGACAGATGACCTCGAATTTTCCTACTCCACTTCACAAATAGGAAAAGTGAGGGCCACGGCGGGCAAGGAGCACACCCCCAGTTGCCCAATAGGGTGATGACTATTCCTGTTACCATGACAGAAAGCTAGACAGTTATGGGGTCTTTGGGCATTGTGTGCCTCAGTTTTCCTCTCCCATAAAATGGGAGTGGTGACCTAACAGAGGTTATAGGAATTAATGTGTGGAAAGGGCTGAACATGGAGCCTGGCAGGCAGCAGGATGCACAAGTGAACACAAGAAGTATACACTACTGGTGCTGGAAAGAAAGCCTCTTGCTTCAGTGAGCATCTACTTTGCTCGACATGCAGGCCCTGTTGATGGTGGTTCACAAACTCATCTCTGGCTCAGTGCCCCAAATGAAACTCAGGCCAAAGGCAGTATGCATTTCCCTGGTCTCTCTGAACCTTTCCTTCATGACTCTGATTCTGTCTCATCCCACTTGTGCCCTGTGGTCTTCACAGCAGTTTCCAAGATGGCAGTTATCTTGTTCAGTGATGTGTTGATGGGGTTCTTATCATCTCCCTGACTCCCTGACTCCCTGACTCCCCTGGAGACTCTGGGGGTCGAGACAATGTTGCGGGCTCTTGGATATAGGCTAGGACCTCGCCCTTAGAGCATCTAAACATGTGCTCGCTGAATTAATAAAGGAGACTGGATGGTCCCTACCTTGAAGTCAGTGCTCAATAAGATTTTAATATAAGGAGTCTGTTTTCTGGGTCCCAGGCGGCTGGGATTAAAGTCTTATGCTTTTGGTCTCCCTCATCATCATCATCCTGAGAAGCCCCTCAGCAAGGTGAAGCTCCAGAGGTGACAGTGGGGCCTCAGCCTTCCCCACCCTCCGAACCCCGAACATCCCACCCAAGCAAGGGAGGGATGCAGGCCAGGTTGGCTCCAGTCTCTGAAGGATCGGGCCCGCTAGGATCTCTGATTGTTACCCCGAAGCCGGAGGGTCCCACCTCTTTTGCCAAAGCCAGGTCCCCACCCTGGCCCCAACTCCTCCTCTCGGACCCGGAGACACCCCCACCCCCACCCCCAAACCGGGCCCCGCCCACTCGGTCCCGCCCCCACCGCCCCCGAAGCGACCCGCCCCGGGCCCAAAGCAGGAAAAGGGACTCTACGCAGACGCACGCGGTAAGACCCCTGGATGCCCTCCCGTCTCGGCCTCCTCCGTTCCAGCGACCCCAGTCCCACTTACCAGCCGGACCGCAAGACAAAGGCCGCAGCCGCCACCAGCAGGGTCTGCGCCTGCGCAGGCGGACGCCCAACTACATCTCCCAGAGGGTGGCGCGCGCACTTCCGGTCGTTTCCTTGCTCGGCCGGCCTCCTCCCTGGGCCCTGGCTGCTGAGCTCGGAGTCCGAGTTCGGCCGCGCGGACCCCGCCGGCCTTAGTCTCGCCTCCCTGCCCCAAAGCTCTCCTACGCCGTATTCCCTTGTCTGGTGGCCGGACAAATGCCACGGCCGCCGTTGGCCGGGACTGCGCCTGCGCAGGCGGGCGCTGAACTACAACTCCCAGAGGGCCACGGGCAGGTTCCGTGCGCTTCTGCCCCACCCGTCGTCGCGCGGGACCGGACCCGAGTTCTAGTTTCGACGCCCGTACTTATGGCGCCCTCACGAGTGTCCACTCCGTGCGGGCTGTGTCGTGAGCCCCGCGAACGTCGCCCCCGCACTCTTACAGCGGGGACTGGCCCGGGACTAGTTTAGACAGAGTGGTCAGGGGGGTCGGGGATGCTGAGCAAAGGCTGCGGGAAGAGCCTGGGGAGCAGTCTCCGGACCGGGGGCACAGCCGCGCTAAGGCCGCGGCGGAGAGGCCAGTGAGGAGGCATTGTGAGCGTCCAGGTGAGTCCCCTCGGAGTAGCGACACACTGCTTTCATATTGGAAATTGTGCCGTAAACTTTATTGTTGTAAAACCAACCGGTGTTTCCAAAAATAAACAAAATGCAAGACAACAATGACACACACACACACACACAAAACGGAAACATCCACTAAGATGCCAAACACAGGAGCCGTTTACATTTTGCCACACCGACTCAGCTTTGCAGTACTTAGTACAGGGTTCTAGGAAACGTCACGTGGTGCACATGTTTTTAAATTGCTTCACGTCATTGTCAAATGTGTGCATTTGAACAGCAGCATAATATTCAAAGCCCATGTGCCCTCGCTGACCGAATTTGTCATTTGCTGAACATTGACCAAGGCCTGCCAGGCGCTGAGCCCCGGGTACAGCAGCGCACAGTGGACTAGGTGCCAGTGGACAAGATGTGCACACTCGCCATTCCCCACTCAAGCCAGACTTACTTTCACTGATGAACATTGACCGTCCCTGGAGCAGTGAGTGGAAAGAATCTAACCAAGGCTGAGCGATGTGCACTTGCCTTTTTAAGAAAGGCTGATTTATTCAAGTCAGGGTTTGCATGCTGAATTTGAAGCGAAGAACAAGTTTTAAGGGCATTTTTTTCTTTGAAAGAACTCTGACTCTGAAAACAGCAGAGAAGACAGTAAGAATTCTCATGTTAGGGAAGAACCTAGCTGGGTACATTTTTTACACACAAAGACACTTGAAAAGATTAGGCTGATTCTCAACATGAATGAAAGACCTTACATTTCATAAGCCCTAAAACTGGTTGTTACAAAAAAAAAAATATATATATAATGGATGGCTCAAAATCAGAATGCACTGATGTAAACAAGGCAAAGACAAGCTTATTGGCTTTTCTTTAAAGTGTCTTGTACATTCAAAGACTATAAAAGGCCCACATTTGTGATTGTCATACTGAAAGCCCACCTGCTCTTCTCTCTACTACAGTTTGAAGGCTTTAAAATATACATAAGATGTCAATTATCAGTTCCCTCACCTGCAAACCCAAATTCAAAGAGATACTTATTTTTTTTTCTTTTTTCTTCCACAAAATATGTACTCTACTCCCCTCCCCCCCGCCCCGCCTTCCTTTTACTGGCTCAAAAGGTATGTATGTGTACACACTCCCATTATGAAATCTTTTTCTCAAAAAGGTCTGGGCAGAGTCCTGGTGATGAGCTGTTGATGCTGCCACACAGACTTGCCTGCTCACGGGGACATACCCCAGCCCTAATACTGAGCCGCGTTGCTCTACGTACCTCCCTTGGGACTTGACCCTGTTACCTTCCTCTAGCCTTCTAATCCTTGTTTTTTTCCAACCAACTTTCATAAACTCAAATGCCTGCAGGGGCTGGGCTCTGTTTGAAGGGATGGATGCTGATGGTCTCAGCCAAGTGGTGCCACGTGGACAGGTAAGCCGAGTGTCGCATGTCTGAACTTCTCAAAAGAAGCCAAAAATTTGGATCTCTGTGTGAAATCTCTTGATTCACAGGGTATTCAAAGAGTTTTAAAACACTGTCCATTAAGCAGGATGATCTGAAGGCTAGCTCTGTGATGCTCTCACCACTCCAGACCGTGTTGGTAACCAGTGGCTGGGTACCACTCAGGCCAGTCTTGACTTCCTCTAACCTCAGGGTCGCCTTCACCTGGCTGTGACAGGACCCTACCAGAAGCAGGTGCATTAGAAATCAGTGTGGCTTTCAAGGAATTCTATAATCATTATGGATAGCACAACTTCATTACACTCTAATTTTGTTAAATTGTTTGACATATACATTTAAATATATTACAGCGTTTATCCTTGTGGATATATTTCATCCTTTAAACAAAAAGTCATTTTGGGAGCCTCAGAACCTAGCAGTGCCCAGGCCTCTTCTCCTCCCAGAGGTCCTGGCTTCAGTGGGAAGGAGGGTGGTCTGTTTTCCTCTGGTTCCCTGGAGCGTGAGATGATGAGGATTTGCGCTGCATCACAGCACCCAGTGCCTGGCCCAGCAGATGCTCTGTGACAAGAGCTGGAGGACAGACGAGCCTGGGAAGCGTCCTAGTGGGCAGGTGTTGGGGTCTTGCAGGGGACGCTGGCAGAGGAAGGCACAGGGTGAGCCAAGCATGCAAGGAGTGAGGAGAAAGAGAAGAGAGGGGCCAGTGCTCTATCTCACTACAGCTTGAGCAGCATCTTGGGACTAGGCAGGCCGGGCAATTAACTCAGTTTGGCGGCTTTGGTGAATCGGGATTCGGAGGAGTGACTCTCCAGGCCTAGGGCCCTGGGCCACATCCTTGCCCCTGTCAGCCAAGGCAGAGGGTGTTGAGGGGAGCCTTCCATGGTGCTGCCAGCTCCCCTCCTCAGAGGTCCAGGTAAGGCTTCCTTGGCTGATTACTGCAGCCCTGCGGTGGGGTCTTGGCAGCGGCTGCAGCTCACATACTCGTTTGGTTACCATTCACCCATTCTCACTCACGAAGGGCTGCTCTGGGCCAGGTGCTGGTAAAATGCTGCAGTGAAGACTTTTCTAAGCAGAGGAGGCATCCCTCGAGGAGGTGAGGAGGCCCAGCATAGGAGTCATTGTGGAGACAAGCAGGAACTGAGTGGGCACAGGAGGCCAGCCTCCACCACCCCAGTGCCAAGAGCTACTGACGTGGGAAGAGATTCGAGGGAACTGGTCTGCTGGGCTTTATGTCATCTCAGCGTGTCTGTTTCAGAAGGATCTTGCTGGCTGTGGGTATTGGATGGGATGGAGGGGAGTGGACTGGAGGCAGAGTTGCCTAGACACAGCTGCAGTCATCCAAAGATGGAGAAAAGACGATAGAAGAGAGAGAGGGAGGAGGGCACAGTTCAGTGCAGAGGAGAAACTGGAACAGGGCAAGCCTGGGGCCTTGGAGGGTGGAGAGACGGCATAGGGGAGGCTGTTGGTTTTCTTTCGCACTAGGGTTCTTTGGACAAGCTCAGGTGGAGGACTGAGGGACACCAGGCAGATGTCACTGGAGGGCAGTTGGTCCGTGGGATGCCGAGGCAGACATCTTCGGAGAATTCACGCAAGGATGGCTGGGGGTGGGGGGCATGGCAGTTAGGGGTCTGACTGATGCCTTGCTGGCAGCAGCCCCCACTCTCTCCTGCAATCCTGCTCCATCCCAGAGAGCTATGAACATGCCGCTGACTTAGGGGGATCGGAATGGAAACTGCATTGGAATAAACTCCTGGTCACCAACCAGTGGGGACACTGGATAATCCTGTCCATCGTGTGTGCTGTACCTGAAGACTCAGGCTGACTGTGGGGTCAAGACCCTCTCCCCCACCTTGCCACCTGAGCTTCGAAGAAGAAACTCCGCCTCAGCAGGATGAGAAAGAAGGTGCTTGGGAAGGGAGCTGAAGCTCACAAGAAATTAAGGCATGGAGTAGAGCCGGAAGCCCTCAGTGAGGATAAGCCAGGATGCTGTAGCGAGGCAAGAACAAGGTCCGGAGGCCCAGCTAGAGAGAGCTCCAAGAAGGCAAGTGCAGCAAATAGCGCGAAGGCAGCAGAGGGACCTGCATGGCCCGGGAAGGTGCCAGGGGACACAGGCTATGGATGGGTGCAGGAAGGAGGCAGCTTGGTCGAGAAGCAGCAGAGGGCTGGGCGGGGCAGGTCCAGAAGAGTTTTCCAGTTGAAAGGCGACTTATGGATGATTAAAAGGAGAAGGTCTCTGCTTATGTGGGGTCAGAGTCAATCCAACACTGTCCAAGTTCAAAAAAAAAAAAAAAAAAAGACACTTGTAAGGCTTTTGTTGGCGTGGGGGCAAGCGGTGCCCAGCGATGAAGGGGTAGGGATGGATGTCAAGCTGAATCCAGATGCACGTGGGCCATCCCCAGCAGTGGTGGGGTGAACTGAGGCACCTGGGTGATCCAACACCTGCTCTGGGGAGATCCAGGGTGACCATAATGCCAGATTTTTATGTGACATCTGTGGTTTGAAAAATGTTTGCATTTATCTTTAAAAAAAAAAACCAAAAACACAAAGGTCATTCTGTGAGTCAAACGGAAACGTGTGCAGGTCAGTTTTGGTCAGTCCTAAAAATCCTGCCTAAAATCTTCCAGAAAGCAAGCAGATTAGTAGGTGTAAAGGGCTGAGAGAGGGGAGGTGGGAAGTGACTGCTAGTGGGAACGGGGAACCCATTTTGGGAGTGATGAAAATGTACCAGAATACATGGGTTGCACGACCCTATGCATGTACTTAATGCCATCGAATTGTGCATTATGGGTAGTTAAAATGGCACGTTTTAAGTTGTGTGTACTTTATCATAAAAAAAAGAGTGAAAAAGGAAAAGGTGGGCTGGGACAAAAAAAAAAGAAGAGGAAAGGGAAAGACCACATAGAAGAGCCCTGCGTTTGTGCCAGGCTCCCAGGGTCTGTGAGGGCAGGAGGTGGCCTTCCCGGGAGTGCAGGAGGGCCGGCAGGTGAAGGGCGCCCCCCGGAAAAGCTCCTGGAACTGGCGCTGGCGAAGCTCCTCTTCTGTCGCCTGCGGAACACAGACGGCGGACTGCCCAGCTGAGCGCGGCGCTGGGGGTCGCTGTCGCCCAAGGAACGCGGCAGGCGTGGCGACACCCAGACAAGCGGCGGGTCCCGGGTCGCCTGCAGGATGAGTCCGCCAGGGGTCGCTGTCGCCCGGGGAACGAGGTGGCGGGGGTGGCTGGTCCCAGGTTGTTCAGCTAGACGAGCCCTTCGGTGGTCGCTGTCATTCGGTTAGGTAAGCGGTAGGCGCGGCGACACCCGGGAGATAAGGTGGGTGTCCTGTCGTCCCACAGGACGAGCCCCCCGGGGGGGGGGTCACTGTCACCTGGGGTAAGCGGCAGGCGCGGCAACACCCAGAGACGCGGCGGGTCCCGGGTGACCTGTAGGACGAGTCCACCGGAGGTCGCTGTTACCCGAGGGATGCGGCGGCGGGGGTGGCAGGTACTGGGTCGCTCCGCTGGACTAGTTCGCAGAGGGTCGTTGTCACCCAGGGTAAGCGGCAGGCGCGGCGACACCCGGGAGACGCGGTGGGTCGCGGGTCGCCCCACAGGACGAGCCCTTCGTGGGTCGCTGTCACTCGGGTTAAGCGGCAGGTGCGGGGACGCCCGGGGGATGCGGTGGGTCCCGGGTCGTCCCGCAGGACGAACACCCGGGGGCCACTGTCACCTGGGGAACGGGGCAGGCGCGGCGACACCCAGAGATGCGGCGGGTCCTGGGTTGCCTGCTGGACGCGTCCGCCAGGGGTCGCTGTCACCCGGGGGACGCGGCGGCGGGGATGGCGGGTCCCAGGTCCCTCCGCTGGACGAGTTCGCAGAGGGTCGCTGTCACCCGGGGTAAGCGGTAGGCGCGGCGACACCCGGGAGACGCGGTGGGTCCCAGGTCACCCCGCAGGACGAACACCCGGGGTCGCTGTCACCCGGGGAACGGGGCAGGCGCGGCGACACCCAGACACGCGGTGGTTCCTGGGTTGCCTGCAGGATGAGTCCGCCAGGGGTCGCTGTCACCCGGGGGACGCGGCGGCGGGGATGGTGGGTCCCAGGTCACTCCGCTGGACGAGTTCGCAGAGGTTCGTTGTCACCCGGGGTAAGCGGCAGGCGCAGCGACACCCGGGAGACGCGGTAGGTTCCGGGTCGCCCCGCAGGACGAGCCCTTCGTGGGTCGCTGTCACTCGGGGTAAGCGGCAGGCGCGGCGACACCCAGAGACGTGGCGTGTCCCGAGTCGCCTGCAGGACGAGTCCGCCAGGGGTCGCTGTCACCCGGGGAACGCGGCGGCGGGGGTGGCGGGTCCCGGGTCGCTCCGCAGGACTAGCCCTTCGGTGATTGCTGTCACTCGGGGTAAGCGGCAGGCGCGCCCGGTTCTGGGGTCGCCCCGCAGTATGTGTCCGCCGAAGGTCGCTGTTACCTGGAGAACGGGGCGGCGGCTCCCGGGTCGCCCCGCAGGACGAGTCCGCCGAAGGTCGCTGTCACTCGGGGTAAGAGGCAGGCGCGGCGACACCCAGAGACGCGGCGGGTCCCGGGTCGCCCCGCAGGACGAGTCCGCGAGGGTCGCTGTCATCCGGGGGACACGGCGGCAGGGAAGCGGGTCCCGGGTCGCCCCGCAGGATGAGCCCACCGAGGGTCGCTGTCACCGGGGAGGGGGGGGACGCGGTGGGTCCCGGGTCGCCCCGCGGGACGAGCCCGCCGGGGGGTCGCTGTCACCCGGGACGCACGTCCGCTCACTGCGTGGCGTGCAGCTTCTGGTGGTCGAGGAGGTGGACCATCCAGGGGAAGGCCTTCCCGCAGACGCCGCACTCGAAGGGCCGCTCGCGACCGGAGGCCTCGCGGCGGCCCGAGGGCTCGCGGCGGCCTGAGGTCTCGCGGCGGCCCGAAGGCTCCCGGCGGCCGGAAGGCTCCCCGCGGGCGGAGGGCTCCCCGAGACCGGAGGGCTCCTCGAGACCGGATGGCTCCCCGCGGCCGGAGGGCTCCCCGAGACCCGAGGGCTCCCCGCGGCCGGAGGGCTCACCGCGCCGGCCTCCATCCGAGTCCTGGGCCTGCCCTGCCGCTTCCTGGGGGTCGGCCTCTCCTGGCTCCTCGCCCCCGCTCCGGCGGGGCCTCTTGGGCAGCGGCTCCAGCAGGTGGATCTTCCGATGCTCCCCCAGGACAGAGGCGTGCAGGAAGGTTTTGCCGCACTCGGGACACGAGAAGGGCCCCTCTTCCAGGTGGCGCTTTTGGTGCTCCATGAAGTGGGTGACCCAGGTGAAGACCTCCCCGCATTCGGCGCACGCGAAGGGCCGCGTCCCTGGAGGGACTGGCGGCGCCGCTGAGCTCCCGGAGGAGGGGGCAACAGCCGGCCGCCCTGACTCTTCGGGGGAGGCTTTGGTGTCTTTGAGTAAGGGCAGGTGGGTGCTGCTGGCATCACGGTCCCCAAGTCCCTTTTGGGGACTACTGCTCTGAGCACTTGGGAGGGTGAGGTCTGCAACCAGGCTGGGCTGAGGGCGCGGGTGCAGGGGCTTCTCTGGAGCAGACCCTTGGCCCCCAGTGCCCTGAAGCATAGTGTCCCTGGGGGCAGCCCCTGCCTGCCAGGCACTCCCTTCGGCCTGGGGAGTGTCCTGGGCCAGCCTGGGGAGACAGTGCCTGTTTTCCAGGGCTCTGTCCCGGACCTGCCCACAGGGAGGCTCATCCCAGACACTAGGCTTCACAGGCAAGCAGCCCAGGCCTGGGGAGGGTAAGGGAAAAGGGTTGTTAGTGAAGGGACAGAGGCTGGAGGCCACACTGCCTCCCCGCCCCTGCCCCCCAAGGGCTGCAGAGAAGGGCAGGCAGCCAGCTGCTGGTACTCAGTAGAGCTTTCTTGTTCTCCATCTTTCCCTCGCTTAAGATAAAGGGGCACGTGGGGTTGGGGGCAGATCCCACAGCCCCGGGGCCCCCTTGTCCTCACCTGGGCAGGCTGCTGAAGGGACCTCATGCTGCAGCATCCTCAGTCTGTCTGCCTTCATGCTGGGAGGCTGAAGCCCTGGTCAAGGGGTGGAAACGTTTGAGTAGCTGTTGGGGCAGGGGTTGCCAATATCAGTCCCCACTGTTGGTGTGCACAATCTGGAGGAGGTATAGAGTTAATCACCAAAGCTCCCCCCCACCCCCAACACTGCCATCAGCAAAGTCTAACCCTTGCCAGGCCCCAGTCCTCGGGATTGCTGTAGGACCCAAACACTCACCGAGTGAGCCCAGGGTGCAGGATGCCTCGGCCCCCGCCCTGGTGTGGGGACTCCGCTGGGGCTGGGCAGGCTGCAGCCACTCGCCCTCCTGGGGGAGCCCCAGCTCCGATGCCTGGAATGGCAAACACAGTCCCATTCAGCAACTGCCCCATGCCACCCACAGCTTGGAGCAGCCACCAGAGAGCCATCCACCCAGTGCCACTACAGCAGAGGGACAGACACCATTGCCTCCTTTCAAAAATCCAGGAATAGCGAAACTAAAGCCACTGCCTCCCCCCAAAAAAGGTGCCAAAAAAAAAAAAGCCACCAAACCAATAAATAGTAGTTAGTAACAGTTTATTGTGCGTATAGGAATAGTCTGTGAACTGAGAGCTTTCAAATCCAAGATTGATAGGAAGTTTGGAGGCTTATACAGTGAAAGTGAGGAAGGCATTTTAACTTTTTTGGTGACAGTTATTACCTTTGTAATAGGTAATACTGGGGTTTTCCAGTGGCAGGGGTTGACTCAAAGTGATTATCTTACACTGCGTTTAGGAAGATGACCTAAGTTTCTTTAATAACCGCCAGAGGCATTTGCACAAGGTGGCCCAGATTATAATTCACTTGTTTTGCAAAACACACTAAATTAAGTTTCACTTACTGTGGCTTTAAGTGGCTTTGTCTGCTCAGGGAATGTTCAGATCTGGTTTCCTTTTTTATTTAATTTTAACATCCCAAATGCACATTCCCAGAGGGCTGTTACTAGGACATAATTTGAGACACACTCCCCCCCCCCCCACCTTGCAAAATGGAAATACAAGGCTCCTTTGTGATGTGTTCTATGTGTCCAGTTCTATGTCAATGTGACTAGGCTAAGGGATGACCTGATCGCTGGTAGAACATCATTCCTGGTATCTGTGGGGATGTCTCCAGGGAAGACCAGCATTTATACTAGTAGTCTGAGTAAAGGTCATCCTCACCAATGTGGGTGAACATCACCCAATCCTTTGAGGGCCCAAGTTGAACACGAAGGCAGAAGGGTGCCTTTATGCTCTCTGCTTGAGCTGGGACAGCCACCTTCTGCCCTCAGATATTGGACCCCACCTTGATTATTGGCCTTTGGACTCAGACTGGGACTCCTCTGGTCCTCAGACCTTTGGACTTGAGGTGGAATCCCCACCAGAAGATCAGGGACTTCTTGGCCTCCGTAATCGTGTGAGCCAGTTCCTTATAGTAAATCTCTCTGCACTTGATCTTCGCCAAAAGTCCAAGAAGCAACAGTAAATCTCTCTTTATGTCTATATAAATCCTTCTGGTTTTGTTTCTGTGGAAAACCCTACCTAATACACCCTCACTTGAAAACCATTGACAATTTCATGGCAACAAGGTGGCATTAAGCAGAGTCCTATGTATGGAGTCAGGTCAATATCACTTATGGGGTTCTGAACTGTTCCTCACAGCTGCACTGTCCCTGAGAACAAGCGCCCCCCCCCCCCCCACCGCCCCGATGGTGGTGAGCAGCAGTGGGGCTCTAGGTCTCATCTGTCACCAAAGCACTCCTGTCACCCATCCCGCCAATGAGTACACAGATCCCACACAAAGTGACATCATTGCTTGCCACTGAATAGTGAGAATCTGAAACTTTCATCCAGGCTCTGGCTCCACTTGCTGTATGGCCCCGGGAGCTTTTCCTCTCTGGGTCTCAAAGGGGATATCTGCGCAACTTGCTCAGAGCTAAGCACCTGGCAAGGGCTTCGCAAACTTCCACTGTAGTGGCTGGGTCATTCAGGCTTTGTGGCTAGAGAAAGAGCACAGTGATATCCCTCAATACAAATGAACAATATTCGAGAAAGTGCATTGGGACCAACAAGAAGTGAGAAGCAGGCAGGAGGTCAAGCCCATGTTGGAAAGGCCTGTCTTTGGTTGGTCTCTGCTTTCTGCTTCTCTCAACCTACCCTCCCAGGGTGCTGGAGTGCAGGTGCAGGGTTCTAAGGCTTCCCAGAGGCCCAGACGGGACTGATAGGTGCTGGAGACTCACGGAGGGAGGGAGCTGAGGACAGGGTGCAGTGGGAGGGAATTAAGGTATAAGATTCTTCACTTTCAGGCTGAGAATATATGGATAATGTGTTTGGCTGAATTATTGATTTTCTGTCTCTTGCTAAATACTAGTTTTGATTATAAAACAACATTTAATAAATTCTATAACAGTCACCAGAGAGGCTGCCATCTGCAAGGGAGTAGGCAGGAGTTCCTCTCCCTCTTCTTCCTGGTACTCCAACCACCTGAGACCTTCAGCTGCTGCCAGTCCTGCCTCCTCAGTGGCCGAGGCCATGACCATGGATGGTGGAGGGGTTAAGTGAGAGAGAAAGCCCAGGATGCGTGTGTGTGCGCGGGCGCGCTGGTGGGGGCGTGCTAGGGCATATTAGTCCGCCTGGCTTGGAAGCTTAGGTTGCCATGCAGAGATGTCTGCAGATATACAGACCTGGGCCAGGCAAAAAAATGGGATATTTCTGGGCCTTCTCTATATCTCCAAACACAAAAATGTCCCCAAAGTCCTGTTGGCCCTGGGGTCTGGTCGTTCCAGGGACAGTGTTGGGCAGTGAGTGAGACGTGAGGGCCCACATCTGTCATCTAACCAGCCAAGAAAAAGAAAATAAGAACAATGGGATATGTGAATGCCAACCAGCTATTTACTGCTGTTGACGGATTATTGTTAATGGCGTTAGTTGAGGCAGCAGAGCTGGGTTTATGTCTAAAAAAGACTTGCCAGGGGTGGGGGTGGTACAAAATAGATGAAGGGGTCAAAAGGTACAAACTTCCAGTTATAAAAAAGGTAATTCCTGGGGCTGTAACATACGGATTGGAGATTATAGTTGATAATATATTGTAGATTTAAAAGTTGCTAAGAGTAAATCTTAAAAGTCCTCATCACAAGAAAAAAAATGGTAACTGTGTGGTGATGGATGTTAACTGGACTTATTGTAGTTGATCATTTTGCAATATATACATATATTGAATCATTATGTTGTACACCTGACACATTAATTGATGTTACACATCAGTTATATCAATTAAAAATTAAAAAGAAAAAGATGTTATAGATACAGTTGGAGGAAAACAAAAAAGTCCTTGAAGCCCAGACCCTAATTGCAGTGCATGGAGATGGGGTGTGAGCATGTGTGTGATTTCCAAGGGGAGAATTCAGGATAGAAAAGGGATTTCCATCAACACATCTGGCTATGTGTCAGGCACTTGTGGCCCATCTGGGGCTGACTTATCCATCATGTGCCAGAAATATAATGCCCAGAGCCCATGAAACTTTTTGGAGAAAGGGGTTTCTCATGATAATGTTTTAATTTCTTTTAAAAGCTGACACATACACAAAATGAACATAGCAACTATTCCAGCCTGGAATATATTCATCTTTATACCAAATGGTCATAAAATATAACTTTTACTATTTTGTGGAAGCTCATGAATATAACTTTGATATGATTTTTATGGGGCAGAAATTCTTAGGACCCACAAAATTCCTAACACAACCCTGGGTTCATTGTCCTCTCTACGTTGGTGTATGCAGTGTGTATTGATTTCCTATGGCTGCTGTAACAAATCATGACAAACTTAGCGGCTGAAAACAACACAGATTTCTCTCACAGCTCTGGAGGCCAGAGTCAGTTTCTCTGGGCTAAAGTTAGAGTTGGCCAAGGCTCATTCCTTCTGAAGGCTCTCCAGGGACAGTCTGTTCCCTGGACTTTTCTCAGCTTCTAGACACATCCACATTCTTTGTTTTATGGCCGTTCCTCCATTTTCACTACCTCTGTGCACAGGCCACTGCCCTGTCTCCTGTTGTTAAACCTCCTTCTGCCTCCCTAAGTACACTTGTGATTACATTTAGAATCCACTCAGATAGTCCAGGATAATCTCCTCTGCTCACATTCCATACTTAATCACCTGCAAAGTCCCTTTTGCCACCTATGGTAACATTCCCAGGTCCCAAGGATGAGGACATGGACATTTGGTGGGGCCAAGGGGGTTGGTGGAGTCATTATTCATCCTGCCACACGGTGTGTGTTTGAAGTTTTCCACGATAAAAAGTTTTACAAAAAGATACTTGAAAATATATTTCTAGGGTGCCTGGGT
Source organism: Panthera tigris (assembly GCF_018350195.1). NCBI lineage: Eukaryota > Metazoa > Chordata > Mammalia > Carnivora > Felidae > Panthera > Panthera tigris. The sequence continues at coordinate 505,964 of NC_056674.1, forward strand.
GGCTCAGTCGGTTAAGTGTCTGACTCTTGGTTTTGGCTCAGGTCGTGATCTCCTGGTCGTGAGATTGAGCCCTAAGTAGGGCTCCACGTGCAGAGCATGGAGCCTGCTTGGGATTTACTCTCTCCCTTTCTCTCAGTCTCTCCTCTCCCCTCTCAAATAAAGAAATAAACAAAAAAGATATTTCCTCCTGCAAGCCTAAAACAAGACAATTAATAACTCTTTTTTCCCCCTCAGCCATAGCAGGTCAGAGATAGAAACTCACACAGGTGAGTTCAAGGGCGGGGATGATCTGCCGGTGATGTCTACAAAGGTACACATGTTTCTTCGGTGGGATGGGCTCTTCTGCTGAGGGTGGGTGGATTATTCATCTTTTGTCTCATGTTTTCATTTAGATGTCTTTCTTTTGTTGTTGTTAATTAACTAAAGAATGAAAACAGTCTCCAGGCAGAAGAATATAGTGGCCAGAGAAGAAACAAAATACAGACTGGTGGGTCCTTCAAAAAACCAGCTATGCAAATCAAACCTCAAAATGATGCTAGACCCCAGTAGCATGAGTGGGGTGGTCTCTGGGGATACACAAGGGACTGGACTTTGGCTTGATGGGAAATATTCTCGTTTTTAATGGTTCTTTCATTTAACTTATCTTAATTTTACTTAATTGTATAAAATTGTTGTGTGTATGTGTGTGTGTGTGCGTGCGTGTATGTATGTATGTACGCGTGTGTATGCACACACGTTCATATGCATATATAGATTCATGAAACTACTACCACAGTCAGGACCAGAATGGTCCCACCACCTGGGGAAAACTCCCTCGTGCTGCCCCATATAGTCACACGTTTCATCAACCCAGAACTCCTGCCTGGTGTCCACTGATCTGTTCTCTGTGGCTATCATTTTGTCTTTTCAAGATTGTCATATAAATAGGATTTCACAGTATGTACCTATTGAGATTAACTGTTTTGATAGCATAGTGCCCTTCAGATCCATCCAAGTTGTGTGTGAATCAAGAGTTTCTTCCATAATGTTGCTGAGTAGTATTCCATGGTGTGCAGGATAAGTGAGTGTTTATCCAATCACAGGGACGTGTAGGTTGTTTCCAGTTTGGGGCTATTACAAACAAATGCTATGAATATTTGTGTACAGGTTTTTGTAGGAACATGAGTTTTTGTTTCATTTGGGTAAACACCCAGTCCCAGGAGGGGGATTGCTGGGTCATATGTCATGTATATACTTAACTTTATAAGAAACAACCAAACCATTTTTCCATTTTCCATTCCTACCAGCAATGAAACAGTTCCAGTTTTTCCACATCCTTGCCAGTACTTGGTGCTGTCCCTCTTTCTACTTTTAACCATTCCAGCAGGTGTGTAATGATGTCTCACCGTGGTTTTAATTTGCATTTCCCTGATGGCTAATGATCTTCCATCTTCCAAATGTGCTCATTGTGATATTCCCATTTTTAAAAGGTAAGCACATGACTCCTGTCCTTTTTCTCTCTGAGCATGGACATAAAAAACACAAGGAAGCCAAAGGTGCTTCCAGGTTGCTTGTGAATGGTGTAGAGGGGCTTGGGAGGGGAAGATGGCGGTATGGATCATGAATGAGGGGAGCCACACGACCCTGTATGAAAGGCAGGATGTCTCATGGACACCCAGGCTGACAGCCACCTGCAGGGGATGAAGATCCTGACAGGGGTTTCGCATGGAGGGTTAACATTTCAGAGACGGGCAGATTAGTGAGAGACAGAGGGGCCTGTGGTCTCGGAAAGGGTGAGGTCACAGAGGTGACAGGAGGTGAGAGCAAGGTGCTGTGAGTCTGGTGCCAGGGGAAAGGAAATGTGGTTTGGCTTTTGTTTCTTTTGTGATTTACCTGTTAACAAATCTACATGGTCTTCCCTGCTCCCCCATGCCCTCCCCCACCCGGTTTTAATCACTCCGGTCCCTGCTGGAGGCCTGTCCCCATCACTCGGTGAGTGCCAGCCACACCAAGTTTCCCTGGGTCCCTGACACACACTTGATCCCAGGTCCCCTCTCACTTGGGGCCTTTGCAGGAACAGATCTTGCTGCAAGGGACACCCTCTCAGAGTCTTTCCCGGCTCCTCCAAGAATCCACAGGGCTTTCTGGTATAAGACTACTACAGAGAGTAACACAGATGGGACCCAGGCCAGGGCCCCCAGGCACCTATGTGCCGGCACTTGGGAGTGGTAGCACCAGAAATCATTTGACCGCCCAGCATGTAGTCGTGGGCTACAGCATCTGGCTCGTGTCTGGGAAAGGACTGGATGAGGGCCCAAGTGGAGGGGGATGAAGATGGTGTCTGTGATGTCTGCAGCAAAGCACAGCCCTATTTTACTGTATTTGGCCCAGCATTGAGCCCCAGCAGGTTTTGGGGATCTGTGTGACCACTTAGAGGTGTGGAGTTCAGGCTTCTTGGGAGTGTTGGGGACAGCCTTGCACAGAGCTTGGGTGGGATGTCCTTGAGCCTGTCACAGCACCGATGCTCGTGGTGCCCTGGGAATGTAGGAGCATGGAGCCAGGGGCCCTGGGCTCACCTGGCATGGGTCTTTCTGGTTCTTCCCGTCTTCCTCCTCGCTGATGCTCCCGTCCTGGTGGTCGGTGAGAGATACCAGAACTGGGTGGGAGAAAGGGATGGTGAGAGGCTTGTGGGCCCAGAGCCCCCAAATCCCCCAGGTTTCCTGCACCAGGAGGGCAACACATCCCAGGAACATCTCTGAAGACCCCCAGTGAGGCCAAGGTAAGAGCAATAGTGTGTCACTGCCTCCATCCTTCCAACAAGCTTCTAAATGCAGCCCCACCCCACCCCCTGCTCCAGACCTTTCCACGGCTGCCAGGCATGCCATGGTGATCCCAGAGGCAGCCGAGGACAGGTCTTCTCACCCAACACTCCATGCCCATGTGTGCTCCTGAGAGGCCCATGAAAAGGACATATCCTGTAGCACTAACATGAAAAGCCTGGACAGAAGTCTTTATGAGGTGGAATGTGGTCAGGTAGCAAAGACGGTTGAAGCAGAGCCCCCTTGGATCTACCACAAAACACATTGTAGAGGGACAAAAGCCAGGGCAGAATAACAGTTAACAGAAGGTACACCATTTATAGAAGGTTTAGGACTTGGGAAACAGAGCCATACACTGTTATGGATACAAAATAAGAGGAAAAAGTACAAACATGCACATGCAATGAGAGATTCAAGGCTTTGGCTCTGGAGCAACAGGGAGAGTAGGGTTGAGAGGACTGTGAGGGGACATGAGGATCCAGTGAACTCCACAGTGTGTCATTTCTTCAAATCAAGCTGCCTTTCAGGAGGTTAGGCTCTGAGATGGCTTCATGGCAGTTACACAGGTGTTCATTATAATACTTTCCATAGTTTTATAGGCTCAAAATGTGTCATATAAAAAGCAAACTGTAGTTTTGGAAAGCAATTGGGCAGTTCCTCAAAAAGTTATACATAGAGTTACCATAGGACCTAGCACTTCTCCTCCTTAGGTGTGTTCCCAAGGGAAATGAAAATATGTCCACACAAGTATCTGTATGTGAATGCTCATAGCAGGATTGTTCATCATAGCCCCAAAGTGGAAACAACCCAAATGTCCATCAGCTGATAAATGGAGAAACAAACTGTGGCATATCCATACAATGGGGTATTATTCAACCATAAAAAAAAAAAATGAAGTACTGATATATTTTACAACACGGATGAATCTTGAAAACCTTATGCTAAGTGAAAGAAGCCAGACACAAAAGGCCACATATTGTGTGATTTCATTTATATGAAATGTACAGAACAGACAAATCCATAAAGACAAAAAGTAGATTAGATTAGGGGGGAGAAGAGAATGGGGAGTGAATGCTAATGGTCTGAGGTTTACTTTTGGAGGGAGTAAAATGTTTTGGAATTAGATGGTGATAATGGTTGCACAACTCTGTGAATATATGAAAAATCACTGAATTGTGTATTTTTAAGTGGGTGAATTATATGGTATGGAAATTATGTTTCAATAACATTATTATTTTGAAAAAGCAAACAGGATGGTAACATTACCAAAAAATGGCAGAGTAGGGAGCTCCCAAAGTTAATCCCTCCACAATTAAGCATCCACAATTAAGCAACAATTAAGCTGGCAAAAACTTTCAGACTTAACTTTTTGGGAACTTGAGTCTGATTTAAAAAAAAAAAAACTTACAAGGATGAGGGAATGCTTAATGAAGAAAGAAGCTATTGAATTTCAACTAGAAGGTTTTGTGGCATTTTTACTTACCTGCCTACCAACCCCACTCCCCAGCTAAAAGGGGCTGTGGGGATGGCAATCCATATTATTGGTGTGGCTTGCTGAAGCCACAGGGGGCAGGACATATCTTGTTCCCAAAGAATTGCATTTGTGTGTTTTGACCTGTTTGGTGACTCTCTGAAGGATTGGTTCAGGAGGTTGCCTTCCTTATGCCCTCTCAGAACCCTCAGGACTGGAGTGGCCTCCTGAACAGCATTTGCCAAAAGCATTTAAAGGCACATACTAGTCACAACCTGACATACTAGTCACCTGAAACAAGGGATAAGTGGAGCAAGCAGCAGTGAGACCAAAAAGCCTAGGAAAGAAGAGTCTGGAGAAAGAAGTACATGTAGGAATAAGGACTTTACTAGAGAGTCTAGCAGGCCATGCATATGCTCAGGGCTAAACACATGGTAGGAAACATGAGAAGATCCCAAGCTTTCATCTCTGGTTGATCTTTAGGCCCCATTAACTGGGAAGTGAAGACTTAAAGATAGTTGTAAATGGAGTGGCTAAGCATTGAAGGAGGACCTCAACTCAGAGCCAACCAACAAAAACCAGGAGAGTTTTGTTTTGTTGGCTCCAGGCATTTAAGGAAATCTCTGTCACATCACTAGCTAACCACTAAATTCGTGAAACAGAAACTTTAGTGAGCACACACAACAAAGAATGTAGTTTTTGCAAAAATAGTTCAAAAATAGTTTAAAGAAGTTATCAAAATAAACAATTAAATTCACAATAAGCATAAACAGGCCCTGGAGAGGGAAGAGAATCTGATATCCAGAGTTATCACATTATATTATCAAATACTAAAAATGCCCAGTTTCCAACAACAAATTAAGAAGCATACAAAGAACCAAGAAAGTATATCTCATTCACAAGAATAAAAGAAACTAATGGAAACTATCCTCAAGGAAGCCCAGACATTGGACTTAACTAGACAAAGATTTGAAATCAACTGTCTTAAATACCTTCAAAGAGCTAAAGGAATACATAAACAAAGAGCTATCAAAAATCAGGGGAATTGTGTTCTCAACAAATAAAGGATATCAATAAGGAGAAACTATAAAAAGGAACCAAATAGAAATTCTGGAGCAGAGTATAAGAACTAAAATGAAAAATTTGCTAGAGAGGTTCAACAGCAGATTTAAGCTGGCAGAGAAAAGGATCAGTAAACTTGAAGATAGGTCAATTAAAATTGTACAGTCTGAGGAGAAGAAAAATGAACAGGGCCTAAGGGACTTGTGGGAACACCATAAAACATACCAACAGACATATAGTGGGAATCCCAGAAGGAGAAGATCAAAAGAGAGTGAAAATATTTTTTAAAATAATGGCTGGAAACTTCCTAAAATAGATACAATACATGAATCTACACATTCAAGAAGCTAAACAAACTCCAGTAGGATGAACTCAAAGAGACCCACACTGAGACATGCTATAATCAAACTCTCATGTGGTTCCACATATCAAAATCAAGCTTCGTACTGCACCATATTAATAGATCACATGATCATCTCAATTGACGAGGAGAAAGCATTTGATGTAAGCCAGCACCCTTTCATGATACAGCATCATAATTTTGAGGGACTGAAAGCTTACCCCCAATCAAGAATGTGGCAAGTATGTTTGCTTTTACCACTTCTATTGAACATTGTACTGGAAGTTCTAGCCAGAGCAATTAGGCAACAAAAAGAAAAAAAAAAGGCATCTAAATTGGAGAGGAAGGGGTGCCTGGCTGGCTCAGTGGGTGGAGTGTGTAACTCTTGATCTGGGGTTGTGAGTTTGAGCCCTGTGTTCGATGCAGAGACTTCTTAGAAATAAAATCTTAAAAAAAAATAAAAATAAATTGGAAAGGAAGAAGAAAAACTATCTGTATTCACAGATGGCATGAGCTAATTAGTGAATTCAGCAAAGTTACAGGACACAATATCAACACATAAAAATTAGTGTGTTTCTATAAACACCAGTGAACAACCCCAAAAGGAAACTAAGGAAATTTCATTTATAATAAGAATCAGTTCCACTTATAGACTCAAAAAGAATAAAATACTTAGGAATAAATTTAGCCTGGGAGATACAAGACTTGTACATTGAAATCTGGAAAACTGCTGAAAGGAATTAAAGAAAAATAACATGATTATTTATTATTATTATTAAACATTCTGTGTTCACGGATTGGAAAATTTAATATTGTTAAGACAGCAAAATTATTTAGTGATCTACAGGTCCAATGTAATCCCTATAAATACCCCAACAGCCTTTTTTCCTTCTTTGCAGAAATAAAAAGCTGGTCCTAAAATTTATATAAAATTTCCAGGGACCCAGAATAGCCAAAACAGCCCTAAAATAGGACAAAGTTGGAAGATACATACCTCTTGATTTCAAAATTTACTACAATTTTCAAAATTTGCTACAAGACAAATTTGGCATAAAGAGAGACTTGTAGAATGGAAAGGAATTGAGAGTCCAGAACTAACAGAGTCCAGAACTAAGAGAGTCCAGAACTAAGAATCTACGGCCAATTGATTTGTCACAAATGTACCAGGACCATTCAGTGGGGAAAAGGAGTCTTTTTAACAGTGGTGCTGGGACTACTGGTAATCCACGTGCAAAAGAATAAAGTTGGACCCTTACTTCATACAGTATACCCAACAGTGCCTGGTGGTTGCCAAAGGCCCATCCTTGGATCTTCCTGCTGTTTCTGTTCACCTGCCTTTTCCCCTCCTGGATTGGCTGTGCACCCACTAGGTGTCTGGTATTGCCCACTGTCCAGGAACCACCTGATGGTGGATGCAGAGCTCTTGCTCTCATAAAGCTCACATAAACTAGGACAGAGAACTAGGACATATGCAGGGAAAGGATAAACCCTAAAAACATCGCAGAGAGGTAAGGACCCCGAAGAACACGAGTGGCATCTTGCAGGGCAGCCTCTCAGAGGGATGGATGCCTGAGCCAGGCCTTGAAGATGAGCTGGCTACCCCTGGATCCAGTGAGGGTCAAGGCTGCAGACTGTAGGGAGAGAAGGCCCTGGAGGCAGGTGATCAGAGCACCCAGCCAGGACAGGATCTGGGGTCAGAACTGCTGCAGGGTTGGCATAGGAGCTGACAGCTCCCTCTGCTTCTGTGTGAACAGAAGGTAGGATGATGGTTGTGGGGAGTCATTAAACTTTTGATTGCTGAGGCAACCATTTCAAATACATCCATCTGGAATAAACATATTTGCAGCTGTATGACACAGCTTCCAGCAAAAAAGCAGATAAGGAATTGGGCAGCCCCCACTCATGGAGGTCCCTCTTTCGGAAAGCCCTGGGTAGTCCAGATAACTGACAGTTTGGGTGACCTAGTTCTCCTTTCTCACACTCTAATTACCACTCTTCTGCTTTAAATTAGCCAATAAAGAGTATATTTCTAAGACCCTAGACAGCCTCCCTCCAATAAAAGTAGAGCCCCAGTCGTGTGCTCTCTCTCCCAGTGCTCTCCCTCTTGTGCCTGAGAGCATCACTGTCAATAAACAGGCTGCAGTGGGCACAACACTCCTGGGTACCCAGGTTCACGGCTGGGCCAGAGGGAGGGACACACTATGGACTAAAATAAGAAGAGACCTGTTCTGTTCAGATATTTTTCCAGACACCAGCCATCAGGAACTTTGAGTGGAAATATTGGCTCTGTCTTCACCCTGCATTTGGGCCACAGCGACTGGAGAGGACCACTCACAGGAAGGAGAGTCAGGCTCCCACTGGATTTCGTCTGGGCTTTAGGCACCCTGTCCACAGCCCTGCCCCAGCCAGCCCCTGGGCACATCTCATCCTCAGTGTGCATCTCTTCCTGTTCCTTCCCACTCACTACCCTCCGGGAGGTTCCCCACCCAAGGAATGAAGCCTAATCTTGAGACAGCAGCATGCAGATGCCACCTGCCCATGTCCCTGACTTCCAGGCAGTCACGCAGCAGGTAGAAACGCCTTCTTATGCCCAGCCACCTGCTGCTCCAACTACCTCACTGTCCACAGGACCACAACTTGTGCAAAACATGTACACAATCCCCCTGCTGAAAAATGATACAGAATCTCAAGATGGCAACAGCAGAGTATTAATGCTAGCCTGGGCCTCCTAAGTGTGGCAGGCTGTGTGGGTCCACCAGGGGCCAGATGCAAAAGCTTTTTGGCCTCTTTGTCCCTGGAACAGTGAGTTCCAAGGGCCACTTTATCTGCCTTGCACGTCTTCATGATGCCACAGGAACCCAGGAACAAGAGTCCATGATGGCATTCAGTGCCTCCCAACTTGGACTAGGCTCTTGCCTCTGCAAAACGGGACATGCAGCTTTCCCGAGCACGTCAGCCAGCTTCCTGCAGGCAGTGTGGAGACCTGACACCCCTGTTTTCTGTAGATTTCGAGGCTTTTCTGAACCGAGGGCCTGAAGACACCCTGATCACAGCACCTGTGCCAGGCCCTGAGTTGACCTCCTCCAGATGTTGTGATGGGGTCTGCACTTTTGTTGACATTACTAGGAAAGAGGGAACCCATTTCATGGGCCTGGGAGGCTGGGAGTTCTAGAGTCACAGGGGCAAGAAAGCATGAGGACAAAGCACCTGTGGGGGAGAGGGGAGCCCAGGTAGCATCAGATCCGCCTGTGGACCTTGCAGCTATCGGAGTCCCCTCCATCTGTTGAGCTCCCTCTAACACCCATTCTGTGACAACCGTGGCCCCAGGTGTCTGTCTCCACAACCAGCCTGTGGGCCTCTGAGATGGGTCTGTGTCCCATGGACTGGATGCAGGGGAGGGACTAGCCACCTCCAGGATCCCTGGACAGGGCCTGAGGTGGGAGGCACGTGGTCCACAGCATCTCGTGTGGGTTGAGGGACCCGGGGTCCTTCTGACGGAGAGCAGACAAATGCAAAGCCACAGGCCAGATGGATACATGGTAAAATGGAGGAATCCTCAATTACCGACTGAGTGAGAGAAGTGAGGCAGACAGAGGTGTGCAGCACAATGACATTTATGTAAAAAAAAAAAACAAACAAAATCAAAAACACAGGTGTGTGATACGACAATGTGCACTGGGTAGGACATGTACAGGCAGGGGTTCTGCTCAGATGGTCTGGGGCGCTGCTGGTCGGGAGGGGGAACGGGACAGGAGCGGGTGGGGAGTGGGTGGGAGCAGTGCTGGGTGGATGCGACACTGTGAGTCCGAAAGGAAAAAGCAGCGCGATCCTTGGGCACCGGGCCACAGAGACACTGGCCAGAACCCAAACCCGGCACCTGCTCCTCCCCTGCAGCCACTCGCTCTCAGGGGTGAGGCCCGTCCCCTCACCTTCCTGCTGCGACATCTGTGTGAGGTCCTCCACCAGGCTAGCGGCCTCCCTGCAGGTGCGAGGGCCCTGCGACTGCACCCAGGTCCTCATCTTGCTGGGCAGCGCACCCAGGAACTGCTCCAGCACCAGCAGCTCCAGCATCTGCTCCTTGGAGTGCGCCTCGGGCCGCAGCCACTGGCGGCACAGCATCCAGAGCTGGCCCAGCGCGCGGTGTGGCCCTCCTGCCACGCGGTACTGGAACTGTCGGAAACGCAGGCGCCAGGCCTCGGTATCCCCAGGGCCGGCCAGCTGAGGGGCCCTGTCCTGCTCCCTCAGGGCTGGGGTCTGGGGACTCCTGGGGGAGGCGAGGGCTCTGGCCAGCGGGAGCATCTCTCCGGCCTCAGGGGGCAAGCGAACTGGATCCCAGGACAGTCCCAGCAGCTCCAGACAAACCCAGGTGGCGGCAGGCAGATGCAGTCAGCAGTCAGGGCCTGCAGAGAGGGGCAGGCGCAAAGTGGCCACATCAGATGGTAGCCATCACCTTGCTCAGGACTCCCCTTGGCTCCCCACCTCCTTGCCCTGACCTCCAGTTCCCAAGGAATTGACCTTAGCCCTCCCCATCTCATTCTGACCTGATCTTACACATGGCCCTCACAGGCTACATTGTGAAGACAACACACTGGTCACCCCAGGGCCTTTGCACCTACTGTTCCACCCACACTCCTCTCTGATGCTCATCCCAGCTCAGCTGTCACCACACCAGGGTGTCACCATGCTCTGGTTCAGAACGTCACCCTTGTCTCCTCAAGCTCACTGTGCTGTCTTCACAACCCTTATCTCATCATGAACATATCTCATTTCCCTACTTAGCTTAGTATCCATTTCCATCCTTCATTCATTTAGTCATTCAATACACGGTTTACAGAGCATCTAGGGGAACAGGATTCCTGCCCTGGTGAAGTAGCCAGCACTGCCCAGCAGAACTTCCTATGGGGTTAGAAATGCTCTCCACCTGTACTGTCCAACGTGGTAGCATCAGCTACATGGGGCTCCTGAGCACTTAAAATAAGAAACTGGAGTTTAAATCCCCTTTAAATGGAAACAGCTGGATATGCTATGCAATAGCGCAGTAGAGGCCTCCTGCCTTGCCTGTAGCTTTCCGGCCTTTTCTACTTGCCTATGCTGTCTACTTCTGGCCAAGTTAGAGCTGAAGGAGGAGGTAGTAAGGAGAACAAGGGAGGGATAGAGACTTTAAAAGCAGAGGGAAAGTGGAAAGGGCAGGGAGAAAATAGCATTTTGTGCATTTTCCAAGCTTCCTATAGTGAACATATAACTGAAATGTTAGTCATAAAAATAAAAACGAGCAGGTTTTTTTTTTTTTTTTTTTTTTTTTTAACACTTGTACTCTGTGCTGATCCGATGATGAAAGTAAAAGCTGGCACGACCTTTCTGGAAAGCACTGTGGCAGCTTGTATATCAAGACGATTCTGGAAGTTCGCATGCTGTGGAATTTATCTGAAATTGGGACAAAGATTTAGGCACCAAGATTCACAACAAAAGTGCCCAAAAGTCAAGCCTGGCGGGATCAACTGCCCTCCCATCACATGGCAAAGAATTTAGGACTGCAAAATACATGGTAACATTACATGCTCAAGGGAAGCACAGACATGACATACAGATGGCATGAGGTACAGGGGAGAGTGGGATGCAAAATGATGTATGAGGGTCCCAAAAAGGGCCACTGGGAAAGAGGCCCAAGGGTGGCCAGCCATATGCTCCGTGTTCTTCCTAGTCTCTGAATGTCCCCCAAATGGTATTGTGATCATGTGGGGGGAGGGGAGGAAAGAACAAAACCATTGAGGAAGGATTTTTAATGACATGGGAAATGCTTATGACAAGTGAAAAGCGGAGGAACATTCCATGTGATTTTTTCCTTCTGGATCCTCTGGAGAACTTCTCATGTGCACGTGTGTGGGTTTTACAATCAGGAAGAAAGGAGAGGTGTACCAAGGCTGGGAGGGCAACTCACGAGGGCTGTGCCCTGCCAGTAAGCTTCAAGCCTGCTTTCTGACGCCAGCACCCTGACTGGGAGTTTACAAGCTCTGCCACCCCTGCTGAGACCACAGGCAAAAACACTCTTATGCTGTAGTAACACTTTCCTATGTGTAGTTTTTAAAAAGTAAAAGGGCCCGTTCGCAGCTCCACAAGGTTCAAGCAGCCATTCTGCTCTGGGATCTCAGACCTTACCCTTCTCGCCGGTGAGCAGGGAAGTGCGCCCCGGGCAGATTCCAGGGTGGAGAACTGCAGCCCCTCAGCACCCTCCGGGGTCCTGGGATGAAGTCTACGTGGGGAGAAGCTGAGTTTATGGAGGATCTAGAGGGGATCAAGTGGGGCCCCTAGCTGAAAGCACCCGAGGCCTATGGGCACGTGTCTGCGGTCCACAGTGGGGGGATGATGTTGTGATGTGGGGGTGTGGACCACATGGGAAGCCCAGGCTGATGAGGGGTCCTGAAAGATGTAGGGGTCTTAGGCTGATGGGGCGGGGACTTAACGTCTATGTAGCAAGGAGGCTCTGGGGCCTACGTAGGGAGAGCTGTGGTCTTGAGGTCCTGGAGATCCACTCTGGGGGTAACCTGGATTGATATGGGGGGGGGTCTCTAAGTGTCACTTGTGGGGCTCCAAGCCACGTGGACAGGCCAGGCTTACCTGGGGTGGGCACTGACATCTGCTGCTGACACTGTGTCAGGTTCGGGGCTGCTGGCTGGTGGGGGGGAGGGAGGGCTTGGGCTGGGCGGAGGGGGGTCCGGAGCGGACGAACGAGGGTGGAGGGGCTTTCTGCCCTGGCTTCTGGGGAGGGGAGATGCCCACCGGGGCCGGGGCTGGGCGGAAGGGCGCGCCGCGGCCCCCTGCCCCCTCCACCTCAGCCCCCCGCGTGGCCTGCGAGGCTCGCCCGTCTCCCTCATCCCGGGGCACCTCGGGGCCCCCCGACGGCTTCCCCGACCCGGCTCGGCCCCGCCGCCTGCCCCGGGCTGTGCCTCCCGCCCGAGCCCAGACTCGTCTCCACCCGCGCTTCCTCTAACGCGATCCCGGCCAGCGCCCGCCGACTCCGGAGCCCTCGGCCCGCGCCGCGGCCCCTTCCCGCGGCCGGCCAGCCCGGCGGGCGCACTGATGGACGAGGGACGGGCGGCGGGAGGGCCGGACGGGCCGCGGCGGACTCACCGCGCGCGGGCTCCGCTCCGGCCAGGGCCGCTCCGTCATGGCGGCGCCTCGGCTTGCGAGCGAGCCCTGCCGCCGCCGCGCGGACTACAACTCCCAGAACCCCGCGCGCCGCGGGCGACCGCCATTGGCTCGGAGGGGCGCACAGAATCGTCCCCGAGCGTCACGCGCCACGGGCCCCCTGGCGGGGAAGGAGGGGTCGTAACGCACGGGACTTCGCCGACCAATCGGAAGCCGCCCGGAATAGGTCCTTCGCCCCCACGGTGCCCCAGAGTTACCCTGGAGGGATTCGGTCGCCACGGCAACGGGGCACGCTGCGGCGCAGCGACGTGAGGATGGTGCGGGGTGACTGGTAAGAGGATGGGGAGGGCTGCCCGAGCGCTCTCTTTTTGCTATGCGCTTGCCAAACGAAAGGCAGAAATTCTATTTAAACAACGTGGTTTCTTGTTTGTTTACTATAAGACTGTCTCACATTTCGTATGTTAAAAATATTTTTAAATATGTCTGTGTTAATATAATATGTCCCAGAATAGGATTGCCAGATTTAGCATATCAATAACACAGGAGGCACAGAATTGCAGATAACAGCGATTTTTAAAAAAAGTATTAATGTGTTTCACATTTAGTGTATCTTTTAAAAATTATAAAATATATGTAGATTAGTAGAAGTAATTTTCAGTGTAGCTATGTCCCACAGTAGACTTGCCACATTTAGTAAATAAAAATACAGGATGCCCACCTAAATTTGAATTCCAGGTAAACAATAAGTACGTTTTTAGTGTAACTATTACCCATATTTATTATATTTTTAAAACTTTTTAATATAAATATATTTAGTATAACTTGTTTAATATATGTATATGTCCTAGTAGGGTTGCCAAATTTCTCATATAAAAATATAGGACAACTCCTAGTAAAATCTGAATTTCAGGTGAATTTTTTTTAGTATAAATATGTTCCAATAGTATAGTTGGGATATAAATAATAATAAATACTATGTTAATTACGAATAGTATATCTTATTATTATTTATCCGAATGGTATATTCGGGACATATTTAAACAAATTCTAATACCAAATAGTCTTTTAAATACTAATGATATACTTTAGTATAAGCACATCCCAATAGTATGTTTAGAATATACTAAAAAGTTATTATTTGAAATTCAGATTGGGAGGAAGATAATGATTCGAGAGGGTTTCACAGCTCTGGGACTGGGCTCAGGGTGGCTATAGCGAGTGCTGAGATGGAGTAGCAGGAGGACGTGAGTGGGATCGGGGACCTAACAAAGGAGATGGGGACCCCACTTCCCGAAGCCTAGGGCCAAATGCCATTTATCTGTTGGACAGCAGCGCCTACCAGGTGCTATTCTGGACCCGGACAGGGTGTGAGGGGGACACATCAGTGAGCAAGACTGATGTGGCTTTGGTCTCCAAGAGCCCACAGTTTACATACCAGTAAACAGAGAAAGCAGATGCTTGCTGGAAGTGTAAGTGCCTTAGAGAAAATAAAAGGAGGCACAGAAATGTGAAGTCTCAGGAGGGGCAAGAGGGGCTACTTACCTGGGTGGTCAGAGCTGCACCTCTCTCTCATCTCCTGCTGGCTGCTGGTCCCTGGAGTGTTGAATTCAAGCAGATGCTTGCTGCATGCAGAAGCCACAGATGGAAAAATAAAATCCAAGTGCTGAGGGTTTATTATTTCCTTCTTGTAAATTATAAATTGTAAATTATTCTTGTAAATTATTGTAAATTATACAATGAGTTCCCTGACTCATTTTCTTGGTAGGTGAAATTGGCCTGATCTTTTGGCCTTATTTATGTGTTTATAACTCTGCAAGACACCTCAGGAAATTGCCCTGGAGAGAGCATTCACTTTGTTTCTAGAGTCAGGGTGAAAGACCCTGTCATCATTAGGCAACTTGAATGCTAGATCCACGGGGAGGCAGTCTGGTGTCAGACCAAGGCTTCCAAACAATTTGTAAGCAACAGAAACTTTTGTTCCAAATGACACTGAGGTGAATCTCAATTTAAAAGTAAGTCTGCTGGAAGCCGAACCATTGTGATCTCCAGGGGCTAGAAGAGGAGAGATGGGAAGCTGCTTCGTAGTTTGGCGATGTGACCCTGAGCAGACTTGCTGCTCCAGTGTTTTTGAATGTGGTCTTGGAAAGTTTGGTCCTTCCCTCCTGGAGAGCAGTGGTCTGCAGATCTCAAGGAAGGTAGACTCATTCTGCTATAGACCGAGGGACTTAGGTCAACAGGTAAGGGGTGCATAAGCTTGAAGCAAGTTAACCCTTAAGACCAGGTGGAGTGCCATTACGAGATGACCGTGTCCCAGGCTCTGTTAAATACAGTGACTGCCCCCTACCGCTGGCCCAGGACTGAGGGTGTCCATGGGATGTGGTGGAACTCGGGTGGGTGGGTCCCCCAGCTCTGTCCTGGCTCATGTACACCCGAGAAGCAGCCTGTGCCCGAGTCCCCGCTCCATGCTTCCTTGTCCTCACCCCTTGCCTCCCTGCCCAGGTCGGTTACTCACCCACCCCTGCCAGCCTTGGCAACAAGACCTGAGTTCCCGTCCTTGCTTCGGACCCTGGCCAGATGTCTCACGTGCTTCCTGGACCCAGCCGGTTGTCCACTTCGGGTGGCACTGGGTGAACATCTTGGCCCAAGATGAGGACCATGGGAAGCAGGTGGCTCTCTGGCCAGCTGGGGCTAAGCCAGGCCAGCACCTGTGCTGAGCCTCCTCCAACATCACTCTCAGTGGGCACTAGAGAAGACAGAAGCCATCCTCTGGTAGACAGAGTGCCAAACACCCACGGACATAATAGCCCTCCTGAGCAACCTAGGTCTCTGGTACCATGAAAGTCTTGCTAGGCCTAGCAATTGGGGCAGGTTGTGGTCAGCCACATGCACCCGCACCCCCAGGCCCTGGCCACCCCCAGAGAATGCCAGCCCCCGCCCCTCCGTCCATAGTTTACTGCAGCCTGCCGCCCAGGGTTGTTCTGGATAAGGTACCGTACAACCTGCCTTCCCAGGTCCTGGCCTGCTAGTCATCTCACACTCACACTACAGGCTCAGGAGCAGGTCAGGTGGGTCAGGTGGTCCCGGTCACCTTGGTGTCTCTCTGTCCCTGCAGGGCTTGCTGGAGCTGGTGGCCCGGGGAAGGTCCAGGGGTGGTCTGAGTCGGGCCCCACATACCCCACACCATGCCAGACCAGGCAACCCCAGGAGTATTGCGAACCTTACAGGGTTTTCTGGGCTGAGGGGCCCAGAGTTGGTCCGGGAGAGGTCTGAGTCAAGACCCAGACACCCCAATGCTGCAGGCCTATGTCAGGCCTGACATCTCCCAGACCCTGCAGGGATGCTGGGCCAAGTGGCTGGGGCAGATCCAGGTCAGGCCCCACAACCCAGCACATGCCTGCTCTGGATACCCATGGCATCTCCCAAACCCAGCTGGGCTTACTGGATCCGAGGGCCCAAGGCAGGTCTGGGTCAGGTCACAAACGCCCTGCATCTGCAGGCCCTAGCCAGGGCCAGTGTCTTCTTATCCTGGCAGGGCTTGCTGGAGCTCATGGCCTGGAGCAGGTCAGGGTCAGGCACCACAACCCAGCACCAGGCTGGTCATGGCCACCACCGGATCATGCAGGGCTGGGTGGACCCAGAGGCTGGGGACTGGCCCAGGTGAGGTCCCCCACACCAGCACTAGGCCGGGCCTTAGCACCCTGGTGTCTTCTGGGACCCGCAGGACTGGTTGGGCCCAGAAAATGGGGGTGGGTCCAGGTCGGCCCCACAACACAGCACCACACTGGCCCTGGCCCTCCAGTTTCTCCTGGACACGGCAGGGCTTGCTGGAGCTTAAAGCCCAGGGCAGCTCTGGGTCAGGCCCCACATACCCAGAACCATACTGGTTTTGGCCACTGTGGGCATCTTTCAGAACCTGCACGCTGGCTGGGCCTGGAGGATGGATACAGGTTTGGTTCAGGCCCCACAAGCCAGCGCCATGCTGGCCCTGGCCCTCCCGGGTTTTCTGGACCCTGCAGGGCTTGTTGGAACTTACGGACTGAGGTAAGTCCGGGTCAGGCCCCACACACCCAGCATCACGCTGGCCCGGGCCCTCAGACATCTCCTGGAGCCTTCAGGGCTGGCTGGGTGTGAAAGCGCAGGGCTGGTCTGGGTGAGGACCGAAATGTCCTGCACCTGCAGGCCCTAATCAGGCCTGGAGTCTCCCAGAACCTGCAGGTCTACCAGGCGCCTGAGGCCAGGGGTAGGTCTAGGTCAGGTCCCACAAGCCAGCACCATGCCGGTCCTGGCCCTCCAGCGTCTCCCAAACCTGCATGGCTTGCCTAAGTCCATGGCCCAGGGCAGGTCTGGGCCAGGCCCCACAACCAAGCACCATGCCAGCCCTGACCACCCCCAGTGTCCCCTGGACCCTGCAGGGCTTGCGGGAGCTTATGAACTGAGATAAGTCCAGGTCAGGCCCCACACACCACCCTGGGCTGTCTGGGTCTCGAGGCTCAGGGCTGGTCTATCTAAGGTCCCACACCCGTATATATAAGGCCCCACCAGCCAGGCCTGGTGTATCCCAGAATGTGCAGGGCTTTGGTGCCCCATGGCCCAGGACAGGTCCAGCTGAGGCTTTGCACACCGGTACCTCACACTGGCCCTGGCCATGCCCAGAGTCTCTGGGCACCTCCCAGACCCTGCAGGGCTTGCTGGGCCCAGTGGCCCAGGGCAGGTCGGGGCAGCTGCAGTTGCTTGGCCCATCCTGAGCACCCCTGCATCTTCTGCTTGCCCTGCAGGCCTCCTGCTTCCACAGCGCAGCAGCCAAGCCCTGGCGTCCCTGAGTTCTCCGTTCGCCTGCACCCCACCTGTACCCTGGAAGGCAAGTTCATGGAGCAGTCTGGGATGCCACCTTAGGGCATGTGTGGGCTTGCAGGAGCCAGGGCCAGTGGAGAACAGCAGGGTGGTGGGGTAGCGGGGTTCTGCTCAGGGAACAGGAGTCTGAGGGGCCGGGAGCACCCTTTCCGGGAAGCGAGTAGCGGGGACATTGCCCCTGCCTTGAAGGGCACAGGGATGGGATGCGGTACTTACAGCTTTGGAAGGTGACAGAGAATGTGTAGAAGACTCGGGGAGGGGCTGGTGGCAGGAGGCTGCTCGCTCTGCTCGAGCCTGGAAGGCAGGACAGAGACAGGGCTCTTCAGCCAGGATGGGCAAGAGCAGTCACACAGCCGGGGTAGAGGAGGCATGGGAGACCCGCTCAGAGGGATCAGGATCGCAAGCTGGCAGACACCAGGCTGTGTAGGCCCAGTGGGGTCTGGACTCTACTGGGGGTAGTGGGGAGGCCGAGGAAGGGAGTGCAGGGCCAGACAGAGTTCCTGATGCCACAGCTGCCCTATGACTTTTGTCGGTCCCTTCCTCATTTTTTTTTTAGGTTTGTTTATTTATTTTGAGAGAGAGAGAGAGAGAGAGAGAGAGAGAGAGAGAGAGAGAGCATGCGGGAGGGGCAGAGAGAGAAGGAGAGAGAGAATCCCAAGCTGGCTCTGCACTGTCAGCACAGAGACTGGTGAGGGATGCGAACTCACAACCATGAGATCATGACCAAGCCAAAATCAAGAGTCAGACACTAACCAACTGAGCCACGCAGGCGCCCCAGTCCTTTCCTCCCTTAAAAAAAATATCAAAAATCATATTTTACTACTGCCTTGCTATCTAGGCAAACATAAATCCAGGCTCCATTCATTATTACCTATTCATTATAACTTTATTGATTTTTTAATTAATTTGTTTATGTTTATTCATTTTTTGAGAGAGAGAGAGAGAGAGAGAGAGGCAGAGAGAGAGAGAGAGAGAGGGAGACACAGAATCTGAAACAGGCTCCAGGCTCTGAATTGTCAGCACAGACCCCAATGCGAGGATGCAGCCCACGAAACTGAGACCATGACCTGAGCTGAAGTCAGATGCTTAACCGACTGAGCCATCCACGCACCCCTCAATTTTTTCCTTCTGATTTTACAAGTGGGTAAAATTCAAATATTTTCATGGGTCTTGTGAATAAATTGGCCCTGCCTGGAGTGTCACCTGCTCATCACAGGGTCATTGGCTTGTGACATTTAGGACAGACCCCCAGGGACGGGTCCTGCCCTATCTATGACATCATTCTTCCTTCCTCTAGCTTCTGCGTCCTCTCAGGAAGGTGCATTTAAAGATCCCCAATGGGGCAGAGATTGTCTTTGATGCTAATGGAGACAGAGTTACAGGATTTGACATTTTGCAAGGGCAGAAAACTGTAAAAGGCCCGTTCTACTCTGTCCACGTAGATGTATGTGACCCACAAGCCTCCTCAGGGGGTGGAATGATGGTCCAGTTGATGGAGGAGGGGCTCCGGGTGAGTTGTACACAGATCACCTCAGTCCTGGCGAACTAAAGCCAGCGAGGAACTCAGAGGCCAGTGGTCCAAGTGGCTGTCTGATGTAGAATGTGGGGGGGGGGGGGCGGTCTAAATTGGGCCAGTTGTAACTCATCTATGTTTTTTGGCCATAACCAGACCCTTCTGTGAGGGGAGAAGAGGCATTTACTTATCATCCAAAATGAAAATATTGGAGCCACCAATGTCGAATTAGAGTTTGCATCAGGGATTTACCCTAGAGTAATTTTTAAAGATTTTAAAATGTTTATTTATTTTTGAGAGAGAGAAAAACATGCAAGCCAGGGAGGGGCAGAAAGAGGGGAACAGAGGATCCTAGACGGGGAGCCTGATGCTGGGCTTGAACTCCCGAGCCATGAGACCATGACCTGAGCTGAAGTCAGACACTCAACCAACTGAGCCACCCAGGCGCCCTTACCCTAGAGTATTTTTCTTGTCTGTACTCAGGGGCCTGCTTGGCGAAGAAGTGGGGAATTTACTGGGAAGATGGAGAAACACTCCACCTCACACTTTCCCATAGAGCATCTGGGAGGCGCGGCGGGACAGGTGTCCTTGTTTCGTTTGTTAACAGTCAGTTGCCAGCTTTGGGTAGGTATGTCCAGGTGTCCTCTGTGGCTCACAGAGACACCCTGGCCCCCCGGTGATGGCATTGGGTGTGTGACTCCTTCCACTGCAACCCCCTTCTTCCATTGATGGCCTTCAGGTTTTCCAACTGAGAGGTGCCCATCCTTGGACCACATTCAGAGGGTTCTCTTGAAGTCCTTTTCAACTGGCCTGACAGGAAAGAACACAGTGCTCCCCTTTGGGGGTTGGGGACCCAACACCCCAACACTTCCCTCAAAGGTATTCTCACCCCCAGCCTCCTTCCCCATGACTCTTGCCCTCAGGTGGGAGGTGGGCTCAGGGAGTCAGACCATCCCTTTGCAAGTCCCGAGCAGATCCACTGGCTGTCCAAGGGAAGGCTGTGGAGGGGGGAGATCAGTACCTGTGTCCTTCATGCCCCAGAGGCTGGAATGGCACCATTGCACACAGTGTTCCCAGGCTCGCCACCGTCAGACCCACCTGAAGGTTTATTTCATTTGCTGCGTCTGTGGGTGCCTCTCCAGTCTGACTTTGGTATAACTATAGTGTTTTCCTGCTGAAAGGAGCCTTGCCTTCTTGTGTGGGAAGGACACTGGAATGCTCCCCCGGGATGTTCCCACAGGAACCCAGCCCCCTGCCCCTGGACTGGTCACTGACAACACCTTCTGCTCATCCTTCCTCTGCTTGCAGCCTGAGTTCCAGGATCCAGCCAGATCCACCAGCAGGGAGATCATCACGATGTACCCTTTAAATACCTCACAAATTTATTTGTCAGTTATACATCAGCAAAGTTAGAAGAAAGAAGAAGAAATGAATGAATCAGTACATGGGATATGTGGAATGCTCATGGGATCCTCCCTCCCCGTAGCTGGCCTCCTTACCATCACATGGCAGGCGGGACTCTATGTCTCCCACAGACATGAAGAAATGTCTTCTGTGTCCCAAGGAGCAGCACCCAAGCCAGGCCAGAGTCCACTGCCTGCCCAGGATGGACACCTTCCTGGTCTTTGACGAGCCCCTGGGGTTGATGCTGACCTCAGTGATGCTCACGTTGGCCAGCCTGACCATGTTATTCCTAGTGATGTCCCTGAGGCGTCGGGACCTGCCCGTGATCAGGGCCAACGACAGGGCTCTCAGCTGCATGCTTCTCACCTCCCTAACTCTGCCCTCTGCCCCTTGCTCTTCCTCAGCCGTCCCACCCCTGCCACCTTCCTTCTCCACCAGACAACCTTTGCTGTCGTGTTCACCATGGCCATTTCTCCCTCGTGGCCAGACTGTGGTCCTGGCCTTCAGAGTCACCGGGCCTGGCAACAGGGCTTCGGGTATACTGTGCCTCCACCCGGGTTGTCCTCATCACCTGATGATGCGAGTATTTCTCTGTGGGGTCCGGCTGGGCAACTTCCTACCGTTCCCTGACAGGGACAGCCTCAGAGTCCAGCCACGTTGCCAGGGGGCACTGTGCTGACAGCTCAGAGCCTGGAGCCTGCTTCGGATCTGTGTCTCCCATTCCCTCTGCCCCTCCCCCCCTCTCCAAAATAAATAACCATTAAAAAAAACATGCTGGACGTATGGATAGTCATTGGCTATTCTCTTTGTAGGTATTGTTGAAAATCTTCACAAATGAAAAGGTTTGAGGGGCGCCTGGCTGGCTCGGTCAGAAAAGCATGTAATTCCTGATCTTGGGGTCATGTGTTCAAGTCCCACATTAGCTGTAGAGTTTACTTTAAACAAACAAACTTAAAAAAATAAAAATAAAGTTGGAAAAGGCCCATGATACAATAACAACAACAATATTAAAGGTGGTAACATGTTGGTGAGGAAGTTAAAATCCACATCCACTATTGGTGGATATGTGAAATGGTGCGGCTACTTTGGAAAACAGTCTTGCATTTCTCCAGAAAGTTAAATGTAGAATGACCATATGACCTGCTAAATTCCACTCTTAGATAGATAGACAAGGGAAGTGAAAATATATGTCCACGTGAAAACTTGTGCACAAATGTTAAGAGCAACGAAAAAGTGGAGACAACTCGAATTCCCTTCAGCTGATGAATGGATAAACAAAATGTGCCATATCTATGCAGTGGAATGGTATTTGGCCATAAAAGGAATGAACTACTGAAAGTACAACATGGATGAGCTTTGAAATGTCCAAAATAGGGAAATTCATAGAGACAGATAGTTAGTGGTTGCTAGGGCTGGGCTAAAAAGGCTTAAAAAGGGCAGCGTTTCTTTTTGGGGTGAAGATAAAGTCTAACATCAATTTTGATGGTTGCACAAATATGTGGATATACTGAAAACCACTGAATTCTACACTGCAAATGGTGAATTTTATCATTTGTGAATGAAAGCTCAATAAAGTTGTTACCCAAAAACAAAAAAAGAGAATACATTACAAAATGTGGCCCTTCATTATACCCTGATCTTTAAAAAAAATATCAAATTATTTTAAAAAGTGGGGGGGTGTCTGTGTGGCTCAGTTGCTTAAACGTCTGCCTTCAGCTCCAGTCATGAAGCCCGCTCTGGATTCTGTGTCTCCCCCTCTCTCTCTGCCCCTCTCCCACTCGTGCTCTCTTGCTCTCTCAAAAATAAACATTTTTTTTAAGTGGAGATAATTTTAAGTTGTAATGCTTAATATTCAGTAGACCTTTTTAGAAAGGTAAACCTTTTTTGAAAGTTTTTTTTAACGTTTATTTTTGAGAGAGTGAGGGAGACAGCGCCGGCGGGTGGGGGGGAGAGGCAGAGAGAGACAAGGAGACGGAGCATCAGAAGCAGGCGCTGCACTGACAGCAGAGAGGCTGATGTGAGGCTGGACTCACCAACCATGACATCATGACTTGAGCTGAAGTCAGAGGCTTAACTGAGCCACCCGGCTGCCCCCCAAATTATCTTTTTTCTAAAAAATTGATAATGGAATTACGGTTATGTTAGAAAATTGTCCTTGTTTTTGCAATTACATATCGTAGTTAAAATAGGATACCAAAACACTGGGATTCCTTTTCAAATGACGCAGAATGGCAATGTGGCTGGGGTTAGTGGGTGGGGACTACCCCTGGGTTGGTGGTCACTGAGGCCACATAATGGTTGTCTGCTTTTCCGTATGTCCGAAATTCTCCATAAAGTAGAGGTTTTGAAAATTCCTTAAAGAACCAGCAAGAATTGAATAGAGAACGTGGGTTTGTGAATCGGTCCTATGCGGAAAATTGGCTGCTATGTGAAAAGTATGTGGAAAACATCTTCCACCAAGCACTAGGCCGGGACTCAGAGCTCCTCGAGATGCCCACATTTGGAGTGCAAGAAATGCTCACCTCAACCTCACACGCACCCGAGGGAGGTGAGGGCAGCTTTACAAAGGAAGGTGACTCAGGGCTATGTCTGCACCTGCCTTCCTAAACCCAGGTTTCGCTCTCAGAATTTTGACAATTCCGGTTGTCGGTATAGGAGAGTTTCTCCACATCTTAGTTCTCCAGACGGAGAACAAAACGACCCACTCAAAGTTTTCTAATGTTGCGCTATTGTCAAGAAAACATAAACGTTGTGAAAATCTCGATTATGACACCAGAGGGATTTAGCGGAGACCACACATCACATTGGATGGAGGAATGAGAGATGCCTGCCTTCACCCGATGAACAGAAACATCGAGACATGGACATAACATTGGAACGCGTGTCTCTGTCTCACACAAAAAGCACATCGAAACACTGATTTTGACTTCGTGCCTACGTAGGTGTGTTCGTGAAGCCTGCACCTTCGACAGCTGGTGCTGAAATCGAGCTGCTGCGGTGCCTCCCGAACTCGCGCCGCCGCAGGGCCTTCTGGGAGGTGTAGTACGAGACCCTGGGTGTCCACCCCTGCCACCTGGTGGGCGAAGCTGGAGTACCTACAATTCCCTATAACTTAGAACTCTTCCCGAGGCTTCCCAGCCTCTCAGGAGCCGCCGACTGCGCGCTTCTGGAGATCAGGAGTCTGGACAACGGTAGCTTCTGGAAATTATAGTGAGAGAAACCCGTTTCACTGCAGCCGAGGCCTGGCCCGTGAGCCTGGACTACAAGTCCAGGGAGGGCCCGATCCGCAGCCCAGGCCCGGTCGTGCACGTCCATTGGGTGGATACCGCACCGCCGCGCCTTCTGGGAAACGTAGTCTGACTCTCTGGGCTCTCGGTTGTACTGACTGCTGGACAGAGCTGGGATCCGGCCGTAAGACTACAACTCCCAGAATACACTTGCGGCGGCGTTCCGACGCTCCGGAGTCCTCGGCCTCAGCGCGGGGCTTTCTTGTCCTGCTAGTTCCGCTTTGCGTCCTGCGCCGCCGTCGGGCGGTGAGGCTGCGGTGGGGTACCCGGCGTGCTCCGCTGTGTGTGGCCGTCCCGGGCGGTCTGGTCAGAGACCCAGTCCCGGTCTGGCTCCAGGTCTGCGGACGAGCCATCTCGGCGTGTCCGCCTGGACTCCTTCCCGCCACAGGGGGGGCGGTGCCGGCTCGTCCGCTTCGGGGCTGGGCTGGGGTGTCCGTCCCGAGAGCGGAGGGCGGTGCGAGGAGCGGGTGGGGCTGCAGGTGACTCCGTGAGGACCTCGGAGTCGGCCGAGGCGATGGCCGCAGGGATCCTGACAGCCCGACCCCCGGTGAGTGGCCGCTCGCCCTCCCTCCCCGGGCTGGGCCTGGACTCTGCGCCCAAGGGTTGCGTGGGAGTCTGTGCCCTCGCTTGTCAGCCTTGGGTCGTCGTCCCCGCTCTTCCTTCTCAGCCGTCTTGCGGGCGGAGGAACGTGGAAAACCTCAGTAATCCTGCAGTCCTCACGTGTATCTCTGAAATCCTGCAACCTTTGAAGACCTAAACAAAACCTCCCAGCAAGAAAATTCCAGACCCACGTTCCAGACAGCTTCAGCTACCACCCATTTAAGGAACAAACAGTTCCCGTCTTTCCATCATCTGGAATGATTTGTCTAAAAGAGGGAACATCTCTCAATTTGTTTTTAATGAAGCCAATGTAACTATGATTCTAAGACTTGTAAACTCTGAGCTCAGGCTCCTCATTTGAAAAAACAAAAAACAGACCCCAGGAACTGGGAAGTGCTTCCTGAGACTTGGGATTAAGAAAATTTCTATTAGTGCTTTCTTAAGTACAGCGCCCAGAGCGGAGAGAGAACCCTTGGCAAATGGTTAACATAATCAGCAGTATTAACGTTATCATTTTTATATACCTGGTGGTATAAAAAAGGGAGGGGACAAGAAGGGGAATCCTAAAGGGGTCTGTACATTTGGTCTTACAGAAGATCACTAGTCGATCAATAAATGTGTGGGATAAGTAGGGGGTAAACATCTCAGTGTTATGCTGGCTCGCCTCTGAAATGGCTGATGCAGACCCCTGATGCCCACAGGAAGGCTCGGGTGTATCATCCCTGAAAGCCAGAACCCTTTCAGGACATCTCCCTGTACACCTGGCCGCATCCTCACATTCCCATGTAGCCCCTCCCCGCTCTTCTGGGAACTTTGCAAGAATAAGGATCTTGACTCAGCAGACACGTGGGTGACACTTCAGGAGCAGATAATCTTGGATGATGTGGTGGTGGACTTCACCCAGGAGGAGTGGGGGCTGCTGGGCCCTGCACTGAGGACCCTGTCCCACAGTGTGATGCTGGGGACTTTAAGGCACCTGGTTGCCGTGGGTGAGGCTGTTCCCACGTCAACTTGTATTTGTTTGGGGTCTTGGCAGAGTGGGTTTGACATAGCTGGGAGTGTGGGGTCACTGGAGTGTTTCTCTACATCAGACCTCCCAGCTTGAGTCACCTGGCTGGCTCAGTTCATAAAACACGCGACTGCTGATCTCTGGGTCGTGAGTGCAAGCCTCACCTTAGGCATAGAACTTGCTTAAAATAATAAAATAAAATGTTCTTACAAGTAAAATTTATATTAAAAAAAAAACAAACAAAACCTCACAGCTTGATCACTCATTTGGACAGGACCTTGGACCCCAAAGCCAGATCCCGTTGCCCACCTAGAATTCAGAATAGAGCCACGGATGATGGACAGAGGGCTCTCCCAAGATTCCTGCCTAGGTGAGATGGTGAAAGGATCTTTGCAGTCAGTTTTTATTTATACGTTTCTTCATATCTTCCTTTTCTAGTGGTTTTCATTACCTGTGGCATTTCCATAACTCCATCTGGATTATTTTCCTGTTGTTTGAAGAGCCCCCTTCATCATTTCCTTCAGAGTGACAAAATTCTCTCACTTTGTGTTTGCCTGAAAATGCCTTTGTTTCATTTATTTCATTTTGGAAAGATACTTTAGGCAGAGAATTTTTAGCTTGTCAGGATTTCTTTCCCCCCTCAGCACTTTAAAGACACCATACGGTTGTCTGGTTGTCTTCCGAACTCCATGATTTCTGTTGAGAAGTCAACCTCCATCTTATTGTTACTTTGAAGACAATGGATATTTTTTATTTTTATTTTTTTGCTAATGATACCTTTAGAATGCACAAATCTTAAATATGCAATTGGAGAATTTTGACAAATGTGTGCTTATATGTAATTCTCACCCAAATGGAGCTTGAGGACATTTTCATTACCTCACAGAGTTCCTTTGTTACCTCT
Organism: Panthera tigris; assembly: GCF_018350195.1. Classification (NCBI taxonomy): domain Eukaryota; kingdom Metazoa; phylum Chordata; class Mammalia; order Carnivora; family Felidae; genus Panthera; species Panthera tigris. The sequence goes on from NC_056674.1 coordinate 532,349, forward strand.
TTCCACTTAAGAAAGGCAAACGCTGTTGAGACTTTTTTTCTAACATAGGTTCTTTTTGTCTTTTCTACAACTTCATATAAAGAGAATCATACATTATTACTTTTGTGTAAGGCTTATCCTCAGATTTTTGAGATTCATACATGATATATGCATTATTATTTCATTCCTTTTTTACTATTTAGGATATTTTATTTTTTAAGTTTATTTATTTATTTTGAGAGAGAGGAAAGTAAGCAAGCAGGGGAGGGGCAGAGAGAGAGAGAGAGAGAATCCCAAGCAGGCTGTGTGCTCTGAGTGTGGAGCCTGATGTGGGGCTCAGACCCACAAACTATGAGATCATGGCCTGAGCCAAAATCAAGAGTTGGACATTTTTTTTTATTTTATTTTTTAACGTTTATTTTTGAGACAGAGAGAGACAGAGCATGAACAGGGGAGGGGCAGAGAGAGAGGGAGACACAATCTGAAACAGGCTCCAGGCTCTGAGCTGTCAGCACAGAGCCCGACGCGGGGCTCGAACTCACAGACCATGAGATCATGACCTGAGCTGAAGTCGGACGCTTAACCGACTGAGCCACCCAGGCGCCCCAAGAGTTGGACATTTAACTGACTGAGCCACTCAGGTGCCCCACAGGTATTTTGCTTTTTGAACGAATTGTAATTCTCTTGATATCCATTGATATCCATTCTCTTGATAATAAACATTTGGATTGTCTCTAGGGCTATTATGAATAATGCTGCTGTGAACATTCTTGTGTAGTGCTTATAGCAGACCTATGTTTTCATTTCTCTTGGGTTAATCTAGGAGTGGAATTGTTGGGTGATAGATTAGCAAGGTCTGATTTTATTATTTTTTTCTCTTATTGTTAGGTTTGTATTTGTTAACATCCTAAGAAAGCTTTATGCCAAGATTACAAAGATACTTTCCTGTTTTCTTCTGGTACTTTTATACTTTTTGCTTTTACATTAAGACCTATGATCCATCTTGGGATGCCTGGGTGGCTCAGTCGGTTAAGTGTCTGACTTCGGCTCAGGTCATGATCGCACGGTTTGTGGGTTCCAGCCCCGCGTTGGGCTCTGTGCTGACAGCTCGGAGCCTGGAGTCTGCTTCCAATTCTGTGTCTCCTTTTCTCTCTGCCCCTCCCCCACTTGTGCCCTGTTTCTCTCTATCAAAAATAAATAAATGTAAAAAAAAAAATATATATATATATGTATATATATATATATACATATATATATATATATATATATATAGAAGACCTATGATCCGGGGCGCCTGGGTGGTGCAGTCGGTTAAGCGTCCGACTTCAGCCAGGTCACTATCTCGCGGTCTGTGAGTTCGAGCCCCGCGTCAGGCTCTGGGCTGATGGCTCGGAGCCTGGAGCCTGTTTCCGATTCTGTGTCTCCCTCTCTCTCTGCCCCTCCCCCGTTCATGCTCCGTCTCTCTCTGTCCCAAAAATAAATAAAAAAACGTTGAAAAAAAAAAAAAAAAGAAGACCTATGATCCATCTTGAGTTAATTTTTATGTAAGTGTGAGGTAGTAGACAAGGCACTCATTATGGTTATGTAGTTCCAGCACCATTTAAAGAAAAAACTTTCCTTCGTGGTATTGTACTGTAGCCTTTGTTGAAAATCAACTGAATGTGTATGTATGGGTCTCTTTCTCTGCTCTCTTCTCTTCCGTTGATCCATTGTTCCTGCTCTGTGCCAGCATCGTACATCTTAATTATCGTACTTCACAGTGAATCTTGAAATGAGGTGGTGACCACCATCCTCTAACTTTATAGTTTGTAATTGTCTTGGCTATTCAGGTCTTTCGCACTTTCGTATAAATTTTATTTTAATTATTATTTTTTCTTTTTTCATATAAATTTTAGAATCAGTTTGTCAGTTGGAAATTGTCAAGCTTTTTCATTTCACATTTCTACTTGCCTTACATCTATAGATCATTTTGGAAGAATTTATGTCTAACATGTTGAGCCTTCTAATTCTGTGATCATGGTGTATTTATTTGGGTACTTCTCTCAGTAATATTTTGCACTTGTTAAGTATATGGGTCATGCACATCTTTTATTAAATTTATTCCTAGAAACTTAATATTTTTCATTCTGTTGTAAATATGTCTAATTTTATTTTCTAAATGTTGCTAGTATATATAAGTATAATTTATACTTTTTTAATGTTTATTTATTTTGAGAGAGAACGGGGGAGGGGCAGACAGGGAGAGAGAAAATCTCAGGCAGGCTCTGTGCTAACAGCACAGATGCAGGGCGTGATCTCACGGTGAGATCATGACCTGAGCGATATTAAGAGTCAGACGCCTAACCAACTGAGCTACCCAGGTGTCCTAATGTAATTTATTCTTTAATTGACATTCTATCCTGTGTGAAATTGCTAAAATCACTAAATTAATTTATCTGTCAGTTTCCTTGGATGTCTTATATAATCATGTCATCTTCAAGATTTATTTCTTCCTTTTCAGACTTTATGCTTTTTCTTTTCTATTAAGTTTATTTATTTTGAGAGAGAGTGATTGAGAGGGGGGGAGAGAGAGAATCCCAAGCAGGCTCTGTGTTGTCAGTTTAGAGCCTGATGTGAGACTCAAACTCCTGAACCATGAGATCATGACCTGAGCCAAAATCAAGAGGTGGATGCCTAACCAGCTGAGCCACCCTGGCGCCCCAATGCTTTCTTCCTTTCTAATGTTTGCATTTATAGTTACACATTTCCCTTTAAGCCTTATCTTAACTGCATTCTGCACATTTTCACATGTTTCATTTCCATTATTGTTCAGTTCATTGTTATTTTTGTTTTCCAAATGTTTTGATCTGAATGGTAATGAAAATACAACATAGGAAAGTGATTTCTTCTTTGATTTGTGAAGTACATCGTTTAATTTCCAAGTATGAGGGGATTTCTGTTATTGATGTCTAGATTATTTCCATTGTGGTTCAAGAACATATTCTGCATGAGTTCAGTCCTTTTAAATTTATTGAGAATGTTTTTATGATACAGCGTGTAGTCTGTTTTGGTGAATGCATATTCTGCTACTGTTGGGCATGGTGTCTGATAAAGTTGCACACACTTTGTTTCTATGGACTGTCGTGTCTGCTTGTTCTTTCAGCTGCTCAGAGGAGAGTGTTAAATCTCCAACTGTGACTGTGTTTGTTAATATATGTGTTAATGTTTCTTAATCATTTTTTTTCATGTGTTTTAAAGCTGTGTTACTGAGTTTAATGACATGTTAGATTATTGTGTGTTCCTGGTTCCTATTCTACATACCGTCTCATCACTGTGAAATGCCCTTCTTTTCCTCTGGTAATACTTCTTGTTTTGAAATCCACTAGTTGATTTTAATGTAGCCAAATAGCTTTCTTATACTGCAGTCAATATACAGCTTTATATGGCTTTTTCTGTACCTTTACTTTCAGGTTATCTGTTGAAATGTTAAAGTGGGTTTCTTGGAAACAGCATTTAATTTGGTCTTGTTTGTAACCCACTTCAGCAAGCTTATTCTTTTTTTTTTTTTTTAACGTTTATTTATTATTGAAAGACAGAGTCAGAGCGTGAGCAGGGGAGGGGCAGAGGGAGAGGGAGACACAGAATCTGAAACAGGCTCCAGGCTCTGAGCTGTCAGCACAGAGCCCGACGCAGGGCTCGAACTCACAAACTGTGAGATCATGACCTGAGCTGAAGTTGGACGTTCAACAGGCTGAGCCACCCAGGCGCCCCAGCAAGCTTATTCTTTAAGACTGTTCAGTAAATTTGTATTTAGTGTGTAATTACTGATATGCTTGGGTTTTATATTCTGCTTCATCTGGTCTTTGTTCCTTTGTTTTCCCATTCAGGCTTCTTTTGCCTTAATTTGGTATTATTTGCTATTCCATTTTGTCTCCTTGTTTTTTCCTTTTTAGCATTATGTCTTTTTAATCTTAATCGTAAGTCTTATTTGCCTTATGGTTAAAATACACATCTTAACGTATCATGTACTATCTGGAATTAATATTATGCCACTCAGTGTACAGTGTAACAACTCACATTAATATAATCACAACTTTCTCTGTTGTCATATATTTTGCTTCCACATATTATATAAACCTCACTGAGCATCGTTGTTATTCTTTTTTCTACAGTCAACAGCCTTTTAAAGGAATTTAAAGTAATTTTGTACAATATTTTTTCCCAGTTAATTCGTTTTTGGGTTGCTTTTAATTCCTTTCTACAGATTCAGGCTTCTACCTCTGATTATTTGTGTTCAGTTTAAAGAACACGCTGTACCCGGAGGGAGCTTTCACATAAAGTCTGTCATCATGTTAAAGTCTTGGCTCCTCCTGGACTGTCCTCTTCTGCCACTCTGGCCTGGATGAGCCTCCCACTTGTGTTTCAGTTCTCTCTGAAAGGCAGGTGCATTTCACCAACTGGTCTTTGGAGAGCAGACCTCTTTACAGGGAAAAATGAATGACATCGGAGAGCATTGATGGTTTGGTTCTTACATCTCCAGGTATGGCACTTAAAACCAGACCGTCTCTGCCTTTCACTCTTTTTGGTAAGCCACTAATAGGTGTACAATAAAAAGTTAGATTTTAAAAGTGGGAATTTAGTTTTCATGTATATCTTTCCCCCAGGGACTGCCATTTAGCATGGTTTTACTAGCTATATTTTTAACATTGAAGTATGTGATGACGTGCCGGGAAGTTTGATGTCAGATGTTAAACTCAAGATGTTCTCTACAGATTGTTGCTCTTGAACAGTGAACATCCAGGATGGTACCTTTGATCAGTCTAGATAAACTCTCTGCCGTTACCTCTTCAAATGTTTCCTCTGCTGTGATCTCTCCTGCAACTCCGGCTACACATTAGTCTGTCAGGCGTGTTCTGTTTTTATTTTATTTTATTTTATTTTATTTTATTTTATTTTATTTTATTTTATTTTATTATTTTATTTTATTTTATTTTATTTTATTTATTAAGTTTGAGAGCAAGTGAGAGAGAGCAGGGGAGATGGGCAGAAGGAGAGAGAATCTTTTTTTAAAATGTTTATTTTTGAGAGAGCACCCAAGTGGAGGAGGGGTAGAGAGAGAGAAGACACAGAAATCTGAAGCAGGCTCCAGGCTCTGAGCAGTCAGCACAGAGCCCAACATGGGGCTCAAACTCACGAACCATGAGATCATTACCTGGGCCAAAGTCAATCACTTAACTGACTGAGCCACCCACATGCTAAGAGAGAGAGAGAGTCAGTCAGTCTTAGGTAGGCTCCGTGGTCAGTGTGGAGCCCAAGGTAGGGCTTGATCCCGTGACCCTGGCGGCATGACCTGAGTCGAAATCAAGAGTCAGATGCTCATCCAGCTGAGCCACCCAGGCGCCCCAGGTGTTCTATTTTTAAATTCTTTTTTCTCCCTTTGTATCATCATAAAATTTCCAATAACCTGCCTTTCAATTGACAGATTCTTTCTTTTCCTGTGTCCAGTTTGTTAAGTCCATTAATGGTTTATTTCAGATGCTATATTTTTATTTAGTTCCAGAATAGAATTTTCATTTGGTTCTTTTTTCAGGTTTTCCATGAAATTCTGTGTTATGTTTATAATAGGTTGTTGTTGTTGTTTTCCCCAGTCAGTGTGAGGGAAACTTTACTGAGGCCCCAGGGCCATGGGGCTCGGGCAGGAAGCCACATTGCAGGCAAAGGAAGAGCAGGTGGAGGGGCTTTATTGACCTGGGGGTGCGGGTGGTGGTTGTGGTTGCACGTCTGGCGGGAGCACAATGCTCGCTGTGCTTGTATTTCTGGGAGAGCTGGTAGAGGGAGGGCTGGGTGATGCCATCTCCAGGCCAAGCGCCAAGTGCAGGACTCTTCCTGGATATTGTATCTGAGAGAGTGCAGCCATCCTCCAGCTGTTTGCCTCTGAGTACAGATGCTGCTGCTCGGGTGGGATGCCTTCATTGTCTTGGCTTCAACATTCTCGACGGTGTCACTGGGCTCGACCTCAAGGGTGATGGTCTTGATTTTCAGGGTCTCCACAGAGATTTGCATCTGTGCATCTGCTGCTCAGCCGCCGAGTTGAAGCGAAAACTAAAACCGTCATTTTTAAATCTTTTCCTACTACTTCTAATGTTTGGTATGTCTGCTTCTATTGACTTTTCTATGGACTTTTTTCTTTTCTTTTAAAACATTTTTTAATGTTTATTTATTTTTGAGACAGAGACAGAGCATGAGTAGGGGACGGGCAGAGAGAGAGAGGGAGACACAGAATCCAAAGCAGGTTCCAGGCTCTGAGCTGTCAACACAGGGCTTGAACTCACAAACCAGGAGATCATGACCTGAGCTGAAGTGGAATGCTTAACCAACTGAGCCACCCAAGTGCCCCTCTATTGACTTTTTTCTTGATTATGAGTCACATTTTCCTGATTCTTTACATGTATAGTCAATTTTTGTGTCCTAGGTGCTGCAGACAGCGCATTGGAGAGACTATGGATTGTTGCCTTCTAGCAAGAGTATCGGTTTTGTTCTGGTGGGCAGTTAAATTACTTCAAATCACGCTAATCCTGATGAGGCTTGGTTTAAGGATTTATCGACGGAGTGTAACTTTGGTTTTGCTTTAGTACTTGGATGTAGTCCTTATCCTTAGGGCCTGGTGTTCCCTTCTAAGATATAGCTTTCTCAGGTCTCCCCTGAACGCCTAGGGTGCTTACTGGGTCACAGCTGCAATGCCCACCAACACCGGGTAACTTCTGGAGCCTCTGCTCAGCCCCCAGCAGCTGTTGTATGGCAGGCGTTAGCCTTCTGTGCATTTGCAGTTGAGGTCCAGTCAAGGGCTCCAGGAGAAACCCTCTGCACATTTCTGGACCCCTCTTTGGTCTGTGTGATGTTGCAAAACCCTCCTCACATTCAATTCTATAGCCTTTTCCCCATCGTCAGAAACATAAGGCCCACCCACCTGATGGGAGTCAGGCTGCTGGGGAGCATGATTGAGTACCCTGTCTGACCACCTCACAGACATGTCACAGGCATCCCCAGTGCTCCAGGTGTGTCCCCTCTGCCTGGTGTGCTGACCACTCTTTTTGTTTATCTGCCTGCCTGTGGAGTCCTCTTGTCCTCTGTGTACATTTTGGGCACTGGTCACAGTGTGAACAGGACAGACAAGGTCCCCATCACTGTGGAGACCAAAGCCTCTAGCGTATGGTGTCTGGGGAGGGACAGACAAGAAAGAACAAAAAGAACAAGGTGATGTTGACTAGTGTGAAACAGTGGTGTGAGGCAAATAAAACAGGACAGTGAGCTGGAAGGTGAGGAGCCCATGTGGGCTGGGAGGTTGGGAAGGGTCTCTCAGAGGAAGTGACCTGGGAGTTGAGAGCCGAATGATGAGGAGGGAAGGGTTGCTGACACCTAAGACTTTGGAGACCAAAGGAAGGCCTTCAAGGAGAGAGGAACTGCGTGTTAATGATGGACATGGTCATGCCCAGGGAGAATGAAAGGAACCCAGAATGAGTAGGAACGAGGATAACTGAGGCAGTCTGACCCGCTTCTGGGTGCGTTGGACAGCTTGTGCAAAAGAGGTATTCTCTTGGTGTCGTGAAACTGCTTTGTTTGGAAGATTCATTTGGTATCGATTACAAGCAGAAGGGATGTTAAGTGGGGAGATGGATCAGAATTCCAAGAGGTCCAAGCATTAACGGAGGGTGGCTGTCCCAAACATCTTATCTTTATGAATGGCTGCCTGTTCCATGGCCTGTCCCCTAATGGCATCCCCTCTGCCTGTTGTGCTACTCACTCTTTTCATTGGTCAGTCTTCCTGGGGGTTCTTTTTGTTCTGTTTATACCTTTTATGGTTCCTCTTCTCAAAGTTTAGTTCGTGTTTTATTTTTATTTAAAAAAGTTTTTTTTAATGTTTATTTTTGAGAGAGAGAGAGGGAGAGAGACAGAATGAGAGTGAGGGAGAGGCAGAGAGAGGAGACACAGAATCTGTATCAGGCTCCAGGCTCTGAGCTGTCAGCACAAAGCCCGATTTGGGGCTTGAACCCACAAACTGCGAGATCATTACCTGAGCCGAAGTCAGATGCTTAACTGACTGAGCCACCCAGGTGCCCCATAGTTGGTATTTTAAAGCATCTACCCTTGCTGTGCACATCCTGTTGCTTTTATCTTGACATTCTCACTCTAGCAGTTTTCTTCCAAGCACTCAAATTGTTTTTAATTTCCTTCCAGAGTAGAAAAAGAGACCTAAAAGCCAAGAGTCACCACCAACAGAGGCCTTTTCTGGTAAAGAGTTACCAAGCAGCAGAGTGAACCTGACAAGATCCACAGTGGGTGATTGCTGGCCTTCTACCTGAGCAGACAGTCGGGAGTCTAGGGATGAGCCAGAGAAGCAGAAGATGCATGATGGCCGCTTGGGGTCAATGGAACGTGAACAAGGGCAAGTAGTGACCCAGGATGGGGACTGGGGAAATGCTGAACTTATGGAAAAATGCAGCTTCAATTCAGACTTTCTTTCTGCACAGAAATTTCTTGTCAAAGAATATTTCCATCAAATTGACTCAGTTCAAAGCTTCCAGCATAATTTTGTTTTAAAAAATTATCAGGAAATCTTGGTAGTGAAGAAAGCTTATAAAGGCAATACACGTGGAAAAGCCTTAGGAAATCTGTATAAATTGAGCATGGTAAATATACCAACCAGAGCATATACCTTTCTACACATGAGATTATTAATGTAGGAAATAAACCCTATGGCTTTAAAGAAAGTGGAGATTTTTTTACCCATAGCTCATGCTTCTCTCACTTCGTGAGAACTCATACTAAGGAGAAACCCTATGAATGTAATGCATGTGGGAAAGCCTTTAAGAAACTTTCATCTCTTTCTTACCATCTGAGAAATCACAATAGAGAGAAAGCCTATGAATGTAATGAATGTGGGAAGTCTTTCTGGAAGAGCCTTCACCTCATTTTGCACCAGAGAACTCACACTGGTGAGAAACCTCATGAATGTAATAAATGTGAGAAGTCTTTTAGCCATAATTCTTACCATAATGTACACCAGAGAATTTATACTGGAGAGAAACCCTATAAATGTGATGAATGTGGAAAATCCTTCAGTGGAAGGTCTAATCTTAATGTGCATAAGAGAACACATACTGGAGAAAAACCCTATAAATGTGATGAATGTGGAAAAGCCTTCAGTCACAGCTCTCACCTTAAAGTTCACAAGAGAATCTATACTGGTGAGAAACCATATAAATGTAATGAATGTGGGAAAAACTTTCAGTTTTCATGTATCCTTCACTCAGTGTAAGAGAACACACACTGGAAAGAAACCATATAAATGTCATCAGTGTGTGAGAGCTTTCAGTCAAGGTTCTAACTTTATTGGGCACCAAAGAACTCATGCCAGAGGAAAAACACTACGTATTTCATTTTAATATATAAAAATTGTACACATACATTTATTATTTTAAAAAAATTTTTTTAATGTTTATTTTTGAGAGAGAGACAGAGCATGAGAGGGGGATGGGCAGAGAGAGAGGGAGACACAGAATCCGACCATGCTCCAGGCTCTGAGCTGTCAGCACAGAGCCCGACATGGGGCTTGAACTCACAGACCACGAGATCATTACCTGAGCTGAAGTTGGATGCTTAACCAACCGAGCCACCCAGGTGCCCCCCCCAAAATTGTACACATACGTTTAAATTTTGTGTCATTCCCAGAGAAGGGCTGAACCTGGGTGGCATTTGATACCTTGGAAACTTTTCATTAGTGAGATCAAAGCTCTCTTCAATAATACTAATTAATATGATCACCCAGTGTGGGAAGGACTGTAGCTCAGAAGTCAAAAAGGTTGATGATATTTGACTGAATGACTGAATAGACTGTTCCAAAGAGTCAGAATGCTATTATTTGCTTCCTTGCTCCCCCAGAGCTACAAGATTGGGCTGCCTCTAATGTGTTTCAGGAAGTCATTATAAACTAATTATGGACACTGTGTCGAAACATAGAAAATTCCTATAATACAGTTCACCCTTGAATGACACAGTTGTGAACTGTGCAGGTCCACTTATAGATGGATTTTTTTCAATAAATACAGTACAGTATTGTAAATGTATTTCTTCCTTATGATTTTTTTCTCTAACTTACTTTATTGTAAGAATATAGTATATAATACATATGACATATAAAATAAGTGCTAATTGACAGACCGTTTATATTATTGATAGGGTTTCCAGTCAATAGTAGGCTATTAGTATAGTTTTGGGAGTCAAAGTTATATGTGGAATTTCAGCTGTACAGGGAGTCAGCACGACCATCTCCCACATTGTTCAAGGGTCAGCTGCAGTGAAATGTGCTGAATTCTTGTGACTGTGTTGCCCTATATGTGCATTTGGATAAGGGCTTAGAAGGAAACAGAAATGAACATAGCTGATTAATGCGTCTTGGGATATTGTGTGGCTTCCTTTTATGTTCAAAACTGCCACAATTTTACAATAAGTAAAAAGACAAAGAGGAGGGGCGCCTGGGTGGCTCAGTCGGTTAAATGTCCGACTTCGGCTCAGGTCATGATCTCGCGGTCCGTGAGTTCGAGCTCCACGTTGGGCTCTGTGCTGACAGCTCAGGGCCTGGAGCCTGTTTCAGATTCTGTGTCTCTCTCTCTCTCTCTGGCCCTCCCCCGTTCATGCTCTGTCTCTCTCTGTCTCAAAAATAAATAAACGTTAAAAAAAAAAAAAAGACAAAGAGGAGAAAGAAGATCAAATGTCAGTCTGAATCACAGAGAAATGGGTGTACGAAGGTAGCAAAACCAAGAGGAAATGTAAATAAATTTAGCAGTCAACACAAGAAGTTAGAAAAAGAAATTATTTTTTTTTTTTCTTTTTAAGTTTATTTATTTATCTTGAGAGAGAGTGCACAGGAGCAGTGGAGGGGCAGAGAGAGAGGAAGAGAGAGTCATCCAAAGCAGGGTCCGCTCAGCATGGAGCCCAACATGGGGCTTGATCCCATAACAGCCACATCATGACCTGAGCCAATACCAAGAGTTGGATGCCTAACTGACTGAGCTACCCAGGTGCCCCAAGAAATTATTTCTAATCAAAGTAGAAGGAAGAATCTAGTAAAGATAAAAGCAGAAAATACATGGTAAAAGGCAACTCTAAGAAAAACAAACTGGATAAATTCCAAACTGATATGATCAAGAAAAATGACACACAGGGACGCCTTGGGGGCTCAGTCGGTTGAGCGTCCGACTTCGACTCAGGTCATGATCTCGTGGTTCGTGGGTTCTAGTTCTGTGTCGGGCTCTGTGCTGACAGCTCGGAGCCTGGAGTCTGCTTTGGATTCTGTGTCTCCCTCTCTCTCTGCCCCTCCCCCGCTTGAGCTCTGATTTTCAAAAATAAACAAACATTAAAAAAAAATTTAAACAAAAAAATGACACAGATTTACAACACTGGGAATGAAAAGAGAAATACATAAAGAAAATAATATCAAAAAATTGTACATTTTTGTGTTAATATACTTAAAAGATTAGATGAAAAAGACAGTTTTCTAGGAAAATATAATCCTGTCAAATACAATATTGACTGAAGAACACACTAAACCTAAATAGACTAAACATTTTAGATTAAACTGCAAAAAAATTCTCATTTACCCATACACATAAAATTCTAAGCCTAAACTGTTTATCAGTGAATTATTTCTACCCTTCAAGAAGTAGAAAACTCTTTGATACACAACTGTTCCAGAATATGTAGAAAGCTGAACATTTACCTTTCTTGTGACACCAGTTTGTCAAAGCCCAGAGAAAGAACCGTGAAAGGCCAATATCTCTCAGGACTATTAATGCAACAGTTCCAGATCAGATCCTGCCAGTAAAGATAGCAGAGCGAGTACACTTGAATTTAGAAACATTCACTCCAGGAATTAGGGTGTTGACTATTAGGAAATACATAACTAGAATACCCCGTTGTAGTCAAGCAATGGAGAAAACTAGTCATCTCAATGATTAATGAGAAGTTGATAAAATTTAATATTTAAAGATTAAGGAAAAAAAAAACCTGGTAACAGGAAAAAAATATTTTTATCAAATGATACCAGTTTTAAATAGTGACAATAGCATGGAGGTTGGCAAACTATGGCCCACAGGCCAAATCTGGCCCATGTGTTTTTGTAAATCGTTTTATTGGAACATAGCCACACCTGCCAATGTCCATATTGTCTACGGCTGCTTTAACAACTAAGGTGGAACTGAGTAGTTGTGAAACAGATTGCATAGTCTGAAAAGGCAAAATATTTACTAGAAAAGCCTTGCCAATCCCAGATCTAGAGCCATCTCCATTCTGTTCAGGGAGGACCAAGGCACGTTTGCTCACAAGTCCTCATGTATGAACAGGAAATTGACAAAAGGAGTACAAATGGACAAGAAATACATGAAAAAGTATATGAGTTCATCACTCATCAAAGAGATGCAAATAAAAATGATGGAAATCAATATTTGGGCAGCTGTTAGGAGGTAGGCAGTATCCCAGGCATGCAGTCTACATTACCTCATTTAATACAAAGATCCTGGAGAGGCAAGTTCTATTATTTCCATTTTATAGATGCAGAAAACACAGTCCAGAGAAGCCAATTGGCAGGTAACGATTGGCAACGATCTGAAAAGACCATGTTGGGAATGGCAAAAATAGCAAACAGGGTTGCCTGCCTGGCTCAGTCAGTAGAGCATGGGACTTTTGACCTGGGGGTTGTGAGTTGAAGCGCTATGTTGTGGGTAGTTTACTTAAGAAAAAAAAAAAAAAGAAAGAAGGGGCGGCTGCATGGCTCAATCAGTTGAGCATCCGGCTCTTGATTTCAGCTCAGGTCACGATCTCATGGTCTCGAGATCAAGCCCTACATCAGGCTCAGTGCTGACAGTGTGGAGCCTGTTTGGGATTCTCGCTCTCCCTCTCTCTCTACCCCTCCCCACTCTCTCAGTCACTCTTGCTATCTCAAAATAAGTAAACATTAAAAAAAAAAAAAAAAAGAGGGGTGCCTGGGTGGCTCAGTCAATTAAGCAGCTTACTTTGGCTCAGGAAATGATCTCACTGTTCACGGGTTGGAGCCCCGTGTGGGGCTCTGTGCTGACAGCTCAGGAGTGTGGAGTCTGCTTCAGATCTCCTCTGAGAGTGTCTCCTCTCTCTCTGCCCCTCTCCTGCTCACACTCTGTCTCTCCCCAAAATAAATAAGTGTTAAAACATTTAAAAAAAGAAAACTTGGGGTGCCTGGGTGGCTCAGTCGGTTAAGCGTCTGACTTCAGCTCAGGTCATGATCTCACAGACTGTGAGTTCGAGCCCCGCGTCAGGCTCTGGGCTGATGGCTCAGAGCCTGGAGCCTGCTTCCGATTCTGTGTCTCCCTCTCTGTCTGCCCCTCCCCCGTTCATGCTCCGTCTCTCTCTGTCTCAAAAATAAAAACGTAAAAAAAAATATTTAAAAAAAAAAAAAAAGAAAACTTAAAAAATAGCAGGGAAGGATTCTATTCAGCACTCATGGATGGTTATATAGGTGCACTGTCTTTGTAGGGTAGTTAGGTTGGAAATGTCCAAATGTAAAGCAAAGTATGTTCATGGGTTGATTCCTCAATCTCCCCTTTGCAATTTACCCATGGAAATAACTGCCCAGCTATGAAAATGTGGGTGTAGGTTCTTTGTTACAGCATGGTGTGTACTAACAAAATATCAAATGTTCCCCAATAGGAGCAAGTTTAATTATGGTGCAAAAATTAAACGGCATATTGTTGTGTGACAAAATTAGGTTCATAATAACACGGATGATCCCAACTGTATGACATTGTAAACCTTTCCCATGGGAGCTCTGTGGAAAAATGTCACCCACATGTTAACAGTTTGTTATCTGTGGGTGGTGGGATTTTAAGCAATATTTTCTCTTTGTCTTTTCCTAAAGGAGTTTAATTTGTTTACAATAAATGTGTATAATTGGAATTTAAAAGAAAGTTATTTTCATCCAGGAATAGTGTTAAAATAATGAAATCCAAAATTTTCATTGTTCCATGTTACTGGGTGGGAAATAGAATACAGATCATTCATGTGTGTGTAGCCAGAGATACGGTCATTGCTATTAGAGTGGGAGATTGACCTGATAATATACAGGAATGAGTATGTGTGTATGTGAGAGATACAGAGAGATTAAAATTTTTTAAAATGGGGGCCCCTGGGTAGCTCAGTTGGTTAAGCATGTGACTTTGGCTCAGGTCATGATCTCGCGGTTCGTGAGTTTGAGCCCTGTGTTAGGCTCTGTGCTGACAGCTCAGAGCCTGGAGCCTGCTTCACATTCTGTGTCTCCCTCTCTATGCCCCTCCCCTGCTCACCCTCTATCTGTCTGTCTCTCTCTTTCAAAAATAAACATTAAAAAAAATTTTTTTTAATGTATCCACAAAGTAACACACCTGCTTCTTAAAAGCTAGCTGTATGGGCCTCAGCAGCCTGGCCAGAATGCAAATGCCCATCTGGCGACCCTGGTGGACCAAGGCTGGCTCTCCACACCATAGACGTAAGCATGGTGAGTTGGTGTGTCCCTCATTTGTGAGAAGTAAAAAGGTCTCCATCATTGGATGTTCAGGACATAAAAATAACTGACAAAACCAGGATGCAGCTAATATGAATTCAAAACAATCAAACAATCAAGGAAAAAGTACAGCTTTTATAGAAGCCCCCCAAATCCACAACTTAACCAAGTCTCTGAATAAAATTTCCATTCCAGTAAGATATTGACCCTTGATGCCTATACATGATGTTCATAAATATCTACCTGGATAATCTGGTTCACCACTCAGTCCATCCACGCGTCCTGGGATATCCAACTGCAAACACATCTGGCAGCCCAATTATTCTTACCTCCACTGCCATCTGCCTAGGCCACACTGCCATCTTCTCTTTGGAACCAGTGCAGTGGCTTCTCACTGGTCTCCCCATGTCCACTCTTCACTCCTGTGGTCCTTTGTACCCACAAGCAGCCACAGTGAACTTTTCAGAGTACAAACAGGATCACTGTGTTCCTCCTGAGACTTAGGGCCATTTGAAGACTGCAGAGTTCCCAGAACAAGTCATTTCCCAGCTTGTATGTCCGTGTCTGCCTGCCTTCCTGTTCCCCTGCCACAACACTGCTTGGGTCCCACTGGTCCTGCTCAGTTTCCTTGCACATGCTGATGTACTCTGTGAACCCCATTGGATTCACATTCCATTTGGAACCACGGTCCAATTGAATTCCATTTGGAACCACGGTCAACCTGCCATAACCCTTGGGAGGCTGAGGACCCATCCATCCAGTCTTGGGTTAAGTATCACTTCAGAAAGGCCACTCATGACCAACCAGACCCAGCTGGTCCTTCATCCCACTGTGGAACTTCACACCATATGTCAGAGTTTACAAAGATTTGTTTATCTGTTTTTCTGTCTACAGTAGAATACCTACTGAATCCTAACTCCCATCATGCCAGGCCTCTGTGGAGAATGTTCCAGTGAGTTTGCATTTCATCCAGATCATGAACAGCCTACAGGACCCCTCACCTGTGATTCTCACTCTGTATATTAGAACCACAGAGGTAGCTTAAAAAAAAAAGTCAATACCAAACTTCTTTTTCCAATTAAGACTAGGAGTATGTGAACAACCTTAGCTCCCAAAGAAACAGAAAAAAAAAAAAAAGATACTTTTCTATTGTACCCTAGTGAAGAGAGGTGGGAGCGAGGAAGACTGGAAGAATTCCAAAGGGAGGTGAACTCTCTACAGGTGAGCACACGGCCGTGCCGGGGATGAATACCTGGTCCAGGTGCAGGTGGCATCAAAGTGGTGGCAATTGATGGGAGCAAGTGCACAAAGGAAGAGAGCAGCAGAGCCTTTGACGGCAGTGGGCAGGGGGGACAGAGCCCCAAACGTGGCTTGGAAAAACCCCAAGTGTAAGAGTGATTTTCTGAGAATTACTTTTCTTGAGAATCCCCTTAGAATTTTGCTGAGTCCTCAGAACAGTGGAATGCTCTGCTCTTAGGTACAAAATCGGCACATTTTTGGCAAACGCGGATCAAGACGCAGAACATTCCCATTACCTCAGAAAGTTCTTTCTTGTCCCTTACCAGACAGTTCTTCCATAGAGACCCAAAGCAAGCAGTGATTTCTATCAGCATGGATTGTTTTTGCCAATTCCGGAATTTCCTAAGGCGAGATTATAATCCTATATTTTGTGCATTTTTGTGTCTGCTGCTTTCCCTTGGCAAAAAATCTTCGAGACTTCTCTATGTTGTTACATGGATCAGTAATTCTTTTTTGTTGCCGGGTAGTATTTATTCCATTGTATGAACGTAGCACAATTTATCTCTTCTTAGATTGATGGAAATAGGAGACGTTTCCAATTTTGGGTTACTTTGAGTGAAGCTGCTACGAATGTATTTATCACATAGGACATAGGCTTTCATTTCTCTGTCACCTAGAGGTGACATGGCTGGGTTACAGAGTAGACGTATGCTCAGCTTTTTAAGAAACGGTCAGTTCCACAAAGTGGCTGTCACACTTGGTGCGAGTCCCGGCCCTGTGTTATCAGCATTCCGGCTGCTCCACGTCCTCACCACAATCTGGGATTGTCCGTCGTTTTCATTTTGGCTGCTCCGGTGAGTGTGTAGTGACAGCTCATTCGGGTTTGTGGACCAATGGCAGCTAACCCTTTTTCATGTGCTTATTGACTACTTGGCATTGTTTATTCAAGCCTCTTGCCTATTTTTTGTTAGGTTGTTTGTCTTTATTATTGAGTGATAGTAGTTGTGTATATGTTCTGGATACAAGTCCTTTGTTAAATGTGTATGTTACGAATATAACCAAAATTTTAGCAAACTGAATCCAGTAATATAATAATAAAATAATGGAAATAAGTCTTGGGGCAGGGCACCTGGGTGGCTTAGTCTGTTAAGCATCTGACTTTGGTCAGGTCATAATCTCACGGTTCCTGAGTTTGAGCCCTGCATTGGGCTCTATGCTGTCAGTGTAGAGCCCTCTTTGGATCCTCTGTCTCCCTTTCTTTCTGCCCCTCCCCTGCACTCTCTCTCTCTCTCACAAATAAACATTAAAAAAAAAAGTCTTGGGACCCCTGGGTGGCTCAGTCAGTTGAGTGTCTGACTTCGGCTCAGGTAATAATCTCATGTTTCATCAGCTTGAGCCCCACATCAGGCTTTAGTTAGCAGAAGTCCTGCTTCGGATTCTCTGTCTCCCTCTCTGCCCCTCCCCTGCGTGCACACATGCTCTCTCTCAAAGATAAGTAAATGAACACTAAAGAAAAAAAAAAGAGGGGAGCCTGCGTGCCTAAGTCAGTTAAGCGTCCGACTTCAGGTAATGATCTCATGGTTTGTGAGTTCAGGCTCTGCGTCGGGCTCTGTGCTGACAGCTGAGAGCCTGGAGCCTGCTTCAGATTCTGTGTCTCCCTCTCTCTCTGTCCCTCCCCCACTCATGTTCTGTCTCTGTCTCTCAAAAATGAACAAATGTTAAAAAAAGTAAAATTAAAAAAATTTAAAAAAGAAAAAAGTCATGACCATGTGGGGTTATCTCAAGAATTCAGGGTTAATTTAATCAAAATCAATAAATATACTTCACTATATTAACAAGCTAAAAAAAAAAGTGTATGATTATCTCAATACATGCAGAAAAACTGACAAAATCCAACAATCATTCCTGATTTAAAAAACAGGGGTGCCTGAGTGGCTCAGTCGGTTAAGTATCTGACTTCAACTCAGGTCATGATCTCGCAGTTTGTGGGTTCGAGCCCTGTGTCGGGCTCTGTGCTGACAGCTCAGAGCTTGGAGCCTGCTTCGGATTCTGTGTCTCCTTCTCTCTCTGCCCCTTCCCCTGTACTTATGCTCTATCTCTCTATGTCTCCGAAAAATGAATAGACCTTAAAAAAAATTAAACTAAAAAAATTTTTTAATGTTTATTTCTGAGACAGAGACAGAGCATGAGTGGGGGAGGGGCAGAGAGAGAGGGAGACACAGAATCCTAAGCAGGCTCCAGGCTCTGAGCTGTCAGCACAGTCCGACGCCGGGCTCGAACCCACAAACTGTGAGATCATGACCTGAGCCCACGTCGGTCGCTCAACCGACTGAGCCACCCAGGCACCTCTAAAATTAAAAAAATTTTAAAACAAAACACAACTCTCACCAAACTTGGAATAGAAGGCAATATCCTCAACCTGACAAAGGACATCTACATCCACAGGTAATATCATACCTCTTGGTAAAAAACTGAATGCTTTATCCCTAAGATTAGAACAGGGCAAGGATGTCTGTTCTCACCAGTTCTATTCAACATTATAATGGAGGTTCTGGCCAAGGCAATTGGCAAGAAAAAGGAATAAAAGGAGTCTAGATTGGAAAATACATTTTAAAAAATCCTTCTTTGTGTCAAAAGACATCATAAAGTAAAAGGTAAGTCACAACTTGGAAAGCATATATTCCTAATAAAAGATTAGTGTTAAATTTATGTAAAGAACTTCTACAAACCAGTAAGAAAAAGACAACCCTAGAGAAAAATGCATGGAAGAAGTGGGAACTTAATTCAGGGAGAGAAAACACAAATGCTTGAAACTATGAAAAGATGCTGAACCTCACCAACAAGAGAACAGCAAACATATCACGATGAAATACCATTTCCTACCCATGAGTCTGGCAAAAATTTTAAAAAGTGACACTATGAAGCATTGGTGAGTATGTGGAACAAGTGGAACTCTAACCGTTGCCAGTGGGCATATGAAAAGGTGAAATCCTGGGGCACCTGGGTGGCTCAGTGAGTTAAGCATCAGACTGCAGCTCAGGTCATGATCTAATGTTTCATGGATTCAGGCCCCATGTCAGGCACTGTGCTGACAGCTCAGAGCCTGGAGCCTGCTCCGGATTCTGTGTCTCTCTGCCCATCCCCTGCTTGCACCCTCTCTTTCTCTCAAAAATAAACATTAAAAAAATTTTTTTAAAAGACAAGGTGAAATCATTTTGGAAACAAGGTGACCTATCTATCAATGTTGGACATAAATATTCATGCCCTCAGTACCGCTCTGAGGGGTACCCCAGAGAAACCCTGCATGTGTCCATAAGGAGACCTGTATATGAATGTTCATAGCAACATCATTTATAGTAGCTGGAAGCCTTTTGCTTGCAGTGCTCTTGCCCCCACCCCACCCCCCATATCTATATGGCTGGTTTTCCCCCTGACTTTAGGGCTTTACCTGCATATTACCTTCTCAGTGGGGCCTTCCCTAAGCCTTCAACTTAAAATCCCAACCATTCTCTCCAGCATTCCTTGCCCCCCTTCCCTACTTGGCCCTTAACAGTTATCCCCATCTGATGTGTTATATATTTTACTTATTTTACTGTTGCACATTCTCCTGTAGAATGTGAGCTCCATGAAGGCAGAGGTTTTGTGATTTTTATCCACTGCTTTATTTCCAGTTCCTTGCATAGTAGGTTCTTTAATGAATATTTAATGAACGAACCTAAGTGTCCATCAAAAATAGATGGGATAGGGGTACGTGGGTGGCTCAGTTGGTTAAGTGTCCAACTTCAGCTCAGGTCATGACATCATGGTTCACGAGTTCGAGCCCCACATCAGGCTCTGTGCTGACAACTCAGAGTCTGGATGGAGCCTGCTTGGGATTCTGTGTCTCCCTCTCTCTCTGCCCCTCCCCCACTCACACTTGGTCTCTCCTTCTCAAAAATAAATATTAAAAAAAAAAAGATGGGATAAACAAGTTGTGGTACACTCATCCAAAAGGAAACTAGATAGCAGTGAAAATAAATGAAATAGAGCGTCACATATCAAAAAGGAAAAATCTTGCAATGGTAAACACACAGAGCAAAAAATTTAAGTTGCAGATAAAATCTTGTATTGATATATTTTTATGAATGCAAAAAATGCACAGTAAATGTTTTGTATTGCTCTGGGATACACATATGTTATAAAGTTTCAGAAACAATAATCCACATCTCATTCAGGATAATGGCTGTTTCTAGAAGGTGGTTTCTGTCAAAGAGGGGAACACAGAGGTTTCAGTTGCATGGATAATGTATTTTTTTTTTCCAGGTTAGGAGTGCTTTCACTGAAATCCATACAATTTTATTATGTTTTACATGTTTTTCTTTTTATTATTTTAATGTTTATTTATTTATTTTAATGTTTATTTATTTTTGAGAGAGAGCATGAACACGGGAGGAGCAGACAGAAAGGGAGACACAGAATCAGAAGCAGGCTCCAGGCTCCAAGCTGTCAGCACAGAGCCTAACCTGGGGGCTTGAACTCATAAACACTTGAGATCATGACCTCAGCTGAAGCCTGACGCCTAACCGGCTGAGCCACCCAGGCGCCCCCTAATGTTTATTTATTTTTGAGAGAGAGAGAGAGAGTCGAGGAAGAGTGGAGAGAGAGGGAAACAGAATTCGAAGTAGGCTCCAGGCTCCGTGCTGTCAGTACACAGCCTGACGTGGGACTCGAACCCACAAACTGAGATCATGACCTGAGCTGAAGTCAGAGGCTCGTTAACTGAGCCACCCAGGCGCCCACCTCTACCTTTAAAATACTATCTGTCACGGGGGCGCCTGGGTGGCTCAGTCAGTTAAGTGTCCAACTTTTGTTCATTTGGGCTCAGGTCAAGATTTTGAGGTTCGTGAGTTCCAGCCCCGCACTGGGCTCTGTGTTGGCAGTATGGTGCCTGCTTGGGATTCTTTCTCCCTCTGCCTCTCCTAACTCGCGCATTCTTTCTCAAAATAAATAAATAAACTTAATTTAAAAATACTAAGGGGGGCGCCTGGGTTGCTTAGTTGGTTGAGCATCTAACTTTGGCTTAGGTCATGATCTCGTGGTTCATGAGTTTGAGCCCCGCATGGGACTCTGGGCTGACAGCTCAGAGCCTGGAGCCTGCTTTGGATTCTGAGTCTCTCCGCCGGCCCCTCCCCTGCTTGTGCTCTCTTTCTGTCTCTCAAAAATAAATAAACATTAAAAAAAAAAAAATACTAACGTCCACAACTGGATGCGGATCACCACCACTTTGATCCAAGCTGTCCTTTTTTTCATTTTGATTACTGCATTAGTTTCAAGGGTCTGACCCCTCACGGTCTCTCTGACCACTGTGCTGTTCCCCCAACTGAGCAGTCAAAACTAGGGTGGACGAATGCACAGGCCAAGATGAATCAGGAACAAGGAGGAAAAGGTGGGGGAGCCAGGGAAGCTTGGGGTGAGGGTCACCTCAAACACGGGTGGGAAAGAGGTTCCAACAGGGTCCCCAAGGGCTGTCAATGTGGGGGGGGGGGGCGGTTCCAGGCTCAGCTAGGGCTGGAGGGGGTGGTGGCCCAGGGATCCTCCCCGTGCTGGATGAGGAGCCTTTTGGTCGTCCCCGTCCATGCTCTTGAGTAGTGGTTTGAGTGACAGTCGCTGAGGCAGAGATTTCGTTAGCCATGTTCCCTGCTGTTCTTCAGCGCGGCTCAGTAAACGCTGACTCCAGGAAACATCCCAACATAGGTCGATGGTAACGCAGGCTGCCATAAAGCTTCGCCGTCCAGGAAGAGATTTGGGAACAATTCCTTATGTTTTAAAGGGCTTTATGCGAGAAGCTCAAAACCAGGTTCCTCATTTGAAAAGGAGTATCAGAACAGCTATGTTGAATGAAAGGATCCCTTGAACGCGTTCAGGCCTGCGTCTGGGACGCGTTAAACGATCAGACTTTGTCAAGTTTGCACTGGTGAGCCGCCATTTCACAGACGGGCAAACTGAGGCTCGCGGGGCCGCGATCTACCCAAGCCTTTCCAAGATGGGCAGCGGCGGCGGGGAGGGCCGTCTAGGCCCCGGACAGTACCGTCGGCTCGCCGGCGGCTGTGATACCAGCCGCCGACGTAAGCCCCAGGCGCCGCGGTGGCCGGACTCGCTGCAGAGTTGCTCGGAGTACGTGCCATGGCGACGCTTCCGGACCAACCGGAAGCCCACTGCCCAGAACTACAACTCCCGGCAGTCCGCGCGACGCGTCCTGGTCGACGCCGGGGGAGCGGCCGCCATTGTCCGCCGCCGAGGTGAGGCGGTCGCCCAGGCGGTGGGGTCGCCGCCGTTGCTGCCGTGGGAGCCAGGAGGTTGGAAGAACAAGCGCGAAGACGCGGCGCCTGCAGTCGGGGCCGGCGCGGATCCCGCGCCTGCCCCTTCCGCGTCGGCTTCGCGCCCCTGTTTCCTTTGGTTCTGCGACCCTCCCGCCTCCCGCCTCTGGGCTCGCGGCCGCGCTGGGCCGGCTGGGCGGGCCCCGGTGAGCCCTGCACGTCGGGCCTGGCGCTGGGTAGCAGCCGTCGGCTCAGCGCGCCTTTGTCTGCCCCGCCGCGCGAGAAGATCCCAAGCGTACCGCCAGGCCGAACCTTGGAGCGGAACAAAAGCCCGAAGCGAAGCGGCGAAGCGATCCCAAGCTTGCTAAGTCGCTTGCCTCGAGCCGCGGGGACCGGCCCGCAGGGGTGGGAACCAGGTAAGGCCGGCCGCGAACCAGGTAAGGCCGGCCGCTCGCGGGTGCGGGCTCCCGAGCATCGCCTCCGCCTCCGGTGGTGCATAAGAGATCGGGCGGGAGGCCAGGCAGCAGGTGATGCGGCGCCTCTGAGGCCGTTAAAGGGAATAATAAACACCTTTCTTTCCCCAGCGGGTGTTTCTCGTCCGCGCGGGTTCAGCTAAGGCGCCGAGGGACGACGGCGACCGTGGGAGGGGGACAATCCCCGATTCTCTTCACCGTGCAGTGACGGCGGACTTGGTTAGGTTGCAAACAGCGGTGCGGAATCGTTTGCCTACTTTGAGTTTTGGCGCAGATCCCGGTGTTCCTGGGGCCAGCAGGCGTCCTGGTGCTTTATACTCACTCCCAGGAATCCGCAGAGCTCTGACAGTTGGCCCTCGTACCCTCGAGAGGTCTCGGGACTTGCACAAAGACTTGGAACCGACGGACTTTGTGGTCTGGGCTCCACATCAGGAAACGGACAGACTTGGGCCCGGTAGGTCTTGCCGGTTGAGTTCTTGTTTCCCTCCTCCCTTCCTCCCTTTTAGATAAAGGTTGCATAACAGAAAATCATTTTAGAGTACAGTTCACTGGTTTTTGTTG
This sequence comes from Panthera tigris, assembly GCF_018350195.1. Taxonomy (NCBI): domain Eukaryota; kingdom Metazoa; phylum Chordata; class Mammalia; order Carnivora; family Felidae; genus Panthera; species Panthera tigris. The sequence goes on from NC_056674.1 coordinate 555,442, forward strand.
TATATTCAGAAAGTTGTGCAATAATAACTACTATCTAACAGAACATTTTCATCACCTCCTATAAGAAACCACCCGCACCATTAAGTGGTCACTCCGCATCTCTCCCTCCCCGCCCAGCTCTAGGCAACCATTGATTTCTTGGGGGGGGGGGGGAGGGGGGGGATGTGCAGGTGGATTTTACAGTAGTTTTTGTCAAATCAACCAAAAAATAACCTCGAGGTTGTCACTGACTGTCTCTTAACAACCACTGACAAATTTATACCCTCTCAGTCTGGAGTGTGGTCTTTTTTTCAGCTTATTCAAGTCACTCTTCATTTATGTCCTGGAATTCTGTTGTTTTTGACACGTAAATTCTGTTTTCTTACAATGCTCCCTACAAGTCTTTTGTTGCTTCCTTGGATGGGCTGTGTTCTTTGTTCCCACTGGCTCTTCTGTGACAAAGGACCAGTTTTGTCTTTTCCATTTTTGTCATTAGGTTGGTATTGCAATTGTCTGTGAATCACCTTAATCCAGTGCTTTTGGCCAGGCACCTGGTGGATTGATCCTGTGGGATGGCAGCTGTCAATCCATGGGCCTCCTGGGGTAAGTCCCAATTCTGTGTCTTCCGGGCCTCCTCAGTGGTGAACCTGCTGCAGCCAGGGGTCAGAGCTAGGGAGGGACTGAGAGTTTTGGGGGATTGGAGGGAGTCTCTCTGTCTTGGTATAGAATTAGAACTGAATGAGATTAAAAAAAAAAAAAGACAACTTGGTTGTTGGTGAAAAAGGAAAGTGGTTAGTGTAAAAGACAGTGTTATTTTGTATATCTATAGTCTTAAGATGTGTTAGTGGTTCTAAGACATTTTCTACTGATTTGTGGGATTGCTTAGAAGACAGATATACATACAATCAGAATTTCTCTATCATTGCCGTATTTTTTACCTTTAGTGTTGTTTCTCATTTATGTAGCAGTGGCATGTAATTTAAGAACAATGTTAAATAGCGTGATGTCAGTGATGTGTTATCTTTAAGTGAGGTTTCATGTATTTATCACTAAAGACATCAAGGGAGTATCTTACTACTTAGATTATTATTTTTATATTATATATTTTTTTAATTAATTATTTTTTCATGTTTATTCATTTTTGAGAGAGAGAGACACACACAGTGCCAGCGGGGAAGGGGCAGAGAGAGAGGGAGACACAGAATCCAAAGCAGGCTCCAGGCTCTGAGCTGTCAGCTCAGAGCCGGATGCAGGGCTCCAACCCACTAATGGTGAGATCATGACCTGAGTGGTCAGATGCTTAACTGACTGAGCCACCCAGGCGCCCCTCTACTTAGATTATTTTTAGCATTGGGTAACCTTAAACATTTTATCAGATACCTCTTCAGCCATTCAAGTGATTCTATTCTATTATTATCATTTTTATTATTAAAAAAATTTTTTTTAATGTTTATTTTTGAGAGAGAGCATGAGCAGGGGAGGGGCAGAGAGAGAGGGAGACACAGAATCCTAAGCAGGCCCAGGCTCTGAGCCGTCACTACAGAGCCAAATGCAGGGCTTGAACTCAAGAGCAGTGAGATCATGCCCTGAGCCAAAGTTGGACACTCAACCGACTGAGCCACCCAGATGCCGCCAAGTGATTCTATTCTTGATTCTTCTTGGCTATATCATGTCAGATTTTTGGGTAGTGACTTACCTGTGTATTTCTAGTATAAATCTAGCTTGTTATGTTGGATTTTGTTACATGCCTTGGGCTCTGTTTATGGAACTTCGTTACACCCATTAGTGAGACAGATCTGCTTTTCTATTTTGTTGCCTTTAGTCACTGGGATTGTTGTCACAGTGGCTTTTCTTTACTTGTCCCAACCTGATCTGGTGCAGGTGTCCTTACGGACCAGTCCTGGGGAATGGCGGCTGTTGACCCGTGGACCTCCTGGGGTGAGTCAAAAGCCTGTGTCCCCATTGGCCATGTTTGCTGCTGTGTCATGCTTCTTCCAGCAGTGACCTGCCGTGGCCAGGGATTGGAGCTGGGGAGCCAGGTGGGGATTTAGGGCAGGGGGGGTTCTGGTCCAGGTCTCTCTGTGCAGAGCTGGAACAGGGACGGATCAGAACATTCCATTGGGTGATAGAGTGATGGTGACACCTCCAGGAGAAGGGTGCATGAGAATAAGTGTGTGGCCATTTACAGCTCGGGCCCAGAAAGGATGTGAACTGGTACTACTTCTCAGAGATGGTGCTTCTGAGCAAAGGGGGCCAGTGCAGGACTCATGTTCAGGAACATTACTTCTCTTCTCGGAGCCCCATTTCCTTCATCTATAAAATGAGGAGTCTCTTTCTTTGCCCAATGGACACGGCTAGGAACTAGCTCTCCCTCAGCACACTCCCTGCCCCCGCCGTCACCCTGACCAGGAAGGACTCGTCGGCATACTTCCGGTGGGGAGAGCTGCCTCCGTGACTTTGTTTTCCTCCCCAGCTCTGTGTCCTCAGGACTCTGCCTGGCCTGTGGAAGAGAGCCCCAAGGAGGAGAGGAGGGTCACTGGGCTCCCGACAGCCCAGGTCCAGGTGAGTCAGGCATCTGCTTTTTCCTGAAGGGCTGTCCTGTACCCTGGGGTGTCCAGGTTGTCCCCCAGCATCCTAGTCTTTGTGTTCATAAGTTTATAGCAGCTAGACTTCGCCTAAAGAAAGAGTCGGCCAGAAGTTAATTGCTTTCAAAGCACATACAGGGAGAATTCAAACAGTTTTCTGTGACATGGAACCACATTATCGACCAACCTGTTCACAGAACTGAGCCCTGGCAATGCCGTGTGTTGTTTTGGTGGACGAGGGGCAGCCCCTTTGGCCGGCAGCAGCCCCCTTTTCTCCTCCCACCTTACCTCATGTATTCAGTGCCATATTGGGTTGATGCTGTCCTGTGAGCTCTGTGCTTGCTGGGCAGAGAACATGGATAAGTCCAAGCCCTGGTCCCGAGGAATTCTCAGTCCCCTTTCCCAAGGTGGTTCAGTCAGCTACTGAGGCCTCATGGCCTGCTGGTGCCACACCTGTGGTTCAGGACATGGGCCTGAGATGCTTAAGGAGGCCCCAAGCCTTGGAGAGGCTGAGCCCAACTAAGGCCTCGAGAAGTGGGAGACAGTCTGCATAAAGTCACTGGGGCACAGAGCAGCTGGAGTCCTTCCGCTGTGGGGAGGGACGCTGCCCGGGAGACATGATGCACTTGCACCAAGAGGTTAAGGGGGCTGCAGGGGCCTGGCCTTTTGTGACCCTGCCTGTGTGTGTTGGGTGAGGGTGGGGGCACCGCACGACCGGCGTCTGGGTGAAGGATGACCCTAGTTAGAATTGAGGATGCAGAGGCCAGGATGAACCTAACCAGGCCCTGAATGCCTACTGTGGAGCCAGGGCTCCATTCTGGTGGTAATAAAGAGCTTCCTAAGTGCAGTGAGCAGGAGGTGCCATTGTCTAAAATGTGGCTGGAAGGGTGTCCCTGGCAGGAGTGTGGGGGGGAACGGGGTCGTGGGAAGCAGGTTGGCATTTCAGGTGTCAGTGTGACCAGGGCCTGGGAGCAAGACCTTAAGAGGTGTAAGGGAGTTGATGCAGGGTAACTTTGAGACTATTAGCATGTGAGGATGGGTCCTGAGAGGAATATGACAGGAGACATGATAGGGAAGAGGTGGCAGGAAATAGGATAGCAGAGTTGATGATACTGGAAAGATGTCCACTCCTTTTTCTCCTGCCCAGCCTCTTCATTAGAGACACCCACTTAAGAAAAACCAATTGTTTTAATGACTTTATTAAAATATTCAAATACCATAAAAGCGTATAGTTCTGTGGGTTTTTGTATATTCACAGAATTATGCAACTATTACCAACCAGTATCTATTTCTGGTTCTGCTTCTAGAACATTTTTCATCCCCAAAAGAAATTCTATACCCATTAGCAGTCACTCCCTGTTCCTACCACCTTCGACCCCTGGCAACGACTCATGTACTTTCTTTATGTGTTTGTCTCTCCTGGACATTTCACATAAAGGGGATCATATGATATATGACCTTTTGCGTTTGGTTTCTATCACTTAGCATATTTTTAAGGATCATTTATGTTGCAGTACATATCAGTATTTTATTTATTTATATGATTCAGAGGCAGCCATTTTTAACTTACTGTTTTTGGTTCCTTAGGGTTGTCTCCATATTTCTAAATGAGATTTTCATCCTGATTCATGAAATTTACATTTACTATTGGCTCCCTACTATGAAAAATGAAGAAAAATAGTTTTGTTACCATATTTAGGTTTTATTTGCTAAGTTTAAATAATGGATCAAACAAATGTACTGAGGTATAAAATTATTAATAACGTCTCTACGTAACTTAATGCCTCCCCCCCAAATTAAAAATATGTGATGAAATTTCCCATGGTTTCAAAGCTGACTGGTGAAGTGCATCGCAAGTATGCTGTCCTCACGTGGCAGCACGGCTGTCCCGGGGAGCAGAGGGCCTGAACCACGTGGTGCAGAGTGGTGGTTGTCTGGCATCAGAACTCGGGCAGCTTTGATGTTCATGGCTGATATGTTATATAGTCATTTTCAGATTCTGTAAAAGAATCGGCAATGAGGCAAGGCTGAAAGATGGGCCCTGAATCAGTCGCTTGGGAACAAAAGTTAGTTGTAATAAAATGCTGTGAAGAAGTCTTAATAACCACTGGGCTGCACCCTGCTGTTAATCTATGTGAGGGTTCCTGAGAATTATTAGGGTTAATGCTGAGAAAATAAAATGGAGAATTAAAATAACAACACCCTCCAGTGTCTGAAGAGTTGTGATTTCTGAGAACATGCTCCTGGCCCCCCCCCACACTCACTTCAAATTTTTCCCTGTGGGAGATTCAAGACTTGAATCCTGTGAGTTTTGTACTAAGCGAGGTCTTCAGGAACACTAATGAGAGCCCCATTTCCCTCCACTGTTCCCTCCAAGTTAAATACTGAAATAAAGCATTCATCTGGTGAAAACATCAAATGCTGTCATCCCTTGTTATCTGAATAGTCCATTTTGGAGAACATGTTGCATAGCAAAGTTTCAACTAGTGGGAGCCCAGATCCCATTATTTTGAAGAATAGGGAAAATGATGATACCCCATTTAAAAAACTCCAGCCAGCCTCCTCAGATATGGAAACTCTCCAACCTGTCTGTAACAATCCGCCGATGATTTGTGCATGATAAGTGTGCACGTAAATAACAGTAATACTCTGTACCCATCCCTGGCTGGTCTGAGGATGTGCACGTAGTTGTTTTCCTTCTCTGCAAAAAACTTACTGAAAATACTAATGAAATTCTGAAGTTGCCAAAGAACCCATCTGAATTTCCCCAGATTTCGTGAATGGGCCAGCTGTCCATGATATAATGCAGGAGCTGATTTTACATCTTCCCTCGGCACCCTTACATCTTCTCTCAAACCTTCCCATGATGTAGATGTACGGTCGGGTTCCGTAAAGTGCCGTCGGGAGCCCTGGTAAGCGCTCATGCGTATGAACAAAGTGAAATTGCAAGAATGACTACAGGAAATTTAGGTGGGACATTTGCGAGTTACCCTAGCAGATGTTTGTAAAGTGCAACCTCACGTAAGGGTAACCTGGGAATGGAACGGCTCGCTCCTTCCTGTGCTAGCTTCTAGGGTCCCTCTAATCCACAGTGGTGAGACTGGGTGCGAGACCTCCATCTGCTCTTTCTGTTTCACTTCTAGTCTTGGTTTTGGATTTTTTTTTTTTTTTAATTTGTTTTTAATGTTTACTTATTTTTGAGACAATGGGAGAGACAGAGTGCAAGCAGTGGAGGGGCAGACAGGGAGACACGGAATCTGAAGCGGGCTCCAGGCTCTGAGCTGTCAGCCCAGAGCCCGACGTGGGGCTCAAGCTCACGAACCATGAGATCATGAATGACCTGAGCCGAAGTCGGACGCTTAACCGACTGAGCCATTCAGGTGTCCCTGGTTTTGCCTTTTCTGCCTCTTCAAGGCCTCCATGAAGTGTGGACCCCAACATGGGGACATACTCAGCTGGGCATCTTTTTTTCTTCCCCTTTGGCAGCACGTGAGTTCCTTCCCCTTTGATAACATCTACAAATCTGGAAATATTTCTTTTTACTTATTCAAAGTTTTATTTTGACAAATCCCATAAGCACAGAAAAGTATGGAAAGCAATCAAATATGGTCTCCATTACTCAGAATGAAGTTGTTAATGTTTTGTAATATTTGCTTAGTTTTCCCCAGTCACATTCTCTTCCCATGTTTACCCAGAATAGCTGCTTACGGTGTGTACACAGCTAATCAATTGTCTTACTCATATGTAGATAATAAGCTATTTATATAGACATCACATAGATAGTAGTCTAATTCTTTTTAAGTTTTTTTTTTCCCTAAGTCATCTCTATACCCCAGTGTGGGGCTCAAACTCCCAACCCCGAGATCAAGAGTTGCATGCTTTTCCTACCCATAGCTTTTCTATACCTTTCTTTGCTTATTCAAGGTCAACTTTGAGATCCATCCATGTGATAAGTTCCTTCCTTTTGCCCTCTGTTCATCCCTTTTACAGATGGGCGTAGAAGCCCCTCCCCCCCCCCCCATTTTTACTATTCCAGGAAAAGCTGTGTGGACCTTCTTGTAATATCATTTTGTGCATACATCTAAATGTTTATCTAGACGTACCCCTCAAAGCAGAAGTATGCTGAGTTTTAGGGTGCACGTTTGCAGTATGACCAGCGCTGCCCCGTGGCTGTTGGAAAGGGCCTCCTCTCGTTCTCACCGCCATGGAAGAGAGCCTGTCTCCCTGCATCTCTGCTGCTGAGTGGCAGTGTCGGGTCTTTTAATTTTTGCATAGCTCAAGACCAAAATGGTAGATTGTGTGGTAGATTCAATGGTAGATTCCTTGATTGCTAGCAAGGTTGTGTATCTTTACATATCGTTACTGGTCATCTGGATTTCTTCTCTGTCTCTCTCCCACTCCTACCTCTGTGTAGACTCTGACCTGTTGATACGTAGGCATTTTATATGCATTCTGGATCCTGGTTCTTTGCCATGTGTGAATTGTCTTCTCCCAGTCTGTAGCTTGTCTTAACTTTGTGGTGTTCTTTGTCAGTCCCATGTTTCCCGTATCTGTATTTGTTTATAGCTAGTGTTTTTGTTTCTTGTTTAAAGAATTCACATATTAAAAAAAAAAAAAATTCTGTTCCTTTAGGTTGTTTCTGAGGTCTTCTCTTACATGGTGGGCCTCCTGAAGCAATTGCTGTGTGTTCACAGTTTTTTTTTTTTAACATTTTATTCATTTTTGAGACAGAGACAGAGCATGAACGGGGGAGGGTCAGAGAGAGAGGGAGACACAGAATCTGAAACAGGCTCCAGGCTCTGAGCGGTCAGCACAGAGCCCGACACGGGGCTTGAACTCACGGACCGTGAGATCATGACCTGAGCCGAAGTCGGACGCTCAACCGACTGAGCCACCCAGGCGCCCCGCTGTGTGTTCACATTTAATAAATTCTTGTTCTTTCAGAGCCCCTCTTGTGTCATCCTGTTTTATACTGAAATCCCTCCAATCAGAGAATTGGGATTGCAGTTCATTGAAAGTAGGATTGTAGATATTGCCAGTATTCTGTGTACTTTTGGCTTCTGCGTTTGGTCTCCCCGCCTGTGCTGCACATGTTCCTAGCGTATCCATGGCTCTTGTGGTCTCCTGTGCTTACCAGGGAAGAGCTGTGAAGCTGTGTTTGAGTGTTCTGCTTTCCTGTGGCTGAGTAGGTTTGGTTCCTGGTTGGCTTTCCTGTGTGTGTGTCCGTCTATCTGTCTCCCTCCCAACGAATCTCACTCTAAGCTCCATGGACCTGCTTGGGCCAGGATCCTCGGGTTGGTTGTGTTTCCGGGCATGCAGCTGGCTGTCAGGCCACAGACCTCCTACCCCACATTGTTGAGGTTTCAACTCTGGGGTTGTTGGTCACCCGAGCAGCTGGAGAACCTCATGCACTCCTGTGTCTGAGCAGGGTCAAGGCAGTGTTACCCGAGTGTAAGTGCAGGGCATTTGGTGGTGGTGCTGCCCACAGGTGGCTGGTTGGGAGCTGGGATAGCTAGCAAAGCTGTCCTGAGTACCGACTTGCCTTGTCACCTGTTTTCAGCCTGCCTCTCACTCCTGACTTAATCGTTTAAGCTCAGAGCCCCAAGCCTCTCCTGGGAACTTCTTCCACCGTAGCCCTTCTAATGTGTGGGGGCTGGGATTCCCTCTGCTTTGTTTCCTTGGTCTGCTACTCTTAAATCTGTTCCCCATCTTGCAAGAACGTGTGGAACAACACGTGCCAATGGCCTCTTCTTTTCACTGGCTGGGATGTTTCTCTTTCTCAAACTTTATTTAGGAGATATTTAAACCCTAAAGTGGAATCTGGACCTTGTGTTAGTTCCTGTTAGCATTGTAACAACTTACTACAAACTTAATGTCTTAGAATAATATGAATTTACTGTCTTGTTCTAGAGCTCAGAAGTTTAAAATGGGTTTGTAGGCTCTTGGCAGTCAGCCAGTTCTGTGTTCTCATTGATACCACTTCTTTGACATATTGTTATGTCTTCTCTCTCCCCTTCAGATGTCAATAAATAGCAACATTTTTCAAAGACAAGAAAAAAAAAAAGGGTCTGTAAGGCCATGTTCCTTCTGGAGGCTACAGGGGAGAATTTGCTTCCTTGCTTTTCCCAGCTTCTGGAGGTTACCCTAATTTCTTGGCCTGTGGTCCCCACCCTCCATCTTCAGGATGCCTTGATCCAACATCATGTCTCCTTTTACTCAGACCCTCCTCCTTCCTCCTTGTGATTACATTGAGCCCACCTAGATGATCCAAGATAATCTCCCCAAATCAGTATCCTTAATGTAATCACATTTCTGCAGAGCCCCTTTAACATAATGGTTATAGGTTCTGGGATTTAGGATGTTGCCATGTCTTGGTGAGGGGTGTTATTACAAACACCCATGTTCAATAACTTCAACTGTCAGCTTTTAGCTTTGTGCCTTTTTCTCTATCCTGACACAAAAACTGGAATATTTTAAAGCAAATTTCAGATATTCTATCATTTTGCTTATCAACACTTCTGTGTAATTTCTAAGAGATAACATCCTTTTTAGAAAATAATAACTTTATCTTTTCACACCCAACAAAATTAACGACAGTAAGTCCCTGTTATTAGTTAATACCCGGCAATGTTCAGTTTTTTCCAATTGTCCCCAAAATATGTTTTACATTTGGTTCAAATCAGGATCCAAACGAGGACCACACACTGTGTGCTTAATATGCTGAAGAAACCAGGTCACTTTCTTGTTGGTTGCCTGATTTTGCCCTCTTGATGACATTGGGTGAGTTCCTCCATCCCTTTGCCTTCCATAAGCTGATAATTGGACTAGAGGGATGAGTAGATTCAGGTCCCATATTTTTGGTGAGAGTACACCATAGGAGATGCTGGGTCCTTCCTACTCTGTTGCATTAGTGGGTACAGGACATCTGATCGTCCCATTTTCGGAAGATGCTATGGATTAGGCTAACTATAGCCGCCCCTCCATTATTCTTCATGTTATTCAGACACGTTCAGTGTCTGCCTTCCATGTGTGATATGGCAGTTCCTGATGATCGTTGCCAATGTCGACTACTTGATTAAAGGTTGCAGAATCGCTCCCTGCAGTGTCTGTTAGATGTAGTTCTTTTATTCCTTAGGTGCGTATAGGGATTCCATTGGGGTCTTGGGAGGGGTGGGAGGTTAACTTGTGACTCGGTTCACCAGCTTAACAGCTGCTAGGGTGTGGGTTTGAAGCTTGTTAAGTGTAGCTGAACTGAAGCCATCAAGTAGATGCCACCCTCTGTGGGAGTTAGGTGGCATGAGGGAGCACACCAAGAGCACCCTGGTGAGAAAGCATGGCCTCCCAGCTGCGTGTGATTGGGTGTGATTGCTCTGTGAAAGTACACTGAGCTTATTATTTCAGCTCACTTGGGCTTTGTGCACTTCACTGTCCGAATGTTACACTTATATTAAAAAGTTTATATTACTTAAAAACATAGAAGCATCACCCAGCAAGGAAACTGAGGCCCTAGGCAGATCTGTAGAAGAAAGCCAAGGTATTGGCTTGATGAGTCCAAGGTTAGGGATAGTTGCACTAGGAAGTTTTGCTCTGCAGTTTTAAGTGCTTTTCAGAGTAAGGGAATTACTGCAGCAGAATCAGTTCTGTGTTTTAAGCTAAGCATTATTTGGTGGAGGGGGAGCAGTTGGGATCGACAGAGTAAAAGTTGTTACATTGAAGACCAGCCATGAGGGTGAACCTGATCAGAGATACCGAGCTCAATTTGTGAGCCTTGACCGGCAGGGACAGAAAAGAAGGGCGTGAGAAAGGCTGTATGGGGGAAGCGGTAACATAGCGGGCCATGAAGGCGTGGGGAGAAGTTCACAGGAGGCTCAGTGTGGAAATTCGCTGACACGGAGGTGGACCAGAAAGCTGGTTTCAAGATGGAGGGGAGGACCTAGAAGCTATCAGGGCCTGTGGGAATTGTAGTATACCACCCCTGATGGACAGCTCACTCCACCACCACCACAAGGGAAAGCACGCTCCCACTCCACCCTGGAAGTGCCCAGATAACTGAAGCTGACACTGAGTGCTTAAGAGCACTGTGAGCCAAGTGATGCGTTCACTGCAAAAGGTTATAATCATCTTCCCCTCTATGTTTCCAGTTGAGCATTCCTGGTTCTATTTTTCCTAAAAACATCAGTTGGAACATTTTAAAACTCAAGGTTGTTTTTTTTTTCTTTAAATTTTTAATGTTTATTTATTTTTGAGAGAGACAGTGTGAGCAGGGAAGGGGCAGAGAGAGAAGGAGATAAAGAATCTGAAGAAGGCTCCAGGCTCTGAGCTGTCAGCACAGAGCTGGATGCGGTGCCGGAACTCACGGACCGTGAGATCATGACCTGAGCCGAAGTCGGATTTAACTGACTGAGCCACCCAGGTGTCCCAGAACTCAAGGGTTTTTTGACAGCAACCGTACCTGATTCTCTGGCTTGGGCTGCTCTGCTCAAAGCTATCATACTCTTAGCTCCAGTCCTTGGGACAGAGATGATCTGGGAATGGAAACCTCCGTATAGTCCCTAGGAAGACAGTCTGTGAATATTTAATATCACCCTTCCAGGTACTAGATCCACATGTTGAGCAAAGACTCCAACCTGTTTAGCCTGCAGGCAGTGCTTGTAGTCTGTTTCCTCCCTGATCCTGGACTTGAGTATCTTTATCTCCAGAGAAGGGGGCCACTGGCCTGGTGGGAGTCCTATCCATACTAGCCAGTATTACTAGAACTGGGTAAGAGCCTTAAGAGAGACCTATTCATTTTTGTTGTGGTTATCATGGGCCTAGATACCTAATTTCCTAAGAGTATCCCAAATAGGGGGCCCTTAGGTGGCTCCCAGTGGGACCTGACAAATCAGTTATAGCAGTGAACATATCCAGGATAATTCTATATCCTGTCTCCTCCCCAGTGCGGTCAGCCTCACTCCATCCCCAGAAAACATTAGAGGATGTGGCTGCAGGCTGAGGAGGAACATCTGTGCTCTTTTAGGAACCAGTGACCTTCAAGGACGTGGCTGTGGACTTCACCCAAGAGGAGTGGGGGCAGTTGGACTCTATTCAGAGGACCCTGTACCGTGACGTGATGCTGGAGACCTATGGGCATCTGCTCTCTGTGGGTAAGGTGGTGCTGCCTGAGTAAATGAAGGTGTTTCCATGCAATACCTTCTGGTTCTCTGTGTTTAAGAGCTCACAGGCTGTAACTATTGGTAATATATGTTAACTAGATTTAGTGTTACGATAATAACACTAAATGATAATTTCACAATGTATACAAATATTGAAACATGTACACCTGAAACTGATATAATGTTCTGTGTCAATTACATCTCAGTTTTAAAAATTAGCAACGCATAACACCACCACTGACCAATAACACTCAATAAATAAAATAAAAAATAAATAAAAAAGAGCTCATGAGGGTCTCAAAAGGGCTGAGATGATCTTGAGCCCTCCTGAGGTTCAAGAACAAAATTCCTAATGCTTATAAAGCATAAAGTATGCTTATTCTGCCCAAATGATAAGTCAGGGAAGAACAGGCAAGGACATTTTCAAGGCTACACAAGTCTGTGTTTTTTCCTCCATGTGTAGGGAATCAGATTGCCAAGCCGGAGGTCATCTCTCTGTTGGAGCAAGGAGAAGAACCATGGTCAGTGGAACAAGCATATCCTCAAAGCACTTGTCCAGGTGAGGGCAGGTGGGAGCAAGGAACTTTCCTGCAAGCCCTCCTTGTTTGAGAAAGGGGCTGAGGCCATGAGGAGTTACCTTCCTCAGAGGCATTCACAATTTCCTCCAAGGAGCTGCATCCCGTGTATTGACTTTTTTGTAGCTGTTGATTCAGAGCAAAGGTGGCCACCCTGTTAACAAGGTAGCAGATTGTATGAGCTGCAGTTTCCCTTCCTCTCCGTCCATTCTCCTGATGCCCCTCATATTCTCTGCTGTCCCTTTCTCTGAGATAATTTCTCACTCACTTACCTGCTTTTTAGTGTGTTCATTTCCTTTTGTGACAGACTCACAGCCAGGAGCCACAGACTCTTTTTTTTTTAAGGGTTTTATATAGGTAATGTATTCACATGGTTCAAAAAATTCAGAGCTACATAGAATGTGTGAGCTGAAAAACCTCACTTATTTTTGCTGCTGTTATCCACATTATTTCACCCCACCTCCCCACAGGGCACGTACACACAGGTAACCACTTTTCTTTTATTATAAATGTTTCAGCTATTTTCTTAGTGGTTTCCCTGAGGATTATAATTAATATTTTAATTTATAGTAATGTACTTTGGTTAATACCATTAATTTTGGTAGCATACAAAAACCTTCCTTCTGTGTATTTCTATCCTCACCCATTTATGCTGTTATTGTCAGAAATTACATCTATACATAGTATGTCCATCAACACAGACTTACAGTTATTGCTTTGTTTTTGTCTTTTTTTTAAATTTCTTTTTTATTTTTGAGAGAGAGACAGAGCGTGACTGGGGGAGGGGTAGAGAGAGAGGGAGACACAGAATCCAAAGCAGGCTCTAGACCTCTGGTGTGGGGCCTGAACTCGAGAGCTGTGAGATCATGATCTGAGCTGAAGTCAGACGTTTAACCAACTGAACCACATAGGTGCCTGTTTTTGGCTTTTAAATCAGATAGGAAAAAAAAATTACAAGCAAAAAATGTGTTTAGACGGCCTTGTCATATTTACCTATGTAGTTACATTTATTGGTGTCCTGTATTTTGAGTTACTGCCTGTGTCCTGTCATTTCACCCAAAGGACTCCATTTGTTTTAGGGCAGGTTTGCTGGCAGCAGACTCTCTCAGATGGTTTATCTTGGAGTGCTTTCCTTTCCCCCTCATTTTGGAAGGAGAGTTTTGCCAGATACAGGATTCTTGGTTGGCAGTATTTTTCTTTCTTACCTCCATGGTTTCCAGACAGGTATGCCCTGTTGGTCATATGAAGATCCCTTGGATGTGATGAATACCTTTTCTCTTGCTGCTTTCAGCATCCTCTATCAGGCTTTGGCTTTTGACAGTTTAATTATCATATGTATTCTATGTTCCCAGAAATGTTTTAGAACTTTTCAAAGCCCCTAAGAACGTCTTCTCCCTTGGCTTTTTAAAAATCATTTTGGTTTTGCGTATTGTTTGCTTTAGCTATTTGCCATCGTCTCAGGCGGTAATGACTTTTTAATATACTGCCTGTAAATGTTTGACAAATACCTGCTTCCTAGAGGCTTCCAGTCCCTGACAACCTTTCAAGGGCCTGACAACCACCAAATGGGTCAAATAATGACTATTCTTTGGGAATGAGGCTTTGGGGAACCCCCAGCTTCGTGCTGTTCCCTCTAGTACCAGAAATATTGGCTGTTATTTTACAAGGCTGCTGCTGAGCCGGGGAGCCAGAGATGGGACTAGGGTAAGTTACAGTGCCCCAAAGCCCACTGTTCCAAAAATTCAGCTGTCTTTCTTGAATAAACTCTTCTCTGGGCTGCCAGAGGACTTTGGTTAATGTATAGAATTCTGAGGAAATTGATTCTGACAGTTTTTGGTTGCTTTTATGGAATGGTGAAATTTCAGAGGCCCTATTTTGCCATTTTTACTGACATCTTGCCCCAGATAATCAGTTTTAATAATTTCTATTATATGTTTCCAGAGTTTCCTTTCACAGCTAAAAGCATATAGAGATACGGTTATTTTCACCTTTCTAAAAGTAGAGTATAATCTATTCTGTTGTGTATCTTGCTGTTTTTAATTTAATAACGTACAACAGCCTGTTCTTGAGTTGTGAAGGTGGCTATCTTCCCATCCATTCTAATGAAGTAGGCTTTTTGGAGTCTCATCAGTTGCCCCCATTCATATCTGAAACCTTCCATCAAGGGCTCTGAATTCCAGGAGCTTTAACTCTCCTACTCTTGGCGCTGACCATTCTGAGTTACTATCCTGAACCACCGTCCTGAGGTTTGGTTCCACCATCTCCATCCTTAAACTTCTGTCTTGCAAATCACCTCAACCAACTCTGTGATCCTGCTAGAACCGGGAAGCTCATCTCTTCCTTCTAAATTACGTTTCGTCCTCTTTTTGATGCATATCGCTGGTACCAGCCTCCTGTGAGTCCTCCAAGCTGGAAATTGAGAAGTCTTACCTTCCTTTTCTTCTCCAAGATGTAATGGTTCTTCTAGCTCCTGAGATTTTCTGCCTCTGAAATGTTAGTTGTGTGTCACTCAGCTTCTACCAACATCACCCTCAGGTCCCTTACCAAATTCCAGCTCAAGTTAATGAATAAATTTTTACTTATTATTAGCTACCTCAGGTGTTTTTTCTTGATCTACCTCCCTGAAATCTTCTATTATGAGCTCTCTGTCAGTAAATCTGCAGTGATTCGAGTAGCCTTTTAAATAACTCTGACTAGATAGGTTTCAAGACCATCCATTTTTTTCTGTTATTTTTCTCATTTTGTCACTAGCTCGTGCTGTACAGGAGCAGTATGTCTATATTCAAGTAAAGCCTGAAGGCTGAGCTCATGTCATTTCTCTTGTGCGAAACCTTCCTAGATTGTTTCTGTTGAGTACTAATCTCTGATCTCCTTTCCTAGCCTCCCACCCGCCCAGCAACTGCATCCCCTCAGGCTCAGTGATACACTGTGTGTATTGTTGACAACTGTTTACTATGTCCTCTCATCACATAGGTTCTAACTCCCAGGTTAGATGATACTTTGTTGTCCTGTCTCTGGTTCTGGATACTCAGACTACAAGTACCAACTATAAAGTAGGACAAGAATTGTTCATTTGCTTAGCTACCATTTCTTAAAGTTTCTACTGGAAGGATTCAAAATCTATATGAAGATTGATCATTCCCTAACTTCTAGGAGCTAAGCTTGAAATTAGTAATAAATGCCACATCTTGAGCAAAGTAGGGCCCCTGTTGTAATGGAGTTGGATAGTAAAAGGAAGGAAATGGTGTATGGTGAAGACAGAAGAAAAACCTAGAGAAAGTGGACAAGAGTCTGTGTCGAATAAGGTATCTGTGGCTTAGACCCTGCGGTAGGGTAAATAATGACACCCCCTTCCTCCCAAAGGATGTCCACATCTTAAACTTGTGAATATGGTACTTTGTATGGCAAAGGGGCTTCTCAGATGTGAATAAATTTTGAGATGGAGGGATTATCTTGTATTATCTGAATGACCATGGTAATTGCAAGGTCCTTGTAAGAGTGAGGCAGGAGTGTCTGAGACACAGAGAGGAGATGTGGTGACAGAAACAGAGGATGAAGTGATATGCTCTGCAGATGGAGGAAGGAGCTATAAGCCAAAGGATGCAGGCAGCTTCTAAAAGCAGGAGAAGGCCACGCTGTAGATTCTGCCCTAGAGGGAGGCTCCCCTGATTGTAGCCCAGTAAAAGCCATTTTGGACTTCTGACTTCCAAAGCTGTAAAGTAATAAGATTGTGTGATTTTAAGCTGCTGCATGTGTGGTAATTTGTTATAGCAGCAGTAGGAGACTCAGACAGACCCCTTCAGTTGTTGGAGGACTGTTACCTCAGCAGTGATGGTGGATAGCTTTCATATGTTGAACTTGCCAGACATTTCACTGGATTCACAATCTCGCGAAGATATTGGAAACATCCTCTGTGGATAGTATACAGCCAGTATGTATGAATGTATGTGCGCGCGCGTGTGTGTGTGTGTGTGTGTGTGTGTGTGTGTGTGTTTATATATACATAGATTTTTAAAAATTATATTTGTAAGTAATCTCTACACCCAACGTGGGGCTTGAATTCACAACCCCAGGATCAAGAGTTGCACGCTCTACTGACTGAGCCAGCCAGGTGCCCGGAGCCACAATTTAAATACAGATTATATCAGGCTATAACTCCTGTGTCTTCATCATAATGTGTTGCCTTTCGAGTCTGTCTTGTGTGCCATTGCTTTGCAAATCATTCTGTAGTTAGAAGGGTTGTAACTGTAGGAGTGTTCTTAAACTATGGTGATTTGTGGGCTGACAAATTTTGTGTCATTGACTGAATGGAATATGAAACAATGAGACAGCATATTAACATAGATAAGATCCTTGCTTGAAGCTTCTGTTGGTGATACTTTCTCTTAACGCCAGTCCCTCCTTTTTGGGGGGCAGGTGTCAAAATAGGGAAGGAGTCAGGATATTAAAACACAGAAGTGAATTAGGACACTTTCATCATTTAAACATAAGTTAAAGGCCTGGTTGCTTGTTTATCTTGTAAGCAAGTTATTTCTTATTTTTTCACCTTAATAATATTCACTGGGTCCCTTTGTCAGGGATCCCCCAGGCCACCCTTGGGTTCAGTGATTTCACTAGGATGCACAGGACTCAAAAGTCATTGTACTTTTGTAATGCTGTACAAAGCAATGGCAGCAGAGGGAGAAGGCACATGAATATAAGTCTGGAGGAAACCAAGTGCAAGCTTTCAGTAGTCCTTTTCCAGTGGAGTTGCAGAGGACACACACGTTTAATTCCTTCAGCAGTGAGTTGTGACAACACATATGACATGTCATCTACTAGGAAAGCTGGCCAGAGCCTAGGAGTCCAGGGTGTTTATTGGAGATTTGAATACACAGTGCCTATGTAACTGACTGCAACCACTGAAGCTCCAGACCCCCAGAAGGAAAGCAGATGTTCACCATAAATGACCATAAATGTCATTTGTACACACTATCTAGAGAGATGCTACACAGTGTGCTTCAAGGCCTCAAGCATGCAAAACACTCTTAGACCATTCCAGGACCTCGATTCCTTTACCATACACCTTTATCCTGGTCTTTTTTTCTATGGGAAAATGCACTTAAATGGTTGTTATTGGTATCCAGTATACACTTATGCTGGTTCACATACTTTTTTTTTTTCACTATTCTCCTCTTCCCTGTTACGATCTTTGTGTTACAAATCTATTTGAAAACAAGGTCACACCTGCCTTTTCAATAATACGGACAATAAATCTCACTTTTCCCACTCTGTTCTCGGAAATTTTTTCTCTGTGCTCTCATGGCTTTTTTTTCTGATTATTTCAGAATGGATGAGAAATCTTGAAAGCAAAGCATTGATCCCAACACAAAGCATTTTTGAGGAAGAACAATCCCATAGCATGAAGCTGGAAAGATACATATGGGATGATCCTTGGTTCTCCAGGTTAGAAGTCTTGGGATGTAAAGACCAGTTGGAAATGTATCACATGAACCAGAGTACAGCTATGAGGCAAATGGTCTTCATGCAAAAGCAAGTACTATCTCAAAGAGGTTCAGAATTCTGTGAACTTGGAGCAGAGTGTAGCCAGAGCTTAAACTTTGTTCCATCTCAGAGAGTTTCTCAAATAGAACATTTCTATAAGCCTGATACAAATGCTGAAAGCTGGCGGTGTAACTCAGCCATAATGTATGCAGATAAGATTACCTGTGGAAATCATGATTATGACAAAACTTTCTACCAGTCCATACAACCTAATCAGCCTGAAAGGATGCAGACTGGAGGTAATCTTCTTAAATGTACTGATGCTGTGAAATCTTTCAATCATATACTACATTTTGGTGATCATAAGGGAATGCATACAGGAGAAAAACTCTACGAATATAAGGAATGCCATCAAATCTTTAACCAGAGCCCATCATTTAATGAACACCCACGACTTCATATTGGAGAAAACCAGTATGATTACAAAGAATATGAGAATATCTTTTATTTTTCATCATTTATGGAGCGTCAAAAAATTGGTACTGTAGAGAAAGCATATAAATACAACGAATGGGAGAAAGTCTTTGGGTATGACTCATTCCTTACTCAACATACAAGTACATACACCTCAGAGAAACCCTATGAATATAATGAATGTGGAACATCTTTCATCTGGAGCTCTTACCTTATCCAGCATAAGAAAACTCATACTGGAGAGAAACCCTATGAATGTGATAAATGTGGAAAAGTATTTAGGAATCGTTCGGCCCTTACTAAACATGAACGGACTCACACTGGAATAAAGCCCTATGAATGTAATAAATGTGGAAAAGCCTTCAGCTGGAATTCTCATCTTATTGTACATAAGAGAATTCATACAGGAGAGAAACCTTATGTATGTAATGAATGTGGGAAATCTTTCAACTGGAACTCCCATCTTATTGGACATCAGAGAACTCATACCGGAGAGAAACCCTTTGAATGTACTGAATGTGGGAAATCTTTCAGCTGGAGCTCCCATCTTATTGCCCACATGAGAATGCATACTGGAGAGAAGCCCTTTAAATGTGATGAATGTGAAAAAGCTTTCAGGGATTACTCAGCCCTTAGTAAACACGAAAGAACTCACTCTGGAGCAAAACCATATAAATGTACTGAATGTGGAAAATCCTTCAGCTGGAGCTCACATCTTATTGCCCATCAGAGAACTCACACAGGAGAGAAACCCTATAACTGTCAGGAATGTGGCAAAGCATTCAGAGAACGCTCAGCCCTCACTAAACACGAAATAATTCATTCTGGAATCAAGCCTTATGAATGTAATAAATGTGGGAAGTCCTGCAGCCAGATGGCTCACCTTGTTAGACATCAAAGGACTCATACTGGAGAAAAGCCCTATGAGTGTAATAAATGTGGAAAATCCTTCAGTCAGAGCTGTCACCTTGTTGCTCATCGGAGAATTCACACTGGTGAGAAACCCTATAAATGTAATCAATGTGAAAGATCTTTTAACTGTAGCTCTCACCTTATTGCACATCGGAGAACTCATACTGGAGAGAAACCATATAGATGTAATGAATGTGGGAAAGCATTTAATGAGAGTTCTTCCCTTATTGTACATCTAAGAAACCATACTGGAGAAAAACCCTACAAATGTAATCATTGTGAGAAAGCTTTCTGTAAGAATTCTTCTCTCATTATTCATCAGAGAATGCATAGTGGAGAGAAACGCTTTATATGCAATGACTGTGGAAAAGCCTTTAGTGGTCACTCAGCCCTACTTCAGCATCAGAGAAATCATAGTGAAGAGAAACTGTGAATTGAATTGATAAGAGATTTTTCTTTTATTGTACATTTGGTAACACACTGAAAAAAAACCCTATAAATATAATCAAGAGGGCAAATTGTTTAGTAAGAATTCAGAAAGACTTCTTTTTATTATTTGGTAGAAAGTATCTCCTTAGAAGAAACCTATGAATGAAAAGAATAGAACAAAGCTTTCAGCAGTTATGTAGCCTTTATTTAATATCAGAGAATTACAGTGAAGAAAACTCAAATCCCCTCATGGTCCTACTTGATTCCTACCAGGAATCCTACTTGAGGAACATGAATATAGGGAATAAGACTTCTTTCAGTAAGAGATCTCAACTGAGGTCTGAATTTGTGGATTGCAGTGCATTGTTAAGGGAAACCTTATTCTAGGAAAAGTTTTTTAACTGAAAGTACACTGTTTTGCATCAAGCTGGAATAATGGATAGGAAGCTTTATAATAACATCTTGTGCATAATTATGGAAATACAGATTTTGCTGTTACAAAGGGAGAATGTGGGTGCCGTTTAAGGAACACAATATGAAATACTAAATCTGAATTTAAGAAAAAAAATTAGTATTGAATGGGATATTTACTGTCGACCAAGATTAACCTTAGAAAAGATTAGTAAATGATTTTACTAATGGTGGAAAGATTATTACCTAGAAGTATGAGACTGATGTTGTTAGAACAAAAGTTGACAGTTTATGACCCATTGTGTCAGTGTCCATGGTTTACTCATGATTGCATTGTTGGAAAATTCACTTGTGATCTGTTTTAGGCAATCACTGTAAGTTACAATTGTGGACACTGCATCGATATACATAATGTTAAGGAATGAAAAGGACACAAAACTGTATATACGTATCTATTATAACATCTAAAAAATGTATATGGATAAGGACTGGAAGGATCCATGGAGAAATTAACCTTGTTAATTTAAGATTTTTAAAAAAGTTTTATAAACACAGCACGTATGTGCTAGGCTTTGTTTTAAATGCTTTCAGATATTAACTTGTTCAATCTCCTTAACTCTATGAGATAGGTACTATTATTATCCCAGTTTTACAAATGGAGAAACTCGTGCAGAGTGTTGAGAAACCTACCTAAGGACACACAGCTATTAAGGAATGGAACCAAGATTGTTTGGCTCTAGAGTCATGTTTTTAACTACCATGTTATGCTGCCTCTCCAGTGATTTTTTTTTTCCCCTAAATTTTTCTTTTGTTCAGTTTTCTATAGTAGATAACTTGATAATAAAAACCGAGAAATTCCTAAACAGTGAGAAATAAAGTTACCTGGCTCTCTGACCTGAATGATTTCTGGTAACATGAGAGCTAAGCGGCCTTTGGAATATGAAGTCTGGATTGGACAGTCAGAATCACTGCCATTTTCTAGTACTTGGGTTCCCTAAGATTTCACCACCCACAATCCTGAGCATTACAGCACAACAGTGACTGGAAGACAAATCGGAGGTTTGGGCAATGCTGAGGAATGCCTCTTGATGGGGTTAGAATGGCCCTTGTGGGGCAGAGAGCAAGAGACACTACAGCACATGGGAGCATTGTTTCTCAAGGTCTCTCTCAAATTCAGTGTTTATGCTTTCTTTATCTTCTCTTGATGAGAAGATTGCTTGATAGTAGGGGCGCTTCAGAAGGGAAGGAAGCTCACCAATTCATCAGAGTGAGGAAGTCTCTCTGAGTGCTCCTAGGGGAAAGGAGGCAGGATGGATAAGCAGATTTAGGTGGCTTCTCTCCTGTTCACAGATATTTCCTCTATTTCCCTAAAGTAGGACTATAATTACGGGCCAGGAATCCTTGGATAGGCTTCAAGGACATTGGTTAGAAATCCAGGATACAAAAGGTTCATCTAGTTCTTACAGGGTCCCCATTGGTTGAGAAACAGTGACCTACTGGTGTGGGAGGGTGTGTGTTCTGTAGCTGGAACTCACATAGGTATGTAACATCTGATTCCTTACCTTTCAGGGCTTAGTGCATAGTGGTCACCCAATAAATGTTGCAGGAGTAAATTAATGCATTTCTCATGTGATTTCTGCAAATATCTTTAGAATAGAATTAGCAATATTATCTCTGTAAGAGAAAGTAATATGTGTCAAGTAATACTGTGAATATATGGGTAGAGTATTCTAATACCCAGTGTAATACACTTTGAGCAAACTGAGATTCTTTGATTTAGTGACTCCAAAGAATCTCATAATTCATATACAATATTACACAAGCATCCTGACAAGTCACTCTATATTACACAGCTTAATATCTTTTAAAAAAGTTTTTCTAAAAGTGCCTTTTGTGGCCCAGCCCATATCACAAGTCAAGAGAAAGTCCCAGACTTCTGCTTCCTCCTGGAAGGATCCCTACATCTCTATCATCTATCACACAGCGTTATGTGCACAGTGTGCCTTGGATGTTCAGGACTCCCACACCCCTTCACCTCCCTTACTCCAACCCTCTAACCTATGTATGGCTTAGTTCATTGCCCTTTTTTTTTTTTAACCCCATGTTCAACTCCCCAACTCTGGAACCTTCTGCTGGGCCCAACTGGAACTCATTTCATCATGAGCTCTTCCTTGAAACCTTCCTGCTGTGACTGAAGCTTGAGTCTCCCCTATGCACAGTGTCTCTTATGATGGCTTCAAGGGGTGGCTCCTTTCTTCTCCCCTCCACCCCCCACTTTTCTCATTTGCAGCCTCTAGATTGTTCCTCCCTTCTCTCTAAAACTCACCTCTGACTCTTGGGACATGAGACCATCACACTTGCTTCCCTTCATTCCAGTCATCTATTATGAGTCACTCATCCACATATCAAAGAATTCGGCACCTGCCTTACTGCATCTAGAACCATTCCATCATCCATCTGGATGATCTTTCCATGTCCTGACCTCACAGGACCCCTCTGCTTATGGTTTTGTCAACCACTTGCCACAGTCAGTCACTCCCATGGTCATCCCTAGGACCATTCCATTACTAGTGACTGGAACCCCTCCACCATCTGTTTCCTAAGCTGCTTGGCTTGGCTATTTAGTATCAAAATTCCAACAATTCCTTGACTTAACCTTCCCTCAGGCTCACTGCCAGCAGATGACTTTGCTTCCCGCTTACCTGAGAACAGAAGGAATCAGTAGAAGCCTTCCATAACGTACCCATTGTCCACAGTGTCTGCCCTGTCCCACAGGGACCTACATACAAACTGGCTGGGTTGACTCCAGAGCCTATCTCGAGGGCATTGCTCTAGCAAGTTTGCCTTATCTCCTGTATCATCACGTTCTGCCGATGTACTAGATTATTCCCACCAATATGTAAACATACTTAAAAAAAACTCTCGATAACACATTCCCTTCTAGCTCCTGCATAATTTCTCTGCTTCATTATAGAAAGCAAAATTTTTCAAGAGTTGTCTGTTTTGCGGTCTCCACTTCTTTTCCATTCTTGAAACCTCTCCAAACCTACCTCACTGCCAGATGTCCTCCACATTGCTAAACCTAGTAGTCAATTCCGTTTTTTACTTCCTTGAAATATCAGCAGCATTATAGATCATGGATCATTACCTCCTTGAAGCATGTTTTTCACATGGCTTTCAGGACTTTACACCTGATTCTGGCCTTCATTTCAGGCTCCCTTAGCTGTTTCCTCCCCCACTTCCCTTACCTCTTACTGTCAGGGTGCCCCATTTCCTGTTTACATCCCTGAAGTTCTTATCCAGTCTTGAGGCTTCAAACACCACTGTTATGCTGAGGACTTTCCTTTTAGGGCTACAGTTTGAGGAGTGTTGAAAAATGTCTACACCCTTGTTACTATCACTACAATCAAAACTATATTTTCGCTTTCCCAAAAAGTTCCTTTATGTCTCTTTAGTTAATCCCCATCACACCCCACTGCCCCAACCTCTGGGCAACACCTATCTGCTCTGCCACTACATACTAAGATTGTCTTTTAGAGTTTCATATAAATAGAATCACA
The DNA here is from genome assembly GCF_018350195.1 of Panthera tigris. NCBI lineage: Eukaryota > Metazoa > Chordata > Mammalia > Carnivora > Felidae > Panthera > Panthera tigris. The sequence goes on from NC_056674.1 coordinate 579,003, forward strand.
CGGTATTTTATTCATATACTACTTTTACTATGTGGACACTTTTGGGATCAGGTCTTTTCTCCACATAATGTTTTTTTTGTCTGTTTTTGAGGTTCATCCATGTTGTAGCTCGTATCAGTAGTTTACTCCTTTTTTTTTTTTTTTTTGCTGAGTAGCATTCCATTCTGTGAATGTGCTACCATTACTTATCCTCTTCACCTGCTGATGAGCATAAAGTTGTTTCCATTTGTTGGCTATTGTAAATATAGCTGATACAGACATTCTACCACAGGGCTTTTGTGTGTGTAAGTTTGCATTTATCTTGGGTAAAAACCTAGGAGTGGAGTGGCTGGGTTTGAAGTATATGCATAACTTTCTAAGACACTCTCTGTGGGCTTTTAGTCTGATGTCTTTAATCTGTTTTACATTCTGGGAAATGTCTTTTTTTGTGATATTATCCATTTTTTTTAAAGAATAAGAAGCACTTTGTGCTCTCTCTCTGCTTTTCAAAAATGAATAAATGTTAAAAAAAAAAGGGGGGTGCACCTGGGTGGCTCAGTTGGTTAAGCATCCAACTTCAGCTCAGGTCACGATCTCGTGGTCTGTGAGTTCAAGCCCTGCGTTGGGGTCTGTGCTGACAGCTCAGAGCCTGGAGCCTGCTTCTGTTTCTGTGTCTCCCTCCCTCTATGCCCCTCCCCCATTCATGCTCTGTCTCCCTCTGCCTTTCAAAAATGAATAAATGTTTAAAAACATTTTTTTAAAAGAATAAGAACCACAAGGGGTGCTTGGGTGGCTCAGTTGGTTGAGCATCCAACTTCAGCTCAGGTCATGATCTCATAGTTCGTGGGTTTGAACCCTGTATCGGGCTCTGTGCTGATGGCTCAGAGCCTGGAGCCTGCTTCAGATTCTGTGTCTCCCTCTCTCTCTACCCGTCCCGTGCTCATGCTCTGTCTCTCTCTGTCTCAAAAATAAATAAAAACATTAAAAAAAATAAGAACCATAAAACATTGCACAAGGAGGATACGAGCATAGGGAGCATTACAAGAGATAAAAAGGTCAGTTTTTAGAAGTCTGTGATATGCTTAAATCAGACCAACGAATAAAGGCTTACTATTGTTCCAGTGACAAATGGTAACAGAATGATGGTAGTGAGGCTTGTACAAGGATTGGTAAATATAGAAAACAAGGAACAAGTCAGGCCAGTCTATAGGGTTAAGGCTCTTTCTGCCTGGATTTCTGTTAAACCTCCTTGATTACGACTCTTTTAGCCACATAGCATATAGTGGGCTTTGTTTTTCTGAACTCCCACTGTTAGTTTTATACATTCTTGACAGTTATGTACAGGCACAGTTGGTTATATGCATTCACCTTGCTAATCTACCAGGGTGCTCTCCTCACCAGCTCTAGCCTACTTCTTTGGAAAGCAATCAGGTATTCCCAAATTCCTCTTCTCATTCTATGCCTCTAAATTTCCTTTCTGAGCTTTTTAACATTTATTTCCCTCTCATGTATTTTCCTTGTTTACCAGGGAGTAACTGCCTCCCTTCTTTGCATTGATGACTAAAAGAAGAAGAAAAAAGAACTAAGAGGCAATAAATCATCCCAGGGGTAGTCAGATTTGACAAATGTTACAGTTCCTTCTAAGATCAAATTCCTGTGTTTCTGATTTTATCTTGAGTAGCTTTGCATATAAGCGGTGTTATGTCTGTAGTAAAAACAAGGTAAATTATGACAGTAACTGTACTGTTATTGTTATTAGCACAAACAAAAATATACAAATTTAGGATTTTATATGTCATAATATAGTAAAGGAATTTTGAATGAGATGTTCTAGGACCAGTGCTAAATACTTTATGGAAATTTACCTTATTTCTAATATTTCATCCTTTCCATTTAAAAAGTTTCTCTTTTATGACTCTGATTATTCAAATGTTAGCACACCTGTGTCTGTTGTCCATATTTCTTAGCCTTTCTTTTATGTTCTCTAATTCCTTTTCCTTTCTTTTTTTCTTTTGTCTGGACATTTTCTCAATTTGCTCTTCCAGTTTGCTAAGTTTATTTTTCAGCTGTCCATTTTGCTATTTATTGCCTCTACTGTGTCTTCATTTCAGCTATTGTTTTACATACCTAACATTTATACTTGGTTCTTTTTTATGTGTCATTATTCTCATTTCTTATTGTTAATACCATGCCTTACTCCTTAAATGCATTTAATAGACTAATTTAAAATTTTGTTCCATCTGTTCTAGTATATGTTTCTGATGGATTCTGTAATCCAATGTTTGTTTTCTCTTGAAATTGTTATGCTCTGAAAATTGCTTATTACTTGGGCCAGTGAGTATATATCTTTTGGGATCACTGGCTATTTCATCAGTTGTTACGCATACATGTGATGGGATCAGATCCTGGTACCTATAAACCCCACTGAGTTCAGGGGTAGAGACAATGGATCCTGGGAGGGGAGGTTGAGGCCTCAGAAAGCTAGTCAATGATTCCTCGTCCCATGAGATAACTCCTTGGAATGTGATTCACCATCCCAGAGCTTTGAGGAGGCAGGATGGAGAAACACTTGCCTGAGGTGATGTGTTCTGTGCCTGTTTCTCTGCTGCTCACAGGCTACTGCCTTGCCTTGATTCCACTCCTCAGGAAGTCTGGACCAGAAGTTGGGTTACAGCAGCTGTGGGCACACTGTTCTAAGGCAAAGGAAGAGAAGAAACAAGCGCAAACTCCAGGAGTTCCTTTTGTTTTTTTATTACAGCTGAGCTATACCGTCTCCTGCTCCAGCCAGCCAGCCCAGCATACTAGTTCAAATCAAACCCAAGTCTTTCTAGCAGTTTCTGATATTCCCAGATCTTTTGCCTCTTAGGTTATACCTGGCTTTATTTCACATAGGTGTCTGTGGTTGAATTGGCTTGTATGAACCAAAACTGGAATCTCCGTTGTGAATCTTCTTTGAGTACATTGTCTCAACATGAGGTCGAGACCACGTCCCATTACAGCTCCCCTTATTCTCTCAACTTCTCCGTAGGAGCAGCACACAGCACAGGCAAGTCCAAGGCCAAGAGGTTCTATTTAAAATGGCAGATCCCTTGGGGTGCCTGGGTGGCTCGGTTGGTTGAGTGTCCAACTTTGGCTCAGGTCATGATCTCAAGGTTTGTAGGTTCCAGCCTGTGTTGGGCTTTGTGCTAACAGCACAGGGCCTGCTGCTTCGGGTTCTGTCTCCTTCTTTCTGCCCATCCCCTCCCCTCTCTCAAAAAGAAGCGCTTAAAAAAATAAATAAAAAATAAAGCAGCAGGGGCACCTGGGTGGCTCAGTCGGTTAAGCGTGTGACTTTGGCTCAGGTCATGAGCTCACAGTTTGTGGGTTCGAGTCCCATGTCGGGCTCTGTGTTGACAGCTCAGAGCCTGGAGCCTGCTTCGGATTCTGTCTCATTCTCTCTCTGCTCCTCCCCCACTTACTCTCTGTCTCTCAAAAATAAATAAATGCAAAAAAAAAAAAAAGAAATTAAAAAAAAAATAAGGCAGCAGATCCCTCATTCTTGATTCCCTTACCCTACTCTATTCTTTTATTCTAAATATTCATTAACACCTATCAACTTCAAGCATACTATGTAACCAAGTTATATTTCTTTTCATTGCCTGTATCACTCTAACTAGATACAAGCTCCAATAGGGCATGGTTTTTCACTTGTTCAGTGTTGTATCTCCAGGACCTGGGAAGTGTCTGTCACATAGCAAGTTCTCAACAAATGTCTACTGAACAAAAGGCTAAACTGGCATTAGGGTTATTCCCAGCTCAGACTCTAAACACCCTCCCATGTTATGACAATGGAAGGGCCCCATCAGAGTCCAGGGAAGGCAGCCCAGGCCAAAGGGAAGAAGTTGGGGGTATGGATTTGTTAGAGCAGACTGAGGGAATAACAGGTGAGGCTGATCTGGATTTTGAATATTTGGAAAAATAAGCCTCTATGCTTAAGGACTTCTTGGGTGCTCTACTTGCCCTGGTTTACTTACTGGATGTTCTAATTGTCCAGTGAAAAAAACCACCTGGATTGGGAGGCTGTGAGTTTGTTCCTTTGGAACTTGGTGTAAACTGGGTTGGGACTGTCATATGGCTCAATGGATCTTCCAGTGCCTTCACACTGTCAGGGGGTGCAAAGACCCCAAAGAGAGGGCAAGGAGAACTTCCACAATTAATATTATAGGTAAATGCATGTAAACAAGTCTCTTAAGGTCATGATATAAATAGCCCAGTTACTCACAAACATCCCAACCCTCACATCTTCATTTCCGATATGCTGATGCCTGAAAACATTCATGAAAGCCCTGTTTCTGTATTGGAATGATATTGGGGTTTCGGGAACCACCAAGCAGCTTTAACCAGGAAGGAAAGAATGCTCTCGTATTGACAAAGCCTCTTCTGGCTGCTGTGTGGGTAATGGACTAATGGAGATAATGGTACGATAGGAAGAAGAGCCTGGGGGCTACTGGAGGCTTGGACCAACGTGGTGCGGAGGATGTGGAGAGAAGTGATGAAACACTTCAACCTGTAGTTTCAGACAAGGACCGCAAAGCAAGATAAACACACCAACCACATCCTAGTGAAAGTACTGAAGGCCAAGAGAAGCTTAAAAGCAGCAAAAGGTCACGGCCATGGCAGAGAAGCTTGGATCCGACTTACATTACTGGCAGCAATAACTGGAACTCTCAACCTTAAGGAAAACGCCAAGGCAACCGGGGGACGATGGGAGCAGGGAGAAGCCCTAGGGGCCCTGTCCCCGCAAGAAGAGAACCCGCCCAGACGAACTCCGCATCTGGGCACAGGCACCGAGGAGCAGCAGTCTTCCCTGCCGAGTAGGCCGAAGACGGAGCCAGGGGTCGCCATAGCTGGAAACCGAGGGAGCCCCAGGGGAGACAACCCCAACTGCACGCACGTTGCCCTCCACCAGGCGCCGGCAGCTGGGCGTCGGGAGCGGAACCTCCTGGCCAGACCTGGAGCACCCCGTCCCGCCCCGGTCTCCGGCGGACCCTGCCCCAGCCTCCTGGCCGCTCCCGGAACCACTCCGGCCTTTGCCGCCTCCAGACGTTGCCCTCGGTGGTCTCGCCGCCCCGCTCGGCCTCGAGAGGGATTCGGGCGCCCGACAATGTCAGCCTGGAGGCACGGAGCGCAGCACAGGCGAAGGTTACCTAGCACACTCGGCCGGGTTGCGCAGCCTTCTGGGACTTGTAGTCCACCTGCCCTGGAGGCTCAGACTACAACGCCCGGAAGGCATCGCGCCGCGCTCCGCCCAATGGAAACGCTCGGTGAACCGCCTTCTCCCCTTTCGGGGCCCACCTCCTCGCCCAGCCAGCCTCTTTCTGCTGTTGGCCGCCTGAGCGGGGGCAGTGGTCCTGGAGCTGCGTGAACGTCTTCTGGCTCACGGCCCGGCTCAAAGCTCCCAAAGCAGGTCCTCCACGTCCCTGGGAGGACACGACGTGGGTCGCTGCACCCGGGCTAGCCTGTGGGCAGCTTGCAAATATTGGAACAATCGTTCTGCTAATACGCCCACCGCAGATGGGATGTATGAAGAGGAATCCCATTTTGCAAATATACAAAAATTTTAATGTTGAGGGGAAAATGAAAAGAACCGAATCCTATGGCAATACATTTACACACATTTTCAAGAGACATAAATGCAGATGTGAGTAATTAAAAGATACAATCTAAGTGGTTCCTGCTTGAGTAGACTCGGTAATGTAGAAATGTGTTTCCTAAATTAATCAACAAACTTAAGAACATCCAAACTGATTATCCAAAATTATAGCTTTTAAAAATAAATAAGCTATCAAGCCATGAAAAAAACATGGAAGAACCTCAAATACATATTACTAAGTGAAAGAAGCCATTCTGAAAAGGCTTCATATGTGATTCTAGCTATATGACATTCTGGAAAAGGCAAAATTATGGAAACAGTAAAAAGATTGGCGATTGCCAGGGTAGAGGGAGAGATGAATAGGTGGAGTATAAAGGATTTTTAGAGTAGAGCAGTTATGTTGTATAATAATAAAAAGTTGGATACATGTCACGATACATTTGTCAAAACCCATTGAATTATAATACCAGAAGTCAAGTGCACCGCCATGAGGGGTGGCAAAATGGGGACACCTACAGAGCAGGCTCAACCAAGCAGGTGGGGAGCAGAAGGTGAGTATCCACGGGCAAGTCCTTTTATCGGGGGTCAGGATGGAGTACACAGGAATAGGCGGGAGAGGATATCGTTGCTACATTTGAATGTTGAAGGGAAGGGCAGAAGGGAGCTTGTGGCCAGAACTAGCCTTATCACCTAGGTAACCTGGTCACCTGGGTGGGGTGCTCACAGCCTGTTTGCATGGATATGGAGGCAGCAGGAAAATATAGTTTTAAAATTTACAATACAGCAAAATGAGTAAAGGAGGTAAAAAGGTACAAACCTCCAGTTATAAAATAAATAAGTCATGGGGATGTAATGTACAGCATAGTGACTAAAGTTAATAATATTATATTGCATATTTAATGCTATAGTTGCTATGAAAGTAGATCTTAAAAGTTCCAATCTCAGGGCGCCTGGGTGGCTCAATTGGTTAAGCGGCCGACTTCGGCTCAGGTCATGATCTCACAGCTCAAAGGCTCGTGAGTTCAAGCCCTGCGTCCGGCTCTGTGCTGACAGCTCAGAGCCTGGAGCCTGTTTCAGATTCTGTGTCTCCCTCTCCCTGACCCTCCCCCATTCATGCTCTGTCTCTCTCTGTCTCAAAAATAAATAAACGTTAAAAAAAATTAAAAAAAAAGTTCCAATCTCAAAAAAGTTTTGTAACTGTGTGGTGATAGAGGTTAGCTAGACTTATTGTGATCATTTTGCAGTGTGTACAGATATCAAGTCATGGTTGTACACCAGAAACTAATATGATGTTTTGTCAATTAGAACTCAAAAAACTACGATACAATCTACTTTGTGGTGTCTCAACATCATTAACAATACTGATTGGGATGGATAACGCTTGCCACCCAGGTTGTGACGATGTGAAAGATGACTGGTATTGCTTGACTAGCCACCAAAGGCAAACTTTGATAAAGGTGACAACTAGGAAGAGTTCTATTAGGCATGTGAGGGGGGTGTGGGACCCAGTTCTCAACCAGGGATCCCACTTGGTGGGAGAAAGCCAAGAGAACAGGTTGGGCACTCTGGATTTAAGGGAATCTGTTGGAAAGTTTTGGTTATGTTATGAAAGACCTTTATCTCTTAGCCTAATTTTCATAGCTTGACCTGATCTACACATCTGTCAGTATCATTAACCCATAGTGGTATTCTGATGGTACAATTCATCCAGCTGGGCTGGGGGCATGGGATATATGAGTCAATTCAAGAACCAAGTCTGGGAAAAGCCAGGTGTTCACAGCCCTGTGGTGTTCCTTAGATGTTCCCTAAGGTGTTCCCAGGTGTTCCCTTTTCCTAAGGGAAAAGACTGGGCAAAGCAGCAGTAACCATTGGGAAGTTGGTATCCTAAAACCAACTCCAAATAAAACAGTGTCCGTGGGGAGCCTGACAGTTCAAAATCAAGTCTAACGGCAGCAGTGCCCATAGGGAGATTGGAAGTCCAAAAACAAGTTCAAGGAGATACAGCAGATGAACTTATTCAGATGGGTTTGACCAGAGGCAGTTCTGAGATTGCAGGACTTCAAAAGAGTGGAAACCAAGTTCTTATATGGATCATCCTGTAGGCATGGCTGGATGAAAGGAAGACAGGAGTGGGAATTCAGGTGTTGTAAGAATTAAGCAAGAAGGTGGCAGTGGTCTGCTTCATGGGTATGTCTAGAGGGTCTTAACATTGTCATCTCACAAACATTCAGAAAGGATAGTTTGCCTTTGGGGTACAGTGCAAGTGGAACCAATTTCTAAACCTAGGAAGCTTTACAAGCATCAAAAGATCTGGTCTCTTATTGTAACTGGTAGAGGTGAATCGAAACGTGCTGTCTATATTTTGAGAACTACTGGACGGACAAAGGACAAGTATACGGGACAACCTTCTTCTATGCTATCTACTTTTTAATCCCATTTCCATATTTTGAGATGATTCAGTTAATCTCCTTTATTTTATTTTATTTTTTTAAAGTTTATTTATTTTGAGAGAAAGAACACAAGTGGGGTAGGAGCAGAGAGAGAGAGAGAGAGAGAGAGAGAGAGAGAATCCCAAGCAGGCTCCACACAGCCAGCACAGAGCCTGATGTGGGGCTCCATCCCACGAACTCTGAGATCATGACCTGAGCTGAAGTCGGACGCTTAACTGAGCCACCCAGGCGCCCCTCAATTAATTTCCTCTAAAAAAACTTTTGGAGGCAGCCCCTGGAGTCTAGTTTTCTGAACGGTACCCATCAGGTGGATGTGTACTGAATTGCTTTTTTGCAAATGCTCTCCAGAACTAACGCTCAGTACTAACGCTATTTTTGAGCTTTGCATGGATTTCGTTATTTGAATATTGCTATAACGCTGTGAGGTAGGTGCTATTTCTTCCTTCTGTTTTACAGATGAGGAAGCTGAAGTCCAAAGGGGTTAAGTAACCTGATCAAGCAAAAATGCGTAGGAAGGCAGAGATTAGGATTAGAAGTCAGGCATCTGACTACAGAGCCCTACTGCATTCTGTTTGCTTCTTATGGTATGTCCCATTGAATTGTAACTGATCTTTTCTGCCTCCTCACTGGTCTGTATACTCCCTGAGGGGAGGGCCCTGGTATTATCCATATCTATACCCACAGATGTGCCTCCTTCTCCCACACCCCATCCTGTTAGTCTCCCCATTGGCTGACTTGGTTCCGTGAAGGAAGGCTGTGTTGGCAACGTCAGCTGACCTCACACTGGTGGCTCCAAGTCAGAACGCAAACATTCTGTAGAGAGCAGAGTTTCTTAGTTTCTCAGAGAAATATAGGGCAGAAACTGCACTATAGCTAAATATTTCCTTTTCTCCATGTGATAAAAGACTAACAGTTTTGGAGTGATGGACAAGGTTCAGAGTTCTTTCACCTTTCTAGTTTTGTTTTTAATGGAATGGCCACCTTTATGCTTGCCTTATGAAGGTGAGTTCAAACCAGTTGAAATAGCAACAGACTTAATGGGTAGCTTCAACCATTGTTTTTACTTGTTTCAGGGGAAGTAAAAAGGGTTAATCATATTTCACTGCTACCAGTTTTCTTTTCAAGGCTACAATCAGTCACAAACATCCACAAATATCACTAAGCAGGAAAGTGTTTCCTCAAGACTCAGAGGTAAGTAATTGTATTACTCATTTGGTGAAATGAGAACCATAGACTGGGGTCCTCTCATCTGCTGTATGAATGTGTCTTTTCTTGTGTATTTGTTAGGAGCATGGTCCATACAATAATATAATTAGATAAGCATTGCTTGGAAATTAATCCAATATTATTCTGTCTCTGGAAACTTGGAAATTAATCCGATATTATTCTGTCTCTGGAAGCTGTGCTTTCTCTTTAGGGACTGCTTTGCTTCTCTTTTATTTCACTTGGCACACACAGAAACCTTGACCAAATCAGAGTGATTTGAATGTGTCTGTATGACTTTAATTGTAATTGGGTATACGTTTGGCAGTAGACCATACAAGTCCAGATACAGATGTTTTATGAGTGTAAAATATTCTTTATAATCATCTGTCTTCTATGCTTTGCATTTTGAGTCCTCAAGGGAACTTTGTTTATCTCAAGACAGAGAAACTGACCCTGCCAATCTGTGAAATCAGGCAGCAGCTCTTTGTGAAGATATGTGGTACTTATAAACAATCTCTATTCTGTACAAGGGAAATGCCATCTGCACAGTATAAAAGCATCTAATTTCTGTAGGAGGAAAGGGTATTGCCGTGGCTTTCTGGCACTGGCTCTCTGACTTTCTGATGACCACCCAGACCCCTTCAACTCTGTGCTAAATCTATCAGGTCCTCAACCAGCTCACGTGACTGCAAAAACAGACCAGAAGCCAAATGCATTATGTTCTCAACACCCCATATTCGTGGATGCAAACAGAACACCATGCTTTTCCAAATTAAGCCACATATTTCTATAAGGCATTGTAATAAATGTATTAACGACATTTACCATCTTAGCTTTTAGGTCCCCTTGTCTAATACAAGTTATTTCTTTATTTTCCTAAATCCATCTTGTACTTGTCTCTTCTCTCTGATCCTTTGAACAACTTTGAGCTCTGAAACCTCCTATGCCCACGCAATTACCAGGCAATAATGGTAAGTCAAGGGGTCTTGGAGGGTGGCTGGGATACAGGGACATACCCAAGGCTGTTGTGGTCTACGGCTCCAGAGGGCGCCCCACGGTGGTCAGCACTAATCTGTACAGCTCTTTGTGCAAATTAGAAAAAGGAGCGCCCTCTGGATAGTTGGGTTAGTCATGATGCCACTAGGAGCAGATTCTAAAATAACACAGATGTTGAAGCATCAGGAAATACAGTTGATCTTAAAAATGTGATTAATACGTCCAGCCATCCCAAACACATCGTTAATTTTTCTAAAACTCAGCTATGAATATCTCACTTGCCTGTTCACCCCACTACCCAGAGATCAGGAGGCCTGCATCCTAATCTTTACTTTGAAACTAACTTGTGTTGGGAGCTTGCACTAGAGGTTTACACAGCTAAGACCTCTGCTGTGCCTGAGCTTCGGGTCCCAGGTGCAGGTTCCGATATGGAGATAGAGGACAGAATTGTTTTAGATCACTGGAAGACTCCAATTTTCTCTGTAACCCTGAGCTCTTGGTTATATGGAAAGAAGCCTAACTCATAATAAGGAAATACTCATTCCAGTTTTCAGCTATCATGTTGAAAGTGAGCAAAATGTTTCATTAAAAAAAAAATGGCAAAGGATTTGGGAAATATCTCGTATTTTTTTCTAATTGAAGTATAATTAACATATAATATCCTACTAGTTTCAAGTGAATATAATCTCATATGTAGGCTAGGAATGAGTGCAACATCTATAGAGGGCAATTGGCGATTCTTATAAATATAAAAAGAATGTATTCACTTTTTGCCCTAGAGTGATGAAATATACCTGGGATTTATTTTAATCAGGTATGATAAGACATACAGACATGGAAATGATTGTCATGAAGGAAGAACATTATACTCACACACTCCTAGAAGCAAGAGGTGGGGGAGACAAGAGGGGAGAGCTTGGCCCAGAGTCTTTATTGGTGTTTTCATGGGAAGGAGTGAGTGAGGTAGGTACACAGAGTAGTGGATAGTTGGATGATTTTGGTGGACTCTAGGCTATAGGAGTGGTTCCTAGTTGTCCAGTACCTGGCCCTGGGATAATTTAGGTCAGGGGAAACATTGGCTTGGTGTGTGAGAGTTTGATAAAGAAGGTGGCTGAGGGTGTGGGCTCTGGATTGGTTGGTTTATATCAAAGGCACACTTGAAGGGGAGTTGTTTGCAATCTGTAGCAAATAGCCCTGGGAGGGTTGGTCTGTCCAGGATCAAGCCAGTAAATGCCAGAGCATCAATATACAGAAAATATGGGTATCTGTCTGGTTCATTTGGTGGAGTGTGTGACTCTTAGTCTCGGGCTTGTGAGTTCAAGCCCCATGCTGGGTGTAGAAATTACTTAAAAGTAAAATATCTTTAAAGAAAATTAAAAAATATGGAGAACACACAGAGGGTTACTGGAGGGGTTGTGGAAGGGGGATGGGCTAAATGGGGAAGGGGCATTAAGGAATCTACTCCTGAAATCATTGTTGCAGTATATGCTAACTAACTTGGATGTAAATTAAAAAAAAAGAAATAAAATAATTTGGAAGGACAAAAAAAAAAATAAAAAAATATATAGCCAATATACCTAGAAGTTTCATTTCTTGGACATTTTATTTAAAAATGTGTTTCTCATTTACCTAGCACACTTACTCTCCTTCTGCTTGGTGACTTTCTCATCTATTTTTTCTGCTCTGCAAAACCCCCAGCATGTTTACCTCTGCCTCACCCTCGGGGGATGACCTTGTTACCTCCATCACTGGCAAAATACAAGCGGTCAGAACAGAGCATCGCCACCCCATCCCCATCCCTGCTCCATCTACCTGCAATTGCACCCTCTTTCTCTGCCTTCCTTCCGGTCCAGCCCAAGGACTAGCCCTGCGGGTGTGCCAACTTCCAGCTCCGCCAACCCCCCGCACTACCGGAAGTTCTCTCCCCGTTTCCTGTGGTATTGCAATTTAACATATCACTTCCCTTCTCCTGTGAACGTGCTGCCGGTTCTCCCATCTGAGAAAGCAAAACCCATCTGTGGATCCCTCAGCCCTTCTGGGAGCTGCCCTCATTTCTCCCCCTACGACACCAGAGTTCCTCAAAAGAGTTCCTAAAACTCACAGTCTCCAATTCCTTTCCTCCTGTTCTCTCTTGAACTGTTTCGGTCACTCTGGCATTCCCCGCTCCCCACGTGGCTAGCACCGCTGTGGTCTAGGTCTCCAGTGACCTTCCTGTGGCCAAGCCTAGCGGCCAGTTTTTAGTACTCATTATACTGAAACCATCTGTAGCCCATTTTTTTTCTCCCTGCCCCAGAATTTCATTGTGAAAGCCTGAAAGCATACAGAAGGGTAGAGAAAAACCATAGAATGAACACCCATATTTCCCACGTTTGAGGTCTGCAATCAAGCATTTTACACCGCTAGACTTTTCACAGTCCAGGTTCCTTTTGTCAGGCTCAGGTGACCTTTCATTGATGGGTGAAACTCAGGGCGTTTTTCAGTTCAGTTGCTGAACTCTTTCTGTGCTAGGGAAGGGACAGACAGTGAGGGAAGGCCAAGTGCAGGACGAAGAGTAATCACCTCAATTTATCAGGTTTTACAAGTGGCTGAATAATGTACTTACTTTGCCAATTGCTCTTTTGTCCAGTTTGTACAAACAATAACTCTCTGGTTATTATTTTTTTTAATCCCAGGTAATGGGAAGGGTGATACACATAACCCTATAAAGACTAATGGGAGTCTAACAACCTATGCAGCACCCCTGAACGCTGATACCTGGAATGCTGGTTTGTGGAATTGCATTCACTTTTTTACGTTTATTTATTTATTGTGTGTGTGTGGGGGGGTGGAGACAGAGAGAGAGGGAGACAGAGAATCCAGAAGCAGACTCCACGACATGGAGCCTGATGCAGAGCTCCAACTCATGAACAGCGAGACCATGACCTGAGCCGAAGTTGGTTGCTTAACCGCCTGAGCCACCCAGGTGCCCCTGGAATTGCATTCGGAATCTCCCTAAGGTATCATCTCAGCACAGTGCTGCACACCCTGTACCATGAGTGCAGCGCCCAAGTCGTGAAACTAAAGCCACTCTCCTTTCAGCTACAGGGACAGCAAGTGCTGCTGTACTGAGTCAGGGGTCCTGTATCTCTACAGAGTAAAAGAGGGTTTTGACAAAGGACAAGAGCCAGAGAAAGAAAAAGGAGTTAGGGATTACTTTATGTGGCAGTTCAAATTATATATGTTCCCTGTGCAATGTAGCCTCCATATTTTTAAAAATTAAGGATGCTGTTTGTTATGGTACTTCTGATTTTGTCTCCCATTCCCCTTTGGAATAACAATATGCTTAACAAATATATTAACCGATAGACACAAGTAAAATGAAATCTTTTCTTTCCATTTTTAGCACTGATTCCACGTAGACCTGCTCTTGTTCAAGTAATTGTGATTGCGTGTATAGCCTTCAGCATTGCTCTGATATGTGGAATCAGTATTTCCTATGTGATATAGTAGGTATATACTAAGTAACATTTACCATCCTTAAGTAAGACATGATAGATTAACTAGGTTATTATTCAGTAATGATAATGATAATAATGATGATGATAATTCTTATAATCATTAAAGTATTATGGTCATCCTGAATTTCCACATCAGGGTTTTTCAGAATATGGACTGTACTCATGTTGGATCATAATACAAATGGAAAAAAGTGAAATAGGACAGAATACAATTTAGTAGGATAGAAAATATTAGAAAGCATTACAAGTCTTAACATAAATGCTCATTTTTTAACTTTTCAGACAAACAGATACACAGTTATGAGGTAAAACATATTTCTTACTGTGGATCATGGTCAAAATGTTTGAAAACCACTGTCTGAGATGATGGAATCCTTCCAAAACATGGTGTTCTAAAGAGAACTTGATACTTTGGAAGGAACCTTAGTGCAAAGCAGAAAAGAGTGATCACTCTCTTTTTCGTTAGATATTTATTATCTAGGAAAACAGTAGCATTTGGGGAAGATACTTCATCTTGTTTGCACAAATAAAGTTTGTGGTCAAACTCTTTAAAGTGATGTGATCATTTTGAAATTAGTATTAGACAAAAATGATCTGCACTGTGACATGATGCTACTCTGACCAGAACTATATATACTGATTCCTTCTCCAGGATTCAGTGCTGGGATTCCATTCTATCCCATCAGAAACAGTGTAGGCGCCTGGATGGTTGGGTTGGTTGAACCTCCGAATTCAGCTCAGGTCTTGATCTCACAGTTCTCACGAGTTCAAGCCCTGCATCCGGCTCTCTGCTGTCAGCACAGAGCCCACTTTGGATCCTCTGTCCCCCCACACTCCTGCTCCTCCCTGACTCATGCTTTCTCTTTCAAAAATGAATAAACACTAAAAAAAGATTGCAAAGGTAATGATTCTTAAAAAAAAAACAAAAACCAGCTTGAGGAAGTAGTAAATTACTTGCTCTATTGGAATTGAGTATGAACACAAAGAGCCTGTTGCCATGTGTTGGGTATTTTAAGGTGGCCACTTTAGGACCACTTCACAGTATGTCCAGTGAAGGCAAATAAGACTAAAGGTAAAGTTGAAGACATTTACTAATGAGAGAGTGTAAGCAGCATGTTTAGTTTTGGGACATCTAGTGCGGTGATCTTTCACTCAATTTATGTCATTGCAATTTCAGCTTCTTTTCAGTAGTGTACACAAAGATGTTAGCATACATAGAGTTTTCTATGAGAATTCCCTCAAATGTATCCTCCAGGACTTGCAGTATCCAATTAAGTTGCTGAGCTAATGTCAACTCTTACAGCTTTTACATTCATGCTACTCATAGGCCACAACAAGTTATTTTAGAGCATGAGGCAAAAGGAAAAATACATGTTCCAAAGTTACGTGTTTTTTTTTTTTAATTTTTTAAAAAAATATTTTCTTTTTTTTTTTTTAACGCTTATTTATTTTTGAGACAGAGAGAGACAGAGCATGAACGGGGGAGGGTCAGAGAGAGGGAGACACAGAATCTGAAACAGGCTCCAGGCTCTGAGCTGTCAGCACAGAGCCTGACGTGGGGCTCGAACTCACAGAGTGCGAGATCATGACCTGAGCTGAAGTCGGCCGCTCAACCAACTGAGCCACCCAGGTGCCCCTTTTTTTAATTTTTTAAAATTTATTTTGAGAGAGAGAGAGAAAGTGTGAGCAGGGGAGGTGCGGAGAGGAGAAAGAAGAGAGCAAGAATCCCAAGCAGGCTCTACACTGCCAGCCCCAATGCAGGGCTCGAACTCACAAACTGTGAGATCATGACCTGAGCCTAAGTCAGATGCTTAACTGACTGAGCCACCCAGTTGCCCCAGCAAAGCACATGTTTTCATGTAATTTTTAGTGGTGAATTTTTTCCAGAAGAGGTTTTGAAAATACTGTTGGTAAGTTTCATTCATTTAAATTAGGAAGGTAAAATTATAATAAACTCTGTTTCTTGCATAGATAAAATATTTAAACTTAACATAAGGTGAATTTTGATACACTACTTTTCAAATTGGTAATACATTATCAACTTTAGTGTTTTGGAAAAGAATATCCACTTAAAAACACAAAAAACATGTATATAGGGACTCACATCTTTCTTTTGACTCTGGTTCCCATATGGTTCATCACAGCACTGTTGGATCTTATGTTTATTTAAAATTTTGATATTTGGTTTATCATGGATTTTTTCCCCATTCATTTCAACTTGTTAAAAGATTGAGCTCAAATATTTATCATCACTACTGAGTTTTTTGGCACCCCCTTAAATTTTATAACTGGAATCAAGACATTGGGATGAGACCAGGATTTGGATGATTACTGTTAATCATGTTTAGGATCAGACCAGTTCTTCCTGATTATGTATGTCAAACAGAGTTAGGAAGATATGTATATTAGCAAAAAGGAAATCCCTCTATTACTCCTTTTCATGTCAAACAGAAGTAGCTGCTTGAAAATCCAATTCCAGGGCTGGATCTAGAATGCAGTGAGCAAGGCACTCACCTCGGGTGCAAAATTTAAGGGGTTGCCAAGAAATTCAGCCATCAAGATGAATAATATTTTGATTCAATATTTTATAAAACCTAAATTTATTTCAAAAAATATCCATGATGAACAAAATGCCAACATTTTATTTTGTTTTTATTTTTTGAAGTTTATTTTTATTTATTTTGAGAGAGAGAGAAGGCTGGGTAGGGGCAGAGACAGAAGGAGAGAGAGAGAATCCAAAGCAGGATCCTAGCTGTTAGTGCAGAGCCTGACACGGGGTTCAAACGCACGAACTGTGAGATCATGACCTGGACTGAAATCAAGAGTTGGACGCTTAACCTACTGAGCCACCCAGGTGCCCCCAAATTACCAACATTTTAAATATAGCCTCAGTAGCAGTGCTAGGCCAAGCCATGTTAGAGAGTGAACAAAAGGAAAAACCCCTAATACCTGTATGGACTTTATTTAAGAATGTTGATATTTTGTTCATTGTGGATTTTTTGCCATTCATTTTTCTTTAGTAAAATATTGCATTATGATATTATTTATCTTGAATATACTATTTATCTTGATTATGGGGTTTTGCACCCCACATGAGTTCCTTCCTCACCTCACCCAGTCCTGGCTGGGAACCACATTTGGCATTGTCAGTTACTCCTTTTCTGCCTATCAGCGCCCATTGGAGAGCAATCTGTTTCTGCCTCCCTCCCCCGCTTACTATCATGTACCAGTGACTCCTATTCAGTCAAAAGTCACAGGATTAGATGTGATAATTTACTGGGCACTTGGGTGGATCAGTCAGTTAAGCATTTGACTTCGGTTGGGGTCTTGATCTCACGGTAGCTTGTGAGTTTGAGCCCCGCATCGGGCTCTGTGCTGACAGCTCAGAACCTGAAGCCTGCTTAGGATTCTGTGTCTCCCTCTCTCACTGCCCCTCCCCTGCTTGCACTCTGTCTCTCTCTCAAAAAGAAATAAACATTAAAAAAAAATTCCTCTACATTATTCTCCAGTCGGCTGGTCCAGGCTGAGGAAAGACAGCAACTTGCCTGGCTTTATAACAACGTCAAGATACCATTGCTGGGAGACAAGGACGAGGGCTCTGAGGATGAGAGCCAGGATGAGTCCACCTACCTACTTCCAGAGAACGAGAAGGAGCTGGAAAAGTTCATTCACTCAGGTGAACACCCGACCCACCAGTTTATCTTGTCAGATGCAAAGTCACATGAAAGCTGAGCGGGCAGTGATGGTTTGGTTTTCAAAGGCAAAGTTGGGTGGGATTTAATGGAGTTTGAGGTAATAAAGGTGAATATTCATAGCCACACCTACATGAATGAACTGTTCTCATCAAATTATACAGAGGGGCAAATAGCCACGGACTGCAATTCCCAGGACCAAACACAGAGTTCAGGAGACAAAACTTGCCCCAGACCAAACACTTATCAGTGCGGTGTTATTGCTGAGCATAGAACACAGCTAGACAGATGTCCTTCTTGCACCGTCTGCCTCCACCTGATGTGGGAATAGGATCCAGGTGCACAGAACAGACCCTTGTGTGCGAGATGCTCACCATGCCTGCAAATCTTTGTGAGGAGAGGGCAGCACATGTGTTCATATGAACCTGCTCTTGTAGGAGTTCAGAGATTCTTGGATACTTGCTTTAAAAAATTCTAGAGCAAAAATATGTAGAGTGCAGTGTCTGATTCAACCACGTCTGTCATCCCTTGTATGCATCTCCTCTGTAACGGTCCCAGATGCGACAGTCAGAGACAGGCTGCAAGGCCAGGAGTATGGTGGTCAGTGATGCTCACTGATGCCAATGCTTACGCTTAGGAAATGGTTTTTCAATGTCTTTTCCTTACATTGAAGTATACATTTTTTTAAAGTTTTTATTTAAATTCCAGTTGGTTAACATACAGTGTAATAGTAATTTCAGGTACACAATATACATCAGCGCTTCTATATATCACCCAGTGCTCACCACCAGTGCCCTCCTTAATCCCCATCACCTACATAACCCATCCCCCACCTGCCTCCCCTCTGGTCGCCAGCAGTTTGTTCTCTATAGGTAGGAGTCTGTTTCTTGGATTGCCTCCCCCTCCTTCCCCCCACCTTTGCTCATTTGTTTTTCTTAAATTACACATATGAGTGAAATCATATGGTAGTTGTCTTTGTCTGACTTATTTCACTTAGCAGGATACAGTCTAGTTCCATCCATGTCACTGCAAATGGAAAGATTTCATTAATTTTTATGGCTGAGTAATATTTCTTTGTATCTATATACCACATATTCATTCATCAGCCAACATTCTTTTTTTTTTTTTTTTTTAACTGGGCATTTATAAAGCCTGTATATAGGAAGTGGGAAAATAATTTTTTTTTTGGGGGGGGAATAATTTTAAAATTCAAATTTTACCATCCTTTTCAGACAGATAGCTTTCATTATATCTTGAAAATTCTATTGTTTGTACCTTAATTTTTCCATGTTTTCCCTTACCTCTTTTGTCTCTATTCCTCATTTAATAGCATCTCAATAACATCATGTCTACGTTTTAGTTATTAGATCCAAAAGAAGAAAACATATGGAAAACAGACTGAATAAAGAACAGTCGTTATCAAGGGAAACAAGTCTAGATAATTCTGTGCACAGTGTGAGCCTGGAGAATCTGTGAGAGCAAAGGAAAAAGACGCAGTATGCGCTAGCCAGCGTGGAGCCCACGGCTGCAGGGACAACCCACGATGGGGGACCCGAGTATGACTTACTCCTGGAGAGTTCTGTTCGGAGCACTCTAGAGAAGCCGACTGGAAGTATTTAAGAGAAAATAAATCCATACGCTCAACAATTCTTGCATAGTTCATTAATAATTATAACTTAATTGGAAAAGAGAAAAATCCAATTTCATATGTACAAAAGAGAGATTCTCAGAATTTTCTTTATCTTTTTTCTTAAAAAAATTTTTTTAATGTTTTTCAGGATTTTCTTTTCTTGCTCCTGAACAGGAGCACAAATCATTTCTTTGGGCACATTCCCAGGCCATGCTAAGGGATCTCTCTCATGATACAAAAGTTTTCCAGGGATATTATCTATCAGTTCCAGCACCTTGTCTCCGTTTACTCAAAAGGAGACTGAAAATATCAAAATAGACACCACACTGGATTAAAGTGCAATCATCCCTGTTTTTAAGGAGCTGGGCCCTGGCGAGGAAGAAGGGCCTGCAGGCAAGTTGCTGTAAAGCACGGCCAGATGTGTTGGCTGCTGCAAAAGCTGGGAGCTGTGGAGAGGGACGGAAATACAAGAGTCAGGGCTCAATTCACATGGCTCAGTGCTTTGGAAAATGGTCTGATGGTTCCTCAAAAAGTTATACACAGAGTCACTATATGATCCAACAGTTCCACTCCTAGCGTCATATCCAAGAGAATTGAAAACACACACAGAAAAACCTAAACACAAATGTTCACGGCAATGTTATGCATAAGAGCAAGAAGGAGGAAACAACCCAAATGTCTCAACCCAAATGAATCTATCCATACAATGGAATATTCCTCAGCCAGAAGAAAGATAGAGATATTGATACATCAGGGGTGTCTGGGTGGCTCACTTGATTAAGAACATGACTCTTGATCTCAGCTCGGGTCATAATCTCATGGTTTGTGGATTCGAGCCCTGCATGGAGTTCGGCGCTGACAGTATGGAGCCTCCTTGGGATTTCCTCCCCCTCTCTCTCTCTTCCCTTACCCAACTGGTGTGCCCTCTCTCTCTCTCCTAAATAAATAAAAATTAAAAAAGAGGGGCACCTGGGTGGCTAAGTGAGTTGAGCATCTGACTTTGGCTCAGGTCATGATCTCACAGTTCAGGAGTTTGAGATCTGTGTTGGGCTCTGTGCTGACAGCTCAGAGCCTGAAGCCTGCTTCGGATGCTGTCTCTCCCTCTCTCTCTGCTCCTCCCCCGCTCATGCTCTGTCTCTCTCCTGTCTCTCAAAAACAAATAAATGTTAAAAATTTTTTAAATAAGAAAAAGAAATATTGATATATCTGCAACATAGAAAAACCTTGAAAACATGCTAAATGAAATAAATTAGACACAAAGGTCACACATTGTATGATTTTGTTTATACAAAATGCCCAGAATAATCACAGAGGCAGATCTACAGAGGCAGAAAGTGGATAAGTGTACAGGAAATGGCTGAGGGGAGAAAAGGAAATGACTGCTGATGGCTGTGGGGTTTCCATTTGGGGCAGTGAAAATGTGAAAATGTTTAAAAATTAGCTAGTTGTGGGGCACCTGGGTGGCTCAGTGGGTTAAGCATCCAACGTAAACATCTGTGTCTCCTTCTCTCCCTCCCCCACCCCTGGTCGAGCTCTGTCTCGCTCTCTGTCTTTTTCAAAAACAAACAAACATTAAAAATACATTTTGCTCTTTGGAAAATATTTGTTGAGTGGCCACCATGTGCTGGCAGCTTATTCATATGATAGACAATGTGGCCAAGCAAGTTTAAATATTTCTCAATAAATATTATTACTTCTGGATTACCTGTTAGTGTACAATGTATCTGAAGGAGTAGGTACCAACTCTAAGAAACTCTCTGCCAGTGCCATCTGGTTATGCCCTATAATTTTTAAATTTTCTTTATTATTTAATTTATTTTTAAATTTATATCCAAGTTAGTTAGCATATAGTGCAACAGTGATTTCAGGAGTAGATTCCTTAATGCCCCTTAGCCCATCCTCCGTCCCACAACCTCTCCAGTAACCCTCTGTTTGTTCTCCATATTTAAGAGTCTCTTATGTTTTGTCCCCCTCCCTGTTTTTATATTATTTTTGCTTCCCTTCCCTTATGTTCATCTGTTTTGTATCTTAAAGTCATCATATGAGTGAAGTCATATGATATTTGTCTTTCTCTGACTAGTTTTGCTTAGCATAATACCCTTCACTTCCATCCATGTAGTTGCAAATGGCAAGATTTCATTCTTTTTGATTGCCGAGTAATACTTGAGAGAGAGAGAGAGAGAGAGAGAGAGAGAGAGAGAGAGAGACACCACATCTTCTTTATCCATTCATCCATCAGTGGACATTTGGGCTCTTTCCATACTTTGGCTATTGTTTATAGTGCTGCTATAAACATTGGGGTGCATATGCCCCTTCGAAACAGCACACCTATATCCCTTGGATAAATATCTAGTAGTGCAACTGCTGGGTCCTAGGGTAGTTCTATTTTTAATTTTTTGAGGAACCCCACACTGTTTTCCAGAATGGCTGCACCCGTTTGCATTCCCACCAGCAGTACAAAAGAGATCCTCTTTCTCTGCATCCTCACTAACATCTGTTGTGCCTGAGTTGTTAATGTTAGTCATTCTGACAGTTGTGAGGTGGTATCTCATTGTGGTTTTGATTTGTATTTCCCTGATGATGAGTGATGTTGAACATTTTTCATATGTCAGTTTGCTGTCTGGATGTCTTCTTTGGAAAAGTGTCTATTCATATGTTTTGCCCATTTCTTCACTGGATTATTTGTTTTTAGGGTGTTGAGTTTGATAGGTTCTTTATAGGTTTTGAATACTAATCCTTTATCTGATATGTCATTTGCAAATATCTTCTTCCATTCTGTCGGTTGCCTTTTAGTTTTGTTGATTGTCTCCTTCGGTGTGCAGGAGCTTTTTATTTTGATGAGGTCCCAATAGTTAAGTTTTGCTTTTGTTTCCCTTGCCTCTGGAGATGTGTTGAGTAAAAAGTTGCTGCGGCCAATGTCAAAGAGGTGTTTTCCTGATTTCTCCTGAAGGATTTTGATGGCTTCCTGTCTTACATTTAGGTTTTTATCCATTTTGGGTTTATTGTTGTATATGGTGTAAGAAAGCGGTCCAGGTTCATTCTTCTGCATGTCGCTGTCCAGTTTTCCCAGCACCACTTGCTGAAGAGACTGTCTTTATTCCATTAGATATTCTTTCCTGTTTTGTCAAAGATTAGTTGGCCATATGTTTGTGTGTCCATTTCTGGGTTCTCTATTCTGTTCCATTGATCTGAGTGTCTGTTTTTGTGCCAGTACAATACTGTCTTGATGATTACAGGTTTGTAATACAGCTTGAAGTCTGCCCTGCAATTTTTTTTGCATTATTAATCAACAGGTGTTTATTCTCTCTCAGTGCTGGAAGTCAGAAGTCTGAGATTAAGGGTCTCAATAGGGCTGGTGTCTCCTCAGACCTCTTTCCTTGCCCCATAGTGGCCGTCCTATCTCTCCTGGGAAAGACAAACTCTCCTGGTAGCGAGGTGGTCCTGGAGGAGGCAGGTCCCAGAAGGTGGGGAGGCCAGGGTCCAGTATACCTCTGTGCCTCTGGAATCCATTGAGGGTTGTGGCCAGGCCCTCCGGGCACTGTCAGCCAACCTGGTACATATTCCAGTGTTGGTTCTGTGAGCAGTGCACCCCATCCCGAATATAGACGCCAGCATGAGAGGCTGGACTGCTTTTCATTATATCGAGTAAACAAGGGAAGAACATGAGTCTTCATGGGCAAATGTCTCTTAGCAGAAACCGCTGTGCTATGGTGACTTCTATGATGGCCCCCCCAAGATTCTCGCCCTTGGTGTTCACAGCTGTATCATTTCCTCCCTTGAGTGTGTCTCTGCGAATATGAAAATGTGACATGTAGCATTCTCATGACTAGGCGGAGGTGATAGGATAGTTGCTCTTTTATTGCTACATCACAGAAGACTCTGACTTAGCAAATTGGAGAGACACATCCCCAAGTCGTTAGGGACTGGCTCAATGCAGGGAAAAACTTGTGCTAATCAACACAGTATGAAGGCTTGAGGCCTTCTTGGATCTTTTCCGGGCATATACATCTCCTCTGGTGTGTGTGTGTGTGTGTGTGTGTGTGTGTGTGTGTGTGTTTTCCCCAATTCTGCAGTACACATGTCTTAATTTTCCTAAAGGTCTCACACCCGCTTCTTCTCAGGGCATAAATGTTCTGTTGTATTCCTCTGCCTAATCTATCCCCGGCACCTGCTGGACTGCTGTCTTCCTGCAGCTATCCTGAGTTTGGAATCTGCCAATATCCTTACTGGCCTCCTACCTGGTTTCCAAACTATTGCCACCATTCCCATCAGCGCAGAGGCAGGAGATGCAGAAACTGGTCCTATCCTCAGCCTTCAGACAAGTTAGAACATTGCAATCAAGCCCCACTGTTTTCCATCCTTCCTGGGTTTCTACAGACCTTCAACTGATTTGTAAGGACTCAAAGTATTTTGGTCAGCATGTTTTTGTTTATTCGAGTGTTTTTAAACGTAGCAAGGGCCTGTAGTTCCATAATCTGCCATTTACTGATGTCACTCTGATTTAAGGTTAAACTTGCAAAATTGGTTTTCTTTTTTTTTTAGTTTTTAAATTTTTTAGTTTTGAGAGAGAGAGAGAGACAGAGCATGAGCAGGGGAGGAGCAGAGAGAGAGGGAGACACAGAATCTGAAGCAGGCTTCAGGTCTGAGCTGTCAGCACAGAGCCCGATGCAGGGCTTGAACCCATGAACTGTGGGATCATGACCTGAGCTGAAGTCGGACGCTTAACCTACTGAGCCACCCAGGCACCCCTCAAAATTGTTTTTCTTATTGGCATAGTGGGCCTTTTGGAATTCTTGTCATCTATACAGAAGTTTTGCATTCTTTTGAGATGATTTTTGTCTCACTAATTTGTGGGACTTACTTATTAACTGAATTTATTAATTATGTAGCTGCTTTTTTATTTTTAAAATTTAAAAAATTTATTTATTTAAAAATTTTTTTTTATTTTTTTCTTAAAAAAAATTTTTTTTAACGTTTATTTATTTTTGAGACAAAGAGAGACAGAGCATGAATGGGGGAGGGTCAGAGAGAGGGAGACACAGAATCTGAAACAGGCTCCAGGCTCCGAGCTGTCAGCACAGAGCCCGACGCGGGGCTTGAACTCATGGACCGTGAGATCATGACCTGAGCCGAAGTCGGCCGCTTAACCGACTGAGCCACCCAGGCGCCCCTAAAAATTTTTAATGTTTATTTATTTTCAAGAGAGGGACAGACAGCAAGCAGGGGAGGGGCAGAGAGAGAGGGAGACACATAATCTGAAGCAGGCTCCAAGCTCTGAGCTGTCAGCATAGGGCCTGGCGTGGGGCTCAAACTCATGAACTGTGAGGTTGTGACCTGAGCCGAAGTTGGACGCTTAACCGACTGAGCCACCCAGGAGCCCCTTTAAATTTTTAAAAAATCTTTATTTATTTTTGAGAGAGAGAGTGAGACAGAGTGCAATCAGGGAAGGGACACAGAGAGGGAAGTACAGAATCCAAAGCAGGCTCCGGGTTCTGAGCTGTCAGCACAGAGCCCAACGTGGGCCTCAAACCCGTGAACCATGAGATCGTGACCTGCCCTGAAGTCGGACACTTATCCTACTGAGACACCCAAGTGCTCCTGGACTTTTAGTTTATAACTGCCTTCCCAATTTACCTCTTTTCTTATTTTTAAAAAATGTATTTATCCTTTGTTCTCCATAATTGCCTGTGGCTTTGCTGCAGCTTCTTTGTCCTGGATTGCAATTCTCTTTTATTCCCCAATAAAGCTTTTGCTGGAAAAATAACTGACAGTTGTTATTTTTAAGGTTAACAATTTGAAAATTACTTTTGATTTCTTAATTTTGAAAGTTAGAAATGTGAAATAGTCAAATATATTTTAACATAAAACATGTAACTGGATTGTCTAAATAGCATTTTAAAACAATATGTTTACATGGATGCTATAAAAAGCAATCATTTCTAAAAAACTTCCATACCTTCAACAAACTCAATGGCAATGCTATTTTTACATGAAAGAGCTGTTTCTTCTCAGAGAGTCTTATGCCCAGGTAAACTAGGATTTTCTGGTCTTTTTAAAGTCTTTTAATTAGATGTATTAATATTCTTCACAGGCTCAATGTTTTCATAGTGAAATTGTCTCAATTGAATGGTACTCTATTACTTGGGAATGTGGAAACTTTTTTTTATGTTTTATTTTTATTTTTGAGAGAGGAAGAGAGAGAGCGCAAGCAGGGGAGTGGCAGAGATCCAGGGAGACAAAGGATCCAAGGTGGGTTCTGTGTTGAGGGCAGAGATCCTGATTCAGGGCTCAAACCCATGAACACAGGAACACACAAGATCCGGACCTTAGCTGAAGTCAGCTGCTTAACCTACTGAGCCACCTTGACGCCCTTAGGGAATGTGCAATCTTTTAATGGTAAAACAAGATGATCAGCTCTAGAAACATTCCAATTCAAAAATCCCCAAATTATCCATGGACCACCAACGACATCACTACTGAAGCTACTCAGAGATCTTTACTCTTTTCACCATCCAAAGTATTTCTCCAGAGACACTTCTGCCACCATCTTTGAATCACTACATAATCATAATTAATAACCTTCCTTAAAATTTGTTTTAATCGGGGCACTGGGTGGCCCAGTTGGTTAAGTATCCGACTCTCTGTTTTGGCCCAGGTCATGATCTCACAGTTCATAGGTTTTTGGAGCCCTGTATCGGGCTCCGTGCAGATGGTTCAGAGATAGTCTGGAATTCTCTCCCTCCCTCTCTGTCTGCCCCTCCCCTGCTCTCTCTCTCTCAATAGTAAATAAACTTAGAAAAGTAAAATCTGTTTTAATTGTGGTATAATGATATATAACATTGTATTAGTTTCAGGTGTACAACATAAAGACTGCATGTTTGTATACATTGTGAAATGATTACAATAACTCTAGTCAATTAATGTCCATCATCTCACAGGTACAAAAATTAATAGCTTTCTATAATTTGCATTTTACAACTGTTTTTCTGAGATGATATCAATTCCTCATGCGGTATAGAACTGTAATCACAGGGAAAATGATAATACTTCCCAGAGATGAGATGAGATCATGGATTTAAGATCCTCTTATATTTCGGGATTCAGAGCACCCTTTGCACGCATGCTCCACCTGTAACACTGCAGACGTTGTCCTATATCAAAATAAGTATTTCTTTCATTGTTCTCTTTTTGAGATCAATGTCAGATCTTGAAGTGAATATAAGGACATTGAATAGGAAATGTGAATGGATAAAAGTGTTGCCCACCAAACTGGACACCATTCATTCTGCAGATCCATTTTTGTAGTCCTGCTTCAGGCTGGCACAACATCCTCCTCCATCTTTCTCGTCA
This sequence comes from Panthera tigris, assembly GCF_018350195.1. NCBI lineage: Eukaryota > Metazoa > Chordata > Mammalia > Carnivora > Felidae > Panthera > Panthera tigris. The sequence goes on from NC_056674.1 coordinate 605,435, forward strand.
GGCCCCTATCTGGAGCATTCCTCTTGTCTCTAATTGAACATACAGTTCAGTTTCTTTTCTTTTTTTCTTAAAAAAAAAAATCTTTATTTGAGAGAGAGAGAGAGAGAGAGAGAGAGAGAATGAGAGAGAATGAGAATGGAGGAGGAACAGAGACAGAGGGAGACACAGGATCCAAAGCAAGCTCCAGGCTCCGAGCTGCCGTCACAGAGCCTGACGCGCAGCTCCGACCCACGAACTGTGAGATCATGACCTGAGCCGAAGTCAGGTGCTTAACTAACTGAGCCACCCAGGCGTCCCACATATATTTCAGTTTCTAAAACTGGCTCTAATTCTTCAGAGCTCATACGTTTGAATTACAGTACGGTAATTTTTATTAGTTTCCTCTACCATTGGACACATTTTGTGACTAACTCTGAAATAATATGTGCATCTGGATCTGTAGCTTTGGGGAACATCTGGAAGAATATGTTTAGCTTCTGAGAGCATGCTGAGTTTCAGGGACTCTAAAACGACAGGTCTCTAAATAAATGATCCGTTGCTGCCAGACTATCCAGAAATCTCAGTACCGCCTCTTTAAGAAGGAGCTAAGACCCTCCTCCGCCCCGGGACCTGGAGTCGCCGTTTCCCAGCGCCCCTCGCGGCGGAGCTGGGCCTTTTCGATTGGAGGTGAGGTGCGAGCGCCCTTACAGCGCAGCCTGAGGCTCTATGAGAACTACATTGTCCAGAAAGTTCTGCGACGGAACCGGGGGGGGGGGGGGGGGCGGAGAGACAGCGTTGCCCAGCCAATTAAGACCCAGAAAATTGCCGTTTGGTAGGGGGCACAAAACGTCGGGGAGAGACTTCCGGCGTCTTTCTAGTAATTACTTTGGCTACGCTGGAGTGTTGTCACCCGGGTCGAGGGTTAGAGCGTTGGGGTTGGGACCAAGAGAACTGACCGAGAAGGCGCGAGGGGAGGAGCCGACCTCGGCGCGCAGCCAGGGGTCTGTGGCTCGACGCCGCCGCCGGGCTGCCCGGCGCCGGGGCCGAGTGTCCCCTCCGCCCACAGAGTATCCCCTTCGCCCAGGTGAACGCGCGGCCCCCGGCCCTCCCCGCCCTCTCCCCACGCAGACCCTCGAGGCCCGAGCGCGGGGCACCTGCTCGCGTCCCTGCGGCCCAGGTCCCGGTGCCCGGGCAGGGGAGGAGCTCGAGGGCGGGGGCCCCGTGTCTGAGCGCCGACGTGACCGGGTGCGGGACGCATGGTGAGCGGCGATATTGAGATCTGTGCCTCAGGTTGAGCAGCCAGCACGAAGTCACCTGTCTCCTTTTCAGGACCGGGCAGGGGTACAGGGAGACCTGAGTCCATCGAACCCCACCATGGACTCATTCATCCAAGGCCAGTCTTTTTCCACATTTCCCATGGCTTCAGAAGCGGCTCTGGAACTCCAGGGACTGGAGGGTGTCTCAGTCCCTCACCCTGAACCACATGTCCTGTGGATTGTGGTGTCTTGGGACTCCAGTGCTCTTCACTCGGTCTTTGGGCCTAGGGACCCCAAAATAGGGTCCTAAGGCCATGCCAGGGGTTATATGGAGGTGTGCCTGTTCCAGCGGTCAGTGTAAACACATGTGGAAGTTTATTCCTAGATTTGATACCAGGATGTGCAAATTCTTAGAGGTAATACTGAGCTCAGAATAGTCAGGAAACCACAAGACTTTCTTTCAGGTGGGAACAAAGAGCAGGGGGATAGGAGTCAGGACTGCAGTGGCTGCCTGAAAACTTGGGTGTCTATTCTGGAGGTAGTGCGAAGTTTGCATCAGAAGAGGGAGGCGATCTTAACCAGGGTCTTCACAGGCTGCAACTGGATGCAGTATTAGGAGGCAAAAGCTGGGCTTGAGAAGGAGGAAGGACGATCAGGGTGGAGGCTACTGCCGAAGTCCAGGTGAATGTCAGTGGCCCAGTCATAGCTGAGATAAGGTTGGATTCTGGATCTGTGTTTTTAAAGGGGCAACTAGATTTTCTGATGTGAATGCTGAAGGTGTGAAACAGAGTTCAGAGATGGGTTTTGGTCTTGAAGTAGGGAAGGGGGGTGGCTGGGTGGCTCTGTTGGTGAAGCAGCCTTCTCTTGATTTCAGCTCAGGTCATGATCTCATGGCTCATGAGATTGATCCAGGAGTCAGGCTCTTTGCTGACAGTGCGGAGCCTGCTTGGGATTCTCTCTCTCTTTCTCCCTCTCTCTCTGCCCCTCCCCTATGCACATGTGCTCTCTCTTTCTCACTCTTTCTCACAATAAATAAGTAAATAAACTTAAAAAAGTAGGGATGGAAGTTCCATCATCTGCCATGAGGAACTTGGTTATAGGAGCAGTATTCACTGGGGATATCAGGAACTGTGTTTTAACCCTGTCAAGTGTCTGAAATGTTTTGGAGACCACTAAGGGGAGGCCTTTAAGTGGGCAGCTGAATACGTAGGTCTGAAATATGGGGAGTGATTCAGGATGAAAGCATCCAAAATGTGGTGGCTGCTCTGTGGAACCCAGTGAACGAATGTTGGTCACATTTAGGAGGGATGATCTTCAAGCTATGATGTAAAGCTCTAAAGGGAGCTGAAGGGATGGGTGGAGGCAGAGGCCTGGGTCTCTGGCCTGGATACCTACCTGGCTGGTGTTACCAAGCTTTGCAAACACAGATGAGGGAGGCAAGTGGTTATCAGTGGGGGTAGAGGGATGGGAAAGTGGGGAGGGGCCGGCCCCAGCGACAGTGTTGTCTGGCAGGTGGCCAAGGCTTCCAAGAGAAGTGTGGACATGAGCTGGATAGAGAGGCCGAGAATGAGGCAAGGTCTCAGGTCAGAGCAGGTGCCTATTCACCACTCTCTACACACCAGGATTTTGTAGGAACTTTTATGGGGCTTATGGTATTTCATTCATCTTGAACAAGAGGGTCAGGAGCACATGCGGTCATCGGTAAGAGTCACTAGAACTGGAGTGGGCCACCAATGGGCTGAGCTTTGAATGAGGAGTAGGCAGTGACTATTGAGAGGACAACAGGGGCAGCCCAGAAGTGGAAGAGGGCCACAGGTATCTGAGAGCCATCCGTGGTTCTGTGTGGTTGAGTCTGAGGCAAGGATGGAACCAGGAAGGGAGATCTTTGTAGACTTTGGTGCTATGACCACTAAGGAAGCCATAGGATGTCTGAGATGATACTGGATCCTGTTTGGATAGGTCAAGCATAGTCTGGATGCCATCTGCCAAGTTTAGCATAGGCCTAAAATTAAGACCTATTATGGATACCCTTAAAATATGGTGAAAATGGGATGGCTAATATGGCCTGAGTGCAAGTTCCCATCCCCACCCTGCTCCTGTGGGTCAGCTCTCCAAACCAAACACCCCTTTTTTATCAAGAAGACTAGAGCAGTTCCAGTGTATCTCTCTGCAGCAGGTCTCAGTTTCCTACCAATCCATGGACTTACGTGACAAGCCAGTCACCTCTTCCCATGGGAACTAAGGTACATTACTTCTTGATACTACAAAGCTTACATCTCAGAGCCCCTGGTGACTCTGTTCTTCATTCTTTTCTGGAGTACCACCTCCGTGTGGCCCTGTGTGGTGTAGCATTGTCTCACTCCTATGCTGTGAGTATGTGTGCTTAATAAATTGCTGTTGCTCTCATCTGGCCAGTGTCAGATTTCATGTTTGGCCATCTCCATAACTGTAGGGTGGGAAATCCACCCTCACCAGTGGGATGAAGAGATGCTGAATAAAACACAAATAATGTGTGGAGAGTTCAGGGACATGCCTGGCCACATGGAGTGGGCCAATGAGGTGTTGGTGGCCGTGGGCATGTGGCCGTGGGTTCCAGAGATGTAGGGGATGTGCCCTATAAAGAATGATGTGTCCTTGGAGAGAGAGTATACCTGATGGTCCCAGGACCTGGTGTTGAGACCTTGGCCATAACAGGATAATACGAGCAGCTGGATCCCTGTATGCCAGGCCTACAACTTAGATACACATTTGTCCACCTGCCTCTTGTTGCTAATGTCTGGACTCCATGGTTAATGGGCCCATGAAGGCACAGTGGTACCAGTGGTGCCAGGGCATAGTTTCTCCTCTGAGTTGGGGAGCTTGGAAGGAGGGTGGGCATGCTGTAGATGTGTAGGGAAAGGGATTGTGTCTCCTTAGAAGTGGACTGTCTGTGGTTCATTTGTCACCATCGCAGCAAGGCACTGTGATCTTCAAGGACTTGACTGTGTACTTTTCCTGGGAGGAATGGGGTCTCCTTGATGAGGCTCAGATGTGCCTGTACCACAATGTGATGCTGGAGAACTTGACACTTATGACCTCCCTGGGTAAGGCTCTTAAACCTACCCCTGTGCCCTAAGATACTTTTTGCCCTTCCTCTTTCCCAAGGGACAGCTGTAGTCTCACACCAGGAGCATGGGCATTGCTTCCTTCCTCAGTTTCCTGGGTAGGTGCTGTGGTTGGTTGGGCAAAGGTATGTGCACTGCCCTCTTCTGTCCTTTAGCAGCCCTAGCACCTGCTTCCCTGCAGACTCCCAGGGAAGGATGCAGGGTCAGGAGGGTCAGGATGCAGTCATCCTAATGAATCCTACGTTGCTTACTTTCTCACAGGCCAGGTGATTTTGTGCAGATCCAAGGCACATGTGTGCCTAGGTGTCCTTCCTTCCTCTAGCCGACATTTCTTCATGCTTGCCTGTGCCAGGTGTTGTTATTACTGACAGTCACTACTCATGGATCAGAATCTATTCTTTCAAGACCCTCCTCTGAAGCTCTCTTTGTTAGTTTTCTTTCCTGCGGTATATCACGTGCTGAGTTGTTCTGGGCCCATCTTTGGTGCCCTTCTGTCTTTCCCTGAATCCTTGTATCACCCAGGTCCTGTGTAGTTGCTTATTTTGGGGGTGAGGTGGAGAGCTCCTGTGGTTCACAGGATGGAAATGAATTGTCTTCATGCTGCTGTAAAAAACCAACATGGCTGGGTCGTTAAACATACATTTATTCCTCACACTTCTGGAGGCTGGGAAGTCCAGATCAAGGCACCAGCATGGTCTAGTTCTGCTGAGGACCTTGTTCCTGGTTAATAGCTGCTGCCTTCTCTTTGTGTCCTAACATAGTAAAAGGCATTAGGGAGCTCTCTGGGGTCTCATTTATAAGGGCACTAATTTCATTCGCGAGGGCTCTACCTTCATCCCCTCACGGAGTCCCCACCTCCTAATAGCATCACATTGAGGGTTAGAATTTCAGCATGCATTTTGGGGGGACACAGACTTTCAGTCCATAGCATTCCACCCCTGGCTCCTAAAATTCATGTCTTTCTCACATGCAAAATGCATTCATCCCATTCCAGCAGCCCCCAAATCTTAACTAGTTCTAGCATCAACTTTGAATTCTAAAGTCTTATCTAAATATCATCTGTATCAGGTGTGGGTGAAACTTGAGGTATGATTTGTCCTGCAACAAATTTCTTTCCAGCTGTGAACCTACATAACCAAACAAGTTACGTGCTTGTGAACTATGGTGGTGGAACAGAGGTAGAGTAGATATTCCTGTTCCAAAAGGAAGAAATGAGAAAGAGAAGTGATAGATAGCAAATAAGTTCAAAACACACAGGCAAATTTCATTAAACCTTAAGCCTGAAGAATACTTTATGGTTCCATGGTGTGCCATCCGGGTCCACAGAGCAGCAGTCCCACCTCCAAGGCTCTCGTAGGCAGCAGTCCTGCCTCTGGTGCTCTCCTGGATTGGGATTTCATGACTGTAGCTCTTCTCAAACTGGAACTATAAGCTGGTGACTCTATCGCTTTGGGTCCTGGCCCTACTATTCTGAACACTGGCCCCCTGTCTCTGGCGAGCACACTACAGCTCTCTGCCAGAGCCCCTTCCTGAGGCCCCGGTAGGCACATCTGGCCCGCCTGAACCAGGGAAGTGAACCCTCTCCCCCCCCCCCCATGAAATCACTCTACCCCACTGGCCCATACTCTGGTCTGTTGGTGGGAATGGCAGCCCTGAGGGTCTGATGACCCTGAGGTGCTGGGCAGGAGGGTGTCATTCTTCCCTTGTCTTGAAGAATAGCACCTGGCTTCTATGGAGGTGGCTGATAACGTCTGGTTCATATGCATTCTGATACCCTTATCAGTCACTTGCCCACGTCCTTAGTGTTTTCTTAAGAAAACTGCTTTTTCATTTTTTTCAATGTGGATAGGCTGAGAATTTTCCACATCTTTAAGTTCCGGTTCCTTAAGAAAAATTTTTTGTAATGTTTATTTACTTTTGAGAGAGAGAGACAGAGTATGAGTCGGTAAGGGGCAGAGAGAGGGAGACACAGAATCTGAAGCAGGCTCCAGGCTCTGAGCTGCCATCACAGAGCCCAACGTGTGGCTGGAACTCATGAACCGTGAGATCGTGACCTGAACCGAAGTCAGACGCTTTACCAACTGAGCCACCCAGGCTACCCAAGTTCTGGTTCCTTTTTGCTTAACCGTCCCATCTTCAAATCAGTTCTAATTACATTTTACTATAAACATTCAAGAAGAACCAAGCAACTCCTTCAATACTTTGCTTAGAAATTTTCCCAGCTAAATATCCAGTTTAATTGCTTTTACATTTTACTTCTACAAAATACTAGAACATGGGGGCGCCTGGGTGGCTCAGTCGGTTAAGCGGCCGACTTCAGCTCAGGTCACGATCTCATGGTCCGTGAGTTCGAGCCCCGCGTCGGGCTCTGGGCTGACGGCTCAGAGCCTGGAGCCTGCTTCCGATTCTGTGTCTCCCTCTCTCTCTGCCCCTCCCCGTTCATGCTCTGTCTCTCTCTGTCTCAAAAATAAATAAAACGTTAAAAAAAACTTTTTTTAAAAAAACTAAAAAAAACCAAAATACTAGAACATGAACAAAATTCATCCTTTTATATCCATTGTCCAATAACATGTTCCTTATTTCCTCCACCATTCTGGTGAAGTCCGTCCATATTTCTACCAACATTCTGTTCATGATCACTTAAGTATCATCTAAGATGATGGACACTTTCTGTACAACTCTCCTCTTCCTAAAGTGTCATGAGAATTGCTGTGAGCACTCCCTTCGTGACAGTATTGGCCTTTGCTGGTACACTCCACAAAGCTCTTCCAGCCTACCCACCACCTCCCAGTGTCAAAGCTGCTAACACTTTCTTAGGTATTTGTTGCAGCAGGCCCCCACTTCTCGTACCAATTTCTGTTTTGGCCCACTTCAACTGCTATAACAAACTAACATAGGCTGGGTGTTTAGAACAGAAATATGTATTTCACAAGTCTGATGTCTGGGCAGCCCTCAGTGGAGGTACTGGCAGATTCAGTGGTAAGGGCCTCTTCCTGGTTCATAAATGGCCATCTTGTACCCATATCCTCACATGGCAGAAAGAGCATGAGAGGGCTCTCTAGAGTCACTTCTACAAAGGCACTAATCCCGTTCATGAGGACTTCACCCTCATGATCTAATCACCTGCCACAGGCCACACACACCTCCTAATACCATCACCTTGAGGGTTAAGATGTCACCGTGAGGATTTTGCAGACACACAAACATTGAGTCCATAGCATGAATCCAGCCCCAGCAAGATGAGCTCAATGGGAACCTGGCCCTGGGGGAAGCACAGTGTCAGGGCTGTGTTCAAATCATATCAGAAACTTATTGTTTGATATTGTGGTGTAATGACAGTGGTGACTAAACCTTATTAGTGCCTTTCCCATTCTTGACACTGCCAACTGTCATGTCTGCTGTTTATTGCTTCTACTCTTACTTCCAGAGCAGGGTTATTCCCCCACATTGGTGGACTCCATCTCACTTGTTATTGCTCTGCCTGGAGCGCTCTAACACTGGCGTCTACATGTTGGGTCATGGTGTGTGCACATAGACAGTCATCACATACCAGCTGCTCTGTTGCATTCACATTTTCCTGCCTGAACACATTCTTCTACCTAACACACCCACGGCAGCAGAAGACAAGATATGCTGAATGTTGTTTGTAGAGGGACAAGTAGTAGACCATGCTGCTCCTTCCTGTATTGCACCCCATGGTTGTGTCTTTTACCTTGTGTGGCCTCCCCCATCCCATGATCTTTAGAGGCCCAGTTCTGATAAGCTGCCCATCCACAATCTGTACCCAGATCTCTGGCCCTCAGAATAGTCCCACTGATTCATTCCTGGGTTGGTCAGATAACTTTTCTACAGGTTTCCCCTTCTCACCAGAGTCAACATGCACTTCATCAATGTTTCTTTCCTTCAGGTTGTCGGTGTGGAGTGGAGGATAAGGCCATATGTTTTGAGCAGTGCATTTCTGCGAGAGTATTGTCACAGGACGGGACTTCCAAAGCAGGTATGTCTCCCCAGAAGATTTGTGGACCCATCTTGAGAGACATTTTGCATTTGATCAAGCACCAGGACACTCATCATAAGCAGAAATTGTACATATGTGGGGCATTTGGAAAATAATTTCATGACACTGCAAACCTTCATCAGCACCATTAGCAGCACATTGGAGAGAAACACTTCAGAAGCAATATGGGCGGAGCCTTGCTTTTAGAGAACTGCAAATTCGATGTCAGTGAAGCCCTTTACCTGCAAAGAAATTAGGAAGGACTTCTTGGCCAGCTCAACTTTCTCTGGCAACAGGTCACTCACACTGGGGAGAAGTCAAACAGTGTAACTGAGTGTGTGGTGGCCTTCCACAATGTAAACTGTCATTGTAACCAGGGAGACTGCATGAAAACTTTTAGCCCCAAACACACGTTTATTCAGCACCAACAAGTCCTCACGAGGGAAAGATGTTATAGCTGCAGTGAATGTGGGAAATCCTTTAGCAAAAGCTGTAGCCTCCGTGACCATTTGAAAGTTCACACTAGAGAAAAGCCTTATAAGTGTGGGGAGTGTGGGAAATCCTTTAGGCAAAGCTCTGGCCTCATTCAACACCAGAGAGTTCACACTAGGCTAAGACCTCATGAATGTGATGAATGCAGAAAATTATTTAGCAAGAAGTACAATTTCATTATGATCAGAGAGTTCACACTGGTAAAAAGCCATATGATTGTGGTGAATGTGGGAAATTCTTTAGCTGCAAATCTGACCTCATTACTCACCAGAGAATTCATACTGGAACAAGGCCTTATGAGAGCAGTGAAGGTGGGAAAGCCTTTAGCCACAGCTCCAGTCTCATTAAATACCAGAGAATTCACACTGGAGAAAGGCCTTATGAGGGTGGGGAATGTGGGAAATCCTTTAGCTAGAGTTCTCACCTTATTAAACACCAGAGAGTTCATGCTGGAGAAAGATCTTATGAGTGCAGTGAATGTGGGAAATTCTTTATCTCTAGTTACCGATTCTTTCAACATCAGAGAATTCACACTTGTTTGAGACCTCACAAATGTGATGAATGTGGAAAATTATTTACCAACTTGTCCAACTTCATTAAGCACCAGAGAGTTCACACTGGAGACAGGCCATTTGAGTGTAGTGAATGTGGGAAATTCTTTAGCTACAAATCCTACCTCATTACACACTGGAGAATTCACACTGGAGTGAGGCCTTTTGATTCTGGGGAATGTGGGAAATCACTTAGCCATGGCTCTATGCTCCTTCTACACTGGAGAGTTCACATGAGGGAAAGGCCTTAATGAGTGCAGTGAATGTGGGAAATCCTTTAGCCACAGCTCTAGCCTCATTAGACACCAGAGAAGTCACACTGGAGAAAGGTCTTGTGAATGTAATGAGTGTCAGAAATCCTTTAGCAACAGCTCTAGCCTCATTAAGCACCAAAGAGTTCATACTGGGGAAAGGCCTTATGTATGCAGTACATGTGGGAAATCCTTTAGCCAGAGTTCTAACCTCATTAATCATCAGAGAGTTCACACTAGAGAAAGACCTTATGGATGTAGTGAACATGGAAAATCATTTACCTTCAACTGCCATCTCCTAAAACACCAGAATATCCACAAGGAATAAAGCCCTTTACATAATACAGGTAAGTCTGTTATAGACTGCATTGTGTCCCCTCAAAATTCGTATGTTCAAGTCCTAATCCCTAATGTAAGTATTTCAGATGTGACTTTTTTATTGAGATAATTAAGGATAAATGAGATCATAGAGATGGGGTCCTAATCCAATGTGACTGGCGTCCTTTTAAGAAGAGGAGATACTGGAAGGTGTGGCCCTTGTGTACTTTTGTGTGCTCTTTCTCTCTCTCCATTAGCAAAAGACAGACCATCTAATAAAGATGGTTGTCTGTAAGTCAGGAAGAGTGGCCTCATCACAAATCAATCCTGATGGCAACTTGGTCTTGGAGTTCTAACTTCTAAAGCATGAGAAAATAAATTTCTGCTGTTTAAGCCAACTAGCCTGGTATTTTGTTAGGGCAGACTGAGAGGGGACAAAGATACAAATTTCTTTGTACCACAGCATATTCTGTTTTCACTGGACTTGATAGGTAGCCATGAATAATGCCAAGAACATATAAAAACATAGTAAAATAATTAGGAAGTCACAAATTTTAAGAATTACTTTGCTCTTTTAACAGGTTTATTGAAGTACAGTCAGTTCTTGTTATTCTTGACAGTTATGTTCTAGAAAGTTACTGGGAGCACTGAATTAGTGAATACAGAGCCGTTGTTCCTGGGGAAATAAGGTTCCTAAGGGCCTCTGGTCACATTTTCATCAGTCAGTCAATACATAACATTGTTTTACATGTGTTTCTGTTTAACATATTTTTAAAAATTTTATTTTATACAGAGACAGTGGGAGTGCGGGAGGAGCAGAGAGAGAGGGAAAGAGAATCCCAAGCAGTCTCTGCACTGCCAGTGCATAACCCAGTGCAGGGCTCAAACTCACAAAACTGTGAGATCTTGACTTGAGCCAAAACCAAGAGTCAGACGCTCAACTGACTGAGCCACCCAGGCCCCCCCTACATGTGTTTCTGTTTAAATGCAACTCATTTACTGTATATTGTTGATTGAATAACATTGAATTCATGGCCAACAGCACTGTAACTCATGCCTAACCAATATTTATCTAACATGTATTTTCTTTAAGGCACATTCCTTGTGCTTAGGAATATCAGACAGCACTTAGGTACTAGGCTTGGAGGCCATTTGGAACCACAAAATCATAAAAACTGCAAGTATGTCAATAAGGAGATCATGAGAAGAACACTTGTTTTCAGTGTGAATGAGAAGGCATCCTGTGGCCTTGTAGATCTCATGCACATCAGGTGACTCAAATTTTTTGTAGCTCTGCATGTGTCTGGGTAAATATAAAAGTGTGAGTATTGATTTTATAGCTTCAAATTTTAGCAAGTAGGCAAATTTATAAATAACAAAATCCATGAAAAATGAGTATTGACTATATAGTTGTCTTGTAATAAATTGTTGTATATTTAAAGCATACAATTTGTGTTTTGGTATTCTTAAACTTTTGAGACTAAAAGTTCCTTCTTGCCCTTCATAATCCATCCTTAATTTATAAAGTTACTGAATCAAGGACATATTTTACCTTTTATAATGGATATTTTCAAATATATACATAAAGGAAAGGACTGTGTTATGAAGTTCCATAAACTTTTCCCCAGTTTTCCATCATTTATCATTTCATCATTCTTGTTTCTGCTATTATGATGCACATTGCTATGCTGTTTTACTTCTAATCTTGACATCTTATCTGTCTTTATAATTTTTTTAAAATGTTTTTATTTATTTTGAGACAGAGTACATGCAAGCATGGGATGGACAGAGAGAGAGGCAGTGAGAAAATCCCAAGCAGGCTCTGCGCAGGCTTAGTGCAGAGCCTGATGCGGGGCTTGAACTCACAAATCGAAAGATCATGACCTGAGCTGAAATCAAGAGTCAGAGGCTTAACCAACTGAGCCACCCAGGCACCCTGACATCTCTCTTAATGCATAATCTGCAGAACACGTTTTCAAGTTTAAAGGCCTCAACAACTTGTTCAAAAAATATTTAAAGTACAATAAAATGTTTTCAATGCCCAATTTTTTCTATTATCTAAAATATGTGCTCCTTTTTTTTAATGGTTATTTATTTTGAGAGAGAGAGAGAGAGAGAGAGTGAGCATGAGTGGGGTAGGGGCAGAGAGAGGGAGAGAGAATCCCAAGCAGGCTGTGCAGAGCCCGATGTGGGACTCAATCTCATGAACTGTGAGATCATGACCAGAACCGAAATCAAGAGTCAGATGCTTAACCAACTGAGCTACCCAGGTACTCCTGTGCTTGCTTTTTAAGGCAGGTTGGTTGCAATCGGGTTCCAAAATGTATCTATGACTTAAGTAGTTCTGTCTCATAATTCTCTTTTAACTTATAGCTAATGTTTTTTTTTTAACCTTTTTTTATTCTTATTTATTCTTGAAGTTCCTGAATCATTTGTCCATTAGCATTTGTCACATTCTGGATTTGTCTTTTTTGCATATCTGATGCAGTTTAATTTGGTTACCCTTTCCCTAAATTTCTCATAAACTAGATATCAATGAGATGGATCAGAGAGCTGTAGTCCCAGATGAGTGTGTTGGTGATATACCTGGAAGCTCATACGGTGTTTGCGAGGACATATCCTCTCTGCCTGGAAACCCAAACATTTCAGATACCATATGCCCCAGTATATGACAAATATGCACCTGTTACACTGCAGCATAGTCTAGAGAAATATACATCCCAGCAGCTCTCTGTGACAGGTGTGTGGTACTGACAAACCTGTGGAGGCCCCACTTCCAGCCTGAGGACAGGTGTGGGATGCTGATGCTCCTCAAGACAGCCTGGACCCACATACACATATATCACCCTGTCCACAAAACAAGTTTGACAAGCATGAGACGGAACCTGCATTTGCAAAAGGCCATAGGCCCGTGGTGAAAAGGAAGGTGCTGACACACAACAGCAGGTGTGGCCATAGGAAAACACACATACTGGGGCGCCTGGGTGGCTCAGTCAGTTAAGCGTCTGACTTCGGTTCAGGTCACGATCTCGCGGTCCGTGAGTTCGAGCCTCGTGTTGGGCTCTGTGCTGACTGGTCAGAGCCTGGAGCCTGTTTCACATTCTGTGTCTCCCTCTGTCTCTGACCCTCCCCCGTTCATGCTCTGTCTCTCTCTGTCTCAAAAATAAATAAACGTTAAAAAAAAATTAAAAAAAAAAAAACACACATACTACATAGAGACGTGTGAGATGGGCATGCGACAGGGTTATGCCAAAGCTGGTGTTTGAGACACACGTGCAGTCACACAGTGTCCGTGGATCGGGTGTGACAAGGCAGGCACAGCCTGGCTTGGAGACAACCACCTTCTCCATCATCCCTGCAAGTTTGTTGATTGTGGAAATGAGAACAAACACACACTGGTGCAACCATTTTCACGAACAAAATGATGAACTTATCCTTCCTTCTCAATATTACCTCCTGCCCCTTGACAATTTCTCTCTTGCTGTCTTCCATGGTTTTCCTTTCCCGACAACTGTTTACCTCAATATAGATTAGTTTGCCTTTTCTAGAATTTTATATCAATTGAATCTTTATTTTTTGTTGTGTGGTCTGTTTCCTACTGCATAATTATTTTGAGATTCATCCTTGTGCATATGGCGTATAAGTAGATTTGGGATTTTTTGCTTGGTTGTGTGTGTGTGTGTTTCCCTAAATATTCTATTGTACGTATAGAACACAATCTATTTATATATTCATCTGCTAATTGACATGTGGTTGTTTCTGGTGTTTTGGCTGTTAGAGATAATGTTGCCACAGACATTTATATTTTATATTAAGTCTTTATGTGGGAATTTGTTTCATTTCCTTGAAGTTAAGACCTAAGAGTATAATCACTCATACAGATGATAGGTGAGTGTATCTATTGTTAAGGAACTGTCAGACTGTTTTTAAAGTGGTTAGACAATTTTACAGTCTCACCACCACCAGTATTGTTTGAGAATTTTAGCTTATCCAGATCCTCACCAACAATTGGCTTAATCAGTCCTTTTAATTTTCGTCATTCTCCAAAGTGTTTCTTGAATCTTCTTGGAAAAAAAAAAAAAAAAGGAAGCGCAGTACCTGGTAACTTCCTTTAACTTTAAAAGACAACTTTTTGTCAACTAGAAATAGAGCTGATAAAACAGGGGACATGGAAGATGGTCAGCATTGAGGGGATCCTAGAGTAGGAAGGGACTCCAGAATGTCCTGGTTGTGGTGCAAGCAGTCCTGCCACTCAGGCCACATGATCTAACAGATCCCTTGGAACTGAAGGCATTGGTGGTGGGAAGATGTCCAGTGCTTGGTTTCGGGCAGTCCCTAGCCAGAGAATCACCATGCATGCTCCTGCCTCTCTGGAGGATGTCCATGCCACCTGAAGTCCAGATTTCTACATCATTTTGAAACAATTCCTGTTGTGTCACTGTCCTCACATAAGAACAGAATGGTTAAATATGAGGCATCAAATCACGCACCCAGAACAGCCTTGCTATATTCCATTATTATGGAAACGTATACGTTTATACACGTATAATGTATACCTCCTGGTTATAACCAAGATTTAGCTGGATCAGATCCAGAGAACACAAGTGGTCTGTGCAAGTAGGTGGTTGAGGAGCCCCCCACGGTAGTTGACAGTTCTGGCCAATGGCGATTCTTGGCGTTCTGCACAGCCAGATGGAGGGGAAGAAAGCCTGAACTTTGCTTCTGCATTTGTCATTACCACCGCCTGGATGATGTTCCTTCACCCTAAATTCATATGTTGAAGCCCTGTTCCTCAGTGTGATGGGATTTGAAGGTGGGGCCTTTGGGAAATAGAGTTGAAATGAGGTTGAGAGTATATGAAGCCCTCATGATGGGATTAATGTTGTTATAAGAGACCTCACAGAACTTACTCTCTGCTCTCTTCTTTCTTGTCTTCTCTCTCCCTTCTTCCCTCCTTCCCTTATTTTAACTAGGCCATACATGTACATTGCTTAGCATATTTGCTTCTCTGAATCACCTGCTGTATAACAGACTGAGAGCACTCTTTTTAATTCGTGTATTTCTCCAGAAATATTTTCTCTCCTATTCAAATGTGCTGGGAAATCTCCTTATACTCATTTGCTCATTTTCTTTTCTTTAAAAAACTTTTTTTTAAACATTTATTTATTATTGAGAGACAGACCCAGAGTGTGAGCAGGAGAGGGGCAGAGAGATAGGGAGACACAGAATCCGAAGCAGGCTGTCAGCACAGAGCCCGATGCGGGGCTTGAACTCAAAAACTGCGAGATCATGACCTGAGCCAAAGTCAGTCACTCAACCAACTGAGCCACCCAGGTGCCTCATTTGCTCATTTTCTATGTAACTTAACTCCTGAATTCATTCTCCTCAAACCATCTTTAACTGAATCTAATTTATGATCATGAAATACGAATTGACCAATGCCATTAGGATGTTCCATACACCTGATTTTCTTTTCCATGGTTAAATTTTTGGTTTATTAAGACTTACTATTTTCTTCCCCTCCAAATTTAATGTGTTTTACTTTTAAAATTTTTAATTATTTATTTAATGTAATGTAAACAACCAAGAACTGTTTCAAAAAACTTCTCGTTTTAATGAATCTCATGAGAATAGTAATAATGATTTTTCTAGTTGGATTTAGAATTACACAATTTTAATTATTTGATCTTATTTTTGCATTTTTTTCTCTTGGGATGAAAACTTTGGTTCTCAATAACATTCATACTTGAAATTAGCAATGCCATGGGTGCCTGGATGGCTCAGTCAGTTAAGCATCAAACTTCAGCTTAGGTCATGATCTTACAGGTCATGGATTAGGACCCCGCATTGGGCTCTGTGCTGACAGCTCAGAGCCTGGAAGCTGTTTCAGATTCTGTGCCTTTCTCTCTGTCCCTCCCCCGCTTGCATTCTGTGTCTCTTTCTCTTTCAAAAATAAATAAACATTTTGTTTTAAAAAATGTCAATGCCATTAATTTACTAATAATATAATGGAAAACAGTTTGAATATTTTCAGGTATTTTTCTTTAAGATATAATCGACTAATGATGTAGAGTCTGTAGTTTATCTTTTTAAATCTAATAAACAAATCTCTCTTGATGTGAAAATGTCACTAATTTTCCAAGTATTCAGAATATTTTTAAAAAGATTGCTTTTGTTTTAATGTTTTTGATTACCGTTTTATAATTAGGTAAAATGTTTACATTTGTTGAAATGTCAAAATAATAACATAAAATTCAGGTAATTGTTGCTTCCTGATGATTGATGTCTCCTCCCTATATGAAGATATGTCAACAACTTTTTACTTATTTCCTGCCTTGTTTATAAAAAATAGATACATGTTTATTATTATTATTTTAAAATATTTATTTATTTTTGGGAGAGTGCAAGTGGGGGAGGGGCTGGAAGAGGGGGACCAAGGATCCCAAGCAGGCTCTTCACTGACAAGCTGACAGCAGCTAACCCGATATGAGGCCTGAACTCACAAACCACAAGATCATGACCTGAGCTGAAGTTGAAAGCTCAACCAACTGAGCCACCCAGGTGGCCCCAAAAGTAGATACATGTTTAAATTCCTCTGCATTTTAAGTTTACTTATTTTGTGTGTGTGTGTGTGTGTGTGTGTGTGTGTGTGTGTGTGAGAGAGAGAGAGAGAGAGAGAGAGAGAGAGAGAGAGAGAGAGAGAAGGGCAGAGGGGGGGGGAGAGAGAGAGAGAGAAAGAGAGAGAGAGAGAAGGGCAGAGAGAGAGGGGGAGAGAGAGGATCCCAAGCAGGCTCCACACTGTCAGTGCAGAGCCCGATGTGGGGCTCAAACTCATGAAATGCGAGATCATTCACAACTTGAGCCAAAATCAAGAGTCTGATGCTCAACCGACTGAGCCACCCAGGCGCCCACAAAATCCCTCTGCATTTTAAAAATAGACTTTTTTTTTTTTTGAGCAGTTTAGGTTCACAGCAAATTAAGCAGAAAGTACTGAGATTTTTCCCTATATCTCTTCACCTACACATGCATAGTCTCCTCCATTATCAATATCTACCATCAGAATGGTACATTGTTACAAGTAGCAAACGTACATCACACTCATCACCCGATCCTCAGCTTCAGTTTATTTTTTGATGATTCTGGCTGCTGTAAATGTCCTCTTTGGTTCTCCCTACATGCTGGTATTGTTCAACGTTCTCAAGAATGAAAAAGATTCGCATTTTGGAGAATGAAACATTAAGAACGACCATTTTATTCATGTGCTCAGCTTAACTCTTATCTGTTCTCAGACATTGCTGCAACTTCTCTGAGGTATTACCTTTTTTCACCATCTATGATATTACACCCATGCTTTTTAAAGTAGGCTTCACACTCAGTGCAGAGCCCAACACAGGGCTTGAACTCATGACCCTGAGATCAAGACCTGAGCTGATATCAAGAGTTGGACACTCAACCTACTGAGCCACCCAGGTGCCCTTTTGCCACCACTTTTGAATAACTACATAGATACTGTTATTAGCTGTTTGTAAGTTGCATTTTACAACTTTTTTTCTGAGATAATATCAATTCCCATGGATATCAGCCTCTGCAACCACAAAAGAAATGATGGTAATTTCCTAGCAAAGAGATGAAATCATGGATTTAAGATATTCCCAATATCTCAGTTTTCAGAACAACCTTTGCGTTTGTGCTCTGCCTTTGAACACTGCAGTCACTGCTCTGTATCAAACAGCATGGTTTTTCTGGTTCTCCTTTTGAGATTGGTATCGGATTCCTAAAGGAATATATGTCAGAATATAAAATGAGAGAGGGGCACCTGGCTGGGTCAGTAGTGCATGAGAGTCTTGATGTTGAGGTCCTGTCTTTGAGCCCCATGTTGGGGGAGTAGAGTTTATTTAAAAAGAATATAAAGAGAGAGAGATTCAACAGATATGTGTTGCTCAATAAATTGTATATGATTAAAGGCAGGAGAAATGTTTTCTGTGGGAACTATGAAGGTCCATTTTTATACTCCTGCTTCAGCATGGCCCAACATGCCCCTTCCCCCATCTTCCTTGCCATGTCATTATGAGGATTATTTTTTCTCTTATTGCTGACCAAATATACACAAAGATGACTGAAAAAAAATGATTTTAAAGCTTCAGAGTGATGCAATTGAGCTACAGTGGGTACTGTTCATTGGTATTAAAAACCAAAATTCAACTGAGTAAATTTTAAAGATCTTACTGCCTTTACTTGGCAATTCATGAATTGGGCAGCATCCAATCTAGCAGATAGGAAGTAGCTCTGAGATCTGTACCAATGAATGATTTGTATAGACAGAAGGGAGCAGGAACAGACAAATCATACAAGGCGTTTTTGCTGATTGGTTAAGGCAGAGTTACATTCCTTAAATGGAGCAAAGAAAAGTCTTGGAGCCCAGTCAGGTGACGGGTGGGTCAGGCAAGTACTAATTGGTTGACCTAAGCATTCCTTCTCTAGGAAAGCTGAACAAAGAAATTCAATTATATTTTGGTGTGCTGACATGGGGCTTACCATGTGTGACCATATTTTGAGTGTGGTTAGATTACTTTAGATTCAGCTTCCAGTGAATGTATTTTGTGTTTGAATGACTCTATGGGATAATATAAGCATTTGGATTTGTGCCTTTTTTTTTTTTTTTTTTTTTTAAATTTTAGAGCGCTAGCAGGAGACAGGGGTAGAGGACGAGACAGAATCCTAAGTAGGCTCCATGCTCAGCGCGGAGCCCCCCTCCCTCCCCCCCGCAGGGCTGGATCCCATGACCCTGGGATTATGACCTCATCTGAAATCAAGAGTCAGATCGGATGCTCAACCAACTGAGCCACCCCAGGGCGCCCCTGGATTCGTGAACTTGTAAAGCATCTAGAAATATTTTTAGTCACTAGGAACATGCTGAGCTTCTAGAATCCAAGATCCTGTCTCCAAACACTTGGTTGATTAGCTGCAGACAGTACTCCCCGGAAATCTCACCTAGCCCTTTTAGTAAGGTGCGAAGCCTCTCTGCTCTCGGACCGGTAGTCACCCTCTCCAAGTGCCTGAGGATTTCCTCCTTTCCACCAGAATTCAGTTAGGAACCAACCCAGCCCCTGCCTGTGGATCCAGGGCACTAGGACACCCTGAAGGCTCAGCGCAGAGCTGCAGTGTAGGTAACTAACGAAGTCCCAGAAAAATAGGCGTTTCCTGTGAGGCGCGAGGACTTCCGCGTTCTCCGCTTGGCGGTCGTTTGGCTGCTCTGGGAACGGGCCTTCCTGCTGAGGGCCCTCCGAGCCGGCCGGGGACCGAGGTGACGGGACCCAGAAGGGACGGGAGGAAGAAGCGCTGTCTCCGCCGAGCAGACAGGGATCCGTGGCTCAGCGACGCCGCCGCCCGGAACGGGACCGCCCGCCCGGGTGTCCGCCCCGCCCACAGAGTCCGATGGCGGCGGCCGCGCGCAGGGACCCGGCTGAGGTAAACGCGCGACCCCCGCCCCCTCCCCGCCCCGCCCCCCCGACCCTCCAGGCGAGCAGCGCCGGGCACCTGCTCGCGTCCCTGCGGCCCAGGTCCCTGCGGCCTAGGTCCCTGCGGCCCAGGTCCCTGCGGCCCAGGTCCGGTGTCCCGGCTGGGCAGGCGCTCGCGGGTGGGGACCCCGTATCTGAGCGCCGGCGTGACGGGGTACGGGAGTGGGCTGCTGGGGCGGGGCCGGCTGGTGCAGGGCTGCAGAGGGCGTTCAAGGGGGTTGAATCCGGGATGTGGGGTTCGCCTTCTGCCCTCGGGGGTCACAGGGGCACTGGCGGGTTGTCCCTTCATGTGAGGACTCTAGACGCCAAGGAGAATTCTGGCCAAAGGAGGGACACAATCTCGGTTTGGGATTTAAACATTTCCCAAAGGTTGGGGTGCCTGGGTGGCTCAGTCGATTAAGCGCCCGACTTTGGCTCAGGTCATGATCTCGCGGTCTGTGAGTTCGAGTCCCGCGTCTGGCTCCGTGCTGACAGCTCGTAGCCTGGAACCTGCTTTGGATTCTGTGTCTCCGCCCCCTCCCCCCGCCTCTCTGCCCCTACCCCACTCCTGCTGAGTCTCGTTCTGTCTCTCAAAAATAAATGTTAAAAAAAAAGTTTTTTTTAACTCCCCCAAGGAGTTCAAAGGAAGAGCAGATTGGAGGAGGGTGCGGAGTTCCTTGAGGTCACTCATGTGGAAATGTTGGGGTGGGTTCAGAGCCAATGTTCAGGAAAATTCCTGAGAAGGCTTTGGTGCAAATAGGTGGTTTTACTAAAGTACAGCGACAGGACCTGTGGGCAGGAAGAGCTGCACTTGGGTTGTGGTGGGTGACTGACTATATACTTTCAAGTTGGGAGGGGGTCAGGGATAGCGGAAGTCTGTAAGGAATTTGGAAGCCAGGTTTCCAGGACCATTTATTGCTGCCTCATAAAACCGTAGTCATGAGGGGCGCCTGGGTGGCTCGGTCGTTTAAGAGTCGAACTTCAGCTCAGGTCATGATCTCATGGCTCTTGCGTTCTAGCTCCGTTTTGGGCTTTGCACTGACAGCTCAGAGCCTGCTTCAGATTCTGTCTCCCTCTCTCTCTCCCTAGCTCTCTCTCTCAGAAAGAAGTAAACTTGAAAAACAAACAAACAAACAAACACCTTAGTCATTAGGCCCTTCACGGATATATCAGAGGACCTCATGCTTGGAAAATGATTGCTAACATGCATCTTAGGAAGGTACAGACAAAGGAAGTTTCCAAAGGAATTTTTTATGTTAAAGGAGACTTACAGGATCATGGACGTTCAGGATGATGTTAAGCTAAGATTGCTTTTTACCTCTAGTAAAGTATTAACATCAAGGCAGTTGAGTTTGTAGAGGAAGGTTTCACTGCCTCTCTCAGGGACTTGTCAGTGGGCTCTGAGTTGTAAGGAAATTTAATTTTTTTCTTTTGCCTTTGTTCCCCATATCAGTCACTGCTGGTGAGAGGCAACATTGAGCATTGAGTGAGAAGTGAGACAGCCTAAAATCAGCTGGCTCTGGGGTTAGGGAAGGGAACAGAGAGGCAGGAACTCCTCGAACCCTGCCATGGACCCATTTCTCAAAGTCTTGCCTCTTCACACATGTTCCCATGACTGAAGCAGCTCTTACGGAATTCACAGAGATCAGTGGAGGCTGTCCCAGGCCCTCGATATTGGTAGCTTCCCACCCCGGTATTTTCTGGGACTCTTAATGCTATTCCTCCAGTCCTCGAGTCTGGGGACACTGGAGAAGCCCCCAGCCCAGGGTTCTAAGTCCATTGCAGGCTGTACATAGTGGTATTCCCATGACTGGGGACCAATGTAAACCAGTGTGGAAAGTTAACCTAGGAGCTCTACCAGGATGTGTATATGCTTAGAGGTAAAACTGATCAGAATGAGGAAGTGATATGAAGATGTTATAACAGACTCCATCTGGGTGCAGAGCAGAGAACAGTCTGTGGACTTGAGAGAGGAGGAAGGAAGATCAGGGTTAAGGCTACTACCACTGTCCAGGTGCAAGTTAATGACAGAGTTGTGACTTAGGAGTTGTGGTTGGAATCTGGCTGCCTTTTTTTTTTTTTTTTTTTTTACTGTTTATTTATTTATTTTTTTAATTTTTTTTTCAACGTTTTTTATTTATTTTTGGGACAGAGAGAGACAGAGCATGAACGGGGGAGGGGCAGAGAGAGAGGGAGACACAGAATCGGAAACAGGCTCCAGGCTCCGAGCCATCAGCCCAGAGCCTGACGTGGGGCTTGAACTCACGGACCACGAGATCGTGACCTGGCTGAAGTCGGACTCTTAACCGACTGCGCCACCCAGGCGCCCCTACTGTTTATTTATTTTTAAGAGACAGAGTGTAAGCAGGGGAGGGGCATAGAGGGGGGGGGGGGACACAGGATCTGAAGAGGCTCTGAGCTGACAGTAGAGAGCCTGACGTGGGGTTCTATCTCACAAATTGTGAGACCATGACCTGAGCCAAAGTCAGACACTCAATTGACTGAGCCACCCAGGCATCCCTCTGGCTCCCTATTTAAAATAAAAAAAAAAAGTTTTTAAAATGCTTATTTATTTTTCAGGGGGAGGGTAGAGAGAGGGGGAGACACAGAATCCAAAGCAGACCCCAGGCTCTGAGCTGTCAGCACAGAGCCCAATACGGGACTCGAACACACGAACCGCAAGATCATGACATGAGCCAAAGTTGGACACTCAACCGACTGAACCACCCAGGCACCCCACTGGTTGCCTACTTTAAAGGGCAAGTAGATTTTCTAATGTGGAGGGCAAGGGAATGAAACAGAGTAATCCATGATGACCCCAGGGTACACAAGGGTCTTAACAGCAGTTGTGATGAAAGTTGTATCATTTGAGACGAGCTACTTGGTAACTGGTGTAATATTTACCGGGGGTATAAGGAGGTCTGTGTTGACCTTGTTAAGAGTCTAAGCTATATCAGAGACCATGAAATGGAGCCCTAAAATGGGCAGCTGGACACACAGGTTGAGAAATCTGGGGAGGAATTCAGATTGGATACATCTAAAATGTACGAGATATTGTGAAGACCAAGGTGAGTGTGCTATGGTCACATTTAAGAAAGGCAACTTCAGGTTATGGTGGCAATGCTATTAGGAGGTGAAGAAGGGAAGGGTGGGGGCCCAAGGACTGGGTCTTTTGCTTGTGTACCGGGGTGATGGTGTTGGGTTTCATATCCACAGATAAGGGAGACAAGTGACCATGAAGGCATCAGACAGGATAGTCTGGCAGATGGTCAAGGCTTCCAAGGGAAGAGTGGACATGAGATGGATGCGGAGGCAAGGGGTAACTGAGGCAAATAACACTCAGGCTGGAATAGGTGCTTATTCTCCACTTTACGGACTCACCAAGATTTTGTGTTGACTTTGATGGAACCTGGGATGTTTTCCTTCAGCCTGGTGTATGGTGAGGGGCAAATCTGGTCATCTGTGAGAATCACTAGGCCTGAGGTGGGTAGTCAGTGGGGCTGGCTCGGAATGAGGACTGGATGGACAGAGGAAAGTTGTAATTGCGGAGGGCACAGCAAGTGCGGCAAAAGCAGTGTAGGACCTTGAGTGTCTGAGACCCACACGTGGTTCTGAGTGGCTAAATCTGAGGCAAGGTATGTAGCTGGACCATCATAGAATGATTTGAGGCTACCATTGCTAATGGGAGCCACGGGAAGTCTGACTTATTATTGGATGCTGTTTGAATTTGTCCAGCATACTCTGGGTTAGAGGTCAGCCTATGGAGGGAACAGTTGTTAGGCCAACCTTTAGTGTTTTCAGAGCCACATGAAGTTCTTCTCTTGCTCACGAGGTATTGCATCTTGCTTAGTACTGGCGAGGGGAGCCTGTTCCCAAGTCCACAGTGGAACCACAGGCCCCGATGTCCTGAATTCCTCGGGCCAGTGTCACTGGTTGTAAGATTATAGGGGCAATCATACATGTTACACAAACACTGGATTTCTATGAAGCGGAGGAAGGAGACTGCAACAAATTGGTTGAAATGTACCTCTTTTAAAGGGTGTGCACAGTATTTAGTCTCTGTGGCTGTGAAGGATGAGCAGGTGCACAAATTCTCAGGACCTCCAGAACTGTGCATCTTGGGTGTCTGACGGCTTGTCAGAGAAAATAATCTAAAGGTTTTGTTGTTTCCTGTAGCCTATCTGGGCTTTTCACCTCAAGCCCACTGCTGTACAGGTAGATGATGAGCACGAGGAGGAGGGAGATCTTGTAGTTTAGCTCTGTGGCCTTTGTGACCAGCCTGCATTCCTATTGAATCAGGTGGAAATGGCCTTCACTGCTCACCAGTATTTGTCACCACTGAGGCAAGTTGTCCCTCCCAGGGCGTGCAGAGTCCAATGGTGGAGTCAGTATAGTGTTGTTAAGCTTGATTCTCCAAAAATGGAAGAAATTACAGATTTTTATTTTGAATCGTAGTTTAAAGCTTTGAGAAGGTACAAATGATGTGCAATAAAATACAATATTTAAATTGTAAAACTTAGTAAGATTTGATATTCATTTCAACTCCTGAAGCCTTTATCACAATCATGATAATGAACCTATTCATCACCCCATAATTACCTCCTTACCTTTTATAATCTCCTTTCCTCTGCTCTCCAGTCAGCTGTTGATTTAGTTTCCTTTATAATAGAGAAGTTTATTTTTTTTCTAAAATTTTATATGACTGAAGTCATAAAGTGTTTACTCTTTTCCCCTGGGAACCCTCGTTGCAGTGTATTCATTTTGAGGCTCATTAATGATGCTTGTATGAGTAGTTCATGCTTTTTATGTTGCTGAAAAAATATGTTCTGTGGATATGCCATTATTTTGTTAATTTGCTTATGAATATTTGTTTCCAGTTTTTGACTACTGCAAATAATACTGCTACACAGATTTTAATACAATTCTTCATATGCATGTTTCATTTAGCTGTGATAATATCTTGGGTTCCAATGCTGGAAAATATATAACTTTTTAGGAAGCATCAAACTGTGATCTAAAATGGTTATTCTTAGGGCACCTGGGTGGCTCAGTCAGTTAAACATCTGACCTTTGGTTTTGGTTTGGGTCATGATTTTACGATTTGTGAGATTGAGCCCTGTGTTGGGCTCCAGGCTGACACCACGGAGGCTGCTTTGTATTCTCTCTCTCACTCCCTCTCTGTCCCTAGTCCTGCTCACACTCTTCTTTTGCTCAAAATAAGTAAATAAACTTTTAAATAAAATTGTTGTTCTGTTTTATATTCCTATTAGCACTGTATGAGAATTTAAGTTTCTCCATATCGTTGCCAATAGTGGGGATGGTTAGTCTTTTGAAATTTTCACCCATTTAAATAAATGTGTAGCAGTATCTCACTGTGGTTTTAGTTGCATTTCTCTGATGTTCCATGATGTTGAGCATTTTTTCCCCATTTATTTGCAACCTGTATGTCTTCCTTGGTAAAATATCTATTCATTTCTTTTGCTTATTTTTTATTTTTTAAATTTTATTTTGTTTTAAGTATTCTCTTCCCCCAATGTGGGGCTTGAACTCACAACCCTGAGATCAAGAGTCGCATGCTCTACTGACTGAGCCAGCCAGCCACCCCAAATTTTGCTTATTTTTAAAAGTGAATTTTGGCTATTTCTCTTTTTGTTAACAGATAAGAGTGAAACAACCAAAACTTATGTTAAGAACCTCATTCATTTTTCATTGATGTGACTTGTTTGCTGTCAGCCATACTGTCTTTGAATACCAGGAGAATATTTTCAAAATGTTGTGCTGTACACAGTGCAGTGACCACATATAGCATATACTTTTAAGTTTTATCTCCTTATTAATATATTCTCCATCATATTTTTAGGTGTAGATATTCAACAGTACAATAAATCAAGCCATGATTTGTAGTGTTCATTTTGTCAATTTTCCTGGTGTAAATACTGTCAGCATGACCAATTTAAAAACATCAGTGGAAAAGGCAGTTGGGAAAATGGAACTGGGAAGAATTGCCAGTAGCCTACTGTTGTATTCTATTTCTACCATACTGATAGAATGCTGCAATTAACCCAAGAACATAAAAATAATAAAATGTAATATAATGACTAGGAAATCAGTAGTTTTTATATTTGATTTTTAAAACAGTGGAGGTGTATTGACTTAAACTGTGCATAACTTTTTTTGTTTTGTTTTTGTTTTAGAGAGAGAAAGAGAATGAGAACGGGGGAGTAGGGCAGAGGGAGAGAGAGAGAAAGAGAAAGAATCCCAAGCAGGCTCCACACAGAGCGCGGACCCGCATGCAGGGCTTGATCCCACAACCCTGGGATCATGACCTGAGCTGAAATCACGAGTCAGACACCAACCGATTGAGCCACCCAGGTACCCAAACTACACATACTTAACATGTAGGTTTTGATGTTCTGATTCATGCTTACACCCTGAAACCAAAAATATCCTCCTTCCTTTTAAAATTCATCCTTCTCGCGGGGCCTGGGTGGCTCAGTCGGTTAAGTGTCTTCGGCTCAGGTCGTGATCTCTCAATCTGTGAGTTCCAGACCTGCGTGGCTCTGTGCTGACAGCTCAGAGCCTGGAGACTGCTTCAGATTCTCTCTCTGGCTCTCTCTACCCCTCCCCTGCTTGCGCTCTATCCTCTCTCAAATATAAACATAAAAAAAAATAATAAAATAAAATAAAATTCATCCTTGTCAACACATAAAATTACTGATACAGTGACACCGTCTATCTTTGGTTATGGTTATTTTCAAATATTTACAAGGGGCTCCTGGATGATTCAGCTGTTAGAGCATGTGACTCTTCATCTCAGGGTTGTGAGCCTCACATTGAGCATAGAGCTTACATTAAAAAAATATATAAGTGTACACACACTCACGAAGGAAATGACAATATTAGAAGCCAGGTGAACCCTTCTCCAATTTTCCACCATTATTTATCATTTCATGGCTGTTCTTGCTTTGTCTATCCCTGTGTATACAAGTGGGTTAGTTTACATATTTTTCCAGACATTGTTATCATTTAATGCATAATCTCTTCAGAATGCATTTTTAAAATGTAAGGTCTCCTTTATAAGCCAGTAGTTACCACAAAAATATGTTTTATCAATGTTCAGTCATCTCAAAATGTGTTCTTTTTTAATTTTTAATGTTTTTATTTTTGAGAGAGAGAGAGAGACAGAGCATGAGTGGGAAGGGGCAGAGAGAGAGGGAGACACAGAATCCGAAGCCGGCTCCAGGCTCTGAGCTGTCAGCACACAGCCTGACGTGGGGCTTGAACTCATGAACCACAAGATAATGACCTGAGCCAAAATCAGATGCTTAACTGACTGAGCCACCCGGGTGCCCCAAAATGTGTTTGTTTCTAAGTCAGATTAATTGCAATCAGAATCCAATATACATCCTTACAGTTTTCAGTAGCTGTGTCTCAGAAGTCTTTTAACATTCAGGGTCTGCTTACCTTTTTAAATTCTTATTTGTTGATGTTGCTGGGGCATTTTCATTAAAATTTGGTATGTTCTAGGTGTGGCTTATGGAGTCTCTGACACTGTCCAGCTGATCCCCCTCACCCATGATGTGTACACTAAATAGTGATGAGACAGACGATGAGGTTTGTTGCTGCACACTTGTGTGATGGTAACTGTTGGGGACACAAAACAATCTTCTTCCACCCACAGATCCTCTCCACAGAGACAGTAGAGACAGAAAACACTGTTAGTCAATGGCGCAATGTGCCATGAATTGCCATCATTCACCATGAAACTGCAAAGACAGGGGAAATAAATCTCACTTCCTTCTAGAGCCAACAGATACAGCCCAGTAGGTACATATATTTCAGATACACAGTAACTAGTCCTCAAGTAAGACAGCTTGACAGCAGTATTTGTCATAGAGTTTGTTCTAACTTGGTCATTGAGGTGACTATCTGCGTTAGCTTATTGGAAAAGGAATTGAGGAAAGACAAACCTCATCCTAGTAACGGGAGGTAGTTTTGTGGGTTGGAGCAAGGTGTCCACGAAGAGGAGGCTCCCACCCTCCGGGGCAGGGGACTGTCAGGAACTAATAGGGGAGCTGTCTCCCTTGATGCTTTTGCATCTTGAAGGGACAGCTCCTGGGTTCTTGAGAAAGACATTTCTGGTTCCCAGAGCTAGAGAAGAGGGGGTAAAGGCCTATGTAGTCTTGAAAGGCATGTATTTTATCTTAAAGCTCAAACATATCACAAAGCACAAATAACTGTGGATAAAGGGGGCAAACATATTTAAATTCATTCAAGATTATCAAAATATCTGTAATAGATTTTTTGGATTCTTCTCTTGCCCTTCTAATTCTGTACCTACTCCCCATTGGTTGCTTCAAATATTATCGATTGGATTTTTGTTATGATTTCTGTATTTATGCTATAAATATTATTAAAAATGTAAAGAGAAAAACCACAAAGCACACATAGAGTGTTTGCACAACAATTGGATCCTCACTGAACAAATGGTAATAATATATACCCTCATATTGAAGGCTGCACTGTTGACACCTCCATGTAGACTCCTAAGTAACCTAAATTGGCCTAGAATGGAGGCACATGTTGGATCTAGGGCAAATGAGTAGCCACCTTGGCATTGAGGGACAAAATAATCAGCAATGCTTTCTGTTGAAAGAATATGATCAAAAGGGAGAAATGATGAGAGAAAAATTCTAAAAGCCCGATATATAAGGGAAGCCATTTTATTTTACTTATTTTTTAACTTTTTCAATGTTTATTTTTGAGAGAGAGAGAGAAAGGACGAGCAGAGACAGACAGAGACAGAGAATTCGAAGCAGGCTCCAGGCTCTGAGCTATCAGCACAGAGCCTAATGTGGGGCTCGAACTCAAGAGCCAGAGATCATGACCTGAGCTGGTCAGAAGCTTATCTGACTGAGCCACCCAGGCACCCCTAAGGGAAGCCATTTTAGATTTCTTTCTAAGTCAGTACGATTATACTTAAAGTTTGTTTGAACTGAAAGCCTGACTCATGGCCCATCAAGCATAAATTGTATGTCTGCTTTGTAAACGAATAGCCTTAAATGTACACCCTTACAATTTTTTTCCCCACCCTTACAGTATTGATCAGTGCTCCTACTCCTTGCATTCCTGGACATTGAAACTTGTTATTCCTGCCTACGTGTTAATCTATGATCTTTTTAAAAAAAATTTTTTTTAACGTTTATTTTTGAGACAGAGAGAGACAGAGCATGAACAGGGGAGGGCCAGAGAGAGGGAGACACAGAATCTGAAACAGGCTCCAGGCTCTGAGCTGTCAGCACAGAGCCCGACGCGGGGCTCGAACTCACAGACCGCAAGATCATGACCTGAGCTGAAGTCGGCTGCCCAAACGACTGAGCCACCCAGGCGCCCCAATCTATGATCTTTTTAAACTTTTACAAGAACATACCTCTGATACACTGATTTGTGGCTCTTTATGTAAAAAGTATATAATCCTATAAAAACTGTTCATTCTCTGGAGCACTTTTTTCCCCATGAAGATCACGTTTCCTAGGCAGCTATACTAATGTGGCTCAAATAAAACAATTCTTTTCCTGTATTAAAGTTCTTTCTGATCTGTTTCTGTTGACCCAGGCTAGACCTGGATCTAGGCTCTCCTAAAGCCTACATCTGTCACACAGGGTGCCCAGTCCACTTTGGTCTCCAGGCTGTGCTTTGGTATCATCACCACATACTCGTCACATTCGATATCTGAAATGTTTGATTCCAGGCTGTGGAACAATGTGCTAGGGAAACACAGTTACGCTTTTTGTGTTTCCAGGTGATGAAGTTTTAGAGTGATGGGGGGTTCATGAGGTCTGGAGAAAGAATTCTTGAAGATGTCTTTTGTACAAAAAGGTGATTTTATTAAAGCACGAGGACAGGACCCGTGGGCAGGAAGAGCTGCACTGGGGTTGTGGGGGTGAGTGTTTTATGGAGTCAGGGGAGATAAAGTCCAGAGGGTAGATAATGTCAAGAGGGAGTTTCCAAAGAGACTTTCACATGCTGAAGACTTATTGGAAGCCTAGCTCTTGTCAAGCTGAGGTTGTTTTTCTCTCTAGCAAGGCATTAACATTAAGACAGTAGGAAGTTCCTGGACTTTAGGCTACGATGGGATTGCCTTTTTCTGGTAAAATGGTGGAGACTCTTATCAGTTTATCCATGTTTTTGTTTGTTTGTTTGTTTGGTTTGGTTTGTTTTGTCCTTTCCTGTTTTGGGGCAGCTGGGAGTGTCCAAGGAATATCATTCATGTCCCACCTGGGGAGGGGGTGTGTGCTAACTTGTACTTTGCCCTCAGCTTGCTTCATGCTCCTTCACAGGTATGTCATGTAAAGACAAATATAAATTAAAAATAAGAGGCTTAATTCTCTTTTGAAAATGAGGTGTTTGGGGCACCTGATGGACTTAGTTAGTTAAGCATCTGACTTCAGCTCAGGTCATGATTTCACAGTTGATGAGTTTGAACCCCACATCGGGCTCTGTGCTGACAGCTCAGAGCCTGGAGCCTGCTTACTTCAGATTCTGTGTCTTCCTCTCTCTCTCTGCTCCTCCCTAACTCGTGCTCTGTCTCTTTCTTGCTCGCTCTCAAAAATAAACATTAAAAAAAAAAGAAAGAAAGACAATGGGGTGTTTCTAATCCCCTCCCTTTCCTCATTTACCTTAGAAAACTTGTTAATTCTGCATCTCTTTAAGGTATATCCCTTTGAAAGATAGGTCTCTCCCTTTTATTCCACCTTTATGAACAGAAATGTCTTTCTCAAATATCTGTGGCCACCTCTTTAAAATAAAAACAGGGGGAAATGAGGGGTGGTAATAGGAAGCTTTTGGTTTAAGTTGTAACCAAGTACATGAACACATACGTTTGAAATATGTGCAGCTTATTTTATGCAATTGTACCAAAACGAAACTGCTTAAAAATATATAAAAACTTGTACCTTTCTAGTCACTCCACTACATTTATTTTCTGTGTTCTTGAGGTTATTTGTGGCCACTGGATTGCTATGGTGGAAAAAAAGATAGACTAGCATACTCCTGGCACCTTGGAACTCCAGCTACAGTGATATCACACTGGCGGTTTTCACTTGGCCACGGTGGGAATATTTACACTGGGGAAACTGCACACACTACAAATGATGGCTTGATTTATTTTATTGTTAGGTATTTAGACTTATGTGATGGAGAACATGTTAATGCATATTAAACTCTAAAGTGTATGCTGTGTGTGGCCACTGTATTGTGTATAGCAGAAGATGATTTAGGAAATATTCTTCTGGTATTTAAAAGCAATTCTTTTTATTGCAAAAATGTCGCATCACTAAAGAGTGAATAAAGTTCTGAATAAGCCTTTGTTGTTTCATTCTTTTATATATATCTTAAAAACTTGGCGAAAGTATAAAAAAGACATTTTGCCAAAAGGGACGTACAGCTGGCAAATCAACAAATGAAAAAATGCTCAACATCATAAAATATCTGAGAAATACAGTTTAAAACCACAGTAGGACACTGCTACACAATTATTAAAAGGGTTAAAGGTTTTAAAAAGATTAACCATACCCACTACTGCCAAGGATATGGAAGAATTAGAAGTTCCAAACACTCCTGTTAGGAATACAAAAGGAAACAACTATTTTAGATCACAGTATGGAGTTCGTTAAAAAGTTATATATCCACTAACCCTGTAACTCAGACATGTACTCCAAAGTATTAACAAAAGAAAAATGAAACCTATCCATATGAAAATCTGTATTCAAACCTCTGTAGTTTTACCTGCAACAGTCAAAAACTGAAGACAACTCGTATTCATACAGATGAATGCGTAAACTAATAGTGGCAAATCCACAGAACAAACACTTAATGACTTTAATAATAAAGTTTCAGACAATGCAGATGAATATATTGTAATGGAAGGTAAATCAATATTTGACTACAGAGCACAGTGACATCATTAAAGATAAGTGTGGGGGTGAGGGATAGGTTAATTACAAACATGATGGTTTCATTTATTTATATATAAATGTCAAAATTTATCAAATTACTTTTTGAAAATATATTTTATCATTGATGCCTCATTAACATTTTAAAAATATAATTCGAAAGAAATTTGAATGTCCTATTTTAAGAATCCCTTACATTGACTTCATCATCTCTCTCCTCATGCCCTGGGAAGGGCTTCTTGCCTCAGTGGCCAAAAATTAAGTGAATAATGAAGACTTAGCACCAGATTCAGTAGGAATCCTGGCTGGGTCCTAAGGTTCCCATAACTTGAAGAAGAGCTATCCCTTCTCTCTGTACTCATATTTTTCTTTGCACGGAAATGGCCTGGAGGACATCCCAGAGAGGCTACAAGAATCCACAAAACTTTTAGATTATTTTATCCCACTGTGCCTTATGCTATAGAAGATTCACAGTTCAGGTCAGAGAAGTTCTGTATCTACCAATACTTCACAGCTATAGTGATTGGAACATTGTGGAAACCCCTTTAAAAAACACATTCTAAGCACTTTGTTAGTATCCTCCTCTTACTATTAATGTGTGTGTGTGTGTTTTAAGTTTCTTTTATGTTTTTTCTTTTGTTTTAGTAATCTCCACACCCATCGTGGGGCTGAAACTCACAACCTGGAGATCAAGAGTCACACACTCTTGTGACTGAGCCAGCTAGGCGTCCTTAATCTAGTGTTTCTGTGACAATTATAGTTACCCTTCTAGTCTTACAATGATGCTACCCTACAGAATTTTGAACATCAAAATTTGGCCCACGACTCCACTGCAAGACCTGGGAGGTTTTCCTCACCAGTGCTGGGCCCAAGGCAACATTCCCTGTGAATAATTTCATGGTGCTCTCAGAAGCACCACAGGAGTTGTGAGAACTGCCCCCTCCTCAGGTACCTCTGAACCCAGAAAATATTATGGCATTCAGTCTACAAACTAGGCCCAGAGATCTTGAAGGTTTTCATTGGAGGCCTTGGGCAGCAATGCAAACAAGGGCAAACCTGGAGAACAACTCTCTGCCATCATACTGTCACCTCTGAGGCACACGAAGCTTGGGATCCCAACAACAGGTTATTCTTTGTGTTTGTAAAACCCAGCTGTTTTTCAAATCATCCCATAGAGTGAACAGAACTCCAAGATTAAAGGTAGCTTAACCAATAAAGGCTCTATTATAATACAAACCAGAGCATTGGGAGGCAAGTTACTCCTGTATCAGTGACTTGATGGCTGGGAACCTCCATCACAGAAGTCACATGAAACCAATAATATCCCCAGAAAAGGCAGTCAGTCTATGTTGTCAAGTTAAGAACAGAGTCCACTAGGCCAAAAATGGGTCAGGTACAAGGCACAGCTTATCAAAGAGAGAAAAAAAGAGTGAGTGCTGAGACTTCTCAGTAATCCCTGCTGTGAATGGAAACACCAAGGTTCCCTTCCCTGAACACACTGGATTGGGCGAAAGATGCATACTATAGGCACCTGCCAGGTAGTAGAGGTGAAATGGCTTTTTCCGCAGAAACCACCCGTGGCATAAATCTGGAAAGGCCATGGGCAGGTTAAAAAGTGCAATGCAGCTCCAACATACCTGGGATTTTTGTGTTTGGATGAGGTTCGATTCAGGCGGCACCGTCATTAGGGATCACCCCAAGTTTTGATATATGGAACAAAAAATTGTACTTGCTTGCACATTAAAGGTGTTTTCACCCATGTGAAATTTGTGGTATGCAGAGAGTAAAGGCCTTGGGCTTCTGGCTTTCTCACATTCATTGCATTTGTAAGACCTTGATGTGGTGTGAACTCCCCTATGTTTCATGAGGCTGGAATTTTTATTTTTTGTGTATTTTATTTATTTATTTTTAATGTTTATTTTTGAAAGAGAGAGAGAGAGAGAGAGAGAGAGAGAGCACAAGTGGGGGAGGGGCAGAGACCGAGGGAGACACAGAATCCAAAGCAGCTCCAGGCTCTGAGCTGTCAGCTCAGGCTCAAACCCACAAACTGGGAGATCATGAGGAGCCAAAGTCAGATGCTTAACCAACTGAGCCACCCAGGTGCCCCGAGGCTGGCGTTTTTAGTAGGGGATTTCCCACATACAATGCACTCATAAAGTCTTTCTCCAGTGTATGCATTTTGGTATTTTAGGAGCTTGAAACTGTAGGTATAGAACTGCACACATTCCTCAAACTATAAGGTTATTTTCCAGTGTGAATTTTCTGATGTGTGGTGAGGGTAGAGCTTTGACTAAAGGATTTCTCACATTCACTGCACTGATAAGGCTTTTCTCCAGTGTGAATCCTCTGATGTTGAAGGAGCACAAAATTTTGATGAAATGATTTCCCACATTCGCTGCATTCATAAGGCCTTTTCCCAGTGTGAACTCTCAGATGGTAAAGGAAAAAGAGCTTTTCTCCAAAGATTTCCCACACTCGCTGCACTCATAGGGCCTTTCTCCAGTCAACTTTCTGATGTGTAATGAGGCTGGGTATATGTCTAAATGATTTCTCACATTCATTGCACCAATAAGGTTTTTCTGTAGTGTGAGGTAGAAGACTTGGCTAAAGGATTTCACGCATTCATTGCAAATATGACATCTTTCTCCAGGGCGGCTGTCTGGCACTAAACAAATGTGCATTTGCAGCTTAAAGTTTTTGTGGTCTTCCCTGTTGTAATGAGTATTTTCCTTTGAGAGGCATCCTCAACTTGATTCCACTATTTGACTTCTCCCTGGTGTGTGTGGCCTGTTGATAAAATCCTGAGTCATCCAGGAAGTCCTTCCCAGCCTCCCTGAAGGTGAAGGGCTTCCCTGACACACAGAATTTGCAGTTGTTCACAAATAAGGCTCTCCTTACATTGCTTCTCAATGGTTTCTCTCCAATATCTGCTTTTCGTGCCGATAAAGGTTTGCTCTGAAATAAAATAGTTCCTCACATGCTGCATATATGCATAATTTCTGCCTGTGATGTGTTCCCTGGTACTCAGCCAAGTGAAAAATGTCATTCAAGATCAAGCCACATATCTCACAAGGGTTGGCCTTCTGAGGAGACAGACCTGCCTTGACAGGCCTGATCTGTGAACCCCCTTGATCTGAAACATGCTGCTCAGAAGGTCCTTCCTCATCCTCTGCTCCATGCCAACCACCTGAAAGCAGAGAAACGCTGGTGAAGTACATGTTGACCTTGTGCAGCGAGATGGCATTATTACAAATGTATGTCTGACAAACCCAGGAATGAGTCCATAGGATTAACAGTAGGAGAAAGTGGTGGAGTTCAGGTTGAGGATGAGGCTGATTAGCAGTGCTGGCCAACTGAAGACGACAGAATGCGGGAGGCCTTACAAAGTGAAGGACAAAATCACGGGGTGACACAAAGAGAACAGGCAATGTCTATAGCCTATTCCTCTACAAACAACTTTCAGCAGGACCTTGCCTGCTGGTGACACATGAGTGCTACATGGAATGTGGTATCCAGGCCCGTGAAAATCCAACTGCAACAGAGCTGCTATTGTTCAAAGACTGAGAATGTGCATAGCTTGTGACACAGAGGCCAATGTTGTACAAGACTGCAGATGGACCACGGTGAAAAAGCGTTGAGATGTGGAGTCCAGACAGGTGAGGATTATCCCCGAGAGGTGAGGAGTAAGAGCAGAAGTGACAAGTAGTAGAGTTGACAAGGTGGCCAAGTGTGAAGAATGGGTAAAGACAGGCCAAAATGAGGTATGGGTGCTTCTGCCCAAAGCAAGCAAACAGGTCTCTGGTATGCTTTGTACACAGCCCTGATGCCATGCTTTCCCCTCCCCCAGGTGCCGTTTCTTTGGACCAGGCTGTGTTCGAGTTCATCTTGCAGCAGTTAGATTCCTTTCCATCCTGTGAACCTTTCCCCCACACCTCCTTGATGAGCAACTACACAGAACCTAGATGATTCAAATACTCAAAGTCAGGCCAGATAAGCAGCCCTCACTGGCCAAAAATAATGCAGTACATTGTAGAGCACAAGTAGCAAAACTAAATATTACAAAAAGAACTTGCAAGAATAGCCCATGGTCCACATAAGTAATTACCAAGTCAGTGATGGCAATTTCTGGCACAAGAATGAAGAAATGTTAACTAGAGGAACGAAGTAGAACCTAGGGTGGCTTGGATCTGGAAAATTCACCTGGTGATGGAGAGGCAAGCAAGATGGAATTGATGACTGCAAGTTTCCTGATTCTGGATCATCCCTGTGAGACTAGAAGGAAGAGGTGTTGGGTCTACTCAAGGAAGGAGAGGACAGTGTTCATATCCCAGCCCTACCAACCACAGCACCTATTCAGGGAACTAGGAAAGGAGGCAGTGCCCAGGGTCCTGATGTGAAAAGGGCTGACTTGCCAACGGATAAAGGGTAAGGGGTATGTTTAGGGACCTTACCAAGTGAGATCACAAGTGCCACGTTCTCCAGCATCACATCATGGTACAGGCGTCTCTGAGCCTTAGCAAGGAGACCCGATTCTTCCCAGGAGAAGTACACGGCCACATCCTGGAAGGTCACACTGACCTGTCATGATTGGGAAAACTGAAACCACAAATACCAACTTTCTTGAAGACCTGCAGTCCATTCTCCCGTATGTCTATCCTATGCCCACCCTCCTCCCAATTTCCCCAACTCAGAGAAGAAACTAGGCCCTTGGCACTGCTGGTGCTGTTGTCTACTTATGGGAAGACTGATTACTAGGCCCAGCCATCAGCAACAAGAAGCAGGTGGACAAATATACCTAAACCGTGAACCTGGCATAGAGGCATTCAACACCCCCTGCCAGGCGATTTTCGGGTAATGCACCAGCCGGCCCCTCACCTGCAGCACACTCCCACACCCCGTCACGCCGGCGCTCAGACATGGGGTCCCCGCCGACGAGCGCCTCCCTGGCCCGGACCCATGGGACTGGGGACAGGGACGCGACCAGACGCCCCGCGCTCGGGCCTTCAGAGTCTGGCTGGGAGGAGGGCCCGAGGGCCGCGCGTTTACCTGAGCCGGGTACCTGGGCGGGCCGCCGCCATCGGACTCTGTGGGTGGACTGGACACCCGGGTGGAAGGCCACTATCCCGCCCCGGCGCGGAGCGCCTCCTCCAGCGACTCCTCGGTTCCATCACCGTCTCGACCCTGCGTAGACGCAACTGGAACAGGAGCAACCAAAATAACCGCCACGCCCCTTTGTGCCCAAAAGGAAACTCCCGTTACCTTCACAGGCTCAGCGACGCCGTCGTCGACGCGTGGCTTTCTGGGAAATGTATTTTGCCCTGTCCATGGCTGAGATTAGGAATTCACCAGATTCCAGGAGAAAAGTCTCACATCCATGGCGAGAGGCACTGGGCAATGGCGGGCCCCTGTCCAAGGGACATTATGAAAATGGCTAGAGAAAGAGAAGATATCAGGCACTTTTCTCGCTTTGATATATAGACTGCACTTAAGGGTAAAAAAGTCGAAAATGAAGAAAATGTCTTTATAGATGATTCCTAGGTCATAAATGTATAAGTCCTGATAAAATTAGGTAGAATACAGACATGCCTTGACAGGTCATGAAATAATGGATTTAACCAAGATCATCAGGCAATTACTTTTGCCAAAAAACTTCTAACAACAACTGGCACAATAGATAACAGTCCAGTAAGCAAACCTGATAGTGGATGAAGAAACCTAGTAACAGTTGCACTCACCGTGCAAAGTTGACATCGCAAAACAGAGACACTCAGACTTCAGAGCATCCGTTCGTGATTAAAGTCAGAAGTCCCAGCCCTGCCTATGGAGCCCTGCCTGTGGCCGAAGTTAATCTGGGTTTGATTTATGCCTGTGGTTCTAATTGTACATTAGTTGGAAGCAATGTGATGATGAGACAGGGAAACTGAAGGGACCCCATAAAGGACTGCTTTTTGCTCCTTTTCCTGCTTCTGTTCTTGCTAGGACTTGCACCCCCACCCTACACATGCCTTATAGTACTTATAATGTATGTCCTCCTCAGACAAGGACAAGAAGTTCATGATTACTTTTGAGTTCCAAAGAAGTGACTAGGTCGGGTCATTATGTGTTTTCCAAGACCACTGACTCCAGATACCGTGACACGGAGATCCCAGGCTCCAGGGCATAAGTGATTTATGATCACTTCCTGGATGCTGTTTTGACCAATTCCTGGATGCCTGAGAGGACACATACACCAGGCCACTGTCCTCAAAAAAATCCTCATTCCCACAAAAAACAAGACTCCCTCTCCTCTTCTGAATCTCCCAGATGCTCTGTATCTGCATTCTATGTCTTTAATAAACTCTGCTCTCATTTCATCCTGGCTAGTGATTAATTTCTATTCTACAGGAAGCCAAGGAGTCTCTTGACTGCTCCTGTAGGATATCTTCTGGGTCCTTGGGCCCACCCAGCCTGCATCAAGGACATTAAAGAGATGCAATTACATTAGAGAACGTGGGAACTTAATGCCAGACAAATGACCTAGTTATACCATCATACATATAGCAAATATAACACAAGAATGTAGTACAAACTTTTGAAGTAAAAGAGAAGATTCTAATATAAACATAAATTGTGAGTATATTGTTTATGATTTTAAAAATATCAATTATAAAAAACAACTTTTTGAAAAAGTGGGAAAATTGAATCATGACTATAAGTTACTGGCATTTTTTTTTTTTAGTGTGAAAATGCTACTGTAATTATAATGAAAGAGAACTTGTACTTTACAGACATTGGAAAGACTTATAAATGAAATGATCTATCTGGCATTTTTGATGGTATAAGATTAGGAACATATTAGGAATTATATTACAGTAATTGAGGAAGTACATATTCATACTGAAAGTTGACATATGAAAGCTGAGAATCCTTTTAAAATCACATGAAAAGTTATAATTAACAAGAAATTATAGGTATTCCTACATATAATGAAAGTTAAAAATCAATAGCAGTCCTGTCAGAAGCTTTCTCCTATTTAAAAATTTAAAACAAACATCTTACTGAAATACAAAAAGTTGAAGAACATCAACAACACTCACCTGGATTAAAAACAATTTTTTTTAAGTAGTCTCCACACCCAACATGGGACTTGAACTCACCACCCTGAGATAAAGAGTTTCATGCTCTACGAACTGAGCCAGCCATGGGCCCCTAAATTCCCCTTTTTGTTCTAATTTCACCATTAAAGAATGTGCCCATAAAACTCTAGGTCCCCATCTTCCAATTCAATAAAAACAGAACCCCAGGCCCATTCTCTCTGCTCCCCCTCTTTGCCTCCCCCTGCCCCCCCCCCCCACCATTTCTCTCTCCCTACAGCAAACTTGCTCTGTGGCCCCAAGTGTGCCATGTGCTTTTCAGGGCCTGTAAGTAATCTTGTCTCTTTCAAAGTTTCCTGATGGTTATCACTGAGGGTGTTTTACAATCATAATAAGAATCACAAGGGTCATTCCAGACATTATATTGGTTATTGACAGGCTGAGACTGGCATAAAACACATGGCTACTATCACCATTTTTGCCACGTTTTCAGGTGTATGTAAACACATATCTGTCATTGCGTATATTCAAAGACTTGTTTTTCACAAGTTGCAAAGTGTTAAGTATATTTCTTTATGCCAGATTCTTCTCCAAAATGATTTTACCATACCATTCACCCAATAGTAGTTTTTAAGATTCACTCATTTCTACCATATTATGGCACTTGGCAATGTCAGCTTACTGGTTTTGCCATGCTAATAAGTTTCGTTTCAGTTTGCATTAAAAAAAATTTTTTTTTAACATTTATTCATTTTTGAGAGACAGAGAGTGAGCAGGGGAGGGACAGAGAGAGAGGGAGACACAGAATCCGAAGCAGCTCCAGGCTCTGAGCTGTCAGCAGAGCCCAACGCGGGGCTCCAACTCATGGACCGTGAGATCATGACCTGAGCCAAAGCTGGAAGCTTAACCGACTGAGCCACCCAGGCACCCCATCAGTTTGCATTTTCTTGATTACAAAGACAGTTTTGTAGGACTAAAAAAGAAAAAAAATTTAATGTTTATTCACTTTTGAGAGAGAGACAGAGCATGAGCAGGGGAGGAGCAGAGAGAGGGAGACACAGAATCCAAAGCAGGCTCTAGGCTCTGAGCTGTCAGCACAGAGCCCGACGTGGCTCGAACTCAACTGTGATATCATTACCTGAGCCGAAGTCAGGCATTCAACCAACTGAGCCACCCAGGGGCTTCCTGTAGGACTTTTAAGTTTATTATTACTCACTAGAGACAGTGACAGAAGAGTGAGACAGGGAGGGACAGGGAGAGAGGGAGAGGCAGAGAGAGAAGGAAAGAGAGAGAGAATCCCAAGCAGGCTCTGCCCTGTCAGCAAGGAGCCAGACACAGAGCTTGAACACACAAACCATGAGATTATGACCTGAGCCAAAACAGAGTCGGATACTCAACCGCCTGAGCCAACTAGGTGCCCGTATTTTGTAGGACTTTCAAAACATTTTAAGTGAGTTTTTAAAAAATTTGAGATATTACTGACATTAAATCTTGATACTACATGATAAACAATTCTAGAACTTTTAAATATCTTCTGAATAGTGCATTTCATTTCCATTTTATAATATTTTATAATTAACAGAAGCCTTTCATTTTAATGTAGTTTATTTTGATGTATCTTTATGATGATGCTTTTTATATCTCCTTTGACAAAATCTGCTTTGTATGTTTCACAAAGGGAATTTCTTCCATGACCTTTTAAGAGCTGTGATTCTTCTTGTACTATAAAACCTTATCCACCTGAAATTAATATTGTACCCATTGCATATCCCATTGCACAGACAATATATTTTTCAGCTACTATTAGGACTACTGTAGCCACAAGTGTAAATGCAAGTTGAACCTTTGGAAGTTTTACACAGTTTCAACTAATAGTGAATTTGATATCTGTGGTAGGTTGAATAAGGCTCCCATATATGGCAAAAGAAATTTTGCAGATGTGATTTTTTTTTTCCAGATGTGACTAAGATAAGAGTTTTGGGATTGGGCGATTGTCTGGGATGGATTAATGTGGATGAGCGCTAAACATACTGACAAAGGTGGGGACAGAGGGAGATTTGACTACAGAAGAAGAGAAGGCAATGTGATGAGGAAGGTAGTTTACTCCACTGCAAGGAAGGTGGACAGCTAGCAGAAACTAGGAAAGGCAAAGAAAAGCATCTCCCCTGGAACCACTGTGCTCACACTTTGATTTAGGTTCAGAAGATTCATTTCAGACTCCTGGCTTCCAGAACTGTAAGATAATAAATTTCTGGTGTTTTAAACCACTAAATTTGCTACAGCAGCAATAAGAAATATCTTAATGCAAAAAAGGGTAAACTTCCTATTTGCTTGTAACAGGAAGCTGTATTTATTTTTTGTTCTTATCTTTTTAAATGTTTTTATTTATTTTTGAGAGAGAGAGAGAGAGAGAGAGAGAGAGAGAGAGAACGAGTCAGTGGGGGGCAGAGACAGAGGGAGACACAGAATCTGAAACAGGCTCCAGGCTCTGAGCTGTCAGCACAGAGCCCAATGCAGGGCTCGAACCCACGGACTGTGAGATCATGACCTGAGCCAAAGTCAGACACTTAACTGACTGAGCCACCCAGGTGCCAGGAAGCTGTATTTATAAGGCACGGTCTCCACAAGAAAAGTTGGGGCTTTATAGTTTTATATAGGGTATTAGGAAGTTTGGTATTTAGCACATGCTGGGCTTTCAGAAATGGGAGTGTTTAGGGTTGGACAGACTTTTGGCTCTGTTATCACAGGCACTGGAGTACCTCTACTGTTCAGAAGGTTATTGTCAGAAACACGGCCATTGGAGTAAGGTACTTGCTGACTGGCTGTTGGGTAGGGGTCTGGGACTATCCCAGTGTTGGCTGTCTTTCCAGACTGGAATTTATCACTGATTGATTGATTTTCAGAAGTTTAATAATGATGCTGTCCAGCTTTTAGAAGTTGTAGTACTGGAACAAGACTGACTCCAATAGACTGATTTTCAGAACCACGTGTATTGAGGGACAGTTAACTCAAATGAACCGTGGTTAGTTGTTCAGGATTTTGTTAAAAGGACACTCTTTTTTTTTTTCTTGAATTTGAAAAATAAAATTCAAAACAATTTTTAAAGTTTATTTATTTCTTTTGGGAGAGAGGGAGAGAGAGAGAGAGAGAGCGCGCACAAGTTGGGGAAGGGCAGAGGGAAGGAGAGACAGATTCCCAAGCAGGCTCCGCGCTATCAGAGCAGAGCCTAATGTGAGGCTCAAACTCACAAACTGTTAGTTCATGATCTGAGCTGAGATCAAGAGTCAGACGCTTAACCCACTCTGCCACCCAAGTGACCTGAAAAATAACATTTTAAATTCCAAATGTCATCTGTTGATCTTCCCGTAGCCTATCCTGCAGGACAAAAATAAAAAAATTGTCTCATTGTTTTCTGTTTTTTAAGTAAGCTCTACATCCAACATAGGGCTTGAATGCACAACCTGAAATCAAGAGTCACATGCTCTATGGACTGAGCCCGCCAGGAGCCCCAGGAATTGTCTTGATCTTTATTTTTAGAGATAAGATTTTCAACTAGTGTTGTCATTTAAATGAGTCAAGTGTCTATTACTGTGGTGGGAAAATAGCCTTAACTGCTGATTTTTGGTGGTGTATTGAAAACAGCTGAACGTAAAACACTTTAGGCATCCTGACAGTGTCAATGAACAATGCAGGACAAAGATCTCTGAAGGTAGGATATTTCCTATATATACACAACTCCTTGAAACCCCACTAATTAAGATAGGGCAGTTGTTCATTGAAAATATACGCGAGAGGAATGAATTACCATGACAACATAGTTTTGCTATTGATTTTTACCATTCTAACGTCCTCTAAATATCCTCTTTCTCTCTCCCTCCAACTGTTCCATGTTTCCAGGAGAGAAAAAAAGAATCAAAACTTGTAGACAAAGCTTTGACTGTGGTCAAGATTTCAATACAGACATGTGCTCAGCTTCATTCCTTTGTTTCTCATACTTCAGTACTCAGAAATTTTTTCAGCCATAATCTCAACTCCCTGTTCAGAAACCTACCCCAAAATATCACGTGAAATAGTGATTACTTCACAGGAGGATATGTGAGACACCTCATGGTGTCTCAAACATTTGACAATGACAGACCCTGTCCAAGCAGGAAATGACCTTGAAATGGTTGCATTCCTTTTCGACAGGTCTCAGATCTTAAAAGCAATTCTATGTATCTTAGGATATAGAGTAAAAAATATTATCTGGAAAAAAATGTCCCTTGCTGGGCTGGTACAATCACCAATTGATTATACAAGCTGGAGAAAACTTTCCTGAGGAAATCTGTCCACTGGCTTCACAGCTGCTCAACATCCCTTTTTTCCCTTCCACTCAGTGGCCCTGTCTGGTCTTTTCTCTCTTGTCCCTGACCAGAACTGAAGTTCACAAAACTGATCCTAAAGCTTCGCTGTGTATGTATTTAAAAAGCAGCCGGGTGATACTTATTAGCTCCCACATATGAGTGGACAGAGAGATACGGTGTGGTGTTGTGTCCTTTTGGCTTTGTGGCTTTGGGGAACATCTGAAATAACGTCTACAAACATTTCTGTAATCCGTCCGGAGTACACTCCACGGAATCCGGGTCCTGCCCCTTCCTCGAAGAGAGCGGGTACCATTTACCACGCCCTTCGCTGTGGCCCTTTGCTTTTGCCAGGAACCTCAGCCCAGGACCATTTGTCTGGACCTAAGGCTCATGGGGAACTACATTACCCAGAAGCCTACTCGCCGCACGTCCAATGAAGGCCCAGGAGAGCTGCGTTTTCGTGCGTGAGAAAGGCGACTGGGCGGGCCTGGCATCCTCCTTGCAATCGGCATTTTCTCACTTTTTGTTAGGATCTACACAAGCCGGGGCCTTTGAATGCTTGGTTAGGCCGGAGGCGGAGGCGTTGTCCTCGTTTCGTGGCGACAAATCCGAGGCTCGGCGTTGGCGACGCCCACCGTGGCCCTGCCGCTGGGGTGAGACTTGGGACAGCTGTGGTTGCGTCCCCGACCTAGAGCCGGCGTCTCCCGCCCCGCCCACAGAGTCCGATGGCGGCGGCTGCGCCCAGGTACCCGCCTCAGGTAAACGCGCGACCCCCGGGCCCTCCCCGCCCTCCCCCACCCAGACCCTCCAGGCCCGAGCGCGGGGCGCCTGGTCGCGTCCCTGCGGCCCGGGTCCCGGTGTCCGGGCCGGGGAGGCGCTCGCGGGCTGGGGCCCAGTGTCTGAGCGCCGGCGTGACGGGGTGCGGGAGCTGGCAGTAGGGGAGGGGCCGTTTGGTGCAGGGCCTGGGCGGGACTGAGACGGAGTAAAACCGGAGTCTGGGGTCTTGCGTCTGCAGTATGCAGAGTGTGAGGGCTCACGCCTTGGGTGAGAAGTTGCACTCATTGTGAGGACTCTGGGAGCCATCAGATTTTGAGTAGAAGGACTTGGTGTGTGTGTGTGTTGGGGGGGGGGGGGGCCGGGCTTCAAAAGTAGCCACATTTTTTGCGCTCAGCAAAAATTAGATTAGATTAGGGCGGGCGGGGAATATGAATTCCTGGAGACCAGTAAGTACGTAGTGTACCGGGCTCCCAAAAGTGTTTTAACGATGGGTGAACCAGAGTAGTGCCAGAGGAAAGGGAAGAAGTGGTCGGATTCTGGATAGATTTTAAGGTTAGAACCAACACTATTTACTGCTGCAACACAAGTGGCAGTGATTGAGAGTAAGGAGTGAAAAACTAACTTTTTAATTTTTGCTGTTCTATTGTTTTTCACGGACGTCTTGAAAATGGAAATCAATAAGTCAAAGTAGGAAGGTTTCAAAGGGATCAGAAGTTGAATTTTGGACGTGGTTGATTGTTAGATGTCTCAGTTTGGAGGTGTCACATGGGGTTTGGGGATGGAAGCTTTGGGGTTGTGGGAGAATGGGCTGGGTTGGAGATGGCCACAGGGTGAGGATGGTGATCTGGGCTAGGTCAAGGCCTGGAGATCAGAATTAGGGGTAGAATTCTTAAGTATGTTATTGTATTGTATTGTATTGTATTGTATTGTATTGTATTGTATTGTATTT
Source organism: Panthera tigris (assembly GCF_018350195.1). Classification (NCBI taxonomy): domain Eukaryota; kingdom Metazoa; phylum Chordata; class Mammalia; order Carnivora; family Felidae; genus Panthera; species Panthera tigris. The sequence goes on from NC_056674.1 coordinate 649,976, forward strand.
TTTAAGATTTTAAAGTTATCTCTACACCCAACGTAGGGCTTGAATTTACAACCCCGAGATCAAAAGTTGTGCGCTTCACTGAAGGAGCCAGCCAGGCACCCCTTAAGTGTGTTTAGTTTCAAAAGTTTTGTTTTGTTTTGTTTTTTTCAGGTGCACCTGGGTGGCTCAGTCAGTTAAGCCTCCGACTTCGGCTCAGGTCATGATCTTGTGGTTCACAAGTTCAAGCCCCACATCATGCTCTCTGCTAACAGCTCAGATCCTGGAGCCTGTTTCAGATTTTGAGTCTCCCTTTCTCTCTGCCCCTTCCCCACTTGGCGCTGTCTCTCTCTCTCTCTCTCTCTCTCTCTCTCTCTGTCTGAAAAATAAATAAAAAACATTTTTTTTAAAAGTGTGTTGGGGCACCTGGGTGGCACAGTCGGTTAAGCGTCCGACTTCAGCCAGGTCACGATCTCGCGGTCCGTGAGTTCGAGCCCCGCGTCAGGCTCTGGGCTGATGGCTCGGAGCCTGGAGCCTGTTTCCGATTCTGTGTCTCCCTCTCTCTCTGCCCCTCCCCCGTTCATGCTCTGTCTCTCTCTGTCCCAAAAATAAATAAAAAACGTTGAAAAAAAAAATTAAAAAGTGTGTTTTTTCTTTAAGTTCATTTTATTTATTTTGAGACAGAGAGAGAAAGCACAAGTTGGGGAGGGGCAAAGAGAGAGAAAGAGAGAATCCCAAGCAGGCTCTATGCTGTCAGGGAGGAGCCTGATGCAGGCTCAAACTCACCAACCGTGAGATCATGACCTAAGCAGAAGTCAGACGCTCAACCAACTGAGCCACTCAGGTGCCTCATGTCAGACTGTATTAAATGCATGGGAAAACTCCATACAGTCTGTTATAAAAGATCCCTCATTACTGAAATAGAGATAAGCTAAAAGGAATGGAGTGGAATAAGATATGAATACTAATAAGAAGGTTGGAGTGATTAATATAAGAAATGGTGAAGTTCAAAAAATATTAAAAATTTAAAAAAATGGTAAACTTCTGGGAAAGTAATATTACCAAAGATAACATAGGGATATTTTACAGTATCAAACAAGTAATTTAATCAAGAAAATACAAGAATGGTAACGTACATAAGAACAGACCTTCAAAAATTCTTTTAAAATATTTTTATTTATTTTATTTTTTAAAGTAATCTCTGCACCCAACATGAGGCTTGAACTCATGACCCCAAGATCAGGGGTCTACCAACTGAGCTAGACACGTCTCCCTCAAAATTATTTTAATAATTAATAGAATACACACAAAAACTGTAAGGATATGGAAAACACAACATCTCGGCTAACTTGATTCAATAAATATGTATAAAAGATTGCTCCAGGGGCACTTTGGTGGCTCAGTTAAGTGTCCAACTCTTGATTCGGCTCAGGTCATGATCTCCTAGTTGTAGGATTGAGCCGCACATCGGGCTCTGTGCTGGAGCTAGAAAAAGAAGAACAAACAACCCCAAACCAGTAGAAGGAAAGAAATAATAAAGATTAGAGCAGAAATAAAATAGAAACTTAAAACATAATAGAACAGATCAATGAAACTAAAAGGTGGTTCTTTGGAAAGATCAACAATACTGATAAACCTTTAGCCACACTTATCAAAAATTAATAAAAATTAAAAATAGAGGGGTGCCTGGGTGGCTCAGAGTGCAAGCCGTGTGTCGATCTCTGTGCTGACAGCCCAGAGCCTAGAGCCTGCTTCAGATTCTGTGTCTCCCTCTCTGCTCCTGTCCTGCTCATGCTGTGTCTCTCTCTGTGTCTCTCAAAAATAAATAAGCATTAAAAATTTTTTTTAATTAAAAATAGAAGACTCCAACAGAAGCAGAAATGAAAGAGGAGAAATAACCAACACCACAAATACAAAGGATTGTAGGAATATTATGAAACATTATATGCCAACAAATAGAACAACCTAGAGGAAATAGATAAATTACTACTAGGATCTTATAACCTCCTAAAACTAAATCAGGTAGAAGTAGAAAATTTAAACAGACTTATTACTAGCAATGCAATTGAATGAGTAAAAAAAAATCTCCCAACAAAGGAAAGGCCAGGACCAGATGGCTTCACAGGTGAATCCTACCAAACATTGAAAGAAGAGTTAATACTTATTCTTCTCAAACTATTCCAAAAAATAGAGGAAGGAAAACTTCCAGATTCATTTTACAAGGCTAGTATTATCCTGGCACCAAAACCAGATGAAGACACTACCAAAAAAAAAAAAAAAAAAGAGAGAGAGAGAGAGAGAGAGAGAGAGAGAACTACAGGCCAATGTCTGATGAACATAGATGTAAAAATTTTCAACAAAATACTAGCAAATGGAATCAAACCAAACATTACAAAAATAATTCACTACAATCAAGTGGGATTTATTCCTGGAATACAAGGGTGAGTTCAGTATTCACAAATCAATCAATGTGGTACATTACCTCAACAAGAGAAAGAATAAAAACCACATGATCACTTGAGTAGATATAGAGAAAGCTTTTGTCAAAATACAACATCCATTCATTTTTTAAAAGTTTTTCTAATTTATTTAAGTGATCTCTACACCAAATGTGGGACTTGAACTCATGACCCCAAGATCAAGAGTCACATGTTCTTCCAACTGAGCCAGTCATGTGGCCCATACAACATCCATTTATGATAAAACTCTCAACAAAGTAGGTTTAGAGGAAATATACTTCACCTTGATAAAGGCCATATATGAAGAACCACAGCTACCCTCATGCTCAATGGTGAAAAACAGCTTTCTCCCTAAGATCAGGAGATAGACAAGGACATCACTGTCACCACTTTTATTCAACATAGTACTGGAAGTCCTAACCATAAAATCAGACAACAAAAGGAAATGAAAGGAATCCAAATTGGTAAGGAAGAAGAAGTAAAACTTTCACTATTTGCAGATGACATAATACTTTATATAGAAAACCTGAAATACTCCACCAGAAAATTCTAAAATTGATAAATGAATTCGGTAAGGTCACAGGATACAAATTAGTTGCATTTTGGTGAGTCTAGGTGGTACAGTTAGTTAAGCATCCAACTCTTGCTTTCTGCTCAGGTCATGATGTCTTGTTTTCATGGGTTTGAGCCCCACATTGGGGTCGCACTCACAGTGCGGAGCCTGCTTGGAATTCTCTGTCTCCCTTGCTCTCTGCCCCTCCCCCACTTGCACTGTCTCTGACTCTCTCAGAATAAATAAACGTTTAAAAAAGTCAGTTACACTTTTATTTACTTTTTTTAAAGTTTATTTATTTATTTTGATAGTGTGAGTGCAAGAGAGGAAGAAACAGAGAGAAGGAGAAACAGAATCCCATGTAGGTTCCACACTGTCAGTGCATAGCCTGACGGACTTGAACTCGCAAACCATGAGATCATGACCTGAGCAAAGATCAGGAATCTGGTGCTTAACCAACTGGGCCACCCAAGGGCCCCTCAGTTACATTTTTATTCACTAATAATGAATTAGCAGAAAGAGAAAGTAAGAAAACAATCCCATTTATAATTGCACCAAAAATAATAAAATGCCTAGGGATAAACTTAACCAAAGAGGTGACAGACTGTACTATGAAAACTATAAAACATTGATGAAAGAAAGTGAAGATAACTGAAACAAATGGAAAGATATTCCATGCTCATGAATTGGGAGAGCAAATATTGTTAAAATGTCCATATTATCTAAGCAAACTACACATTTAATGCAATCCCTATTAAAATACCAACAGCATTTTTCACAGAACTAGAACAAATAATCCTAAAATATGTATGGAACTACAAAAGACTCCAAATAGCCAAAGCTATCCTGAGAAAGAACAAAACTGGAGGTATTACAATCCAATTTTCAAGATATACTACAAAGCTCTAGTAATCAAAACAATATAGTAATGACAGAAAACAGACACATAGATCAGTGGAACAGAACAGAGAGCTCAGAAGTAAACCCACCATTATATGGTCAATTGATCTTCAACAAAAGAAGCAAAAATATCCAGTGAGAAAGATAGTCTCTTTAATAAGTGGTGTTGGGAAAACTGGGCAGCTACATGCAAAACCATGAAACTGGATCACTTTCTTACATCATACACAAAAAAAAAATGGATGAAAAACCTTAATGGAAGACCTGAAACTATAAAAATCCTAGAAGAGAGCAGAGACAGTAATTTCTGTCTATGGCCATAGCAACATTTTTCTAGATATGTCTCCTAATCAAGGGAAACAAAAGCAAAAATAAAATATTGTGACTACATCCAAAGAAAAGTTTCTGCAGAGCAAATGAAATGATAAAACAAAAAGACCACCCCTACTGAATGGGAGAAAGTATTTGCAAATGATATATCTGATAAAGTGTTAGTATCTAAAATATATACAGAACTTCTACAACTCAACACCAAAAATACCCAAAGAATTTAGTTCAAAAATGGGCAGAAGACGTGAACAGATAATTCTCCAAAGGCGGCATCCCAATGGCCAACAGACCTGTCAAAAGATGCTCAATATCACTTATTATCAGGGAAATGAAAATCAAAACCACAATGAGGGGTGCCTTGGTGGCTCATCTGGTTGAGCGTCTGAGTCTTGATTTTGGCTCAGGTCATGATCTCACAGTTCGTTGAGTTCGAGCCCCACATGGCAGTGCAGAGCCTGCTTGGGATTCTCTCTTTCACTGTCTCTTCCCCTCCATTGCTTGCTCTCCTGCTTTCTTAAAAATAAGTAAATTAGACACACACACACACACACACACACACACACACACACACAAAATGAACCTTACACCTGTTGGAATGGCTAAAATAAAAAACACAAGAAACAACAAGTATTGGTGAGGATATGGAAAAAAAGGATCCCTTGTGCACTTTTGGTGGGAATGCAAGCTGGCAAGATGGTATGTATATCCAAAGCAATATTTTTCAGCGATAAAAAAAGATGAAATCTTGCCACATGCAATAATGTGGATGGACCTAGAGGGTGTAATGCTAAGTGAAAATTGGTCAGAGAAAGACAAATATCCTATGATTTCACTTGTATGTGAAATTTAAGAAAGAAAGTAGATGAACAAGGAAAAAAAATGAAACAAAACAAGATTTTTATTTACTTTATTATTATTTTTTTTTTTAATGTTTATTTTTTTGACAGAGAGAGAGACAGAGCATGAGCGGGGGAGTGGCAGAGAGAGAGGAAGACACAGAATCTGAAACAGGCTCCAGACCCTGAGCTGTCAGCACAGAGCCTGATGCAGGGCTCGAACTCACAGACCGCAAGATCACGACCTGAGCCGAAGTCGGACGCTCAACCGACTGAGCCACCCAGGCGCCCCAACAAGATTTTTAAATATAGAGAACAAACTGGTGGTTACCAGAGGGGAGGTGGGTCGGAGATGAGTGGAAAAGTTGAAGGGGAATAAGAGTACACTTATCATGATGAGCACTGAATAACACGTAGAATTGTTGAATCAATATATTGTCCACCTGAAATTAATATAACACTGTATGTTAATTATACTGGAAACAAGAAAATCAAGAGAGGATATCTCCAATGTCTAAAATTGTGAAGGGATCAATGCATAGTCCATACAAAGAAATAGCATTAATCAGAGCAAGAAATAAGACTCCAGTCTAAATGCCCAAATTATGAGCGGTCAGTAGAAGTGGGTACCCAAGTGGCTATCAGGCATGTGAAAAGTATACAAACACATTTTAGTTTAGAAATTAATACCAAATACAACTGTCTTCCAGAACACATATTAGAATATAAAGAGAATTCTAAGTCATCTGAAAAGTATACTAGAACTAACCTCATGAATATTGATACAAATAACATTAAGTCTATATTAACAAAGTTCAGCAATGTATAAAATGTACTATACACCATAACCAAGAGAGATGTATTCCAGTGATGCCAGGCTGCTTTAATATTAGCAAAACATTATGTTATCTAACATATTAAACAGGTTAAGGAAAAATTATCGTATCAATTGGTACAAAAAATTCACTGGCATAAGTAAATGTAAAGTGCTGTGTACAGGTTCTCTCCCTTTACATATATGTATGAATACACATATGAAGCGTAGACAGACAGATGTAAGTGAACTATAGTCTATATGTCAACAATGCATGGAACACAAAAATTGAATGATGAAATTGTTACAGGTCAATTCTATAGCATCAAATAATAAAATTCTTAGGAATCAGAATAATATGTTTAAGTTACTTCATTACATTCATTAACAAAATTTTTTTTAATGTTTATTTATTTTGGGGAGAGGGAGAGACAGAGTGTGAGCAGGGGAGGGGCAGAGAGAGTGGGAGACACAGAATCCAAAGCAGGCTCCAGGCTCTGAACTGTCAGCACAGAGGCCGATATGGGGCTGAACCCACAAATAGCGAGATCATGACCTGAGCCCATGTTGGATCCTTAACCCTGACTGAGCTATCCAGGCGCCCCACATTACATTCATTTTTAAATATTTTTTTGAAGGCTACAAAGTTATTTGAATATTACTGAAAACTTGGTTGTTGAAACCTACAAAACTCTTCTGCTGAGAGAAATTAAAGGTGTCCTAAATAAATGGTGTGACATTTTCCATAGAATTCATCGGCTTTACTTTTTCTCCCCAGAAGTGTGCAGTACCCCGTTTGGTCTTCAGTATCAAGGGACGTTGTCCTGTTGGGACACTGAACCTGGTGGGTAGGAGTCAGGAATTCAGTGTGAGCTTCCACTGAATACACAGATCCATGTGAGACCCAGTTTACCTGAGGGTGGCTGGGGACAGGAGATGAGCACCTGGAACCCTCTGAATCAAGGGTGCAGGTTAAGAAGATGTGGATGGTCAGGAGTCTCTTTCCTCCGGTGGGAAGGGTCTGAAGTGCTGTTGGGAGAATGACCAGAGGATAGCATGTATTTCCCGAGGTAATAAATAGTTCCAATCACCATATGTTTTGTATACTAGTATTTCCCCACGTCAGAAATGAGGAAGTGGAGGCTTGGAGAGGTGAGGCCATGCTCAAGGAATCATAATCAGTAGTGGAGTTACTTACTGCAAACCCAGGTTAGCTTTCCTCTAGAGCTGAGGCCCTGAAGTTAGATGCCGTCTGGCAGATTCCATTGCCAATTGGAACCTAAACACTGTGTGATTGGTTGTAATTCAAGTTCAAAGTTTGTGAATTTGAACAGAAGATACAGAAGAAATGTGCTACAAAATTTGAAATGATGTCCACCCTAAGCTACAATTCAGTCCTGAGGAAAAACATTTTTTTAATTTTTTTTTTAATGTTTATTTGTTTTTGAGAGAGACAGAGACAGGCTGTGAGTGGGGGAGGGGCAGAGAGAGAGGGAGACAGAATCTGAAGCAGCCTCCAGGCTTTGAGCCGTCAGCACAGAGCCCTATGTGGGGCACGAACTCATGAATTCACGAACCGTGAGATCATGACCTGAGCCGAAGTCGGATGCTTAACCGACTGAGGCACCCAGGCGCCCCGAAAAATATTTTTTAAATTGTAAATCTTGAATCATCTTGCTTAGAAAAACATCACCTTAGTGCAACAGGCTACCCAAAACACACAGAAACGTATAGCATTCTGTATGTTTGATTGTTTTTTCTTAGAATAGTTTTGAATGTCACAGGTTGTACACACTGTTCCATCCTTTAAAAATTTTAATCATTTCTATTAAGGCTACTTGTTGGTCTGGGGTATGTGTATTTGAATTTTGATAGATACGGTCTTTAAGTCTGCAAATGGGCAGCACGGACTCCTCTTCGGCCACATGGGTATATGAGAGCCCAGATTGGTGGTGATGAGGATTGTATCCAGCACTAAATGTGCACCTTGCACCATTTGAAGTGCTTTATACATAACTTCACCAATATATACAGACTGTTTTTTCCTGCCATTTTAATGAATGGAGCATTATGTGTGAGAAACATTTAAACAACTGCACAGAGGTCTACCAGGGAGGTTTTGTCTTCATTTTTCATTTCACACCCTGGAGGTGAAACTGTTCCCCTTGCGTCCCAAATTAGGAGGGGTGAGGCTGGGATTTACGAATCCTGAACCTCCAGAATAGCCAGGGCCAGTTCATTCATGCTTAGGACATGGGACACCTGCTGTGGCTTGGGAGCAACTGGCAGACTTAGCACACAGTAGGCTCTCAATAAATGATTTCTTTGCCTTCCACTCTGACCACCCTGGCTTCCTGTCCGAGCCCCGTGGGGTGGTAGTCACTACAATACCCAGAAGGCTCTGCATCATGAGGTGGCAGCTCCCAGCCAATGATGGGCCAGGAGAGGAGGTCTTTTCCTGCCAGTGCTTCTGGTCACAGCAGAACTTCCAGAGTCATCCTCCTGGTGGCTAGTTTGTTTTTTTTTAAGGGAGGTCTGTGTGTGTGTGTGTGTGTGTGTGTGTGTGTTTCTTAATGTTTCTTTTCTTTTTTTTTTATTTCTTTTATTTATTTATTTATTTATTTATTTATTTATTTATTTCAATATATGAAATTTAACAGTCTCCTATGCTTTGGCTCTCTCCCACTCTAACCTCTTTTTTTTTTTTTCCTTCCCCTCCCCCTTAATGTTTATTTTCAAGAGAGAGAGATTGACAGAGCAAGAGTGGGGGAGGGGCAGAGAGAGAGGGAGACACAGAATCCGGAGTGGTCTCCAGGCTCCGAGCTGTCAGCACAGCTCCTGACACAGGGCTCAAACTCACGAACCATGAGATCATGACCTGAGCTGAAGTCAGATGCTTAACTGACTGAGCCACCCAGGTGCCCCAGATTGTATTTTCTGTTTGTTACTTTACTAGGGCCTGTTTTGTTTGATGTGGATTGTGAGAAGGAAGGTAGGGAGTTAGAGGTGACTCAAAATTGTGAACATGCTGCACTATGCACTGAACTGGGGAAGTCAGTCGTAAAACTAATGTTCAGAGGATTGGGTGGAGATAAGGAAGTTGTGACTACTGAGGATAAAGCATGTGTATAATTGATGAAATAATGCCTCCCAAAGATGTCCATGTTCTAATCCCTTGAACTTCTGGATATGTTACCTCACATATCACAAGGGACTTCGTGTATATGATTTTTTTTTAAATTTTTTTTTTTAACGTTTATTTTTGAGACAGAGAGAGACAGAGCATGAATGGGGGAGGGTCAGAGAGAGGGAGACACAGAATCCAAAACAGGCTCCAGGCTCTGAGCTGTCAGCACAGAGCCCGACGCGGGGCTCGAACTCACGGACCGTGAGATCGTGACCTGAGCCGAAGTCGGCCGCTCAACCGACTGAGCCACCCAGGCGCCCCGTTCGTGTATATGATTGAATTAAGTATATTAAAATGGAGAGATTATCCATTGGGCCCAGTGTAATCACAGAAGAATAGAGTCAAAGAAGATTTGAGGAAACAAACAGAGGTCAGAGTGATAACATATGTTGGCTTTGAAGACAGAGGATAGGGCAAGGAGTCAAGGATTGCATGAGCTCTTGAGAAACTGGGAAAGTTAAGGAAACAGATTCTTCTGTAGAACTGCCCAAAGGAACACAGTCCTGATTTTATCCTAGTGAGTGTTATTTTGGATTTATAGTCTCTAGAGTGGTAAGGAGATGAATTTGTGTTAAGCCACAATGTGGTAATGGTTTGTTACAGCAGCTATAGGAAACTAATACAACGTGCAGCAGAGAATTGGAAGAAGGCTGCAGGTACCCGAAATACGCATGGAGTTCTGGGTGCCTGAAATTGAAGGAAAGGTCCAGACTGAGAGGCCTTCAAAGCAGGAATGGGGGCTTTCCTTTGGCAATTGGGGCCACTTGAGGTTTGTTGCAAGATGGGATCCCGAATGTACTGCCAAGCGTTCTCTCTGTGCTCGTTGCAGGGCAACATGTGAGGAGTCTGGTGTGGGCAAGAAGAGTGGTGCTAGGTGACTGAAGGTGTGTGTGGGGGTGTGGTCTGAGAAGTGACGTGCACGAGAGGGGAGAGTGTCCACTGATGGTCCTGCAGCCCTGCTACTGGGGGCTTCCGTGAGAGCAGTGAGTCTAGGTTTATGTCTAGGAGGCATGATTTAGGGCACCCCAGAGGAACTGGCAGGCACATGGGGATGTGGCTGAGCCTGACATTGTTGTGGGTAGAGTGGGGATACTCAGTCAAGAGACTTTTCCTGGACCCCGCTGGCCATGTCATTGCAGGGCTGTGTGATCTCTGAGGACGTGTTTGTGTACTTCTCGTGGGAAGAATGGATGCTCCTTGATGATTCTCAGAGACTTTTATATCAGGATGTGATGCTCGAGAACTTTGCACTTTTAGCCTCACTGGGTAAGGTCCGCACACCAATCCCATCTTTCTCTTTTTCGCCACGGACCGCTGTGTCCTTCCCTGGTCAGATCACAGGCACTGCTTCCCTGCCAGGCTTCCTGGAGTAGGCGCTGTGGGTGCCAGGTCTGAGCCGTATGGAGTGTTCTCGCCTCTTAGTGACCCCATCCCGAAGCCACACAGCTAAGGCTTTGGGAGTCACAGTGTGTGGTTTGCCCCATGGATGCCTTTGTCTTGGGCATTTTCTGGGCTGGTGAATCTCTCCAGAACTATGGTACCTCTGTGCCTAAAGTTCCTCTCCCTTTTTCTAGGTGACATTTTCTGGGGCTTACTTATACCAGGAGTTTGCAGGACCTTTGTGCCTGCAAAACCTGCCTTCAAGGTTTTTGTTTTGGTGATAATTTTTTTTTTGAACTTGTGGAGCATCGTGGGATGAGTTGCTCTGGCCGGTAGTGGCCACTCACCTGTCCTGTGTCTCCCTCAGGAATTGCACCCTCCACATCACGCTTAGTCGCACAACCAAAGCAAAGGGAAGATCCCTGGGTGCCTGACCGGGTGGATGTGACCCCAGCCACAGAAAGAGAGGCTCAGAAGGGACCTGGACCTGGTGAGTGCATGTGGGGGAGGGCCATGATATCAAGGCGGGGTTCAAAACCAGCAGAATTAACTTTGCACACCAGTGCTTGGTTTCAAGGCTGGTGGCCACACAGCATTCCCATCCTTCCCCGTTCTTGACGTCGTCGCTTATTTCCCGTCTGACTTGAAGCCCCTTGCCGTCTCATTTGCCCTGCACCCGGTCTTCTCCACTGCTCAGTCCAACGTTGTTCTGCAGCGTTGACACTTAACGTGTCAGGAGATGGGCCCATACCCTTAAATAATCCTCGAGCACCGGCTATACACTTGTAAGTGGATCTTCCTGGGCCTGCGCGTGCCCTTCTGCCTAGCACTCCCCTGTCTCGGCAGCCAGATTCCTCCCGGAAGCCGTTTGCCGTACTCTGTGCACATATCCTTGTCTTCGGGGGGCTTCCGCCATTCTGTGACCTTCAGAGACCCAGTTCTGTGTTTTCAGCCCATTTCTTAACCTGTCCCAACCTCCCTTGTCCCGTAAACGGTCCTGCCGATGTGTTCCTGTATGCGTCACACACTCATTTGTGACGGGGTTGTGCGTCCGCAGAGTCCAGCATGCGTGTCAGCAACGCTTCTCTGGTTTCAGGTTGTTGGTGTGCAGTGGGGGATAATGATACATCCTCTGTCTCCTCAGAAGGAGTGTCCCGGGTCAGGACTCCTGAGGCAGGTGCGAAGACCCGCCCACGTGACAGCTCTGGCTCAGCGTTGAAAGAAATCTTATACCTGACTGAACGCCAGCAGGGAGAGGCCAGGCCGAAGCCGCCCGCACGGGGGGCGCGCTGGAAGCAATGGTTTCTCAGTGCCAGCCTCCGTCAGCACCAGAAGCAGCCCGCTGGAGAGAGGCCCTTCCGAAGAGGTGAGGGCAGGGCCTCCGTGAAAAGCTGCAGACCCTACGTGTCAGAGAAGACCTCCATGTGCACGGAGGGTAGGATGGACTTGCCAGCCCCCTCTGGCCTTCCTCAGCACCAAGTCCCCTGCATGCCTTTGAAGCCCTACAAGAGCACCGGGCTTGGCGGAGCCCTTCACACTGGACAGAGGCATCACAGGTGCACTGAATGTGGGAAAGTGTTCACCCGCAAAGACACGCTTACGCGGCACCAGAGAATCCATACTGGAGAAAGGCCTTATGAGTGCAGCCAGTGTGGGAAACTCTTTAGCCAAAGCTGTGACCTTTTCAAACACGAGACCATACACACTGGAGAAAGGCCGTATGAGTGCCGCGAATGTGGGAAATTTTTTAGACAAATCTCTGGCCTCATTGAACATAGGCGAGTTCACACTGGCGAAAGACTCTATCAGTGCGGCAATTGTGGAAAATTCTTCAGTAGTAAGTCTAACCTCATTAGACACCAAGAAGTTCACACAGGAGCAAGGCCTTATGTATGCAGCACGTGCGGGAAAGAGTTCAGCCGCAAACACACGCTCCTTCTGCACCAGAGAACTCACACTGGAGAGAGACCTTACGAGTGCAGTGAGTGTGGGAAGGCCTTTAGCCAGAGCTCTCACCTTAACGTGCACTGGAGAATTCACGGCAGTGATTATGAGTGCAGCAGATGTGGGAAAGCCTTTAGCTGCATCTCTAAACTCGTTCAGCACCAGAAAGTTCACTCTGGAGAAAATCCTTACGAGTGCAGCAGGTGTGGGAAAGCCTTCACCCAGAGGCCGAATCTGATCCGGCACTGGAAAGTTCACAGTGGAGAGCGGCCTTATGTGTGCGGCAGATGTGGGAAAGAGTTTAACCGCAAACACACACTTGTTCTCCATCAGAAGATTCACACAGGAGAGAAGCCTTAATACTGCAGCAAATGTGGGAGATCCTTTAGTCAATGCCCCAACTTATAGTTCATTTGAGAATTCCCAGCAGGGATCGTGTGTGCATCGGACATAGGACAGCCTTCACCCAAAGACTAAACCGTTTTCAGCACGGGAAAGTCTACCCTGGACAAAGGCCTCAGCTGTACAGCGAATGTGCTGTCTCCTCATTCAGCCTGACTGTTTCCCCAGAGTGAAGCTCTGAGAGCAGGCTTTGTGAGGGAGCCATCATTCACAAGTCGTAGCTCACACTTGTGCACATCTACGCTGGGGAGATTCCTTGGGAGCGCCTGGTATGTGAGGTGCGTTCGGGAGCTGTGTTGCACGTTGTAAACTGCTGAGCCCCTTTGCCAGTGGCAAAGCCGCCCTACCGTTACCATCTGGCAAAGCTCCACCGTGTGTGTCTGTCGCTTCAGCATGCTCAGGCAGGCGGACCTCTGTGCTGTCTCCACAGTCCCTTGCAGTCGTGTTTGGCCTCCACGGACCATCAGGGGCCTCATTTCCTTCCTTTTGTCTGGGTTAGGTGTGGCAAGAGTTGGCTCACGAGATGGGTTTTCCAGGAAGCTTGCAAAGGTTTGTCTTCATGGACTTTTTGATCTCGTGTCATGCTCTCTGTGGATGCCTACGGTCTCACGTCATCCAGCCCCGGAACTGCATGCCTCTCGTTGCTCGTGTTTGTACAATAATAAAATGCTTATTCTTTCAGCCATTTTTAATCTTGAGGGTTCTGTTCATTGTGTGGGGGTGTGTTGAGGACATAGTTGTGTTCTACCAACATGAAAGGGTCAAGTTTATGGGAGCCCCCAGTTTTCCATGTCTCAGAGAGGACAGTGTGATGGCAGAGAAAAGCTCTCATTCCAGGTTTGGCCTAATTTGTGCTGCTGCCCGAGGTCTTCTGGGAAAGACTTACGGGCTTTGTGGGACCTGTCATGTGGCCCGGGTCCGTAAGTAACTGTGGAGAGGTAGTTGTGACAACCTCCAGTGCCTCTGGAAGCAGAATGAGTTTGGTCCCTGGTTCCTAGGGAATGTCTCATGTCCCCAGGCACTATGAAGAGGAAACTGGCCTCTGGTACCTGGCAAGGAGCCTGAGTCAGAATTCGGTAGGTAGATGTCACTGGCTGGAAGAGCTACAGGAGCCAGGCAGGAACTATAATGGATACAGGAACAAAGTGTAATTAATTTGGGGCTAGGGAGATTGCAGCACGCTAGAGGGGATGCCCCGCAAGAGGTACCTGCTTGGATATTCCCCGACTATGGCTGAACAGAATGAGAAGGTGCAGACATTTTCAGGACCTCCAGAGCTGCCTCCTGTGGCCAAGACCACTTGCAGGACAAATAATCTAAGTATTTCGTGGATTTTCTTAGACTCTGGATGGCTCAAGTCAGAGCTCTTGCTGTGCAGGCAGGAAAACGGGTTGAGAGAAGGGAGATCTGGGATTCCAGGGATGTGGCTTTTGTGACTTACCCAGTGTTCTTGGTGACTTATATAGAAACAGTTTTCATTGGTTGCCAATTGACACTGCCCCTGTGGCAGGACTGCTCCCAAGGTGTGAGAGGAGAGACGATGAAGTAAACAGGGTTGCCTATAGGATTTAATTTGTCTTTCCTATTTTCTTAAGATGGACCATGTCATTTATTTGAGAACTTCCTTCTAATATAGTCATTTTGTAAGTTTCCTTATAATGACTATGTTAGCAGCATTCCCCGCATTTTGATATATTGTGCGTTTGTTTCATCTAATACAGAATCAGTTTAAAATTGGCTAAAAAAGTTCTAGCTTTATTTTTAGGGACTTCTGAGTATCTGGCTTTGACACTTGGCTAAGATGAGGGCCATGCATTTATTATGTGTTGCTTAATACCCCAAATTTCCTGACCACACCTAGTTCCAGTTTGGGTTGGCATAATGGTCAGATAGTCTAGCTTGACTGTGTTACCAAAAATGCATAAAAACTCCTACCGGTATCTTCTGACTCTCTGTAAGCCAGGGCTCATTACTCTGGGAATGAACCACAAGAGTGTGTAAATAAGAATCTGGGAAACTACCTGGATGTTTGACCCCCAATATGCTTTTAAGAGAACCTTACATACGAGTGTGCTCTGTGGAGTCACGCAAGTATTTTCAATTACAATGTGTGAAATGTTTGCAGTTGGTGATGAGGATGGGGTCTTTGATATGACCCTTGATTCCAGTTCAAATAATAATGACTAAGAGGGCAGTGCCTGGATGGATCAGTCGGTAGAACATGTGACTCTTGATCTCAGGGTCGTGAGTTCAGTCACCACATTGGATGTGGAGCATACTTTTAAAATATGACTAAGGGGTTATTACACAGGAAGAAAGATGACAGAGGCTGATGAGAGGATTTTTTTTGTTTGTTTTTATTTATTTATTTTTAATGTTCATTTTTTTTTTTTAATTTATTTTTGAGAGAGAGAGAGAGAGACAGAGCACAAGCACGGGAGGAGCAGAGAGGGAGACACAGAATCCGAAGCAGGCTCCAGGCTCTGAGTTGTCAGCACAGAGCCTGATGCGGGGCTCGAACTCACAAACTGTGAGATCATGACCTGAGCTGAAGCCAGGCGCTCAACTGAGCCACCCAGGCGCCCCGCGAGGATTTTTATTAACAGGTTGGTTACTAAGCCATCCCTGAGTTGAGTATGCATAAGTGTTGTACTCAACCAGAAGAAAAGCAAGTGAGAACTGAACTCTGTAGGTCCAGTGTAAATGGATTGCAGATCAAATACAAACTAAGAGGATGTCAGCCAAGAATATGGTTCCTTTGCTGCCCCTCCCCCATTATTCTAGCAAAAGTAAATGGCATCAGAGAAACAGCTAGAGGCTCTTAAAGCTGTAGATTATAGCCTGTGGTTCAGTATACCATACCTTCTATCTCCATCCCTCTGAGCCAGCTGGTGATTGACATCATGATAAAAGGGGAGATAAGGGGCACCTAAGTGCTCAGTCGGTTAAGCGTTTAAGTGTCCGACTCTTGGTTTCAGCTCAGGTCATGATCTCATAGTTCGCGAGTTCGAGCCCTGTGCCCAGCTCTACTCTGACAGTGCAGAGACTGCTTGGGATTCTCTCTCTCCCTCTCTCTCTCTGCCCCTCCCCTGTTTGCTCTTTCTGTCTCTCAAAAATGAATAAAATTTTTAAAAATTAAAAAAATAAGGTGTGGGAGACAATATGATGTGAGGCATGATATTATACATCTCTTTATTCAGCTCTCTTGAATGGGGCTTAATGCTGGGAGAAAGATAAGGATTATTCAGAAGAAAGGTAACAATTTAAATAAAAGAGTTGGAAGAAATCTGAGAATAACTGAATCAGATAAAGATGTTCAGGTAGTTGATTAAAAGTGACACTAGGTGCCTGGGTGGCTCAGTTGGTTAAGTGTGCAACTCTTAGTTTCGGCTCAGGTCATGATCTCATGGTTTGTGAGGTCGAGCCCCACCTCGGGGTCTGTGCTGACAGCATGAACCTGATTCTCTGTCTCCTCTCTGTGCCCTTCCCCTACCCACATGTGCTGTCTCAAAATAAAAAAAAGATTATTTAAAAAATGCCATTAAAAAGGAGAGGGTAGATGGAATAGTTACTAAAATTTTGATGGAGCACCATAAGAAATTGATACTCTGTTCAAAGAACTGGGACAAATTATTTCAATTGATCCCAGTCATGATAAACTTTAAAATATTAAGATTATAGGGGCGCCTGGGTAGCTCAGTTGGTTAAGCGTCCAACTTCAGCTCACGGTCATGATCTCACGGTTCACAAGTTTGAGTCCTGCATTGGGCTTTGTGCTGACGGCTCAGAGCCTGGAGCCTGCTTCAGATTCTGTGTCTCCCTCTCTCTCTGCCCCTCCCCCACTCACGTTCTGTCCGTCTCTCTCTCTGTCAAAAGTAAGTAAAACATTTTTAAAAATTTAAATATTAAAATTATATTAAAAAAAGAGGCCTCTATAATCTTTTGAGAACCTGTTCTGATGCTAACCAGGCAAGGAAATGCAGAGGATTATGATTGAATGATGGGCAGGCCCGGGTGTCATGATCTTTTAGCAGGGACCCCAAGTCTACTTTCATTGGTATTGGTAACATGACCTGAAGACAGTACAAATTTACAATTGCTAGGCTTGTTGATATATGTATTGTTATAACTTAAAAGTCAAATGAAAACTGAGAGGGCAATATGTGATGATTGAATGTGATGATACTATAGAAGGCTTGCAGGTGAAAGCATAGTCCACAAAGGAATTTCTGGATAGAAACCATGTATAGTTGTTGCCTCCTCCTGGCCATAGTGCATTATTGGAATGGATATGATGTCATATTAATCTACTTAGTCCTTTTTTTAAAAGTAAGCTCTATGCCCAACGTCGGGCTTGAACTGAGGACCCCAAGATCAAGAGTTGCATGCTCTACCAGCTGAGCCAGCCAGGTGCCCCAAGGATCTTTTATTTTATTTTTTTGTTTTGTTTATTTATTTTGAGAGGGGGGGAGAGAGAGAGAGAGAGAGAGAAAGCAAGCATGTGAGTGAGCGAGTGAGGGGCAGAAAGAGAGGGAGAGAGAGAGAGAATCCCAAGCAGGTATCGTATTGTCAGCACAGAGCTCAGTATGGTGCTCTGTTCCACGACCCTAGGATCATGACCTGAGCCAAAATCAAGAGTCAGATGCTTAACGGACTGAGCCACCCAGGCGCCCCCAAGGATCTTTTAGGTGCAGCTGTGTGAGCATTTGCAAATTCCCATTTAACGGTTTCATAGTGTGTGAGGAAAGCTGATGGATCTGAGAGGTTAACTATAGATTTTGGAGGGCTTGATAAGTTGTAACCCAAACCCTCACCCTAAATTGTCAGCTGTATTTGATATGGTATCAACAGTTAAAGCTCAGGGGCATCATTATTTAGTTTTGGATTTGGCTAATGCCTTCTTTTCCATTGGGAAGCCAAAGCATTCATTAGGGGTAGACCCCAGTATTCAGATACTGTTCCCTCACAAGAACATTTTCAATAATCTGGCTGAAACTTGGCCCTTGATTTAAATTCATTCTATGACAATATTTAGTATATGGGCAAAGGCCACTTTTGGAGGGTTAGGCCGAGAAAATACTATTTTAAATCCGACTTATTTTGTAATGATCTTGTCTAATTCATAATGTAATTGTTATTTGGTGTAATACCGGTATAACTGGTATGATCAATTTAATGGGCTCTAACAAAACCTGTGGTAATACTGACATAGGTTGTAAAGTATATTGGGAAACTGAATTAAAACCTCTACAGGGTGCTCTCTCAATGCAATATGTTTGGCCAGAAGAGGGACTAGAATTAGTTAATTATAATATAATTTCAAATTTAATTAATCCACAGATACCTTTAATTGACTTACTAAAAGTTCCTTAAAATCAAATTCCAGTGTAATTAATGTACATTAATCAATATATTGGTTTTAGGCATTAATATAGTGAACAATTCTGTACATTACTCAGTGCTCATCATGGTAAGTGCACTCCTAATCGTCTTCACCTTTTTCATCCAACCCCCACCCACCTCCCGTCTGGTAACCTTCACTTTGTTCTCTGTATTTAAGGGTCTGTTTTTTTGTTTGTCTCATTTTTCCCTTGTTTTGTTTCTTAAATTCCACATACAGCTGAAATCATATGGTATTTGTCTTTCTCTAACTGACTTATTTCACTTAGCTTAACACCCTCTAGTTCCATCCATGTTATTACAAATGGCAATATTTCATTCTTTTTTATGGCTGAGTAATATTTCAGTGTGTGTGTGTGTGTGTGTACACACGCACACATACATATATATCACATCTTCTTTATCCCTTCGTCTATCACTGGATAGATGTTGCTTCCCTAATTTGGCTACCATAATGCTGCAGTAAACATAGGGTGCATATATCTTTTTGAATTAGGGTTTTCCTACTCTCTTTGTAAATACCCAGTGGTAGAATTACTGGATCATATGGTAATTCTGTTTATATACCGATACCTTTTTAAAGTTCCAATCTTGGTGGTGGAGAATTATAACAGTTACCAATCTTGTACATGATTATACACACCTTTGTTGCTGGAGTATATTGTTTTTTGTATTTTCTTTAAACCAATAGCCACATCTCATAGGAGGCACACATACATATTATATTGGCAGCTGTCTTTTTCCAGTGATGCAGGCAAAGGATTGAGAATGTGATTTATAATTAAAAACATTTAACCAACAGAAGGATAACTATGGAGGATAGAGATAGTTTTGCGCTTATCTCCGGGGATATCTGGATATCTGGTTTGACTCCTTGTTAAGATAAAGGCAGTGGGAATACAACATACTCTTTAAACTCTCCCAAGGTTGGTTTCTTTCCTGATGGCTTTCACCTGGCATAAATGATGGCTCAGGTCATGGAACCAGAGGGGCATTAAAGTTCCTCCTGGAACTTCTGCCATCCGCTCTCCTAAAGTCAAACTCTGTCATCACACAGATCTTAGCGGTTCATTCCAGAGATGAAGCATGTCCATTTGTAAATAAGCATCCTGAGGGTCTTCTGACCAGATGTGTCTTTAGGCCTCAAGGTTGGACTGCCTTGTCTTTGTCTAATTGTATCCTATACTTTGCACTTAAATAAAAGCCCTAAAGGAGAGTGGTCTTGGAGGCTCACAAGGCCAAAGATAGGTGTGATATCTCTATAGGTATAATTATAATTCAAAAAATCAATGTATGTAGAAAGCTATACATGTGTACATATCCTAGGCCCCCACTCTGAAATGACCTATGGCCCCCACAATCAATGACTTACCAGTAGAAGAGAACACAACTAGTGCTCAACTATTGATTTACAAATACCATTTTTTTTTAATGTTTATTTTTGAGAGACAGAGAG
The DNA here is from genome assembly GCF_018350195.1 of Panthera tigris. Lineage (NCBI taxonomy): Eukaryota > Metazoa > Chordata > Mammalia > Carnivora > Felidae > Panthera > Panthera tigris. Next base: position 669,613 of record NC_056674.1, read on the forward strand.
AGACAGAGCATGGGCAGGGAAAGGACAGAGAGACAGAGGGAGACACAGAATCCAAAGCAGGCTCCAGGCTCTGAGCTGTCAGCACAGAGCCCAACGTGGGGCTCAAACTCATGGACCGCAAGATCATGACCTGAGCCGAAGTCAGATGCTTAACTGGCTGAGCCACCCAGGTGCCCCTATAAATACCATTTTCCTTTAAAAAAATTTTTTTTCAATGTTTTTATTTATTTTTGAAAGAAAGAAACAGCACGAGTGGAGGAAGGGCAGAGAGAGAGGGAGACACAGAATCTGAGGCAGGCTCCAGACTACCAGCTGTCAGCAGAGAGCCTGATGCAGGGCTCGAACCCATGAACTACGAGACCACAACCCAAGCAGAAGTCAGACATTCAATCTACTGAGCCACCCAGGTGCCCCTATGAATACCATTTTCTAGTGAAAGGAGCCAGAACTCCTTGGAGAAGCTGATTCCAAGCTGGGACAGAAAATATTCTTTTTTTAAGCAGTTTACTTATTTTTGAGAGTGGGGGAGAGGAAGAGGGAGAGAGAGAGAAAGAAAGAGAGAGAGAGAGAGAGAGTGCGCACGCAAGAGCAGGGGAGGGGCAGAGAGAAGGAGATGGAGAATCCCAAGCAGGCTCCAAGCCATCAGCGCAGAGCCCAATGCAGGGTTCTATCTCATGAACCCTGAGATCATGACCTGAGCCAAAATCAGGAGTTGGACGCTAAACCAACTGAGCCACCCAGGCACCCCTCATGCCTGAAAATATTCTTGCATTTGCAAACAAGAAAATTGTAAAGAGTAACACACACACACACACACACACACACACACAGACTGTAGCTTTAAGGTGTTCCCACTGTCCAAATCTGGGACAATTTTAGCATAAAAATAAATATTGACAGTAATTAATTATAAACCATTGAATATATTCATAATCAGAGCCCAATTTCTTTCTCAAGCAGCGATTCCCAAAACGTCCAAGTTTCCTTCCCACCCTCCATAACTAGAAAATCAAGCAAAATATATGACGTAGTTCAAGACGTCTCCAAAACTACACTGAGGCGCAATATTTCACTAGAAGAATGCACAGAACGCAGCAACGCTGTTATATTCGTGGTTACAATGTATTACAGCAAAAGATTCAGATTAAAACCGGCAATAGAAGATCCCTAGGGCAGGGTTTAGGAAAGAGCAGGCACTGACCTTCCAGTTGTCCTCTCCAGGGGACTCATGTGGACAGCACTGATTTCCCTCAGCAACTGTGCTTGATAGTACACATGGAGTTTTGCCAAGCTCACTCAAACTTTGGTGACCAGAATTTTCACTGAAAGTTGGTAATGCAGACTTGTCTGATCCCCTTGTAGCTGACCTTAGTCTCTAGCTCCTCAGGAGTTAGAGCTGCTAACTGTGGGCCAAGGCACCACCCGTATGGTCATGGGATCATAGGATCCAGGAGCCTCCACATGTGTTTCCAAAACTGGCCCTAAGGGAAAAGAGGCTACCTGCTTGTGAATCCAAAGAATACCTCCTTGGATTCCCCTGGTAGCATATTCCTGCATAAATCATTTCTGTTTTATTAGGGAACACTTCTGGGCACTGCCTTCCTTACTAGAGTGTTTCTCTAACATCACCTGAATCATTATGGGTATTTCAGGTATCAGAATTACTTTATGTTTTTCAGTATTATGAGCAGTTTCAAATCCCAATAGCCAGGCAGTAATTGTATCTCAAATGGAAAATTTCTGGTGCGACATCCTAGCAGTTGCCCCTGGGTAGTGTTCAGAAGCTTTTGCCATAGGCCCCAATCTGGATTCCACATCAGCTATCACAGAATGGTAGAGCTACTATATGCTGTCAGAACTCCAGCTTCTAACATGTCGTTAAAGTGGTAATTGCTGGGGCGCCTGGGTGGCTCAGTCGGTTAAGCGTCCGACTTCAGCTCAGGTCACGATCTCGCGGTCCGTGAGTTCGAGCCCTGCGTCGGACTCTGGGCTGATGGCCTGGAGCCTGCTTCCGATTCTGTGTCTCCCTCTCTCTCTGCCGCCGCCCCCCCCCCCCTTCATGCTCTGTCTCTCTCTGTCTCAAAAATAAATAAATGTTAAAAAATTTTTTTAAAAAAAAGTGGTAATTGCTTTGTCCACCAGGTATCTATACTGTTTCATATAAACAACCTGTGTGGGCTCAGGCAATCTTACTGGTACTCATTTGGCATGTCCGGTCAGCATTATTTGAAGGGCAAATTTATATGCTTCCATTTTACAGTACCAGATAAGGGGAAGGCAGAAGTTGTTTGTTACACATAGATATTTCAGTGTAATCTTTTTTACAAATCAAATGACTATGTAGGGACATTATTCTATTTCCCTATTTGTGCCACAATCACACTGTCCCAATTTGTATAGTCTTTTTTTTAAGTTTATTTATTATTATGTTTATTTATTTATTTTGAGAGAGAGAGTGGGGGGAGAGAGAGAGAGAGGGAGAGAGAGAGAGTCCTAAGCAGGCTCCATAAGGTCAGCACAGAGCCTGATGCAAGGCTTGAACCCATAACCATGAGATCATGACCTGAGCCAAACAAAATCGAGTCAGATGCTTCACAGACTGAGCCACCCAGGCTCCCCTGCAGTATTTTTATCTAACAGATTTGCCATTCTTTATGTTTAGATCTAGTACTTATTTATTTTTCTTTAAGATTAAAGCTAGAAATGTTTGCTGTTTTAAACTATATCTTCAATTTCAATATTTTATTTTTTTCAGTAATTTAAAATATAGTAATTTCTGTTAACTAAATTCCTTCTCTCCATGAATTCATCATTTACTTTTATCACATATAAGTGCCTATAAATTTATGCTAGGTATATAATAGTAAATAAGGATTCTTCTATTCTTTTTTGGTTTTACCAATAAAAATATGTGGTAGTAATATTTTATATATTGTAATGCAGTTATTTTCATCCAATGGATTACTTATTTAGTTACTTATTTAAAATTTTGTGTGCTTTTGTTAACAGCAGAGGACATCAGAAATGTTTATGTTTGTGTTGGACTTTTATTCAATAAGGTACTTATTTTTGTGAATTTAATTATTGCAAAAGGAAATGTTTTCCTATAAGACAACAGTTTTATGTTATTATTTAAAATGGATATTAATTAAATGTAATTTTTAGTTTTTTTTCAACATTCCCTCATTTTTCTTATTTTTATTGTTGTATCGCACAGTTTTGGTTGTGTTTTATTCATATCTTTTTCCTTAGAGATTTAAGGAGAATGTTGCCTATATAAATGGAAAATTTTGACTCCCTGACATATGTGATGATTATGAACGACACAATTGATTCTAATAGTATTTCATAAGTTTCTGTAGTGTTTCTCAAGTATACACTGATAGTTCTCAATCATGGGAATTTAAATCTATCTTACAGCTATTATTTCTGCCCTATTGAAAGGATTCTGCCCGGAAGACTTGATAAGGGGATATCCAGCATGGTGGTGTTCTTCCTTCTCAATTTAGGAAAGCCCTCATATTTCACCATCTAATACTGATTTTTTTTTTTTTTTTAAGCAAGCTTCACACCCAGAGTGGAGCCCAATGCAGCTCTTGAACTCAGGACCCTGATATCAACACCTGGGCTGAGATCAAGAAATGTTTAACCAACGGAGCCATCCAAGTGCCCCCTCTAAGACTTGAGTAATCAGTGAATTTTGGAAAGAAAAAATGTGTTCCTCATATGCAAATGCTCCCTAAAATGTTGATGACATTTTTTCTTTTTATTATTTTGTTTTATATCTTTGCACCTTGAGCCATCATGAAACAGATCTCATCCAAAATTAACTTTGTATATTTGTTCAGAATTTTCTTAATGTGATCTCATTTTCTAGTTGTAACAATTGGGAGACTCCTAGAGCAATCTGGATTCCCTCCCTATTCTCACAAATGTGTAACTGGGTACCCTGTGTCATTCATTGACCAAAGTTTCTTGGCAGTTCCAGAGTAATCAGGTTATGTTTTCTGCTGTTCATATAGTACCCCAGAAGGCTGGCATTCATTGTTCATTTAGACAATATGAGGAATAACATTATTTGAGTATTGAAAAACAATTCAAAATACAGAAAGAAAATAAGACTTTTACATAATACCATTAAGTGAAATGCTAAATAAATACATAAATACATTTCTTAGAAACAATATTGTGGTAAAGAGAATTCTCAAAATTAGTGATAGAAGGATACATTTTTAAAGATTCTCGAAGAGAAATGTAAAAATATTTACCAAAATGGGAAGAATACATTAATGAGGACTGTGAATATGTCACATAAACTAAGCATTTACTTATGTGGATATTTTACAGAAACCTCAATTATAAAATTTTATTCAAATACAATTAGGTATGTATTTTTAAAAGGTAAACAGTTTAGGAGCGCCTGTGTGGTTCAGTTGGTTAAGCGGCCAACTTCTGCTCAGGTCATGATCTCACAGTTCTTGGGTTTGAGCCCTGTGTAGGGCTCTGTGCTAACAGTTCAGAGCCTGGAGCCTGCTTCAGATTCTGTGTTTCCCTCTCTCTCTGCCCCCTCCCGGCTCGCACTCTGTCTGCCTCTCTCTCTCTCAAAAAGAAATAAACATATAAAAAATTTTAAAGCTAAATAATTTATTTCATTAAGAACTAAAATATTTTTATTGTACCAATAATAATAATATAAAATTATCATTAAGTGTTTATGTTATTTTTTCCCTTCACACAGGTATTACTCAATGTTTTCAAGAATGAAGAAAATCTCATTTTGGAAGCAAAATGTTTAGTGACCCTCATAGTCAAATGTTCAGATTAATTCTATATCTTCTCAGACTTCACATCTAAAATTTCTCTAAAGCCTTAATTTTTTTCATCATCAACTAGTGTTTTTACAGAGATGTGTATGCCACCACCTTTGAATCACTACATGGTCACTGTTTTTTTTTCAAGTTTTTATTTAAATTCCAATTAGTTTACATACAGTGTGGAATTTAGTGATTCATCATTTACATACAGCAGCCAGTGCTCATCACAGCAAATGCTCTCCTTAATACCATCACTCATTTAGCCTATCCTTCCCTCCTACCTCCCACCGTCCCTCCAGCAACCCTCAGTTTGTTCTCTATATTTAAGAGTATGTTTTCTGGTTTGTCTCTCTTTTTCCCCTCTATGTTCATCTGTTTTGTTTCTTAAATTCCATATATGAGTGAAATCATATGTACTTGCATTTCTCTGAGTTATCTCACTTAGCATAATACTCTATTTCCATCCACATCTTTACTAATGACAAGATTTCATTTTTTATGGCTGAATAATATTCCATTCTATATATACACCACATCTTCTTTTTCCTTTTTTTTCTTTCAACGTTTTTTTTTTTTTTTTTTTTTTTTTGACAGAGAGAGACAGAGCATGAACGGGGGAGGGGCAGAGAGAGAGGGAGACACAGAATCGGAAACAGGCTCCAGGCTCCGAGCCATCAGCCCAGAGCCTGACGCGGGGCTCGAACTCACGGACCGCGAGATCGTGACCTGGCTGAAGTCCGACGCTTAACCAACTGCGCCACCCAGGCGCTCCTATATACACCACATCTTCTTTATTCATTCATCAGTTGATGGACCTATGGGCTCTTTCCATAATTTGGCTATTGTTGATAATGCTGCTGTAAACATTGGGATGCATGTATCCCTTTGAAACAGCATCTTTGTATGCTTTAAGTAAATACTTAGAAGTGCAACTGCTGGATCCTAGGGTAGTTCTATTTTTAACTTTAAAAAATGTTTAATTATTTGGAGAGAGAGAGAGAGAGTGTGTGTGTGTGTGTACTAGTGGGGGAGAGGCAGAGAGTGAGGGAGAGTGAGAATCCAAACAGATCCACACTCACCACTGAGCCCAGCACGGAGATCAAACCCACAACTGTGAGATCACAACCTAAGCCTGTATCAGAAGTCAAATGGTCAACCAACTGGGCCAACACAGGTGCCCCTATTTTAAACTTTTTGAGGGACCTCCATACTGTTTTCCAGAATGCTGCAGCAGTTAGCATTCCCATCAACAGTATAAGAGAGTTCCCCTTTTTATGCATCCTCACCAACAACAGTTGTTACTTGTGTTGTTCATTTTAGCCATTCTGACTGGTATGAGGTGATTTCACTGTTGTTTTGATTTTTATTTCTCTGATTATGAATGATATTGAGCATTTTTTTATATGTCCATGAGCCATCTGTATGTCTTCTTTGGAAACATGTCTATTAATGTCTTTTGCCCATTTCGTAAGTAGATTTTTTTTTTTTTGAGTGTTGAGTTTTATAAGTTCTGTATATCTTTTGGATACTAACCCTTTGTCAGGATCGCCATTTGCAAATATCTTTTCCCATTCTGCAGGTTGCCTTTTAGTTTTGTTGACTGTTTCCTTCGCTGTGCAGAGAAAAGTTTTCTATCTTGATGAAGTCCCAATAGGATACTTTACCTTTTGTTTCCCTTGCCTCAGGAGACATATCTAGGAAGAAGTTTTTAAGGCTGATGTCAAAGTGGTTACTACCTGTGTTCTCCTTGAGGATTTTGATGGTTTCCTGTCTCACATATAGGTCTTCCATCCATGTTGAATTTATTTTTTTGTGTGAGAAAGTGGTCCAGTTTGATTCTTTTGCATGTTGCTATCACTAGCAACACTAGTGAAGACACTGTGTTCTTTCTATTGGATATTCTTTCCTGCTTTGTGGAAGATTAGTTGACCACATAGTTGTGGGTTCATTTCTGGGTTTTCTATTCTGTTCCATTGATCTATGTGTCTGTTTTTGTGCCACCATACTGTGTTGATCACTAGAGCTTTGTAATATAACTTGAATTCTGGAATTGTGATGCCTCCAGCTTTGCATTTGTTTTTAAGATTACTTTGGTTCTTTGTGTAATTTTGTGGTTCCATATAAATTTTAGGATTGTTTGTTCTAGCTCTGTGAAAAATGCTGGTGGTATTTTGGTAGGGATTGCATTAAATGTGTAGATTGCTTTGGGTAGGATAGACATTTTAATAATATTCATTCTAGTCCATGAGCATGGAATGTTTTTCCATTTTTCTGTGTCATCTTCCATGTCTTTCACCCATGTTTTATAGTTTTCAGAGTAGAGATCTTTTACCTCCTTAGTTAGGTTTATTCCTAGGTATCTTATGGTTTTTGTTGCAATTGTAAATGGGATGGATACCTTGATTTCTCTTACTGCAGCTTCATTATTGATGTACAGAAATGCAACACATTTCTGAACATTGATTTTGTATCCTGCAACTTTACTGATTTTGTGCATCAGTTCTAGCAATTTTTTGGTGGAGTCTTTAAAGTATCATGTCATCTGCAAATAGTGAAAATTTGACTTCTTCCTTGCCAATTGGGATGTCTTTTATTTTGATTCATTGTCTGATTCCTGAGGCTAAGACTTCCAGTACTATGTTGAATGACAGTGGTAAGAGTGGACATCCCTGTCCTCTTCCTGACCTTAGAAGAAGAACTCTTAGTTTTCCCCCATTGACGATGATATTAGCTGTGGATTTTTCATATATGGGCTTTATTATTTTGAGATATTTTCCTTCTATATCTACTTTGTTGAAGGTTTTTATCATGAATGGATGTTTTCCTTTGTCACTTTTTCTGCATTTATTGAAAGGATCCTATGGTTCTTATTCTTTTATTAATTAATGTGGTGCATTACATTGATTGATTTACAAATATCGAACTACCTGTGCAGCCAGGAAGAAATCCCATTTGATCATGGTGAATAATTCTTTTAATATACTATTGGATTTGATTTGCTATTATTTTGTTGAGAATTTTTTAATCCATATGCATCAGGGATATTGGCCTGTAGTTCTCTTTTTAAGTGGAGTCTTTGTCTGGTTTCAGAATCAGGGTGATTCTGGCCTCATAGAATGAGTTTGGAAAGTTTCCTTCCATTTCTACTTTTTTTTGGAATACTTTGAGAAGAATAGGTATTAACTATTCTTTAAATGTTTGGTAGAATTCCCCTGGGAAGTCATGTGGCCCTAGAGTTTTGTTGTTGGGAGATTTCTGATTACTGATTCAATTTCTTTGCTGGTTGTCAGTTTGTTTAAGTTTTCTATTTTTTCCTGTTTCGGTTTTGGTATTTTATATGTTTCTAGGAATTGATCCATTTCTTCCAGATTGTCCAATTTTTGCCATATGGTTTCTCAAAACATTCCATTGTACTTGTTTGCATTTCTGTGGTATTGGTTGTTATTTTTCCTTTCTCATTTGTGATTTTATTTATTTTTATTCTTTCTCTTTTCTTTTTGGTAAGTCTGGCTAGGAGTTTATCAATTTTATTAATTTTTTCAAAGAACCAGTTCTTTGTTTCATTGATCTATTCTTTTAGTTTCTGTACCATTTATTTCTGCTCTAAGCTTCTTCTGCTGGCTTTAGGCTTGATTTATTGTTCTTTTTCTAGCTCCTTTAGGTGTAACATTAGTTTGTTCGTTGGAGGTTTTTATGGCTTTTGAGGTAGGCCTGTTTTGCTATATACATCCCTCTTAGGACCACTTTTGCTGCATCCGAGAGGTTTTAGACAGTCATGTTTTCATTTTCATTTGTTTCCATGTATTTTTAAAAATTTCATTGATTTCCTGGTTGACCCATTCATTTTTAGTAGCATGTTGCTTAACCTCCATTTATTTGTGGTCTTTCCAATTTTTTCTTGTGGATGACTTCAAGCTTCATAGTGTTGTGGTGGGAAATATGCATGGTATGATCTCAATCTTTTTGTACTTGTTGAGGCCTGATTTGTGATCTAGTATGTGATCTATGCTGGACAGTGTCCAATGTGTACTTGAAAATAATGTGTATTCTGCTGCTTTAGGATGGAATCTTGTGAATATATTTGTTAAGTCCATCTGATCCAGTGTGTCATTGAAAGCCATTGTTTCCCTGTTAATTTTCTGCTTAGATGATCTGTAAGGGGGGTGTCAAAGTTCCCTATTATTAATGTATTATTATCAATTAGTTCTGTTATGTTTGTTATTAATTGTTTTATATCTTTGTGTTCTTCCAAGTTGGAGGCAAATATATTTACAATTGTTAGATCTTCTTGTTGGATAGTTCCCTTTATTATAATATAGAGCCCTTCTTCATCCTTGTTACAGGCTTTGGCTTAAAATCTAGTTTTTCTAGAGCATTGGGTGACTCAGTCAGTTGAGTGTCCGATTCTTGATTTTGGCTCAGGTTATGATACCAAGGTTGTGGGATCGAGCCCCATGTTGAGCATGGAGCCTGCTTAAGATTTTAAGATTTCTCTCTCTCTCTCTCTCTCTTTTTCTCTCTGTCTCCCTCCCTCCCTCTGTCCCTTTCTGCTTAAGATTTTATCCCCCCACCTCAAATTAAAAAAATAAAATATTTAGTTTGTCTAATTGTTTAATTATTGCTACTTTAGCTTTCTTTTGATGTCCATTAACAAGATAAATGGTGCTCCATCCCCTCATTTTCAATCTGCAGTTGTCTTTAGATCTAAAATGAGTCTCTTGTAGGCAGCATAGAGATGGATCTTATTTCCTCTTTTTTGTTTGTTTGTTTGTTTGTTTTGTTTTATTGGGGGGGTCTTGCTTTTTAGCCATTCTGATACCCTATGTTTTTTGATTGGAGCATTTAGTACATTTATAATCAGGGTGATTATTGATAGGTATCCATTTAGTGCCATTTTATTACTTGTTTTGTTTTTGTTTCTGGAGATTTTCTCTGTTCCTTTCCTGTCTTTGTTCCTTCTGGTCTTTCCTTCCCACTTAGAGAGTCCCCTTTAATATTTCTCACAAGGCTCATGAACTCCTTTCATTTTTGTTTGTCTGGGAAACTTTATCTCTCCTTCCATTCTGAATGACAGCCTTGCTGGAAGAAGTATTCTTGGCTGCAGATTTTTATCATTTATCACATTGAATACATCATGTCACACCATTCTGGCCTGCCAAGTTTCTATGGAGATATCTGCAGTTATTCTAATGGATCTTCCCTTGTAAGTTAGGGACTTCTTTTGTCTTGCTGCTTTTAGGATTTTTGCTTTAGCAGTATATTTTACAAATTTAATTATAATATGTATGGTGTTGGCCTTGCTTTTATTGATTTTGGTGGGAGTTCTTTTTCCCTCCTGGATTTGGAAGTCCATTTACTTTCCCCAAGAAAGTGAAGTTTTTAGTCATAATTGTCTGAAATCAACTTTCTATCCCTTTTTCCTTCCCTAATTCTTCTGGGACTCCTATGATATGAATGTTATTACGTTTGATGGAGTCACTGAGTTCCCTAAGTCTTCTCTTGTGCTCCATCATTCTTCTTTCTCTCTTGTGTTCAACTTCGTTATTTGCCCTAACTCTATCTTCTATATCGCTTGTTTGTTCCTCTGCTTCTTCCATCCTTGTGGTCATTGTATCCCATCTGTTTCAAATTTCAGTTATTACATTTTTCATTTCTGCCTGATTGTTTTTTAACTCTTATTTCTGCAGTAGGGACCTCCCTTAAGTCTTCCATTTTTTTCTTAAGCCCAGTGAGTGTCATCAGGCATATGAATTATGTCTGTTTCAATTAGATCTCTATCTGTGACCTTATCTTGTTCTTTCTTTTGGGAAGAATTGCTCCATGTTGGCATTTTGTTTACATCTCTGTCTTCTTCTGTGTGTTAGAAAAGCCTATTATGTGTCTTGATCCTGAGAGTAATGACTTTATGAAAAGAGGTCATATAGTGTCCAGGGTCTGGCACTTCAGGGAGTGTCTCTGGTGTGTGCTGCATGCATTCTGCTGCTGTGTTTTGGCTGCTCTATCCTCCAGGCCAGTTGTCTGCAGAGGCTCTACATGCCTGCAGTGGTCAGTGTTTGGACCTTGGCCAAAGTGTGGTGAGTTTCAAGTAGGTGTGCTCTGGTCTGCCTGTTAAGTGGGACCTGATGCTACTTCCACTAGATTTGAAGCCTTATAAAGCTCTCTGGTCAGGAGACATGGTGTGGATGGAGCTTTGTGCTGGTCTTCCACCGAAGAGGCCCACTGCACTGACACTTAAGCGCATTTGCCCCAAAAGGGCACTACTGGCACAGGGCTGGTGGATGGGACATTGTGTATGCAAGTTAGGCGGCCAGTGTCCACTGCTGTGATGTTTACTGAAACATTTTATGCTGATGGGAAGGGAAGAGAAATGGTGCTGTCAGCTCCTTTGTTGCCAGAGAGGGTGTCCTTGCTTGCTGCTCTCAGGGAAGCACTCCCAGAAGAGTGAATTATCCCTCGTGCATCACAGGCATTTTTCAAATCATTGTGTATGCTCTGTCTGTCTCCAGGTTGTTTGTCTGCCAGGAGCAGTACAGTGCAATTTGGGCTCTATCCCAGCCAAGCCTGCTGACTTTTAAAACTCAAAAATTTAAGTTTAAATTAAATAAAATAAAATTAAAATTTAAGTGCTGTGGGAGGGGTCTGAGCTGGTCTTCTCGGGGAGGGTCTCATTGTGCTGGGACTGATACAGGTTTGACTTAGAAAGGCAGTTGCACCAGAACAGGGGCTCGAGACTTGGAGCAAGCAGGCTTGCAGCCAGTGTCAGAATAAGCCACCCTTGGCACAAGGTTCAGCATCTGTGCTACGAGCAGGGGAGGAAAATGGCACCCGCTGGCATTTTTGTTCTCAGAAAGCCGTTTCTGCCACTTCTCACAAAGGGACTCCAAGAAGAGTGAATATTGTCTCCCTTGTGAGCCTTAGACATTCTTCAGATTATGCCTTCTACCCCCAGGTGGCTTGCCTGCCTTCTTTCCAGGAATAGGGCAGTACTCTCAGGCCTCTATCTGAGTCAACTTTAAAACTGCCAAACTTTGGGGTGCCTGGGTGGCTCAGTCGGTTAAGTGGCCGACTTCGGCTCAGGTCATGATCTCATGGTCCGTGGGTTCGAGCCCCGCGTCGGGCTCTGTGCTGACAGCTCAGAGCTTGGAGCCTGTTTCGGATTCTGTGTCTCCTTCTCTCTGTGACCCTCCCCCGTTCATGCTCTGTCTCTCTCTGTCTCAAAAATAAGTAAACGTTAAAATAAAAAAAAAAAATTTAAAATAAATAAATAAATAAATAAAACTGCCAAACTTTAAAAACGCCAAACTTTAAAACTACATTCTTTGAGCCCTGCTGGTTGCAAAAGCTCAGGAAATCAATCTACTTGTTTTCCCAGCCAATGGCTTTGGGGAAATTTCCTCCTCTTGTGATCTCCTGTACTCTCTCTCTTTCTCAGTGACCTGGGCTCTTTTCCCTCAGCAGCACCCAACATATGTTTCTCCCCAAACCACATCTCTACACTTCTTACATTCCTCAGTGTGGCCTCTTTTCTCTCTCTAGTTGTGAGATTTATTCTGTCAGACCTCATGTTGATTTTATGCGTACTCAGAATGATATGATAGTTATCCTGTTGTGTCTGAGGGAGGAGATGACCTAGGATCCTTCTACTATGCCACCATGTTAGCACTGCCCCCCATCCCCACCCCAGAGTGAAGGTTTTAATGGACACCTCCTGAGCATCTCTGCAGTGAATCAAGCAGCCCATAGGCTTAGAGGGCTAGAGTCCCAGGGGCTCCTTACTGCCAAGGAATCCACACACTAAAGTCATCTAGCCACCTGCTTCTTTTGCTTGGAACTGTAAATCACGAAGGCCATTATAGGCGCACCTGGGTGGCTCAGTCAGTTTAGTGCCCGACTTCAGCTCAGGTCATGATCTTGCAGTTTGTGAGTTCGAGCCCTGTGTCGGGCTCTGTGCTGACAGCTCAGAGCCTGAAGCCTGTTTCAGATTCTGTGTCTCCCTCTCTCTGACCCTCCCCTGTTCATGCTCTGTCTCTCTCTGTCTCAAAAATAAATAAACGTTAAAAATAAATAAATAAATAAATAAAGGTTAAAAATTAATTAATTAATTAATTAATTAATTAAAAAAAGGTGGCCATTATACTCAGGAGGCTCCAATGCTCTAGCTGCCTACATAAGCAAACAGAAACCTATTTTCAAGCAAACTTTTGTGAATGCCTCAAGGGTAAGAAAACAATCCTAAGAACACCCAATCTCAAGCAGCCAACTAACTAGGCTTTCCTAAGTAAGGCAATTCCTTAAGCTATAGCCAATCTTATAACTTATTTGCTTCGTTTTCCCTTTTTGTCTACAAAAGCCTTTCCCCTAGTTTGTTTTGGTGCTGCCTGATTGGATTTGCTGTATGCTGAAATATACTGTGAAATTTCAATATACCTCAGTTTATCTTTTAACAGAACTAATTTTAAAAAGCCCATAAGGCTCATCCTTGCTCAGTTCTGCTTTTATTTATTAATTTTAAAGATTTTATTTAAAAATTTTTAAGTTTATTTATTTATTTTGAGGGTGGGGGAAGGGGCAGAGAGGGAGAATTCCAAGCAGGCTCCACACTGTCAGCGCAGAGCCTGATGCAGGGTTTGAACTCATGAACCATGAGATCATGACCTGAGTCAAAATCAAGAGTTAGATGCTCAACCAACAGAGCCACCCAGGCACCTCTTAAAGATTTTATTTTTAGGGGCACCTGAGTGGCTCAGTTAAGTGACCGACTTTGGCTCATGTCATGATCTCATGGTTCATGGGTTCAAGCCCTGCGTCAGACTCTGTACTGACAGCTCAGACCCTGAAGGCTGCTTAGGATTCTGTGTCTCCCTCTCTCTCTGCCCCTCCCCCAGTCGTGCTCTGTCTCTGTCTCTCAGAAATGAATAAATGTTAAAAAAAAAAAAGATTTTATTTTTAAGTAATCTCTACAGCTAACATGGGACATGAACTTACCACCTCAAGATCAAGTTGCATGCTCTACCAACTGAGACAGCCAGGCACCCCTCAGTGGTGCTCTAATTAAGGAGGGCTTCCTTATTGCCCAGTGTAATATTACATCCAATCTGCTGTTCTCACAAAATTACCTATCTTTGTTTCCATAGCAGTTGCCACCTTCTAACATACAATATAACTTACTATTTCTGCTTCCCTGTTTCCTGTGTCTTCCTTGAACATAATAAAAGTAACATGAAGATGGGACTGCTTGTCTTGTGCCTGCATTTCTCTCATGCATCTCCCAAAAGTTCCTGAAAACCCAGTGTGTGCTCAGTGCACATTTCTTAGAACAGTGAATAAAATGACATTTCAATTTCCCTCTCATTTTAACTATTCTTGGTGTCCTAAATGTCCCCTTCATGTCTTTCTCCAAAGTAGTGTGAAAATTAGTAAAGGATGCCTCATTTAAAATGGACTCAGGAGGGGGACCTAGGTAGCTCAGTCGAATAAGCATCCAATTCTTGTTTTCAACTCATTTCAGGATCTTACAGATGGTGAGATTGAGCCCCATGTTGGGCTCTGCACTGACAGCATGGAGACTGCTTGGGATTCTCTCTCTTTCCCTCTATCTCTGCACCTTGCTGTGCTCTCTCTCTGTCTCTCAAGTAAATGAACATTAAAAAAAAATAGAATGGAGTCAGGAGGCCCTGAAGGCTGACCTCTCACATAGGTTGGACATGAAAAATCAGCAGGAAAAAGGAAAGGGAGGATGACAGGGAGGATGCTGCCCAGGTAGGACTTTAATCTTTAGCTTTAAATAAAAGAAGGATGATCTCTCCTTGTCCCAGCAAGGACACACTAACCATGGCATGCAGCCAATGAAAAACTACTGTAAACTCAAACTCTTGTTCTTTAATGTCATTTATTGAAATATTCCTCCCCAATTTCCTTCTAAAACCTAGTAAAAGACAACTTTTATTGTGTTTCCTCAGATTTGCTAGTGGTATGCAATAGTGTGCTTATATGCAGTTGAAATTCCTCTGCTTTTCCTGAATAAACTCAGTTTGCTAATAAAATAACTGGCTGTTTATTTTTAAGCTTGAAAGTAGTATTACTCAGTGTTTTCAAAAATGAAAAAGTCAGGGTGCCAGAGTGTCTCAGTCAGTTAAGCATCTGACTTCTGCCAGGTCATGATCTCATGGTTCTTGAGTTCGAGTCCCACATTGGGTGAGCTTGAGCCCCCCCACCCCTTAGGGTGAACACAAGCACCACTTTAGATGAGCCACACTTCTTTCTCTCTCCCTCTCTCTCTTTCTGCCCCTCATGGGATTCTTTCTCTCTCTGCCCCTTACTTGCTTATGCCCTCTCTCTCAAAAAAAAAAAAAAAAAATCACAATTTGGAGATAAAACCTTCACAATGACCAAGCACATTGGTGTAGCACAGTCACATGCTCCATTTGATTCTATCTTCTCAGACTACTTAGAGTCGGCTTCCAAAAGTCCTGTGAGTTTGTAACTGTTTTTTAGTCTTTACTGATGTGTAGATAGAATGGTTTACCCATAGGTACTTCGGCCACTGCCTTTACACCACTAGATAAATGTTGTGAGCTGCTTTCTGAAATGGCTTTTCACATCTGATTTTGTAGCATACTTTCAATTCCTACTGCCAGTGCCTGAAGAACTAAGAATCACTTCCCAGCAAGGAGATGAGATCATCGGGTTCAAATGACCCTTTAACTCAGGGTTCAGATTCTCCCTTTGCACACTCGCTCCAACTGAAAATGGCAACATGTGTTTGGGACCCAAAACAGCATCAGTTAAGTTGCTCTCTGTTTGAGATTAATGTCAGACTCCTAAAAAAAATGGAGTATGATGAAGTTTGGGGGTGAGGGAGGGGTGGTCCAGAGCCAACGACCAAGAAAGAATTCTTTAAGACATCTTTGGTGCAAAAAAGTGATTTTATTAAAGTATGAGGGCAGGACCTGTGGGCAGGAAGAGCTGCCCCAGACCCTGTGGAGAGACTGGATATATATTTAGGAGTTGGGGGAGGTAGAGTCAAGGGGAAGTTTCCAGTGAGATTTTCATATGCTAAACAAGAGTCACAGGATAATGGAGACCCAACTATTGTCAAGCTAAGGTTGTTTTTTCCCTCTAGCAAATCATTAGCATTAAGAAAGTAGGGAGTTCCTGGAGAAACATTTTACTCTGCCTGCCTCAAGTATCTGCCAATGGGCTGCAGGTTATAAGGAAATTTTACCTGCCATTTCCTTCTTTCTGCCTTTGTTCCCTCATATCCCTATTGATGGGTGATGTTGGAGCTCGAAGAAACTGAGCCTATAGTTTTCTGGAGATTAGGCTATTGATTAAGATTGCATTTTTCTTGTAATTTACTAAGATATTTGCAAACTGATGGAGACTCCTGTCCTGTATAACTGTGATCTCTACCAGCCATTTGTCTTCTGTCCTTTCCTTTGTCCTTGGGCAGCCAGGAGTGCCTGAGAAATGTCACACAAATTGCAAATGGGGTGGGGAGCATTTGTGGCCTGTCAGCTTGACTTATGCTCTTTCATCAAGTATATATGAAAATATGAAGTAAAAATATATGGATAAAAGTGTTTCTCAACAGATGGGACACAATCATGATACAGGCAAGTGTAGAAGTGATGAAGTTTTGGGGTGATGGGGGGGTTCATGGGGTCAAGAGCCGACGGCCAAGAAAGAATTCTTGAAGATATCTTTCCTGCAAAACGGTGATTTTATTAAAGCATGGGACAGGACTTGTGGGCAGGAAGAGCTGCACTGGGGTTGTGACAGGTAACTCATTATATACCCTCAGGTTGGTAGGGGGTCAGGGATAGAGTACCTCTCTAAGTAATTTTGGAAGCAAGGTTTCCAGGACCTTGAGAGGCTAGCTGTTGCTAGGGAAACATCATTTATCACCGTTTAATAAAGTCTCAGTGATGAGACCCTTTAGATTCATATCAGGGAACCATAAGCTTGGAGTATGATTGCCAGCATGTATCTTGGGACAGTTGAGAAGTTGACTTACAGGATCCTCGAGGTTGGGATAATGTGAAGCCAAGGTTCTCTTTTGCTCCCTGTAAAGTGTCATCCTTGAGGCAGCCGAAATCCTAAAAAGGTGGTCCTGAAATCCTAAAAGGGTGGTCACTCTGCCAGTCTCAAGGACTTGTCAATGGGCTATAGGCAGTAAGGAAATTTAATTTTTCATTTGCCTTAGTTTCCCACATTACCATGGCAAGCACTTAACCTCTTTCCTTTGTTGTTCAGTAGCCAGGAGTATCTAAGGAATATCACACATATTCCACTTGGTTGGGGAGGGGGGTGCAGCCTGTATTTTGCCTCTCAGCCTGCCTCATACTCCCTCATCAGAACCAGTGGCTAACCTCGTCATTGTTCACCTAACTCAGGGTGGCCTACCACCCCTCTTCCTTCTTCCCTGTCACTGACCTGTATAGGGTGTGACAAAGAAAACCACAGGCCTCAGATGGAGTCACTTCTGCTAGGCCATGTCACCAAACCTGGGCATAATACCTAAACTCATTGTACTCTCAACCAACCCCAGAAATTTAGTTTCCACTGGTCAGTCAGGAATATTGGGGTCAATACCAAAAAGGTTATTAGCCATATGGATGGACCCTTTCCATCACCAAAGATGAGGTATTCCCCTGATAAGACCTTTTTGTCCCATAACAAAGTGACCCCACCTGACATGATCCTTTTTTTTCCTGTTTATGAAGTTTTTACCTTAAGCTTTCTGTAGCCCTTTGTTGCTTCCCTCTACTTGGTAGATGTGATGCCGCCCAATTCACAAATGAATGACTAATCCTAAAGACCTTTAAAATGCACTGGGCTGAATTTTTATGGTAACAGGGACTTTTCTATTGTTCTAAACAATTACAAACTGACTCTAACACTTCAGGCTGCAAGCATTTGAAGAGCAACAACATCTTTCCAGCTGTGCACAGACACATTTTGATGTCAGAACAAAGGCAGGAGGAAATGGCAGATAGAATTAAATTTCCTTATAACCCACAGCCCATTGACAACTACTTGAGGCTGCAGAGTAAAATGTTTCTCCAGGAAATCCTACTGTCTTAATGCTAATGCTTTGCTAGAGGGAAAAACAACCTTAGCTTGACAATAGCTAGGCCTCCAATATCCTGTGACTCTTCCTTAGCATAAGAAAATCTCATTGGAAACTTCACAGTGACTTACCTCCCCCAATTCCCAAATATATAACTAGTCTCTCCATATGGGTCCTGTCCCCGTGCTTTAAGAAAATCACCTTTTTGCACCAAAGATGTCTTCAAGAATTCTTTATTGGCCGTCAGCTACAGACCACCCCACCATCACCCCAAATCTTCATTAATTTGACTTCTGAAGTACTGTACACAACGGAATGAGGTGTAATTTCCGTTACGAAGAGGTCGTGGGAGCATCTAAAATAAGTTCTCCTTTGGAAGCTGATTGAACTTCATGGGGTGTGAAATTAGGGCTCTTCTCGGTTTTTAACAAGGTCCAAAGCAGTTCCCCGTGGGTAGGACCAGCACTTTCCAGTAACCTGCCAGGTGAGGCGTGTCCAGGCTCCGGGTGCAGAAGCTACTTCTGCTCCAAAGCTCCAGGGCACAGAACCCACTCTCAGCTACTGCGCTGGGAGCTAAGGTACCCGGAAGACACTGGGCAAAGAGGACAGAGCGAGGAGCCAACAAGGGAACAGGAAAGGGATTTCTAGGCGTGCGCAGCCGCTGGGGGCGGGACTTCCGGCCTCACCCCTCGGACGACTTCTGGCCTTTCCTCAGGTCGGCTCAACCTCTAAGGTTCCGGAGCGGACTTTCGGGGACCAGGTGACAAACTAACAAAGCGCGAGGGGAGGCAACGTCCCCGCCGCATAGACTGGGGGTCACGACTCGCTGACGCCACTCGGGCTGCTCCCCGCCGGGGCCGGAACTGGGACCGCGGGCTCGAGTGTCAGTTCTCCCACAGTCCGATGGCGGCGGCCGCGCCTAGGGACCCGGCTGAGGTAAACGCGCGGCCCCCGGGCCCACCCGCCCCGCCCCTGACCCTCCAGGCCCGAGCGCGGGGCGCCTGCTCGCGTCCCTGCGGCCCAGGGCCCGGTGTCCGGGCCGGGGAGGCGCTCGCGGGCGGGGTCCCCGCGTCTGAGCGCCGGCGTGACGGGGTGCGGGAGCGGGCTGCAGGAGAGGGGCCGGCTGGTGCAGGGCTGCAGGGGGCCTGCGCCACCAGCGGGGCACGGCAGGTCTCGGTTCTTTCAGCGAACGCTAGGTGCAGCGGCGCCCGTGAGGCCTGTCACCTGGCTGCCTGACCAGTCCATCCGTGCTGGCGGTGTGCCAGGCGGTGTAACCCGGGTGTAAATAGATAGGTCCAGTCTGGCTGCGGAGAGGACAGATTGCAGGGGTGGGGGGCAGAGGGGGCAGGGAGCGCAGGAGGGGGTGCCTGCGCGAGTGTATGTCATCGTTGACGGGCCAGAAGGGTCACCGTGGATGTCAGAGAAGCGGTTGAATTTTGGCCCCGGGTTTGAGAAGGGCCAAGGCAAATTTGGGGTGTTGCAGGTGACAGGAGAAAGGGAGGGGTCCCGGAATGCCTGGGGGCTTTGGTCCTTTGAAGTACAATCTGCCAGTTATTTGACGGGCAAAACTAGTTTCTTTGAGAACGAAAGAGCACCGCAGTCTGGAACAAGCAAGCTGAGGCTCAACAGTAGGCCAGTCCGGAGGACACGAGAGAGGTAGGCTTTTTGAAAGGGGAAGGGGCTAAGTTGGGAAGGCTGTTAACATCTACGAGTCCCTGAGAGTAAACTGGGAATTGAGAGTATAGTGGCTTCGCATTGGCTGAGCTGTGGGTGGGTGGTCCCGAAAGCCTGTCTTTTCCCGTCTGGGCTAGTAGAGGAGGCAGTTTCCCAGTCCAAGTTCGAGTGTGTCGTCCTGTCGGGTCTGCACTGATCATGGCGGTAGTGCGTGAGAGCTCCCCCAGCTGCGGCCTCCCGACTCCCTTTGAGTGAGGTTTCCCGTTATTACTTTTCAGCGGTCCTAGCAGCAGAAGGGCTGGACGCTCCCATCAGCTGGACGGAAGGTGGCAGTAGGTCGATTGTCCTTGGAGATCTCCCAAGTTGCTTGGACGTCGTTAAGTCTTAGATGTTCAGAGAGGCGTGAGTGACGTCATCCAGTGGGCGGCGGGACAGGAAAACCCGGGAAACCGGGGCAGGTTTCAGGATGGAAACTTTGAAAAGTGAGGGCAGTTGTGTGGCCCCGGCGGAGGTTTGGATCACATTGAGGAGGGGGTGCAGAGTAGGGGGGCAGTGCTATTAGTAGGTCAGAGGGCCTTAGTGAGGTGTGCTGAAGAGTGGTTCCCTGGCTCAGCGCCTGGTTGGGGCTGCTGGGCAGCGCGGGCACAGGCGAAGGAGAGAGAAAGATGTGGCAGATGGATGGGTGGGTAAGGCTCCCCTGGCATGATGGGACAAGAGATGGCTGAGGACACCTGGGAGTAATTGCGGCAAGGTGACAGGGAGTCTGGGGCTGCCCTTTATTCAGTGGTGTAGGGCTTCACCAGAGCTTTGTGGTGCGCTTTTCTGGTGTCCGGGCCGTTTCACAGTCTTGCTGATGGATAAGGTGTGGGGCCAGTGTGGTCACTTGTGAGTCTCTGTGCCTGGCAGGGAGCCCTTTAGGGCTGGGCTTTTCACAAAGGTTCAGTGCAGAGTGGAGGGTTGTGACTGTTGGAGGGACAGCATGGGCAGCACAGAAGTATTAGAGGGACTGGGAGTGTCTGAAACGGCTACGTGGCTGTGGGTGTGCGTCCCTGAAGCCAGGATCCCCGGCAGGCGAGGGGGACTTCTCAGCCGCATTTGAGGCTTTCCCTCTGGTGGGATCCACGAGAGTGCTGGGGTCGTAGTGGACCCTGTTTGAATTTGTCACACATCGTTTGGGTGTCATGTGACAGGCACCAGTGTGAGTCAAGGGGGCATCCTTTGGTGTGGGGCAGGAAGCTGTGGGGGCGCAACTGTGGGGTGTGAAGGTGTGAGGGAGATGCAGACTACAGGGTCATGTTCACTTGGAGAGGGAGTGTGAGTGTGAGCTTAGGGTCTCAGGGCCCTGGGATTGGAGACTGACTGGTCGAGGCGGGTCCATAATTGTCTGTGTTTGAGGGCACATTCGGGGAGACTCCACGGGAATTTCCAGGCAGAAAGGATGGCGCTTGGGGGGCTAAACCCAGATTGGCCCCCGCAGATTGCATCTATGCACCCCCTGCCTGTTATTGCTGAGGACCGAACACAGTGATTGGTGGGATGGTGAGGAGACGGTGGCATTAATGACACCAGGACCTGGTCTTTATTCTGAGGTAGGAGCTGGGGTGGCTGGGGAGAATGGGGTGTATGTGTCAGGGTTTAGATTGTGGGTTCTCCGAGAGAGAATGTTCATGGTGCCATCTGTCCGTTTCATGACAGGGTGGTGTGACCTTTGAGGACATTGCCATCTACTTCTCCTGGAAGGAATGGAGACTTCTTGATGAGGCTCAGAGACGGCTGTACTATGACGTGATGCTGGAGAACTTTACACTTATATCCTCCCTGGGTAAGGCCCTCACCCTCCCCAGTGACCTGGACTGGGCTCTGTATTCCCGCTTTAGCCCCCACCTGCCCATTCCCTAGGGGATGCTTTGTCCCTCTTGGGTGTGGACTGTGGGCCCTGCTTGCTCCCCCAGCTTCCGTGGTGGTTGCATTTGTTGCTAAGGCTGGGATGTTGGTGTGCCCTTTTCTCTCCCCTGCCGTTCCAGTGCTCTCTGTGCCGAACCCTCATAGGGTAAAAGAGTAGTCAGTCAGTGACGCTAATGGATTGTGCCTTGCTTACCCTCTGACCCACCGGGTCACTGTGTTGAGATCCATGCCTTTTCTATGGCCCCTGTTTTGATACCTTCTTTTGGCTGACATTTCCTTGCCTGCCTCTGCCAGAAATTGCAAGGATTGACTGGGTCGTACTTATGAGGACTATGGGCTACTTCTCAAGACTGTCTTGTATGGTTCTTTTGGTGGTGTTTACATCTCTTCTTCTACCTGCCCCCATCCCTTCCGTTTTGTTGAGGTATGAGCTGACCAGGAAGATTCCATTTTGAAAGTGTATTACATGAGGGTTTGATCTGCTTATACATTAGGAAACTAGTTCCAAATAGAAGGTAGTCAACACACCCGATTAGTTGACATATTTGTGGTTAGTGAGAAGCTTAATATCTACTCCCTTAGCAAATTCCAAGCGTACAGTACAGTATTCACAAGTGTAGTCAACATGCTGTTAGGTCCTTAGAACTCAATTAGCTTTAAAAAATTTTTTTACTGTTTTTTATTTATTTTGAGAGACAGAGAACATGTGAGCAGGGGAGGGCCAGACTGAGGGAGGAAGACAAAATCTCAACTAGGCTTCATGCTTAGCATTGAGCCAAGGTGAGATCATGATCTGAGCCGAAATCAAGAGGTGGATGTTTACCAGACTGGACCACCCAGGCGCCCATAACTTACTCATCTTATAGAGGGAAATGTGTTCCCCTGACCAGGATCTCTCCATTTCCCCCATTCCTTAGCTTTTAGCTTTCTACCTTCTGGGGGGTGTGATTTTTTTTTTTATTATTATTTATTTATTTATTTTGAGAGAGAGAGAGAACCAGCAGGGAATGGGCGAAGAAAGAGGGAGACAGGATCCCAAGTGGGCTCTGCTGACAGCAGGGAGCCTGATGTGGGGCTGTGCTCACGAACCCTGATATCTAGACTTGAGTCAAAGTCAGATGCTTAACCAACTGAGTCACCTAGGCGCCCCTGATTTTTCTTTTTTTAAAGAATATCTATAAGTGATATCATACAGGATTTGTTTTTTGCTGTATGGCTTATTTGATTAGCATAATGTATTCCAGGTTCATCCATGTTGTGGCAAGTGGCAGCATTGCCTTCTTTTTTTTATGACCTATTATTTACGTATGTGTGTGTACTAAATGTTCTTTGTCACTGTATTCGTTTATTTTTAAAATACAATTTATTTATGTATTTTAGTTTTTTAAAAGTATGCTCCGTGCCCAAAGTGGAGCTTGAACTCTGAACCCTGAGATTAAGAGTCCGGTACGCCACCACTGAGCCTGCCAGGTGCCCCTTCTTTGTCACTTTAAACACTCACCACACTTAAGGGCGCCTGGGTAAGCCTCCAACTTCAGCTCACATCATGATCTCGCGGTCAGTGAGTTCAAGCCCCGCATCAGGTTCTGTGTTGACATCTTAGAGCCTGGAGCCTGCTTCAGATTCTGTGTCTCCCTCCGTCTCTCTGCCCCTCCCCAACTCACACTCTCTCTGTCTCATGAATAAATAAACCTTAAAGAAAACAGCACTCACCACACTTCATGGTGTTTCCATATATTGGCTATTGTGAATAATACTGCGGGGGATGTGCAAGTGTAGGTCATCTGTGGAGTTTCTGATTTTGTTTCCCTGCGATACATACCTAGGAATGGCAACGGTGGCCCATATGGTAGTTCTATTTTTAATTTTCTTGTGGGTCTTCCCTAATATTTTCCATAACTTGCCTATTTATATTCCCAGCAACAATGTTCAAGGGGTTTTTTTTCCTCCACATCCTCACCAACATGCCACCTCTTGACTTTTTTTTTCTTTTACTGTTTATTTATTTCTGAGAGACACAGAGACAGAATGCAAGTGGGTTGGGGCAGAGAGAGAGGGAGGCACAGAATTAGAAGCAGGCTTGAGGCTCTGAGCTGTCAGCACAGAGCCTGGCGTGGGGCTCGAACTCACGAGCTGTGAGATCATGACCTGAGCCGAAGTCAGACGCCCAACCTACTGAGCCACCCAGGTGACCCTCTTGTGTATTTCTTTGGCTCTGCTGCAACTTTTGAATTTTGTACAGTGGTACTTGTTTTTGCTTTTTGTCTATGCTTTTGATGTCACATTCAAAAACTCACTGACAGGAATTAAGTTAGGATTTTCCATACGTTTTTCCTAGGAGTTTTAGGTTTTGATGTCCCGTGTTTAAGTCTTTATTCAATTTAGAGTTCATTTCCACAAGTGCTGGAAGATGGGGGTCCGGTTTCATTGTTTTGTCATTTGGATATTCAGATTCCCGAGAGGAGAGTATTCTTTCCCCAGTGTATTCTTGGCATAATTGTCAAGGATTAATGGATTGTAGATGTGTGGGTTTCCTTCCGGGCTCTTTATTCCGTTGCACTGGTCTGTTTTTATGCTTTAGTGCTGTTTTATGTTTTAGTAGCGTATTGTTTTGATTACTACAGCTTCGTAATAGAGTTTGAAATCACAAATGTCTGCCTTCAGCTTGGAACTTCTTTCTCAAGAGTGCTTTGGCCTTGAGGATTTGGATAACTCGGTGTGAGTGTCCCCTGGAGCAGGCAGCTGGCGTCTCCTGCGCAGGGACTGCAGTAGCATCTGCCCTGTGGCTGATAGAGATGCCCCAGCTCGTTTCCTACCCATCTCCTCGTGTCGTTGATAATAGTCTCCAGCCGTCCTTTCTTCGTGCTTCTGCTCTCTTTTATGCTGCACAGTATAGTAGTCCGTCTTAATTGGGCCCTTGAGCCCTGTGAGTCTAAAGTCATTCATAGACAGCTGTTGAATTGATTTTTGTTGGTGTGAAAGACGGCATCTCCTGTTCTACAGTCCTGCCAACATCAGTCACGTAGGATACTTTTCTGAGTCTGTTGTGTGCAGGGCAGCTCTGGAATACCCCTGGCCATCTACTTTTTTTCCTACATTATTTCTACCCTCCCTGTGCCCTGTAGTTGCTCACTTAGCGCTTACAGGAAAAGAGTGTTCTGTGTAGCATAGGACGGACATGATGCAGACATGACCATGTGGCTTCACAGGGGGACCATTTCCGGTGAATGGCAGCCGGGGAAGGTGTGCTATCAGGACTGTGTTCAGCTCACACTAGGCAGCTTTGTTTGTTCAACCAGACTTTGGTGCCATTGTCAAAGGCCACACCTCGTTCCTGTCTTTCCTTCTTCACTATTGAGAGTTTGTGTACTTGTGTGTTCTACTCCTTTGGTAGTCCTGTGACTTCCAGCGCAGGGGTAATTGCTGTTTCTCGGGCCTCCGCATCCCACCCATTTCTCTCGCTGGACTTTCTGTTTACCGTAATATTCACCCCTGAACATTTTGCCATGAGATGTTCAGTGTCCTTAAACTGACCGTGAATAGCAGCAAATGTCTTGTGAATGGATTTTCTCACACTCTTCTGTTCAGCGAAACATCAGCAGCCAGAAAGGTCCTACACAAAGCTGTGGGAAGAGATGTAAGGTTTAGATTCCGGCTCTGTTCCTTGTGTCACATCCTAAATTTGTATCCTTCTAGTGAGCGGTCCACAATGCTTTGACTTTAGGGGCCCAGTAACGCAGAGCAGGCACTCCTTCACCTGAATTCCAACTCCACTGTCTGGAACAGCATCTACTCAACTCGTGCCTACACGAGACAGGTGCATATGTGTGACGGGCTTACCCCTCACTGTAGTCACCACGTATTTCATGAGAGTTTCTTTGCGTTCAGGTTGCTGCTGTGGAGCAGAAGATGCGGAGGCACCCCTTGAACAGAGTGTTTCTGTAGGTGTGTCACAGGCCAGCACGCCCAAGGCAGCTCTGTCTTCCCGGAAGACCCACCCTTGTGACATGTGCGGTCCGGTCTTGAGAGACGTTTTCCGCTTGGCTGAGCACCAGGGAAAATCAAGCAGCCAGAAACTGTTGAGGTGTGGGGCATGTGGAAAACGATTTTACTTCAGCGTAAACTTTCAGCAGCAGCCGGACCAGCATACGGGAGAGAAACCCTTCAGAAATAGTGTGGACACCCTCTCTTTTAGGAAGGGATATGGATTCCATGATTCAGGAAAGCCCTTTACCTGTACAGAGGTTCAGAAGGACTTCCTGCCTGGCGTGGTTCGTCTGCAGCAGTACGCCATTCATACTGGAGAGAAGCCAAAGAGAATCAGCCAGTGCAGGGAAACTTTGCAGAGTAGTAAAGGTCATTACACTTGGGGAAAATGCAAGGAAGCCTTTGGTCCCGAGCATACACCCGTTCAGGATCAGAGTGTGCAGCCTGGAAGACCGTGTTTTGTGTGCAGTGAATGTGGGAAAACATTCAGGTACAAATCTTTATTGACTATCCACCAGAGATTCCATACTGCAGAAGGACATCGTGAGTTTGGCAAAGGTGAAAAATCCAATAGGAAAAGGTCTGTCCTTAGTCAAAATGGAAAGGCTCACACTGGGTCCAGGCAGTACACGTGCAGCAAATGTGGTAAATCCGTAAGCCACAAATCTGTGCTCATTCATCCCCAGAGAGGGCACAGTGGAGAAAATGTTTATGTTTGCAGTGGATGTTCAAAATCTTTTAGCCATAGTTCAGTTTTAATTACTCAGAAGGTTCAATCTAGAGAAAGGCGTTATAAGTGTGGTGACTGTACAAAATGTTTTACCTCTATCTCTGCTCTCAGATATCATCAGAGATCTCACACAGGGGAAAGACCTTATCAGTGTAGGGAATGTGGGAAGACTTACATCTCCAGTACTGGCCTCCGTTATCATCGCAGGGTTCACACTGGAGAAAGGCCTTATGAGTGCAGTGAATGTGGGAAAACTTTTACTGCTAGTTCTGTCCTCCATTATCATAAGAGAATTCACACTGTAGAAAGGCCTTATAAGTGCCATGAATGTGGCAAATCTTTTTTCTCTGCGTCTGACCTCCATTATCATCACAGAGTTCACAGTGCAGAAAAGCCGTATCAGTGCAATGAATGTGGCAAGTCCTTTCTCCGAAGAAACAGCCTCAATGTACATGTAAAGGTTCACTCAAGTGAAAGGCCTTATAAGTGTAATGAATGTGGCAAATCTTTGAAGTGGAAGGCAACATTCATTAAACACCAGAGAATTCACACAGGAGAAAGACCTTACAGGTGCAGTGAATGTGGCAAGTCTTTTACCGCTAGTTCTGCTCTCCAGTATCATCGGAGAGTTCACACGGGAGAAAGGCCTTATGAGTGCAGTGAATGTGGGAAATCTTTTATCACTAGTTCTGTCCTCCATGAACACCGGAGAGTTCACACTGGTGAAAGGCCTTATGAGTGCAGGAAATGTGGGACATCTTTCTCCTCAACTTCTTCCCTCCGTCATCACCAGAGAGTTCACATTACAGAGAGGCCTTATGAGTGTGGTGAATGTGGCAAATCTTTCCTCTCTGGGTCTGACCTCCAGTATCACCAGAGAGTTCACACTGGAGAAAAGCCTTATAAATGCAGTGAATGTGACAAGTCCTTTCTCCGAAGAAATAGCTTCACTGAACACATAAAAGTCCATTCAGGTGAAAGGCCTTATAAATGTAATGAATGTGGGAAATCTTTGAACTATAAGTCGACATTCATTCAACACCAGAGAATTCACACAGGAGAAAAGCCTTATCTATGCAATGAATGTGGAATGTCTTTTAGTCATAGTCGTGCCCTACGGTTTCATCGTCATTGTCACCTTGGAAGAAGTCCTTATGAGTGTAGTCAGTGTGGGAAATCTTTTACTTCTAATTCTTCCTTCATGTCACACCAGAGAATTCACACTGGAGAAAAGCCTTATGAGTGCAGTGAATGTGGGAAGGCTTTCACTGCTCGTTCTCTCCTCTATTCTCACCGGATTGTTCACACAGAAGAAAGGCCTTATGAATGCAGTGAATGTGGCAAGTCCTTTCCCCGAAGAACTACCCTCAATGTACACATAAAGGTTCACTCAGCTGAACGGCCTTATAAGTGTAATGAATGTGGGAAATCGTTGAAGTATAGATCGACATTCATAAAACACCAGAGAATTCACACAGGAGAAAGGCCTTATGAGTGCAGTGAATGTGGGAAGGCTTTTATCAGTCATCCAGCTCTTAGTTATCATCGCAAGAGTGCACACAAGAGAAAGGCCTTAGGGGTGCTGTGAATCTAGGAAGTCTTTCAGCTAACTCTAAAAACGTACTCAACATGAGAAACTATACAGTAGAAAATGTCTTTATTCTTAACATGATGACCTGAATGCCCATGTTCACTAAAATTTCTATGTTGAATACCCATTCTGAAGGAATAGTATTTTTTTTGTTAACTTGTATTTTTTATTTTTTTAAATTTACATCCAAATTAGCATATTGTGCAACAATGATGTCAGGAGTAGGCTGATGGAATAGTATTAACAGGTGATATCTTTGGGAGGTATTTCAGTTGAGAATGGTCAGGAGTGTGGAACACTCATGAGTGGGGTTAATATCATAATATCTCTAAAGCAAGTTTCCTTCCCCTATCAGTCATGTGCGGTCGCTTGAGAAGATGATCTATAAATCAGGAAGCTGGTGCACCAGTCACAGAACCAGGCCATATGCGGAATGCTAGGTCAGATATACAGCCTCCACAACTGGGAAACTTCTTGTTTGTTTACAAGCCCCCTCCTTTGTGATATTTTGTTAGAGCAGCCTGAGCTGAGACAAATGTGAAGAATATGGGTAATCTTTTGACCAAAGATACAGTTTTGAAATCCGAATTCACCTTGGAGCAGGGCCTCATGGGTGAGGTCATGACCATTCCTTTAGTTCAGTGATCTGTCTTCATTCCACGCTCAGAGGTCACACTGCAGAAAGAATTTAAAGTAGCAGAGAAGGTGATGTTTCCTTGCTTCGTGTAATCACAGTGGAGGAGAACCGTTTGCGAGGCAGACACCTACCTGAGTTGAACTTTGTTCACCTGAATGTCCAGAGGGGAGTGACTTCCCATAATTTGAAGCTATTTCAGAAAAATACAGAAGCTGCGTTGTGCTTTTGCTGTGTTTGGAGTCATTGCTCAATTGAAATCACTGCCAGTTTCTGTAGCAAAAGTCACTTCACCCCTGCCACTTGCCAGGTTCCCATCATGTGTATCAGCCACCACGCACCGTGCTCAAGCATGCAGACCTCTGCGCTTTGTCATTGGCGACGGACATTGTGGGTAATTGGAACTCCTTGTTCCCTTCTAAGTCAGGACGTGGATGTGACCCGGTGTTGACCCTCCTACCTGAACTGAGTTTGGGGTGGTGTCTTGCAGAGGCTGAGTCTCTTAGGACATTGTTGGTCTCCTGATGTTTGTGATCAATGTGTGCAGCACCCAAGTCACCAGCAGAGGAACGTGGTGCCACGTTTTGCTCTGGTTTATGCATTAATAAATGCCTTTTTTGTTTAGTTACCTTTAACCTTATGTGTTGTATTCACTCAAAGGGGTTGTTTGAGAGCAGAATTGGCGTCTGCCAGCATGAAGAAGTGAACAGATTTCATTGCATCCCAAACTTACTGTGTCTTGGGTAATTGTAAATAAAAAAATAACTACGACTCATACTGTGCAGCTTGGATGTGAATTCGCATTGTGACCCAACACCTTTGTTGTGGGCTCAATCATGTACCCCAAATTCCTATGTTTAAGTTGTGACCCCCAGTATGTCAGAATGTGACTGTAGTTAGACATAGCATGTTTCATGAGAATGAAGTTGAAGTTTAATGAGAGGTTATTAGGATGGAGTCTTAGTACTCTTAGTATGACTGGTGTCCTTAGAAAAAAAGGAGCTGAGAATAGTGGTACGGAAGGATGACCATTTGAAGAATGAGAAATCCCCATCTCCAAGCCAAGGAGAGAGGCCTCAGAAGAAACTGACCCTGCTGATACCTTATGTCCAATTTCTAGACTCCAGATTTGTGTGGAAGTAAATTTCTGTTGTCTAATCACCTCGTGTGTCGGACACCGTTATGGCAGTTCTGGATAATACAGCCCCCTGTGTTGTATATCTGGCTTCTGTGGTGGATGCCGGCAATTTTCCTGTGCTCAGAGGTCACCCTGAAGAGGAAGCATCTCCAGTGGCTATGAAACCATCTCCAGTGGTTGTGGAGACAACATGAATATTTTGCTTGTCCACAGCTGATACCACATACTGCCAGGCACTGTTGAGTGGAATATCTACCCCAAATGCTTCAAAGGAGCCCTGTGGCCTGATGCACACTATTCGTGTGTTACACCACAGGGGCAAGGGAACTGTAATTGGTAATCTAGAAGATAGGGTAATGAGGGAATAGAGGAGACATTAGCCACTTAGTGGAGTATATCTCTTACAAATATGTATCCACGGGTGTTCTAGTGACCGGGCAGGATCGGTGTGCACAGAAATTCTTCACTATCAGACCCATGTGTCCTGTGTCCAAGAGGTCACTGTCATAAAATAATCCAAAGGTGTCTGAACTCTCATATTCTCTCTGGTGTTTACGTCTCAAGGCCATCGTGCGAGAGAGGAAGACAAGGGTGGTATCAGGTCCAGGGAGGTAGCCTTTTTGACACCCCTAGCCGGCATTGTTGTTGGTACCAGCTGTGCCTGTGGCAGATGCTTGTTCTGAAACATTCACCTCCCAAGTAGTCTTCCAGGTACTCCCCAGCCTCCTTGGCTATAAAACCCTGTCTTCCTGAATTGGTGGTGCAGGGACCGACTCCTCTTATGGGTGCCAAAGTCACGCTTCTGTCCCTGAGTCCGTAAATAAACCATTTCTCCTCAAGCTGGACTTCTCAACCTATTCCCTTGCTTAAGGTTTGGAGGTCACTTTGCGTATACGTCCCTTCCAGGCAATGCTACTATTTTCTTCTCTGGAAGTATACCACTATTTACCCATTCATCTGTTTGGACCATTTGGGTTACTTAGAGTTTGGGCGTTTGTAAACAAAGTGCTCTCTAAAAATTTTCATTACCGTTCTCTATGTGGATAGAGGTTTCCTTTCTCTTGTGGTGTGACTCAAAGCGCAATGCCCGTCACAGGTAGGTTAGTGCTAATATTTTTAAGAAACTGCCAAAATGTGATCTAAACTTCAGTTCTGCATTCCCACCAGCATGTATGAGAGTTCCAGTGCCTCCAGTCCCTGCCACTACTCGATAGTGCCAGTCTGTAATGTCAGCCCATTTCATAAGTGTGTAGTGCTGTTGCCATTGCATTTCCTAGGGGTGTTGATTTTGAGTATTTTTTCGTGTGTTTATTTACCACCTGTCTATCTCCTTTGGTACAATTTCTGTTCATATCATTTGCCCGTTATCTTTCCGATGAGTTATGGCTATTTCCATTTTCATTTATGAATAAGAAATGCATACAACAATGGTATGTATTCGAATTTTCCTCATTCTTAAATGGTGTGACATTTTGCTGTATGGAGTCATAGTAACAGTGTTAGGCTATTTCTTCACTATTTTCACTCAGCTGCTTTTGTGTCCTGCACACGTGACGGCCCCAAACACCATACACGTGTAAGTTTAGTGTGCATTCTTACCATTATGTCTTCACTTTCTTACATCCAGGCATTCAGAAATACAGAACTGCAGCCCTGCTTTGTAGTGCTTGCCAATTTCCAAAGTGTAAATTCTCCCATCATGAGAGCGGGATATGCTGGGAGAAGGCGCTGAAAAATTCCACTTGGGTGTTTGGTGGAAGACTAAACTTTGGCGTGTGCAGGAGACTTTACGTCCCAGGCGGACAAGAGCTGGGGTTGGGGGTGGGGGTGCTGTGAGCCAGCTGCAGGTCTGCACAAGCCTCAGGAGAAGATGTTAATCCTGATTGGCCAGAGGGGAGGGACCTCCCTAAACACCCTGATGGGTGAGTGAAAATATGGCTGGCCTCACCTTAGTGGTGACCAGGTTGTGGGGCAAACCCGCTGGGTTCAGATTGCTTCCTCGGATCCCACCCAGTACCTTGGAAGGATTTCTCATCCTCTAGTGATCACCTCCATGTGATGTAACTCTTTCTTTCTGCAATAGTTGAGTGCATTCCCCAAAGATGAATGCCTTTGGTGCATCTCACCCTGAATCTAGGTTGCCTTACCAGCCCTCCCACTCAGGGGAAGACTGCCGGCGGGGGCACTGCGGCCATTTCTGGCTTATCCCTCTCCAGGAAGGGCTGGGAGCCAGTAGGGCATGTAGAGGGTGACTCCCAGGAGAGGTCAGCGGCCTTAGTGTAGGAACCCGCTGAGACCTTTTTTCCTTGGACCCACGCGTGATGGTGGTGTCATCTCAGAGCATCAGCCAGGAAGGGGCCTGCAGGGAGAAAAAGGTGCTGGGTCGCAGGTCAGGAGTGGCACAGGGACAGAGGAGACAAGGGACAGGGGAGGAAAATGGCACCCCCCGGAGGTGACTTTGGAAGGACCTGCTGGGTTGAGTCCCCGTATGTCCTGTGGAGCTCAAGGTCCCACTGTGGATCCTTAATGCAATGCATTGCCCCGAGCGCTGGCCATTCTTGACCCGGGAGGCACCTGAGGGACACAGCCCAGTCCACAGGTGAGTTCTTGATTCCTTTCCACGTGCACAATTGTGACCACTCTGGCAGCTCCTCAGGGTGACGGGGTGTGACATCTGGGCTAAACTCATTGGATTAGGTTGTCCAAGATTATGTAAAGGAAAAAACTTCAGGCATAGATTGGTCAACAAATTATGAGTGTTGTACTATAGGGTACAGGGATGTAAGAGCATCAAGTCTGGGGGTCCCAAGTGGACTAGGTTTGGCTGCTCAGCGGTGACAAATTCCCAAGGCAGAGGAACCAGTGGGGGTGAATCTCTTTCAGGGAGGCTAACATAGGGAACACAGTGGACTAAACTCTCAAAGACTGATTCCAAAGTGGTGAAAACACTTCTAGGTTTATATAAGAAAAATGTCAGCAAAGGTGGGTGGGTACATGCAGGGAAGCAGTGAGTCAAGTAGATCATTGTCATGGAGTCACTCACGGGTGGGGTCTTGCTGTTCAGGGCACTCTTTATTGCTTGAAGGGGTCGTTTTGGTTCTCATCTGGAAACGCTTGCCATCAGGGTCTTCCTTAGCCAAGAGACAAGCTGGAAGGAACCCAACGAGAAAGTTTGAAGTCAAAATAGAGGCAACTGAGGTCCTCTTTCAGTACTAACAAAAATAGTATGTAGGGGTGCAGCCACCTCAAACCCTATGGCCAATCCAGTCATCTTGAAGGTTTCCCAAGCATCCTTCGTCCCCATGATTTCTCTGCGGATGTTTCTCTGTAGATCAGGCATTCTCTCCTAGAAGAGCAGAGCAGTTCTGCATGCCACAACACAAAGCAGACCCTCTTGCACAACCCCTAGGCACTGGGGAACCAGAACCTGTTGTAAAACCTTTGAGCACTGTGATAACATCCATAGCTAGCACCAGAAGAGTCTGCATGTAGTCAAGAGATGCTCCAGACCGCTATGCTCCCTTTTCTGGTTAACTGCCCTAAACTGCTTTAAAAACCCTTGGGGGGGGGGGCAGAGACCTGGGAGTTGGCCTGTGTACAAAAGTCCGCCTTCTCCCCGGGTGGCCAGCCGCCTGAATGAGCTCATGTTCCTTTCCATTGAACTCTTGTCTCTTGAGTATTGGGTTTTCGAGCAATGGGCAGCAGAACTTGAGTTTTGGTAATGTAGGAATGTATTTGAACATAGATACACAAATATGCATCCAAGTGCCAAAGTAGTTGGAAACCAGTACGGTAATAGGATACCAGTACGGTATGCAAATACCGTTTTTCTGTATGAGGGAGAGTGATTGAAGGCTTTTCACTTTGTATGTTCATAAAGGAGTAGTAATCCATTAATAAACAATAGAAAATCAGCTATTGTAGACCTTACTTTTTAGTGAAGGAAACATTTGTGTGCTGATAAATTTTGCAGGCTTGGTTCTCAAATCCTGCAGCCTTAGAGAAGATTCATGTTAAACACAAGCATATTGGGTTTACTGTCTTCAGGAACAAGTAAGTGGAGGGAATACTTAACTCTGTGTCTATTTCACCCGGAGACTTCTTAAAACACCGCTCTTTGGTGGCACCTGCATGGCTCAGTTGGTTGAGCATCTGACTTAGGCTCAAGTCATGATCTCATGGTTTGTGAGTTTGAGGCCTGCATTGGGCTCTCCGCTCTCAGCGCAGAGCCCACTTTGGACCTTCTGCTTCTCCCCCACTCACACTCTCTTTCGCAATAATAAATAAACCACAAAACAAAACAAAACAAAACAAAACAAAACAAAACAAAACAAAAGCACTGCTTCTTGGAATCACCCGGAAAGTGTCTGAGTCAGTCAGTCTAGGGTATAGGCTGAGAATGAGCATTTCTAGTGAGTTGGTAGGTGATGCTAATGGAGAAGGTCAGTGCAGAGATGAAACTGTGAGAACAAGCATTTAGGGAGGGCCAGGCTCCCTCCCTCCAGGCTGCAGTACCTGCGGACTGTAGCTCTGTAGACTCAGAGGACAGCAGAATACTTTTTCCTCCAAGTATTTATTTAAATTCCAGCTAGTTAAAATACAGTGCAGTATTAGTTTCAGGTGTAGAATTTAGTGATTCATTACTTACAACAACTGGTGCTCATCACGACAAGTGCACCCCTTGATAGCCATCACCTGTTAACACATCCCCCACCCACCCACCTATCCTCAAGTAACCCTGCGTTTGTTCTCTATAGTTAAGAATCTGTTTCTCGGGGAGCCTGGGTGGCTTAGTTGGTTAAGCATCCAGAACTTGATTTCAGCTCATGTTGTGATCTCACAGTTCGTGGGTCGATCCCCGGATCAGACTCTTCACTGATACACAGAGCCTGCCTGGGATTCTGCCGCCCTCTCTCTCTGCTCCTCCTCCCCCTTCAAAAAAAAAAAAAAACCCATAAAAACAAAAAGCAAAAAGCACCTAACAAGAGTCTATTTCTTGCTTGCCTCTCTCCTCACCGCCCCCCCCCGGCCCCATGTTCATTTGTGTTGTTTCTTAAGTTTCACATATGAGTGAAGTCCTATGGGATTTGTGTTTCTCTGACTAATTGCACTTAGCATCATACTCTCTGGCTCCATCCATGTCGTTGCAAAGGCAAGATTGCATTCTTTTTGGTGGCTGAGTAGTATTCCATTATATATATGTATGTGTATACACACACACATACATATATATACATATATGTATATGCATAAACACATATATGTACATATACATATATATACACACATATGTATATTCACACATACATACACACACATACATACATATATACACTCATACACCTACCACATCTTTATCCATTCATCAGTCGATGGAAATCTGGGCTCTTTCCCTAATTTGGCTATTGTTGATAGTGCTGCTATGAACATCGGGGGTGCGTGTATTCCTTTGTATCAATATTTTTGTATCCTTTGGGTCAGTACCTAGTAGTGCAATTACTGGATTGTAGGATAGTAGCATTTTTCACTTTTTGAGGAACCTCCATACTGTTTTCCGGAGTGGCTGCAGCAGTTTCCATTCCCACCAACATAAGAGGGTTACCCTCTTTCTGCAACCTCACCAGTATCTGTTGTTTCCTGTGATGTTAACTGTAGCCGTTGTGAGTTGTGTGACATGGTATCTCATTGTAGTTTTGATTTGCATTTCCCTGATGATGAGTGATGTTGAGTATCTTTTCATGTGTGTGTTAGCCATGTGTATATCTTCTTTGGATACATGTCTGTTTGTGTCTTCTGTCCATTTCTTAAGTAAATTATTTGGTTTTTTTTGGGTGTTGAATGTTATAAGTTGTTTATAAATTGTGGATATTAACCCTTTCTCAGATATGTCATTTGAAAATATCTTCTCCCGTTCTGTAGGTTGCTTTTTAGTTTTGTTCGTTGTTTTCTTTGCCATGCAGAAGTTTTTTTTTTATCTTGATGAAATTCCAATAGTTTACTTTAGCTTTTATTTCCCTTGCCTCGGGAGACGTATCTAGTAAGAACTCGTTAAGGCCAATTTCAAACAGGTTTCTGCCTGTGTTCTCTAGGCTTTCATGGTTTCTTCTCTCACATTTAGGGCTTTCGTCCACTAAAAAAAATTTTTTTTTAAATTTACTTAGAGAAGGAGAGTATGCATGTGCATGCCTACACGAGAGGGGGAGGGGATAACAGGGAGGGAGGAGAGAATCCCAAGTGGGCTCCATGCTGGCATTACAGAGCCGGACGTGGGGCTTGAACTCACAAACCGTGAGATCGTGATCTGCGCCAAAATCAAGAGTTGGACGCTTAACCGACTGAGTCATCCAGGCACCCTTCTTTCATCCATTTTGAATTTACTTTTTGTGTATGGTGTGAGAAAGCGGTCCAGTTTGATTCTTTTGCATGTTGCTATCCAGTTTTCCCAGCACCGTTTGTTGAAGAGACTGTCTTTTTTCTATTAGATATTCTTTCCTGCTCTGTCGGGCATTAATTGACCATATAGGTGTGGGTTCATTTCCGGGTTTTCTACTCTGTTCCATTGATCTATGTTTCCTGTTTTTGTGCAAGTACCATACTGTGTTGATCACTACAGCTTTGAAATATAACTTGAATTCTGGAATCGTGATGCCTCCAGCTTTGATTTTCTTTTTTAGGATTGCTTTGGACATTTGGGATCTTTTATGTTTTCATACAAATTTTTGCATTGTTTGTTCTAGCTCTGTGAAAACTGCTGGTCGTATTTTGATAGGGATCGCATTAAATGTGTAGATTGCTTTGGGTAATATAGACATTCTAACAATATTTGTTCTTCCAACCCATGAACACATAATGTGCTTCCATTTGTTTGTGTCATCTTCAATTTCTTTCATAAGTGCTCTATGGTTTTCAGAGTACAGATTTTTTTACCTCTTTGTTTAGGTTTGCTCCTAGGTTTCTTATGGTTTTTGTCAGCAATTGTAAAAGAGATCGATTCCTTGATTTCTCTTTCAGCTGTTTTTTTATTGGCATATAGAAATGGAACAGAGTTCTGTACATTGCTTTGTATCCTGGAACTTTACTGAATTCAGGTATCAGTTCTAGCAATTCTTTGGTGGACTCATTCAGGTTTTCCACATGGAGCATCGTGTCATCTGCAAATAGTATAAATTTGACTTCTTCCTTGCCAATTTGGGTGCCTTTTATTTCTTTTTGTTGTCTGATTGCTGAAGTAAGGACTTCTGGTACAATGTTAAATAACAATGGTGGGAGTGGCCATCCCTGTCTTGTTCCTGACTGTAGAGGAAAAGCTCATTTTTCCCCATTGAAGATTATATTAGCCTTGGCTCTTTATATTTGGCCTTTTGATGTTGAGATATGTTCCCTCTATTCGTACTTTAGAGGGGTTTTCTAAAGCATGGATGCTGTACTTTGTCGAGTGTTTCTTCTGCATCTATTGAGAGGATCCTATTGTT
This sequence comes from Panthera tigris, assembly GCF_018350195.1. Taxonomy (NCBI): domain Eukaryota; kingdom Metazoa; phylum Chordata; class Mammalia; order Carnivora; family Felidae; genus Panthera; species Panthera tigris. The sequence goes on from NC_056674.1 coordinate 706,630, forward strand.
CTTATCCTTTGTTGTTATTGTTGTTGCTGTTGCTGTTGTTGCTGTTGTTGTTGTTGTTGTTAATGTGGTGTATCACATCGATTGATTTGTGAATATTGAATCACCTTTGCAACCCTGGAATAAATCCTACTCTGTTCATGGTGAATGATTCTTTTAACATGCTGTTTGATTTGATTTGCTACAGTTTTGTTGAGAAATTTCTCATCCATGTTAATCGGGGATATTGCCTGTAATTATTTTTTCTAGTGTGGTCTTTGTCTGGTTCTCAGATCAAGGTAATTCTGGTGTCATAGAATTGGTTTGGAAGTTTTCCTTCCATTTCCATTTTTTGGAATAGTTTGAAAAGAATAGGTATTAACTCTTCTTTAAAATTTGGGAAGCCATGTGGCCCTAGAGATTTACTGTTGGGAGATTTTTGACTACTGGTGCAATTTCTTTGCTGGTTATCAGTCTGTTCAAATTTTCTATTTTTTTCCTGTTTCAGTTTTGGTAGTTCATATGTTTCTAGGTTTTTTTTTCATTTCTTCAAGATTACCTGGTGTGATGGTATATTATTTTTCATAATATTCTCTTATATTTGTATTTCTGGGCTGTTGCTTGTGATCTCTCCTCTCCCATTTGTGATTTAATTTATTTGAGTGCTTTCTCTTTTCTTTTTCATAAGTCTCACTAGGTGTTTATCCCTTTTATTGTGTCTTTCAAAGAAGAAGTTCCTGGTTTCATTGATCTGTTCTATTTTTGTTTTCATTTTTGTTTTTGTTTGCTTGTTTGTCTCTATGTCACTTATTTCGGGTCTAATCTTTAGTATTTCCCTTCTGCTAGCTTTAGGCTTCGTTTGTTCTTTTTCTAGCTTCTTTAGGTATAAGGTTAGGTTTGCCTTTCTTCTTTTTGAGGTGGGCCTATATTGCCATATACTTGCCTCTTAGGACCACTTTTGCTGCATCCCAAAGTTTAAAAAACTTTTTTTCTTAATGTTTATTTATTTTTGAGAGGGGGGATGGGAAGGGCAGAGAGAGAAGGAGACACAGAATTCAAAGCAGGCTTCAAGCTCTGCACAGATCCTGACGCAGGGCTCGAACTCACAAGCCATGAGATGATGACTGAGCCCAAGTCAGACGCCTAACCGACTGAGCTACCCAGGCACCCCGCATCCCAAAGGTTTTGTACCATCGTATTTTCATTTTCGTTTTCATTTTCATTTGTTTCCATGAATTTTTTATCTTTCATTTCCTGGTTGACTCATTCCTACTTTAGTAGGATGTACTTTAGTCTCCACGTATTTGTGGTGCTTCCAAATTGTTTCTTGTGGCTGACCTGAAGTTTCATAGTGTCATGGTGGGAAATATGCATCACGTAATCTCAATCTTTTTGTACTTGTTGAAGCCTGAATTGTGACCCACTGTGTAATAATATTCTAGAGAATGTCCCATGCGCCCTTGATAAGAATGTGTATCTGCTTCTTTAGGGTGAAATGTTGTGACTATATCGGTTACATGCATCTGGTCCAGTGTGTCATTCAAAGCCATCGTTTCCTTGTTGATTTTCTGCTTGGATGATCTGTGGATTGCTGTCAATGGGGTGTTAAAGCCATCTACTTTTATTGTATTATTATCAATGAGTTTCATTATGTTTGTTATTAATTGATTTATATCTTTGGGAACGCCAAGATGGGGGCATAAATATTTACAATTGTTAGTTCTTGGCGAATAGACCCCTTTATTATGATATAGTGCCATTCTTAACTCTTGTTACAGTCGTTGGTTTAAATCTAGTCTGTCTGATATAAGCATGGCTACTCTGGCTTTCCCTTGACATCTATTAAGAAGATAAATGTTTCTCCATCCCCACACTTTCAGTCTGTAGGTGTTTTAGGTCTAAAGTGAGTCTCCTGAGGGGCCTGGGCGGCTCAGTTGGTTAGGCGACCAATTTCAGCTCAGGTCACGATCTTGCAGTTTGTGGGTTCGAGCCCTGTGTTGGACTGTGTGCTGACACCTCAGAGTCTGGAGCCTGCTTCGGATTTTGTGTCTCCCTCTCTGTCTGTCCCTTCCACAAGCTCTCCCTCTCTGTCTCTCTCTGAAAAATAAATATTTAAAAATTTTTAAAAATAAAAAAATATAAAGCGAGTCTCTTGTAGACAGGATGTAGATGGATCTTATTTTCTTCATCCATTCTGACACCCTAAGTCTTTTGATTGGAATATTTAGTCCATTTACATTAGAGTGATTATTGACAGTTATGAATTTAGTGCCATTGTATCACTTGTTGTTTAAAAAAATTTTTTTAATGTTTATTTCTTTGAGGGAGAGAGAGAGAGAGAGAGAGAGAGAGAGAGAGAGAGAGAGAGAGAGAACAAGCAGGGGAGGGGGAGAGAGAGAGGGAGACAGAATCCGTTGCAGACTCCAGGCTCTGAGTTGTCAGCACAGAGCCCGATACGGGGTTCAAACCCATGTACCATGAGATCGTGACCTGAGCTGAAGTCGGACGCTTAACCAACTGAGCCAGCTAGGCGCCCCTGTATCACTTGTTAAGTCATTGTTTCTGAAGCTTTTTTTCTGTTCCTGTTTAATCTTTGTCACTTTCCGTCTTTCTTTCCCACTCAAAGAGTTCTCTTTAATATTTTTTGCAGATCTCATCTGGTGGTCACAAACTCCATAAGTTTTGTTTGTCTGGGAAGCTCTTTAGGTTTCCTTCTCTTCAGAATGACAGTCTTGCATGATAGAGTATTCTTGGCTGCAGATTTTTCCCATTCAGCACAGTGATTCATGCCACTCCCTTCAGGTCTGCCAGGTCTTTGTGGAAAGATCTAACCTTATTTGTCTTGCCTTGTAGGTTATGGATTTCTTTTCCCTTTTCCCTTTTAGGATTTTTTCCTTATCTCTATATTTTGCAAATTTTACTATGATATGTCCTGGTGTTGGCCTGCTTTTGTTGATTTTTTTTTCTTTTCTTTTTCTAAATTTACATCCAAGTTAGTTAGCATATAGTGCAACAGTGATTTCAGGGGTAGATTCCTTAACATCCCTACCCATGTAGACCACTCCGCATCCCACAACCCTTCCAGTAACCCTCTGTTTGTTCTCCATATCTAAGAGTCTCGTATGATTTGTCCCCCTTCCTGTTTTTATATTATTTTTGATTCCCTTCCCTTGTGTTCATCTGTTCTGTGTCTAAAAGTCCTCATAGGAGTGACGTGATATGATATTTGTCTTTATCTGACTAATTTCGCTTAGCATAATACCCTCCAGTTCCATCCATGTAGTTGCAAGATGGCAAGATTTCATTCTTTTCGATTGCCGAGTAATACTCCAGTGTGTGTGTGTGTGTGTGTGTGTGTGTGTGTACACATACACACCCCACATCTTCTTTATCCATTCATCCATCGATGGACATTTGGACTCTTTCCATACTTTGGCTATTGTTGATAGTGCTGCTATAAACATTGGGGTGCATGTGCCCCTTCGAAACAGCATACCTGCATCCCTTGGATAAATACCTAGTACTGCAATTGCTGGGTCGTAGGGTAGTTTTGTTTTCAAATTTTTTAGGAACTTCCATACTGTTTTCCAGAGTGGCTGCACCAGTTTGCATTCCCACCAGCAGTGCAAAAGAGATCCTCTTTCTCAGCATCCTTGCCAACATCTGTTGTGCCTGAGTTTGTTAATGTTAGCCCTTCTGTCAGGTGTGAGGTGGTGTCTCATTGTGGTTTTGATTTGTATTTCCCCAATAATGAGTGATGTTGAGCATTTTTTCATGTGTCTTCTTTGGAGAAATGTCTATTCATATCTTTTGTCCATTTCTTTACTGGACTATTTGTTTTTTGGGTGTTGAGTTTGATAAGTTCTTTTTAGATTTTGGATACTAACCCTTTATCTGATATGTCGTTTGCAAATATCTTCCGCCATTCCACTGGTTGCCTTTTAGTTTTGCTGATTGTTTCCTTCGCTGTGCAGAAGCTTTTTATTTTGATGAGGTCTCAATAGTTCATTTTTGCTTTTGTTTCCCTTGCCTCTGGAGACTTGTTGAGTAAGAAGTTGCTGTGGCCAAGGTCAAAGAGGTTTTTGCCTGCTTTGTCCTCAAGGATTTTGATGGCTTCCTGTCTTACATTTATGTCTTTCATCCATTTTGAGTTGATTTTTGTGTATGGTGTAAGAAAGTGGTCCAGAATCGTTTTTTCTGCATGTCACTGTCCGGTTTTCCCAGCACCACTTGCTGAAGGGACTGTCTTTATTCCATTGGATATGCTTTCCTGCTTTGCCAAAGATTAGTTGGCCATACGTTTCTGTGTCCATTTCTGGGTTCTCTGTTCTGTCCCACTGATCTGAGTGTGTGTTCTTACGCCAGTGCCATACTGTCTTGATGATTACACGTTTGTTATACAGCTTGAAGTCCACTGCTTTTGTTGATTTTGATGGGAGTTCTCTCTGCTTCTTGGATTTGGACGTTTGTTTCCTTCCCTGAATTAGGGAAGTTTTCAGCTATAATTTCCTCAAATTAGCGTGCCCCCTTTTCCTCTCTCTTCTTTCTCTGGGACTCCTATGATATGAGTATTACTACATTTTGTGGAGTCGCTAAGTTCCCTAGTTCTACGTTCATGATCCAATATTTTTATTTCCCTCTTCTTTTCAGCTTTATTATTTTCCATAATTTTATCTTCTATATCACTTATTCATTCCACGGCTTCTTCCATCCTTGTTGTCATTACAATCCATCAGTTTCACTTCTCGGTTTTGGCATTCTTTATTTCAGGCCGACTAGTGTTTCGTTCTTTTATTTCTGTGGTAAGGAAGTCCCTGCTGTCTTCTGCGGTTTCTCAAGCCCAGGTAGCATCCTTATGATTGTTGCTTTAAGTTCTATATCAGGCATATTACCTATACCTCTTTTGATTAGATCCCTATCTGTGACCTTTTCTTGCTCTTTCTTTTGGGATGAATTCCTCCCTCTTGTATTTTGTCTAGGTCTCTGTCTTCTTCTCTGTGTTAGGAAAGCCTGCTATGTTCTCTGATTCTGAGAGTAATGGCTTTGTTAAAAACAGGTCATAATACTGACCAGAGCCTTGGTGCTTCAGGTGCCAGGTATATGCTGTGTGTATGCTGTGTGCAGTCTGCTGCTGTGTTTTTGCTGCTGTTTCCCTCAGGTCACTCTTCAGCAAAGTTTCTCCATTTCACCACTGGGGAGTGTTTGCACCTTGTCTAGAGTGTGGTAAGTTTTAACTAGCTGTGCTCTCATCTACTTGATGAAAGAGCCCTGATGCTATTTCCAGTTAACTGAAGCTTTGTAGCACTCTGTGGTCCGTAGTCTTGTATGCGCGGGGTGTTTGTGCTGGTCTTCAGTGGGAAGGGCATGCTGCTCTGGTTCTCAGGCACGCTTGCCCTAGTAAAGAGGCACTGGCAGAGTGCAGATTGGTGGGGCTTGGTGTAAGCAGTTCTGGACTCCACTGTTTGCGGTGTGCTGCTCACTGAAGTCAGTCCATACTGATGAGTGGGCGATGAAAATGGCACCAGCCCTCTTTCTCATTCCCGAGAGGGAAGTTCATGCCGGCTGGTGTCTGGGAAGCCCTCAGAGATGAGTGAATCATCTCCCTGCATGTGTCCCAGGTGTCCCACAGATCCCTGCCTTCACCGCATCTGTGTCTGGGCTGTCTGCCCATCTGGCAGTGCAGTGCACCTGTGTTATATCCCAGGCAGGCTGGCTGAATTTTAAAACTCCAAAGTTTAGGGGCCTGTCGTGGTGGAGACCCACACGGGTCCTCTGGAGTTGGGGGGGGGGGTGTTTTGCCATGCTGGTGCTGATGCAGGTCTGTCCTAGAAAGGCAGTTGCACCAGTGCACAGGAGCTTAGAGTTTGGGGTAAAGTGCAGCAAAAACCGGTGTCTAGGTTAGCTGCCCTCAGCAGGTGTCTCTGCCCTTGTGCTAAGAGTTGGGTGTGCGCAATGGCACCTGCCAAATGTTTGGACCAGTGAGAGACAATGTCTCCTCTGCCAGATGCACTCCAAGAAGGGGGAAACATCTCTCCCAGTGCACCCAGGGGATCCTCAGATCAGGTTGTGTGCTCCAGGGTGCTGCCCTCTCTTTCCACATGAGCACTACACAGCCACCAGGATCCATACCAGCCAAAATGAGGATCTCTGAACTCCACTCATTCTAAAAATTCACGATAATCAGCTCTTCTTGTTTTCCCTGTGAATGGCTTTAGAAAGTGTTTTCCTTGTGCAATCCCCTGGGTTCTTTGTGCTTTCTGTCTCTCTCCTTCTCTCTCTCTCTCCCTTTCTCTCTCCCTACTCCTCCCCCTTTCGCTTCTCTTCCCCTTCCCCTTCACTTTCCCCTTTCCCCTTTCCCTTTACGTTTCTCTTTGTGTGTCATCTCTCTGTGATCATGGCTCCCTCTGTTCTGCAGCACACACGGCCCTTTCCTCCCCCAAGCCATATCTCCACCTCTCTTAACTTTCACTGTGTGGCCTCTTGTCTCTTTCTTTAGTGGTGCAGTTTGTCATGTGTGTCTTCAGATCATTTTCCTGGGTGTTCAGAATGATTTGATATTTATCTAGCTGTGTTCAAGAGATGAGGACTGTATAGGGAAGGCCCTTCTGTTACTCCACCATCATAGCTCCCTTTATGTTTGTTATTTATTGTTTTATATATCTGGGTACTCTCATATTCAGGGCATAAGTATTTACAATTGTTAGATCTTATTGTTGGATTGTTCTTTTTATTATGATATAGTGTCCTCTTCAACTCTTGTTATATAGTCTTTGGTTTAAAATCTTGTTTGAGGGGCGCCTGGGTGGCTCAGTCGGTTAAGCATCTGACTTCGGCTCAGGTCATGATCTCACGGTCCGTGAGTTCGAGCCCCGCGTCGGGCTCTGTGCTGACAGCTCAGAGCCTGGAGCCTGTTTCGGATTCTGTGTGTCCCTCTCTCTCTGACCCTCCCCTGTTCATGCTCTGTCTCTCTCTGTCTCAAAAATAAATAAACGTTAAAAAAATAAATAAATAAAATCTTGTTTGATATGAGTCTTGCTATTCCAGCTTTCTTTGATGTTCATTTGCATGATAGATGATTCTCCATCCCCTCACTTTCAATCTGCAGGTGTCTTAGGTCTTAAACGAGTCTTTTTGAGGCAGCATACAGAAGGGTCTTGTTTTCTTGCTGGTTTATTGGGTGGGGGGATTAGTCTTGGTTTTTTTAGAGATTGTAACACCCTATTTCTTTGATGGAACGTTTAGTCCATTTACATTCAGAATAATTTTTTTAAGTTTATCTATTTATTTTGAGAGATAGTGAGAGACAGAGAATGCAGGAGGAGCAGAAAGATAAGGGGAGAGAGAGAGACAGAGAGAGAGAAGAAGTGTGAGAGAGTGAGAGAGGGAGAGAGAGTTACAGAGAGAGAGAGACAGAGAGAGAGACAGAGACAGAGACAGAGACAGGGTCCACACTGTCAGTACAGAGCCTGATACAGGGCTTGAACTCATGAAGCATAAGATCATGACCTGAGCCTAAACCAAGAGTTGGTCACTCATCTACCTGAGCCACTCAGGCACTCCCAGAGTAATTTTTTTTTTTAAGTAAGCTACACACCCAGCACAGAGCCCAATGCAGAGCTCAAACTCAAATGCAGAGATCAAGACCTGAACTGATAAGAGGAAGTATTGATGAAAATGAATTTAGTTCCATTTTATGACTTGTTTTATCATTGTTTATGGAGATTTTCTCTGTTCCTTTCCAGTCTCTATCACTTTTGGTCTTTCCTTCTCACTCTAGGAGTCCCCTTTAATATTTCTTGGAGGGCTGGTTTAGTGGTCGTGAGCTCCTTTCATTTTTGTTTTTTGGGAAACTCTTTATCTCTCCGTCCATTCTGAACGACACTCTTGCTGCATAGAGTATTCTAGGCTGCATACTTTTCCCATTCTGCACGTTGAATATATCATGCCACTCCCTTCTGGCCTGCCAAGTTTCTATGGAGAGATCTGCAGCTATTCTGATGGGTCTTCCCTTGTTAGTTAGAGGCTTCTATTGTCTTGGTGCTTTTAGGATTTTTGATTTAGCAGTATATTTTGCAAATTTAATTATAATATGTATGGTGCTGGCCTTGCTTTTGTTGAGTTTGTTGGGAGTTCTTTTTCCCTCCTGGATTTGGATGTCTATATACTCTCTCAGATAAGGGAAGTTTTCAGCTATAATGGCCTGAAATCAACTTTCTATCCCCTTTTCCCTCTCCAGTTCTTCTGGGACTCCTATGATACGAATGCTATTATGTTTGATGGAATCACCGAGTTCCCTAAGTCTATCCCCATGATCCTCTGTCTTCTTTCTCTCTTTTGTTCATCTTCATTATTTTCCCTATTTCTATCCTCTCTATGACTTATTTGTTCCTCTGCTTCTTCCACCCTTGTCATTACATCCAATGTGTTTCAAATCTCAGTCATTGCACTTTTCATTCCTGCCTGATTGTTTTTTAACTGTTTTGTTTCTCTGGTAAAGACCTCCCAGATGTCTTCCTTCTTTTCTCAAGCCCAGCAAGTATCCTCAGATTATTGTTTTAAGTTCTCCATGAATATATTAATTAGATCTGTGTTAATTAGATCTCTGGCTGTGATTTTACTGTTTTTTTTTTTTTTTTGAATTGTATTTATTTATTTTTAGAGAATGAGAGAGTGAGACAGGGGATGGCTGGAGAGAGAGGGAGAGTGAAAATCCCAAGCAGGCTTCTCGCCTAGTCACAGAACCTGATATGGGCCTCAATCTCATGATCCGTGAGATCATGAACTAAGCCAAAAATCAAGAATTGGATGCTCAACCGTCTGAGATGCTCTGGCTGTAATTTTATCTTGTTCTTCCTTTAGGGAAGAATTCCTCCATGTGGGCATTTTGTTTAGGTCTCTGTCTTCTTCTGTATATTAGAGAAGCCCATCAAATTTTCTTTTCCTGAGAGTAATGGCTTTATTAAGGATAAGTCGTATAGTGTCCATGGCCTGGTGCTTCAGGGAGTGTCTGTTGTGTGTACTGTGTGTACTCTACTGCTGTGATTTGCTGCTCTATCCTTCAGGCCAGTTGCTTGCAGAGGTTCTCCTTGCCCACAGTGGGCACTGTTTGGTCCTTGGCCTGAATGTGGCAAATTTTAACTAGGTGTCTCAGGCCTGCTTGTTAAATGAGACCTGATGCTACTTCCACTAGAACTGAATCCTTGCAGAACACTCTGGTCAGGAGATGTGGTGTGTGTGTGGGTTTCTGCTGGTCATCTTTCAAATGGGCCCACAGCCGTGGGACTTAAGCCCACGTGGCCCAGAAGGGCACTGCTGGCAGAGTGCAGGTGGGTGGGACTTGGTGTATGCAGGTTAGGAAACCAGTGTTCGCCCTGTGCTGTTTACTGGAGCTGGATTTTGCTGAGGGGCAGTGGAGGAAAATGGCACCAGCCAACCCCTTTGATCCTGGAGAGGGGTCTCCATGCTTACTGCTCTCAAGGAAGCGCTCCCAGAAGGGTGAATAATCCCCCATGCATCCAAGGCAGGTTACAGAGAGCCGTTTTCACTCTGTCTGTCTCTGGGATGTTTGCTTGCCAGGAGCAGTGCTTTGGGCTCTATCCCAGCCCAGTATGCTGACTTTTACAACTCAAAAATTTAGGGACATGCTGTGGCAGGGGCCTGTGCTGATTACCTGGGATAGGGTCTCTCCACCCTGAGGCTGATGCATGTTTGACCGTGAGGTGCGGTTGCCCCAGAGCACGGGCCTTGGGACTTGGAGCAAGCAGGCTAGGCAGCCAGTGTCAGCTTGAGCCACCCTCAGCAGCTCTTCTGCATCTATGCCAAGGGGCATGGGAGGGAAATGGTGCAGCTGGTTCTTTTGTTCCCAGGGAGGCATCTCTGCTAACCCACTTCTCACAGATACACTCCAAGAAGAGTGAACAGTGTCTGCCCTGTGGTCCCTAGGTGTTCTTCAGATCGTGCCTTCTGACTCCAGGTTGCTTGCCTGCCTTCTCTAGAGGAGTAGGGCAGAAGCTCAGGGCTGCATCCCAGTGAAACCCTCCAACATTTAAAATCTAGTCTCTGAGCTCTGTTGGTTCCAAAAGCTGCCAGGTGTCAGGCCCTCTCATTTTTCCAGTGAATGGCTTTGGGGAAGTGTTTTCCTAGTGCAATCCCCTGTGCTCTCCTCCCTCCCTCCCTCCTTCCCTCCCTCTCTCTGTCTCTCTCTCTCTCTGTCTCTCTCTCTCTCTGTCTCTCATCTCTCAGGGATCCCAGCCCTCTGCAGCCCCCCAATCTGTTTCTTGCCCAAACCCCATCTCTGCACTTCCTGCTTCCCTTGATGTGACATCTTCTCTCCCTCTAGTTGTGCAGTTTGTTCTGTTGAACCCAAATTGATTTTATGGGTATTCAGAATGATTGGATAGTTATTTAGTCGTGTTTAAGGGAAGAAATGAACCTAGGATCCTCCTACTCTGCCAGTATCTTAGCTCCTCCCCTCCCCCAGTCCAAAGATGTCTAATGGACACCTCCTGAGTTTCTCTGCAGTGAGCCAAGCAATCTAAACGCTTGAATGAATGGAGTTCCAGGGGCTCCGATGCCAAGGAGTCCACACACTGAAGCCACCTACCAACGTGTTTCTTTTGCTGGAAACTGTACATCAACAAGAAGGCCATTAGACTCAGGTGGCTCCAATGCCTTAGCCACCTACACCTCACTTCAAGCAAATTCTTGTAAATGCCTCAAGGGTCAGAATTCAAAACCCAAGGGTACCCTGTCTCTAACAGGCAACTAGGCTTTCCCATATAAGATAGTTTCTGAAGCTATAGCCAGTCATGTAACGTGTTTCCTTTTCTTCTCATTTTGGTCTATACAAGCCCTTCCCCTTGCGGGGTTTGGGGCTGCCTGATTGGATTTGGTGTTTGCTCAAATAGGCACTTCTAAATTTTAATGTACCTCGCTTTATTTAAACAAAACTAATAAAAGTAATAACCCACAGGACTCACATTTACTCATGGTGCACGTAATGAGGAGGGCTGCCACACAGCCCTGTGTAATATTACATAAAATGTCCTCTTCTTTTTTTTTTTTAATTTTAAAATTTATTTATTTCAAGAGAGACAGAGTGTGAGAATGAGAGGGGCAGAGAGAGGGAGACACAGAATCTGAAGCAAGCTCCAGTCTCTGAGTTGTCAGCACAGAGCCCGATACAGGGCTCGAACTCATGAACTGTGAGATTATGACCTGTGCCGAAGTAGGACACTTAACCCATTGAGGCACCCAGGCGCCCCTCCAACGTCCTTTTCTCACAAAATCACCTCTTGTTGTTTCCATCACACCTCCCACATTCTAACGTACAATAGAACTTAGTATTCCTGCTTCATGTTTCCTGTGTTTTTCTTGAACACAATAAAAGGCACATGAAGACGGGACTGCTTCTCTTGTAACTGAATTTTCGCATGCATCTACGAAAAGTTCTTGAAACCACATTATGTGCTCAATGCACATTTTTTAGAAAAGTGAATAAACATGACATTTGAATTCACCTCTCATTTTAACTCTTCTGGGTACCCTAAATGTCCTCTTTAAGTCTCCGAATTAGTGTGAAAATTAGTAAATGGAATCTTACTAGAAACGATTCAGGAGGCCCTGGAAGGAGACCTCTCACGCAGACATGACATGCATAAAGAGCAGGAGGAGGGGAGATAACTTTTGTCTTGACAAGGAAGGACACATTCCCAGTAGGAAATTAATCTCCTGCCTTTCACAAAAAGAAGGATGATCTCTCCTTGCCCCATTAAGGAAACACTAACCATGGCATGCAGCCAGTGAAAACCCGCCACAACCTCAAACTTTTGTTCTTCAGTGAACTTTTGTTGAAAGCAACTGTCCCCAATCTCCACCTTAAACCTAATAAACCCAGACTTTTGTGATGCCTAAGTGGCTCACTTGGTTGAGTTTCCAACTTCAGCTCAGGCCATTTTTTTATGGTTCATGAGTTCAAGCCCCACATTGTGCTATCTGGTGTCAGCCCGGAGCCTGCTCTGGATCCAATGTGCCCACCCCCGCCCCCTGCCCCTCTCCCACTTGCTCTCCCTCTCTAAAAAATAAATAAACATTTGTGAAAGTAGCTCTGGACCTTTATTTTTTTTTTAATGCTGACTTTCCCTCTGTCTCTTGAACCTTGCCTGTGGATTGCCATGGTGTGGTTATCCTCAGTTGAAATTCCTTTGTCATTTGTGAATAAATTCAGTTTGCTAGTAGTAACTGGCTATTTATTTTTAAGCTGGACAGTAGTATTGTTCAATGCTTGTAGGAATGAAAACGTCACATTCTTGAGATAAAACCCTCACAAAAACCAAGTATTGGTTTAGCACAGTCACATGCTCCATTTGGTTCTATCTTTTCTCAGACTTACAGCCTGCTTCTAAAAGTTCCGTTAGTTTGTAACTGTTTTTTACTCTTTACTGATGTGTAGGGAGGTGGAATGTTGGTTTGCCCATAGGTATTTCTGGCACTGTCTTAAACCACTAGATAAACGTTGTGAACTGCTTTCTGAAATGGGCATTTCACATCTGATTTTCTAGGATACTTTCAATTCCTACTGCCAGTGCCTGAAGAAATGAGAATCACTTCCCAGCAAGGAGATGAGGTCATTGGGTTCAGATAATCCTTTACTTCAGGGTTCAGATTCTCCCTTTGCACACTCGCTCCAACTAAATGGCAAAGTGTTTGGTACCAAATATAGCATCAGTTAAGTTGCTCTCTGTTTGGGATCGATGTCAATCTCCTGACAGGAACTGAGTATATCTGGGAATGTGGAGTAAGTAATATATGGATAAAAATGTTCCTCAAAAGATGGGAAGACACGGGGCGCCTGTGTGGCTCAGTCAGTTGGGGGTCCAACTTTGGCTCAGGTCATGATCTCGCGGTTCGTGGGTTCGAGCCCCACGTCAGGCTCTGTGCTGACAGCTCAGAGCCTGGAGCCTGCTTTGGATTCTGTGTCTCCATCTCTCTGCCCCTTCTCCACTCACACTCTGGCTCTCTCTCAAACGTAAATAAACATTAAATTAAATTAAAAAAAAAAAAAAAGATGGGACAACAATCACGGTATGGGCATATGAAGTTTTGTGTGGAACCAGAGGCTGACATTGTCAGTTTACCTAATTCAGGGTGGCCTACCATCCCTGTCACGGACTTGTATAGGCTGTGACAAAGGGAACCACAGGCCCCAAATGGAGTCACTTCTGCTGGGTCATGTCACCAAAGCAGGGCACAATACCTAAACTCATACAACTTCAGCACTACCCAGAAATATAGTTTCCACTGGTCAGTGAGGAATGTTGTGGTCAGCACCAAAAGGGTAATCGGCCCCACGAATGGGTCCTCTGCGTCGCCCAAAGATGAGGTATTCCGCTGATAAGACCTTTTTGTCCCATAACAAAGTGACCTCGCCTGACATAATCCTTTTTTCTGTTTATGAACTTCTTGTTCCAGCTTTAAAAACCTTACCCTTTCTGTAGCTCTTTGTTGCTTCCCTTAACTTGCTAGATGTGATGCTGCCCAATTCACAAATGAGAGACTGATCCTGAAGACCTTCAAAATGCACTGGGCTGAATTTTTATGATAACGGGGACTTTTGTATTGTTCCCGACCAATTCCAAAACTGACTCTAACGCTTCAGGCTGCAAGCATTTGAAGAGCAACATCTTTCCAGCAGTGCACGGCCTCCTTTGATTTCTTAAGTGCTGGACACATTTGAATGATGTGTCATTTACCTCAGGAAGAGGAAGTGGGAGCAACTAAACTACTAGTTTTAGGCTTTGGACTTTAAAAACCAACAAAGCCGCTCCCTCTGGTAGAAGCAGCACTTTGCAGGAACTCTGCGGGACAGCTGGCCGAACTCTGGAAGTCCCTGGGGCCGAACCCCCTTCGGTGGCCGCTGTAACTCTGAGATCTATGGTACCCGGAAAAGCGTGGGGATACAGGACGCAGGCAGCAGCCAATGACGGAGCAGGACGAGGCATTTGTGGGCATGCGTGGCGCGTGGGGGTGGGATTTCCGGCCTCTTCATGGTGGACGACTTTTGGCGTCAGGCTTGTTTACCCTCGGAGGTTAGAGAGTGCAGAATCCGGGTCGAGGTGACAAACGGACAAAGCAGGAGAGGAGGCGACGTCCCTGTCGCGGACACTGCGGTTCATGGCTCCACGACGACGCGCCCGGTCTGCCCCGCGCCGGGGCCGGGACAGGGACTGCAGGCCTCATATCCCGATCCGCCCACAGAGTCCGTTGGCTACGGCCGCGCCCAGGGACCCGGCTGAGGTAAACGCGCGGCCCCCGGGCCCACCCGCCCCGCCCCTGACCCTCCAGGCCCGAGCGCGGGGCGCCTGCTCGCGTCCCTGCGACCCAGGGCCCGGTGTCCGGGCCGGGGAGGCGCTCGCGGGCGGGGTCCCCGCGTCTGAGCGCCGGCGTGACGGGGTGCGGGAGCGGGCTGCAGGGGAGGGGCCGGCTGGTGCAGGGCTGCAGGGGGCCTGCGCCACCAGCGGGGCACGGCAGGTCTCGGTTCTTTCAGCGAACGCCAGGTGCAGCGGCGCCCGTGAGGCCTCCCACCTGGCTGCCTGACCAGTCCATCCGTGCTGGCGGTGTGCCAGGCGGTGTAACCCGGGTGTAAATAGATAGGCCCAGTCTGGCTGCGGAGAGGACAGATTGCAGGGGTGGGGGGCAGAGGGGGCAGGGAGCGCAGGAGGGGGTGCCTGCGCGAGTGTATGTCATCGTTGACGGGCCAGAAGGGTCACCGTGGATGTCAGAGAAGCGGTTGAATTTTGGCCCCGGGTTTGAGAAGGGCCAAGGCAAATTTGGGGTGTTGCAGGTGACAGGAGAAAGGGAGGGGTCCCGGAATGCCTGGGGGCTTTGGTCCTTTGAAGTACAATCTGCCAGTTATTTGACGGGCAAAACTAGTTTCTTTGAGAACGAAAGAGCACCGCAGTCTGGAACAAGCAAGCTGAGGCTCAACAGTAGGCCGGTCCGGAGGACACGAGAGAGGTAGGCTTTTTGAAAGGGGAAGGGGCTAAGTTGGGAAGGCTGTTAACATCTTCAAGTCCCTGAGAGTAAACTGGGAATTGAGAGTATAGTGGCTTCGCATTGGCTGAGCTGTGGGTGGGTGGTCCCGAAAGCCTGTCTTTTCCCGTCTGGGCTAGTAGAGGAGGCAGTTTCCCAGTCCAAGTTCGAGTGTGTCGTCCTGTCGGGTCTGCACTGATCATGGCGGTAGTGCGTGAGAGCTCCCCCAGCTGCGGCCTCCCGACTCCCTTTGAGTGAGGTTTCCCGTTATTACTTTTCAGCGGTCCTAGCAGCAGAAGGGCTGGACGCTCCCATCAGCTGGACGGAAGGTGGCAGTAGGTCGATTGTCCTTGGAGATCTCCCAAGTTGCTTGGACGTCGTTAAGTCTTAGATGTTCAGAGAGGCGTGAGTGACGTCATCCAGTGGGCGGCGGGACAGGAAAACCCGGGAAACCGGGGCAGGTTTCAGGATGGAAACTTTGAAAAGTGAGGGCAGTTGTGTGGCCCCGGCGGAGGTTTGGATCACATTGAGGAGGGGGTGCAGAGTAGGGGGGCAGTGCTATTAGTAGGTCAGAGGGCCTTAGTGAGGTGTGCTGAAGAGTGGTTCCCTGGCTCAGCGCCTGGTTGGGGCTGCTGGGCAGCGCGGGCACAGGCGAAGGAGAGAGAAAGATGTGGCAGATGGATGGGTGGGCAAGACTCCCATGGCATGATGGGACAAGAGGTGGCTGAGGACACCTAGGAGTAATTGCGGCAAGGTGACAGGGAGTCTGGGGCTGCCCTTTATTCAGTGGTGTAGGGCTTCACCAGAGCTTTGTGGTGCGCTTTTCTGGTGTCCGGGCCGTTTCACAGTCTTGCTGATGGATAAGGTGTGGGGCCAGTGTGGTCACTTGTGAGTCTCTGTGCCTGGCAGGGAGCCCTTTAGGGCTGGGCTTTTCACAAAGGTTCAGTGCAGAGTGGAGGGTTGTGACTGTTGGAGGGACAGCATGGGCAGCACAGAAGTATTAGAGGGACTGGGAGTGTCTGAAACGGCTACGTGGCTGTGGGTGTGTGTCCCTGAAGCCAGGATCCCCGGCAGGCGAGGGGGACTTCTCAGCCGCATTTGAGGCTTTCCCTCTGGTGGGATCCACGAGAGTGCTGGGGTCGTAGTGGACCCTGTTTGAATTTGTCACACATCGTTCGGGTGTCATGTGACAGGCACCAGTGTGAGTCAAGGGGGCATCCTTTGGTGTGGGGCAGGAAGCTGTGGGGGCGCAACTGTGGGGTGTGAAGGTGTGAGGGAGATGCAGACTACAGGGTCATGTTCACTTGGAGAGGGAGTGTGAGTGTGAGCTTAGGGTCTCAGGGCCCTGGGATTGGAGACTGACTGGTCGAGGCGGGTCCATAATTGTCTGTGTTTGAGGGCACATTCGGGGAGACTCCACGGGAATTTCCAGGCAGAAAGGATGGCGCTTGGGGGGCCAAACCCAGATTGGCCCCCGCAGATTGCATCTCTGCACCCCCTGCCTGTTATTGCTGAGGACCGAACACAGTGATTGGTGGGATGGTGAGGAGACGGTGGCATTAATGACACCAGGACCTGGTCTTTATTCTGAGGTAGGAGCTGGGGTGGCTGGGGAGAATGGGGTGTATGTGTCAGGGTTTAGATTGTGGGTTCTCCGAGAGAGAATGTTCATGGTGCCATCTGTCCGTTTCATGACAGGGTGGTGTGACCTTTGAGGACATTGCCATCTACTTCTCCTGGAAGGAATGGAGACTTCTTGATGAGGCTCAGAGACGGCTGTACTATGACGTGATGCTGGAGAACTTTACACTTGTATCCTCCCTGGGTAAGGCCCTCACCCTCCCCAGTGACCTGGACTGGGCTCTGTATTCCCGCTTTAGCCCCCAACTGCCCATTCCCTAGGGGATGCTTTGTCCCTCTTGGGTGTGGACTGTGGGCCCTGCTTGTTCCCCCAGCTTCCTTGGTGGTTGCATTTGTTGCTAAGGCTGGGATGTTGATGTGCCCTTTTATCTCCCCTGCTGTTCCAGTGCTCTCTGTGCCGAACCCTCATAGGGTAAAAGAGTAGTCAGTCAGTGACGCTAATGGATTGTGCCTTCCTTACCCTCTGACCCACCGGGTCACTGTGTTGAGATCCATGCCTTTTCTATGGCCCTTGTTTTGATACCTTCTTTTGGCTGACATTTCCTTGCCTGCCTCTGCCGGAAATTGCAAGGATTGACTGGGTCGTACTTATGAGGACTATGGGCTACTTCTCAAGACTGTCTTGTATGGTTCTTTTGGTGGTGTTTACATCTCTTCTTCTACCTGCCCCCATCCCTTCCGTTTTGTTGAGGTATGAGCTGACCAGGAAGATTCCATTTTGAAAGTGTATTACATGAGGATTTGATCTGCTTATACATTAGGAAACTAGTTCCAAATAGAAGGTAGTCAACACACCGATTAGTTGACATAATTACCTTTTGTGGTTAGTGAGAAGCTTAATATCTACTCCCTTAGCAAATTCCAAGCGTACAGTACAGTATTCACAAGTGTAGTCAACATGCTGTTAGGTCCTTAGAACTTAGTTAGCTTTGAAGAAATTTTTTTAGTGTTTTTTATTTATTTTGAGAGACAGAGAACATGTGAGCAGGGGAGGGCCAGACTGAGGGAGGAAGACAAAATCTCAACTAGGCTTCATGCTTAGCATTGAGCCACGGTGAGATCATGATCTGAGCCGAAATCAAGACGGGGATGTTTATCAGACTGTGCCACCCAGGCGCCCAGAACTTACTCATCTTATAAAGGGAAATGTGTTCCCCTGACCAGGATCTCTCCATTTCCCCCATTCCTTAGCTTTTAGCTTTCTACCTTCTGGTGGTGTGTGATTTTTTTTTTTAATTTTTTATTTATTTATTTTGAGAGAGAGAGAACGAGCAGGGAATGGGCGAAGAAAGAGGGAGACAGGATCCCAAGTGGGCTCTGCTGACAGCAGGGAGCCTGATGCGGGGCTGTGCTCACGAACCCTGATATCTAGACTTGAGCCAAAGTCAGATGCTTAACCAACTGAGCCACCTAGGCGCCCCTGATTTTTCTTTTTTTAAAAATATCTATAAGTGATATCATACAGGATTTGTTTTTTGCTGTATGGCTTATTTGATTAGCATAATGTATTCCAGGTTCATCCATGTTGTGGCAAGTGGCAGTGTTGCCTTCTTTTTTTTATGACCTATTATTTACGTATGTGTGTGTACTAAATGTTCTTTGTCACTGTATTCGTTTATTTTTAAAATACAATTTACTTATGTATTTTAGTTTTTTAAAAGTATGCTCCGTGCCCAAAGTGGAGCTTGAACTCTGAAACCTGAAATTAAGAGTCCTGTACCCCACCACTGAGCCTGCCAGGTGCCACTTCTTTGTCACTTTAACACTCACCACACTTGGGGGCGCATGGGTGATTCCTTCAGTTAAGCCTCCAACTTCAGCTCACATCATGATCATTCGGTCAGTGAGTTCAAGCCCCTGATCAGGTTCTGTGCTGACACCTTAGAGCCTGGAGCCTGCTTCAGATTCTGTGTCTCCCTCCGTCTCTCTGCCCCTCCCCAACTCACATTCTCTCTGTCTCATGAATAAATAAACCTTAAAGAAAACAGCACTCACCACACTTCATGGTGTTTCCATATATTGGCTATTGTGAATAATACTGCGGGGGATGTGCAAGTGCAGGTCATCTGTGGAGTTTCTGATTTTGTTTCCCTGCGATACATACCTAGGAATGGCAACGGTGGCCCATATGGTAGTTCTATTTTTAATTTTCTTGTGGGTCTTCCCTAATATTTTCCATAACTTGCCTATTTATATTCCCAGCAACAATGTTCAAGGGGTTTTTTTTCCTCCACATCCTCACCAACATGCCACCTCTTGACTTTTTTTTTCTTTTACTGTTTATTTATTTCTGAGAGACACAGAGACAGAATGCAAGTGGGTTGGGGCAGAGAGAGAGGGAGGCACAGAATTAGAAGCAGGCTTGAGGCTCTGAGCTGTCAGCACAGAGCCTGGCGTGGGGCTCGAACTCACGAGCTGTGAGATCATGACCTGAGCCGAAGTCAGACGCCCAACCTACTGAGCCACCCAGGTGCCCCTCTTGTGTATTTCTTTGGCTCTGCTGCAACTTTTGAATTTTGTACAGTGGTACTTGTTTTTGCTTTTTGTCTATGCTTTTGATGTCACATTCAAAAACTCACTGACAGGAGTTAAGTAGGATTTTCCATACGTTTTTCCTAGGAGTTTTAGGTTTTGATGTCCCGTGTTTAAGTCTTTATTCAATTTAGAGTTCATTTCCACAAGTGCTGGAAGATGGGGGTCCGGTTTCATTGTTTTGTCATTTGGATATTCAGATTCCCGAGAGGAGAGTATTCTTTCCCCAGTGTATTCTTGGCATAATTGTCAAGGATTAATGGATTGTAGATGTGTGGGTTTCCTTCCGGGCTCTTTATTCCGTTGCACTGGTCTGTTTTTATGCTTTAGTGCTGTTTTATGTTTTAGTAGCGTATTGTTTTGATTACTACAGCTTCGTAATAGAGTTTGAAATCACAAATGTCTGCCTTCAGCTTGGAACTTCTTTCTCAAGAGTGCTTTGGCCTTGAGGATTTGGATAACTCGGTGTGAGTGTCCCCTGGAGCAGGCAGCTGGCGTCTCCTGCGCAGGGACTGCAGTAGCATCTGCCCTGTGGCTGATAGAGATGCCCCAGCTCGTTTCCTACCCATCTCCTCGTGTCGCTGATAATAGTCTCCAGCCATCCTTTCTTCGTGCTTCTGCTCTCTTTTATGCTGCACAGTATAGTAGTCCGTCTTAATTGGGCCCTTGAGCCCTGTGAGTCTAAAGTCATTCATAGACAGCTGTTGAATTGATTTTTGTTGGTGTGAAAGACGGCATCTCCTGTTCTACAGTCCTGCCAACATCAGTCACATAGGATTCTTTTCTGAGTCTGTTGTGTGCAGGGCAGCTCTGGAATACCCCTGGCCATCTACTTTTTTTCCTACATTATTTCTACCCTCCCTGTGCCCTGTAGTTGCTCACTTAGCGCTTACAGGAAAAGAGTGTTCTGTGTAGCATAGGACGGACATGATGCAGACATGACCATGTGGCTTCACAGGGGGACCATTTCCGGTGAATGGCAGCCGGGGAAGGTGTGCTATCAGGACTGTGTTCAGCTCACACTAGGCAGCTTTGTTTGTTCAACCAGACTTTGGTGCCATTGTCAAAGGCCACACCTCGTTCCTGTCTTTCCTTCTTCACTATTGAGAGTTTGTGTACTTGTGTGTTCTACTCCTTTGGTAGTCCTGTGACTTCCAGCGCAGGGGTAATTGCTGTTTCTCGGGCCTCCGCATCCCACCCATTTCTCTCGCTGGACTTTCTGTTTACCGTAATATTCACCCCTGAACATTTTGCCATGAGATGTTCAGTGTCCTTAAACTGACCGTGAATAGCAGCAAATGTCTTGTGAATGGATTTTCTCACACTCTTCTGTTCAGCGAAACATCAGCAGCCAGAAAGGTCCTACACAAAGCTGTGGGAAGAGATGTAAGGTTTAGATTCCGGCTCTGTTCCTTGTGTCACATCCTAAATTTGTATCCTTCTAGTGAGCGGTCCACAATGCTTTGACTTTAGGGGCCCAGTAACGCAGAGCAGGCACTCCTTCACCTGAATTCCAACTCCACTGTCTGGAACAGCATCTACTCAACTCGTGCCTACACGAGACAGGTGCATATGTGTGACGGGCTTACCCCTCACTGTAGTCACCACGTATTTCATGAGAGTTTCTTTGCGTTCAGGTTGCTGCTGTGGAGCAGAAGATGCGGAGGCACCCCTTGAACAGAGCATTTCTGTAGGTGTGTCACAGGCCAGCACGCCCAAGGCAGCTCTGTCTTCCCGGAAGACCCACCCTTGTGACATGTGCGGTCCGGTCTTGAGAGATGTTTTCCGCCTGGGTGAGCACCAGGGAAAACCAAGCAGCAAGAAACTGTTGAGGTGTGGGGCATGTGGAAAACGATTTTACTTCAGCGTAAACTTTCAGCAGCAGCCGGACCAGCATACGGGAGAGAAACCATTCAGAAGTAGTGTGGACACGGCCTCTTTTGTGAAGGAATATGGATTCCGTGATTTAGAAAAGCGCTTTACATGTATAGAGGTTCAGAAGGATTTCATGCCTGGCTCAGGGCATCTGCAGCAAGAGGCCACTCATACTGGAGAAAAGCCAAACACAATCAGCCAGTGCAGGGAAACTTTACAGAGTAGTCATTACACTTGGGGAGAATGCAAGGAAGCCTTTGGTCCCGAGCATACACCTGTTCAGGATCAGGGTATGCAGCCCGGACGACCGTGTTTTGTGTGCAGTGAATGTGGGAAAACATTCAGGTACAAATCTTTATTGACTATCCACCAGAGACTTCATACTGCAGAAGGACATCAGGAGTTTGGCAAAGGTAGAAAATCCATTAGGCAAAGGTCTGTCCTTAGTCAAAATGGAAGGGCTCACACTGGGTCCAGGCAGTACACGTGCAGCAAATGTGGTAAATCCGTAAGCCACAAATCTGTGCTCATTCATCCCCAGAGAGGGCACAGTGGAGAAAATGTTTATGTTTGCAGTGGATGTTCAAAATCTTTTAGCCATAGTTCAGTTTTAATTAGTCACAGGGTTCAACCTAGAAAAAGGCCTTATAAGTGTGGTGACTGTGGAAAATGTTTTACCTCTATGTCTATTCTCAGTTATCATCAGAGAACTCACAGAGGGGAAAAACCTTATCAGTGCATGGAATGTGGGAAGTCTTATATCTCCAGTACTGGCCTCCGTTATCATCGCAGGGTTCACACTAGAGAAAGGCCTTATAAGTGCCATGAATGTGGCAAATCTTTTTTCTCTACTTCTGACCTCCATTATCATCACAGAGGTCACAGTACAGAAAAGCCTTATCAGTGCAATGTATGCGGCAAGTCCTTTCTCCGAAGAAACGTCCTCAATGCACACATAAAGATTCACTCAAGTGAAAGGCCTTATAAGTGTAATGAATGTGGGAAATCTTTTAAGTGTAAGGCGACATTCATTAAACACCAGAGAGTTCACACAGGAGAAAGACCTTATGAATGCAGTGATTGTGGAAAATCATTTAGTACAAGTTCTGTCCTTCGTTCTCACCAGAGAATTCACACTGGGGAAAGGCCTTATGAATGTAGGGAATGTGGGAAATCTTTTACCACTAGTTTTGTCCTCCATAATCACCAGAGAGTTCACACTGGAGAGAGGCCTTATGAATGCAGTGAATGCGGCAAATCTTTTACTGCTAGTTCTGCCCTCCACTATCACCAGAGAGTTCACACTGGAGAGAAGCCTTACGAGTGTAGTGAATGTGGCAAATCTTTTACCACTAGTTCTGCCCTTCAGTGTCATCAGAGAGTTCACACTGGAGAAAGGCCTTATGAGTGCAGTGAATGTGGGAAATCTTTTACCACTAGTTCTGTCCTCCATGAACACCGGAGAGTTCACACTGGAGAAAGGCCTTATGAGTGCAGTAAATGTGGGAAATCATTTACTGCTACTTCTGCCCTCCGTTATCACCAGAGAGTTCACACTACAGAGAGGCCTTACGAGTGCAGTGAATGTGGCAAATCTTTTTTCTCTGGGTCTGATCTCCAGTGTCACCAGAGACTTCACACTGGAGAAAGGCCTTATAAATGCAGCGAATGTGGCAAATCCTTTCTCCGAAGAAATAGCCTCAATGTACACATAAAACTTCACTCAGGTGAAAGGCCTTATAAATGTAATGAATGTGGGAAATCTCTGAACTATAAGTCGACATTCATTCAACACCAGAGAATTCACACGGGAGAAAAGCCTTACCTATGCAATGAATGTGGAATGTCTTTTAGTCATAGTCGTGCCCTACGGATTCATCGTCACTGTCACCTTGAAAGAAGTCCTTATGAGTGTAGTCAGTGTGGGAAATCTTTTACTTCTAATTCTTCCTTCATGTCACACCAGAGAATTCACACTGGAGAAAAGCCTTATGAGTGCAGTGAATGTGGGAAGGCTTTCACTGCTCGTTCTCTCCTCCGTTCTCACCAGATTGTTCATACTGAAGAAAAGCCTTATGAATGCAGTGAATGTGGCAAGTCCTTTCCCCGAAAAACTACGCTCAATGCACACATAAAGGTTCACTCAGCTGAACGGCCTTATAAGTGTAATGAATGTGGGAAATCATTGAAGTATAGATCCACATTCATAAAACACCAGAGAATTCACACAGGAGAAAGGCCTTATGAGTGCAGTGAATGTGGGAAGGCTTTTATCAGTCATCCAGCTCTTATTTATCACCGCAAGAGTGCACACAGGAGAAAGGCCTTAGGAGTGCTCTGAATCTGGAAAATCTTTCAGCTAAATCTCCAGACTTACTCAACATGAGAAACTACACAGTAGAAAATGTCTTTATTGGTGACATGATGACCTGAATGCTCATGTTCACTAAAATTTCTATGTTGAATACCCATTCTGATGGAATAGTATTAACAGGTGATATCTTTGGGAGGTATTTCAGTTGAGAATGGTCAGGAGTGTGGAACACTCATGAGTGGGGTTAATATCATAATATCTCTAAAGCAAGTTTCCTTCCCCTATCAGTCATGTGCGGTCGCTTGAGAAGATGATCTATAAATCAGGAAGCTGGTGCACCAGTCACAGAACCAGGCCATATGCGGAATGCTAGGTCAGATATACAGCCTCCACAACTGGGAAACTTCTTGTTTGTTTACAAGCCCCCTCCTTTGTGATATTTTGTTAGAGCAGCCTGAGCTGAGACAAATGTGAAGAATATGGGTAATCTTTTGACCAAAGACACAGTTTTGAAATCCAAATTCACCTTGGAGCAGGGCCTCATGGGTGAGGTACATGACCATTTCTTTACTCCAGTGATCTGTCTTCATTCCACGCTCAGAGGTCACACTGCAGAAAGAATTTAAAGTAGCAGAGAAGGTGATGTTTCCTTGCTTCGTGTAATCACAGTGGAGGAGAACCGTTTGCGAGGCAGACACCTACCTGAGTTGAACTTTGTTCACCTGAATGTCCAGAGGGGAGTGACTTCCCATAATTTGAAGCTATTTCAGAAAAATACAGAAGCTGCGTTGTGCTTTTGCTGTGTTTGGAGTCATTGCTCAATTGAAATCACTGCCAGTTTCTGTAGCAAAAGTCACTTCACCCCTGCCACTTGCCAGGTTCCCATCATGTGTATCAGCTACCACGCACCGTGCTCAAGCATGCAGACCTCTGCGCTTTGTCATTGGCGACGGACATTGTGGGTAATTGGAACTCCTTGTTCCCTTCTAAGTCAGGACGTGGATGTGACCCAGTGTTGACCCTCCTACCTGAACTGAGTTTGGGGTGTTGTCTTGCAGAGAGGCTGAGTCTCTTAGGAAGTTGTTGGTCTCCTGATGTTTGTGATCAATGTGTGCAGCACCCAAGTCACCACAGGAATTTGGTGCCACGTTTTGCTCTGGTTTATGCATTAATAAATGCCTTTTTTGTTTAGTTACCTTTAACCTTATGTGTTGTATTCACTCAAAGGGGTTGTTTGAGAGCAGAATTGGCGTCTGCCAACATGAAGAAGTGAACAGATTTCATTGCATCCCAAACTTACTGTGTCTTGGATAATTGTAAATAAAAAAATAACTACGACCCATACTGTGCAGCTTGGATGTGAATTCGCATTGTGACCCAACACCTTTGTTGTGGGCTGAATAGTGTACCCCAAATTCCTATGTTTAAGTTGTGACCCCCAGTATGTCAGAATGTGACTGTAGTTAGACATAGCATGTTTCGTGAGAATGAAGTTGAAGTTTAATGAGAATGAGGTTATTAGGATGGAGTGTTAGTACTCTTAGTATGACTGGTGTCCTTAGAAAAAAAGGAGCTGAGAATAGTGGTACGGAAGGATGACCATTTGAAGACCGAGAAATCCCCAACTCCAAGCCAAGGAGAGAGGCCTCAGAAGAAACTGACCCTGCTGATACCTTATGTCTAACTTCTAGACTCCAGATTTGTGTGGAAGTAAATTTCTGTTGTCTAATCACCTCGTGTGTCGGACACCGTTATGGCAGTTCTGGATAATACAGCCCCCTGTGTTGTATATCTGGCTTCTGTGGTGGATGCCGACAATTTTCCTGTGCTCAGAGGTCACCCTGAAGAGGAAGCATCTCCAGTGGCTATGAAACCATCTCCAGTGGTTGTGGAGACAACATGAATATTTTGCTTGTCCACAGCTGATACCACATACTGCCAGGCACTGTTGAGTGGAATATCTACCCCAAATGCTTCAAAGGAGCCATGTGACCTGATGCACACTATTCGTGTGTTACACCACAGGGGCAAGGGAACTGTAATTGGTAATCTAGAAGATAGGGTAATGAGGGAATAGAGGAGACATCAGCCACTTAGTGGAGTGTATCTCTTATAAATATGTATCCACGGGTGTTCTAGTGACCGGGCAGGATCAGTGTGTACAGAAATTCTTCACTATCGACTCATGTGTCCTGTGTCCAAGAGGTCACTGTCATAAAATAATCCAAAGGTGTCTGAACTCTCATATCCTCTCTGGTGTTTATGTCTCAAGACCATCGTGCGAGAGAGGAAGAGGATACAAGACAAGGGTGGTTTCATAGTCCAGAGAGGTAGCTTTTTTGACACGCCTAGCCAGCATTGTTGGTACCAGCTGTGCCTGTGGCAGATGCTTGTTCTGAAACATTCACCTCCCAAGTAGTTTTCCAGGTACTCCCCAGCCTCCTTGGCTGTAAAAACTGGTCGTCCTGGAGTTGGTGGTGCAAGGACCGACTCCTCTTATGGGTGCCAAAGTCACGCTTCTGTCCCTGAGTCCGTAAATAAACCATTTCTCCTCAAGCTGGACTTCTCAACCTTTTCCCTTGCTTAAGGTTTGGAGGTCACTTTGCGTATACGTCCCTTCCAGGCAATGCTACTATTTTCTTCTCTGGAAGTATACCACTATTTACCCATTCATCTGTTTGGACCATTTGGGTTACTTAGAGTTTGGGCGTTTGTAAACAAAGTGCTCTCTAAAAATTTTCATTACCGTTCTCTATGTGGATAGAGGTTTCCTTTCTCTTGTGGTGTGACTCAAAGCGCAATGCCCGTCACAGGTAGGTTAGTGCTAATATTTTTAAGAAACTGCCAAAATGTGATCTAAACTTCAGTTCTGCATTCCCACCAGCATGTATGAGAGTTCCAGTGCCTCCAGTCCCTGCCACTACTCGATAGTGCCAGTCTGTAATGTCAGCCCATTTCATAAGTGTGTAGTGCTGTTGCCATTGCATTTCCTAGGGGTGTTGATTTTGAGTATTTTTTCATGTGTTTATTTACCACCTGTCTATCTCCTTTGGTACAATTTCTGTTCATATCGTTTGCCCATTATCTTTCCGATGAGTTATGGCTATTTCCATTTTCATTTACAAATAAGAAACGCATACAACAATGGTATGTATTCGAATTTTCCTCATTCTTAAATGGTGTGACATTTTGCTGTATGGAGTCATAGTAACAGTGTTAGGCTATTTCTTCACTATTTTCACTCAGCTGCTTTTGTGTCCTGCACACGTGACGGCCCCAAACACCATACACGTGTAAGTTTAGTGTGCATTCTTACCATTATGTCTTCACTTTCTTACATCCAGGCATTCAGAAATACAGAACTGCAGCCCTGCTTTGTAGTGCTTGCCAATTTCCAAAGTGTAAATTCTCCCATCATGAGAGCGGGATATGCTGGGAGAAGGCACCGAAAAATCTCACTTGGGTGTTTGGTGGAAGACTAAACTTTGGCGTGTGCAGGAGACTTTACGTCCCAGGCGGACAAGAGCTGGGGTGGGGGTGGAGGTGGGGGTGCTGTGAGCCAGCTGCAGGTCTGCACAAGCCTCAGGAGAAGATGTTAATCCTGATTGGCCAGAGGGGAGGGACCTCCCTAAACACCCTGATGGGTGAGTGAAAATATGGCTGGCCTCACCTTAGTGGTGACCAGGTTGTGGGGCAAACCCGCTGGGTTCAGATTGCTTCCTCGGATCCCACCCAGTACCTTGGAAGGATTTCTCACCCTCTAGTGATCACCTCCATGTGATGTAACTCTTTCTTTCTGTAATAGTTGAGTGCATTGCCCAAAGATGAATGCCTTTGGTGCATCTCACCCTGAATCTAGGTTGCCTTACCAGCCCTCCCACTCAGGGCAAGACTGCCGGCGGGGGCACTGCGGCCATTTCTGGCTTCCCCCTCTCCAGGAAGGACTGGGAGCCAGTGGGGCAGGCAGAGGAAGACGACTCCCAGAAGGAGAGGTCAGCGGCCTTAGTGTAGGAACCCGCTGAGACCTTTTTTCCTCGGACCCACACGTGATGGTGGTGTCATCTCAGAGCATCAGCCAGGAAGGGGCCTGCAGAGAGAAAACGGTGCTGGGTCGCAGGTCAGGAGTGGCACAGGGACATGGGAGGAAAATGGCACCCCCCGGAGGTGACTTTGGAAGGACCTGCTGGGTTGAGTCCCCGTATGTCCTGTGGAGCTCAAGGTCCCACTGTGGATCCTTAATGCAATGCATTGCCCTGAACCCTGGCCATTCTTGACCCGGGAGGCGCCTGAGGGACACAGCCCAGTCCACAGGTGAGTTCTTGATTCCTTTCCACATGCACAATTGTGACCACTCTGGCAGCTCCTCAGGGTGACGGGGTGTGACATCTGGGCTAAACTCATTGGATTAGGTTGTCCAAGATATGTAAAGGAAAAAACTTCAGGCATAGATTGGTCAACAAATTATGAGTTTGTTGTACTATGAGGTACAGGGATGTAAGAGCACCAAGCCTGGGGGTCCCAAGTGGACTAGGTTTGGCTGCTCAGCGGTGACAAAATCCCAAGGCAGAGGAACCAGTGGGGGTGAATCTCTTTCAGGGAGGCTAACATAGGGAACACAGTGGACTAAATTCTTAAAGACTGATTCCAAAGTGGTGAAAACACTTCTAGGTTTATATAAGAAAAATGTCAGCAAAGGTGGGTGGGTACATGCAGGAAGTCAGTGAGTCAAGTAGATCATTGTCATGGAGTCACTCATGGGTGGGGTCTTGCTGTTCAGGGCACTCTTTATTGCTTGAAGGGGTCGTTTTGGTTCTCATCTGGGAACGCTTGCCATCAGGGTCTTCCTTAGCCAAGAGACAAGCTGGAAGGAACCCAACGAGAAAGTTTGAAGTCAAAATAGAGGCAACTGAGGTCCTCTTTCAGTACTAACAAAAATAGTATGTAGGGGTGCAGCCACCTCAAACCCTATGGCCAATCCAGTCATCTTGAAGGTTTCCCAAGCATCCTTCGTCCCCATGATTTCTCTGCGGATGTTTCTCTGTAGATCAGGCATTCTCTCCTAGAAGAGCAGAGCAGTTCTGCATGCCACAACACAAAGCAGACCCTCTTGCACAACCCCTAGGCACTGGGGAACCAGAACCTGTTGTAAAACCTTTGAGCACTGTGATAACATCCATAGCTAGCACCAGAAGAGTCTGCATGTAGTCAAGAGATGCTCCAGACCGCTATGCTCCCTTTTCTGGTTAACTGCCCTAAACTGCTTTAAAAACCCTTGGCGGGGGGGGGGGGGCAGAGACCTGGGAGTTGGCCTGTGTACAAAAGTCCGCCTTCTCCCCGGGTGGCCAGCCGCCTGAATGAGCTCATGTTCCTTTCCATTGAACTCTTGTCTCTTGAGTATTGGGTTTTCGAGCAATGGGCAGCAGAACTTGAGTTTTGGTAATGTAGGAATGTATTTGAACATAGATACACAAATATGCATCCAAGTGCCAAAGTAGTTGGAAACCAGTACGGTAATAGGATACCAGTACGGTATGCAAATACCGTTTTTCTGTATGAGGGAGAGTGATTGAAGGCTTTTCACTTTGTATGTTCATAAAGGAGTAGTAATCCATTAATAAACAATAGAAAATCAGCTATTGTAGACCTTACTTTTTAGTGAAGGAAACATTTGTGTGCTGATAAATTTTGCAGGCTTGGTTCTCAAATCCTGCAGCCTTAGAGAAGATTCATGTTAAACACAAGCATATTGGGTTTACTGTCTTCAGGAACAAGTAAGTGGAGGGAATACTTAACTCTGTGTCTGTTTCACCCGGAGTCTTCTTAAAACACCGCTCTTTGGTGGCACCTGCATGGCTCAGTTGGTTGAGCGTCTGACTTAGGCTCAAGTCATGATCTCATGGTTTGTGAGTTTGAGGCCTGCATTGGGCTCTCCGCTCTCAGCGCAGAGCCCACTTTGGACCGTCTGCTTCTCCCCCACTCACACTCTCTTTCGCAATAATAAACCACAAAACAAAACAAAACAAAACAAAACAAAACAAAACAAAACAAAAGCACTGCTTCTTGGAATCACCCGGAAAGTGTCTGAGTCAGTCAGTCTAGGGTATAGGCTGAGAATGAGCATTTCTAGTGAGTTGGTAGGTGATGCTAATGGAGAAGGTCAGTGCAGAGATGAAACTGTGAGAAGAAGCATTTAGGGAGGGCCAGGCTCCCTCCCTCCAGGCTGCAGTACCTGCGGACTGTAGCTCTGTAGACTCAGAGGACAGCAGAATACTTTTTCCTCCAAGTATTTATTTAAATTCCAGCTAGTTAAAATACAGTGCAGTATTAGTTTCAGGTGTAGAATTTAGTGATTCATTACTTACAACAACTGGTGCTCATCACGACAAGTGCACCCCTTGATAGCCATCACCTGTTAACACATCCCCCACCCACCCACCTATCCTCAAGTAACCCTGCGTTTGTTCTCTATAGTTAAGAATCTGTTTCTCGGGGAGCCTGGGTGGCTTAGTTGGTTAAGCATCCAGAACTTGATTTCAGCTCATGTTGTGATCTCACAGTTCATGGGTCAATCCCCGGATCAGACTCTTCACTGATACACAGAGCCTGCCTGGGATTCTGTCGCCCTCTCTCTCTGCTCCTCCTCCCCCCTCAAAAAAAAAAAAACAAAAAAACCAAAAAGCAAAAAGCAACCTAACAAGAGTCTATTTCTTGCTTGCCTCTCTCCTCACCGCCCCCCCCACCCCATGTTCATTTGTGTTGTTTCTTAAGTTTCACATATGAGTGAAGTCCTATGGGATTTGTGTTTCTCTGACTGACTCATTGCACTTAGCATCATACTCTCTGGCTCCATCCATGTCGTTGCAAAGGCAAGATTGCATTCTTTTTGGTGGCTGAGTAGTATTCCATTATATATATGTATGTGTATACACACATACATACATATATACATATATGTATATGCATAAACACATATATGTACATATACATATATACACACATATATACACATATATGTATATACACACATACATACACACACATACATACATATATACACTCATACACCTACCACATCTTTATCCATTCATCAGTCGATGGAAATCTGGGCTCTTTCCCTAATTTGGCTATTGTTGATAGTGCTGCTATGAACATCGGGGGTGCGTGTATTCCTTTGTATCAATATTTTTGTATCCTTTGGGTCAGTACCTAGTAGTGCAATTACTGGATTGTAGGATAGTAGCATTTTTCACTTTTTGAGGAACCTCCATACTGTTTTCCGGAGTGGCTGCAGCAGTTTCCATTCCCACCAACATAAGAGGGTTACCCTCTTTCTGCAACCTCACCAGTATCTGTTGTTTCCTGTGATGTTAACTGTAGCCGTTGTGAGTTGTGTGACATGGTATCTCATTGTAGTTTTGATTTGCATTTCCCTGATGATGAGTGATGTTGAGTATCTTTTCATGTGTGTGTTAGCCATGTGTATATCTTCTTTGGAAACATGTCTGTTTGTGTCTTCTGCCCATTTCTTAAGTAAATTATTTGGTTTTTTTTGGGTGTTGAATGTTATAAGTTGTTTATAAATTGTGGATATTAACCCTTTCTCAGATATGTCATTTGAAAATATCTTCTCCCGTTCTGTAGGTTGCTTTTTAGTTTTGTTCGTTGTTTTCTTTGCCATGCAGAAGTTTTTTTTTTATCTTGATGAAATTCCAATAGTTTACTTTAGCTTTTATTTCCCTTGCCTCGGGAGATGTATCTAGTAAGAACTCGTTAAGGCCAATTTCAAAGAGGTTTCTGCCTGTGTTCTCTAGGCTTTCATGGTTTCTTCTCTCACATTTAGGGCTTTCGTCCACTAAAAAAAATTTTTTTATTTTTATTTACTTAGAGAAGGAGAGTATGCATGTGCATGCCTGCACGAGAGGGGGAGGGGATCACAGGGAGGGAGAGAGAGAATCCCAAGTGGGCTCCATGCTGGCATTACAGAGCCGGACATGGGGCTTGAACTCACAAACCGTGAGATCGTGATCTGCGCCAAAATCAAGAGTTGGACGCTTAACCGACTGAGTCATCCAGGCACTCTTCTTTCATCCATTTTGAATTTACTTTTTGTGTATGGTGTGAGAAAGTGGTCCAGTTTGATTCTTTCGCATGTTGCCATCCAGTTTTCCCAGCACCGTTTGTTGAAGAGACTGTCTTTTTTCTATTAGATATTCTTTCCTGCTTTGTCCGGCATTAATTGACCATATAGGTGTGGGTTCATTTCCGGGTTTTCTACTCTGTTCCATTGATCTATGTTTCCTGTTTTTGTGCAAGTACCATACTGTGTTGATCACTACAGCTTTGTAATATAACTTGAATTCTGGAATTGTGATGCCTCCAGCTTTGATTTTCTTTTTTAGGATTGCTTTGGACATTTGGGATCTTTTATGTTTTCATACAAATTTTTGCATTGTTTTGTTCTAGCTCTGTGAAAACTGCTGGTCGTATTTTGATAGGGATCGCATTAAATGTGTAGATTGCTTTGGGTAATATAGACATTCTAACAATATTTGTTCTTCCAACCCATGAACACATAATGTGCTTCCATTTGTTTGTGTCATCTTCAATTTCTTTCATAAGTGCTCTATGGTTTTCAGAGTACAGATTTTTTTACCTCTTTGTTTAGGTTTGCTCCTAGGTTTCTTATGGTTTTTGTCAGCAATTGTAAAAGAGATCGATTCCTTGATTTCTCTTTCAGCTGTTTTTTTATTGGCATATAGAAATGGAACAGAGTTCTGTACATTGCTTTGTATCCTGGAACTTTACTGAATTCAGGTATCAGTTCTAGCAATTCTTTGGTGGACTCATTCAGGTTTTCCACATGGAGCATCGTGTCATCTGCAAATAGTATAAATTTGACTTCTTCCTTGCCAATTTGGGTGCCTTTTATTTCTTTTTGTTGTCTGATTGCTGAAGTAAGGACTTCTGGTACAATGTTAAATAACAATGGTGGGAGTGGCCATCCCTGTCTTGTTCCTGACTGTAGAGGAAAAGCTCATTTTTCCCCATTGAAGATTATATTAGCCTTGGCTCTTTATATTTGGCCTTTTGATGTTGAGATATGTTCCCTCTATTCGTACTTTAGAGGGGTTTTCTAAAGCATGGATGCTGTACTTTGTCGAGTGTTTCTTCTGCATCTATTGAGAGGATCCTATTGTTCTTATCCTTTGTTGTTATTGTTGTTGCTGTTGCTGTTGTTGCTGTTGTTGTTGTTGTTGTTAATGTGGTGTATCACATCGATTGATTTGTGAATATTGAATCACCTTTGCAACCCTGGAATAAATCCTACTCTGTTCATGGTGAATGATTCTTTTAACATGCTGTTTGATTTGATTTGCTACAGTTTTGTTGAGAAATTTCTCATCCATGTTAATCGGGGATATTGCCTGTAATTATTTTTTCTAGTGTGGTCTTTGTCTGGTTCTCAGATCAAGGTAATTCTGGTGTCATAGAATTGGTTTGGAAGTTTTCCTTCCATTTCCATTTTTTGGAATAGTTTGAAAAGAATAGGTATTAACTCTTCTTTAAAATTTGGGAAGCCATGTGGCCCTAGAGATTTACTGTTGGGAGATTTTTGACTACTGGTGCAATTTCTTTGCTGGTTATCAGTCTGTTCAAATTTTCTATTTTTTTCCTGTTTCAGTTTTGGTAGTTCATATGTTTCTAGGTTTTTTTTTCATTTCTTCAAGATTACCTGGTGTGATGGTATATTATTTTTCATAATATTCTCTTATATTTGTATTTCTGGGCTGTTGCTTGTGATCTCTCCTCTCCCATTTGTGATTTAATTTATTTGAGTGCTTTCTCTTTTCTTTTTCATAAGTCTCACTAGGTGTTTATCCCTTTTATTGTGTCTTTCAAAGAAGAAGTTCCTGGTTTCATTGATCTGTTCTATTTTTGTTTTCATTTTTGTTTTTGTTTGCTTGTTTGTCTCTATGTCACTTATTTCGGGTCTAATCTTTAGTATTTCCCTTCTGCTAGCTTTAGGCTTCGTTTGTTCTTTTTCTAGCTTCTTTAGGTATAAGGTTAGGTTTGCCTTTCTTCTTTTTGAGGTGGGCCTATATTGCCATATACTTGCCTCTTAGGACCACTTTTGCTGCATCCCAAAGTTTAAAAAACTTTTTTTCTTAATGTTTATTTATTTTTGAGAGGGGGGATGGGAAGGGCAGAGAGAGAAGGAGACACAGAATTCAAAGCAGGCTTCAAGCTCTGCACAGATCCTGACGCAGGGCTCGAACTCACAAGCCATGAGATGATGACTGAGCCCAAGTCAGACGCCTAACCGACTGAGCTACCCAGGCACCCCGCATCCCAAAGGTTTTGTACCATCGTATTTTCATTTTCGTTTTCATTTTCATTTGTTTCCATGAATTTTTTATCTTTCATTTCCTGGTTGACTCATTCCTACTTTAGTAGGATGTACTTTAGTCTCCACGTATTTGTGGTGCTTCCAAATTGTTTCTTGTGGCTGACCTGAAGTTTCATAGTGTCATGGTGGGAAATATGCATCACGTAATCTCAATCTTTTTGTACTTGTTGAAGCCTGAATTGTGACCCACTGTGTAATAATATTCTAGAGAATGTCCCATGCGCCCTTGATAAGAATGTGTATCTGCTTCTTTAGGGTGAAATGTTGTGACTATATCGGTTACATGCATCTGGTCCAGTGTGTCATTCAAAGCCATCGTTTCCTTGTTGATTTTCTGCTTGGATGATCTGTGGATTGCTGTCAATGGGGTGTTAAAGCCATCTACTTTTATTGTATTATTATCAATGAGTTTCATTATGTTTGTTATTAATTGATTTATATCTTTGGGAACGCCAAGATGGGGGCATAAATATTTACAATTGTTAGTTCTTGGCGAATAGACCCCTTTATTATGATATAGTGCCATTCTTAACTCTTGTTACAGTCGTTGGTTTAAATCTAGTCTGTCTGATATAAGCATGGCTACTCTGGCTTTCCCTTGACATCTATTAAGAAGATAAATGTTTCTCCATCCCCACACTTTCAGTCTGTAGG
The DNA here is from genome assembly GCF_018350195.1 of Panthera tigris. Classification (NCBI taxonomy): domain Eukaryota; kingdom Metazoa; phylum Chordata; class Mammalia; order Carnivora; family Felidae; genus Panthera; species Panthera tigris. The sequence continues at coordinate 741,060 of NC_056674.1, forward strand.
TGTTTTAGGTCTAAAGTGAGTCTCCTGAGGGGCCTGGGCGGCTCAGTTGGTTAGGCGACCAATTTCAGCTCAGGTCACGATCTTGCAGTTTGTGGGTTCGAGCCCTGTGTTGGACTGTGTGCTGACACCTCAGAGTCTGGAGCCTGCTTCGGATTTTGTGTCTCCCTCTCTGTCTGTCCCTTCCACAAGCTCTCCCTCTCTGTCTCTCTCTGAAAAATAAATATTTAAAAATTTTTAAAAATAAAAAAATATAAAGCGAGTCTCTTGTAGACAGGATGTAGATGGATCTTATTTTCTTCATCCATTCTGACACCCTAAGTCTTTTGATTGGAATATTTAGTCCATTTACATTAGAGTGATTATTGACAGTTATGAATTTAGTGCCATTGTATCACTTGTTGTTTAAAAAAATTTTTTTAATGTTTATTTCTTTGAGGGAGAGAGAGAGAGAGAGAGAGAGAGAGAGAGAGAGAGAGAGAGAGAGAAACAAGCAGGGGAGGGGGAGAGAGAGAGGGAGACAGAATCCGTTGCAGACTCCAGGCTCTGAGTTGTCAGCACAGAGCCCGATACGGGGTTCAAACCCATGTACCATGAGATCGTGACCTGAGCTGAAGTCGGACGCTTAACCAACTGAGCCAGCTAGGCGCCCCTGTATCACTTGTTAAGTCATTGTTTCTGAAGCTTTTTTTCTGTTCCTGTTTAATCTTTGTCACTTTCCGTCTTTCTTTCCCACTCAAAGAGTTCTCTTTAATATTTTTTGCAGATCTCATCTGGTGGTCACAAACTCCATAAGTTTTGTTTGTCTGGGAAGCTCTTTAGGTTTCCTTCTCTTCAGAATGACAGTCTTGCATGATAGAGTATTCTTGGCTGCAGATTTTTCCCATTCAGCACAGTGATTCATGCCACTCCCTTCAGGTCTGCCAGGTCTTTGTGGAAAGATCTAACCTTATTTGTCTTGCCTTGTAGGTTATGGATTTCTTTTCCCTTTTCCCTTTTAGGATTTTTTCCTTATCTCTATATTTTGCAAATTTTACTATGATATGTCCTGGTGTTGGCCTGCTTTTGTTGATTTTTTTTTCTTTTCTTTTTCTAAATTTACATCCAAGTTAGTTAGCATATAGTGCAACAGTGATTTCAGGGGTAGATTCCTTAACATCCCTACCCATGTAGACCACTCCGCATCCCACAACCCTTCCAGTAACCCTCTGTTTGTTCTCCATATCTAAGAGTCTCGTATGATTTGTCCCCCTTCCTGTTTTTATATTATTTTTGATTCCCTTCCCTTGTGTTCATCTGTTCTGTGTCTAAAAGTCCTCATAGGAGTGACGTGATATGATATTTGTCTTTATCTGACTAATTTCGCTTAGCATAATACCCTCCAGTTCCATCCATGTAGTTGCAAGATGGCAAGATTTCATTCTTTTCGATTGCCGAGTAATACTCCAGTGTGTGTGTGTGTGTGTGTGTGTGTGTGTGTACACATACACACCCCACATCTTCTTTATCCATTCATCCATCGATGGACATTTGGACTCTTTCCATACTTTGGCTATTGTTGATAGTGCTGCTATAAACATTGGGGTGCATGTGCCCCTTCGAAACAGCATACCTGCATCCCTTGGATAAATACCTAGTACTGCAATTGCTGGGTCGTAGGGTAGTTTTGTTTTCAAATTTTTTAGGAACTTCCATACTGTTTTCCAGAGTGGCTGCACCAGTTTGCATTCCCACCAGCAGTGCAAAAGAGATCCTCTTTCTCAGCATCCTTGCCAACATCTGTTGTGCCTGAGTTTGTTAATGTTAGCCCTTCTGTCAGGTGTGAGGTGGTGTCTCATTGTGGTTTTGATTTGTATTTCCCCAATAATGAGTGATGTTGAGCATTTTTTCATGTGTCTTCTTTGGAGAAATGTCTATTCATATCTTTTGTCCATTTCTTTACTGGACTATTTGTTTTTTGGGTGTTGAGTTTGATAAGTTCTTTTTAGATTTTGGATACTAACCCTTTATCTGATATGTCGTTTGCAAATATCTTCCGCCATTCCACTGGTTGCCTTTTAGTTTTGCTGATTGTTTCCTTCGCTGTGCAGAAGCTTTTTATTTTGATGAGGTCTCAATAGTTCATTTTTGCTTTTGTTTCCCTTGCCTCTGGAGACTTGTTGAGTAAGAAGTTGCTGTGGCCAAGGTCAAAGAGGTTTTTGCCTGCTTTGTCCTCAAGGATTTTGATGGCTTCCTGTCTTACATTTATGTCTTTCATCCATTTTGAGTTGATTTTTGTGTATGGTGTAAGAAAGTGGTCCAGAATCGTTTTTTCTGCATGTCACTGTCCGGTTTTCCCAGCACCACTTGCTGAAGGGACTGTCTTTATTCCATTGGATATGCTTTCCTGCTTTGCCAAAGATTAGTTGGCCATACGTTTCTGTGTCCATTTCTGGGTTCTCTGTTCTGTCCCACTGATCTGAGTGTGTGTTCTTACGCCAGTGCCATACTGTCTTGATGATTACACGTTTGTTATACAGCTTGAAGTCCACTGCTTTTGTTGATTTTGATGGGAGTTCTCTCTGCTTCTTGGATTTGGACGTTTGTTTCCTTCCCTGAATTAGGGAAGTTTTCAGCTATAATTTCCTCAAATTAGCGTGCCCCCTTTTCCTCTCTCTTCTTTCTCTGGGACTCCTATGATATGAGTATTACTACATTTTGTGGAGTCGCTAAGTTCCCTAGTTCTACGTTCATGATCCAATATTTTTATTTCCCTCTTCTTTTCAGCTTTATTATTTTCCATAATTTTATCTTCTATATCACTTATTCATTCCACGGCTTCTTCCATCCTTGTTGTCATTACAATCCATCAGTTTCACTTCTCGGTTTTGGCATTCTTTATTTCAGGCCGACTAGTGTTTCGTTCTTTTATTTCTGTGGTAAGGAAGTCCCTGCTGTCTTCTGCGGTTTCTCAAGCCCAGGTAGCATCCTTATGATTGTTGCTTTAAGTTCTATATCAGGCATATTACCTATACCTCTTTTGATTAGATCCCTATCTGTGACCTTTTCTTGCTCTTTCTTTTGGGATGAATTCCTCCCTCTTGTATTTTGTCTAGGTCTCTGTCTTCTTCTCTGTGTTAGGAAAGCCTGCTATGTTCTCTGATTCTGAGAGTAATGGCTTTGTTAAAAACAGGTCATAATACTGACCAGAGCCTTGGTGCTTCAGGTGCCAGGTATATGCTGTGTGTATGCTGTGTGCAGTCTGCTGCTGTGTTTTTGCTGCTGTTTCCCTCAGGTCACTCTTCAGCAAAGTTTCTCCATTTCACCACTGGGGAGTGTTTGCACCTTGTCTAGAGTGTGGTAAGTTTTAACTAGCTGTGCTCTCATCTACTTGATGAAAGAGCCCTGATGCTATTTCCAGTTAACTGAAGCTTTGTAGCACTCTGTGGTCCGTAGTCTTGTATGCGCGGGGTGTTTGTGCTGGTCTTCAGTGGGAAGGGCATGCTGCTCTGGTTCTCAGGCACGCTTGCCCTAGTAAAGAGGCACTGGCAGAGTGCAGATTGGTGGGGCTTGGTGTAAGCAGTTCTGGACTCCACTGTTTGCGGTGTGCTGCTCACTGAAGTCAGTCCATACTGATGAGTGGGCGATGAAAATGGCACCAGCCCTCTTTCTCATTCCCGAGAGGGAAGTTCATGCCGGCTGGTGTCTGGGAAGCCCTCAGAGATGAGTGAATCATCTCCCTGCATGTGTCCCAGGTGTCCCACAGATCCCTGCCTTCACCGCATCTGTGTCTGGGCTGTCTGCCCATCTGGCAGTGCAGTGCACCTGTGTTATATCCCAGGCAGGCTGGCTGAATTTTAAAACTCCAAAGTTTAGGGGCCTGTCGTGGTGGAGACCCACACGGGTCCTCTGGAGTTGGGGGGGGGTGTGTTTTGCCATGCTGGTGCTGATGCAGGTCTGTCCTAGAAAGGCAGTTGCACCAGTGCACAGGAGCTTAGAGTTTGGGGTAAAGTGCAGCAAAAACCGGTGTCTAGGTTAGCTGCCCTCAGCAGGTGTCTCTGCCCTTGTGCTAAGAGTTGGGTGTGCGCAATGGCACCTGCCAAATGTTTGGACCAGTGAGAGACAATGTCTCCTCTGCCAGATGCACTCCAAGAAGGGGGAAACATCTCTCCCAGTGCACCCAGGGGATCCTCAGATCAGGTTGTGTGCTCCAGGGTGCTGCCCTCTCTTTCCACATGAGCACTACACAGCCACCAGGATCCATACCAGCCAAAATGAGGATCTCTGAACTCCACTCATTCTAAAAATTCACGATAATCAGCTCTTCTTGTTTTCCCTGTGAATGGCTTTAGAAAGTGTTTTCCTTGTGCAATCCCCTGGGTTCTTTGTGCTTTCTGTCTCTCTCCTTCTCTCTCTCTCTCCCTTTCTCTCTCCCTACTCCTCCCCCTTTCGCTTCTCTTCCCCTTCCCCTTCACTTTCCCCTTTCCCCTTTCCCTTTACGTTTCTCTTTGTGTGTCATCTCTCTGTGATCATGGCTCCCTCTGTTCTGCAGCACACGCGGCCCTTTCCTCCCCCAAGTCATATCTCCACCTCTCTTAACTTTCACAGTGTGGCCTCTTGTCTCTTTCTTTAGTGGTGCAGTTTGTCATGTGTGTCTTCAGATCGTTTTCCTGGGTGTTCAGAATGATTTGATATTTATCTAGCTGTGTTCAAGAGATGAGGACTGTATAGGGAAGGCCCTTCTGTTACTCCACCATCATAGTTCCCTTTATGTTTGTTATTTATTGTTTTATGTATCTGGGTACTCTCATATTCAGGGCATAAGTATTTACAATTGTTAGATCTTATTGTTGGATTGTCCTTATTCTTATGATATAGTGTCCTCTTCAACTCTTGTTATATAGTCTTTGGTTTAAAATCTTGTTTGAGGGGCGCCTGGGTGGCTCAGTCGGTTAAGCATCCGACTTCGGCTCAGGTCATGATCTCACGGTCCGTGAGTTCGAGCCCCGCGTCGGGCTCTGTGCTGACAGCTCAGAGCCTGGAGCCTGTTTCGGATTCTGTGTGTCCCTCTCTCTCTGACCCTCCCCTGTTCATGCTCTGTCTCTCTCTGTCTCAAAAATAAATAAACGTTAAAAAAATAAATAAATAAAATAAAATCTTGTTTGATATGAGTCTTGCTATTCCAGCTTTCTTTGATGTTCATTTGCATGATAGATGATTCTCCATCCCCTCACTTTCAATCTGCAGGTGTCTTAGGTCTTAAACGAGTCTTTTTGAGGCAGCATACAGAAGGGTCTTGTTTTCTTGCTGGTTTATTGGATGGGGGGGTTAGTCTTGGTTTTTTTAGAGATTGTAACACCCTATGTCTTTTGATGGAAAGTTTAGTCCATTTACATTCAGAATAGTTTTTTTAAGTTTCTCTATTTTGAGAGATGGTGAGAGACAGAGAATGCAGGAGGAGCAGAAAGATAAGGGGAGAGAGAGAGACAGAGAGAGAGAAGAAGTGTGAGAGAGTGAGAGAGGGAAAGAGAGTTACAGAGAGAGAGAGACAGAGACAGAGACAGAGACAGAGACAGAGACAGGGTCCACACTGTCAGTACAGAGCCTGATACAGGGCTTGAACTCATGAACCATAAGATCATGACCTGAGCCTAAACCAAGAGTTGGTCACTCATCTACCTGAGCCACTCAGGCACTCCCAGAGTAATTTTTTTTTTTTAAGTAAGCTACACACCCAGCACAGAGCCCAATGCAGAGCTCAAACTCAAATGCAGAGATCAAGACCTGAACTGATAAGAGGAAGTATTGATGAAAATGAATTTAGTTCCATTTTATGACTTGTTTTATCATTGTTTATGGAGATTTTCTCTGTTCCTTTCCAGTCTCTATCACTTTTGGTCTTTCCTTCTCACTCTAGGAGTCCCCTTTAATATTTCTTGGAGGGCTGGTTTAGTGGTCGTGAGCTCCTTTCATTTTTGTTTTTTGGGAAACTCTTTATCTCTCCGTCCATTCTGAACGACACTCTTGCTGCATAGAGTATTCTAGGCTGCATACTTTTCCCATTCTGCACGTTGAATATATCATGCCACTCCCTTCTGGCCTGCCAAGTTTCTATGGAGAGATCTGCAGCTATTCTGATGGGTCTTCCCTTGTTAGTTAGAGGCTTCTATTGTCTTGGTGCTTTTAGGATTTTTGATTTAGCAGTATATTTTGCAAATTTAATTATAATATGTATGGTGCTGGCCTTGCTTTTGTTGAGTTTGTTGCGAATTCTTTTTCCGTCCTGGATTTGGATGTCTATATACTCTCTCAGATAAGGGAAGTTTTCAGCTATAATGGCCTGAAATCAACTTTCTATCCCCTTTTCCCTCTCCAATTCTTCTGGGACTCCTATGATACGAATGCTATTATGTTTGATGGAATCACCAAGTTCCCTAAGTCTATCCCCATGATCCTCTGTCTTCTTTCTCTCTTTTGTTCATCTTCATTATTTTCCCTAATTCTATCCTCTCTATGACTTATTTGTTCCTCCGCTTCTTCCACCCTTGTCATTACATCCAATGTGTTTCAAATCTCAGTCATTGCACTTTTCACTCCTGCCTGATTGTTTTTTAACTGTTTTGTTTCTCTGGTAAAGACCTCCCAGATGTCTTCCTTCTTTTCTCAAGCCCAGCAAGTATCCTCAGATTATTGCTTTAAGTTCTCCATGAGTATATTAATTAGATCTGTGTTAATTAGATCTCTGGCTGTGATTTTACTGTTGTTGTTGTTGTTGTTGTTGTTGTTGTTGTTGTTGTTTTAATTGTATTTATTTATTTTTAGAGAATGAGAGAGTGAGACAGGGGATGGCTGGAGAGAGAGGGAGAGTGAAAATCCCAAGCAGGCTTCTCGCCTAGTCACAGAACCCGATATGGGCCTCCATCTCATGATCCTTGCGATCATGAACTAAGCCAAAAGTCAAGAATTGGATGCTCAACCATCTAAGGCGCTCTGGCTGTAATTTTATCTTGTTCTTCCTTTAGGGAAGAATTCCTCCATGTGGGCATTTTGTTTAGGTCTCTGTCTTCTTCTGTATATTAGAGAAGCCCATCAAATTTTCTTTTCCTGAGAGTAATGGCTTTATTAAGGAGAAGTCATATAGTGTCCATGGCCTGGTGCTTCAGGGAGTGTCTGTTGTGTGTACTGTGTGTACTCTACTGCTGTGATTTGCTGCTCTATCCTTCAGGCCAGTTGCTTGCAGAGGTTCTCCTTGCCCACAGTGGGCACTGTTTGGTCCTTGGCCTGAATGTGGCAAATTTTAACTAGGTGTCTCAGGCCTGCTTGTTAAATGAGACCTGATGCTACTTCCACTAGAACTGAATCCTTGCAGAACACTCTGGTCAGGAGATGTGGTGTGTGTGTGGGTTTCTGCTGGTCATCTTTCGAATGGGCCCACAGCCATGGGACTTAAGCCCACGTGGCCCAGAGGGCACTGCTGGCAGAGTGCAGGTGGGTGGGACTTGGTGTATGCAGGTGAGGAAACCAATGTTCGCCCTGTGCTGTTTACTGGATTTTGCTGAGGGGCAGTGGAGGAAAATGGCACCAGCCAACCCCTTTGATCCTGGAGAGGGGTCTCCATGCTTACTGCTCTCAGGGAAGCACTCCCAGAAGGGTAAATAATCCCCCATGCATCCAAGGCAGGTTACAGAGAGCCGTTTTCACTCTGTCTGTCTCTGGGATGTTTGCTTGCCAGGAGCAGTGCTTTGGGCTCTATCCCAGCCCAGTATGCTGACTTTTACAACTCAAAAATTTAGGGACATGCTGTGGCAGGGGCCTGTGCTGATTACCTGGGATAGGGTCTCTCCATCCTGAGGCTGATGCATCTTTGACCAAGAGGGGCGGTTGCCCCAGAGCACGGGCCTTGGGACTTGGAGCAAGCAGGCTAGGCAGCCAGTGTCAGCCTGAGCCACCCTCAGCAGCTCTTCTGCATCTTTGCCAAGGGGCATGGGAGGGAAATGGTGCAGCTGGTTCTTTTGTTCCCAGGGAGGCATCTCTGCTAACCCACTTCCCACAGATGCACTCCAAGAAGAGTGAACAGTGTCTGCCCTGTGGTCCCTAGGTGTTCTTCAGATCGTGCCTTCTGACTCCAGGTTGCTTGCCTGCCTACTCTAGAGGAGTAGGGCAGACGCTCAGGGCTACATCCCAGTGAAACCCACCAACATTTAAAATCTAGTCTCTGAGCCCTGTTGGTTGCAAAAGCTGCCAAGTGTCAGGTCCTCTCATTTTTCCAGTGAATGGCTTTGGGGAAGTGTTTTCCTAGTGCAATCCCCTGTGCTCTCCTCCCTCCCTCCCTCCTTCCCTCCCTCTCTCTGTCTCTCTCTCTCTCTGTCTCTCTGTCTCTCTCTGTCTCTCATCTCCCAGGGATCCCAGCCTTCTGCAGCCCCCCAATCTGTTTCTTGCCCAAACCCCATATCTGCACTTCCTGCTTCCCTTGATGTGACATCTTCTCTGCCTCTAGTTGTGCAGTTTGTTCTGTTGAACCCAGGTTGATTTTATGGGTATTCAGAGTGATTGGATAGTTATTTAGTCGTGTTTAAGGGAAGAAATGAGACTAGGATCCTCCTACTCTGCCAGTATCTTAGCTCCTCCCCTCCCCCAGTCCAAAGATGTCTAATGGAAACCTCCTGAGTTTCTCTGCAGTGAGCCAAGCAATCTAAAGGCTTAAATGAGGGGCGCCTGGGTGGCTCAGTCAGTTGAGCGACCAACTTCGGCTCAGGTCACGATCTCCTGCTCTGTGAGTTCCAGCCCCGCGTCGGGATCTGTGCTGACAGCTCAGAGCTTGGAGCCTGCTTCAGATCCTGTGTCTCCCTCTCTCTGGCCCTCCCCCGTTCATGCTCTGTGTCTCTGTCTCAAAAATAAATAAACGTTAAAAAAAATTTTTTTTTAAAAAAAGAGAGAAAGAAAAAAAATAAAGGCTTAAATGAATGGAGTTCCAGGGGCTCCGATGCCAAGGAGTCCACACACTGAAGCCACCTACCAACGTGTTTCTTTTGCTGGAAACTGTACATCAACAAGAAGGCCATTAGACTCAGGTGGCTCCAATGCCTTAGCCACCTACACCTCACTTCAAGCAATTCTTGTAAATGCCTCAAGGGTCAGAATTCAAAACCCAAGGGTACCCTGTCTCTAACAGGCAACTAGGCTTTCCCATATAAGATAGTTTCTGAAGCTATAGCCAGTCATGTAACGTGTTTCCTTTTCTTCTCATTTTGGTCTATACAAGCCTTTCTCCTTGCTGGGTTTGGGGCTGCCTGATTGGATTTGGTGTTTGCTCAAATAGGCACTTCTAAATTTTAATGTACCTTGCTTTATTTAAACAAAACTAATAAAAGTAATAACCCACAGGACTCACATTTACTCATGGTGCACGTAATAAGGAGGGCTGCCACACAGCCCTGTGTAATATTACATAAAATGTCCTCTTCTTTTTTTTTTTTAATTTTAAAATTTATTTATTTCAAGAGAGACAGAGTGTGAGAATGAGAGGGGCAGAGAGAGGGAGACACAGAATCTGAAGCAAGCTCCAGTCTCTGAGTTGTCAGCACAGAGCCCGATACAGGGCTCGAACTCATGAACTGTGAGATTATGACCTGTGCCGAAGTAGGACACTTAACCCATTGAGGCACCCAGGTGCCCCTCCAACGTCCTTTTCTCACAAAATCACCTCTTGTTGTTTCCATCACACCTGCCACATTCTAACGTACAATAGAACTTAGTATTCCTGCTTCATGTTTCCTGTGTTTTTCTTGAACACAATAAAAGGCACATGAAGACGGGACTGCTTCTCTTGTAACTGAATTTTCCCATGCATCTACCAAAAGTTCTTGAAAACACATTATGTGCTCAATGCACATATTTTAGAACAGTGAGTAAACATGACATTTGAATTTACCTCTCATCTACCTCTCATAAGTCTCCAAATTAGTGTGAAGATTAGTAAATGGAATCTTACTAGAAACGATTCAGGAGGCCCTGGAAGGAGACCTCTCACGCAGACATGACATGCATAAAGAGCAGGAGGAGGGGAGATAACTTTTGTCTTGACAAGGAAGGACACATTCCCAGTAGGAAATTAATCTCCTGCCTTTCACAAAAAGAAGGATGATCTCTCCTTGCCCCATTAAGGAAACACTAACCATGGCATGCAGCCAGTGAAAACCCGCCACAACCTCAAACTTTTGTTCTTCAGTGAACTTTTGTTGAAAGCAACTGTCCCCAATCTCCACCTTAAACCTAATAAACCCAGACTTTGGGATGCCTAAGTGGCTCACTTGGTTGAGTTTCCAACTTCAGCTCAGGCCATTTTTTTATGGTTCATGAGTTCAAGCCCCACATTGGGCTATCTGGTGTCAGCCCGGAGCCTGCTCTGGATCCAGTGTGCCTGCCCACCCCCGCGCCCCCCGCCCCTCTCCCACTTGCTCTCCCTCTCTAAAAAATAAATAAACATTTGGGAAAGTAGCTCTGGACCTTTATTTTTTTTTTAATGCTGACTTTCCCTCTGTCTCTTGAAAATTGCCTGTGGATTGCCATGGTGTGGTTATCCTCAGTTGAAATTCCTTTGTCATTCCTGAATAAATTCAGTTTGCTAGTAAAATAACTGGCTATTTATTTTTAAGCTGGACAGTAGTATTGTTCAATGCTTGTAGGAATGAAAACGTCACATCTTGAGATAAAACCCTCACAAAAACCAAGTATTGGTTTAGCACAGTCACATGCTCCATTTGGTTCTATCTATTTCTCAGACTTACAGCCTGCTTCTAAAAGTTCTGTTAGTTTGTAACTGTTTTTTACTCTTTACTGATGTGTAGGGAGGTGGAATGTTGGTTTGCCCACAGGTATTTCTGGCACTGTCTTAAACCACTAGATAAATGTTGTGAACTGCTTTCTGAAATGGGCATTTCACATCTGATTTTCTAGGATACTTTCAATTCCTACTGCCAGTGCCTGAAGAAATGAGAATCACTTCCCAGCAAGAGGATGAGGTCATTGGGTTCAGATAATCCTTTACTTCAGGGTTCAGATTCTCCCTTTGCACACTGGCTCCAACTAAATGGCAACGTGTTTGGTACCAAATATAGCATCAGTTATGTTGCTCTGTTTGGGATCGATGTCAATCTCCTGACAGGAACTGAGTATATCTGGGAATGTGGAGTAAGTAACATATGGATAAAAATGTTCCTCAAAAGATGGGAAGACACGGGGCGCCTGTGTGGCTCAGGCGGTTGGGGGTCCAACTTTGGCTCAGGTCATGATCTCGCGGTTCGTGGGTTCGAGCCCCACGTCAGGCTCTATGCTGACAGCTCAGAGCCTGGAGCCTGCTTTGGATTCTGTGTCTCCATCTCTGTGCCCCTTCTCCACTCATACTCTGGCTCTCTCTCAAACATAAATAAACATTAAATTAAATTAAAAAAAAAAAAAGATGGGACAACAATCACGGTATGGGCATATGAAGTTTTGTGTGGAACCAGAGGCTGACATTGTCAGTTTACCTAATTCAGGGTGGCCTACCATCCCTGTCACGGACTTGTATAGGCTGTGACAAAGGGAACCACAGGCCCCAAATGGAGTCACTTCTGCTGGGTCATGTCACCAAAGCAGGGCACAATACCTAAACTCATACAACTTCAGCACTACCCAGAAATATAGTTTCCACTGGTCAGTGAGGAATGTTGTGGTCAGCACCAAAAGGGTAATCGGCCCCACGAATGGGTCCTCTGCGTCGCCCAAAGATGAGGTATTCCGCTGATAAGACCTTTTTGTCCCATAACAAAGTGACCTCGCCTGACATAATCCTTTTTTCTGTTTATGAACTTCTTGTTCCAGCTTTAAAAACCTTACCCTTTCTGTAGCTCTTTGTTGCTTCCCTTAACTTGCTAGATGTGATGCTGCCCAATTCACAAATGAGAGACTGATCCTGAAGACCTTCAAAATGCACTGGGCTGAATTTTTATGATAACGGGGACTTTTGTATTGTTCCCGACCAATTCCAAAACTGACTCTAACGCTTCAGGCTGCAAGCATTTGAAGAGCAACATCTTTCCAGCAGTGCACGGCCTCCTTTGGTTTCTTAAGTGCTGGACACATTTGAATGATGTGTCATTTACCTCAGGAAGAGGAAGTGGGAGCAACTAAACTACTAGTTTTAGGCTTTGGACTTTAAAAACCAACAAAGCCGCTCCCTCTGGTAGAAGCAGCACTTTGCAGGAACTCTGCGGGACAGCTGGCCGAACTCTGGAAGTCCCTGGGGCCGAACCCCCTTCGGTGGCCGCTGTAACTCTGAGATCTATGGTACCCGGAAAAGCGTGGGGATACAGGACGCAGGCAGCAGCCAATGACGGAGCAGGACGAGGCATTTGTGGGCATGCGTGGCGCGTGGGGGTGGGATTTCCGGCCTCTTCATGGTGGACGATTTTGGCCTCAGGTTTGTTTACCCTCAGAGGTTGGAGAGCCCACCTTTGGATCTTGGTGACAAAGTGACACCGAGCGAAGGAAGGCGCTGTCCTTTCGCACAGACTGGGACCCTCGAGTGCGCGACGCCGTCCGGGCAGCTCCGCGCTCGCTGGACCTACAGAGTCCCATGGCGGCGGCCGCGCCTAGGAACCCGGCTGAGGTAAACGCGCGGCCCCCGGGTCCACCCCGCTCCGCCCCAGACCCTCCAGGCCCGAGCGCGGGGCGCCTGCTCGCGTCCCTGCGGCCCAGGGCCCGGTGTCCGGACCGGGGAGGCGCTCGCGGGCGGGGTCCCCGCGTCTGAGCGCCGGCGTGACGGGGTGCGGGAGCGGGCTGCAGGGGAGGGGCCGGCTGGTGCAGGGCTGCAGGGGGCCTGCGCCACCAGCGGGGCACGGCAGGTCTCGGTTCTTTCAGCGAACGCAAGGTGCAGCGGCGCCCGTGAGGCCTGTCACCTGGCTGCCTGACCAGTCCATCCGTGCTGGCGGTGTGCCAGGCGGTGTAACCCGGGTGTAAATAGATAGGCCCAGTCTGGCTGCAGAGAGGACAGATTGCAGGGGTGGGGGGCAGAGGGGGCAGGGAGCGCAGGAGGGGGTGCCTGCGCGAGTGTATGTCATCGTTGACGGGCCAGAAGGGTCACCGTGGATGTCAGAGAAGCGGTTGAATTTTGGCCCCGGGTTTGAGAAGGGCCAAGGCAAATTTGGGGTGTTGCAGGTGACAGGAGAAAGGGAGGGGTCCCGGAATGCCTGGGGGCTTTGGTCCTTTGAAGTACAATCTGCCAGTTATTTGACGGGCAAAACTAGTTTCTTTGAGAACGAAAGAGCACCGCAGTCTGGAACAAGCAAGCTGAGGCTCAACAGTAGGCCGGTCCGGAGGACACGAGAGAGGTAGGCTTTTTGAAAGGGGAAGGGGCTAAGTTGGGAAGGCTGTTAACATCTACGAGTCCCTGAGAGTAAACTGGGAATTGAGAGTATAGTGGCTTCGCATTGGCTGAGCTGTGGGTGGGTGGTCCCGAAAGCCTGTCTTTTCCCGTCTGGGCTAGTAGAGGAGGCAGTTTCCCAGTCCAAGTTCGAGTGTGTCGTCCTGTCGGGTCTGCACTGATCATGGCGGTAGTGCGTGAGAGCTCCCCCAGCTGCGGCCTCCCGACTCCCTTTGAGTGAGGTTTCCCGTTATTAATTTTCAGCGGTCCTAGCAGCGGAAGGGCTGGACGCTCCCATCAGCTGGACGGAAGGTGGCAGTAGGTCGATTGTCCTTGGAGATCTCCCAAGTTGCTTGGACGTCGTTAAGTCTTAGATGTTCAGAGAGGCGTGAGTGACGTCATCCAGTGGGCGGCGGGACAGGAAAACCCGGGAAACCGGGGCAGGTTTCAGGATGGAAACTTTGAAAAGTGAGGGCAGTTGTGTGGCCCCGGCGGAGGTTTGGATCACATTGAGGAGGGGGTGCAGAGTAGGGGGGCAGTGCTATTAGTAGGTCAGAGGGCCTTAGTGAGGTGTGCTGAAGAGTGGTTCCCTGGCTCAGCGCCTGGTTGGGGCTGCTGGGCAGCGCAGGCACAGGCGAAGGAGAGAGAAAGATGTGGCAGATGGATGGGTGGGCAAGGCTCCCCTGGCATGATGGGACAAGAGATGGCTGAGGACACCTGGGAGTAATTGCGGCAAGGTGACAGGGAGTCTGGGGCTGCCCTTTATTCAGTGGTGTAGGGCTTCACCAGAGCTTTGTGGTGCGCTTTTCTGGTGTCCGGGCCGTTTCACAGTCTTGCTGATGGATAAGGTGTGGGGCCAGTGTGGTCACTTGTGAGTCTCTGTGCCTGGCAGGGAGCCCTTTCGGGCTGGGCTTTTCACAAAGGTTCAGTGCAGAGTGGAGGGTTGTGACTGTTGGAGGGACAGCATGGGCAGCACAGAAGTATTAGAGGGACTGGGAGTGTCTGAAACGGCTACGTGGCTGTGGGTGTGTGTCCCTGAAGCCAGGATCCCCGGCAGGCGAGGGGGACTTCTCAGCCACATTTGAGGCTTTCCCTCTGGTGGGATCCACGAGAGTGCTGGGGTCGTAGTGGACCCTGTTTGAATTTGTCACACATCGTTCGGGTGTCATGTGACAGGCACCAGTGTGAGTCAAGGGGGCATCCTTTGGTGTGGGGCAGGAAGCTGTGGGGGCGCAACTGTGGGGTGTGAAGGTGTGAGGGAGATGCAGACTACAGGGTCATGTTCACTTGGAGAGGGAGTGTGAGTGTGAGCTTAGGGTCTCAGGGCCCTGGGATTGGAGACTGACTGGTCGAGGCGGGTCCATAATTGTCTGTGTTTGAGGGCACATTCGGGGAGACTCCACGGGAATTTCCAGGCAGAAAGGATGGCGCTTGGGGGGCCAAACCCAGATTGGCCCCCGCAGATTGCATCTCTGCACCCCCTGCCTGTTATTGCTGAGGACCGAACACAGTGATTGGTGGGATGGTGAGGAGACGGTGGCGTTAATGACACCAGGACCTGGTATTTATCCTGAGGTAGGAGCTGGGGTGGCTGGGGAGAATGGGGTGTATGTGTCAGGGTTTAGATTGTGGGTTCTCCGAGAGAGAATGTTCATGGTGCCATCTGTCCGTTTCATGACAGGGTGGTGTGACCTTTGAGGACATTGCCATCTACTTCTCCTGGAAGGAATGGAGACTTCTTGATGAGGCTCAGAGACGGCTGTACTATGACGTGATGCTGGAGAACTTTACACTTGTATCCTCCCTGGGTAAGGCCCTCACCCTCCCCAGTGACCTGGACTGGGCTCTGTATTCCCGCTTTAGCCCCCAACTGCCCATTCCCTAGGGGATGCTTTGTCCCTCTTGGGTGTGGACTGTGGGCCCTGCTTGCTCCCCCAGCTTCCTTGGTGGTTGCATTTGTTGCTAAGGCTGGGATGTTGGTATGCCCTTTTCTCTCCCCTGCCGTTCCAGTGCTCTCTTTGCGGAACCTTCATAGAGTAAGATTCAAGGTCAGTAGTCATGCCTTGAGGATAATGGATTGCACCCTGCTTGCTCTGTCCCTGGCTGGGTCTGTTTGTTTAGATCACTGCCATTTCTGTGGCCCGGGTTTTGATCTCTTCCTCTTGAAGCCAGTACTTGTGCCTGCCTTTGCCAGAAATTGCACACATTGGCTTGGTCATACTTAAGTGGACTCTGGCCACTTCTCAAGACTATCCAGTGTGGTGCTTTTATAGTGTTTACATCTTTATTCCTACCTCCCCCTACTCCCTTCACCTTTGTTAAGGTATAACTGACAAATAAAATTATGTTACTGAAAGTGTATTATTACATTACAGTTTGATACACTTACACTCTATGAAGTTTTTACCAAGATGAAGGTAATCAACATAACAATTACTTGACATAATTACCTTTTCTATGGTTAGTGATGAGAAAGCTTAATATCTACTCTCTCAGCAAATTTTAAGTGTACAGTACAGTATTCACACGTGTAGTCAACATGCTGTCTCTTAGATCCTCACATTCATCTTATAAATGAAATTGTGTATCCCTTCCCAGCATTTCCATTTTTCCCAGTCCTTAGCCGCTGGCATTCTAGTTTCTATCTTTATTAGTTTGAATAAGAAATACCATGCAGCACTTTTCTTTTGCTTTGTGGCTTATTTCACTTAGGGTAATGTCTTCCATTTCATCCATGTGGTGGCAAATGTCCATTTTCCTTTCTTTTTTATCACCAATTATTACTACATATGTGTGTACTAAATGTTTCTCACTTTATCTTCTCACACACACCTATTCATGTTTCCGTATATGGATTTTTCTGAATGATACTGTAGTGGATGTATATGCACAGACACTGTGTGGATACTGATTTTGTTTCCTTGGGATACACACATAGAAATGGCAATGGTGGGCTATATGGTAGTTGTGTTTAAAGTTTTGGGGAGGCCTCCGTAATATTTTCCATAATGACTTCCCTGATTTACAGTCCCAGTAACAGTGTTCAAGGGTTCTATATTCTGCACATCCTCACCAACGTGTTACTTCTTGTCTTTTTGGTCATAGCCATTTTAACAGTTAGGAGGTGATATTTGTGATTTTTTATTTGCATTTACTGATGATCAGTGCCTTGATTACCTGTTGCTTATGTGTATCTATCTTCACTTTCTTCTCTGTCTACGGTTCTGCTACAACTTTTCAATTAGATATAGTCCTGTGTGTATTTTTTTCCTTTTGGAGTACATACTTTTGACGTTTTAGGGTTTGAGGTCTTATGTTGAAGTTTTGAATCAATTTCAAGTTCATTTCCATGAGCGCTGTGAGATGTGGGTCAAGTTTCCTTGTTTTTTCTTTTGGATATTCAGATTTCAAAACAGCATTGAAGAGATTGTTCATTCCCTAGTGTATATTCTTGGGGAAATTTTCAAATACTAGTTGCTTGTATATATTTATTTCTGGTCTCTTTATTCCATTTATGTCAGTGTCCTATTGTTTTGATTATATAGCTTTGTAATGTTGTTTGAAATCAGAAATGTGCTGCCTTCAGTTTTGATTTTTGTTTCCAAGATTTCTTTGCTTCCTGTTTTAGGACACCCGGTGGCAGGGGTGCCAGTGTCCTCTGTGGAGCAGGCAGTAGGAGTCCCTGCTGAGCAGGGACCTCAGTAGCACCCACCTGGTGGCTGACAGAGATTCCCCAGCCCCTGTTTTCTACCCATCCCCCCATGTCTCTGCTAATATTGTCTCCAGCCATCCCTCTGTGTGCTTGTGCTCTCTTTTATGCTTCACTGTGTATTAGTCAGTCTTGATTGGACTCTGGAGCCCTCTGAGGCTACTCTGATTCATGAATAGCTGTTGAGTTGATTTTTTTTTGGTGAAGGCTGGGATCCCGTATTCTACCATCCTGCCAACATCAGTCACATAGGATGCTTTTCTGAGTCAGTTGTGTGCTGAGTAGCTCTGGGACAGTCGTGGCCATCCAGCGTGACCAATTTTCTTCAGTATTTCTAGCCTCCCTGTGCCCTGTAGTTGCTCACCTGGAGCTTACAGGGAAGAGTCCATACGTGGACTGTATCATACAATGGACCTGATCCAGACATGACCAGGTGGGCTCACAGGGGCCTTTTTCTGGTGAATGGCAGCTGGGGAAGGTGTGATATCAGGACTTTGTTCAGATCACACTAGGTACCTTTGTTCAACTAGAGTTTGGTGCCATGCCAATGGCCACACCTCGTTCATGCCTTTCCTTCGTCACTGTTGACAGTTTGTGTACTTGTGGGTTCTACTCTTTTGGTAGTCCTGTGACTTCCAGCGCAGGGGTAATTGCTGTTTCTCAGGCCTCCACATCTTAACCATTTCTCTCACTGCTCTTCCTGGGTAGTCCAACATTCACCTTCGCCCATTTGCCAGAAATGTTCGTGTATCCTTCATGTGACCTTGAACAGCCACAGATTTCTTTTGATTGGATTTTTCAGCAGCCTCCTACTCAGCCAGATGTCAGTAGCAGAAAAGAACCTTGCCAATGCTGTGGGCAGAGAAACAAGTTGTAGACCCTGGCTCTCTTCCTTCCATCAGACCCTGGTTTTCTGTCCTTCCAATGAGCTGTCCACAGTGCATTGACCTTAGGGGCCCAGTAACGCAGAGCAGGCACTCCTTCACCTGAATTCCAACTCCCGTGTCTGGAATAGCATCTACTCAACTCGTGCCTACACGAGACAGGTGCATATGCGTGACGGGCTTACCCCTCCCTGTAGTCACCATGTATTTCATGAGAGTTTCTTTGTGTTCAGGTTGCTGCTGTGGAGCAGAGGATGCGGAGGCGCCCCTTGAACAGAGCGTTTCTGTAGGTGTGTCACAGGCCAGCACGCCCAAGGCAGCTCTGTCTTCCCGGAAGACCCACCCCTGTGAGATGTGTGGTCTGGTCTTGAGAGACGTTTTCCGCTTGGCTGAACACCAGGGAAAACCAAGCAGCCAGAAACTGTTGAGGTGTGGGGCATGCGCACAGCGATTTTACTTCAGCGTAAACTTTCAGCAGCAGCCGGAGCAGCACACGGGAGAGAAACCATTCGGAAGTAGTGTGGACACGGCCTCTTTTATGAAGGGATATGGATTCCATGATTCAGGAAAGCCCTTTATCTGTACAGAGGTTCAGAAGGACTTCCTGCCTGGCTTGGTGCGTCTGCAGCAGGACGCCATTCATACTGGAGAGAAGCCAAACACAATCAGTCAGTGCAGGGCAACTTTGCAGAGCAGTAAAAGTCATTACAGTCGGGGAGAATGCAAGGAAGCTTTTGGTCCCAAATATACACATGTTCAGGATCAGGGTGTCCAACCTGGAAGTCCATGTTTTGTGTGCAGTGAATGTGGGAAAACATTCAGGCAAAAATCTTTATACACTATCCACCAGACATTCCATACTGCACAAGGACATCATGAGTTTGGCGAAGGTGAAAACTCCCTTAGACGAAGGTCAGCTCACAGTCTGTACGGAAAGACTCACACTGGGTCTAGGCAATACACGTGCAACAAATGTGGGAAATCCTTAAGCCACAAATCAGTACTTATTCATCCCCAGAGATGGCATAGTGGAGAAAGTAATCATGTTTGCAGTGGATGTGCAAAATCTTTTAGCCATCGCCAGATGTTAATTACACGTTCTGTTCAAACCTTAGAAAGGCCTTATAATTGTGGTGACTGTGCAAAACGTTTTACCTCTATCTCTGCTCTCAGTTATCATCAGAGATCTCACACAGGGGAAAGACCTTATGAGTGCAGTGAATGTGGGAAGTCTTTTATCTCCAGTACTGGCTTCCGTTCTCACCAGAGTGTTCACACTGGAGAAAAGCCTTATGAGTGCAGTGAATGCGGGAAATCATTTTTCTCTAGGTCTGACCTCCATTATCATCACAGAGTTCACACTGGGGAGAGGCCTTATGAGTGCAGTGAATGTGGCAAGTCCTTTCACCGAAGAAATAACCTCAATGTACACATAAAGGTTCACTCAAGTGAGAGGCCATACGAATGTAATGAATGTGGAAAATCTTTGAAGTGTAAGTCTTCATTCATTCAACACCAAAGAATTCACACAGGAGAAAGGCCTTATGAGTGCAGTGAATGTGGGAAATCTTTTACCACTAGTTTTGTCCTTCGTTCTCACCAGAGAGTTCACACCGGAGAAAGGCCTTATGAGTGTAGTGAATGTGGGAAATCCTTTACTGCTAGCTCTGTCCTCCATAATCACCAGAGGGTTCACACAGGAGAAAGGCCTTATGAATGCAGTGAATGTGGGAAAACTTTTACCACTAGTTCTGTCCTCCGTTACCACCAGAGAGTTCATACTGGAGAAAAGCCTTATGAATGCAGGGAATGTGGCAAGTCCTTTCCCCGAAGAACTAACCTGAATGTACACATAAAGGTTCACTCAGGTGAAAGGCCTTATGAGTGTAATGAATGTGGGAAATCTTTTAAGTGTAAGTCCAAACTCATTGAACACCAGAGAATTCACACAGGAGAAAAGCCTTATTTGTGTAGTAAATGTGGGAAATCTTTTAGTCGTAGCCACGCCCTCCAGTATCATCGACAAAGTCACCTTGGAATAAGGCCTTATGAGTGTAATGAGTGTGGGAAATCTTTTGCTTGTAGTTCTTCCCTCCGATCTCACCAAAGAGTTCACACTGGAGCAAGACCTTATGAGTGCAATGAATGTGGGAAATCTTTTACAGCTAGTTCTGTCCTTCGTGCTCACCAGAGAGTTCATACTGGAGAAAGACCGTATGAGTGCAGTGAATGTGGAAAGTCCTTTCTCCGAAGAAATAGCCTCAATGTACACATAAAGGTTCACTCGGGTGAAAGGCCTTATAAGTGTAATGAATGTGGGAAATCTTTTAAGTGGAAGGCAACATTCATTCAACACCAGAGAATTCACACAGGAGAAAGGCCTTATGAGTGCACTGTATGTGGGAAATCTTTTATCAGTCATCCTGCTCTTAGTTATCACCAAAGAGTTCACACTGGAGAAAGGCCTTAGGAGTGCTGTGAATGTGGGCAGTCTTTCAGCCAAAGCTCCAGTCTCACTCAACAACAGAAGGTATAGTAGATGAAGCCCTTCTGAGTGATCAATTATGAATTGTTTATGTTCACTAGAAGTTGTATTTCTCTTCCTATCCTCTATTCAGGATTAGCAGATGATGTCTTTGGGAGGTAATTTGAATCAGAATGGGTCATGAGTGTGGATGGAGCCCTCATGAATGGGTTTATTGTCTTCATACCAGTTCTAAGAGAGCTTGCTTCCTCTGTGTACCATGTGAGGACCCTTTTGAGAAGGTCATCTACAAATCAGGAAGTTGCTCCTCACCAGACATGGAACCGGACCCTATAGGGAATGTTAGGTTGGCTATCCAGCCTCCAGAAAGAAGTTTCTGTTGTTTGCAAGTCACCTTGTTTATGGTACTTTGTTAGAGCAACCTGAGCTAAGACATGTGAAGAATGTGGGCAATCTTTTGGCAAAGGATACAGTTTCATAAAAATCAGAAAGTACCTTGGGTAAGGCCTCATGAGTGAGGGGAATGACACAATTCCTTTTGCCAGTACTCTGTCTTCATTGCACACTTAGAGTTCACACTGCCAAAGGGCACTAAGGTAGCAGAGCAGGTGATATTTCCTTGAGTAGTGTAATCACAGTGGAGGAGTGCCTTTGTGAAGCAGCCACTTAGCTGAAACAAACCTTGTTCACTTGAATGCCCCAGTGGAGTGACTTACCCTAAGTTCCAGCTATTTGGGAAAACTTGAGGAGCTGTGTTGTGCTTCTGATGTGTCCGGAGTCATTGCTAGATTGAAGTCACTGCCAGTTTCTATAACAAATGACTCCACTTTCATACCTGATGGGTCCCCTAATGTGTATCAATCACCGCCTACATGCTTTTAAGCATGTTACCCCTGCGCATTGTCATTGGTGATGGACATTATAGGTAATTGGAACTTCACATTCCCTTCTAAGTTAGGACATGGATGTGATGCAGTGTTTATCCACAGTACCTGATCTGAGATTTGGATAGTGTCTTGCAGATAAAGAGTAAATGTCTTAGGATATTGTTGGTCTTGTGATGCTTGTGATAAATCTATGCAGCATCCAAGTCCCAACACAGGTATTTGCTGCCACATGTTGCTCTGGTTTATGGATTAATAAATGCCTTTTTTGTTTAATTACTTTAGTCTTAGGTGTTGTATTCTAATGGGTTATTTGAAAGCAGAATTAGGCTCTTGCAACAGTAAGGAGTGAACAGATTTCATTGCATCCCAAGCTTAGTGTGTCCTGGAGAGGATAATTGCAAATAAATAATTTGTACGTGTGCACTCTCCAGCTTGGGTGTGAATTTGCATTATGACCCACTACCTTTCTTATGGGCTGAATTGTGAATCCAAAATACCTACGTTGAAGTTGTGGCCCCCAGTATGTAAGAATGGGACTATAGTGAAACACAGGATGTTTAAAGATATAATGAAGTTGAAATGAGGTTATTAGGATGGACTTTCAGTATGACTGGTGTCCTTATAAGAAGAGGAGCTGAGGATAGAGGACCAGAAGAATGACTTTGAAGACAGGGAAATCCCCATCTCCAAGCCATCCCCGTCTCTCTCCAAGGACAGAGGCCTGAGAAGAAACTAACCCTGCTGATTTATGTCCAGTTTCTAGATTCCAGATTTGTGGGCAAGTAAATTTCCAATGTCAAATCACCCATGTGGTACATTATTATGGCAGTTCTAGCTAATACAGTCCCCTGTGTTCTATATCTGGATTCTGTGGTCTGGATGCCAGGATTTTTCCTGTGCTCAGAGGTCACCCTGAAGAGGGAGCATCTCCAGTGGTTATGAAACCATCTCCAGTGGTTGTGGAGACAACATGAATATTTTGCTTGTCCACAGCTGATACCACATACTGCCAGGCACTGTTGAGTGGAATATCTACCCCAAATGCTTCAAAGGAGCCATGTGGCCTGATGCACACTATTCGTGTGTTACATCACAGGGGCAAGGGAACTGTAATTGGTAATCTAGAAGATAGGGTAATGAGGGAGTAGAGGAGACATCAGCCACTTAGTGGAGTGTATCTCTTACAAACATGTATCCACAGATGTTCTAGTGACTGACTGGGCAGGATCGGTGTGCACAGAAATTCTTCACTATCAGACATATGTGTCCTGTGCAACAGAGCTCATTGTATCTGAAGTCTCATATCCTCTCTGGTGTTTACATCTCAAGGCCATTGTGTGCAAGAGGAAAAGGATAGAGGACAAGGGTGGTTTCAAGTCCAGGGTGGTAGCTTTTTTGACACACTTAGCCAGCATTGTTGTTGGTACCAGCTGTACCTGTGGCAGATGCTTGTTCTGAAACATTCACCTCCCAAGTAGTCTCCCAGGTATTCCCCAGCCTCCTTGGCTATAAAACCCTGTCTTCCTGAATTGGTGGTGCAGGGACCGACTCCTCTTATGGGTGCCAAAGTCACGCTTCTGTCCCTGAGTCCATAAATAAACCATTTCTCCTCAAGCTGGACTTCTCAACCTTTTCCCTTGCTTAAGGTTTGGAGGTCACTTTGCGTATACGTCCCTTCCAGGCAATGCTACTATTTTCTTCTCTGGAAGTATACCACTATTTACCCATTCATCTGTTTGGACCATTTGGGTTACTTAGAGTTTGGGCGTTTGTAAACAAAGTGCTCTCTAAAAATTTTCATTACCGTTCTCTGTGTGGATAGAGGTTTCCTTTCTCTTGTGGTGTGACTCAAAGAGCAATGCCCGTCACAGGTAGGTTAGTGCTAATATTTTTAAGAAACTGCCAAAATGTGATCTAAACTTCAGTTCTGCATTCCCACCAGCATGTATGAGAGTTCCAGTGCCTCCAGTCCCTGCCACTACTCGATAGTGCCAGTCTGTAATGTCAGCCCATTTCATAAGTGTGTAGTGCTGTTGCCATTGCATTTCCTAGGGGTGTTGATTTTGAGTATTTTTTCGTGTGTTTATTTACCACCTGTCTATCTCCTTTGGTACAATTTCTGTTCATATCGTTTGCCCATTATCTTTCCGATGAGTTATGGCTATTTCCATTTTCATTTACAAATAAGAAACGCATACAACAATGGTATGTATTCGAATTTTCCTCATTCTTAAATGGTGTGACATTTTGCTGTATGGAGTCATAGTAACAGTGTTAGGCTATTTCTTCACTATTTTCACTCAGCTGCTTTTGTGTCCTGCACACGTGACGGCCCCAAACACCATACATGTGTAAGTTTAGTGTGCATTCTTACCATTATGTCTTCACTTTCTTACATCCAGGCATTCAGAAATACAAAACTGCAGCCCTGCTTTGTAGTGCTTGCCAATTTCCAAAGTGTAAATTCTCCCATCATGAGAGCGGGATGTGCTGGGAGAAGGCGCTGAAAAATTCCACTTGGGTGTTTGGTGGAAGACTAAACTTTGGCGTGTGCAGGAGACTTTACGTCCCAGGCGGACAGGAGCTGGGGTGGGGGTGGGGGTGCTGTGAGCCAGCTGCAGGTCTGCACAAGCCTCAGGAGAAGATGTTAATCCTGATTGGCCAGAGGGGAGGGACCTCCCTAAACACCCTGATGGGTGAGTGAAAATATGGCTGGCCTCACCTTAGTGGTGACCAGGTTGTGGGGCAAACCCGCTGGGTTCAGATTGCTTCCTCGGATCCCACCCAGTACCTTGGAAGGATTTCTCACCCTCTAGTGATCACCTCCATGTGATGTAACTCTTTCTTTCTGTAATAGTTGAGTGCATTCCCCAAAGATGAATGCCTTTGGTGCATCTCACCCTGAATCTAGGTTGCCTTACCAGCCCTCCTACTCAGGGCAAGACTGCCGGCGGGGGCACTGCGGCCATTTCTGGCTTCCCCCTCTCCAGGGAGGGCTGGGAGCCAGTGGGGCAGGTAGAGGTGACTCCCAGGAGAGGTCAGCGGCCTTAGTGTAGGAACCTGCTGAGACCTTTTTTCCTTGGACCCACGCATGATGGTGGTGTCATCTCAGAGCATCAGCCAGGAAGGGGCCTGCAGAGAGAAAAAGGTGCTGGGTTGCAGGTCAGGAGTGGCACAGGGACAGAGGAGACAAGGGACAGGGGAGGAAAATGGCACCCCCCAGAGGTGACTTTGGAAGGACCTGCTGGGTTGAGTCCCTTTTTGTCCTGTGGAGTTCAAGGTCCCACTGTGGATCCTTAATGCAATGCATTGCCCTGAACCCTGGCCATTCTTGACCCGGGAGGTGCCTGAGGGACACAGCCCAGTCCACAGGTGAGTTCTTGATTCCTTTCCACGTGCACAATTGTGACCACTCTGGCAGCTCCTCAGGGTGACGGGGTGTGACATCTGGGCTAAACTCATTGGATTAGGTTGTCCAAGATTATGTTAAGGGAAAACACATCAGGCGCAGGTTGGTCAACAAATTATGAGTTTGTTGTACTGTGGGGTACAGGGATGTAAGAGCATCAAGCCTGGGGGTCCCAAGTGGACTAGGTTTGGCTGCTCAGCATTGACAAAATCCCAAGGCAGAGAAACGAGTGTGGGTGAAACTGGAAAGGAATCTCTTTCAGGGAGGCTAACATAGGTAACACAGTGGACTAAACTCTCAAAGACTGATTCCAAAGTGGTGAAAACACTTTTAGGTTTATATAAGAAAAATGTCAGCAAAGGTGGGTGGGTACATGCAGGGAGGCAGTGAGTCAAGTAGATCATTGTCATGGAGTCACTCATGAGTGGGGTCTTGCTGTTCAGGGTACTCTTTATTGCTTGAAGGGGTCGTTTTTGTTCTCATCTGGGAATGCTTGCCATCAAGGTCTTCCTTAGCCAAGGGACAAGCTCAAAGAACCCAATGAGAAAGTTTGGGGTCAAAACGGGGGCAGCTGAGTTCCTCTTTCAGTAGTAAAAAAACAGGATGTATGGGAAATCTACCTTGGGCCCTCCAGCCAACCTAGTAATTGTGAAAATTTAACAAACACCTTTAGCCCACATGATTGATTAAGCTTTTTCTGTGTATCCAAAGATCCGGCATTGTCTCATGGAAAGAACTTAGCACTTCTGCATGTCACAAAACAAACCTGACCCCTAGCATTAAGTCATCAGACCCCCTTCACAACCATCCAGCACTGTGAAAACATCTATAGCTGCGACTATTGAGTCTGCATGCAGTCAAGAAACTTATGGACCACTGTACTCCCTTTACCGGTTAACGTCTCTAAACTCCATTAAAAACCCCTGGGCTACACACAGACCTTGGATTTGGCCTTTGTACAACAGCCCCACCTTCCTCAGGTGATCACCCTCTTGAATAAAGCTCATATTCCTTTCCATGGAACACTTGTCTCTTGCATATTGGCTTTTGGAGCAATGGGCAGCTGAACTTTGTCTTTGGTAATGTATGAACAGGAATTAACAGACACATAGACACATTATGGGGTTTTGGAGTGATGGGGGTCCAGAGGTGATGGCCAAGAAATAATTCTTGAGATGACTTTGATGCAAAAATTGATTTTATTATAGCATGGGGACAGGACCCAGGGGCAGAAAGAGCCGTACTGGGATTGTGAAGAGAGTTAACTGGTTATATACAGGGACCTGGGGGAGATAAAGTCCTGAGGATGTTTCTGATAGGATCTTCATCTGCTAAAGAAAACTCAGATTGCTGGACGCCCAGCCATTGTCAAGCTAAGGTGGTTTTTCCCTTCAGCACATTAACATTAAGAGGATAGGGAGTTCCTGGAGAAATGTTATGATCTGTGTTTGACTCAAGTATTTGACAATGGACTGTTGGTTAAAGGAAATTTAATTTTATCTGCCATTTCCTTCTTGCCATTGTTCCCCACATCACTATGGAGGGAAGGGTGAATTTGGAGCTAGAGATTTCTGGAGATTAGGCTATTGAGAAGGTTGCCTTTTTCTTGTAATTTACTAAGATATTTGTAAACTGATGGAGACTCATATCTTGCATGACTGCGATATCTATCACTTAACCATTTGTTTTTCCCTTTCCTTTGTTCTTGGACAGCCAGGAGTGCTTGAGGAATGTCACACATAACCCACTGGGGGGAGGGGGAGGTTTGCTGTTAGCCTGTACTTTGCCCTCAGCTTGCCCCACCCTCCCTCATCATATCCCCTGAACAGTTTTGATCCTGAAGTCATTAAGGTTGTTAAAAGTGGAAGGTCTCATCTTCTGTAGCTTCTTCCTGCTGAGTAGGGGTGTAGAGATGTCCCTACCTATGGGTCAATATTGATCAGGTGGGAAATGTATGGGGGAGTTGCAAATGGTGGAGGCAACTGGATCCAATGTGGACAACGGTATGAACCTCCTTGAGGAGAAAAGATCATCTGTTGTTTTGAAGTTATTGCAGGGGTGGACTCTGGGCACCAGGCAGAGATTGGAGAAAACCTAATTAGAATGACAAGAGATTAGCCCAAATAAAAGTCCTTTGGTAGTTGACAAAAATCCTCTAGTCCAGGAGGTTAACCAATCACTAAAGGAAAGAGAGGGATTGTTTAAAGCACCAGTTTGAGTATTCATGTCAGTTAGAAATCCAGAAATATTTTTGTGGTAATCTGGAATGCACATACAGCATTGTTTGTGTGAGAGCACGAGTTCCACTTTAAGTCGCAGCTAAAACATTTAATCCCATTTTATTTTGTAGAACTGTTTTATGCATTTGGGCTATTTTAGCATTGAATAATATAATGTTATTTTAAGAGTCATTTAAGAACTTAACTGTGTGGGGCGCCTGGGTGGCTCAGTCGGTTAGGTGTCCGACTTCAGCTCAGGTCATGATCTTATACTCTGTGAGTTCAAGCCCCACGTCGGGCTCTGTGCTGACAGCTCGGAGCCTGCTTCAGATTCTGTGACTTCTTCTCTCTCTACCTCTCTGCCTCTCACTCTGTCTCTCTTTCAAAAATAAATAAACATCAAAAAAATTTTTATTTTATTTATTTTTTTTTAAATTTTTTTTTAACGTTTATTTATTTTTGAGACAGGGAGAGACACAGCATGAACGGGGGAGGGGCAGAGAGAGAAGGAGACACAGAATCGGAAGCAAGCTCCAGGCTCTGAGCCATCAGCCCAGAGCCCGACGCGGGGCTCGAACTCGCGGACCGCAAGATCATGACCTGAGCTGAAGTCGGACGCTTAACCGACTGAGCCACCCAGGCGCCCCTCAAAAAAAAAAATTTAAATACCTTAACTGTGTAACAGGTGGTGTTTAGCCAACAGGTGCTTTCCTGTTTTGTAAGCAATCAGGTAATTTTAAAAAAGACATTTTTATAACAAAAATAAAGGTTAATGGATAGAGAAAATTACAAACCCAGTGTCTACCAGTGCTGCCAGTGAGATTTTTTAGATGTCAGGCTTGACGCATTCTCAGATGGAGTGGAAACAGGCAGCAGGAATCAGATTGGTCTTTCTGGTTTGTAACTCAAATGTCTGTGGTGATACTTTTGAATGGCCCATTGTAAGAAGGAATTGTTAGTATAAATTGAGGAAAGGATAGTGAAAAAGAAAGGTACAACCACCATAAGAGAAGTTTGAGGCTCACAGGAATGAGAAGGCACATTAGTTTGCTCATTGATTAAAGGGGGTACAGGTTTTATTTGAGATATAGGAGCCTATGAAGAGTGTCCCTCTAATTTACTGCAGTGGGAGTACTCAATATGACCCATAGGGGCCCTTCCATTCTGGAGTTAGATCTGCTGCTGTATTAGACTTTCAATCTTTTTAATAAACCAGGTCTTTGGGTTTAAATGGTATGGGTTTCTATTAGCTGTCAGATCAGGTTTAGGGAGGATATGGTTTGCATATTCACTTAGAGATTTATGAATTAACCGGGCCTCAAGTGAATAATTTAATGAAGTACTATAGTCCTTATCTATTGATAGGCTTACAGTGATAAAAGTCTTTGCATACAATTGTTGGGGGAATCCATCCCACTTTCCAGTTGTTTAAATAATCATATGCCCATGGGGTCTTATTATTACCCCCACAGAACAAGAAGCAAAAAATTGTCCACACCTATGCCATTGTGACAATTTTTCTGAAGTTTACCTCAAGTTGTCTAGTTTAGGCAAATAACATTTAAAGACAATGAAAACTAAAGTTTAACATCCATAAAGTTGCATTATTGAAACATAGTTTTTCTAAGAA
Organism: Panthera tigris; assembly: GCF_018350195.1. Taxonomy (NCBI): domain Eukaryota; kingdom Metazoa; phylum Chordata; class Mammalia; order Carnivora; family Felidae; genus Panthera; species Panthera tigris. The sequence goes on from NC_056674.1 coordinate 769,661, forward strand.
CCCTCATTTCCAGGCATAGCCAAATCAAGATTAATTCATTTGTAGACCAAGTCAAGTTTTAACAAACTTGGCCTAATTATTTACATAAGCTCAGCAAGAATAGCAATTTATCATGTAGATCTTTTAAAGTTTGCTTTGCTGGAAACTTTTGTAAGGAATCTCCAGATTGAACTTTTAGTAGGCTCTCAAGACCAGAAGCCAAGACAAGTACTTGCCATCAGACAGTCCTGCAATACCTGTAGAATTATGCAAATTCCTCCTCACAGGGTCCCCAAGATATCCTGAGGTTCCTGCACCTGCCAGGAAGTGACATTCTTTACTCACCTGGTAAGGCTGCTGGGAACTCTGTAAACAAGGTATCAGGCTAACATTTCCAAGGGGATTTATGCCTCCATATTTCTTAAAGTGAACCTGTTATGCCCAGAATTCGTGATCCCCAAAGACAACCAGGGAGCCGAGTCCGATGCAAAAGCAAAGAGCCTTTATTCGAGCTAGCTCGAGTTCAATCCCCTACCTGCACTGACGCAGTGGTGAGATGCCAGAGAGAGAGTGCGAGTTTCAAAAGCATAAAGGTTTTATAGGGATCTAGGGGTGGTTGGTGGGGTAATGGTCGTGGCCTTAGCCGATTGGCTGGGGAAGGGTCAGAGTCCTGTTGCGCAGGTCACCAGACGTGGTTTGAACGGGAAGCTTGAATGGGTGAAAGGGAAGTTACTCAAGGGGAGGAGGCGTGGTCTCAGGTTTGAGCAGGAATTTCTTTCTGCGGTTTTCCGGGAAAGAGGGCCATGTCGGGGACATAGTCACTCAAGATGGAGGACACAGAACAAGATGGAGGACACAGAACAAAATGGAGGATACAGAACAAGATGGAGGACACAGAACAAGATGGAGGACACAGAACAAAATGGAGTCAGCGGGCCTAGGTCTGCTCTTTCAAACCTTAGTTCCTTAGAGCTGTGTGGTCATATCTGAGTCTATGCATGTCTCTCAAATATGACATTCCAGTCAAAGCCTTGGTAAAATAACCAGTATTTCCAATGGCATCCTGTTACAAGGTGAACATATTCTTATTGAACTTATGCAAGTAAGTATGATTGCCATGGAGAAAGAACACTCACTGAGTTTGTGAATTTCAGAGGGTTTAGGTAGAGAGAAAAGTTCAATACTATAGTTTGTTGACAAGTGAATACTTTATCACATTCCTGTATATCATAGATATCTTAAGAGAAAGTTTCCTTAATCTGGGTGAGCAAATATCAGAGATCCAACAATATTTCCAACACGAATCACAAAACTATAATCTTCCTCTCAGTTCATTTAGTCCCATGTTCCTAATTCTTGTTCAGTTTGAATGCAGCTTTTTCATTCTGGAAATTCTTACCCATTTTAGTTTTAGGATTTTTAAAGATGTCAAATACCTGTGTTTGTCCTAAAAGTCCTTTTTATGAATCTTCTTGAAGATGAAATATGTTTTGAGAATGAGAACAATTATAAATGACACAATCTCAGAAATGGACATTGCTAAAGATCTTATGAGAGTTCCTTATATGCAATTGATGGGGAAATTCAGTGATTTCTGTGACACATAACATTTTATGATCAGAATATCAGGTGATTACCTTATTACCGAAACATATTAAAATTTTAGGAATTGCATATGTATTTGAGCATTTATAGCATTTACTTATGCAATACAACCTAAGGTTTACCATTATTTGGGAGAGCTTTTCCAAGTAACTTAACATACCAAATAAGTCTGAATGGTCAAAAGGACTTCATTTACAATTTAAATCCTGGGAAGTTTGTTAAAACCTTACAAAGTTATAAAACATATCCTAAATAGGATTACAGATCATTACGAATCTTATTTGTTTAACCAAGGTGGCAATAAGAGATTCCAAAGGCAAATATGTAGGGTTATATAGTTGTTAGCAAAACTTTGCTTGTTTAACATTGAGAAGTTTTAACTTTAAGTAATCAAAGACCTGATAAAGACAAAACATACAGCTCTGGTTTTCCTGGCGGACAAAAGAGAAAAAGCTATTGTTTACATTATTCTTAACAGCAGATCAACAGTCCAAGAAAACTTTGTCTTTTGAACCGAGAAAAGGCAGAATTTTAATCTAATACCAGTGTACTTTTAAAATCTATCCATTGCAACCTTAGTCCATTCTGACCCCATAAAATTCCTTTCCAAAGATTTCCCTTCACAGACCTACAACTTTCCTTCGCCTTCAGATTTTGTCCCAAGCCGTTTCTCTGCAAACAACCAATCTCATTTAGGACAAAATTACTTTCTTTTACCTTCAACAAAACTGTATTTCCATTTTACATACAGAGTTGCTTTTCTTATATCTGTTAGTCTTAACTACATTCTGCAGAATTTTAACTCAGAAACCTTAGTCTCCAGTGAAAACAGTAACCAACTGTAACCTGTTACACCAGAATTCTTTAGATGACAAATTTATAAACCAGTTAACCACAAAGCATGTTTACCAACAGATCCAATAGCCTTAGTTTTTCTGCAGTAAGTCGAAGCACAAACCTAAGTTTAGTAATCAATGCTTTAGTATTTTATCTCATTAGATATCCAATCATTTCAATCACATTTAATGTGTGTGAGAGAAACTTTAAAGTTTCAGATTACCAAAGGCTTTGAAAGCTATCTTAACAATTACCCATGAAAACTTTGGGGCAGACAAAATTAACCAATATTTTAAGTCATATTTTGCTAACAAATTCCAACAGAGATAATATGAGTTTACTTGACCTTCAGCAAGCCTAGATAGATAAGTTCCATATTCAATGCTGATAACTATAAATACAGGTCTATCTTAATTAAACCAAAGAATTTAAATTAGTTTACCAAATATGTTTCACTTGGGTCCAGTTAAGACAAATTTTTCCCCATTGTCCATTTTTTAATGTGGAACACTGGTGGGAAAATCTGAAGTGGGCATTCCATGGGTGGGGGATGCTCTTCTCTGACTTTGAGGGTGGGAGGAGGAGTTGATGGTGCCTGAGGCACTGAGGATGGTATAGGAACCAGTTCTGCAGGCCTCACCCAAGATGGTGCAGAAAGAGGAAGAGGGGGAGGGGAAGGAAGAAGCGAGTTGCCAGCAGAAGGTAGACAAAGGGAATTCCCAGTCCTGAACCTTGTCACCTTGGACAGAGCAACAGATGCCATTTCTGTCTGTCTCTCTCTCTCCCTCTCTCTCCTCTGCCCTCCACCAACTATTGGAATTAGGCAGTCCATATCAGGCCAGAGAAGACAGAGAATTTCCCTGAAACAAATGGAGTTTCAGCAGCTGCTTGGGAATATTCCTTAAAGTCCCTGTCCCAAGGTAGACTAACCACAGTTAGTTTCAGTTATAGCCATTAACCTGGGAAATGATTGAGGGAGAGGCCTTCACATCTATTTCGAGGAGGAACAGAGAAAGTCAGTGACCCTTTCATTAGGGATGGCCTGTGTTTCCTCCAGCAACTGAGTTCTAGCAGGAGGAGGCCTGTTTAGACATCCAATTTGTCAAGGGGGAGTTTAGTAGCCAAACACATTTGGTAAAACACATTCTGCAAGAGGCCTTTTCGTCTGGGTCCTGACTTAGAGCCATGAAGACCTGGACCTAGGGTACCTCTGTCGATTTTCCCTATTGCCTGCAGAAGAGATCTGTTAGATTCTACTAAGGCCTTGCAGTGTTACAGGACATCAGTCCTTTCCTAAATCTTGCAATCCAAATTGTTTTCAATGAATTAAAAAGGCATCCCAAGGGAGAGTCCTTGGGGATGGAAGAGAAGCTCCCAGGCTCCTAGAGAGAGAAAAGTAGAGAAGGTCCACTACCACGAAGATCCCCCCTGACGCCCAGGTGGTGTTTCATGCACCGGATATGTCAGAGGTTCCTGGTGTCAAAATGAACTGAGACATCCCTCAAATGAAGTCACTATGATGACCAACCAGCCAAACAAGACCCCTGAAAAAGGGATGGTAGCATCCCCCCCGCTTCCCCATTGCACCCTGGCTACAAATGGGTGCCGGTATATGGACCAGGTTTGCCTTGCTGAGAAGGCCAAGAAACCACTGTTTGTTTGTTTTTTAATTTTTTAATGGTTATATTTTTGAGACAGAGAGAGACCGAGCATGAGCAGGGGAGGGGCAGAGAGAGAGAGAGAGAGAGAGGGAGACACAGAATCAGAAGCAGGCTCCAGGCTCTGACCTGTCAGCACAGATCCAACGCGGGGCTCAAACTATCAACCGCGAGATCATGACCTGAGCCGAAGTTGGACGCTCAACCAACTGAGCCACCCAGGCACCTCCAAGAAACCACTGTTTTTAACCCATGGAAAATATTGGGAAAATGTTACATGGAGGAATTACTCAATTTTGTAATTTAAGTAGTAGTTAGTAGAGGCCATTGACCAAAAACAGTAAAGACAGAAATCCATCATGATCTAAGCGACATTCCAACACATATAGTTTTTACAGCCAACTTCCTAGGAAATGGTCCATGGTTGGGTTTTAATTCAATTGGTTACTGGCTTTGGCCGGGTCCCGGTGCAGGTCCCCCTGCCAGAAGTGGCTAGACCAGGGATGTGGAGGGGATCATGTTAGACCAATGAGGAGGAAACCTTATACTGGAGTCTTAAGATTGGCAGCCATCTTGGTGACTTGGGTGGCTGTCCTGTGCCCAAGACATACAACTTTTTATAAAGACAGGAATAAAGAGAGGGCGTCAAGTTTCTGGGTCTTATTACTATTCTGGCCAAGGTACTAACTTCTAGCCAAAAGTCAGGCTTTCTCCTCCATGTAGAGTAGCCACGGGCTAGAGGAGTGCAGCCTGAACAATTGACCAGAAAATGTTCCAATAAGACCATACTCCTTGAAAGGCCCTCGAAATGAGAGTAAAGGAAGAAAAGAGAAAGTACTCACCAAGTTTGCACTGAAGCTCAGAGTCCAGTTGAAAAGACTCATAGCCCCACACATTGAACGCCATATGATGAGGTTTTGGGGTGATGGTGGGGTTCGTGGGGTCCAGAGCTGACGGCCAAGAAAGAATTCTTGAAGACGTCTTTGGTGCAAAAATGTGATTTTATAAAGCATGGGGACAGGACCCATGGGCAGGAAGAGCTGCACTGGGGTTGTGTAAATGACTGGTTATGTACTTTGCAGTTTTTTTGGGGGGGAGGTAAAATCAAAAGGGAAGTTTCCAAAGAGACTTTCATATGCTAAAGACTCACAGATTACTGGAGGCCTAGTTATTGTCAAGCTAAGATTGTTTTTCCCTCTAGCAAAGCATTAAGACAATAAGGAGTTCCTGGAGAAACATTTTATTCTGCAAGCCTCAAGTATTTGTCAATAGGCTGTAGGTTATAAGGAAATTTGCTTTTATACACCATTTCCTTTTTGCCTTTGTTCCCCACAATACTAAGATATTTGTAAACTGATGGAGACTCGATCAGTTTAACCATTTGCCTTCTTTCCTTTCCTTTGTCCCTGGGTAGGCAGGAGTGCCCGAGGAATGTCATACATATCCTACCTGGTGTGGGGGGCAAGGGGGGCTGCTAGGATAAGAAATTGAAACCTAAGAACACCCAATCGAAACACCCAAGCACAAACAGCTAACTAGGCTTTCCCAAATAAGGCAATTCCTTAAGCTATAGCGAATCATGTAACTTCTTTGCTTTCCACTTTTTTTTTTTAACGTTTATTTATTTTTGAGACAGAGAGAGACAGAGCTTGAACGGGGGAGGGTCAGAGAGAGAGACACAGAATCCTAAACAGGCTCCAGTCTATGCAGTCAGCACAGAGCCCGACGCGGGGCTCGAACTCATGGACAGCGAGATCATGACCTGAGCCAAAGTCGGCCGCCCAACCAACTGAGCCACCCAGGCGCCCCTTTGCTTTCCACTTTTGTCTAAAAAAGCCTTTCCCCTGAGTTTGGTTTGATGCTGCCCAAATGTATTTGGTGTTTGCTCAAATATGGTCTTCAAAATTTTGATGGTCATTGTTATGCCCAGAATTCGTGATCCCCAAATATCGCCAGGGAGCCGAGTCCGATGTAAAAGCAAAAGAGGCTTTATTCGAGCTAGCTCGAGCTCAATCCCCTACCTGCACCGAGGCAGCGGTGAGATACCAGGGAGAGAGAGCGATTTCAAAAGGACAAAGGTTTTATTGGGGCCTAGGGGCAGTTGGTGAGGTAATGGCTATGGCCTCAGCCGATTGGCTGGGGAAGGGTCCGAGTCCTGTTAGGCAGGTGAGGGGGGGTTACTCAAGGGGAGGAGGTGTGGTCAAGGTGAAGGACACAGAACAAGATGGAGTCGGCCGGCATAGGCCCGCCCTTTCAGTCATCAATTTGGTGAGGGAGCCAAAGGCAAGTAGAGGGCGAACCACAAGCCAGCAACCTGCCAACCAGCCAACCTCATTGGGATATATGTGACATTCCTCAGGCATTCCTGACTGTCATAAGCTAAGAGAAGGAGAGAACAAATGGCTAACTGACAGAGATGATAGTTATGCAGGATGCAAGTCTTCATCAGTTTACAAATGTCTTAGTCAATTACAAGAAAAAGGCAATCTTATCAATAGTCCAGCCTCCAGAAACCCATATACTCAGTTTCCTGGAGCCCCAACATCACCCTCCCTTTCATAGTGATGTGGGGAACAAAAACAAGGAAGGAAGGAAATGGCAAATAAAATTAAATTTCTTTATAACCTGCACCCATTGACAAAGACTTGAGACACGCAGAGTAAAACATTCCTACAGGAACTCCCTACTGTCTTAATGTTAATGCCTTAGTGAGGAAAAAACAACCTTAGCTTGACAATAGCTAGGCCTCTCATAACTTATGCGTCTTCTTTAGAATATGAAAGTCCTTCTGGAAACCTCCCTTTTGCCTTTACCTCCCCCAGCTCCATAGTACATAACCAGTCACTCCTCACAACCCCAGTGCAGCTCTTTCTGCCCAAAGGCCCTGTCCCTATGCTTTCATAAAATCACCTTTTTGCAACAAAGAGGTCTCAAGAATTCTTTCTTGGCCATTCATTCTGGACCCTCACCACCACTCCAAAACCACCTCAACTTTATCTTTTAAAAGAACTAAAAAAAAAAATAAAACCCACATGACTCATCCTTGCTCAGTAGTGCTCTTATTAAAAAGAGCTTCCTTGCATAGGGTGCCCAGGTGGCTCAGTCCAGTGGGCATCTAGCTGTTGATTTCAGCTCAGGTCATGATCTCACGGTTCGTGGGTTTGAGACCCAAGTCTGTCAGTGCAGAGCCTGCTTGGGATTCTCTCTCCCTCTCTCTCTCTGCCCCTCCTCAACTCTTTCTCTCTCTCAAAATAAATAAACTTAAAAAAAGGGCTTCCTCACTACACAATGTAATATTACATCCAATCCCCTTTTCTCACAAAATCACCTCTCCTTTTTTTCATTGCGCCTGCCACATTCTAACGTACAATATAACAGTATTTCTGCTTTCATGTTTCCTGTGTTTTCCTTGAACATAATAAAAGCCACATGAATATGGGACTGCTTGTCTTCTCTCTCCATTTCTCTCATGAATCTACCAAAAGTTCCTGAAAAGGCAGTATGTGCACAATGCAAATTTGTTAAGACAGTGAATAAACATGACAATTTTTAAAGTTGATTTATTTTGAGAGACACAGAGCAAGCAGGGCAGAGATAGAGGGAGGAAGAGAATCCCAAGCAGCCTTTGCACTGTCAGTGCAGAATCCAACGTGGGGCTCAATCTCATGAACCCTCAGATCATGACCTGAGCTGAAATCAGAAGTCTGAAGCTTAACTGACTGACCCACCCAGGTGACCCTAAACATGACATTTCAAGTTCTTTCCCATGTAAACTATTCCAGGTACCCTAAATGTCCTCCTTAAGTCTATCTTCAAAGTAGTGTGAAAATTAGTAAAGGAAATCTCCTTTAAAAATGGAGTCAGGGGGTGCCTGGGTGGCTCAGTCGGTTAAGCGGCCGACTTTCGGCTCAGGTCATGATCTCACGGTCCGTGAGTTCGAGCCCCGCATCGGGCTCTGTGCTGACCGCTCAGAGCCTGGAGCCTGTTTCTGATTCTGTGTCTCCCTCTCTCTCTGCCCCTCCCCTGTTCATGCTCTGTCTCTCTCTGTCTCAAAAATAAATAAGCGTTAAAAAAAAATTAAAAAAAAAATGGAGTCAGGAGGCTGAAATGAGGGAGCTCTTAGGCTGGTAGGACATAATCTGCAGGAGGAAGGAATATAATTTATTTTATTTTATTTTTTTAATTTACATCCAAATTAGTTAACATATAGTTCAACAATGATTTCAGGAGTAGATTCCTTAGTGCCCCTTACCCATTTAGCCCACTCCCCCTCCAGTAACCCTCTGTTTGTTCTCCATATTTATGAGTGTCTTATGTTTTGTCCCCCTCCCTGTTTTTATATTATTTTTGATTCCCTTCCCTTATGTTCATCTGTTTTGTCTCTTAAAGTCCTCATATGAGTGAAGTCATATACTATTTGTCTTTCTCTGACTAATTTCACTTAGCATAAAACCCTCCAGTTCTTCCCACGTAGTTGCAAATGGCAAGATTCCATTCCTTTCTGATTGCTGAGTAATACTCCATTGTATTTATATACCACATTTTCTTTATCCATTCATCCATCAATGGACATTTGGGCTCTTTCCATACTTTGGCTATTGTTGATAGTGCTGCTATAAACATTGAGGTGCATGTGTTCCTTCGAAACAGCATACCCGTGTCCCTTGGATAAATACCTAATAGTGCAATTCCTGATTTGTAGGGTAGTTCTATTTTTAGTTTTTTGAGGAACCTCCATACTGCTTTCCAGAGTGGCTGCACCAGCTTGCATTCCCAAGGAATATAATTTTTATATTGACAAAGGAGGATGCATTCTGGGTAGGAATTTAGTCTCCTGCCTCTAATAAAAAGAAGGATGGTCTTTCCTTGCCCCACCAAGGACACACTAATGAAGGCATGCAGCCACTGAATATCTGCCACAGCCTCACACTGTTGTTCCTCAGTGAACTTTCATTGAAATCAGCACTCCCCAATCTCCTCCTAAAACCTCATAAAAACTGACTTTACCTGTGTCTCGTGACACTTGCCTGTGGACACTTGCCAGTTAAAATTCCTCTGTTATTCCTAAATAAACTCAGTTTGCTAGTAAAATAACTGGCTGTTTATTTTTAAGCTGGAAAGTATTGCTCAATGTTTGCAGAAATGAAAATTTCACATTTTGCAGATAAAAGTCTCACAAAGACCAAGCACATTGGTCTGGCACAGCCACATGCTCTGTTTCATTGTATCCTTTCTCAGACTACTTAGAGCCTTCTTCTAATATTTATGTGAGTTCCAAGGCTCACTTGTTAGAGTGTCCAACTTCAGCTCAGGTCATGGTTTTGCGATCCCTGAGTTCCACCACCACATTGCACTCACTGCTGTCAGGACAGAGCCTGCTTTAGATCCCCTGACCACGCCCCCCCCCCCCCCCCCCCGGTTCTCTATCCCTCACCTGGCTGTATTCTCAAAAATAAATATTTAACAAAGAAAAGAAAAGAAAAGTTCTGTGAATTCTACTGTTTTTTGGTCTTTACTGATGTGTAGGAATATGGGATGTGGGTTTGCCCTTAGGTATTTCTGTTACTGTCTTTAAACCACTAGATAAATGTTATGAACTGCTTTTTGAAATGGGCATTTCACATCTGATTTTCTACGATAATTTCAGTTCCTACTGCCAGTACCTGCAGAAATGAGAATCATTTCCCAGCAAGGAGATGAGATCATTGGGTTGAGATTCTCCCTTTGCACACATGCTCCAAATGGAAATGGCAACACGAATTTGGTACCAAATATAGCATCAGTTAAGTTGCTCTCTGAGATTGATGTCAAACTCCTATAAGGAATTGGGTATATCTGAGAATATGGAGTAAGAAATATATGGATAAAGGTGTTCCTCAATAGATGTGACACAATCACTATACAGGCAAGTGAAGGTTTGTGTGGAACCAGAGGCTGACCTCCTCATTGTCCACCTAACTCAGGGTGGCTTGCCATTCATCTTCCTTCTTCCCTGTCACAGACATGTATGGAGTGTGACAAAGTAAACCACAGGCCCCAGATGGAGTCCCTTCTGCTAGGTCATGTCACCCAACCTGGGCATAATACCTAAACTCATTGTACTTTCAACCACCCCCAGAAATTTATTTTCCACTGGCCACTGAGGAATTTTGTGGTCAGCACTAAAAAGGTAATCAGCTACATGGATGGGTCCTCTCCATCACCCAAAGGAAGATGAGGTATTTCTCTAATAAGACCCATTTGTCCTCCAATTAAGATGACCTCAACTGACATAATCCTTTTTTTCTGTTTATGATGTTTTTGTCCTACCTTTAAAAAGCTTTTCCTAAAAACAAAAAACAAAACAACACAAACCAACACCAAAAAACCTTTCCCTTTCTGTAGCCCTTTGGAGCTTCCACTACTTGCTAGATGTGATGCTGCCCAATTCACGAATCAACGAATAAAGGCAAAAGACCGTTAAAATGTACTGGGCTGAATTTTTGTTGTTTAAAGAAACTTTTCTATTGTTCCTAACCAATTACAAAACTGACTCTAACGCTTCAGGGTGCAAGTGTTTGAAGAGCAACATCTTTCCAGCTGTGTACACTCCTTTGATTTCTGAAGCGCTGGACACATTCGAACGATGTGTCCTTTACCTCAGGAAGAGGTCGTGGGAGCATATAAAATAATAGTTTTCTCCTTTGGAAGCTGATTGAGCTTCATGGAGTGTGAAGTTAGGGCTCTTCTCTGTCTTTAACAATGTGCAAAGCAGTTCTCCGTGGGTAGGAGCAGCACTTTCCACTAACCCTCGGGGTGCGGCGTGTCCAAAGCTCCAGGGTGCAAAACCTACTTCTGGTGGCAACTACTGCGCTGGGAGCTAAGGTACCCGGAAGGCACTGGACACAGAGGACAGAGCGAGGAGCCAACAAGGGAACAGGAAAGGGATTTCTAGGCGTGCGCAGCCGCTGGGGGCAGGACTTCCGGCCTCACCCCTCGGACGACTTCTGGCCTTTCCTCAGGTCGGCTCAACCTCTAAGGTTCCGGAGCGGACTTTCGGGGACCAGGTGACAAACTAACAAAGCGCGAGGGGAGGCAACGTCCCCGCCGCATAGACTGGGGGTCACGACTCGCTGACGCCACTCGGGCTGCTCCCCGCCGGGGCCGGAACTGGGACCGCGGGCTCGAGTGTCAGTTCTCCCACAGTCCGATGGCGGCGGCCGCGCCTAAGGACCCGGCTGAGGTAAACGCGCGGCCCCCGGGCCCACCCGCCCCGCCCCTGACCCTCCAGGCCCGAGCGCGGGGCGCCTGCTCGCGTCCCTGCGGCCCAGGTCCCGGTGTCCGGGCCGGGGAGGCGCTCGCGGGCGGGGTCCCCGCGTCTGAGCGCCGGCGTGACGGGGTGCGGGAGCGGGCTGCAGGGGAGGGGCCGGCTGGTGCAGGGCTGCAGGGGGCCTGCGCCACCAGCGGGGCACGGCAGGTCTCGGTTCTTTCAGCGAACGCCAGGTGCAGCGGCGCCCGTGAGGCCTGTCACCTGGCTGCCTGACCAGTCCATCCGTGCTGGCGGTGTGCCAGGCGGTGTAACCCGGGTGTAAATAGATAGGCCCAGTCTGGCTGCGGAGAGGACAGATTGCAGGGGTGGGGGGCAGAGGGGGCAGGGAGCGCAGGAGGGGGTGCCTGCGCGAGTGTATGTCATCGTTGACGGGCCAGAAGGGTCACCGTGGATGTCAGAGAAGCGGTTGAATTTTGGCCCCGGGTTTGAGAAGGGCCAAGGCAAATTTGGGGTGTTGCAGGTGACAGGAGAAAGGGAGGGGTCCCGGAATGCCTGGGGGCTTTGGTCCTTTGAAGTACAATCTGCCAGTTATTTGACGGGCAAAACTAGTTTCTTTGAGAACGAAAGAGCACCGCAGTCTGGAACAAGCAAGCTGAGGCTCAACAGTAGGCCAGTCCGGAGGACACGAGAGAGGTAGGCTTTTTGAAAGGGGAAGGGGCTAAGTTGGGAAGGCTGTTAACATCTACGAGTCCCTGAGAGTAAACTGGGAATTGAAAGTATAGTGGCTTCGCATTGGCTGAGCTGTGGGTGGGTGGTCCCGAAAGCCTGTCTTTTCCCGTCTGGGCTAGTAGAGGAGGCAGTTTCCCAGTCCAAGTTCGAGTGTGTCGTCCTGTCGGGTCTGCACTGATCATGGCGGTAGTGCGTGAGAGCTCCCCCTGCTGCGGCCTCCCGACTCCCTTTGAGTGAGGTTTCCCGTTATTAATTTTCAGCGGTCCTAGCAGCGGAAGGGCTGGACGCTCCCATCAGCTGGACGGAAGGTGGCAGTAGGTCGATTGTCCTTGGAGATCTCCCAAGTTGCTTGGACGTCGTTAAGTCTTAGATGTTCAGAGAGGCGTGAGTGACGTCATCCAGTGGGCGGCGGGACAGGAAAACCCGGGAAACCGGGGCAGGTTTCAGGATGGAAACTTTGAAAAGTGAGGGCAGTTGTGTGGCCCCGGCGGAGGTTTGGATCACATTGAGGAGGGGGTGCAGAGTAGGGGGGCAGTGCTATTAGTAGGTCAGAGGGCCTTAGTGAGGTGTGCTGAAGAGTGGTTCCCTGGCTCAGCGCCTGGTTGGGGCTGCTGGGCAGCGCGGGCACAGGCGAAGGAGAGAGAAAGATGTGGCAGATGGATGGGTGGGTAAGGCTCCCATGGCATGATGGGACAAGAGGTGGCTGAGGACACCTAGGAGTAATTGCGGCAAGGTGACAGGGAGTCTGGGGCTGCCCTTTATTCAGTGGTGTAGGGCTTCACCAGAGCTTTGTGGTGCGCTTTTCTGGTGTCCGGGCCGTTTCACAGTCTTGCTGATGGATAAGGTGTGGGGCCAGTGTGGTCACTTGTGAGTCTCTGTGCCTGGCAGGGAGCCCTTTCGGGCTGGGCTTTTCACAAAGGTTCAGTGCAGAGTGGAGGGTTGTGACTGTTGGAGGGACAGCATGGGCAGCACAGAAGTATTAGAGGGACTGGGAGTGTCTGAAACGGCTACGTGGCTGTGGGTGTGTGTCCCTGAAGCCAGGATCCCCGGCAGGCGAGGGGGACTTCTCAGCCGCATTTGAGGCTTTCCCTCTGGTGGGATCCACGAGAGTGCTGGGGTCGTAGTGGACCCTGTTTGAATTTGTCACACATCGTTTGGGTGTCATGTGACAGGCACCAGTGTGAGTCAAGGGGGCATCCTTTGGTGTGGGGCAGGAAGCTGTGGGGGCGCAACTGTGGGGTGTGAAGGTGTGAGGGAGATGCAGACTACAGGGTCATGTTCACTTGGAGAGGGAGTGTGAGTGTGAGCTTAGGGTCTCAGGGCCCTGGGATTGGAGACTGACTGGTCGAGGCGGGTCCATAATTGGCTGTGTTTGAGGGCACATTCGGGGAGACTCCACGGGAATTTCCAGGCAGAAAGGATGGCGCTTGTGGGGCCAAACCCAGATTGGCCCCCGCAGATTGCATCTATGCACCCCCTGCCTGTTATTGCTGAGGACCGAACACAGTGATTGGTGGGATGGTGAGGAGACGGTGGCGTTAATGACACCAGGACCTGGTCTTTATTCTGAGGTAGGAGCTGGGGTGGCTGGGGAGAATGGGGTGTATGTGTCAGGGTTTAGATTGTGGGTTCTCCGAGAGAGAATGTTCATGGTGCTATCTGTCCGTTTCATGACAGGGTGGTGTGACCTTTGAGGACATTGCCATCTACTTCTCCTGGAAGGAATGGAGACTTCTTGATGAGGCTCAGAGACGGCTGTACTATGACGTGATGCTGGAGAACTTTACACTTATATCCTCCCTGGGTAAGGCCCTCACCCTCCCCAGTGACCTGGACTGGGCTCTGTATTCTCATTTACCTCCCCTTCCGCCTACCCCCCCTTCCTCCTTCCATTCCCCCGGCGATGCTTTTTCCTTCTCAGGTGTGGATGTGGGACTTGTCTGCTTTCCCCACTTTTTTGGTGGTTGCATTTGTTGCTGGGTCTGGGTTGTCCATATGCCCTTTTCTCTCTCCTTGCAGCCCAGTGCCCTCTGTGCTGAACCCTCATACGGTAAGATCTGGGCGGTAGTCATTAGTAAAGCTGACAGATTGCACCTTGCTGGCCCTCTCCTTGGCTGGGTCAGTGTATCCAGATCTATGCCATTTCTGTGGCCCAGGTTTTGATCTCTTCCCTTCGGTGATGTGTACTTGTGCCTGCCTGTGCCAAAAATTACAGTCATTGGCTTGGTCACACTCAAGTGGATTATGGGCTACTTCTCAAGACTATCTTATGTGGTTCTTCTTGTAGTGTTTACATTTTTCGTATACCTGCCCTTCTCCATTCAGCTCTGTTAAGGTTTGATTGACCAAATTGTAATATTGAAAGTATATTACAAGATGAATTGATATACTTAAACGTTATGAAATTATTACCAAAATGAAGGTGATCGGCACACTGATTACTTGACGTAATTACCTTTTTCAGGCTCGTGGTGAGAAAGCTTAATATCTACTCTCAGCAAATTTTAAGTTACAGTACAGTCAGTATTAACACGTGTAGTTAACATGCTGTCCTTTAGATCCTCAAACTTACTCATCTTATAAATGAAAGTGTGTACTCCTGACCATCATCTCCCCATTTCCCCCAGTCCAGAGCTTCTGGCATTCTACTTTCTGTCTCTATGAGTTCGAATATTTTGTAAGAATACCCAAATAAAGTACCATGCAGTATTTGTCTTGTCCTGTGTGGTTTATTTCACTTAGAGTAAGTTTTTCCGTGTTCATCCGTATTGTGGTAAGTGCCCGTTTTACGTTCTTTTTTATGGCTGAATATACCTACACTTGTGTGTGTACTAAGTGTTGTCACTTATCAGCTCATGCACACTTAATCATGTTTCCCTATGTTGACTGTTGTGAATAATACTACAGTGGATGTGGATGTGCAGACACTTTGTGTAGATTCTGATTTTGTTTCCTTGGGATACATACCTAGAAATGGCAATGGTGGGCCATGTGGCGGTTTGATTTAAAAATTTTTTTGTGACTCCTCCCTATTATTTCCTATAATGACTTCCCTGATTTACATTCCCAGCAACAGTGTTCAGCCATTCTTTTTTCTCCACATCCTCACCAACATGTTACCTCTTGTTTTTTGGTCATAGCCATTTTAACAGGTATAAGGTGATATCTTGTGGGGTTTTTTTTGTTTTTTGTTTTTGTTTTGTTTTGTTTTTTTGAATGAGAGACTGATAGAGATAGCACATGCAAGCAAGGGAGAGAGAGAATCTTAAGCAGGTTCCCAATCGAGTGTTGTGCAGAAATCAAGAGATGCCTAAAACGACTGAGCCCCCCAACACCCCACATAGCTTATGATTTTGATTTGCGTTTCCTGATGATTAGTGCTCCAAGCCCTTGTTGGCCAATTGTGTCTCCTTTCCACTGTCTTCTGTGTGTCTGGTTCTGCTGCTACTTTGCAATTTGCTATAATCCTACTTGTTTCTTTTTGATTTTGTTGTGTGTGTTTTTAATGTCAAATTTAAAAAAAAATTGACAATAGTAAGGTTAAGGAGACTTTTCCCTAGTTTTTTTCTAAGAGTTTTAGGGTTTGATGTCGTGTGCTGAAATTTTTAATTAATTTCAAGTTTATTTCCATGAGAGCTGTAAAATGGAGATCCTGTACATTATTTTTTTCATTTGGAATATCAGATTCGACAACAGTCTTAAAGAGATTATTTTTTCAGGGCGCCTGGGTGGCTCAGTGGGCTGAGCATCTGACTTCAGCTCAGGTCATGATCTCGCGGTCCGCGAGTTTGAGCCCCGCATCGGGCTCTGTGCTGGCCACTCAGAGCCTGGGGCCTGTTTCGGATTCTGTGTCTCCCTCTCTCTCTGACCCTCCCCCGTTCATGCTCTGTCTCTGTCTCAAAAATAAATAAATGTTAAAAAAAAATTTTTTTTAAGAGATTATTTTTTCAACAGAGTATTCTTGGCATAATTGCCAAAAATCAGTTAATTATGTATGTGTAGTTAGAATTTGGGCTCTTTATTCAATTGCACTGGTCTATTTTTTATGCCAGTGCCTTATTGTTTTGATTATATAGCTTTGTAATGTTGTTTGAAATCAGAAATGTGCTGCCTTCAGTTTTGATTTTTGTTTCCAAGATTTCTTTGCTTCCTGTTTTAGGAGATTCGGTGGCAGGGGTGCCAGTGTCCTCTGTGGAGCAGGCAGTAGGAGTCCCTGCTGAGCAGGGACCTCAGTAGCACCCACCTGGTGGCTGACAGAGATTCCCCAGCCCCTGTTTTCTACCCATCCCCCCATGTCTCTGCTAATATTGTCTCCAGCCATCCCTCTGTGTGCTTGTGCTCTCTTTGATGCTTCACTGTGTATTAGTCAGTCTTGATTGGACTCTGGAGCCCTCTGAGGCTACTCTGATTCATGAATAGCTGTTGAGTTGATTTTTTTTGGTGAAGGCTGGGATCCCGTATTCTACCATCCTGCCAACATCAGTCACATAGGATGCTTTTCTGAGTCAGTTGTGTGCTGAGTAGCTCTGGGACAGTCGTGGCCATCCAGCGTGACCAATTTTCTTCAGTATTTCTAGCCTCCCTGTGCCCTGTAGTTGCTCACCTGGAGCTTACAGGGAAGAGTCCATACGTGGACTGTATCATACAATGGACCTGATCCAGACATGACCAGGTGGGCTCACAGGGGCCTTTTTCTGGTGAATGGCAGCTGGGGAAGGTGTGATATCAGGACTTTGTTCAGATCACACTAGGTACCTTTGTTCAACTAGAGTTTGGTGCCATGCCAATGGCCACACCTCGTTCATGCCTTTCCTTCTTCACTGTTGACAGTTTGTGTACTTGTGGGTTCTACTCCTTTGGTAGTCCTGTGACTTCCAGCGCAGGGGTAATTGCTGTTTCTCAGGCCTCCACATCTTAACCATTTCTCTCACTGCTCTTCCTGGGTAGTCCAACATTCACCTTCGCCCATTTGCCAGAAATGTTCGTGTATCCTTCATGTGACCTTGAACAGCCACAGATTTCTTTTGATTGGATTTTTCAGCAGCCTCCTACTCAGCCAGATGTCAGTAGCAGAAAAGAACCTTGCCAATGCTGTGGGCAGAGAAACAAGTTGTAGACCCTGGCTCTCTTCCTTCCATCAGACCCTGGTTTTCTGTCCTTCCAATGAGCTGTCCACAGTGCATTGACCTTAGGGGCCCAGTAACGCAGAGCAGGCACTCCTTCACCTGAATTCCAACTCCCGTGTCTGGAATAGCATCTACTCAACTCGTGCCTACATGAGACAGGTGCATATGTGTGACGGGCTTACCCCTCCCTGTAGTCACCACGTATTTCATGAGAGTTTCTTTGTGTTCAGGTTGCTGCTGTGGAGCAGAGGATGCGGAGGCGCCCCTTGAACAGAGCGTTTCTGTAGGTGTGTCACAGGCCAGCACGCCCAAGGCAGCTCTGTCTTCCCGGAAGACCCACCCCTGTGAGATGTGTGGTCTGGTCTTGAGAGACGTTTTCCACTTGGCTGAACACCAGGGAAAACCAAGCAGCCAGAAACTGTTGAGGTGTGGGGCATGCGCACAGCGATTTTACTTCAGCGTAAACTTTCAGCAGCAGCCGGAGCAGCACACGGGAGAGAAACCATTCGGAAGTAGTGTGGACACGGCCTCTTTTATGAAGGGATATGGATTCCATGATTCAGGAAAGCCCTTTACCTGTACAGAGGTTCAGAAGGATTTTGTGCCTGGCTCAGGGCATCTGCAGCAAGAGGCCACTGAAACTGGAGAGAAGCCAAACACAATCAGCCAGTGCAGGGCAACTTTGCAGAGCAGTAAAGGTCATTACTCTCGGGGAGAACGCAAGGAAGCCTTCTGTTCCGAACATACACATGTTCGGGATCAGAGTGTCCAACCTGAAAGTCCATGTTTTGTGTGCAGTGAATGTGGGAAAGCATTCAGGCACAAATCTTTATTTTCCATACACCAGAGATTCCATACTGTGGAAAGACATCATGAGCTTAACAAATGTGGAAAATTGCTAAGGCAGATGTCAACTCACACTGCACATGGAAAGACTCTCACTGCGTCTAGGCAATACACGTGCAACAAATGTGGGAAATCCTTAAGCCACAAATCTGTGCTCATTCATCCCCAGAGAGGGCATAGTGGAGAAAATGATTATGTTTGCAGTGGATGTTCAGCATCTTTTAGCCATAGTTCAGTTTCGATTATACATTCTGTTCAAACCTCAGAAAGGCCCTATAAGTGTAGTGTCTGTGCAAAATGTTTTACCTCTATCTCTGCCCTCACTTATCATCAGAGATCTCACACAGGGGAAAGACCTTATGGGTGCAGTGAGTGTGGGAAATCTTTTACCTCCAGGACTGGCCTCCATTACCATTACATAGTTCACTCTGGAGAGAGGCCTTATGAGTGCAGTAAGTGTGGGAAGGCTTTTATCTCCAGAACTGGCCTCCGTTACCATTACAGAGTTCACACTGGAGAAAGGCCTTATGAATGCAGAGAATGTGGGAAATCTTTTACCGATACTTCTGCCCTCCGATATCATCAGAGAGTTCACACTGGAGAAAAGCCTTATGAGTGCAGTGAATGTGGGAAATCTTTTACTACGCCGTCTGCCCTCCGTTGTCATCAGAGAGTTCACACTGGAGAAAGGCCTTATGAGTGCAGTGAATGTGGGAAATCTTTTACTACTCCTTCTGCCCTCCGTTCTCACCAGAGAGTTCACACTGGAGAAAGGCCTTATGAGTGCAGTGAATGTGGGAAATCTTTTACTCATACTTCTGCCCTTCGTTATCACCAGAGAGTTCACACTGGGGAAAAGCCTTATGGCTGTAGGGAATGTGGGAAATCTTTTACTACTCCTTTTGCTCTCCGTTCTCACCAGAGAGTTCACACAGGAGAAAGGCCTTATGAGTGCAGTGAATGTGGGAAATCTTTTTTCTCTAAGTCTGACCTCCATTGTCATCATAGAGTTCACACTGGAGAAAGGCCTTTTGAGTGCAGTGAATGTGGCAAGTCCTTTCTCCGAAGAAATAATCTCAATGTACATGCAAAGGTCCACTCAGATGAAAGGCCTTACAAGTGTAATGAATGTGGGAAATCTTTTAAGTGTAAGTCAGCATGCATTCAACACCAGAGAGTTCACACTGGAGAAAGGCCTTATGAGTGCAGTGAATGTGGGAAATCTTTTACCACTAGTTCAGGCCTTCGTTATCACCAGAGATTTCACACTGGAGAAAGACCTTATGAGTGCACTGAATGTGGGAAATCTTTTGCTGACACTTCTGCCCTCCATTATCACCAGAGAGTTCACACAGGAGAAAGGCCTTATGAGTGCAGTGAATGTGGGAAATCTTTTTTCTCTAGGTCTGACCTCCATTATCATCACAGAGTCCACACTGGGGAGAGGCCTTATGAGTGCAGTGAGTGTGGCAAGTCTTTTTCCCGAAGAAATAACCTCAATGTACACCTAAAGGTGCACTCAGATGAAAAGCCTTACAAGTGTAATGATTGTGGGAAATCTTTCAAGTGTAAGTCATCATTCATTGAACACCAGAGAGTTCACACCGGAGAAAGACCTTATGAGTGCAGTGAGTGTGGGAAACCTTTTTCCACTAGTTCTGTCCTTCGTTCTCACCAGAGAGTTCACACTGGAGAAAGGCCTTATGAGTGCAGTGAATGTGGGAAAACTTTTACTGCTAGCTCTATCCTCCGTAATCACAAGAGAGTTCACACTGGAGAAAGACCTTATGAGTGCAGTGAATGTGGGAAAACTTTTACCACTAGGTCTGTCCTCCTTTATCATCAGAGAGTTCATAGTGGAGAAAGGCCTTATGAATGCAGTGAATGTGGCAAGTCCTTTATCCAAAGAAATAGTCTCAAAGTACACAGAAAGGTTCATTCTGGTGAAATGCCTTATAAGTGCAATGAATGTGCGAAATCTTTCACCTGCAAGTCAAAACTCCTTGAACACCAGAGAATTCACACAGGAGAAAAACCTTATCTGTGCAATAAATGTGGGAAATCTTTTAGTCGTAGCCATGCCCTTCAGTATCATCATCAAAGTCACCTTGGAATAAGGCCTTATAAGTGTAGTGAATGTGGGAAATCTTTTGCTTGTAGTTATTCCCTCCGATCTCACCAGAGAGTTCACACTGGAGAAAGGCCTTATGAGTGCAATGAATGTGGGAAATCTTTTACAGCTAGTTCTGTCCTACATGCTCACCAGAGAGTTCACACTGGAGAAAGACCGTATGAGTGCAGTGAATGTGGAAAGTCCTTTCTCCGAAGAAATAGCCTCAATGTACACATAAAGGTTCACTCGGGTGAAAGGCCTTACAATTGTAATAAATGTGGGAAATCTTTTAAGTGGAAGGCAACATTCATTCAACACCAGAGACTTCACACAGGAGAAAGGCCTTATGAGTGCACTGTATGTGGGAAATCTTTTATCAGTCATCCTGCTCTTAGTTATCACCAAAGAGTTCACACTGGAGAAAGGCCTTAGGAGTGCTGTGAATGTGGGCAGTCTTTTAGCCAAAGCTCCAGTCTCACTCAACAACAGAAAGTATAGTAGATGAAGCCCTTCTGAGTGATCAATTATGAATTGTTTATGTTCACTAGAAGTTGTATTTCTCTTCCTATCCTCTATTCAGGATTAGCAGATGATGTCTTTGGGAGGTAATTTGAATCAGAATGGGTCATGAGTGTGGATGGAGCCCTCATGAATGGGTTTATTGTCTTCATACCAGTTCTAAGAGAGCTTGCTTCCTCTGTGTACCATGTGAGGACCCTTTTGAGAAGGTCATCTATAAATCAGGAAGTTGCTCCTCACCAGACATGGAACTGGACCCTATAGGGAATGTTAGGTTGGCTATCCAGCCTCCAGAAAGAAGTTTCTGTTGTTTGCAAGTCACCTAGTTTATGGTACTTTGTTAGAGCAGCCTGAGCTAAGACATGTGAAGAATGTGGGCAATCTTTTGACAAAGGATACAGTTTCGTAAAAATCAGAAAGTACCCTGGGTAAGGCCTCATGAGTGAGGGGAATGACACAATTCCTTTTGCCAGTCCTCTGTCTTCATTGCACACTCAGTTCACACTGCCAAAGGGTGTTAAGGTAGCAGAGCAGGTGGCATTTCCTTGAGTAGTGTAATCACAGTGGAGGAGTGCCTTTGTGAAGCAGCCACTTAGCTGGAACAAACCTTGTTCACTTGAATGTCCCCAGTGGAGTGACTTACCCTAAGTTTCAGCTATTTGGGAAAACTTGAGGAGCTGTGTTGTGCTTCTGATGTGTCCGGAGTCATTGCTAGATTGAAGTCACTGCCAGTTTCTGTAGCAGAAGTCATTTCACCAATGCCACCTGGCAGGTTCCCACAGTATATATCAGTCACCACCCCAATATGCTATGGCAAGCTGGTCTCTGTTTTTTGTCATTGCCAATAGGAATTATGGATTGTTGGAACTTCTCATTCTCTTCTCAGAATGTGGATGTGACACATTGTTTATCCACAGCACCTGATCTGAGTTATTGGTGGTATCTTGCAGAGAAAGACTCATCTTAGGGATGTTACCATCTTGTGATGCCCAACTGGTCATGTGGGGCAAGGCCTCGTCCAGAAGGAAGAGGCAAGAGGTAGCGTTCTGTGCAGCAACATGGTGAAGTCTTTTCCTTTGCAGACCCTGGTGTGAGTGTGGTAACATCTCAGAGACGATTTTGAGGAAGTGGTTGAGCCTTGTGGACAGCAGTGTGGGACATACCAGGGGACCACTGTGCCAGGTTGGAGGGCTGGGTTGACGTGCAAGGAGTGGGTGAGACACCTGAAGGGGGTGGCACACCCAGCAATGCTATTTAGGTAGGACTCTATGGGCTGAGTCTCCCTTTTTCACCCTGGACATGGATTTCCCACCGTGGGTCCCTAAGACAGTGACCTGCCTATTGCTCTAGCCACTCTTTTCCCAGTAGTTCCCTGAGGGACACCGCACAGTCTATGTGGCCCAGAGGTCCTTGACCCAACTCATACGTACATGCTGTGCAATGGCATGTGCAAGTCTGTGGTGCCAGTGAGGGACTCAATCTTCATAGTGATTATATTTTTTGAAATAAATTGTTAAGGACAAATTAATATCAGGCAATGAACCACATATCCAGAAAGCTTAGAGTACACTAAACAGGATAAATGCAAGAAGAAGAAAAAAAGACCCACATGTAGATGTTTTATTTTCAACTTACTTGAAATCATAGATAAAGTTTTTAAAGAAGACTGAGGGAAGAAAATACCTTAGCTCCAGAAGAACAAAGACTTACATCTATTTTCTCAGAAATCATGCAAGCAAGACAGGAGAGGAATGAAATATTTAGTGTTGAGAGAAAAACTCATCAGGCTAGAGTTGTCTACCTGGCAAAATTATCCTTCGACAGTGCAGGGCAAACAGCATTTCTGAAAGAAAAACTAGGGAACGTTTTGCCAGCAAACCTGCCATCTTATTCCATTTTGGGTGATATGACAAAATACTACAGACTGGGTAATTTATAGAAAAATAAACATTCATTTCTCACAGTTCCGGAGGCTGGCAAGTCCAAGGTCAAGGCGCCAGCATGGGTGAGTTCTCTGGTCAAGATCCTCCTCCTGGTTCCTAGTTGGCTTTTCTTGCTACATTCTTCCATGATTAAAGAAATTAGGGATTTTTTTTTTCAGTAGGCTGCAGGTCCAGGATGGAGCCAAATATGGGGCTTTAACTCATGATCCTGAGATCAAGAGTTGGATGCTTAACTAATTGAGCCATCCAGGCACCCCAGAAATAAGGGATCTTCGTGGAGCTCCTTTTATAAAGGCAATTCATTTGCCTTTATAAGCCCATTCATGAGGGCTCTAACCTTATAACCTAAGCACCTCCCAAAAGTGTCATATTTAGGGGTTAGGATTTTTTCACATGAATTTGGGGAAGGGGGGTGACCATAGGATCTTGCTTGCAAGAATTGTGAGAAGAACTTTAGAGACAAGGAATGTGATACGGGTCAGAAACTTAGATCTACATAAAGAAAGAGTATTGCAGGAAGAATAACAATGTAAAAAAAGTATTTTTCTGGGGCACCTGGGTGGATCAGTCAGTTAAGCATCTGACTTGGGCTCAGGTCATGATCTCACAGTTTGTGAGTTTGAGCCCCACGTTGGGCTGTGTGCTGACAGCTCAGAACCTGGAGTCTGCTTTGGATTCTGTGTCTCCCTCTCTCTCTGTCCCTCCCCTGCTCGGTCTCTGTCTCTCTGTCAAAATAAATATAAAAAAAAAAATTTAATATATTTTTCTTTTTTAATATTATTATTTAACAATTTTTAAGTATACTCCACACCCGACACGGGGCTTAAACTCATGGCCCTAAAATTAAGAGTTGCATGCTCTGCCAACTGAGCCAAACAGTTGTTACATCAACAATATATTCTGTTATTTATGATTATCTTAATGTGTGTGTGCAGATATTAGGCTTTGATATTCGTAGAATGAATGATGTCAATGATAAAAGGGACTGGAAGGAGGAATTGAGATTATTTTGTTATGATAAGGTATAGTATCCTTGAAGTGGTGTAGTATTTGAAAGTAGATTTGGAAGGGCTCCTGGGTGGTTCAGTCAGTTAAGCGTCTGACTTAGGCTTAGATCACAATCTCACGTTTCATGAGATTGAGTCCCATAGTTAGTGCAGAGCCTGCTTTACATCCTCTGTCTCTCTCTGGCCCTACTCTCCTTGAGCATGTGTGCACACTGTCTCTCTCTATCTCTCTTTCAAAAATAAAATGAGCATTAAAAAGAAGTAGATTTGGATTAGTTGTCAATGTTTATTGCAAATTCGAGGGCAACAAAAAGTATAACTGATATGCTAAGGAACAAAAGAAGATGGAGTACCATAAAATACTCAGTTAAAACCATAAAAAGCAGGAAAAGAGTGGAAGACAAATTGAGACAAAGAACAAGGGTGATGAATAGAAATCAGTAACAAATATGGTATATGTTAA
Organism: Panthera tigris; assembly: GCF_018350195.1. NCBI lineage: Eukaryota > Metazoa > Chordata > Mammalia > Carnivora > Felidae > Panthera > Panthera tigris. The sequence continues at coordinate 793,735 of NC_056674.1, forward strand.
TCTAACTATATCAATAATCACTTTGAATGGTAGAAAACTAATTAAAAGATTTTCACAATGGGCCCCAAAGCAAGATCCTACTATATATTGTCTACAGAAACTGTGCGATAATACATATGCAGTGTTTTAACCTCTGAGTTTGTAGTAATCTATTACAGGAACAGTAGAAAATGGATAGAGGAACAGACATCCGGAGAAATGAATGATTGAGAAAGACATAGAGCAAGTTAGTGAGGGCTCACTTTATGAAGCTTCTCCCTCTGTGTGACATGGTAGGATCAGTGTTGGTAAGTAAACTGCTTTATTTACTGTGGCTTCATTGCTTAACAGTATCCATTAACTGTCATCAGGCAAAGGTATAACTTTATATTGATGTTTTATCATAAAATTATGCAGGTATGACTGGGTCAGAAATGACCTTAGGATTATAGAGTGCAAAAGTCAGTTGGTGACCTGTTTAGCTAGTTAGAAAGCATTTAAGTCATTGTGCTTTAAGGAAACACCCTTTATCTGATTGTGAAGTTCTGAGAATGGGGAGGTATTGGAAGGATACAGCCTCATCACAGAATATTGTATGAAATTAACCTGATAAACACACAATGTGTAGAATTTTATAAATATGAAATCATACTCCAGGAATATAAGAGTTTGAAATTAAGCAAGCCTTCATAACTCATTATTGACATAGAAACACACAAATATCAATGGAACAGAATAGGGAGCCCAGAAATAAACCCATGCATGTATGGGTTTGTCTGTTTATAAATACAAAGCCAAGAATATATAATTCAGAAAGGATAGTCGCCAATAAATTATGTTGGCAAAACTGGGCAATCACATGCAAAAGAATGAATCTGGACACCAGTCTTATACCACAAATGAAAATAAGTTCTAAATGGATGAAAGATTTGAATGTAAGACCTGAAACAATAAATCTAGAAAAAACATAGGGGTAATCTTGAAATTGATCTTGGTAATGTTTTGTTTTTGTTTTTTTTTTCGATTTGATACCAAATATATGGTGGTGACGAAACAGGTACAAACATTTGTCAAAACTCAATGAAGTGTATATTTTATTACTTTTTTCAGTTTATTATTTTGAGAGAAAGGGAGAGAGAGAGAATCCCAAGCAGGTGATGTGCTGTCAGTGTAGAACCTGAGACAGGGCTTGAACTCATGAACAGTGAGATCATGACCTGAGCTGAAATCAAGAGTCAGGCACTTAACCATCTGAGCCACCCAGGCACCCCAATTGTATATTTTAAATGGGTACACTTTTAACAGTTTAAATTGTGCTTCAATGAAGTGTGAAAACACTAGCTTGTTTAAATGGTCACTAGGATCAACAGCCTAGCCATCTTGTACAAAATGGGACACAGAGGTATACCTTTCTCTGGGAGAATGGGGAAAGGATCTTCCCCAACGTAATAAAAATTATGTCAGACCTGAGGCCAGAATGCAGGTCGCCTGAAACACAAGCAGGGTTTCTTTTACACCCCTGTCTTCCACATAAAGGCTCTGAGGCGCCTGGGTGGCTCAGTTGGTTAAGCATCTGACTTCAGCTCAGGTCATGAGCTCACAGTTTGAGTTTGAGCCCTGCTTTGGGCTCTGTGCTGACAGCTCGGAGCCTGGAACCTGCTTCAGATTCTGTGTCTCCTCTCTCCCCCTCTCTCTCTCTCAAAAATAAATAAACATTAAAAAAAATTTTTTTAAGAAGGCTACATCCGACTTCTTTGAATGAACATGGGCACATCGTCAAAAGACAGGTTCTGGGTCAGAGACCACAGGGCAGCTCTTTACATTCACCTCCAGGTCACCATGATATCTGAACTGCTGGTTGACTTGTCCAGTTTTGTCTTGAGGATAAGCTCCACCTGCCAGGGTGGGGAGGAAAGGACAGTCATCCCCCACGATTCTTTTACCTGGCCCCAGGGCTGGTCTCCAATCACTCAGAGAGAGGGAGAGAGAGAGAGAGAGAGAGAGAGAGAGAGAGAGAGAGTCAGTCTTGAATATATTCAAAGATGTTGAGGTCTAAGGGGGCACTGAAAAGAGGAGAGTTCAAACATCTTCATTTATCCAAGTTAGAATTTTTCTTTCTTCTTGATTTATTAAGGAAAGAACCTCACCTTTTAGATAAGTTCTTCATTTTTTGTGAGTTCTTTGGACCATGACAGATCCCAAGAGGGAAGAATGAGTATGTGAAAGAACTTATAAATAGAGGGTGAGGCTTCTACTTGTCCTTGGAGGAAGCTAATAATTAGGAGGGTGAAAAGAATGAAATACTTTTGCAGGTGTCTTTTGTTGTGTAAAAACATGACCCCAAACTTAAGTGATTTAAAATAGCAAATAATGGGGACACCTGGGTGGCTCAGTTGGTTAGAAATCCAACTCTTGATTTTGGCTCAGGTCATGGTCTCAGGGTTCATGAGATCGAGCTCCATACAGGGTTTAGTGCTGACTTCACAGAGCCTGCTTAGGATTCTCTCTCTGTCCCTCCTCTGCTCGCATACACATTCTCTCTCAAAATAAATAAACAAAAAAATAGTGCATTAATTCAGTTTTGGGGGTCAGAAAACTGAACAAGTTTCAGTTGGGTAATTCTCTTCACTGTATCAACAGAAATTATACTTAGAGACATTCAGGTAGTGGGTGGGTTGGTTTAGGGAGCCTGGGATGATTCACCCACATTCCTGTGCTGCCTTAATAGATGGCTGGAAAGGTGGGCTCAGCAGGAACTTTGAACTAGAGCATTCACATACACATGGTCAAACTTCTTACATGGAAGTCCAGGTGTATCTAGAAGCTCACAGAGAAGCTGCAAACTCTTTGCGTCTTGTTCTCAGAGATGAAAAAAAATGCATCCACCAGTTCTTTCAGTCAAAGAAGTCATCCAGTTTCGAGGTTGAAATAGAGTCACTTTTCAGTGGGAGGAATAGCAAGGAATTTGCTGTCTTCCTTAATATACCACGAACACTTGGGGCACCTGGGTGGTTCAATCGGTTAAGCGTCCAACTTTGGCTCAGGTCATGATCTCGTGGTTCATGGGTTCGAGCCCTGCATTGGGCTCTATGCTGACAGCCTGGAGCCTGCTTCAGATTCTGTGTCTCCCTCTCTCTCTGCCCCTCCCCTGCTCATGCTGGGAGTTGTGTGGCAATGGGAACACTGATGTATTAGCCAAAGCCCTGCAGGTAGGAAAGCCAAAGTAATCCTTCTATGATGCCACACTAAATGATGAAGATTGGAATGTTATGAGAACATCGAGGACAAACGAGGGTTAGTGAAGGTGTTGGGTATTAGGAAAGGGTCCTTAGTGGTAGCCTTGAAGGATAGGTGAGATGCCTCAGTGAAGAATCGAGGGCAGGCATCAGTTTTGTGATACTTGCCTCTTCCTCTAGCAGCCAAGGTCCATTTGAGCAAAGGCTCTGTGTCTGTTCCACCCATGCCGCATCCATAGAGCTTCACACCTGCCATTTGTTCACTAAGTGTTCATGAGAAAAGAAAAGCAGTTAGGAAGATGCACAGAAGTACAAATGTATAGGATATTCCAGGAAGGCGAGTAGATTAATGAGGCTGAAAGTTTCTGTGCAGGGAGAGGGTTAATGAGGGCTGAAGCTGCAGACAGAAGCTTAACACAATGCCTTACCATTTACAAAATAATAGAATCACATATTGATAATACTTTGAATTATAAGATAAGATGTTCATAATACAATATTACATTTAAATGGGACACTCTACAATTCCTGTGGTTTAAATCAGGAGTAAAACATGTATCCAAATTGGGTAGTATTTTTCACTACGTTGTGTGATTTTTCACAGAAATGTGACCTGCTCTGGCCAGCCTTCCTGACCTCAGATGATGCCAACTTCATCTTCCCAGTTGCAGAGCCCACAAATCCAGGGACCATCTTTGGTTCATTTTATTTTCACTCCCCATATCCATTCCTACTGGATATCCTACTTGCTCTGTCTCAGAATTTGTCAACAATGTGAACACTTTCCATTGTTTTCTCTGCAACTAGCCTGGACAGAGCCAGCATCTTTTACCTGGGTTTCCTCATTGGGTGTGTAACTGTTCTTCCTCTTCCTAACTTTATTTTCAGTGTAGTCTCCACCCACCAGTCAACATGAACCTTTCCGTGTACAAAGCACATAGGGTCTGTGTTTTGGTCAAACCCTGTAATGGCTCCCATTTTATTTAGAGAAAATTCAAAATTCTTACAGAAACCTAGACAGCCTTACAGTTCTTCCATGTTTCTCTCTGACCGCCTCCCTAAACTCTGCCCCACATCTAGTTCCGTGTGCACTGGCACTTGGCTTTGCCTGGGACAGGACACTGGTGGCTTCCTGTGTTTAGATAGTATATACAACATATCTGCATAGCTTAGTCATTCATCTTTTTTCAAATACTGCCTGTAATGATCTTGTCAATGAGGTTCTCCATTACTACCCAGTTTATATTGCATCTTCCTTCGTTCCCTGGTCATCCCTCAAACCGTCTTTTTTTTCATGCAAGGAACTGTCATCTTAGATTCAATATTTTGTTATTGTCCATCTTTCTTAACTGTAATGCTGGCTCGATAGAGACAGATTCTTCACAAGTTTTTTTTTCCTGGTATCTCTTATACATCAAGAAAATTAATAATAATAACATGTGATGCTTCACCTGTGCCTATTGAAGCAGTGAGTAAAAGTCTATCCACTTTTTCCAGTTCATTTTTGACATTCAGGCAATTTGTTCCTAATCAATTCTTTTCTTCTCCCTTTCAGGCTTCTATGGTGCAAAGTTATCAGAATTGAAAAAATAATCACATTTGGAAAGCAAAATGCCTCAGGTTGGCAAGAAACAAAGCCCAGCCTTGTTCTCAGCTTCCTTCTCTCACTTTCTAGACCCCAGTGTCCTTCTCTCACCTGTCCCTTGTACCTGGTCTTTTCCAGGCTTCTGAGATGTGTTTTCTCTGGCCTCTCTCTCTCTCTCTTTCTCTGACCATATAATTGGCTAATCATTGCAAATTGCTCCTACTAGCCTTTAGTAATTTTCACATTTCACAGTTGTCTTTCTGAGAAAACTGCCACTACCCAGACAGACACTGTCACTAAACTTACAAGTGAAATGATAATCGCTTGCCAGCAAGAGAGGAGATCATATTGTCCCCAGCCTTTATTGTGGGGATAAGATGCTCCCTTTGCACTTGTGCTCAGACTGTGGTCATGGTAGCTACTGTCTCAGCAAGAAAAGGTATTTGGTAAGTGGAGCTTCTTTCTAGATAGATACTTAGAAAAGTAGAATATTTCTTTAGAAAGCTCATAAGAAATATGGACATATCATCTTTTCTTCTTCCCCTCCCCCCGTGGTTGAAACTGAACCAAGAAAAATATATGAAGTGGTGATATTTTCTGAGGGTTCCTGAGGCACAGAGCCACCCCAGCCTTCCTAGCTCAAAGTTGCCTGACATCTCTTGTCCATCTTCTTTGTCACAGCCCCATCTGCAGTCCTCTCCCTGAGTGAACACGTACACCCTCACAGCCCTCACTCCCCTACTTACATAGTTGGTATGAGTGTGTTTAGCTCTTGGCTTCTGCTTAGACACCTGGTTTCTGATGGCATCTGCGACATCCTTTTACACATCTGTGTATATTGTGCTCTGATTGGCTGTGACAGTATGTCTGTGAAAACTTTCTGTGACCAGTGCGATCCTCCATATCCTTTATTATGGGTTCTGGAGAGCAGGATGCACTTTACTGAACCAGTATTTCATTGCTACAGAAAATTTCTGGGATCAGTGTCAAGAAGGTAGATTATATTTCCCATTTAGTGAAATACAAATCAATCACTCTCTTTCTCTCTCTCAGAGAGATTGCCAGGTTTAATCAGCAGGATTAATCAGAGATTAAAATGTGTTAATGTCTTTTTAAAACAATTTTTAATTTTTTTCTTTTGAGAGAGAGGGAGAGTGGGCGGGGGAGGGGCAGAGAGAGAGGGAGACACAGAATCTGAAGCAGGCTCCAGGCTCTGAGCTGTCAGCACAAAGATGTGGGGCTTGAACCCATGAACTGTAAGACCATGACCTGAGCCACCCAGGCACCATGAAAATGTGTTAATGTCTTAATGCCACTCTGACATTTAAAGATTTAAAAATGCTTTGATAGTCCTCAGACCTCTGCATCTGCACCAGATCCGTTGAGATTTCGGAAGTTGTCACCCCACTCAGTCATCAAGTAGTGAAAACTTTACCTGTTCCAAGCCAGAACACCTGTGGAGCGGGTATTTTCCTGTCACTGTGCCAGGAAGTAAATGTGCCCAATTTAATCCCTAACTCTTCCTCCATAGAAAATACTTTGATAAAATAAGGGAGAAAGGTTTTTGCTTTTCCATGAATGACTACCATTCTTGAACGCACCCAGATCCATAGCCACAGCTGGCCCAGGATTCAAATATTTTCTTGTTTGAAAATATTTACCAAAATTTTATTGTTCTCCCTCTTACTCACTTGCATGGTTTCTGAGAAGATGAATGTAATTCTTAATCTGTGTTCCTCCGTAGGTAAGGTATTTTTTTTCTTTCAGGATTGTTTTCTTATTTATCTTTCAAGTTTCTATAAATTGAAATATACCTACATGTAACTTTTTTTGACATTTATCTTGCTTATTGTTCTCTGAGTTTTCTTCTATTCCTCCTGTTCTTCCTCCTTCCTTTTCCAGTGCAGGATATGTGATTGTGTTCCACTTAGTTACCACTTATGTTGTTTATACACACTTATATTTAGTTGATCAAATTATTTAAAATATTGAGGCATTTCATGCAAGGTAGTTATTTGTGCATTCCTTTAGATCTTATTTTAAGTTATTTTCTTGAAATATTTATTCTGTATTTAATTCTGTGGTTTTGTACCTTTACACACATTTTATCAAAGCACTTTTTTCCCATCATATTTTCAAATACAATCTATATCTACACAGAACCACCTACAAATTATTCATTTTACCATAGCACTTGTACATTTTCTAAACTCATAAATATTCATAATAATTCATTTTTTTCCATTTACTAATTACCTATTTATTTAGCAAGTATTCAACTGTATCATCTCCACCAGTTAAAAGGTAAACTTGTGGGGTGCCTGGGTGGCTCAGTCGGTTAAGCGGCCGACTTCGGCTCAGGTCATGATCTCGCGGTCTGTGAGTTCGAGCCCCACGTCGGGCTCTGTGCTGACAGCTCAGAGCCTGGAGCCTGTTTCAGATTCTGTGTCTCCCTGTCTCTGACCCTCCCCTGTTCATGCTCTGTCTCTCTCTGTCTCAAAAAAATAAATAAACGTTAAAAAAAAAAAAGGTAAACTTGTGATGCCAAGAAATTCAGTATCATTATACTTTTGCCTTATCTTTGCTAGAGATATGGATTTCAGCCTTATCATATTTCTGAAATTTTTTCATATGTTGCTGGTTACAACCGCTCTAATAATAATAAAGGATGCTCTTTAATATGGAAAAAATTAAAATCATACAAGAGGCAGTGCTCTATTAATAAACCACTGGTCCACACATTCCTGAGGTCTACAAGTAGGGGTCAGGAAGTCTCACCCAAAAAATGTACATATTTGTTTGAGTGCTTTGATTTTTAAAAAGATTTTATTATTTATTTTTTTAAGTTTATTTATTTTGAGAGAAAGAGAGAGAGAGAGTGCAAGTGGGGGAGGGGGAAAGAGAGAGAGGGTGAGAGAGAGAATCCCAAGCAGGATTCGCGCTGCCAGTGCAGAGTCTGCCGTGGGGCTTGAGCTCACAAAACCGTGAGATCATGACCTGAGCCAAAACCAAGAGTCGGGACACTTAACTGATTGGGCCACCCAGGTGACCCTAAGATTTTATTTTTAAGTCATTTGTACAAAAGACATGGGGCTTGAACTCAGAACCCCGAGATCAAGAGTAACATGCACCACTGACTGAGCCAAGTGTTTTGGCTTTTAATTGAAATTTTGTTTTCTGATAAAAATTAAGGATGCATTTTTAAAAACAGGTGATATTTGATGACACCAGAACACAACATCAAAAGAAAGTTAGAACTGGGACATGGCAACCTATTCCCTTGGGCATCATATTCTCCATTTTCCACTTCTGTCCACATAGCTGGCCTCTTTCCTTTGATGTGACTCTGAACAGTAAAGGCATTAGAGTTTTTAAATGAGACTTCAGAAAAATAATAGAAAAATAATAGAAATAGAGTAAGATAAAGAGACTTCAACATAATACTCTCTGAAAATTGCAGGCCAGTTGATACAAAGTGAAAAAATTACAGTGCCCAGGAGAAAAAATAAATGTCCCAAATAGAAAACAAATTCTAATATTTGTTATTCAAATAAGAATTTTAAAACATTAATATATGAATTTGCGACATCTACAAAAGATGAGGAGGCAGTATAATAAACCACGTGAATCTATTACACATCTATTCCGGGATCAATCCATGGCTAAACTCATGTCATGTATAACTGCACCCATATTCTCCAGGAACTACTTAAAAGCAAATCCTAGAAGCCATATAATTGCATCTATAAATACATCACTTTGAAAGACAAAGACACTTGGAGTACTTGGCTGGCTCAGTCAGCAGAGCATCTGACTCTTGATCTTGGGGTCATGACATGAGTTCAAGCCCCACATTGGGCGTGGAGCCTCCTTATGAAAAAAATTTTTAGGGGCTCCTGAGTGGCTCAGTCGGTTAAGTGTCCGACTTCAGCTCAGGTCACGATCTTGCGGTCTGTGAGTTCGAGCCCCGTGTCGGGCTCTGGGCTGATGGCTCAGAGCCTGGAGCCTGCTTCGGATTCTGTGTCTCCCTCTCTCTCTGCCCCTCCCCCGTTAATGCTCTGTCTCTCTCTGTCTCAAAAATAAATAAACGTTAAAAAATTTTTTTAATTTTTTTAAAAAGACAAAAACCCTTTTCCTCTTATTTACAATATCTTTCCATCTATAAATAAATTAATTCTTCAATACCGTGAAGTATCAAATCATTATTCAGAAAGAGGTCATTTATCATGTGGAATTCACCTTATTCTAAGTTGGCTTCTGATGTGACTCTCTGCCCCGTAATTCCTTTTACAGATAATTATTCTATCTAATTTGACATTCAGTAGACTCATTCACAGGTGTTCATGTCTACTTCTGTCTACTTCTTTTTGCATAACATGAAAATATTCTATATTTCTGGGGCACCTGGGTGGCTCAGTTGGTTGAGCATCCAACTTTGGCTCAGGTCATGATCTCACAGTTTGTGAGTTCAAGCCCCACATTGGGCTCTCTGCTGTCAGTGCAGAACCGGCTTTGGATCCTGTCTCTCTCTTTCTCTCTCTCTCTCTGTCCCTCTCCCTGTTGTGCACACGCATGTGCACACACACTCTCTCAAAAATAAACATTAAAAAATGCATTAGAAAAAAAAATATTCTGGGGCACCTGGGTGGCTCAATTGGTTAAGTGTCCAACTTCAGCTCAGGTCATGATCTCACAGTTTGTCAGTTCAAGCCCCACGTCAGGCTCTGTGTTGACAGCTCAGAGCCTAGAGTCTGCTTCAGATTCTGTATCTCCCTCTCTCTCTGCCCCTCCCCTGCTCGTGCTCTCTCTCTCTCTCTCTCTCTCTTTCTCTCTCATAAATAAACATTAAAAAAAGGAAGAAAGAAAATATTCTATATTCTTGTCTACTTTTGTGACATTGTTGTTATTTTGTTAGATCGATTGAATAAGGAAAATAAGAGTTTTGGGGCACCTGGGTGGCTCAGCCAGTTGAGCGACTAACTTCAGCTCAGGTCATGATCTCACGGTCCATGAGTTTGAGTCCCGAGTGGGACACTGTGCTCACAGCTCAGAGCCTGGAGCCTGCTTCGGATTCTGTGTCTCCCTCTCTCTGTCCCTCCCCCACTCATGCTCTGTCTCTCTCTGTCTCAGAAATAAATACACATTAAAAAAAATTTTTTTTTAAGAAAATAAGACTTTTAATTTTACTTTCACTTATTCCTTTGATGCTCTTCACTTCTTTGTTGATCTGAGTTTCTGAACTTGCTTTCCTTTTCTTTAAAGAATATCTTGTGACATTGCTTGGCAAGGTAGGTCTAATAGCAAGAAATTCCCTCAATTTTTGTTTGTCTGAGAAAGTCTTTATTTCTCTTTCACTTTTGAAGGATAATTTCACAGGGTACAAAATTATAGTTTGGTGAGGGTTTTCTCTCAACATTTTCAATGTTTCACTCCTCTCTTGATTACATGGTTTCTGAAGAAAAGTTGTAATTCTTATTTGTTGCTCTGCTATTGGTGAGGTGTTTTTCACTCCAGCATTATTCATGGTTTGTTTTTACTTATCTTTGGTTTTACATAATTTGAAAATTATATGCCTACTAGTAGTATTTCTTTTGTTGTGGGTGGTGGTAGTGGTGGTTTGTTTTGTTTTGTTTTTGTCCTGTTTGGTGTTCTCTGAGCTCCCTGGATCTGTGGTTTGCTGTCTGACATTAATTCGGGGGAAATTCTTAGTCATTATTGTTTCAAAAATTTCTTCTATTCCTCTCTCTCTTATCCGTCTGGTCTTTCCATTGTGTATATGTTACACTTTTTGTGGCTGCCCCTCAGTCCTTGGATATTCTTTCCCTTTTTTTCAATCATTGTTCTCCTTGCATTTTAGTTTCTGAAGTTTCTGTTGATATCTTTCTGTAATGTTTTATTTATTTATTTATTTATTTATTTATTTATTTATATTTGAGAGAGAGCACAAACAGGGGAGGGGCAGAGAGAGGGGGACAGAGGATCTGAAGCAGGCTCTGCACTGACAGCAGTGAACCCGATGTGGGACTTAAACTCAGGAACCTTGAGATCATGACCTGAGCCAAAGTCAGACGCTCAACCAACTGATCCACCCACGTGCCCCACTATCAATATATTTTTAAGCCCAAAGAATCTTTCCTCAGCTGTGTCCAGTCTACTAATAAGTCCATTAAAGGCATTCTTCATTTACCTTACAATATTTTTGATCTCCCGCATTTATTTTTGGTTCTTCCCTAGGGCTTCCATCTCTCTGCTTACATTGCTCATGTGTCCTTGCATGCTGTCTACTTTATGCATGAGAGCCTTTAGCATATTAACCATAGTTGCTTTATATTCTGGGTCTGATAATTCCAGCATCCTTTCTATGTCTGGATCTGATGCCTGCTCTGTCTCTTCAAATTGTGGGTTTTTTGCCTTTTGTACCTTGTAATTTTTTTCTTGATAGCCAGGCATGATGTATGGGTAAAAGGAACTACTATATTTAGTCCTTTCATTGTGTGGTAGTGAGGTGTGGAGGAGGGGAATTCTAAGATTAGGTCTCAGTGTTCTAGTGAACCTGTGCTTCTGGACTATTTACTTCACAAGTGTTTCTATATTTTTCTCCTCCCTTAGATGGGACGGATGAATGGCTAGAATGGGCTGGAGTTGGGTATTTGCCTTCCCTGGCGTTAGTTAGGCTCTGATAAAACCCAGCCAGTCAGGTTCAGGTTAAGTAGTTTGTCCTGAGTGCAGGCCTTGTTGAGAAGAATGAACTGTTCTGGCTTATTTCAGAAGGGTTCCTTTTCCCCTCCTCCTGCAGGAATCTTGAGATTGATGGTTTTTGTTTGTTGGGTGTTGTTTTTTCAGTATTTACTGTGTGAATCTGGCCAAGTTCCTGGAGATAATTTCACAATTTTATGGGGTCCTGCTGTGACTGGGTCCCCCTGGAGTTTTCAGCTCGGAATTGTCCACACTGTGCATCCAGCAATTCATCAATTACGGTGTGGGTTTTTCTACCCAGACACTGGTTCTCGTGGTGGTTTCTGCTCATGAGTGTCTCTGCTGCAGCAAGGGGTGACTTTCTATATTCACCTGTCTGTCTCTCTGATCTAGGGCACCAGTTTACCCTGTGCCCCTCCCCTTATGGATCCAAAAAGAGTTATTAGTTTTCCAGCCTGTTCAGCTTTTTATTTGTGGTGAGGTTGTAGTGGTGACTTCCAATTTCCTTATGAGTTTAACCAGAAACTAGAAGTCATCCATCATGTTCATATTCTCTTGGAATAATGGTGGGGGTTTTTTGTTTTGTTTTTGTTTGTTTGTTTGTTTGTTTGTTTGTTTTTGAGGAAAGACACTTTCTTGATGTAATGAGAGTAGCCAAATTTTCTTTCAGTCTCTATATTCCTCTGATTCAAATGAAATTAAACTGTAACATCTCTTCTGAATGGATGGATTGATTTCTATTAACTTAAACTGGGGTCTTACCTTCCTAACTCAGATTGTTGCTGGGATCCTTGGAAATTCTTCACTTCTTTGTCTTTATAATGTTATGTTGCTCAGTGCACAGGTCTTGAGACCCATAGACTTGATTCTTAACCAACTGGTCTTAGCTAACATCTTGGTTCTTTTCTCTAAAGGGGTCCCTCAGACACTGACAGCTTTTGTATTAAAATCTTTCCTGGATGATGCTGGATGTAAATTGGTCTTCTATTTATACAGAGTGGCCAGAGGGGCTTCCCTCAACACCACCTGCCTCCTCGGTTGTTTCCAGTGCATTAAGCTTTGCCCCAGTTTCTCTGGGTAGATGCATTCAGAATTAGATCCACAATGTGCATTGGCTTCTGTTCTTTCATTTACTGGATTCTGCACCTGTCGTTAAATATGCTGATTATTATGAATGTAACTGGCCCAAAGAATAACAAAAACATGGGTGTGGAAAACATTTATAGATACTGTTCCTCCACCCATTCCTGAGAGATTGGTATTCTCTGTAACTGCAGTTGTTCACAGCTTCACTGATATTGTGTGTTTCAGCCTCATAATGTGGACTAACTGCTCCATGGTCCTTGTTCTGTTCAGGCACAATCAGAGTCCAACACATTCACAGCAACAGCCTTTCCCCCCAGTCCTTCCCCCGGAAACCAGAGCGACATGCACCATCTTGATCCTGGTGAACATGTTTGTCTCTATCTTCTATTTTATCATTCTGGATAACCCAGACTGTGAACCCAAGCCACTGGCTGAGGAACGCCTCTGCACTAAAGATTAGTGTCTTTAGGCTTCCCAACATTCAGCCCCTTTGTGTTCATTTTCAGTGATATCCGAATCTCAAAGTTTTGCTTTGTTGGCTGGACAAGGAAAACAAATGCTCTAAGGATGGTCTCTGGGCCATAAGTTTCTTCCAGAACATCCCACCATTAATTTGATTACTTTATGTAACATTTGTGGGCTTCTATGCAAAAACTCTGAGATTGTGTTGAATAAAAATTTTGATTTTACATTGTTTAATGGACTTCCAAGAAATGAACATGGAATAAATAATAACTCAAATGTATGGCAATTCCTTTAAAAAAATAGCATTACCTCCTTAAAAATGTAGCATTACCATATTGTTTAACAATTCCACTATACCCAAAAGAATTGAAAGCAAGGACTCCAACAGATATTTGTACATCAGTGTTTAGGAACATTATTCATGATGGTGAAAAGGTGGCAACAACTCAAATGTCCATGGATGGATGATGAATAGATACAATATGGTATATACATACAATACGATATCATTCAGCCTCAACAATGAATTAGATTCTGAAACATGCTACAACATGTATAAATCTTGAAAATATGCTTAGTGAAATAAACAAGACAACAAAAGACAAATACTGAATGATTCCATTTACATGAGGTATTTAGAATAGCCAAACTCAGACAGAAAGTAGAGTATTCGTTACCAGGGGCTGGGGGAAGTAGGGAATGGAGATTTTTGTTTCTTCAGTATGGAGTTTCCATTTGGGATGATGTAACGAACGTGGACAATGTGATGATGTGGACTTAATGCTGCTGGTGGTTGCACAACAATGTGAATGTACTTAATTCGACTGAATTGTACACTTAAAGTGGCTAAGATAGCTAAGGGCACCTGGCTGGCTCCGTCAGTAGAGCATGTGACTCTTGATCTCAGGTTCTTGAGTTTGAGTACCACTTTGGGTGTAGAGATTATTTTAAAAATATAACGGGGTGACTGGGTGGCTCAGTCGGTTAAGCGTCCAACTTTGACTCAGGTCATGATGTCACGGTTTGTGGGTTCAAGCCCTGCATCAGGCTCTGTGCTGACAGCCTAGAGCCTGGAGCCTTTTTCAGATTCTGTGTCTCCCTCTCTCTCTGCCCCTCCCCCATTTGTGCTCCATCTCTCTCTGTCTCTCAAAAATAAATAAATGTTAAAAAAATTTAATATATAAAATGGTTAAGTGGCACATGGGTGGCTCAGTCAGTTGGGCATCTGAGTCTTGATTTTGGTTCAGGGCATGATCCCAGAGTTGTGGGATTGAGCCCCATGCTCAGCTGGGAGGCTGCTAAGATTCTCTCTCTTTCTCTCTCCCTTGCTCATGCACTCTCCCTCTTTTTCTTAAAAAAAAAAAGTAAAAAAATAAAATGGTTAAGATGGTCAATTTTATGTCTATTTTACTACAATAAAAATGTAAAAATACTCAAAGGTGACTTTCTCAAATGGTAGTATCACTCACTACTGAAATTTGAGGGTTTCATGATAATGCTGTGGATGGAATTTTCATTGTTTTGGAGTTCTGAGATGGAAACTGTTGGGGAAATATAATTATCAACAAAATCTGCTGCTGACCCAGAAAACTTCTCCCCACTAGCAGACAACAGTCTTATTCTTGAACAGGATGTAATGTGCATCAGGGACTACCCACTAAAAAGACAATAAAATCAATAAGAACTCTCTGCCTTTTATAGGTCAGAGAAATACAACCTAAGACATCCATGTTCTTAAGATAAACAATAACTAGACGTCCAGTAAGATGACTTCATAGCACCATTTGTTGCACAAAATCCATCTTAAACGCACTTCACAATTAGAATGGCTGTTGGTGTTTGCTGATTGCCTTATCCTAAGGAAAAATAAATTTCTTGTATCTTTATGGCAGGAAGGAATTTTGTAACTTGGACCCTGGCTCCTGCAGAAGTTAGGCTCCTATCTTCCCTTGGAATCTAGGAGATAGTATCTTAGTTTTCTCCATATCATTTCAAAGAGATGCCCTTCAGATCTTCAAGAAAAAAAAATCCTGGGTTTTAAAACTGGCATGGGGCTTATCTAACTTTTATAAATATTTACATACATTTCAAAGAGCAAAGGAAGAATTCACAATTATAAGTTTTCTAAAGCAAATACTCTAGGAAAAGTGATGGATAGATGGAGTCTCTTTCTCTTCTTACCGCAGGTTTTTTTTTTCTTTTTAGATTTATATTTACTCTTACAAAACTCACTGCTAATCTGAACTTTAATGACTAAAAGATTTATTTGCATTTTTTAAGCATATAGGGTGAAGGTCCTTTCAAATGGAGAGAAAAGTCATGGGAATATCCAGATTATGGAGGCTTATAATAAAGATTTCAGAAAAACTGAAGGGAATTTAAGAAGTATGTGAGTGCATATAACACAAAGCAGAGGAAGTATTGATCATTTCTTCTGTTAGGTCTTGATGGATATGCCAAAGATGAGAGTCTTTACAGAGGGGACATGATGGGTCAATAAGCATTTATTCGCATAGGTGAAATGATCATATTTCTTTAAAAATTTAATTAAACAAATTTACTTTATTGACTGTTACATTTAACCACCAACGAACCAGGAAAAATACTAAAGGAATAGTTTGGAATTTTTTATGAAACGAAAACAACTTTTAGAAATATTTGGTGGTCACTGGCGCATAATGGCAACTTTCAAAGACCTGGATTTTCATTTCCTCATTATCTATATTTCATAACCATTTGTCTTTTATTTATTTAAAAAAATTTAGTATTTATGTATTTATTTACTTTTTTGAGTGAGTGAGAGAGAGAGAGAGAGACAGAGAGAGAGAGAGAGAGAGAAAGCACAAGCAGGGGAGGGGCAGAGAGAGAGGGAGAATCCGAAGCAGGTTCCAGGCTTCAAGCTGTCAACACAGAGCCAATTCAGGGATTGAACTCAGGGACCAATGAGATCATGACCTGAGCAAAGTCAGATGATTAGCTGACTAAACTACCCAGGTGCCCCCCCCTGCCATTTGTCTTTTATGATGACTAACATAAAAATAATTCTTGGTCATTGAAAAATAGTCTTATCTGTGGCTAAATGTAGTTCTGTGATATCTGCTTTAAAAAAAATCGATTTGAAAATTGTTTGAATTTTAGTATTTAATTACTGTTTAAGTAAATATGAAGCACATGTTTGCCTAAATAGCACTTTAATCCAATATATTTAAGTAACATGGGTGTTATAAATGATAAATCATGGTGATTTAAGTTATATTTAGTATTCTAATAAACTCAATAACAACATAAATTTCCATAGGAAGAGTTGTTTCTTTTCAACATTAGTCTATATTCTAATAGAAAATAAGAAACTGCATGATTTCCTTGAAGCTTTTTTCTTTTGAAGTTTTTACTTTGATGTTTTAATAGTTTTCACAGTCTAAGAGTTTTTAGTAAATGCTCATTGGCTTACCTAGATGTCATCTGAATGAGATGCAATTATTTTGAAATGTTGAATCTTTCCATTGTTTTCACAAATACTGACTTTGAAATCTGGCCTAATGCAAGACACTCAAATTACATGTTCATGTATTGCATTTTTCAAAAGTGCATATATTATATGAGGGTTTTTGTGCCTATGCACCTTGTCTGTTATATTCCAAAACTTGGGGCATCTGGTTGGCTCAGTCGGTAGAACATGCAATTCTTGATCTCATGAGTTCAAGCTCCACGTTGGATGTAGAGATTACTTAAATAAATCTTAGAGGAAAAAAGAATCCAAAACTTAACTCCAATTTGTCTCAGTGTAAACAAAGCTCCACTTGAAAAATTGGTTTATGAAACTCTCAGAATCACTTTTCTTTTCTATAAATGTGTTGTAGGTTCTAGTAATGATGGAGTTACACGATCTGAATCACACCCTGCACAGTGGAGAGCAGATTATGTATGAGGTTAAGAGAGGAGGGAGGGAGGCCAGAAGGAGGCTACTGCAATAGTCCTGGTGAGTGTTGGTGAACCAGAGTAGTGGCTGTAGAGGTGGGAGAAGTGGTTGGTTTCTGGGTCCATTTTATGATTTATTGTTTATTTATTTATTTCGCACAATTGGAAAGGAAGAAGGAGAGAGAATGGGTCTATTTTTAAAGAAAGGCCAAGTAGACATTTTGATGATGTAGGTGAGGGAGAAAAGGGAGGAGTCAGAAAAGACCTTAGGGTTTTTGGTCCTAGCAGCTGAAACAATGGAAGCTCCATCAACTAGGATGAAGTTGGTGGAAGATTAATTTTTATTGGGACTATCAGGGGTTTTGTTTGGCTCTGTTAAGAGTCTATGATATTTCATAGAATGGTAAGTGAGGTCACCAAGTGGGCAGTTGGACACACAGGACTAAAAATATGGGGAGCAGTTCAAGAGGGAGACATCCAAAAGTGGTGAACCTGAGTGGAGCTTTGGATCACATGTAGGAGGGGGAAATTCATGTTATGGTGGTGATGCTCTTTTTTTTATGGTGTTGATGCTCTTAATAGGTTAGGAAGATGGTACCCAGGATTGGGCACCATGGTTGAGTGTGGAGGGCACAAAGGTGAGGAGAGGATGATCTGGCAGGTGACCAAGGCTTCCCTGGGATGAGTAGATATGAGATGGATGTGAGGACAGAATAGTAATTGAGTCAAGATGACACTGAAGGCAAGGCTCCTGCTTATTCTTACTACTGTACCGAATCAGCATAATTTTGTGATGAGCTTTGGTGAGGTCTGGGATTTTTCAGTCTTGCTAGTGGATAAGATCTGGAGCAAAGGTTGTCATCTGTGAGAGATACTATGCCTGGCATGGGGGACCAGTAGTGCTGGGATTTTAATGAAAGTTTTGTAGAGAATGGTGGGTAATGGCTGCTGAGGGTTAGCACAGAAGTGCAAGAAAGCCATGCGTGTCTCAAACTCACTTGTAGTTCTGGGTGGCTAATATTGAAGAAAGATGCAGAGGCAGGCTGTGAGGCCTTCAAAGCAGCATTTGGGACTTTTCCTGACTGTGGGATCCATCAGAGGTCTGGGGTTGTGCTGGATCATGTTTGAACTGGTCAAGCACTCTTTGGATGCCATGTGCCCGGTACCTGGGTGAGTCCAGGGAGATACCTGTGAAGGGGGGCAGGGAGGTGGTGGTGACTATGGTGTCTGGAGATGTGACAGTATGGTCCACAGAATGATGTGCATTTAGGGGGGAAGTGTGATCTGATGGCTCCAGGGCCTTGCTATGGGGACTGAAGGTAGAGTTGTGAAGACAGGTTTGGTTGTATCTGGGAGTCATGATCTTGGGGGGCCCAGGGTTATTGCCTGGCAGGAGGGTTTGCACCCTGCAGGCCAGGCTCACTGCTTAAATGGGGTCTATCTCCCCACCTGCCTGTTGTTAGTGAGGTCTGAACAGTATTAATGTGACCAAGAGGAGAGCATAGTCATCAGTGGGACCAAGGACTGGTATCTAATCTGAGATGTGGATCTCTGGAGGAAGATGAGTTTGTATTGTGGGACCTCAGAGAGGCTACTCCTGAATTCAGCTGTCCCTATAATGACAGGCACTATGACATTTGGGGACATGCTTTTGTATTTGTGGGAGGAGTGGGGGTTCCTGGATGAGTTCCAGAGATTCCTGTACCACAATGTGAATCTGAAGAACTTTGCATTTATATGCTCATATCCTCACTGGGCAAGGCATTCATGCCCTCCCCAGTGCTCTGGTCTAAGCTTTGTATCCCCACTCTCCAACCCTGCTTTCCCCAGATGGTGCTCTGTCCTTCTCACATCAGGACCATGGACACTGTTTCTGTCCCCAGTTCCTGAGCAGGTGCTGTGGTTGATAGGGCTGGACTGTTTGCACTGACGTCTTCCCTCCTCATGCCCCAACATCTGCCTCATAGGGAAAGATTCAGGGTCAGTACTCTTATAGTGAGCCCAAGGATCTCACTTGCTTGCCCTCTCCCTGGCCAGTGACTGTGTTTAGGTCCATGGAACCTCTGTACTTTAGGTTTTACTCCCTTACTTTAACTGACATTTCCTTGTGCAGGCTCGTGCCACGAATTCCTTGCATTCTCATGGCCTCTACTTACCTAGACCATGAGCTGTTTTTCAAGCCTCCTGCTCAGTTCTCTTTGTAGTGTGGAGATCTCTTTTGTGGTCTGTTGTGTGCTGAATTTCCCTGGCCCGGTAGTGACCACTCACCTGACAGTTTTTTCCTTCGGTGCTTGTATCCTCCATGTCCCATGTAGTTGCTCAAGTAGGGCTTCAGAAGAGTCCTTTCTGCATCACAGGATGGACATGACCTTAGCCGTGACAGGGTGGGCTCAGAGGGGACCTGCCCCTGGTGGATGGCAGCTGGGGAGTGTGTGATATCTGGGCTATGTTCAGATCACACCAGCAACCTGTCCTTTCCAACCAGGGTTTTGGTGCCATTGCCAGTGGCCACACCCCATTTCTATCTTTCTGTTGTTGGTACTGTGCTGACTTGTTGAAGTCCAGGGGAAATCTCAAATATCTCTGTATTCCACATCTTACCCATCCCTCTCAACAATCTTTCTTAAGTGCTCTGCCACACTGACCTGCCTATGTTGTACCCCAAGGTGTACAGTATCCTGACATTGGTCTTGAACTCCCACTCATTTGTTGCAATTGGATTTTCCTGGGCTCTCACATACCTCTGCATGGCCTTCAATGTCACCAGCAGACAAGTTCCTGCTGAAAGCCTTTGGTGGAAGAAGAAGATGTACATCTGCTTTGCTTCCCTGTGCCACACCCTGTCCCATGTCCTCCTGGTGAAGCCTCTACTATTCTGTGACCTTATGGTTTCAGTAATGCTCAGCAGCCACATCTGCAACCAGAACCCCACTCCCATTTCTCAAAAGCATCCCCTGAATTATTTCTGGTTGCAATTCAATTGAGTAATTCAACTGGATGTGATTCAGTGAGTCAGTGTAGACATATTACTCCAATAATGTCAACACATATTTCACTGTTACTTCTTTGCTTTAAGGTTATTGGTGCAGATCAGAGAACAAAGAGGTACCTTATGAACAGAGTGTTTCTGTAGGAGTAGCACAGATCAGGATTTTCAAGGCAGGTCCCTTCATCCAGAAGATCCACCCCTGTGATATGTGTATCCCTATCTTGAAACACATTTTACAGTTGTCTAAGCACCAGGGAAAGCATCATGGACAGAAACTGTTTACAAGAGAACAGCATGTACCAAACAATTTTATTTTAGTGCAAACCCTTAGTGTCACCAGGAGCAGCATTTTGGTGAAAAATTTCAGAAGAAACATGGAAAGGGCCTCATGTGTGAAGAGATGCAAGTTCCATGTGTTAAGGAAGCCCTTTACCCGTGGGGAGGTTAGGAAGGACTTCCTGGCCACCTTGGACTATTTTCACAAGTAGGGCACTTATACTAGGGAGAGAGCAAACAAAACCATCAAGTGTGGGTTGATAGAAAAAGTCATTAAAACTGGGAAGAACGCAAGACAGCCTTCAGCTACACCGACACACTTGCTCAGAATCAGGGTGTCTACACTAAAGAAAATACTTACAGTATAGTGAATATAGGACATCTTCTGGCGATAGCCTCACCTTCAATTATCAATGGAGAGTTCACACTAGAGAAAGACCATAGTTTGGAGGAAATGTGAAATTTCCTTGTTCAGTATAACAAAAATGGATCAAAGCCTCTGTGAGTATCCATCTGCTTTGAATCTCATACATCTGAACCTCCATAAAGGGAAGATGCCCCATAAATTTCATTTATGTGGGAAGCATACGTGGCTATGTTGCACTTTCTAACCAGCCCAGGGCTCTTTCCAGATTCATGTCACTGCCGGTTTCTGTGGCCAAAGCCACTTCATCTCAACTACCTGGCAGGTTCCCCTCCGGGAAGCTGGCACCATGTATTGGAGAAAAGTAGTAGCCTGAGCCCTTAAAAGGTCCATATCCCCTTCTCTCTGACTAGTTGGCATGGACCTCACCTAGTGTCCCAGAGGAAAGCAAATGAATTCTACTGGCAGCTTGCCAAGAGCTACCTTTTTCAGGTACGTTTGTCTCACGCGATACTTGCAATTAATTTTTCCCACTCCCAAGTCTCCAACTTGGGGACTGCCTATCACATATTGCTTTGGTTTGTACCATAAGAAAGACCTTATTTTTAAAATACTCTCTAAATTTGGGGTTTCTAGCTACTATGCAGTGGTTTATAATAGATTTGGGCTTTGCAAGCATTACAATTTTTGTCGATTCCCGAACTCTGTGTGCCTCTAAGGGAACAGTATGGGAGGAAATGGCACCTCAGTGTTGGGCAAATTTGCATCGCAGCCCATAGCCTCTTGGTAAAGATTTGTTATTCTAATTCATGGCTTGGACACCTGGGTGATTAGTCTCCAGATATCCGCACATGGCCTTCTTAAAGAAGGACCGCCGAACCTCTACCCTTGAACAAGGGCCTTCCATTTCCCAGAGGCCCTCTCAGTAAATCTTGGCCTTTTCTCCTGGAGTCAGGTGGAGAACCCTCTTTCCTAGGCCTTGGGAATCTGTGGGAACTAAATTTCCCAGAACGCCCAGCGTTAAAGACGGCATCGCTGAGCCAATGAAGGCTTAGAAAAGAGGTGTTTCCGTTTGAGCACAAAGGGTTGGGGCGGGGCTTCCTGTGTCCAGTCTGTGGCCATCGTTTTGGCTGTCGGCAGGTGTCTTCGCCTTGTGAGACGTTCCGGAGGGCCGGGCCGCGGCGAGAAAGGAGGCTTTGTCCCGCCGTACGGAGGCGAGTCTGGGGGCGGAGACCTCGTCGCCAGCGAGACCGGCCTGGAGACTTCTGTGCCCGTGACCGTCGTGTTCACTCAGCTGTCATCACTTCACTCCGCCCACAGTCCGATGGCGGTGGCCGCGCCCAGAGACCCGGCTGAGGTAAACGCGCGGCCCCCGGGCCCCCCGCCTCCGCCCCTCCAGGCCAGAGCGCGGGGCACCTGCTCGGGTCTCTGCAGCCCAGGCCCCAGTGTCCGGCCCCGGGGAGGTGCTCGTGGGCGGGGGCCCAGTGTCTGAGCGCTGGCGTGACGGGGTGTGGGAGTGGGCTGCAAGGAAGGGGCCGGCTGGTGCAGGGCTGCAGGGGGACCTGAGGGGGAGGATTCGGGAGTGTGGGGTCCTCCTTCTGCCCTCGGGGAACATAAGTGCCGCGGAGTCACGGGGGGACTGGCGGGCTGGAGGGTTGTCCTTTCACGTGAGGACTCTAGACGCCAAGGACTCTAGACACTAGACGCCAAGTTTTGGCCAAAGGAGGGGCACGATCTCCGTAAGGGGTGAGGGGTGAGGGGTGGTGAAGACCTTGTGGCCCTGGGAGGTTGAGTCTTTGTTCAAGGTCACACCTGGTAAAAGGCAAAACTGAGTACTCAGGCACAAAAAATAGAAGCCAGCCTGAGGTCAGCTGGCTGAGGTCCTAAGTCCATGTCAGGGGTTATATGTGGATGTTCCCTTTAATGGCGACCGTTTTAAGCAGGTGTGGAAGGTTAACCCAGGACTGGGTACCAAGATGTGCAAGTGCCTAGAGGTAAAACTAAAGTCAGGAATGTTCAAAACCACAGGTCTCCGTTTCTTTCAAGTAGGAATAAATAGCAAGTGGATAGGTGTCATGACAAGAGTGACTGCCTGAGCTTCTGGGTGTGTGTTCTAGAAGTAACAAGGGGTTTCGATCACAGGAAGGAGGTGATGTTACCAAGGTCTTAGAAGACGTCATCTGGCTTCAGAGTGGAAAACAGACTATGAGCTTGAGGGAGCAAGAAGGACAATCGTTGTGGTGGCTACTGCTATAGTCCAGGTGAGGGGTAATGGACCAGGGTTGTTGCTTAGGAGATGGTTGTATTCTGGCTGTGTGTTAAAAAAATTTTTTTATTAATGTTTTATTTTTGAAAGAGAGAGAGAGGCAGAGCACGAGCAGGAGAGGGGCAGAGAGAGAGGGAGACACAGAATCTGAAGCAGGTTCCAGACTCTGAGCTGTCAGCACAGAGCCCAATACAGGGCTTGAATTCATGAACCATGAGATCATGGTTGGTGAGCCAAAGTTGGTCACTTACCGGACTGAGCCACCCAAGTTCCCTGTGTGTCTTTATTTATTTTTTATTTTGTATTTATTTATTAAAAAAATATTTTTTTTGTATTTATTTTTGAGAGACAGAGAGAGACAGAGCCTAGGCGGGGGAGGGGCGGAGAGAGAGACACACACACAGAATCTGAAGTAGGCTCCAGGCTCTCAGCTGTCCGCACAGAGCCTGACATGGGGCTCAAACCCACAAGCCGCGAGATTATGACCTGAGCTGAAGTCAGACACTTAACCGACTGGACCACCCAGGTGCCCCTGTGTGTTTTTAAAAGGGGCAACTAGACTTTCTGATGTGGACAGTGAGAAAATGAAAGAGCTAATCAGTGATGACCTCAACGATTTTGGTCTTAGCAGCTGTAGGAATGGAAGCTGCATCAATGTGTTACCGAACTCCAGTCCTTGGACCCAGTGAGAGTAGAAATGAACCTGGACCCACGATTTAAAAATACAGACAAAACTTTATTGGAGCAACAGCTGTAACTGAATGGAAACACAGTCACAACAAAGGTGTTAGACTGGCTCTCCGAAAAATAGGGAATTTTAAAGGACCTAGGGCGGAAAAGGAGTGAGTGTAAGCATGTAGGGGTGGGGAAATACAAGGAATTGGGCACGCAGGTGCATTTGACAGAACATGCTTCTTCATACATTGGGTGTTTTGTTTGCAGTTAAGCCTCCACCTCTGGGCGTGATTTTCAACATTGTAGTGAGTTAAAGGTAACTCTTGGTCACTCCATGATCCATCTGTGCTGGCGTGAGTTAGGGGTTAAGCTCCAACTGGTCTGGGCCGCAAGAGCTCTTCCTCCAGGCAGTCGTGATAGCTTGAGGGGTAGTTTTGGTTTCCATCATGGGATGCTCTGCCTCTTGGGTCTTTGGCCTGAGTTAGGAGATGAGCTGGAAAGAAGAGCCTAAGAAAAATGTGGGACAAAGGTCGGTGGATACAAGCAGGTGAGAAGTAAAGGTCAGGTCTTGGGATCTAGCTGGTGGCACATTCAGATGAGCAAGTTGGTATTCACCGAGGATATCAGGAGCTTTGTTTTGACCATGTGAAGAGTCTGAGGTGTTTCAAAAATCAGTGACTGGAGGCATCAAAGGAACAGCTTACAGGTCGGGAAATCTGGGGAGGGATTCAGGTTAGAAACATCCAAAATGTGGAAACTACAGTGGGGACGAAGAGGACTGAGCGGTGGGTCGTATTTAGGCAAACTTGAGGTTGTGGTGGCAAAACTATTTGGGGGCCAGGTGTAGAGGGTGAGGGCCAGGACTGGGTCTCTTGCTTGGATACCTGGGTGATGGTTTCGGGCTGCACAGATGCAGGTAAGTAGACATGAGGTTTGGTGTATCAGACAGAATAGTCTGTAGATGGCCAGAGCTTCCAAGGGAAGAGTGGATTTGCAGTGGATGCAGAGACAAGAGGTAGGGGACAAAAGATGACGCCCAGGCCAGAACTGGTATTTATCAGCCACTTTTTAGACTTAGCAAGATTTTGTGAGGACTTTGGTGGGGCCTGATGTGTTTCATTCAGCCTGGTCAGGGAAAATAGGGTCACCTGTGAGAATCACTAGGCCTGGGGTGGGCAATCAATGGAGTTGGTCTTGAAGGTTAGGGGGACAGAGAAAATTTTTATTTGCTGAGGTGATAGCAAGTGCATCAAGGAAATAGGATGGGCCTATGGATATGTGAGATCTGCCCATGGTTCTGTGTGTCTAAGTCAGGCAAGGATCAGAGCCACAGGATGATCAGAGCCATAAAATGATTTGGAATAACACTGCTGTTGGGACCGTATGAGGTTAGTGGTCTTACAGGATCCTGTTTGAATTTGCCACTTGAATTGTGGGTGCTGTGTGCCAAATTGTGGCATAAGGCCTAAACCCTGTATGATATGCTTCCTTGATGTGGGGAGGTACCTAGTGCTTTCAGATGGCCTGAGTGCAAATTCTCCTTCCCACATTGCTTCATGGGATAATATCTCCTAGACTAACAACCCTTTTCATAAAGGGAACAGGGCACGGTTCCTGCTCATCTCTTTGTAGCAGGTTTCAGTCCCCTCCCGGCCCACAGACTTATTCACACAAGCCAGTCACAGCCTATGGGATTCAGAGGGCTCCCAACCTTTTCATCCTACAAGGATAGCATCTCACAGCCCCTATTTTCTCATTTTTTTCCAGAATGCAGCCCCCATGTGGGCCTTTATGGTGAGTACTATCCTGTTCTCAGAGGGGTGAATTTGTGATAAACCGCTGTCAGTCACATCTGTCCAGTCTTAGGTGTTATGTGTTCAGCCATCACCATAATCTGAGGGTGGGGTGAGGAGGAAGCAGTTTAAATATAGGTAACTTCTGGGCAGGTCAGGGAGCTGTCTTTGGAGTGGGACAGTGAGGCGGTGGCAGCCTCAGTAATTTGACTGTGGGTTACGGGCACTAAGGGATGTGCAGCCTAAAGAAAGATGTGGGTTTGGAGAGGGAACATGTCAGATGATCCCAGGGCCCTGCATTGCTAATTACATGACAATGACCATACCAGGGGAATTGCTTGTCAGGAGGTTGTGGATCCCTGTGTGCCAGGCCCACAACTCAGATATATATTTTTCTGCCTGTCTTTTATTGCTGGTGGTTGAACCCAGTGGCCAATGGGACCATGAGGAGACAATAACACCAGTGGTACCAGGGCCTGATTTCTCCTCTAAGTTGGGAAGCTTGGGAGATGGATGGTCATAGGGAGATGTGCGGGGGAAAGGATTGTGGCTTCTCAGAAGTAGAATGTAGTTTTCTCTGTCATCATGCAGGGCAGTGTGACCTTTGAAGATGTAGCTTATAGTTGTCTACACTATAAGCAAGATGAAGCAGACTTACTATCACTGTTACTGAATTTTGAATAAAAATATCCTGGAAGACTAAATGACATGAAATGTGAGCTTACAAATATATAAAGTTGATTAGATAAATAATGAGATGTTCTAGAGGGAACTTAAAGCCTAGAGACTATACTTGGAACATTTGTTTTTCTTGCCCAGCAAGTAAAGCAGGACTGAGACACCCACATGTCACTGTCAGAAAGCATGAAGGGATGAATGTTGGGGAGGCTGAGGAGACCAGTGTAGAGGTGTTCATCAGACTATGTTGTAGGTTCATAATCAGGGTTATTCAAAAAGATGAAGTAGAAGAAAGTAAAAGGCGACTGACATATTCATTAGGATGAGACATGGCTCTTGTCTCACTGAGATGAGAATAGAGTTTGGGGCTTTGGTTTCACAGGAAGGTCTGGGGGAAAAGCCGTGGCTGTGAACATGGTGGGCTTGTTGCTTGTACCCGATCAGGACAAGGACATGGAGCCACTTGGTAGATGAGGCCAGAGCACACAATGTCAGTGGATGGCAACATGCATACATGCAGTGAGGTGATATTTCTAGAATTTCCAATGAATACTACTATATATTTTTTTAGTAGTTTTTATTTATTTTGGGGCCATTTACTTTCATAGCAGTAAAGTTACTTAATGCAGATGCAGGCTGCAGGAGAAGAAACCAGTGACACTTTGGAGACATCATTCTAAGCTCCATCCACTGCAAAGTATTATGGCAAAGCTTAAGGTTCTGAAAGCCACTCAGAAAGCAGGCAATGCTGAGAAAAACCTGCCCCTTGTGTGAAAATAAAGACAAGGTAATATCCAACATCATTCCAGAAAACATTTCCTTCCAAAAGCTGTCATTGGCAGAGAAATCTCATTAGAGGGAAGCTTTATTGAGTTTAAAGATAAGTTGGTTGAAATTCAAGTCTGTCAATAACACCTGTGCTGTGAGAAAAGTAAAATTATAAAGATAATATAAGGATCCCACATTCAGTATGGTTGAGGAAGATAATATCCAAATTTTAGTAGAAACCATTTTATCAATTTAGAGGACTTGGGCGGTTTGATTTTCCTTGAATCAGAGAAATATGTAAACTTTAAAATAAAATTGGATTGGGGCATCTGGAAGTTGGTGGAGCATGTGACTCTTGATCTCAGTGTTGTGAGTTTGATAAATAAATAAGGCTTATTATCTTTACACTCAGAAGTCATTTTTCACGTAACCGACTTTTCCAACTCAATATAACATAAACATTAACATCAGGTCTTTCACACATACAAATTTAATTTTTGGAGGGTTTTTTAATACTACCAAAGATTGAAACTAATTTGATGTCTGTCGATGGAAGATTGAATAAATCATGACAGATACCAAGATGGAGCATTAGCTTTGGAGGAAGTTCTCCCAACTGCTACAGCTCTGGAACATACTGTTAGGTGAAAAAGAAGAGGAAGAAGGTGTCATAATATTTTGTGCAGGTAGCTGTATTTTTCTAAGAATGGAAGAAAAATTTTGTTTGTTTGTTTCTCTTGAGTGTCATTAGGAGCTGATTGGCTCCTAAGTAAGAACTTACTGAATATATTGATACTGACTTGATGAAAATAGAGATAAGGAGATAGTATGTTTTTTGGAATGTCATATAGAGAAAAGTAGCAATGGCAATGGCCCCATATGAATAATTCTACCCAAGTACCAAATCTAATTTTGATCCCACCCATTGATTTTAAGTGACTGTTTAAAGGAACAATGGGGCATCGAAGATTATATTAAAATACATTATGAGTAAGCAGTAAGCCAAATTAATATATGTGAAATTCTATAAGATATATGAACGCTTTCATAAAATGTAATATGTTAAGATAAAAGGGATAGGATATCTGTAGAATATAACAAAATCTAGAGAACATATAAATATGATAGAATGGTCAGAAAAATATTTGAGTGCTGATTCCAACAAACAACTCTAAATATTTAATCAACACATCACAATTGAATACTGACTTGGTAATTGATGATTTTAAGCAACTATTATTTAATTTACATGTAATAAAAATACTTTATGTTAAATGAAATATTCTTTTATAAAAAACATTCCTTTATAAATATTCACGTAAGTGTTTAGAGGCACAATTATATGGCTTCTTAAATTATCCTTAACATGAATTGGCTTTGGAGGGAAGTTGGGTGGGTTTATAAGTGAAATGAGTTTGGCAGTGGGTAGGTTCCGTGAAACTGTTATGGGTTCACATGGTTCATTTTATTAACCTTTCTCTTTTGTAGATGTCTGAAATTTTTTTTTTAATGTTTTATTTATTTTTGAGACAGAGAGAGACAGAGCATGAACGGGGGAGGGGCAGAGAGAGAGGGAGACACAGAATCGGAAGTAGGCTCCAGGCTCTGAGCCATCAGCCCAGAGCCCGATGCGGGGCTCGAACTCATGGACCGCGAGATCGTGACCTGAGCTGAAGTCGGCCGCTTAACCGACTGAGCCACCCAGGCGCCCCAATGTCTGAAAATTTAAAGTTATTGTTAAAATGTCATTATTTCAATAATTAAATACAGATAAAAATATTTTTCCTCTATTTGCTAAAATCATTATTTTCTAGGGCACCATTCATCCTTATATTGCATTATTTAGCCTTCAATTTTCAGAGTATTACATTGAAGTCTCTTTCTGTTACTCTGTTTCTCATCATTTTTCCTAAGCAAGAATCAATAACTTATATGCTTTCTACGTTGGGAGGAGGGGTCAGTGAAAGGAGTAAGGTCAGCCATGTGGGTAGAGCTTGCATACTGGAGAAGAGAAGACCCCACTAAGTTAGCTGTTATTTTGTATTTATGATCAGTTTTTTACTTGTTAAGCAGGTCATCAAATCCAGATTATTATTTAAAAAAAATTTTTTTTTAACGTTTTATTTATTTTTGAGACAGAGAGAGACAGAGCATGAACAGGGGAGGGGCAGAGAGAGAGGGAGACACAGAATCTGAAGCAGGCTCCAGGCTCTGAGCCATCAGCCCAGAGCCCAACACGGGGCTCGAACTCCCGGACTGTGAGATCGTGACCTGAGCTGAAGTCAGACGCTTAACCGACTGAGCCACCCAGGCGCCCCAGATTATTATTTTTTAAATTAGACTTTATGATTTTAGGGCAGTTTTAAGTTCACAGCAAAATTAGTGGAAGCTACAGAGGTATCCCGTATACGCCTTCCCACACAAAAGCACACACTTCCTGCTATCAACATCCTACGTCAGAGTGATATGTTTGTTCACAATCTATGAATCTGCGCTGACACTCAAAGTCCACAGTTAACATTAGGGTTCACACTTAGTGTTGTGCATTCTGTGGATTTTTACTGTCTCCATAGTTCGACCTTTTCCAGAATGTCATATACTTGCAATCCTACAGTATGTACCCTTTTCAGATTGGTTTCTTCCACTTAGTAATATGCCTTTTCATGACTTGATAACTTCTTTTTTTAAATAATTTAAAAAATATATTTATTTTGAGAGAGAGTGCAAGAGAGCACATGTGCATGAGCAAGGGAGGGGCAGAGAGAGATGGAGGTTCGAGAATCCCAAGTAGACTCCGCACTGTCAGCGCAGAGCCCAGTGTGGGGCCCAATCTCACGAACCATGAGATCATGACCTGAGCTGAAGTCAAAAATCTGATGTTATCCAACTGAGCCATCCAGGTGCCCCTTGATAACTTCTTTTTAGTGCTGAATAATATCCCATTGTCTGGATAGGACATAATTTATCCATTCACCTATTGAAGGACACCTTCGTTGCTTCCTAGTTTGGGCAGTTATGGATAAAACAGCTAAAAATGTCTATCTTCAGGTTTTTATGTGGACATACATTTTCAACTGCTTTGGGTAAATACCAAGGGGCACAATGCCAGATTGTATGATAAGAGTGTGATTAGTTCTGTAAGAAACCACCAAACCATCTTCCAAAGTGGCTGTACCAGTTTTCATCCCTACCAGTAATGAATGAGAGTTTCTATTGCTCTGTATTCTTGTGAGCATTTGTTGTCATCAGTGTTCTGGATTTTGGCCATTTCTATTAGATATTTAGTTATATCTCATTGTTTTATTTTGCAATTTCTAATAATAAAATGATGTTGAGCATCTTTTCATATGCTCGCTTGCCATCCATCTGTCTTCTTTGGTGAAGTATCTGTTCACGTTTATGTTAAAAAAAAACAGTTTTATTAGCTACATTAAGTTAATGACACCTAAACCATCCAAATTGGAGATTCTCCCAGAGAATTCAAATTAGGATTCATCACAGCATCACTTACTTCAAATCCATAATAATATTTTACTTGTTTACATTAATAGTCCATAAGTTATTAAATAACAGTAAATTATTAATTGGAATTAGACTTCAGGGACCATCAGATGTTTGGTAAACTACAGGTTAGTTACCGCGAATATATGCTAACAAATAAGTATTTCTGGAGGGATGCACAACAATTGATGACAGAACTTAACTCTTGCATTATAGGAGATAGGGCATCAAGTAGGAGAAAGAGGAAATACTAGGTATTGTATGTGTATGCACATAAATCTCAAAATTTTCTAAACAAAAAGGTTGTATACATATTGAAAAAATAGTAAGGAAAACAGTAATAAACTAGAACAAAGTGTGTGTGCGCGCACGTGCGCGTGAAATTAATCAATAAATACAAATAATAGAAAATTATAGAGGAATTGTAATAAAGAAAAAGTATGAAATGAATTTAAATAATAATCAGATGTAACATGTAAGTGGGAGTCAGAACCACAAGATTTGGGTACATAAAGAGATCACAAAAGATCTTTGAGTCCTGGACCAGTTGTGGTTACCTGTCTCACTCCTACTAAGAACTATAGTCATTTGTGAAAAAAATCAAGCCTGTGTCCTGTCTTTTATCACATAGTTTCTGTAGAAGGACACTTAGGGACTAAATTGGCACATCTTATTTTTAGGAGAAGTAACAGGAGACTCCCCACCTCACAGCTCTGTGGCTTAAATTCTAGAGGTCAGATCAGACCAAGTTGTCACTGCTCAGAGGATGAGTGGGGCAGTAGAAATCCTTGCAGATCTGGAGCAGGTGCTGATATCCAGGGGCCATATAAGTGCCAGAGAAACACTTGGGCCTTGACACCGTCATACACCTTTGTGATTCCTGGCCTCTGCACTCGGTGATCTTTCACTTGTTCTTTCTCTTATCCAATGAGGTGTTTATTCTAAGTGAGAACACACTTGTGACAGCACTCCGGCTGGTTTTAAAGGTTAACTTGCTTCTAGTTGACACGCTCCTTACTTGCTGACCTGAGGTCCTTGATCTATAACAGCTCATTTATACTCTCTTTGAGATTTGCAGGCCACCTGTCTTGAGGTGTGAGGAACTAGAACTTTCCCAGGCCACAGAGGCCAGCAGATATGTTTGAAGCCACCTCGGCTTTCTGATTAGCCTAGCAATTTTCTTTACTTTTCTTTTCTCTTTTTTTTGTAGAAAAACTTTTTTTTTTTTAGGTCACAGAAATGTTTTTCCTCACCTCCCTTTTTGTATCTGTAGACCTTGCCCTCCTTTGCAGAAAGAACAGAGTCCTCCTGCACAGCACATAACCAGGACCCTGCCGCACAACTACCAAGCACCGAGACAACATCTATAACTGGCACCATCGAGTTTGCCCGTGACCAAGAAATGTTGCAGGTCACGGCACTCCCTTTGCTGAGTAGCTGTCCTAAACCCCTTTACTAACCCCTGGGCCAGGTAGAAACCTCAGAGTTGGCGTTTGAACAAGACACCTCTTCTCCCCAGGTTGCCAGCCTTGTATATAAAGCTCAAATTCCTTTCCAATTAAAACTGGTCTCTTGAGTAATGATCTTTCAGGCGACTGCCAGCCAAACTTGGATTCAGTAACACTTTCTTTGTGCTGATCCCAGAAATTTGCTATAGACATAAAATACAGATGAAATAATGTGCACCCAGCTCCCCAGGACCAGTAATAAAGTACACGGGGTGTGCAGTTTTGTAACTGATCACAGAAAGTTTTCAAAGACTATTCATTCATCAGGCTCTCCAGAGCAACAGAACCGAGAGAGAGAGAGAGAGAGAGAGAGAGAGAGAGAGAGAGAGAGAGAGAAACGTCATATTCGTTTTTTCCTCGGTAATATTGGCTTAATGGAGACACGAGAGAGAAAGGAGAGAGATTTTAAAGGAACTGGTTCACAAAAATGTGGAGGCTGGAAAGTCTAAGATCTTAGATCTTAGATCTAAACTGGAGATCCAGGGAATAGTGGATGTTCAGCGCTAGTCTGAAGCCAGTCTAGAGACAGAATTTCCTCTGTCTGTGGAACCCCTGACTGTGCCCTTCTCATCTGAAAATATATTGCATATTTTAGCTATTTGTTTTGTTTGAAGTTTATCTTTCCTGATGGTAACATTGGCTTAATAGAGGCAGGTTCTTTGCCAGACATTTTCTTCCTCTTACTTCTCATATACAAGAATAAGGTGTGACACACATTGCATGCTTAACATGTACCTATTGAGGCAGTGAATAAAAGTATACCTACCTTGTCCCTGTTCATTTTTAAGAATGTGAAATCTTTCCTACTTCTTTATTTTCATCTTCTAGCAGGCTGCAATGATGCACAAATAACAGAAATTTAAAGTAATATATTTTTAGGTGAAACACTTGGGTTGACCAAAAACACATCCCAGTAAACACATCTTCCATCTTAGCTGTCTTCTCTCAATGATTAGACCTTGTCTTGCCTGTCGTTTTTACCTGGTGTTTTCCAGGCATTTTAGATATGTTATAGGCTGGCTGTTTCTCTCAAATAGTTTTTTTAAATTTTTTTAACTTTTTAATTCTTTTATTTATTTTTGAGAGACAGAGAGAGACAGAGCATGAGCAGGAGAGAGGCAGAGAGAGAGGGGGAGACACAGAATCTGAAGCAGGCTTCAGGCTCTGAGCTGTCAGCACACAGCCCGACCTCGGGCTCCAACTCATGAGCTGTGAGATCATGACCTGAGCCAAAGTCTGATGCTTAACCGACTGAGCCACCCAGGTGCCCCAAAAAACACTCTTAAAAAGTTGAGTTGTAAAGGGTGTGAGTGAGAAATGGTAGAAGCAGGAAATGTACTGGATGGAAGAGTGAAGTATAATTGTTTTAAGGTGTCCAACAAAGTTATTTTAAGTTTTTATTTAAGTAATCTCTACACCGAACATGGAACTCAAATTCACAACCCAAAGATCAAGAGTTACATGATCTTCTAACTGAGTCAGCCAGGCACCCCCAACATAGTTATTTTAAGAGATTTAAACAACTTGTCTTTGCCAACTCCTTACAGCTTCTCTCTAAAGAGTACCTTCAGACAGTGGTGGCTTTGGAAGGAAATATTTTCTAGGTGACGTTGGACATAAACTTGTCCTTTATTTTCACAGAGGGGCAGAAGGATCTGTCTCAGCACTACATTCTCTCAAGTGACTTCTAGGCCAATACACTTTGCCCCAGGATTCTGAGGTGGGTGGAGCTAAGAATGATGTCTCCAAAGTGCCTTGGACTCTGCTCTTTCCTCTGGTGGGCCCTGTAACTCCTGCTAAATTCCTTTCTTGTTGCCATGAATAGACGGGAGCAATAAAAAGGAAAAACAACTCCAGAAAAAAAAATAATTCGTGGAAACTGTTATGCAGGCATTCCAGAAAGATATATAGTCCCAGTACATGAATTCATGTTGTTCGTCATTCACATTGTATGTTCTCACTTCATGGTCTACCAAGTGGCTCCAAGGGACTTTGGCGCAGACACAAGTGGAGAATCCAATACAGTCACGGGAACCGCCTTTCCCCTAGACTTTCTCGTAAGCAGCATTCTTATCCTGGTGAGACAAAAGCCACATTCACCATTCTCATCCTGGTGAATACGTTTGTCACCTTTTGTTCTCTTTTATCTTTCGGAATATGAACCTCCACCATGGTCTGATGAATAGCTCTACACTGATTTCTTCAGGCTCCCTGACATTCATCCCTTTGTGCTCATTGGTAGTGACACCCAGGTCTCTCAGTTATACTTTGCCGGCTCGGCAAGAAAAACATATGTTCCAAGTGTAGTTTCTGGGCTCTAAGTTCTCTCTAGGACATCTCACCATTTCTTTAAATAAACTTTACATGTTTGTAGGCTCAGATTTTATGTCATTTAATCTGAGAAACTTTGACTCAAAGGTGAATAACAAAGATCATAACTCTGTTCTATATTGCTTATATTGTGGAAAACATGAATGCCACTCATTCAAAAGTAATTTTCTAAAATTGTATGATGTTGTTCACTAGAGACTCAGGTAATTTTATGATCTAACAGTGGGAATGTTCAGAATATAGGAGTTGAGAGTATAAAACCACTTCTGATTAGAAATTTATGCTGACATTTAAAAGATTCTAATTAACAAAGCATAGTGGCAGGGGAGGGGGTGTTTCAATTGGAGAAAAAAAGACCTGGGAATACTCTGAGATGGAAAGGCACATGGAATTCAAAAGACTGAAGGAAGATCAATGGGTGTTTAGTACAATGTATGATGGGGACTGTGGTGAGAAAAGCAGCATAGAAAGTGGGTGAGGCTTTTTCTACGAGGTATCAGAGGACACCTGAACTGTAAGAATGATTAGAACTTTGGGTAAGGGAAATAATGGGTTTGTGAGGGATTAATCAGATGGGATCAATAGTATTGTTAATGATAACATTTTAAGTATCCAAATAAATGTATTAAACTTTACATTTTAGCACCTTTTAATATTTGTTTTATTGAAAGGTTTTTGTTTTAAATAGTTCTTATAAGTGCATTTAAAGTACTTAGTATGAAGCTTTTGGAAATTGTTTTTATAAAAGTCAATTTTAGTAATTATTGTGAGCCATTGGCACCTGGATGATACTTTCAAAAAGTTGCTCTTTTTCTCTTTATTACATATCGTTAGTAAGCCATTTACCTTTCATTACCACTAAAACGTTTATTAATGTAATATTAATATTTGAAATCCTAAGCCAGAATGTGTATTTGGAGAAAGAGCATTCATAGAGGCAATTAAGGTAAAATGACATCATAAGGATGGGGCACTACTTCATTAGGACTGATTTCTTTATAAGAATAGACACCAGGAGTATGGTCACAGAGAGGAAAAGGCCCTGTGAGGGCACAGCAAGATGGCCATCCACAAGCCAAGGAGAGAGGCCTTAGGAGAAACCTTCATCTTCAACTTCCAGCATCCAGAGCGGTGAGAAAATAAATTTCTGTTCAAGCTGCTTCAGTCCATACTCTTTTGTTATGACAGTCCTAGTAGGCTACCACAATTGTCATTTAATGTGTTCTTCTCACCAAAAAAATAAATAAGCTGGACATCCAAAAAGATACAGTTAGGGGACACAATTGTCACAATTCTAAAAAGGCTACACCTGCCCTGGCTGGCTCAGTCAGTGGAGCATGTGACTCTTGATCTCATGAGGCTGTGGTTCCAGCCCCACCTTGGGTGTACAGATTACTTAAATTTTTTTTTTTTAAAGTAAGGCTACACAATTATAAATTAGCTTTTACAAAATATAGAGGGTTTAGTATAGAGCTTTTACAATTTTACTTCCACTTCTGTTGATTTTTGCTTCCACTTCTCAAAATCACTTATGATACAGGTAAGGGAGAAGTTTTCTGTGGGAGCCAGAAACAATTCCTCTTTGTCCACCTGTGTCAGGGTGGTGTAATATGCCTTTTCTTGCTTTTCTGTGATGGCCCTGTGTGGAGTCTTTTTTCTTCTTCCTGACAAACACACACACAAAACGGAGTAATGCTTCAGGCCATATACATTTGAGGAACAATACCGTAATGTTTCCAGCTATGCGTGAACTCTTTTATGTTTTAATGATGTATGGAATCAGATGCCATTTTAAAAATTTGCTTCTTTATTGAGAGCAAGTGAGCACATGTGAACGAGCCAGGGAGGGGCAGAGGGAGAATCTCAAGTAGGCTCCATACATACTGCGGACCCAGGAGTGGGGCTCGATTTCACCACCCTGAGACCATGACCTGAGCTGAAATCAAGAGTGGGCCGCTTAACCCACTGAGCCAGCCAGAAGCTCAGCCGGGCGCTCCTAAAATTAATATTATTTGAGATGCGCCCAAATCCTCAATCCAAATGGCATCTCTGGCACCTGGATGGCTCATTTGGTAGAGCATCCCACTCTCGATCCCAGGGTCGTGAGTTCAAGCCCCACGTTGGGCATGGAGCCCGTTTAAAATAATATTTTTATCCTCAGGGAACAGGCTGAGCTTTATAGAGTCGAAATAATGTCTCTAAGCCACGTTTAACAATGAGCAAAAACCCCTTCTCCCCACTGACTCTGAAGCGTCACTAGCCTTGCCTGCGTGCCGTGTGGCCCACCTGCTGGTAGACACTGCGGACCCTGTGCTACTACTACATTTCCCAGAAGATCCTGCGCTGGGCGGCCGCAGTCAGGAGCCAATGAGGGGCCATTTCCGTGCGTGCGCGTCGTCTCGGGGCGGGACTTCCGGGCCCGTCATCCTGGTCCTTTTGGCACGTTCTTTCACACAAATTCCGGAGCTCCGGGTTCGGACTGTGGATGACTGGCCGAGAAAGGGCGGGAGGAGGCGCCGTACGCGGCGCGCCGACCGGGGTTCACGGCTCGGCGACGCCGCCCGTGCTGCCCCGCGCCCGGGCCGGGACAGGCACCGCCCGCCCGGGTGTCCGCTCCGCCCACAGAGTCCGATGGCGGCGGCCGCGCGCAGGGACACGGCTGAGGTAAACGCGCGGCACCCGGACCCTCCTCTCCCCGCCCCCACCCCCGACCCTCAGGCCCGAGCGCGGGGCGCTTGCTTGCGTCCCTGCGGCCCCGGTCCCGGTGTCCGGGCCCGGGAGGCGCTCGTGGGCGGGGGCCCAGTGTCTGAGCGCCGGCCTGAGGGGTTGCGGGAGCGGGGAGGGGTCGGCTGGTGCAGGGCTGCAGGGGGCGCCGAGGGGGAGGAATCGGGGGGGGGGGGTGTGGGGTCCGCCCTCTGCCCTCGGGGAACAGAGGGTGTGCGGCGGGGGCACTGGCGGGCTGGAGGGGTTGCCCCTTCATGTGAGGACTCTAGCGCCAGGGAGAGTTCTGGGCTAGCAGAGGGGGGAGGGTTTGGTCCTAGCAGCTGAAGCTACGGAAGCTCCATCAATTGGGATGGGGACGTTGGCGGTGGGCTCATTTTCACTGTGAATGTCTTAAGTTTTTCGGCCCTGTTAAGAGTGTGAGGAGTTTCAGAGAACTGAGTGAAAGCGTCAAATGGGCCACTGGACACTCAGGTCTGGGATCTGGGAGGGGTCCAGGATGGAGACATCCAAGAGTTCTGGCTATTGTGTGGACCAGGTGGAGCTTTGGATCGCATAGAGGAGGGGTGAGAGGCAGGTGGTGGTAGCGTGGTGGCAGTGCTGTTGGTGGGCTGGAAAGAAGAGGGTGCCTGCTGAAGGAGAAGTGTGATAGCGGGAACAGTGTGGGAGAGAGGACGATCTGGCAGGTGGCCAAGACTTCCCTGGGAGGAGTGGACGGGAGACGGCTGCGGAGGCAGAACTAGTCGTTGAGTCAGGATGACAGTGAGGCCTGTTTATTCGCTACCGTGAAGATTCACCAGAATTGTGGTGAGGTTTTATGGCATCTGTGGTGTTTTAGTCTTCCTGGTCGATAAGGTCTGGGGCAAATCTGTTCATTTGTGAGGGTCACTGTGCCTGGCATGGAGACCAGTGGGGTTTTGATGCACTCCCCCCCGCCCCCCCGTTTATTTATTTTGGGAGAGAGCACAAGCAGGGCAGGGGCAGAGAGAGAGAATGGCAAGCAGGCTCTGAAATGTCAGCGCAGAGCCCGATATGGAGGTCAATCTCATGACTGTGAGATATGAGCTGAAATCAAAAGTCGGACGCTTAAGAGACTGAGCCACTCAGGTGCCCCTTGATGCACTTCTAATGAAAGTTAAGTGGAGAGGGGCGCCTGGGTGGCGCAGTCGGTTAAGCGTCCGACTTCAGCCAGGTCACGATCTCGCGGTCCGTGAGTTCGAGCCCCGCGTCAGGCTCTGGGCTGATGGCTCGGAGCCTGGAGCCTGTTTCCGATTCTGTGTCTCCCTCTCTCTCTGCCCCTCCCCCGTTCATGCTCTGTCTCTCTCTGTCCCAAAAATAAATAAAAAATGTTGAAAAAAAATTAAAAAAAAAAAAAAAAAGTGGAGAAAGGAGGGTTGCTGCTGCTATGGGGACAGCAAGGGCAGCACAGAAGTAGAAGAGGGTCATGAGATTCACTTGTGGTTCTGGGTGACTAATACTGAAGCAGAGATCCCAGGCAGAGAGATGGGCAGGCCTTCAAAGCAGCACTTGGGGTTTCTTTGTCATTGGGATCCCATCAAAGGACAGGGGTTATACCAGATCATGTTTGAAACTTTCAAGCACACTGGATGCGGTGTGCCCAGTACGTGGGTGAGTCCAGGGAGATGCCTGTGGTGCGGGGCAGGGAGATGGTAGAGCTTGGGAGTGCATTTGAGGGATCCGTAGATGTGAGAGGGGTCTACTGAATGATGTACACATTAAGAGTAAGTATGAGCTGAGAGCCCTCCGGCCCTGGGATCGGGGACCTTGGGGTGAAGCATGAGCCCAAGTGGCCGTATCTTGTATGTATGATCTGTGAGATGTAGGAGAAACGCTTGGTAAGAGGGATGGGGCCCTGAGGGCCAGTCCCAGAGCTTCCTTGACATCATGTGCACTGCTGCTTGTTGTTGCTGAGAACCGCTGTCAGTGGCACTGGGGCCCGGGACCTCCTCTAGGGTGGGGAGTTCTGGAGGAGGATGGATGTGGAGTAGATGTGTAGGAGGTGGATTGTGGGTTCTCAGAGAAAGAATGTTCATGGTTTCATCTGTCCTGTTCTTGACAGGGTGGTGTGACCTTTGAGGATGTCGCCGTGTACTTCTCCCAGGAGGAGTGGAAGCTCCTTGATGAGGCTCAGAAACGCTTGTACCACGATGTGATGCTGGAGACCTTTGCACTTATATCCTCACTGGGTAAGACCCTCCCCAGTGATGTGGACTAGGTTTTGCACTTCACCATCCATAACCCTCTTTTCCCTTTTTTTTTTTTTTCTTGTCCCTCTTGCCCCCGGGGTCTTCTCTGTCCTTTTCAACATATAGACCATAGGTACAGATGGCTTTCCCCGTTTCCTGGATAGTTGCTGTCTTAGGTAGGGCTGTGTTTTTGCACTGCCCTCTTCTCTCCCCACAGTCCCAGCACTGTCCCTACTGAACTTTTACAAGAAGGATTTGATTTCAGTAGTTGTGCAGTAAGGCTAATGGATGGCATCTTGTTTGTCCTCTCCCTGGCCAGTTCATCTCTCTAGGTCCATGGCTCTTCTGTTTATTTATTTATATTTATATATTTATATTTATAGTTCTATTTATTTATATTTATAGTGTTCTATTTATAGTGTTCTATTTATAGTGTTCAGACTTCTTTTTTCTTTTTCTTGTTTGCCAGCTTTATTGAGTTCTATTTATAGTGTTCAGACTTCTTTTTTCTTTTTCTTGTTTGCCAGCTTTATTGAAGTATCATTGACCAATAATTTTGTATATATTTATATTTATAATGTATAGTGTTATGACCTTGATATTCATGTATATTATGAAATGGTTACTACAATTGATTTCATATCATCACTTTACATATTTTTTCTGAGTATAAGAACCCTTAAGATCT
This sequence comes from Panthera tigris, assembly GCF_018350195.1. Classification (NCBI taxonomy): domain Eukaryota; kingdom Metazoa; phylum Chordata; class Mammalia; order Carnivora; family Felidae; genus Panthera; species Panthera tigris. The sequence goes on from NC_056674.1 coordinate 833,465, forward strand.
ATTCTCTTAGCGAATTCAAGTGCACAACACAGCATTATTAGTGATAATCACCGCGGTGCATATTAGATTCACAGAACTTGATCAGTTTGTAACAGACCAACATCTCCCTGTTTCCCATAGCCTCCAGCCCCTGGCATTCTACTCTTTGTTTCCTTCCTTCCTTCCTTCCTTCCTTTCTTTTTTTGATTCCACATAGAAGTGATACCATATAGTATTTGTCTTTCTCTGTCTGACTTATTTCACTTTGCATTATGCTCTCCAAGTTCATTCATGTTGTCATAAATGCATGATTTCCTTTTTTATGGCTGAACAATACTCCATTGTATATATATACACCAGGGTTTATTTATCCATTCATCCATAGATACTTACCTTGTTCTCATACCTTGGCTGTTGTGAACAGTGCTGCAATAAATACAGGAGTACAAATACCTCTTTGAGATACTCAGTTTTTTTAAGGTTTTATTTTTTAAAGTAATCTCTACACCCAAAGTGAGGCTTGAACTCACAACCCTGAGATCAAGAATCTCATGGTCTTCTAACTGAAACAGGCACTGCTATTTTTTTTGTAATTTTTTTTTAACGTTTTTATTTATTTTTGAGAGAGAGTGTGCTAGCAAGGGAGGGGCAAAGAGAGAGGGAGACACAGAATCTGCAACAGGCTCCAGGCTCTGTGCCTGGATGCAGAGCTCGTACCCATGAACCTTGAGATCATGACCTAGCCAAAGTTGGACACTTAACGGACTGAGCCACCCAGGCGCCCCTGGTGCTGCTATTTTTAATTTTTGAAAGCTCTTCCATTCTGTACCGATGTGTGTACCAATTTATCTTACCAACTGTGATGATTTCCTTTTTTTCCACATTCCTTACCAACACTTGTTCTCTCTTACATTTTGATAAGAGCTACCCTAATAGGTGTGAGGTGATTTTTCATTGTAACTAAGATTTGCATTTTTCTGATGTTAGTGATGTTGAGCACCTTTTCATGTACCTGTGGGCCATTTATATGTCTTTGGATAGATGTTTATTCAGGTCCTTTGCTCCTTTTTAATTGGGTTATTTGGGTTTTGTTGTTGAGTTTTATGAGTTCTTTGTATATTCTGGATATTAATCTCTTGGCAGATATTTTCTCTTATTTCTTAGGTTGTCTTTTCATTCTGTTGATTATTTCCATTGCTATGAAGAAGTTTTTGGTTTGATACAGTTCCACTTATTTATTTTTGCTTTTGTTGCCTTTGCTGTTGGTGTCCTATCCAAAAAATCATTGGCAACACAAATGTCAAGGAGCTTTTTCTGTATGTTTTCTTCTAAAGCTTCTATAATTTTAGGTCTTATGTTTTAAGTTTTTAAAAAAATCCAATTCAAGTTAATTTTTGCGAGTGGTGTAAAATACAGGTCCAGTGTTTTTGTTGTTGTTGTATTTGGTAGCCTTAGGGTTTATTAAGCTGTGCCTTAGTATAGATAGGCACTGGGGCTTGCCCATGGTGCTCTTAACATGCAAAACCCAGGTGTTCTGCCAATTCTTCTTGAGCACTGACAACAGGAAATTGACAGCTAAGTAGATGTTGTCCACAAGGTCCTCATCTGTCATCTTCACATGGCCAATGGCCACTGCCCGACACAGCATTTTCTTCATCTGGAATTTGATTGTGAACTTCATCCACATAGGCCACGTGTTCTCATTATGGGTCAGCAAGGAAGGGAACTTATCAGCCTTATTCAGGCCTGGGCCGAGGATTTGTGGAATCTGCTTGATCAGAGATTCTGAAAGCAGAAAGGCATCATAGTTCTTGGCCAGCTTCTTGACTGATTTTTTTATTCTTGTTGAGTTTCTTCAGTGCCTCAATATCCATGTAGGGAATATCCACAGCCTTGGCCTCATCACAGTGCTGCTGGCACCCAAATTACATATGGAGAACTTGGGGTGGGGAGTGGACAAAAGCCCGCAATGTCCACATTCACCGACAGCTAGTCTGGCTTCTCAAACCAGCTGGCAGGCTTGGCCAAAGTCTCCCCATGCCTCCCATCTTATTTTTTAAGACCCAAGGTGGAGGTCTTTTTTCTTTTTCCATGTGGATATCCATTTATTGAAGAGACTGTCCTTTCCTCATTATGCATACTTGGTGTCTTTATCAAAGATTAGTTGACCCATGTGTGCAAAGGTTTATCTCTGGGCTCTCTATTCTGTTTCATTGGTCTGTTTTTATGCTAGTACCATACTGTTTTAATTACTATAGCTTTGGAATATTTTGAAATCAAGAAGTGTGATGTCTCCAGCTTTGCTCTTTTTTCTCAAGATTGCTTTGGCTGTTTGGAGTTTTCTGTGGTTCCATATGAATTTTACAATTGTTTTTTCTATTTCTGTGAAAAATGTCATTGGATTTTGTTATGGATTGCATTAAATCTGTAGATTGCTTTAGGTAGATTGCTGTGGTAAAATGGACATTTTAACTATTAATTCTTCCAGTCTGAGAACACAGGATGTTTTTCCATTTGTGTCTTCAATTTTTTTCATCAATTTCTTATAATTTTCAAGATACAGATCTTTCACCTTCTATGTTAAATTTATTTTGAATATTGTTTTCTTTTTGATGCTATTTTAAGTGGGATTGTTTTCTCAGTTTTTTTCCCCAGGTAGTTTATTATTGGTGTATATAAATACAATTTAGTTTTGTATGTTGATTTTTTTTTTAGTTCTACAACCTTACTGAATTCATTAATTGCTTCTAACAGTGTTTTGGTGTATTCTTTGATTTTCTGTATGTTAGGTTGTATCACCTGCAAACAGACCATTTTACTTTCATTCCGATTTGGATGCCTTTTATTTTTTTTCCTTAATTACTTGGGGCTAGAATTTCTAGTTCTAGGTTGAATAAAAGTGAAGGTGGGGCACCTGGGTGGCTCAGTCAGTTGAATGTCCATCTCTTGATTTCTGCTCAGGTTGTGATCTCATGGTTTGTGGGATTGGGCCTTGCATCAGGCTCTGCACAGACAGTGCAGAGCCTGCTTGGGATTCATTCTCCTTCTCCCTCTCTCCCTCTCTCCCTCTCTCCCTGTCTCCCTCTCTCCCTCTCTCCCTGTCTCCCTCTCTCCCTCCCTTCCTCCCTCCCTCCCTCCTTCCCTCCCTCCCTCCTTCCCTCCCTCCCTCCTTCCCTCCCCTCCCTCCTCCTCCCCCACTCACACTCTCTCAAAATAAATAAACTTACTACATCTATTGATGTGATTATATGATTTTTACCTTTTTAAATTTTTTTTTTTTCAACGTTTTTAATTTATTTTTGGGACAGAGAGAGACAGAGCATGAACGGGGGAGGGACAGAGAGAGAGGGAGACACAGAATCGGAAACAGGCTCCAGGCTCCGAGCCATCAGCCCAGAGCCTGACGCGGGGCTCGAACTCACGGACCCGCGAGATCATGACCTGGCTGAAGTCGGACGCTTAACCGACTGCGCCACCCAGGCGCCCCTGTGATTTTTACCTTTTAAACTCTTATTCCATTAAGGTGGTGTATTGCATTTATTGATATGCACATATTGAACTATCCTTGGATCCCAGGGATAAATCCTGATTGATTGTAGTGTATGATCCTTGTAATGTGCTTTTGGATTTGGATTTGGTTTGCAAGTATTTTTTTTTCTTTTTTTGAAGAGTTTTGCATTCATGTTCATTGGGGATATTGGCCTGTACTTTTCTTCTCTTGTACTACCTTTGAGGTAATACTGGCCTCATAAAATGATTTTAGAAGTGTTCCTTCAGTTTTTTGGAAGACTTTAAGAAGGATGGCGTTGATTCTTTAAATATGTAGTGGAATTTCCAGTGATTCTGTCTGGTTCTGGGCTTTTCTTTGTTAGGAGATTTTTTTTTTTTAAGTTTATTTATTTATTTTGAGACACACAGAAAGAGCATGAGCAGGGGAGGGGCAGAGAAAGGGGGAGAGAGAGAATCCCAAGCAGGCTGTGTGCTGCCAGTGCAGAACCCAGTGTGGGGCTTGAACTCATGAAGTGTGAGATCATGACCTGATCCAAAATCAAGAGTCAGAAGCTTAACTGACTGATCACCCAGGCACCCCTGGGAGATTTTTTTTTTAATGTTTATTTATTTTTGAGAGAGAGCAAGCGGGAGAGTGGCAGAGAGGGAGACCGAGAATCCCAAACAGGCTCTGTGCTGTCAACACAGAGTCCGATGCAGGGCTTGAGCCCACGAACCGTGAGATCATGACCTGAGCCAAAATTAAGAGTCAGAAGATTAACTGACTGAGCCACCCATGTCCCCTGTTGGAAGATTTTTTATTACTGATTGACTCTCCTTACCAGTTACGAGTCTGTTCAGATTTTCTATTTTTTCAGTATTTAGTATTGTCAGGTTGTATGTTTCTGTGAATTTATCTGTTTCTTCTAGGTTAGCCAATTTGTTGTCATGTAATTGTTCACAGTAGTCTCTTTTGTTTGATTATATTCCTGCAGTATCACTTGTGATGTTTCCACTTTCATTTCTGGTTTTGTGTCTTCTCACATTTTTCTTGGTCTAACTAATGGTTTGTCAAATTGTTTATCATCTCAAAAACCCAACTGTTAGCTTCATTGGTCTTTCTGTTTTTCTAGTTTCTGTTTCAATTATTTCTACTATAATTTTTATTCCTTCTTATAACTGATTTTCTTACATTCTGTAAGTTTTAATGTATTGTGTTTCTATTTTCATTTGTTTGAATATAGTTCTTGATTTCTTCTTTGACCCATTGTTCAGGATAATGTTGTTTAAGTTCCACATATTTGTGATATTTTCCAGCTTTCCTTCTATTAATGATTTCTAGTTTCATACCACATAGTTGAAAAAGATCCCTGGTATGTTTTCAGTCTTCTTAAGTGTTAAGAATTTTTTTGTGATCTACATGTGAGAGAGTCCTAGACATGTTCCATGTGTACTTAACAAGAATATACAGTTGGGGCGCCCGGGTGGCTTAGTCGGTTGAGTGTCAAACTTCGGCTCAGGTCATGATCTCGCGGTTCGTGAGTTCATGCCCCACATCAGGCTCTGTGCTGACAGCTCAGAGCCTGGAGCCTGCTTCTGATTCTGTGTCTCCCTCTCTCTCTGCCCCATCCCCGCTCATGCTGTGTCTTAAAAATAAATTAAAAAAAACATTTAAAATTTAAAAAAAAAGAAGAATATACAGTTTATTGCTGCAGTTGGATGGCATCTTCTGTGTACGTCTGTTAGGTCTCTTTGGTATCAAGTGCAATTCAAATCCAACATTTCCTTACAGATTTTCTGTCTGCATAGTCTGTTGATTGTTGATAATAGGATATTGAAGTCCCCTACTATTACAGCATTGCTGTCTATTTCTGCCTTCTGATCTGTATTTGCTTAATATATTTAAGTGCTTGGATATTGGGCACCTATATACTTGTAATTAATTATTCTATCCTCTTGATAAATTACTTTATCATTATACCAGACCTTGCTCTCTTTTGGTTTTTATTTGCATATTTGTAATTGGGTTGCCCTCTTCCAATAAAGTCAGCGTGTATTTCACTAGTGTTTCTTTGCGTTCAGGTTGCTGCTGTGGGGCAGAAGATGCGGAGGCACCCCTTGAACAGAGCATTTCTGTAGGTGTGTCACAGGCCAGCACGCCCAAGGCAGCTCTGTCTTCCCAGAAGACCCATCCCTGTGAGATGTGTGGTCCGGTCTTGAGAGACGTTTTCCACTTGGCTGAGCACCAGGAGAAGCCAAGTAGCCAGAAACTATTCAAGTATGGGGCATGTGTGAAACAAATCTATTGCAGTGCAAACCTTCAAGAGCATGAGAAGCAGCACATGAGAGAAAAATCCTTCAGCAGCAGTGTGGACAGGGCCCCATTTGTGAAGAGCAGCAATTTCCATGATTCAGAAAAGCCCTTTACCTATAAGGAGGTTGAGAAGGACTTCCTGACCACCTCAGAACATCTCCAACAACAGGCAGCTCATACTGGAGAGAATAGAATCACCAAGTGTGGAATGACTTTTCAAAGCAAAGAAAGTCATTACACCTGGGAAGAATGCAGTAAAGCCTTTGGTCCCAAACACACACTTGTTCAAGACCAGGGTATCCACACTGGAAGACAGTGTTTTGTGTGCCCTGAGTGTGGGAAAACATTCAGGTACAGATCTTCACTTGCTATTCACCAGAGAATCCACACTGGTGACAAGCTTCATGTGTGTAGTGACTGTGGTAAATCATTTACGGGAAGCTCAACCCTCAGTCAACATCGAAGAATTCATACTGGACCAAGGCAGTACAAGTGCAGCAAATGTGGGAAATCTTTTAGCCAAAAATTTGTCCTCCCTTATCCTCAGAGAAGTCACACTGGAGAAAATTGTTACGTGTGTCGTGGCTGTGCTCAATCTGTTAGTCAGAGCTCCATCATTATTCGACAACGTACAATTCACACTGGAGAAATGAGTTATGAGTGCACTGAATGTGAGAAATCGTTTCGACGAAAATCCGATCTCATTGAACACTGGAGAGTACACACAGGAGAAAGGCCTTATGAATGTAGTGAATGTGGGAAATCTTTTACTTCTAGCTCTGCCCTCCGTTATCATCAGAGAATTCATACTGGAGAAAAACCTTATAAATGTAGTGAATGTGGAAAGTCTTTTACGTCTAGCTCTGGCCTCCGTTACCATCAGAGAATTCACACAGGAGAAAGGCCATATGAGTGTAATGATTGTGGGAAATCTTTTACCCAAATAAATCACCTCATTATACACCGAAGAGTTCACACAGGAGAAAGGCCTTACGAATGCAGTGAATGTGGGAAATCATTTAGCCACAAATCTTACCTCTCTCAACACCAGAGAGTTCACACGGGAGAAAGGCCTTATGAATGTAGTGAATGTGGAAAATCCTTTACCTCTGGCTCTGCCCTCTGTTATCATCAGAGAGTTCACACTGGAGAAAAACCTTATGAGTGTAGTGAATGTGGGAAATCTTTTACCAATGGACCGATACTTATTCGACACCGTAGAGTTCACACGGGAGAAAGGCCTTACGAGTGCAATGAATGTGGGAAATCCTTTACCCAAAGAAATCACCTCAATATACACCAGAGAGTTCACACAGGAGAAAGGCCTTATGAGTGCAAGGAATGTGGAAAATCCTTTACCTCTGGCTCTGCCCTCCGTTATCATCAAAAAGTTCACATTGGAGAAAGGCCTTACGAGTGCAAAGAATGTGAGAAGTCTTTTACCTCTGCCTCTGCTCTCCGTTGTCATCAGAGAGTTCACACAGGAGAAAGGCCTTTTGACTGCAGTGAATGTGGGAAATCTTTTAGGGATAGTTCCCAATTGAATCAACACCAGAGAGTTCACACTGGAGAAAAGCCTTACGAATGTAGTGACTGTGGGAGATCCTTTAGTCAGAACTCATATCTCTCTAAACATCGGAGAGTCCACACTGGAGAAAGGCCTTACGAGTGCAGTGAATGTGGGAAATCTTTTACTTCCGTCTCTGCCCTTGGTTATCATCAGAGAGTTCACACTGGAGAAAGGCCTTATGAGTGTAGTGAATGTGGGAAATCTTTTACCAATAGCTCCATACTGATTCGACATCGCAGGGTTCACACAGGAGAAAGGCCTCATGAGTGCAGTGAATGTGGAAAATCCTTTACCCAAAGAATTCACCTCATTATTCACCGGAGAGTTCACACAGGAGAAAGGCCTTTTGAGTGCAGTGAATGTGGGAAATCTTTTACTTCTCGTTCTACCCTCCATTATCATCAGAGAGTTCACACAGGAGAGAGGCCTTATGATTGCAATGAATGTGGGAAATCTTTTAGCCGAAAATCAAACCTTTCTCAGCACCAGAGGGTTCACACTGGAGAAAGGCCTTAGATGGGTAAGAAGCATACAGTTCCTTGTTCGGTGTAATGATACCAGAGGCAACTCTTTGTAAGGCACCATTTGCCTGAATTCAATCTACTGCATCTAAATGCCAATAGTAGAGAGGTTTCTCATAAGTTTCAGCTATGTGGCTGAAGCATGTGTGGCTATGTTGCAGTTTCTAAACTGCTGAGGGCTTTCTCCAGATACATTTCACTGCTAGTCTGTGGCCAAAGCTATTTACTCCTCCCCTGGCAAGTCTCTACATCATGCATCAGTCATCACCCCGCTGTGCTCAGGGAAGCTGACCTCTGTTCTCATTGCTGGAGGAAATTAGGAGTAACCTGAGTCTCTGGGGGACCCACATTTCCTTCTTTCTGACTAATTGGCATAGACCTGGCCAATGTTGTCCTAGAGAACATCAAATCAGTTCAGCTGGCAGCTTGCAGAGAAGGATGAGCATTTGCAGGGACATGGTCTCCAGAGACATTTGTGATTAATTTTTCCAGCTTCCAAGCCACTCACTCAAGAACTGCTAGCCCCTGTTGCTTTGGTTTGTGCAGTAACAAAGTCCGTGTTTAAGTCCTTTTCGATCTTGTGTGTTTTATCTACCATGTGTGGTGGTTTATAAACATTTTGCGATCTACAAACATGAAGGGGTGAACAGCTTTCATTGGGGAGGGTCTCAAATTTCTGTGCCTCAAGGGGACAGTATGGTGGCAGAAATGAGCTTACCAGTTTTTGCCAAATTTGCACTGCCCGTGACCTCCTAGGAAAGACTGCATAGAGATCACCCTGAGGAGGGGCAGGTGTGAGAACCTCAGGTGCTTCTGCGAGCAGCATGATTTTTTTTTTTTTTCATCGTTCACAGGGGATAGCACTGGGGATGTCAGCACTGTTGAGGGACACCTCTTTCCCAGGTCCTGCAAAGAGCCATGTGTCCTGATATCCTGTGTTTTGTTATTGATTGTAAGGCCATAAGGTTCAGGGGAGACCAGAACTGCTATAGAAACACTGACTTAACAGGGAGTGGAGGAGACTGCAGCCAACTAGACAAAATGTGCCTCTTCTAAAAGTGTGCCCACATATACTCCTGCAGCAGAGGCTGTGCAGAGCTGGGGTGTGCGCAAGTCCATGGACCTCCGGGTGGATGGATCTAGTGTAGCTTACATCGTTGCCATTGGAAATAATTGAAAGGTTTTGTGGATTCCTGCAGCCTCTTAGTGATGTTCATCTCAAGACCACTGCTGCACAGGCAGGAAAACAGATCGAGAAAAGGGGGATCTGTAGTCCGGGGATGCGGCTTTTGTGACCCAGCCAGCAGTCCTCTTGACTCTCATGGAGAGTCCTTTGTTGATCGCTATATTTGCTTTCACAGCAAAACTAGCCTCCGCGGGGTGAGAATGTGTGTTGAATGTAGGGTTGCAAAACCTATTTTCCAAAAAGAGTTGGACAAACAGATTTTTTATCTTGAATTATTTAAGAAAGGTTTATTAAGGTATAATTACATGTAATAAACTGTACATATTGGAAATGTAGTCTTTAGTAAGTTTTGACATACTTACAAACCTCAGAAAACATCGTGGTCTTATAGTGATCATATCGGTCATTGTATATTTACCTCATGTCCTTTATCTGCCTTCACAGCACTCCAAGTAACCATTGATTTACTTTCCATTAAAAAAAAACCCTCTATTTTCTATGATTTATATAGTGGGAATCAAAGTTTTTTTTTTTTTTTAAGTTTTTAAAATTTTATTTATTTTGAAAGAGAGCAAGGGAGGGAGAGAAACTCACGCAGGCGCTGCCCTGGCAGCGCAGAGCATGATGTAGGGCTTGAACTCACAAACCATGAGGTCATGACCTGAGCCAAAATCAAGTTGTATGCTTAACCAGCTGAGCCACCCGGGTGCCCCCCCCCCCTTTTTTCCTACTTTTGTGTTGCATAAATAATTGTAGATGCATCAATGATATATAAGTAGGTGATTTTTTTTTTTTTTTTTTTTTGGCTGAGAAATATTCTTTTGAGTTATACCACTCTTAGTTTACCCATTAATTTGTTTACAGGCATTTGGGTATTTCTAATTTTTGCATATGGAAAATAAAGTTAGTATAAACATTCATGTGTAATTATTTATATGGATATGTGTTTCACTTATTTTTTGTCTGTAACTCAGAGTGGAAAGTCTGAGTCATAGGGTAAATGGTTAACGTAAAGAATTTAGCATATTGTGATGTAAATGGTATATACCTTTTTGTACTCTTACCAGCAGTGTATGAGAGTTCCATTTCCTCCACATCCTAGTGAATTGTTTGGTTTGGTCATTCTTAATTTTAATCCTTTTTATAAGTTTATAGTGCAGTCTCAGTGTTTTAACTGCATTTTCCTGAGGAGTCATGATGAGCATTTTTTTCTGATGTGTATTTGCTATCTATATTTTTGCTAAACTGTTCATATCTTCTGCCTATTCTATGAACTTTGGTTATTTTCCTTTTACAAAAGGATGTGAAACAACAGATGTATGTTGGAATTTCATTCTGTGACTTTTACTTTGTGGGATAATTATTTTTAATACTGAAAGTATATGTTCTCATTGTTTTCAGTTTTTTAACGCTATGCATAATGGACACACATAAACACTTTTAATCTACACTAATATATTCTCCTTCACTTTCTAAAGTCCAGACATTTAATAATACAATAAAGCCTTGCTTTGTAGTGTCCACCCATTTTCCTGGTCTGTCATTATGGAGGTTGGTAGGTTGGAGCAGGACTCTCAGGGCACCAGGTGGACTCAGGATGGAGAAGGTATTTTTTGAGTGCTAAAGCCCAACAGAGAGAAAGGCACTGATCAGGATCCCTAAGCCCTGGGTTTGAATCCCAGATCCCCAGGACACATTCCCATCTTCTGTGGGCCTCAGGTTCCTCTTGTGTAAAAGGCGTGTAAGGTGTAGGCTGCTCCTGAGCGTTTGGGGGTCATTTGCTGTGCAATGGCACCTGTGGCCTATCTAGGCCTGAGCAACTCCAACTTCTGCCTGCAGTGGCACCCCTGGGCCAGGCAATGTTTCCCCAGTGCCCCAACAGCCCTCTATCCCTTGGTGTGTTTGAGAAAGAAATGGGGCCTTCCAGTACCTGCTAACCTGCCTGCAGGGGAAGCGGGGCTTCAACTGGGAATCTGGGCAACTTGTTATTGCTCCCGGAGTCTCAGCTCCCTGACTGACAGGGAGGCAGTGATGGTGCTTACCTTGGCCCCTGTGAGAATTACTAAGACTCGCACCCTGAGCATTTATCAGTGTCAGGACTCGCGGGCTTGCATTGTGAGCATCTCTAATTATGGCAGCCTGAGGAGGTGAGAATGATTTTTGTATTTCCAGAGAAGTCCAGGGTTGGAAAGATGGAGTTGGTTCCTCAAGGTCATATAACAGACAAGTGTTGGATTTGAGAGACTGGATTCAAACCTGAACAACTAGCTCCAGCCCTGGGTGTGTGTAACCCCTGTACCACAGTTCATGAAGCCCTCAGCCCAGGGCAGGTGCATAGCAAGGACCAAGGAGGTGCTGTTGCTGCTGCTGTTCTCCTTGGAATGGTCATGACTGTTTTCCCACTTGTCCTCTGCCCCCACTGTCCTCATGGGGAGGCCATTTTCATCTCCAGTGGCCTTCCCCAGGGAGGGCTTTTCTCTCAGTGACAGTAGCATTATGTACACGACTGCATTAGCCTCCTCCTTGAGCCCAGCACAGAGCTCAAACCTTAAGACACCTTGGTGATTCACGGTTGGGTCTCTCTATCTTTATCAGCAATGGAGTGATAAGCTCTGATCCCACTCACCAACCCGAAGGTCAATATGATGCCTTAGTTTGACTTTCAGGTGTTTATGACCTTCACTCTGGTGGGCTGGGCACAGCCCAGAGAATCTAGTACCTGGAGGTGATGCTGGAGACCTTTGGACTCCTGGTCTTGCTAGGTAAGGGCTCACCTCCCTAAGCATCATCTCTCTCCCTTGCTGCATCTCTGCTTTTCCCATAGGAGGAAATACTGAGCTCTGGAAAGAGCCAGGTCCCAATGCAGCCTCTGTCTCCCTAGCTGTGTGACCTTGACACACACACCTGGCCCAATGAAGGCCTGCCGGCAGCTGCTTCTGAGGGTCCGCCATCGGTTATCCTCTTGCTTCTCGGAGCCTGTAACACCGACATGGGACATAGAGAACAAAGTTGTACCAGCAGGCGAACACCAGGCCACTACGGCAGCAGGATTACAGCCAGGGGGTAAAGTTGGAGGTTATAAAATCGACAAATATTGGCCATCGCTTGCCTTAGGGTTTGGGAAATCAGAAGAGCACAAGGGAGACTGCAAGGGGTAGTGGAACAGGGATAGAATCAGGTGGCAGAAGCCCCAGGCCCTCCCTGCCCTGCTGCTTCCCGCTGTGTGATAGCCTCTCATCTGCATGGTGGAGGTTATAACCTATGCCCCGCCTACCTTACATGGCCATTATGAGAAAGAGGAGATAATGGCTGCCAAAGTACCAAACCGGTATTAGCATTCATTTTTGCTTCAATTTTTAAGATCTGGTGTCTGACCCAAAGGAGTTCACAAGAAGAGGAGGAAGGGGGGAGGGGAGAGGGGGAATGGCCAAACTGCTTTCCATCTTGGTTACAGGGTTCTACATCACCACTAGTATTACTGAGAATTTGATGGAAAAGGAAAGAAGCCTCAGTTCTCGCTGCCACAGGAAAAAATTACAGGACAGCAAAATGAACGTAAAGCTGAGCAAAGTGTTACTAAAGTACACTCCAGGGGAGACAAAGCTCCCCTTCCCCCCAGGTGGCCTTCGGTTGGGGCTCTCCATCAGGACATCTAAGGTCCGTCCTCCTGTTGCGCATGCCTAGCTTCCTGCCAAACAGTAGCCTATGAATTTCAGTTTCTTTAGATGCTCACCAACCCTTGCTGTAATCGATCTTTTTAGTGTTAGCCATTCTGATATTTGTCTCTTGGCTCTCCTTACAAAAATGTGGAGCATGGCACCTGGTAGGCTTCTTTGTCTTTAAGAAGCAACATTTCCTCAACTAGAAACACTTGTCCTATGCCAGAGGATATGGAGGCCATGGACAGGGTCCTGTGGGAAAGAGCTGTGCAGCAGATCTGGGCTGTGGTGGGAGCAGTCCTGTCCACTGGGCCACAAAATTCAGCAGACCACCTGGTAGGAAACATGCAGTGTGGGGTTTAAGAGTCCAAGCCAGAGAATCACAAGACAGTCCCCCAGGGCTCTGGAGGAAGCCTATGTGTCTGTAGTACAGACTTCTACATCATTTTGACACCATTCCTGTTGAGTCATTGTCTCCAAATAACTGAACAGTGAATAGGGTGTATTAAATATCTGTGCATCCAGAACAACCCACTATGAGGAGAGTTCTCTTGGACCAACCAAATTATAAAGTCAAAGGACTCTGGTGTATTTAATTAGAAGGTAGAAATGTGCAGTCAGGATTGAGCCAAATCAGATCTAGAGAACACAACTGGGCTTCATGAGAACCCACCAATGTGGCAATAGCTCACTATAATGGCTGTACTGGGCGTTAAGGGCTTGAGCTTGGGTTCTGCTTGGCTCATTTTGGTTTATGGTTGCAAGTAAAATCAATGGTACTTGCATCACAGCCATATTCGAGGTGTCCCTGAAAGATAATGAAGAAGCAACATTTTACCTATGCTTTGGTCTGGCCATCCACTTTGTGTGGAACAATCATTATCCCAAGCCGATAATATATGTAGATTCCAGGTAGTAGCCAGTGATCCACCCTGGTGAAGAAGGAAGAGTGAAGAAGATTGGAAACCAGGGGGTCTGTAGTAGAGACATGTAGATGTACTTACGGAAATGTGCACACAGTAGGGAGATTTCTGTCTGGCTTACTAAAATTTACCAACCAATTCAAACAACAATCACATCAATTGTCTTATACTCCAGGCAAGCTCCTGGTCCTGGGACATTGTACTGGCTATTTCTTCTCCATGGAACATCTTCCCCAAGTATCCAAATCTCTCCTTTCCCTCCTTTAATTGTGTGGTCAAATATCTCCCTATGAGAACAACCCTGACCCCTCTATTTCCTATCGAAATCCTCCTGAATCCACATCCTTGCCATTACTTGGTAATGCTCTTATTTCATATTTCCACAGCACCTGCCACCTTATAACTTAGTATAATATAGAATAGTGTCTTCACTACTTATTGGTCACTCCCCTCAATAATTTTGAATGCAGACACATTTCTTTCTTTACTGATGTGTAACATATCTAGACCAGTCTCTGAACCAGATAAGATGTTGAGTGAACGTTTTTGAAACAATGAAACAGCACAAGGCTATATAGCTTTCCTTCCACTTTTCCATGTATTTCTATTCTCACTTGATTATTTCCTTCCCTCTAAGTGTAATTTTCCTCGGAGTTCTCAAGAGTGAGAAAAAAATAAACAACACGCTTTTTAGAAAGAAGAATTTCCTGGTAGCCAAGTTTCCAGTGTAGCCATGGGTTCAACTTAATTCTTTTACACCTTAGAACTCAATGTTCTGTGCTTACTGCCTGAAGGTTCTGCACTCTTGTCCAGTGTCAGTGGTACTGGGGGTATGCGTGGGGGGTGCACACCAAGAAAGTCTCTGACACCATCTGGGTGTCCTACAATTGAAATTGGTTCTGACGCTATCTACCTGGAGATAGTGGGGATCTCACAGGTTGAGGGCTCAGTCCTACAAGACTGCTGCCCCTCCCCCACTTCAGATACCAGTCGCAAGCCCATGTTGTCACATGTCCTTCTCACCTACCTGTGTTCCATCTCGCTGTGAGCCCCTTTCGAGGCATTAATGTAATTTTGGATTTCCCTCATTACATAACTCATTTGTTCAATCCTTTGAAAATTACAAAGATGCAGAAGTAGAGGGCTTTACACCAGGTGATACATCTGCATTCACTGTTAAGCCTCAGTTTTGCCAGAGAGGTGAAAAGGTGACTATCACCAGAAAATTATAATGGTTTAGAAGGTTTGCATCAGGAACCAGGGACAGATATATATTATTTCAGATGTGAATGAGAAATGGTAGTATTAGAGGAAGTCATCAAGAAGTCACCATCGGTTGAGTGAAGAGATGGGCCTGGGCAGTCAGAGGCTCCAAACCCCTCCCCTATCCAGGGAATGTCCACTCTGCTTGCCTTCCCTGAACTAGAAGCTGCCCGAGGACACAGCCTTGTGATACTAAGTGTTGTTGATACCATCCGGATGGTATATGCAGCTGAACCCAGTGAAGGCTTCTATATACATTTTAAGATTCCGGCAGGCAGATGCAGAGATCTGTTTATCTTGCAGTCACCCAAGGTAAGCCTCACACATAAGTTTCCTTGCTTAATTCTGCCACCTAGCAATCTGGAGCGGCCTGCCTCTGTCTTCTGTGTACAAGGGCCAGTTTCAGATGATACCCAGGAAGCTCCCCAAATTATGAACTAACAGGTAGAAACAAGAAATGTACTGGATGGGAGAGTGAAACTATAATTGTTTTAACGTGTACAACATTTAAAGAGATATTTTAAAAAGAGACTCAAAGAGACTGAATAGTACTGATGGGGAGAATATCTGTTAAGAGATATGGTTAAACAACTTGTCTTTGCCAACTCCTTGGGGCTTCTCTCTAAAGAGTTCCTTCAGACAAGGGCAGCGTTGGAAGGAAATATTTTCTAGGTGACATTGGACATAAACTTGTCCTTTATTTTCACAGAGGGGCAGAAGGATCTGTCTCAGCACTACATCCTTTCAAGTGGCTTCCAGGTCAGTAAGCTTTGCCCCAGTGTTCTGAGATGGGTGGAGCTAAGGAATGATGTCTCCAAAGTGCCTTGGATTCTGCTCTTTCCTCTGGTGGGCCCTGTAACTCCTGCTAAATTCCTCTCCTGCTATAAGTAGACTGGACCAAGAAAGAGGAAAAACAACTGCAGAAAAATATTCATAGATACTGTCTTTCAGACATTCCAGAAAGATGGACCATCCCAGTACACACATTCATGTTGTTCTTCGTTAATGTTATGTGTCCTAACCTCATGGTTGGCCATGTGGCTCCATGATCTTTGACCTACACAGGCACAGGAAGCAAGGCCGTCGAATTCACAGCAACACCCTTTCCCCCAGACCTTCCCATGAGGCTAGAGCCCTCAGCACAATTCTTGTTCTGGTGAATGTTTGTTTCCTTTTACTCCGCCTTCTATTTTATATTTTCACACACCCGATTATGGGATTATGAAGCCACACCTCTGATGAATGCCTCTGCATGGGTGTCTTCAGGGTCCCTGACAGTCATCCCTTCAGGCTCTTTGGCAGTGAAACCCAGGTCTCTGTTTTGTTTTGCCCACTGGGCAAAACCCCAAATGTTCCAAATGCAGTTTCTGGGCTAGAAGTCCTCTCTAAAACATCCGATCATATATTTAGTCAACTTTATGTATTTGTAGGCTCTCATTGTATACCATTTAATCTTCCAGGACATTTTGATTCAAATTGAGTAACAATGATAATAACTCTGCTTTGGCTTGCTTATAGTGTATGGAAAACAGGAACGCTATTGATTATTTTTAAAGAATTTTCTAAAATTGAATACTGTTATTCACTAGAGATATTCAGGAAATTTTATGATAGTATAATATAGGGAATTGTCACCTTAAATAGGGAGGTAAACTGGAACAAGCTTGAATTACCAGAAATTTATTTTATTTAGGAATGACAGAGAAATTGCAATTCAACACATATAATGTAGAAAGATACAGGCAAGTCCAATGGGGGTTTCAAGCAGGCTGTATTTAGGGCTTGCAGTGCAAAGATAGAGGAGTCAAGCCCAAGTCCAAGCAGGAAGTTCATTGTCTTGAGGATGGAGATTCTTGGGGGATGTTCATTGGTCAGGTGACAAGTCTTCTGTAAATCAAATGTTTACAGCAAATCAGTCTCTCAGTTTTTTGTTTTTTTAATAATTTTTTTGAATGTTTATTTGTTTTTGAGAGAGAGAAAGAGAGAGACAGAGCATGAGCATGAGCAGGGGAAGGGCAGAGAGAGGAGATACAGAATCCAAAGCAGGCTCCAGGCTCTGAGCTGTCAGCACGGAGCCTGATGTGGGGCTTGAACTTGCGAACCGTGAGATCATGACCTGAGCCCAAGTCAGATGCTTAACTGACTGAGTTACCCAGGAGCCCCGGGTTTGTTTGTTTGTTTAATATTTTAATGTTTACTTATTTATTTTGAGGGAGAGAGAGAGAGAAAGCACAAGTGGTGTACAGGCAGAGAGAAGGAAACCCAGAATCCCAAGCAGGCTCCTCACCATCAGTGCAGAGCCTGATGTGGGGATTGAACTCATGAATCATGAGATCACAACCTGAGATGAGATCAAGTGTCAGATACTTAACTGCACCCCCCAGGAGCCCCAGTCTCTCAGTTCTTAAGTTCCACTCTTCTGAGAGCCTGTGTGCAAGAGTCTCCATTTCATATTTTCTGGTTCCATTTTAAATTGAGATCCTTTCACAGAATGTTCAGGATTTAGGAGTTTAGGGTAGAAAAGCACTTCTGATTTGAAATTTATGCAGACACCTATATATAGATATATTTAAATTTACAAAGCATAGTGGGGGCAAATGTTTTAATCAGAGAGAAGGAAAGCCAGAAGTACTCTAAGTTGGAGAGATGCATGTGGAATTTAAAAAACTGAAGAAAGATCATTGCCTCTGTGGAAAAATGTATGATGGAGACAGGGGCAAGAAAAGAAGCCCAGAAAGTAGGTGAAGGGTTTTCATGCCAGGTATCTGAGGACACCGCAAAGACCAAAATGTTCAGAACTTTTCTTAGGCCAGATGATGTGTTTGTGAGGGTTTAATCAGGCTGCATAAATAATCAGCGTTGCTTATGATACAAAATGCTGAAATTTGAAGTGGGGTTCATGAGAAACCCATCCTTCAGAGAGCAAAATTAATTTATGCATTCAGACTTGAGGTGCTCTTCCAGCTGTTGAGCCGCTTCAGAGAGGCTTGACAGGGCTTGTGAATGTCTGCCAGCATGGGCTGGACAAATTTGAGGCCAGCATAAAGGAATATAAGGATCAACAAGCAAGCAGAAATGAATCCACATTCTAGTCTCTTATGCACTGTTGTTGCTTGAGTTGTTAATGTTAGCCATTCTGACAGGTGGGAGGTGGTATCTCATTGTGGTTTTGATTTGTATTCCCCTGATGATGAGTGATGTTGAGCATTTTTTAATGTACCTGTCAGTCACCTGGATGTCTTCTTTGGAGAAGTGTCTATTCATGTCTTTTGCCCATTTCTTCACTGGGTTATTTGTTTTTTGGGTGTTGAGTTTGGTAAGTTCTTTATAGATTTTGGATACTAACCCTTTATCTGATATGTCGTTTGCACATATTTTCTTCCATTCTGTCGGTTGCCTTTTAGTTTTGCTGATTGTTTCCTTTGCTGTGCAGAAGCTGTTTATATTGATGAGGTCTCAGTAGTTCATTTTTGCTTTTGTTTTCCTTGCTTCTGGAGACATGTTGAGTAAAAAGTTGCTGCAGCCAAGGTCAAAGAGGTTTTTGCCTGCTTTCTCCTCAAGGATTTTGATGGCTTCCTGTCTTACATTTAGGTTTTTATCCATTTTGAGTTTATCGTTGTATATGGTGTAAGAAAGTGGTCCAGGTTCATTTTTCTGCATGTCACTGTCCAGTTTTCTCAGCACCACTTGCTGAAGAGACTGTCTTTATTCCATTGGATATTCTTTCCTGCTTTGTCAAAGATTAGTTAGCCATATGTTTGTGGGTCCATTTCTGGGTTCTCTATTCCGTTCCATTGATCTGAGTGTCTGTTCTTGTGCCAGTACCATACTGTCTTGATTATTACAGCTTTGTAATACATCTTGAAGTCTGGGATTATGATGCCTCCAGCTTTGGTTTTCTTTTTCAAGATTGCTTTGGCTATTTGGGGTCTTTTCTGGTTCCATACCAATTTTAGGATTGCTTGTTATAGCTCTGTGAAGAATGCTGGTATTATTTTGATAGGGATTGCTACCTACCTGTGTTCTTTGAAGAATGTAAATTGCATGAGTATTTGTCTTTCCAGTGTTCTAATGTTTCTTTTTTTTAACCTTTTAAAAAATGTTTATTTTTGAGACAGAGAGAGAGCAAGCAACTGGGGGAAGGGCAGAGAGAGAGTGGGGGACAGAAGATCTGAAGCGGGCTCTGCACTAACAGCAGAGAGCCCAATGTGAGGCTTGAACTTGCAAATGGTGAGATCATGACCTAAGCCAAAATCAAGAGTCTGATGCTTAACCAACTGAGCCACCCATGCATCCCCTAATGTTTCCATTCACATTACAAAAGTGCCTAAGTGCCTGCAACTGAGTATTTGCTCAGTGCACAGCAGTAGAGCTGTGAATAAACAGGACACCTCAGTTTCTTGTCCATTTTTAGTAATTTGGCTACTATAAATGTTCACTTCCACTCTTCCCTCCAAGGTGGTATTGCTTAATATTTTCAAGAAAAATAGCTCTGCTAAAAATTCTCTAACATCTTAACTTTCTTCAACATCCCCTGGTATTTTCCCAGAGCTATTTCTAACACTATCTCTAAACTGCAATATCTCTAAACATTATTACTGGGGCACCTGGCTGGCTCAGTCAGAAGAGCATGTGACTCTTGATCTCAGGGCTGTGAGTTTGAGCCCCAAGTTGTATATGGAGATTACTTAAAAGAGAACCTTAAAAAAAAAAAAACAAAAACAAAAACAAAAACATTATTAATAATTTTCTGAATTTGCATTTCCAAACTGCTCTTCTGAAATAATCTCAGTTCCCCATGCACAACTGTACCTGCAAGCACTGGAAAATCATAGTCACTTACCAGTCAGGACATGACATCATGGGGGTCAATTACACCCTTTACCTGGAGGTTCAGATACTCTGCATCAGACATTCTGCAACTGTTAAAGTTGTAGCCACTGACCCAAACTAAAATAGCACTAAGGTTGGTCTCTGTTTGAGGTAGATGTCACTTTGCGAAATAGAATTGAGTGTATCTTAGAACACTGAGTAAGAATACTAGATAGTTAAAAATGGGCAGGACACAATCACTGACCCTACAGGCAAGGAGCAAATATTCTGTGGAAACCAGAGGCAGAGATCCTGTTTGTTCTGGCCTAACATCTCTCTTTATTCCCAGTCACGGCCCTGTGTAAAGTTTTTTCCCTTGCTCTTAGTCAATCATAATAGAACTCACAAAGCGATGACAAAAACATCAGCTACATTCATTTGAAGAGGAGTAACATACTGCCTTCAGCTACGCGTGGATTATTTTATGTCTGAATGTTTGTATGGAATGATAGGACCATTTAGATCACTGGATTTGGGAACATCTCATTTCTGGGAAGAGGCTGGCAATCACGGAGTATGAAATTATGCCTGTTCATCGCAGTTCACAAAGAGCAAACTCCTTCTCCCTCTAGGTTTCCAGCATCCCTTGGAGAGCAGCCTGGCCAATGCTCAGATCAGAATGGAGAAAACCCTCGCTGCTGCCTCTAGGGATCCGCCAACTACATTATCCAGAAGACCGTGCGCGGAATTGAGCCAATGGAAGCGTTTCCGCGGGAATTCATCCCGTAGGGGCGGGACTTCCGGCCTCCTCCTTGTGGCGGCCATTTTCCTGCTCTCGGGCGTGCCGGGGCGGGACCGAAGTGACGGAACTGTCAAGGCTCAGGAGTCGTTGTCCCCACGGCGGAGAGGCGGGTCCGCGGCTCGGCGACGCCGCCGCCCGAGCTGTCCCGCGGTGGGCGTCTGCTCCTCTTTCGCCGCTCTGGGCCCCGCTCCGCCCACAGAGTCTGATGGCGGCGGCCGCGCGCAGGGACCGGGCTCAGGTAAACGCGAGGCCCCCGGACCCTCCCCCACCCAGACTCCCGAGGCCCGAGCGCGGGGCACCTGCTCGCGTCCCTGCGGCCCAGGTCCGGTGTCCGGGCCGGGGAGGCGCTCGTGGGCGGGGCCCCGTGTTTTAGCGCCGGCGTGATGGGGTGCGGGAGCGGGCTGCAGGGGGCGCCGAGGGGGAGGATTCGGGGGTGTGGGGTCTGCCCTCAGGGACATAGGGTGTGCGGCGGGATCACGGGGGGACTGGCGAGCTGGGGTGTGGTACCTCCGTTCTGAGGGCGCTGGAGGGTCGTGAACCGAAGAGAGACACGGTCCGTGTTTGGGTGTGAATAGCTTTCCGAAAGCTTCTCAAGAGAGAGGTGAAAGGGGGTGATGAAGACAACGAGGCCCCGGGAGTGCAGTTCTTGTCGAAGGTCACAGAGCTGGTAGGAGGACTGAGGCACCGAGGTTGGTCATCCCGAGGTCCCTGGGTTCCAGGGCCGGGCGGGATGCAGGGGAGGCCTGACCTGGTAGAGCCCAGCCCTGGTTGCCTTCACTCAACCACAAGTTCTGAAGGTTGTGAAAGCTCATATGGCACCTGCGCACAAGTCCCTCACTGATCTTGACATCGCCAGTACGGTGTCCAGGATTGTGGTGTCTTGAGCCCCTTCCCTTGCTCTTTTTCCAACGGCTGGGTGTGGGGTCCCTGAGGATACCCCAAGCCGAGGCTCCTGAGTGCAGGCAAGGGTTACCTATAAACGGGTGTGAGAAGCTATCCCAGAAATAGATATCAGAGTGTGCAAGTGCTTGGACAGGTACGACCTGCGTCCATTCTCCCTGTCGGGAACAAAGCAGAGGGTCAAGGATCAGGCCTGTAATGTGGCTGTTGAGAATTTGGGCACCTCTTTTGGAGGCAGTGAGAGGCTTGGATAAGAGGGGGAGGGGCTGGTCTTACCGAAGTCTTAATGGGCTCTTTCCGGTTGTAGAAAAGATAACAGACCTTGGGGGTAGGGGAGGAGGCAGGGAGCCCGGGAGGAGGCAGCTGCTGCAGTCCAGATGAGTGCTGATGAACCAAAGCAATGGCCACAGGGGTAGGTGAAAAGTTGGACTCTTCCATTTTTAAAAGAAGGGTAAAGTAGATTTTTTGATGTTGTAGGTGAGGGAGAGAAAAAAGTCAGGGATGACCCCAGGGATTTTGGTCCTAGCAGCTGAAGGGATGGAAGTTTCATCACCTGGGGTGGGGAGGTTGACGGTAGGTTAATTTTCTTTGGGACTGCCAGGAGTTTCGTTTGGTCCTGTTAGGAGTCCTGTTAGGAGATATCTCAGGGCACAGCTCGTGGAGACAGCAAGTGAGTAGCTGGATTTGCCGGTCTGGAGATTTGGGGAGGAGGTGCAGGATGAAGACATCCAGAAGTGGTGGCTGTTGTGTAGACCAGAGAGGAGCTGTGGACTATGTTTAGGTTGGGGAATGCAGGTCATTGTGACAGTGCCTTAGCTGGCCAAATAGAGGGAGGTGCATGATGAGGAGTGATTTTCTTGCTGTGCACCTGATCAGGGTTGCTGGGCACACAAACACGGGTGAAGCAGAGACGTGATGGTGGGGAACACATGGGAGAGAGGATGATCTGGCAGGTGATGAAGGCTCCTGTGGAGTGGAGGCCGTGGAGGCACGGGAGTAATTGAGACAAGAGGACACTGAGGCCAGGCTCCTGCTTACTCACTCTTGCAGTTTCACGGGAATTTTGTGGTGAGCTTCGGTGGGGTTTGTGGTGTTCAGTCTTGATGGTGCATAGGTCTGGGGCAGACTTTCAAAAGCGGTGGCTATCGGACCAGGATGGGACTGCGGGTCACACTTTAGGAAGTGTGTAATGTAGGTTATAGTGGTAATGCTGTTAGCTGGTCAGAAAGACTAGGGTGCATGCTGAGAGGTGCTTCTCTTGCTTAGCTCCTGGCTGACATCCTAAGTATGAGAAACACAGGCGACAGGGAGAAATGATGGTGTGAATGGTGTGGGAGAGAGGATGATCAGGGAGGCTGAAGCTTCCATGGCACAAGTGGCTGCAAGATGGCTTCGGAGGAGTAATTGAGGCAAGATGACACTGAAGGCAGGGCTTCTGCTAATTCACCACTGTATGGATTCACCAGAATTTTGGGGGGGCTTTGATGGGGTCTGGGGTGTTCGGGTCTTGCTGGTGGATAAGATCCGGTAAATGTAGTCCTTTGTGAGAGTCATCATGCCTGGCTGGGGTTTTAAGGAAGGTTGAGTGGAGAGGTGGGGAGTTGTGACCACTGAGACGACAGCAAGTCCAGCACAGAAGTGGAAGTGGGCCATGGCCATCTAGTGCATATGTGCTTCTGGGCGGCTGACACTGAAGTAAAGATCAGAGGCCAGAGGAGGACTTCAAAGCAGAATTCAGGGCTTTGCCCAAAGTAGAGTTTGTGGGAGTGCAGCTGTAGGGACTGGAGATGTGAGAGAGGAGAGTCTGCAGAGCAGTGTGCACATCAAGAGGAAGTGTGTGCTCAGGGCCACAGGGCCCTGGTATTGGACGCTGAAGGGTACAGCATGAGCCCACATTTCAGTGTGTCTTGGGAGTCTCAAAATGGAGGCCGTAGGGAATTGTATGGTTGGGACCCTACAGGCCAGGATGAATTTGGATGACATCTCTGTCTCCCTGCCTGATGTTGCTGAGGGCTGAACTCAGTGAATAAAGAGACCCTGAGGATGGGGGGGGAGGGGGGGGAAGGGAGGGGCGGTGCTAGTGGCACATAGGCCTGGAATTCTTGGAGCGGGGAGCTCTGGAGGAGGAGGAGTGTGGGGTAGATGTATGGTGAGATGGATTGTGGGATCTCAGAATGTTCATGGTTTCATCTGTCCCCATCGTAACAGGATAGTGTGTCCTTTGAGGATGTCGCTGTGTACTTCTCCTGGGAGGAGTGGAGGCTCCTTGATGAGGCTCAGAGATGCCTGTACCACGATGTGATGCTGGAGAACTTTGCACTTATATCCTCACTGGGTAAGGCCCTCCCCCTCCCCAGTGGCCTGAACTAGGTCCTGTTCTCCCCCAACCCATCCCTTCTCAGTCTCTCTTACGTGTGGATCATGGGCACTGTGGGTTCTCAGCTTTCTGGGTAGTTGCCATGTCGATAGGGATAGGGCTGGTTTGTTTGCACTGCCCTCTTCTCCCCGCCCCTGCAGCCTCCGTACCTGCTATACTAAAACCCTCATAGGGAAGGATTCAAAGTTAGTCGATTTTTAGTGACCGTAATGGATTCCACCATGCTTGCTGTCTTCGTTTGGGTCAGTGAGTACAGATCCATGTCACTTCTGTATCCTAGGGGTTTTGTTTGTTTAAAGTAAGCTCTACAGCCTTGGGTCTTGAACTTAGAATTCTGAGATCAAGAATTGCATGCTCTACTAAAGTGAGCCAGCCAGGCTCCCCTGTTTCCCAGGTTTTGATCCCTTCTTTTAGCTGACATGTCTTCCTGTCTCCTTGTGCTGGGTTTGCAGACATTGTCAGACTACTTAGCTGAATCACAGGCTACTTTTCAACAGACTCCTGCAAGGTTTGTACTTTAGGTGTATTTTCTTTTTCCCCCCAGCCTTCTGGAGATACAAAATTATATATATTCAAGTGTACACTGTAGTGATTTGATATATGTATACACTGTGATATAATTTCCACAATTGAAGTTAATTAAATATCCATTCTTATAAAATTATTACATTATTTTTCTGTATGAATGCCTAAGATCTACTTTTAGTACTTTCAGTAAATTTCAAGTATACAGCATCATTATTAACTGTAGTCACCATGCTGTATGTTACATTTTCAGAACTTTTCATCTTATTACTGAATGTTTGTACCATTTGACCAACATCTCCCCGTTTCCTCCACACCCCGGCTTCTGGCATTCTATAGGCATACCTTGGAGGTATTGCTGGTTTGGCTCCAGACCACTGCAGTGTAGAAACATCACAATAAAGCAAGTCAGATGAATTTTTTGTTTTCCTGGTGCACGTAAATTATGTTTGCATTATTGTAGTCTATTAAATCTCTCATAGCATGGTGTCTCAAAAACAATGTAGCTGATTTAAAAATAGTTCGGTGCTGTCATCTGAAATTGCAGCCAGTCATCTTTTTGTTGGTGAAGGGTCTTGTCTTGATGTTCATGGCTGCTGACTGCCCAGGGTGGTTTGTAAGGTGAGTGGCTGTGGCAGTTTCATAAAATAAGACCACAACAAAGCTTGCTGCATTGGTTCACTCTTCAGAGTTCATGAGTGATTTCTCTATAGCATGCGATACTGTTTAATAGCATTTTACCCACAGTGGAACTTCTTTCAGAACTGGAGTCAGTCCTCTCAAACCCTTTTGCTGCTTTATCAGCTAAGCGTATGTAATATTCTAAATTCTTTGTTGTCATTTCCACAGTCTTAACATCTTCACCAGGAGTAGATTTCATCTCTTTGATTTTTTTTTTTAATGTTTAATGTTTATTTATCCTTGAGAGACAGAGAGACAGAGCATGAGCAGGAGAGGGGCAGAGAGAGAGAGGGAGACACAGAATCAGAAGCAAGCTTCAGGCTCTGAGCTGTCAGCACAGAGCATGACATGGGGCTCAAACCCACGAACCGTGAGATCATGACCTGAGCTGTAGTCAGATGCTAAACCGACTGAGCCACCCAGGTGCCCCTGTTTGAATTTATTTTATTTTATTTTATTTTATTTTGAGAGAGAATGAATGCATGTGTGGGGGAAGGCAGAGAGAGAGAGAGAGGGAGAGAAAGAATCCCAGGCAGGCTCTGCTCTATCAGTGCAGAGTCCATGAACTGTGAGATCATGACCTGAGCTGAAATCAAGAGTCGGATGCTCACCTGAGCCACCCAGGTGGCCATGTTTTGAATTTTTAAAAATTTTAATTCCAGGATAGTTAAATACAGTGTTTTTATATTTTCTAAATTTTGGATTCCATCTCAGTAAACTACTTTCTTTGTTCATCCATATAAAGCAACTCCTCATCCATTCCATTCAAGTTTTATCATGAGCTTGTAGCAATTCAATCATATCTTCTAGCCCCACCTCCAGTTCTCTTGTCATTCCCACCACATCTGCAGTTACTTTCTCCAAGGAAGTCCTGAACCCTTCAAAGTCATGGTGAATCCTTTCCAGAAGGTTTCTATTTACTTTGCCCAGATCCACCAGAAAAATCACTGTGGCAGCTCTGTCTGGTTTTACAGGATGGTATTTCTTAAAAATAATGCTTGAATATCAAAATTATTCCTTGATCCATAGGCTACAGAATGGATGTTGTGTTAGCAGGCATGAGACATTAGCTCATTGTACATCTCCATCAGAGCTCACGGGTGCTTTGTCACTAAGCAGTGATATTTTAAAAGAAAGCACTATGTATCAACAGTGGGCTTAAAATATTCAGTAAGCCATATTATAAACAGATGTGCTGTCATCCAGACTTTGCTGTTCTATTTATAACACGGGCAGGGTAGAATTCCTAAGGGCCCTGGGCTTTTCAGAATGATACGTGACCCTTGGCCCTACCAAGCTTGACTTTTCCAGCTATGAAAGTGCGAGATGGCCATCTTGCAGTCGAAGGCTGCTCGGTCTGCATTTGGAAAATCCGTGGTTCAGTGCCGCCACCTTCACGAACGATCTCCGATCTCCGCTAGGGCTACCGGAGCACTTGCTGCAGCTTCTGCGTCAGCACCTGCTGCCCCACCTGGTCCTTTGCGGTTAGGAGACGGCTTCTTTCCTTCGGTGTCACGAGCCAACCTCTGCTAACTTCAAACTTGTGTTCAGCAGCTTCCTCACCTCCCCTGGCCTTCATAGAAGGGAGAGAGTTAGGGCCTTGCTCTGGATTAGGCTTTGGCTTAAGGGAATGTTGTGACTGCTTTGAGCTTCTGTCCAGAGCACTAAAACTTTCTCTGTATCCGTAGTAAGGCTGTCCTGTGTTCTTATCATTTGTGTGTTCGCTGGAATAGCATTTTTTTTTTTAAATAATTTATCCTAATTAAAAATATAATGTTTATTTATTTTTGAGACCGAGAGAGAGCATGAACGGGGGAGGGTCAGAGAGAGAGGGAGACAGAGAATCTGAAATAGGCTCCAGGCTCTGAGCTGTCAGCACAGAGCCCAACGCTGGGCTTGAACTTATGGACCGTGAGATCATGAGCTGAGCCGAGGTTGGACGCTTAACCAACTGAGCCACCCAGGTGCCCTATCCTAATTAAAAAAAAAATATATATTTATTTATTTATTTTTGAGAGAGAGAGAGAGAGAGAGATAATGTGAGTGGGGGAGGGGCAGAGAGAGAGGGAGACACAGACTCTGAAGGAGGCTTCAGGCTCTAAGCTGTCAGCATAGAGCTGGATGCGGGGCTCGAGCTCACGAACCTCGAGATCGTGACCTGAACCGAAGTAGGATGCTTAACCGACTGAGCCACCCAGGTACCCCTGGAGTAGCACTTTTATAAATGCTTGTTTATTTTATTTTGAGAGAGAGAGAAAGAGCAAGCATGTGGAGGAGAGGCAGAGAGAAGGAGAGAGAATCCCAAGCAGGTTCTGCACTGTCAGCACAGAGCCCGACTCGGGGCTCGATCTTATGAACCATGAGATCATGACCTGAGCTAAAATCAAGAGTAAGATGCTTAACCAACTGAGCCACCCAGGGGCCCCTGCATGTTTTGTTTTGTTTTGTTTTGTTTAATTCCAGTACCATAATATTTTGATTACTGTTGTTTTCTGGTATAGTTTGAAATTACAAATGTGATTCCTCTAACTTTGATCTTTGTGATCAAGATTTCTCTATTTGACGTCATTTGTGGTTCGAATTTTAGGATTTTGGTTCTGTTTCTGGTAAAAAATGCCACTGGAATTTTGGTAGAGTGTAGTGAATTTTAGGTTGCTTTATGTAGTAGAAATATGTTAATAGTGATTCTTTCAGTCCACAAACATGGGATATCTTTCCATTTATTTGTGTCTTCAATTTCTCTCATTAATGTCTTACAGTTTTCATTGTACATATCTTTCATCTGCTTGGCTAAATGTATTCCTAAGTATTTTATTTCTTAAATGCTATTGTAAATGGAATTGGTTTCTTAATTTCTTTTGAGATATTTCATTGTTAGTAATGGGCATATCTGATTTTTGTATGTAGATTTCTTATCCTGTAAATTTACTGAGTTTATTTATTCATTTTGACAGTTTTTTGGTGGATTTTTTGTGGTTTGCTTTATACAAGATCTATGTCATCTACAAACAGTTTTACTTCTTTTCTGATTTGGATGCCTTTCTTTTTCATCTCTGATTGTTCCAGGTAGGACTTCAGTACAATTTTGAATAGCAGTTATGAGAGTGGACATCCTTGTCTCATTCCTGACCATAGAGTAAAAGTTTTTACCTTTTCACTGTAGAATGTGCTTTTAGCTGTGGGCTTATATGTGGCTTTGTGTATTGTGGTGTATGTCTTCTTTACCTAATTTTGGGGAGTTTTATCATAAAAGGATTCTGAATTTTGTGAAATGCTTTTTTTTTTTTTTTTAATATCTGTTCATGTGATCATATGAGTTTTGGCCTTCACTCTTTTATAAGATAGAACACATTTACCAATTTACTTATGAGGAACCACCCTTGTATCCCAGGGATAAATATCACTTGGTCACAGTTTATGATTCTTTTCATATACTGTTGAATTTGGTTTGCTAGGATTTTGTTGAGCTTTTTTACATCTATGTTCATTAGAGATGTTGGCCTGTAATTTTGTTTTCTTGTAAGGTGCTTTGGTGTCCTAATTCTAGTCTTCTAAAATGAATTTGAAAATGATCCCTTCCTCTTCAAATTTTTGGAAGAACTTGAGAGTTTAATCCTTCACTCAGGTACCACCTCATGCCAGTCAGAGTGGCTACAATGAACAAATCAGGAGACTATAGATGGTGACGAGGATGTGGAGAAACGGGAACCCTCTTGCACTGTTGGTGGGAATGCAAACTGGTACAGCCACTCTGGAAAACAGTGTGGAGGTTCCTCAAAAAATTAAAAATAGACCTACCCAATGACCCAGCAATAGCACTGCTAGGAATTGACCCAAGGGATACAGGAGTGCTGATGCATAGGGGCACTTGTACCCCAATGTTTTAGGCAGCACTTTCAACAATAGCCAAATTATGGAAAAAGCCTAAATGTCCATCAACTGATGAATGGATAAAGAAATTGTGGTCTATATACACAATGGAACTACATGGCAATGAGAAAGAATGAAATATGGCCTTTTGTAGCAACGTGAATGGAACTGGAGTGTTATGCTAAGTGAAATAAGTCATACAGAGAAAGACAGATGCCTTATGTTTTCACTCTTATGTGGATCCTGAGAAACTTAACAGAAGACCATGTGGGAGGGGAAGGAAAATAAAAAAGGTTAGAGAGGGAGGGAGCCAAAACATAAGAGACTCTTAAATAAAAACTGAGAACTAACTGAGGGTTGATGGGGGGGTGGGAGGGAGGGGAGGGTGGGTGATGGGTATTGAGGAGGGTACCTGTTGGGATGAGCACTGGGTGTTGTATGGAAACCAATTTGACAATAAATTTCATATTAAAAAAAAAGATGTTGATAGAAATCTTGTGGTCATGACCTTTTCTTTGTTGGGAGATATTTGATTTCTGAATCAATTTCCTTGTCATTTGGATTTTCTGTCTTACAATTCAGTGTTGGTAGGTTGTATGTTTGTAGGACTTTATTCTATGTTATCTAATATGTTGGTGTATATAGTTCATAGTAGTGCTTTATGATCCTTTGTGTTTCTGTGCTCTCGCTTGCAATTTCTCCTCTTATATTTCTGCATTAATTTATTTGAGTCTTGCCTTTGTTCTAAGTCCAGCTAAAGGTTTTTCAAGTTTCTGCTCAGAAAACCAGCTTTTAGTATTGTTTATCTTTTTATTTTTCTAGTTTCTATTTTATTTTCGGTCTGATCTTTGTGTTTTCCTTTGTTTCTCTAACTTTGGTCTTAGTTTGTTATTTTTCTAGTTTCTTAAGGTGTAAAGTTAGGTTGTTTCTTGGAGATCTTTTCTTTTCTTTTTTTAAGAGCCAGCATTTATTGCTCTAAACTTTTTTCTTAGAACTGACTTTTCACATTCTATATAGATATTTTTATGTATGTATGTATGTATGTATGTATGTATTTATTAATGTTTGTTTATTTTTAAGAGAGAGAGTGTGAGTGGGGCAGTAGCAGAGGGGGACAGAGCACCTGAAGCAGGCTCTATGCTGACAGCAGAGAGCCCAATGTGGGGCTTGAACTCACAAGCTGCGAGATCATGACCCGAGATCATGACCTGCGCCGAAGGAAGACACTTCAACTGAGCCACCCAGGTGCCCTCCATATAGATACTTTTAAATGTTTATTTATTTATCTATCTATTTATTTATTTATTTATTTATTTATTTATTTATTTATTTATTTTTGGGACAGAGAGAGACAGAGCATGAACGGGGGAGGGGCAGAGAGAGAGGGAGACACAGAATCGGAAACAGGCTCCAGGCTCCGAGCCATCAGCCCAGAGCCTGACGCGGGGCTCGAACTCACGGACCGCGAGATCGTGACCTGGCTGAAGTCGGACGCTTAACCGACTGCGCCACCCAGGCGCCCCAATGTTTATTTTTATCTTAGCGTGAGCGGGGGTAGGGGCAGAGACAGAGGGGGACAGACGTTCAGAAGCAGGCTCTGTGCTAACAGCATCAGGCCCAATGCGGAGTTTGAACTCATGAACTGTGAGATCGTGACCTGAACCGAAGTCGGACACTCAACTGACTGAGCCACCCAGGCACCCCTCACGTTCCATAGATTTTGTTTCCACTTTTGTTTTTCTCAAGATACTTTTTAATTTTGCTTTTGATTTATCCTTTGGCCAATTGATTGGATAGGCATGTGTTGTTTAATGTCCACATATTTGAATTGTTAAGTTTCCTCATGTTACTGATTTCTAGTTTCATCCATTGTTAGGAAAAGGTACTTGACAGAATTTCAGTCTTCTGAAATTTGTTAAGACTTGTTTGACATGTGATTTATCTTAGAGAATATTCTGTGTCACTTGAGAGTGTGTATGCTGCTATAGTGAAATGGAATGTTCTATATATGTCTTTTCCATCCATTTGGACGAGAATGTTCAATTCAGATATATCCTTATTAGTATTTTTTGTCTGGATATCTGCCTATTGTTGAAAGGGGGATATTGATAATTAAAATCTGATTGCTGTCTTTTCTGTCTTCAGATCTAGTCGAATTTGCTTAATACTTAATTTTGATGCTTTGATGTGTGATGCATATATACATAAAATTCGTGCATTCTCTTTAGGATTTCATTCCTTTATCATTATGTAATGACCTTCTTTGTCTCTTGACAGTTGTTAACTTAAAGTCTGTTGTATCTCCTATAAGTATAGCTACCCCTATTCTGTTTTGGTTTCTATTTGTGTGGACTATCTTTCTCAATTCCTTCACTTTCAGCTTCTGTGTGTCCTTAAGGCTGAAGTTACTCTAGTGTTGGCAGCATATAGTTGGGTCATGTTTTGTTTTGAGTTCAGCCACTCTGTCTTTTGATTGAGAATTCTATTAGGACCTACTGTTGCCATGTTAATTATCGTCTCAGAGTCTTGTAGTATCTTTCTTCTTCATCTTTTGCTGTCTTCCTTGGTGATCTGATGATTTCCCGTGGTCTTATGCTTCCATTCCTTTCTCTTTTGTGTCTCCTATAGGTTTTTGCTTTGTGGTTACCATGAGGCTTACATAAATAATCTCAGGGCAGCTGGGTGGCTCAAGTCTGAGCGTCTGACTCTTGATTCACGTTGTGATCTCATGGTTTGTGGGTTTGTGCCCCACATTGAGATCCACACTGACAGCACAGAACCTGATTGGGATTCTCTTTCTGTCCCTCCCCCCACTCACATGTGTGCGCGCGCGCGCTCTCTCTCTCTCTCTCTCTCTCTCAATAAATAAACTTAAAGAAAAAAAGAATGCCTCATCAAGAATGATGAGATAAAGTGAGGTGAATGATATAGGCATTGTGACATAGCATTAGGCTACTAGAGACCCTCTGAACTGTTATAATGAAGGAGGATCATTTACTTTTGCAACTTTTTTTTTAAGTTTATTTATTTTGAGAGATAGAGAGCATAAATGGGGAGGGGCAGATAGAGGGAGAGACAGAATCCCAAGCAGGCTCCGTACTGTCAGCACAGAATCCAATGCAGGGCTTAAACTCACAAACTGTGAGATCATGACCTGAGCCGAGATGAAGAGACGCTTAACTGACTGCACTGCCTAGGTGCCCCCATTTGCTTTTGGACCATGGTTGACCATGGGTAAGTGAAACCATGGAAAGTGAAATGGATGAGGGACTCCTGTATTTTGACTATGACTATATAATTGCATTTGCCAGTGTATTCTCTATTTTCATGTTACTAATTAGCATACTTTCATTTCAGCTTGAAGAACTGTTGTAGCATCTTCTGTAGGGTACATCAAGTGGTGATGAACTCCCTTAGCTTCTGTTTGTCTGGGAAAGCAGTTCTTCTTTATTTCTGAATGACAACTTTGCTAGTAAAGTATTTTTGGTTTGCAGTTTCTTTGTTTCAGCATTTATAGAACACACCATGCCACTCTCCTAGTATTCAGTGTTACAGCTAAGAACACTACTCATACCCTAATGGAGGTTGGGGGGGTTCCCTTGTGTAAGTTCTCTTCCCACAGCTTTCAAATTCTCTGTCATTATATTTCGATATTATATAGTTGACTTTTTTTTTTTTTTTTTGAGAGCGAGAAGGCACAAGTGAGCAAGGGGCAGAGAGAAAGAGAGAATCCCACGAGGGGCATAGAGAGAGAGAGGGAGAGAGAATTGGGGCTCACCTGGGGTTCATGCTCACCTGAAGCAGGGCTCCAGCTCACCTGATACGGGACTTGAACTCACAAACTGTGAGATCATGACCTGAGCCTTCTTAACCGAAGCCACCCAGCTGCCCCATATATTTGACCTTTGAACAACACAGGGGTTAGGGGCGCTAACCCCCATGCAGCCAAAAATCCATGTATAACTTTTGACTTCTCCCAGAACTTGGTTACTGTTAGCCTACTCTTCACCAAAGCCTTACTAATAACATAAATTAACTCATATTTTGTACATTATACATCTACTGTATTCTTACAATAAAGTAAGCTAGAGAAAAGAATGTGCTAAAATCATAAGGAAGAGTAAATACATTTATAGTATTTTACTGTATTTACTGGAAAAAGTCTGCTTATAAATTAATCCGCACAGTTTGAACCCATGTTGTTCTTAAGGGTCACTGTAATGTGTCGTCTTTTTTTCTTTTTTCTTTTTTTTTTTAAAGATTTTATTTTTAAGTAATCTCTGTATCCAACATGTGTCTTGAACTCATGACCCCAAGATCAAGAGTCTCATGCTTTTCTGACTGAGCCAACCAGGTGCCCCTGTAATGTGTCTTGGTAAAGTCCTCTTTGGTTTGAATCTTTTTGGGGACTTATGAGCATCATATACCTGTATGTTCATGTCTGTCCCCAGATCTGGGAAGTTTTCATCCATTATTTTATAATCTGTGACTGTTTAAATCAGATTTCTGTCCCTTTCTGTCTGTCTGTCTGTCTTCTCCTTCAGGACCACCATAATGCAAATATTGTTTTATGACGTATAATCCACACAGACTTTCCTTATTCATTTTTTTTGTTGTCTTTTTTCTAATTTGAATAATTTCAAAAGTATCTTCAGTTTCAGATTTTTTTTTTCTTTTCAGATTCATTCTTTTGATTGATCAGGTTGGCTGCTGATTCTCTTTTGTGTTTTTTTGTTTGTTTCATTCATTGTGTTCTTCACCATAACTTTTTTTATTATTAAATTTAAATTCCAGTATAGTTAACATACAGTGTTATATTTGTTTCAGGTGTACAATATAGTATGCCATAATTTGGTTCTTTTTTATATTTTTGTATCTGTCTGTTGAAAATCTTTTGTAATTGTTTTCCTTATTTCATTAAATTGTATTTTCTTGTAGCTCAGTGAACTCCCTTAAGACAATTATTTTGAATTCTTTGACAGTTCATAGATCTGCATTTTGTTAGGGTGATGGATAAATTACTGTGTTCCTTTGGGGGTGTTCTGTTTCCTTGATTTTTTTGTGTTTCTTGTAGCCTTGCATTGATGTCTGTACATTTCATGGAGTAGTCACTTCTAGACTTTACAGAAAGGTTTTAGTGGGGAAGATCTTTACCTGTGTGTGGCAGTTCCCACTACAAGATGGCCAAGAGGCTTAGTGTCTGCAGCTCTGTCATCTGAGATCAATGTTAGCAAAGACTGCAGGAGTCCTCAATAGCTAAGGCTCTGTGTGTCCACAGTAGTAGAGAAACACTTTCTCCCACAGGAAGTATTTTGGCCATGGGGTTACCATCTTGATGCCCAGTCCAGCTCTTGGGTGTCTTCGTGGTGGTGGTAGCATTGGTGTCTGATGTGCAGGCACCTGCGGAGCAGGTACAGGTCTGGTTTCTAGGGTGTGAACTGACACAGAGCATTAGCAGTTCTAGGGTCCCAGATGCCAAATAGTCTGCAGCAGTGTTGAGTGTGCTATGTGAGATGCGGTTGGACACTGAGCATTGATGGAACCTGTGACAGGAGCATGGTACATTTAGACAGTGTCTCTGGGTTTTGAGGAGCTGGCTAGCCCACAGTGGCCATGGCTTTGGTACTTGAGGCTTGGGCACTCAGGTGACAGCCATGGAGTCAGGTTATGGAATATGGGCAACCACGGAGCAGTTGCATCTCTTGGGTCCAGGGTGTGTGTGGGTTTGATGTGAGTGCCAGCTCTGCTCCCCGGGGTGGAGCAGTAGCTCCTTTTTTGGCAGAGGGGGCAGCTCAGTTATTATTCCCTGGCAGGTCCCCATGGTCGGTCATGTTAGTGCAGAAGCTGCCAGGGTCTTCTGCACAGCAGACATCTGGGGTCCATGTCTACAAACACCTGGACACTTCTGCTGTGTAACCTGTGATAGTCCACAGCTGTAGTGGGACTTGTTGAGGTTCGCAGCAGTGGCTGCTGGGGTCCCCTGTAGAGTAGGCCACTGCAGAATGCAGTGGCATCACCCCTTTGGCTGACACATAATAGTGCCCACCCTTATTTTCTGTCTCTCCAGGTGTCTTCACTAAGCCAGTGTCCCCATCGATCCTTTTAGTGTGCTCCCTTGTGTTGCTGTTGTGTCTTAATTGGACTCTTTTTTAATATTTTTTTAATGTGTTAGAGAAAGCAAGAAGGGGAAGGGCAGAGAGAGAGGTAGAGAGAGAATCCCCTGCAGGCTCCACGCTGTCAGTGCAGAGCCCAACGTGGGGCTCAGTCCCATGAACTGTGAGATCATGACCTGAGCTGAAATCAGGAGTCGGATGCTTAACCAACTGAGCCACCCAGGTGCCCCTCTTGTTAAAAATGTTTTAAAAATTTCATTTAAGTCCAAGGTTGTTAACATGTAGTGTAATAATGGTTTCAAGGGTAGAATTTAGTGATTTATCACTTACATATAACACTCAGTGCTCATCCCAACAAGCATCCTCCTTAATGCCCATTACCCATTTAGTCCACCCTTCGCCCACCTCTCCTCCAGCAACCCTCAGTTTGTTCTTTGTATTTAAGAGTCTCTTATGGTTGTCTCCCTCTCTGTTTTTATCTTATTTATTTTTCCTTCCCTTCCCCTATGTTCATCTGTTTTGTTTCTTAAATTCCACATATGAATGAAATCACAGAATATTTGTCTTTCTCTGACTTATTTCACTTAGCATAATATACTCTAGTTCCAACCACATTATTGCAAATGGCAAGATTGCATTCCTTTTGATCACTGAGTAATATTCCTCTGTGTGTGTGTGTGTACACACGTATGTACATACGTACACATGCCACATCATCTTTCATTAGTCGAAGGACATTGGGTTCTTTCCATCATTTGGATATTGTTGATAGCCAGCCGCCCCTCTTAATTGGACTCCTAAGCCTGCTAAGGTCAAAGGCTGGTTTCCTCTGCTGTCATGCTGACATCATCTACCTTGCTCTTTTTTCTAGGCCTCTTGTGTGGACAGCCCTGGGACAGGGCTGGCTATTCATTTGTCCTGTTTTTCCCTTAGGACTTGTATCATCCATGTCCCATGTAGTTGCTCAGGGCTTACAGAGAAGATGGACTTACAGGGCTTACAGGATGGACATGACTCCAGATGTGGCAAGGTGGACTCAGCGGGAGAAGGGATGGGCTGGTCCTGGTGAATGGCTGGAGAGAATGTGCCATCAGGGATGTGCTCAGATTACACCAGAAACCTGTCTTTATTCACCCCCACTTTTCATGTCATTTCCACTGGCCGCACTTCATTACTACCTTTTTCTTCTCTGGTTTGACACTTTGCCAATTTCTTGGTTCTCATCGTTTCTACTATGACTTTAGTGCAGTGATGATCATCACCTCTCTGACTCATCTCACCCACTTCTCTCAGTGTTCTTTCTGTGTGCTCTAGCATTAGCCATGAGATATTCACGTGTCCTTACAATGACATGGAACAGCAGCTAATCTGTTGCAGCTGGATTTTAGTGGGCTTGGATGCATGCTTCTACTCAGCATCTCATCAGCAGCGGCAAAGGTCCTGCCAAAAACCGTTGGCACAGAAACGAGTTGTAGTCCTCATCTCTCTTCCTTGTCTCATATGCTGTCTTTGTTTCCTTCCCTGGTGGGTTATCCACCAGTCTGTGACCTTAGGATCCCAGTAATGCACAACTGAATTCCAACTCCTGTGTCTGGAAAAGCATCCCATAAACTTGTGCCTACACGAGACAGGTGCATATGCGTGACGGGCTTACCCCTCCCTGTAGTCACCATGTATTTCATGAGAGTTTCTTTGCGTTCAGGTTGCTGCTGTGGAGCAGAGGATGCGGAGGCACCCCTTGAACAGAGCGTTTCTGTAGGTGTGTCACAGGCCAGCACGCCCAAGGCAGCTCTGTCTTCCCGGAAGACCCACCCTTGTGACATGTGCGGTCCGGTTTTGAGAGATGTTTTCCGCCTGGGTGAGCACCAGGGAAAGCCAAGCAGCCAGAAACTGTTGAGGTGTGGGGCATGCGCAAAACGATTTTATTTCGGCGTAAACTTTCAGCAGCAGCCAGAGCAGCACACGGGAGAGAAACCATTCAGAAGCAGTGTGGACAGGACCTCTTTTGTGAAGAGCTGTGGATTCCATGATTCAGGAAAGCCCTTTACCTGTGGAGAGATTGAGAAAGACTTCCTGCCTGGCTCGGGGCATCTGCAACAAGGGGCCATTCATACTGGAGAAAAGCCAAACACAATCAGCCAGTGCAGGGCAACTATACAGAGCAGAAAAAGTCATTACACCTGGGGAGAATGCAAGAAAGCCTTCGGTCCCAAACACACGCTTTCTCAGGACCAGTGTTTTGTGTGCAGTGAATGTGGGAAAACATTCAGGTACAAATCTTCATTTGTTATCCACCAGAGATTGCATACTGGAAAAAGGCATCACGAGTTTGATGAATGTGGAAAATCCCTTCGGCAAAGCTCAACCCTCAGTCAACATGGAAAGACTCACTCCGGATCCAGGCAATACAAGTGCAGCAAATGTGGGAAATCCTTAAGCCACAAATCCATTCTCATTCATCCCCAGCGATGGCACGGTGGAGAAAACAGTTATATGTGTGGTGAATGTGCAAAATCTTTTAGTCAGAGCTCAGTGTTGATTCCATGTAGAGTTCAAACTGGAGAAAGGCCTTATAAGTGTGGTGACTGTGCAAAATCTTTTACCTCTATCTCTGCCCTAAGTTATCATCAGAGATCTCACACAGGGGAAAGGCCCTATGAGTGCAGTGAATGTGGGAAGTCTTTTATCTCTAGGTCTGACCTCCGTTATCATCAGAGAGTTCATTCTGGAGAAAGGCCTTATGAATGCAGTGAATGTGGGAAATCCTTTATCACTCGTACTGCTCTCCGTTATCATCACAGGGTTCACACTGGGGAGAGGCCTTATGAGTGCAGTGAATGTGGCAAGTCCTTTACCCGAAGAAATAACCTCATTATACACCTAAGAGTTCACTCAGGTGAAAGACCTTATGAGTGTAGTGAATGTGGGAAATCTTTTACCTTTAGTTCCAGCCTGCGTTATCACCACAGAGTTCACACTGGAGAAAGACCTTATGAGTGTAGTGAATGTGGGAAATCTTTTAACAATAGGTGGACGCTCATTCGACACCGGAGAATTCACACAGGAGAAAAGCCGTATGTGTGCAATAAATGTGGGAAATCTTTTACCTGTAGCTCCACCCTCCAGTATCATCATCGAGGTCACCTTGGAGAGAGGCCTTATGAGTGCAGTGAATGTGGGAGATCTTTTACTACTAGCTCTGCCCTCCGTTATCACCAGAGAGTTCACACTGGAGAAAGGCCTTATGAGTGTAACGAATGTGGGAAATCTTTTATTTCTAGATCTGACCTCCATTATCATCATAGAGTTCATTCTGGAGAAAGGCCTTACGAGTGTAGTGAGTGTGGGAAATCCTTTATCCGAAGAAATAACCTTATTTTACATCAGAGAGTTCACACAGGAGAAAGGCCTTACAAGTGTAGTGAATGTGGGAAATCTTTTAATAACAGGTGGACCCTGATTCAACACCAGAGAGTTCACACAGGAGAAAAACCGTATGTGTGCAATGAATGTGGGAAATCTTTTACCTGTAGCTCCACACTTTGTTACCATCAAAGAGTTCATGAAGGTAAAAGGCCATATGAGTGCAGTGAATGTGGGAAATCTTTTACCTCCAGTTCTACGCTCCGTTACCATCAGAGAGTTCACACGGGAGAGAGGCCTTACAAGTGCAGTGAATGTGGGAAATCTTTTACCTTTAGTGCCAGCCTTCGTTATCATCACAGAGTGCACAGTGGAGAAAGACCTTATGAGTGCAGCGAATGTGGGAAATCCTTTAAGGATAGATCACAATTCAATAAACACCGGAGAACTCACACGGGAGAAAGGCCTTATGAGTGCAGTGAATGTGGGAAGACTTTTAGCCAAAAATCTTCCCTGTCAATACACCAGAGAATTCATAATAGTGAACGGTCTTATGAGTGTAGTGCTTGTGGGAAATCCTTTACATCTATCTCTGGCCTTGGTTATCATCATAGAGTTCATAGAGGAGAAAAGCCTTATCAGTGCAGTGAATGTGGGAAATCTTTTACCAACAGCTCCATACTGATCCGACACCAGAGAGTTCACACAGGAGAAAGACCTTATGTGTGCAGTGAATGTGGGAAGTCTTTTACCAGTAGCGCTACCCTTTCTTACCATCAGAGAGTTCATGCAGGGAAAAGGCCTTACGAATGCAGTGAATGTGGGAAGTCTTTTACTTCCAGTTCCACTCTTCGTTATCATCAGAGAGTTCATGCAGGAGACAGGCCTTATGGGTGTAGTGAATGTGGGAAATCTTTTATCTCTAGCTCCAAGCTACGTTATCATCAGAGAGTTCACACTGGAGAAAGGCCTTATGAGTGCAGCGAATGTGGAAAATCCTTCAGGGATAGTTCCCAATTCAGTCAACACCGGAGAGGTCACACTGGAGAAAGGCCTTATGAGTGCAGTGAATGTGGGAAATTTTTTACACGAAAATCTACACTCTCTCAACATCAGAGAGTTCACACTAGAGAAAGGCCTTAGGTGTGTGGAGAATGTTCAATTTCCTATCCACTGTAATAACTCTGGAGGGAGCTTTGAGGAGTCCTCTATCTGGACTGAATCTCAGACATCTAAACATGCTCAGTGGGAGATCCCTTGTAAGTTTCAGTGACATCCTAAGCTTGTGTAAATATGTTGCACTTTCCATACTGTTCAGGGCTCTTTTCAGATTTAGGTCACAGCTAGATCTTGTGCCCAAAGCCTGTTCTCCTCTACCGCCTGGCAGGTCCCCAAGGTGTGCATTAGTTCACCACCAGTTTGTTCAGGGAGGCTGACCTTTGTTCTCATGAATTGGAGCAAATTAAGAGTAACCTGAGCCCTTAGGGGTCAGCTTCCCCATCTCCTTGACTACCTTCGGCCTGAACCTGAATCATTGATGACCCAGAGAATATGAGTTTGGCTGGCAGCTTACAGAGAATAACTACCTTTTTCAGGGACATGATGGTCTCCTGTGATACTTGTGAGATGTTTTTCCAGTTTCCAAGTCACAAACTTGAGAGTGGTCTGCTGCACATTGCTTTGGCTTAAACAATAATCAAGGCCCTTTTTTTTTTAATGTTTATTTTTTAGAGAGAGCACACACGAGTGGGAGAGGGCCAAGAGAGAGAGAATCTGGAGCAGGTTCCAGGCTCTGAGCTGTCAGCACAGAGCCCTATGTGGGGCTCAAATCCACAAACCATAAAATCATGAGCTGAGCCAGTCAGACGCTGAACCAACTGAGCCACCCACGTGCCCCTCAGGGCCTTACTTTTTAAATCCTTTTTAATCTTGAATGTTCTACTTACTCTGTGGGGTAGTTTATAAACAGATTTGGGCTCAACAGCCATCAGAGGGTGAACTTTTTAGGAGTCTCAAATTGTCCATGCCTGAGGAGGGAGAGGATGATGGCAGAAAGTAGCTTGCCAGCCTTGACCAAATCTTTATCACTGCCCCACAACCTCTGAAAAACTGCAGGGCTTTCTGGTTTTCATTTGAGGTCTGGATGCTTTGTGTTTTAGGAGTCTCAGTGATGACCCCAAGCAGGGGACAAGTGTGAGACCCTCAGAGGCTTTTGAAAGCAGCATGAATTTTTCACTTACTCAGAGGAGCTATCACAGGGGATGTCAGTACTGATGAGGTGTTTTCTTCCACAGCTCTGCAAACAGCCATGTGCCCTGATGTCCACAATCCATTGGGCCAGGGTCACTGGTTGTAAGACCACAGGCATCTGGGGAAACCATAATTCATAAAAAACACTGGCTTAATAGGGAGTGGAGGAAACTGCAGCCAACTTGATGGAACGTGCCTCTTCTAAAAATGTGTCCAGGAAAGTTTCTGTGACCATGACTTTGCAGGATCAGTGTGTACACAAATCTCAGGACCTCCGGGCACATTTATCTTATGTAGCTAAAGTAATTGTCAGAGAAAAAAATAAAAATTAAAATCAAAAGGTTTTGTGGATTCTGTGATGTTTGCCTCAAAGCCGTTATCACACAGACAGGAAAAGAAAAAAAAGATAAAGGAGGATCTATATTCCTGGGATGTGGAGCATTCCTGTTGACTTGTATGGAAATATTCTTCACTGTTCTCCACATTTGCTGCCACTGAGGTGATACCCCCATAGGCGTGGGGAAGATTGGTGGAGTCAGTGTGCCAAACAGGTTGCCAAACCTGTTTTCCAAAAAGAGTGGGACAATCTATCTTGAGCTTTATTCAAGATACAGCCTACATGTACTAACCTGCATATATTTAAAGTATAATTTTATAAGTTTTGACATAGTTCTGAACCTCTAAAGCCATCATCATAGTCTTGATAATAACCATATCTGTCACAGTATGTTTACTTAGGTCGTTTTATAATCCTTGCATCTCCCACCTCTGTAGGTAACCATTTGTTTCTCCTACAATAGACAGATTGAGTTTATGTTTGGAATTTATGTGTCACAATTACTTTGAGACTCCTCAATGATGCTATGTGAGTAGTGGGTTTTATTCGTTTTTGCCGAGTAATATTTTTGGATATACCAGTTTATCCATTTATCAGTGCACGAGGATTTTCTTCTTTTCTAGATTTTGACTACTGAAGATAAGGCTAGTATAAACATTAGTGCTCTCTATGTGAATGTATGTTTCCTTGATCTTCTGTCAGTAACTTAGAGTGTAATGTCTGGGTCACAGGGTAGGTAAATGTTTTACTTTTGATTCTACATTGTGCATCTTCCCAGCAGTGTCTCAGAGTTCCATTTCCTCTGTTTGGACAATCATTTTAATTTTAGTCCTTTTAATAAGTTTTTAGTGTTATCTCACTTTCTGCTTAAATTGCATTTCTGTAAGGATTCACAATGGGCATTTTTTCCAACGTTCATTTGCTGTCTACATCTTTGGTAACATGTCTGCACATATCTTTTTCCTATTCTTTGAGCTTTGACTATTTCCTTTAAGAAACAGGACAGTGAAACAAGTGTGTGTGTGCACAATTCACAATGGGATGGACACTTATGCTGTACCCTTTTAAATTTTTTCTGCATTAACATATTCTCCATCACATTCTTAAGTCCAGTCATTGAGGAATACAATAAAGCCTTTCTTTGTAGTGGTTTACCCATTTTCCTGCTTTATCACCATCGGTGACCATTGGTTGGTGGGCTGGAGCAGGTGGGCGATAACATTACATCAGGATGGGCTGGGTTAGACTTTACTGTGAGTCCCAAAACCTGGCGGGGTGGAGGGTGGAGTGGTGGTGATGTAGAGGTCATTGATCACACTCCCCAGGTCCTGGTCCAAGCTGCCTATGTTTAATTCTTGGATTCCTGGCCATAATAAAGACCCACAGGCAAATGCGCCCATTGGGGGCCTCAGTTTTCTTTTATGTATAGTGGGGATTAGGAGCTGCCCCACCCCTGGTCCTTTGGAAGATGTGAAGAGCTGTGTCCATTCCTGTATAGCTCCATCTGTAGGGGGCATCCTAGAGCCAGGCACCTGTAGCTGTCCCAGTTACCACCAGATGCCTATGCTCCCACGTGTGTGCTGGAAAGAAATGGGGTGTCTCAGAAGCCCAGAAGCCCCTGATCCAAATCAGTCCCCAAAACCCACCTGTAGGGAGGAGGGTCTGCACAATACCAAGGTCTTGGTGTGGATTCCCCAGCTAGGAATATCTGAGCAACTAGCTAGGGCCCCCTGAGCCTGTTTGCTGACTATGACATAGAAGCGATGATGGGGTTTACTTGAGCTCCTGGGAGCATCAATAAACGTAACAAAACCCTGAGCACTTAATCATGCTGGAATCCCATAGGACTTTGAGCTTGTATATGATGTTTTATATCAAGTTTTTAATATGAATATTTCCATAACTTTCCTTTTCACAGTTCTCTCACTGTGCTTAACTCTGATTTATTGGCATTTATATTGCATTAGTAATACCCTAGTTTTGTTTGTTCTATAGAGTGCCCCATAAATCAATGTTTACTGTAGAACTTTGACTAATCCATCTATATATGACCTAGTTTATTTTCTCTTCTGAATCACTTTATAACTGAAGCCAAGAGCATGCTTGTCAATTGGTGGATTATCACAGAAATATTTTGATTCATTTTCATATATACTGGGAGAGCTCTTCTTCTGGACCTCTACTTGCCCTAACTGCTGAATTAATTCTCCTCACACCCTCTTAAAACAAATTCATGATGCTTAAATGCAAAATGATGAGTACTATTATAAAGGTGTGTTATTCCACACCAGAGATTCTTTTCATAGTTACCTTCTGGGTTCGTTAAGGATCACTTTTTTTCTTTCCTAAAAATTCAATGCAGGTTTTATTTAAAATTTATATTGTTTAATATGATGTAAACAACAGATGATAGTTGGAAAAACAAAAAGCATTCTTATTTTAATGAATATTCATTTGAGTGCACTGAAAAGCTTCCAAATACATTTTTTAAAAATTCAGTGAAATGTGGCTGGTAAAAGTGTAAGTGATAAAGTATTAAGTATTCTATAAGTTTTCTACAATTAGGATGTTTTTGAAACATTTAAAATTTTCAGTCTACTTTAGCTCTGAATGGGTTAAAGGGAAGTTTTTAAATCAAAATGAAATCAAAATGAAATTTTTGTGTAGGTGTGTGTGTGTGTGTGTGTGTGTATCTCCATATATTGGATAGTTTCCACAAAAAATTGTTTTAAATTTTTGCCTAATATTTTATGGCTTGTGTGAATACTGAAAATATCAGTTCTGTTTTACATTCTGTGTTATTTTTGTGATTAATTTTTTAGTTGTATTTTTGTATTTTGCATATATTTTTATTTTTAAAAAGTGAAAAGCATATTTTGTGGCTTTAAATTGAGATCTTGTTTTGTAACGACTTGGACATTTAAAACAATTTTTTAAATGTTTATTTATTTTAGAGAGAGAGACAGAGTGTGAGCAGGGGAGGGGCCGAGACAGAGGGAGATACAGAATCCAAAGCAGGCTCCAGCCTCTGAGCTGTCAGCACAGGGCCTGACGTGGGACTTGAACTCACCAATGGTGAGACCATGAACTGAGCTTAAGTCAGACACTTAACTGACTGGCCACCCAGGCATCCCCTGACTTGAACATTTCAAGTGCAGTTTTGTTTAAAAATTTTTTAAATAATCTTAGGCTTTTTGTTTTCATGTTAGGATTGGCGCAGTTAATTTTCTATTTGAACTGAGATATAAACTGATACTTTTTCCTTCTCATTTGCAAAATCCATCTTAATATTTATTTCATTATTTTCTCTACAAATTGATAATCAAATTTAATACGTGTATGTCTCTAAACGTTTACCAGTATGTAGATGTCAGAGGTGTTCCCAGGCTGTATACTGTGTACCACTAACCCATTCTGGTTTTCCTTCTAGAATAAGTTTCTAGATATAAATGTAAGGTTTCTCAATAAAGTTACATTTACTATTTATGTATTTTGAGAGAGAGAGAAAGCAGGGGAAGGGCACCCCAAGCAGGTTCTGTGCTGTCAGCCCGAAGCCTGACATAGGGCTTGAAGCTACCAACCATGAGGTGAGATCATGACCTGAGCTGAAATCAAGAGTCAGACGCTTAGCCAACTGAGCCACCCAGGTATCCCCATTTACTACCCATTAAAATACATTAAAAAAA
Organism: Panthera tigris; assembly: GCF_018350195.1. NCBI lineage: Eukaryota > Metazoa > Chordata > Mammalia > Carnivora > Felidae > Panthera > Panthera tigris. Next base: position 878,085 of record NC_056674.1, read on the forward strand.
TTTTTTTTTAATTGAGGTATAGTTGACATGTAATATATTAGAGGTACAACATAGTGATTTGACACATACATCATGAAACGCTCACCATAAGTGTAGTTATCATCTGTCACCATTCGAAGTCATTACAATATTATTGACTGTATTCCCCATGCTGTATTTTCATGTCTCTGACTTCCTTATTTTACAATGAGAAGTTTGTACTAATCAATCCCCCTCAACTATTTTGCAAATCCCTCTTCTCCTTCCTCCCTGGCAACCACTAGTTTTCCACGATTCAGTTTCTCTCCTTTGTTGTATTGTTTTTTAGATCCCACACATAAGTGAAATCATATGGTAGTTGTCCTTCTTTGACTTATTTCACTTGGCATAATGCCCTCTACATCCATACACACTGTCGTGAATGGCAAGATTCCATTTTTTTTTTATGGCTGAGTAATAGTCCATTGTGTATATATACCACATCTTTATCCATTCATCTATCAATGGACACTTTAGTTACTTCCATATCTTGTCTATTGTAAATGATGCTGCAGTAAATGCAGGGATGCACAGATCTTTTTGAATTAGTGCTTTTGTTTTCTTCAGGTAAATATCCAGAAGTGGAACTATTGGATTGTATCGTTCTATTTTCAGTTTTTCAAGGAACCTCCATATTGCTTTCCAGAGTAGCTTCACCGACTTACATTCCCATTAACTGCAGGAGCGTTCCCTTTTCTCCATATCTTCACCAACACTTGCTTCTTGTCTTTTTGATACTAGCCATTCTGACTGGTGTGAGGTGATGTCTCATTGTGGTTTTGATTTGCATTTCCCCGATGATGAGTGATATTGAACATCTTTTCATGTGTCTGTTTGTCATCTGTATGTCTACTTTTTAAATTTTTTAATGTTTATTTATTTTTGAGAGAGAGAGTGTGAGCAAGGGAGGGAAGGCAGAAAGAGAGGAGACACAGAATCCAAAACAGGCTCTAGGCTCTGCACTGTCAGCACAGAGCCCAACGCGAGGCTCGAATACACGAACTGTGAGATCATGACCCGAGCCATAGTCAGATGCCTAACCAACTGAGCCATCCAGGTGCCCCATGCCATCTGTATGTCTTCTTGGAAAACTTTCCATTCAGGTCTTCTGGAAATTTTTAATTGATTTGGAGCTTTTTGGTGTTGAGCTATGTGAGTTCTTTACAAATTTTGGATATTAACTCCTTATTGGATATATCATTAGCAAATGTCTTTTCTGATTCAGTAGCTTGACTTTGCATTTTTGTTGATGGTTTCCTTTGCTATGCAAAAGGTTTTTAGTTTTAGTCCTATTTATTTTTGCTTTTGTTTTCCTCATCTACAGAGACATATTCAGAAAAGTATTGCTGAGGTCAATGTACACGAGATTACTGCCTGTTTTCCTTTAGTAGTTTCATGATTTCAGGTCTTCTGTTTAGGTCTTTTTTTTTTTTTTTTTTTTCAATATATGAAGTTTATTGTCAAATTGGTTTCCATACAACACCCAGTGTTCATCCCAAAAGGTGCCCTCCTCAATACCCATCACCCACCCTTTCCTCCCTCCCACCCCCCATCAACCCTCAGTTTGTTCTCAGTTTTTAACAGTCTCTTATGCTTTGGCTGTCTCCCACTCTAACCTCTTTTTTTTTTTTTCCTTCCCCTCCCCCATGGGATTCTGTTAAGTTTCTCAGGATCCACATAAGAGTGAAACCATATGGTATCTGTCTTTCTCTGTATGGCTTATTTCACTTAGCATCACACTCTCCAGTTCCATCCATGTTGCTACAAAAGGCCATATTTCATTCTTTCTCATTGCCACATAGTATTCCATTGTGTATATAAACCACAATTTCTTTATCCATTCATCAGTTGATGGACATTTAGGCTCTTTCCATAATTTGGCTATTGTTGAGAGTGCTGCTATAAACATTGGGGTACAAGTGCCCCTATGCATCAGTACTTCTGTATCCCTTGGGTAAATTCCTAGCAGTGCTATTGCTGGGTCATAGGGTAGGTCTATTTTTAATTTTCTGAGGAACCTCCACATTGCTTTCCAGAGCGGCTGCACCAATTTGCATTCCCACCAACAGTGCAAGAGGGTTCCCATTTCTCCACATCCTCTCCAGCATCTATAGTCTCCTGATTTGTTCTCTGTTTAGGTCTTTAATCCATTTTGAGTTTATGTTTCTGTATGGTGAAAGAACGTGGTTCAGGTTCATTCTTTTGCATGTAGGTGTCCATTTTCAATACCATTGATTGAAGAGACTGTCTTTACCCCCATACTACGTTCTTGCCTCCTTTGTCATAGATTAATCAGATAAGTGTGGGTTTATTTCTGGGCTCCCAATTTTACTTAATAATCTCAGGAATATTAGCATTTTTGTTTGAATTGTCTTTTAGTAATTTTATTTATAATATCTAATCTTCCTATATCAAAAATGGCTTATATCTATTTTTATTTAGGTCTGCTTTTCACAATTCCCATAAGTTTTTAGGTTTCTTTCAATTTTTTTAAAAAAAGCTTTTAGTGTTTATTTTTGGGAGAGAGTGATAGAGCGTGAGGCAGGGAGGGGCAGAGAGAGAGGGAGACACTGAATCCAAAGCAGGCTCCAGGCTCTGAGCTGTCAACACAGAGCCCAATGAGGGGGCTCTAAGTCATGAACCATGAGATGACCTGAGCCGTTGTAGGATGCTCAACCGACTGAGCCACCCAGACGCCCCAATTTCTTTCAATTCTTTTGTCACATTTCTTAGTATTTATTTTTCCATTTTTTATTTATATTTCATTAAGATATTTTCTCTAAATGTTTAGATGGGAGAAAGCTTCCTACAGGATTACCATTGATTTTTTACTTTATTGAATTTCCATGTTAATATTTCATATGATTTTAAAAGGATTCTCGGCTATAGAAATGTCATTTGTTCTAAGTATAATTCATAAATATGCCCTCAGCCTTAGAGCATTAAATATTCCAGACATATCTTACCATCCATCCTCTGATCCATATCTCTTACCACTTCCAGAGTAGACAGACACACAGCTTCTCAGGTAGCCATACCAGTTGTGACTTCTGCACTCCTGCTCTTTGTTCGCACACAAAAGAAAGGCTAGTGGTTTCCTGACCATCCCCAGCTCAGTTTTACCTGAGAACTTACACATCTTGGTACATCTCCCATAGTACGCTCCACACCTGTTTGCACTGGTTGCAAGAAATGGTAATATATATATAAAACCTGACATGGATTTCAGTCCCTGGGCTTTGGGTTTCTCCATGATCTCCAAACTCAAGGACTGGGGAAATGGAATTTAGACTAACAGGGAACCACAACCCTGAGAACATGCCAGTGGGGTCTCTGAGCGGCTTTGGAAGGCTGGACTTGTGTCTTCCTGTTCACGATCTTTCACTGGTCTCAGCGCCCTCAGGACGCAGGTACCACACCTCAGCCCGCCACTACAGCAGTGACTGCGCTGCACACCCTCTGTTCCCCAAGGGCAGAGGGTGGGTCCTACACCCCCGATTCCTCACGCGACGGCCCCCCTGTAACCCGCTCCCGCACTCCGTCACGCCGGCGCTCATACACGGAGCCCCCGCCCAAGAGCGCCTCCCCGGCCCGGACACCGGAACCTGGGCCGCAAGGACGCGAGCAGGCGCCCCGCGCTCGGGCCTGGAGGGTCTGGGGGGAGGGGGAGGGCCCGGGGGCCACGCGTTTACCTCAGCCGGGTCCCTGCGCGCGGCTGCCTCCATCGGACTCTGTGAGCGGAGCAGACACCCGGGCCGGCAGTCCCTGTCCCGGCCCCGGAGTGGGCAGCCCGGGCGGCGTCGCCGAGTTGCGAACCCGCCTCTCTGCCACGCGCCCATTTCTCTTCCATCACCTTGGTCCCATCCTGGCGCAGGAGAATCGGAACACACCCTAGAGCGCAAAGCAGCCACCAGTGAGAGGAGACCGGAAGTCCCGACATAAGCGATGAATTTCAGCGGAAATGCTTCCGTTGGCTCAACTCCGCGCGCGGTCTTCTGGGTAATGTAGTTGGGGGCCCGTGGAGACCGCTGCAGAGATTTTCTCCATGCTGACAAATCAGAGAATGCAATGCGGCTCCCTAAGGGATCCCGGAAACCTAGAGAGAAGAAGAGTTGCTTCTTGTTAACTGCGGTGAGGGCATAATTTTGAGAGACTACAACATATCAGGGAGATTATTATACGCAGGATAATACCCATTGTTTGGAGTGCACTTTGGAGCCACTGTCCCTAACACCAAGCCAACCAAAATAAGTCAGAGGAAGTCCTTGTGGAAGGAATCACCTTTTAAGCCACCAAGTGGCTTGTTCTTTGAAGTTAACTAATTGAGTTCAACTTCTGCAGGTGTTAACCCAGTTATAGTAGGTGGTGTTAGCCACAGCACAGACAACTCCTTGCTCAGGTAGAAGATAATCAAGAGCTCTTCTATTAAAAAAAAAAGTTAATGTTTATTTTTGAGAAAGAGTGAGGGAGGGGACAGAGAGAGAGAGGAGGGGGAGACACAGAATCCGAAGCAGGCTCCAGGCTCTGTGTCAGCACAGAGCCTGATGTGGGGCTCAAACTCATGAGCTGCAAGATCATGACCTGAGCCGAAGTTGGACATCTAACTGACTGAGCCCCCCAGGCGCCCAGAGCTCTTTTATTATTAAGAACAACTTTGGTTAGAGAGTCTAAACATCTTTTTCAGAAGCTATTGTCTTAGCACAAATTCTATGATGTCTACCAGAGGTAAGGGCTTTCTGATCACATTTGCCTTTACATTTACTCCTACCCAGGGAAGTATGGCCCTGCCAAATGAAGCAAATCCTGAGTCATGAATACCTCCTTGTAGGTCTGTCTTGACAATGTGAAGCCAAGGAAGTTGATCAAGAAGATGCCTTAGTTTGCTTGTGAAAACAAGCAGTTAGATAGCCTAAGAGGGATTGCCTGCTGTGTGCTAGCTATCTAGGCGTTCATAGGCCCAAGGAGAATGATAACATTCACAGGGAAAGACAAACCCTGTCAGCGCACAAACTGTTCTCTTTGAAGTGTACTGCAGTGGGTGGGAGATGGGCTAGATGGGTGATGGGTATGAAGGACGGCACTTGTTATGATGAGCACTGGGTGTCGTATGTAAGTGATCAGTTAATTCTACTGAAACAATATTTCAGTGTATGTTAACTAGGATTTAGATAAAATTTGGAAAAAAAAAAGTGGTACTGTTCATGGATTCATTTGTAGGGATTGCTGTGTCTACCCATTCAAGCCAGGAGCCATTTAGGTTTTTGTTTTTGTTTTTTAAGTTTATTTATTTATTTATTTATTTATTTATTTTGAGAGAGAGACAGAGAGAGGGAAAGAATGTGAGCAGGGGAGGGGCAGAGAGAGAGAGAGAGAGAGAGAGAGAGAGAGAGAAAATCCCAAGCAGGCTCCATGCTGCCAGAGCCGAGCCCGATATGGGGTTTGAACCCATGAACTGTGAGATCATGACCTGAGCTGAAATCAAGAGCTGGATGCTTAACCGACTAGCCACCCAGATGCCCCAGGAGCCATTTAGCACATATGGAAAGAAAATCTCCTAGCCTAAAAGAGTGAGTCTTTCTAAATACCTTGCAAGGATGTTTACTGCTGGTGAGATCTTTTAGTGAGTAGGGGCAGATCTGACATAGATAATCAAGGGAAGGTGATGGTACAAACATACTAAGATTTATATGAAGTATTTGTGCCTAATTTGGTACATACAGTTATAATTGAAGGAAGGTAAAAACAAGGCACAGGTTGTTCTTTACACAAAAGTGGAATTTGGTAAGAGACTTCTTAAGGGGCAGTAGGGGTAGAGGGGGGTTGATTGTAGTTTGCATTTACAAATAGAATAGAAGAGTAATTGGTCACAGGGAGAACTAGGAGGTCTCCAGTCTCATGGGAAGACTGGTATCTTTGATGACAAATCCAGCAGCCTGAAAACGTTACCCACCCCCCAACCTTAGCAGTGGCCTGGGAGTTACTAATAAACGTGTTATCTTTCCAGATCAATGCCAGAGTAAAGGAAAAAAAGTGAAGAATAAAAGATTTCATGCTTAAAGTATGAAGTCTTGATCCAGCATCTTGGACGGAAGCAGTCTGCTTCAATGTCAGCTGCTTCTCTTATTTGTTGATTTTATTTGGAGGTCTACAGCGTCTGTATAGGACCAGATGTCAGCTGGTGACTTTAGCTGTGAGATGTGTATCTAAGGCTCAATTACAGCTAGTTTTGAATTAGTGTTGGTGGTCAGGAGCACTTGAAAGGTCCTTTCCAATGGGTCTCTAGAGCTGTTTTTCTCTAGAGAAACATTTGTGATGTTTCCAAATACCCAGTCACCAGGCTCCAGACTATGACTAACAGGATCATTGGAATTAGAAACAGGGAAAGATTCTTTAACCTTTTGGTGATAGGTTTTAGCATAAGACACGAAAAACTTAGAATCACTGGTTATATTAGTATGAGATAACAAGGGATCAGCAGAATGTGGGATCAGCCAATAAACACTGGTTTACTGGTGACTATTTCATATGGAATGAGTCTATGTTTTCCAAGAGGGGTACTGCAAATAGTCAGCAGAGCCAGAGGCAACACCTTAGGCCAAGGGGGTCCAGTACTTTCAGCAAGCTTAGATATTTTAAGTTTTAGGATTCCATTAGTTCTCTCAACATTGCCTGATGGATAGTGATAACTCCAGAAGGTTTGAATGGCACTCATTAAAGCTTATAAGATTTTCCCAGTGAAGTGGATGTCTCAGTCACTGGAAATTATGGAAGGTATACCCCATGTAGGAAACATTTTCTAACAGTTTCCTTGCCACTATGAGGGCATCAGCTTTGTGGCAGAGGAAGGTTTCAACCCATTTGGAAAACATACATATAATAAGGACATATTGACAACCCATACTAGGTGGCAATTGAATGAACTCCAGCTGTGGGCAATCAAGAGATATAGAGGGAGGAGTTTGAGGCCTCTGCGGGGAAAATAGTTTGTCCAGTATTAGATGTTGATGGTAAACTGTTTTTGCAATTTTGTAGAAGTCTAGCCACCGATGTTTACTTATAACTGAGTCATCTTGAACACACCTTGGCTGATGAAGGAATGTAAAAACAAATAAACAAAAGGATTTGCCATGGAGCTGGGAAGAACCAAGCAGCTGTCTTGGGTTCCCATGGCCCTAACCGTTTATTGAATTTGCAACCATTGTCCTATCTTAATTTTTCTGATCAAGGAGCAGACTATTGTCATGTCACAGGAACATCAGGATGGCAAAACTCTGGCAGCAAGAGGTCATTTTTTGTTGTTGGAGAATGGCCTTAATCCACATGTGGATAACTGCAACTTTTACAGATTCTGTTGCTGCTGCCTCTGCATGACAGTCAGCTAGGACATTTCCTTGGTACTTAGGTGTAGTCTGTTTAATGTGAGCCTTAATTTTGATGACAACAATTTCAGAAGGTAGGAGAATAGCAGTAAGAAGGTCATTTACATGTCCTTTTAAAAACATTTTTTTAATGTTTATTTAGTCTTGAGAGAGAGAGAGAGAGAGAGAGAGAGAGAGCGTGAGTGGGGGAGAGGCAGAGAGAGAAGGAGACACAGAATCTGAAGCAGGCTCCAGGCTCTGAGCTGTCAGCACAGAGCCCAACGCGGGGCTTGAACTTACAAATCGTGAGGTCATGACCTGAAGCAAACTTGGATGCTTAACCAACTAAGCCACCTAGGCGCCCCATTCATTTTTTTAAAAAGTTTTTAATTCATTTTGAGAGAGAGAGACAGACAGAGGGTGCACACCAGTTGGGGAGGGGCAGAGAGAGAGAGGGAGAGAGAAAGAATCCCAAGCAGGCTCATTGCTGTTAGCACAGAGCCCAATGTGGGGCTCGAACCCATGAACCATGAGCTCATGACCTGAACCAAAATCAAGAGTTCAATGCCTAGCCAACTGAGCCACCCAAGTGCCCTACATGTTGTACATTTTTGATTGGGGTCCCAGTGGTTGTAAGAAAACCCTTTGTTTCTATAACATTCCAAATTTACGGATGACCCCAAAGGTATATTGGCTATCAGTATAAATATTAGCAATTTGGCCTTTCGATAACTGGCATGCTCTGATAAGGGCATAGGGCTCTGCTTGTTGGGCTGATTTAGCCTGTAGGAGATTTTTCTTCTCAAGTAGTTCATATTGGGTGATAACAGCATAACCAACCTGGAAATTATCTTTGTTTTTTTTTACAGTGTGACCCACCAACAAACAAAAATAGATCAGAATTAATTAATGTGATGTCTCAAATCAGGATGTGGTATATGAAATGGGACATTATTACCCCACAGTCATGGGACTCACCTTCATCAGGGGTAGTGACATGGCAGGATTAGTAAGATTACAGTGTTAGGTGGTGAAAGCAGGTTACTCTGCGTGCAGAGAAATTAATTCAGAGTTAAGAGGATTTTTTTAATGTTGATTTATTTTTAAGAGAGAGAGAGAGCAGGGAAGGGGAAGAGAGAGAGAGAGTGGGGACAGAGGATATGAAGTGGGCTCTGCACTGACAGCAAAAAGCCTGATGTGGGGCTTGAACTCAGGAACCAGGAGATCATGACCATAACCAAAGTTGGATGCTCAATCCACTGAGCCACCCAGGCGCCCTACATCTATCTGAATTCTTATAGGCTTTACACTTTTTATTCTCTTTAATCAGCATTGGAAGGGTCAGATTTTTGAACACCTCGATTAAATTAGAGAAGTATTGTTGGAATTTTTCCTCTTCTATATCAAAGAAAATTATAAAGAATATGGGTATAGGTCAGTCAGGAAACTAAGGTGAGAGCTCCACTGAAGGCAACAGATTAGCCCTTTTAATTTAGAAAGATCTCTGCCTAATAGATTGATTGGGGCTGTATCGTACAGGAAAATGGAATGTTTTTCATTGAAAGACCCTAGAGTCACTTGTACTGATTGGTATAGAAATTTTCTCTGAATTTTATGAGACAATCCCTCTATGCAAACTTTTTCACTGCTAGAGATGTTGTTGGCCTATGAGAGTGGGAATTAAAGTAGACAGTGTAACCCCAGTACGTACCAGAATTTGTCAAGGCTTTCCATTAAATTTAGCTTTCCCTTGGCTGTTTAAGGGTATTACTGTATGTAGTTTACTGGAGGGCCCTCTGGAGCCCCATCTATTTGGGGAAGATTCCGTTTGATTGAATGTTAATTTGTATAAAACAGGGGGAAAAAGGCTGATGAGGAAGCTGTTTGGTTCAGTTGATGAAGCCTTGACTTTTGGAGAGAAACCCATGCTCACAGAGGCATTCTGGGCTTCATTTGGTTTGTTTGTTGCTGCAGCTTTTGGTATCTTTGAATAAAACCAGCTGTGTCCTAATTGGAAAATGGGAAATGATGATTTGATCCCCACATACAGCCCTTCAGGTTTATTCTCCAAAATTGGGCAATCAGTTTTTGGAACACTGCTTAGCCATGATATTCATTAGACTCTGGAAAAAAATGACCAATTAGAGGCACCTGGGTGGCTCAGTCAGTTAAATGTTGGACTTCGGCTCATGTCATGATCTTGTGGTTGCTGAATTGTGGCCCTGCGTCAGACTCTGCACTGACAGCTCAGAGCCTGGAGCCTGCTTCTGATTGTGTGTCTCCCTCTCTCTGTCCTTCCCCCGCTTATTCTCTCTCTCTCCCCACTTCTGAAAAAGTTACCAATTAATGGATCCATATATTATAATACTGTCTTGCAGTTAGGTTTCTCTTGTAAAAGGGAGATATTTGGAAATAGAGCCTTTAAGATTTTGTTTGCATCTTGTATGTGTTTCCAAGTATGTTGTGAATATGAAATATTTTCTCTACCTCCAGATGGTCTTGCTAAAGCTTATTTGTAAAAGAGTTCTATTTAGTTGTTTTAAATGTAAGTTCTTGTAAGAATTAGGCTGTCAACAATAGCCAAATTATGGAAAGATCCCAAATGTCCGTCAACTGATGAATGGACAAAGAAGATGTGGTGTACACACACACACACACACACACACACACACACACACACACACAATGGAATACTACTCAACGATTAAAAAGAGTGAAATCTTGCCATTTGCAACAACGTGTATGGAACTAGAATGTATTATGCTAAGCAAAATAAGACAGGCAGAGAAAGACAAATATATGATTTCACTCATATATGGAATTTAAGAAACACAACAGATGAACATAGGGAAAGGGAAGGAAAAATAAGATAAAAACAGACAGGGAGGCAAACCATAAGAGACTCTTAAATACAGAGAACAAACTGAGGGTTGCTGGAGGGGAGGTAGGTGGGGGGTGGGCTAAATGGATGATTGGCATTAATGAGGGCATTTGTTGAGGTGAGCATTGGGTGTTATATGTAAATGATCAATTAATCACTGGGTTCTACTCCCGAAACCAATACTACATTGTATGGTAACTAACTTGAATTAAAATAAATATATTTAATAAAAAAGAATTAGGCATTCTAAAACTCAGAAAGATAGAAACTAATCCAAATGTTTTTCCTGTGATCTTGGATAATATCCAGTATTAAAGTTAATTTAAAGTTGTTGGTTTAATTAAAATGGACATGACTTTAGGGGCACTTGGGTGGCCCAGTCGGTTAAGCATCCGACTTTGGCTCAGTTCATGATCTCGCAGTTCGTGAGTTCGAGCCCCGCATCAGGCTCTGTGCTGACAGCTTGCAGCCTGGAGCCTGCTTTGGATTCTGTGTCTCCCTCTCCCTCTGCCCCTCCCCTGCTCACACTCTGTCTCTCTCTCCCAAAAAATAAATAAAAGATTTTTTTAAAAATGGACATGACTTTAGAGTTATCAACATAACATATAAAACTTATTCTGCCTATACTTACTAAAACTCAAGTAAGTTGATGTTATTTCCATTGGAAAATTTGTTAGAAAAGAAAAAAAAACTTTAAACTTTGTCTAATGCTTTGTGAAGTTTTATGAGTAATCCAAGAACAAGTAGTAATTAATACTACTGGAGGGGTGCCTGGGTAGCTCAGTTGGTTAAGCATCCACCTCTTGATTTCAGCTCAGGCCATGATCTTGAAATTCATGAGATGGAACCCCTTGTTGGGCTCTGTGCTGGTGGTGGAGAGCCTGCTTGGGATTTCACTTTCTCCCTCTCTGTCTGCCCCTCCTCCACTCATTCTCTTTCTTCATCTCTCTCTCTCTCTCTCTCTCTCTCTCTCTCTCTCTCTCAAAATAAGTAAACTTAAAAGAAAGCCTACTGGAAATAATAAGGGAAATTCCATATGCAAAGAAGTAGGAAAAACTTTCTCCTCTAAAGAGGGAAAGCTTAGGAAAAAATCTGAATGATGTAAAATGGAAAGTTGTAGAAGGTTTATGAGAAGTGAATCTTTGAAAAGGAATTTTGTGCCTGGTCAGGACTGGCTGAGATTATGGAGAATGGTGTGTAAAAAAGTTTACTGGGGAGTGACCACTACCTGGGGAAGAGAAAGGGTAGTGAGAGAGAAGTTGAGCAGTGATACAATATCAACAGAAGCCTAAGCTGATTCTCTGAGGAATCTCAAAAGTTGGATTACCCTTCAGACCCATCCTAAATTGGGGCAAAAGCAATGGGCTTTCATAACAGTCATTGCATGTGACCACCCGGGAAGAGAGCATGCAAAGCAGCTATCTTCAGCCAGGCAATCTGATGGTGTCTGACATTGAGAACTGTTGGCAGCATTCCAACAGCTGAGGGTCCTTCACTCATGGTGAAGATTCTAGTTGGCACATCACAGCATCCCCCACAATAACTGAGATCCATGCAGTGCTCTGGATGTCCTTCCCTCAATAAGTGTATGTATCAACATGCAAGATGACAGCGAAGAAAAAGGAAGGACTGCATAAATTTAAAAAATAAAGTTGATCTTATTGGAATAAATGAGTTTTAATATCAGAAGTACACCAGTAAAAAATTGGAATTTGGCTTTTCTCTCTGTTAAAATGAGTTTACTTAGATTACTGGTCAAAATTGTAAACAGAAATTTTTCTTTATCTATAATGTGCCTGTAAAAACAAGGTTTTAATATTTTGTCTTTATTTGGTCTTTGATTAAAGTTGAATCTTCTCAATATTAAAAGAGATATGTTTTTTTAAACAACTATGTAACCCTGTGCATTTGCCTTTAGAATCTCTTATTGTCACCTTGGCATAATAGATAATTAAGTTTTGTAATGACCTGTAATCTTACTTAGGCATGTGCTTTAAAACCTCTGATTTTTCCGACACACTTCCTAAAATTTACCTTCTAAATGAAGTCTTTTTAACTAATTAGGCTTGTTTATTTGGTAGGTTAAATGTCAAATTATATGCAAAGCATTGTCAAAAAAGTGATGATAAACCTTCATAGGTTATATTGTGTGGGTGAATGCTATAACTGTTCCAGAAATTCCTAACATTTTGATATATCCTAATGTAACTATTGAAGCATTGTGTGTCAGAGAAATAACCAAATTTCCTTGTCAATGACATTGTAATGAACTATGGCCATTTTGGGCCCCTTTTTTTGTCATTTACAGTTATTGTTGTGCTCTGATGCTCTTGCAAATGTGTTTCAACTTTAAAGAGATTCATAGAAGGGATTTTGACAACTACAGGTCTCTGGTAATTTCCAGGACTAATGGGAAAACTGCATTCAAACAGGCATGGAACTGAATGAATTAAGGAAAATGAGTAGTTAAAGTGTCAAATGATGAAGATTCCTTTTGTACATTGAAGCAAATTCTGTTATCAATAGGAAAGGACAGAAAACAAAGGCTTCCAAGGATGGATAAATGCATGGACCATTGATGGAATTCTCCCTTAAAAACCTTTATGCCATCCAAGAGATTCAAGCTGAAGAAAACATGTTTAGACTTATTTGTCAGCTCACCATCATTTTTGGTCATGAATTTGTTAAAGCAGGTTGGTATTAGTGCTATTTGTAGGAAGCCAAAAATGTGCAGATGACACCCCAAATAAGGGTCATGACCACTTACTCTCTGAACTGGTGATTGCAGTAAGATATAGAAAGCAAAGAACTGTCAGCAGTGCTATGGTACCTTACATGAATAGTCAAGATTGAAATACTTCTGCACTTGAAGTGGTTTCTGTAACCCTTATCAGAAAGATTAAATGTGGTTCCTGGAGCAACAACAGATCCATTCGGTACCAGCTATTGAGAAAGTACATTGATTATGCGAGACAGTCTACCCAGTGCTACCCACAGAAGCTACTCAGATTCTTCAAGATGAACTTGGGTTAATACAAGACCTTTCAGGACAACCTTTTTCTCCATGCCCCAAATGACTACAATTGAGACATCAGGTCCTGGGCGAGCTTTTTGGTGATGGACTCTTAAGCTCGTGCAACATGGGTGGCCAAGGTGCTTTTTGGCCTGTCTTTCGGTCTTTCTGTCTGTCTTTCTGTCTTTATATCTTTACTTATTTATTTATTTACTTATTTATTATTTAGTTGTTTAAATTCAAGTTAGTTAACATACAGTATAGTCTTGGCTTCAGGAGTAGAACCCAGTGATTCATCTCACATATGATGCCCAGTGCTCATTCCAAAAAGTGCCTTCCTTAATGCCCATCACCCTTTTAACCCATCCCCCACCCACCTCCCCTCCAGCAGCCTGCAGTTTGTTTTCTGTATTTAAGAGTCTTGGGGAGGGGCGCCTGGGTGGCGCAGTCGGTTAAGCGTCCGACTTCAGCCAGGTCACGATCTCGCGGTCCGTGAGTTCGAGCCCCGCGTCGGGCTCTGGGCTGATGGCTCAGAGCCTGGAGCCTGTTTCCGATTCTGTGTCTCCCTCTCTCTCTGACCCTCCCCCGTTCATGCTCTGTCTCTCTCTGTCCCAAAAATAAAATAAAAAAAAGAAAAAAAAAAAAAAGAAAAAAAAAAAAAGAGTCTTGGGGGGAAGGGCCAAGATGGCAGGGCAGCATGAAAATTCTCTGCTTCTCTCATCCCTAAAATGCAGCTAGATTAGCACAAACCATTTGCACCCTAAAAAATTGACCTGAGGATTAACACAACAATCTGCATAACTTGAGCCACAGAATTTGGCAGGTACATGGCATGGAGAGGTGAACTAGGGGAGAGAGAAGCTGCAGAGAGTAGGGAGCTATTTTTGTGGAGAGAGGACAGAGAAAGGGGGGAGAGTACAGGAAAAGCACTTCTGAAAGTAGCTGAAGAGAAAGAGAAAGAGTGGAAACACCCACAAGTGACTGAACAAGAAAGGGAGAAAGGAGAAAGGAGAGGGTTTCAATATCATTAGGACTCTACAAACAGGGGAGAGGGGACTCAGAAATTCCTCAGCTCAATACCTGGTGGTGGTCTGGTGGGAAGGGTGAATCCCCAGGAGTAGGCAGCAAGGTCCCAGGGGTCTACAGGCCACAAAGAGAGAAGTGGTTCCCCTGCTTGGAGAGTATTGGGTAGAGGCCATTATGGCCTTCCCACAGGCAAAGGTCCCAGTGGACCCTAGAGAACAGCCATGTTTGCTGGTATTGAAACAAAGATGCCAGGATGTGGTGAAACCCAGCATTGGTTGTGTGTTGTGATTTACCATAATCCCTGAACCTCTGCTGCTGTGGGATTGCATGCACTTTTTCTGGAGCAGGCTGGCACCTGGCCATTGCTTGGTGAGACCCTCTGCCAGAGGGTGAGAGCAGGTCCAAGCCACAGGGTCCTCAGAAGTAAGGGGTTTGGAAACAGCCTCATCTGAGATAAAATTCGGGTGGGAGGTGCTGCCTGGAAGACTGATGGCTTGGACACAGACAGTGTAAAAGTAGGGAGTGGACAGAAGTCGGAGATAAAGGAGGGGTGCTTTGTTGCCACTTGATGAGAGTGTAGTGTTCCTGTGCCAAGAGACTGGGAAGCTGAGTGAAGCCATTTTCACTTCTCCCACGCATGCCACACTTATCCATCCCAGTAAGGTTAGCAGTGCCACCTAGTGGAGAATGGAGCTCTTACACCAAGCCCCATCCAACCACACCAACCAAGCCCTAGAGGACCACAGTCTCTCTGCCTGCTTAGTGTATGGACTATAAAGTGCTTCATAGTTTGACTTCTAGGGGAAACTGAATGTAATTTCATTTGGATTTCACTCTGTTCACTGGTCCATCTATTCATTTTTTATTTATTTCTTTTTCTTTTCTTAAAAAATTTTTTTAATGTTTATTTATTTTTTGAGAGAGAGACAGAGCATGAGTGGGGGAGTAGCAGAGAGAGAGGAGACACAGAATCCGAAGCAGGCTCCAGGCTCTGAGCACAGAGCCCGACACGGGGCTCGAACCCACAAACCGTGAGATCATGACCTGAGCCAAAGTCGGACGCTTAACCAACTGAGCCACCCAGGCGCCCCCTTTTTCTTTTCTTCTTGGATACAGAAAGAAAAAATTTCTTTTTATTTTCTGTTTTTACAAAAAATGGGAAAAAATATCTTTACAATATTTTTTGAAAATTTTTTTATTCTTACTTTCTTCATTTCACTTTATTTTATTGTGTACATATGTTTTAATTTTTAAACCTTTTCTTTTCTTTTCCTTTTTTCTCTATTTTATCAAGCGTCTTTCAATAACCAGACCAAAAAAACTAGGAACTAGCATCCTTTATTTGATTTTTTGTGCTCTTTTTAAACTTTATTTTATTAATTATTTTTCTTCCTCCAAAATGACAAAACGGAGGAATTCACCCCAAAAGAAAGAACAGGAAGAAATGACAGCGAGGGATGTAATCAACACAGATAAAAGCAAGATGTCTGAACTAGAATTTAGAATCATGATAATAAAAATACTAGCTGGGGTTGAAAAAAAGCATAGAATCCCTTTCTGTGGAGATAAAAGAACTAAAATCTAGTCAGGATGAAATTAAAAATGCTATAACTGAAATGCAATCTTGAATGGATGCCATGGAGGCAAGGATGGATGAAACAGAGCAGCAAATCAGCGATATAGAAAATAAAATTATGTACAATAATGAAGCAGAAAAAAAGAGGAAAACTAAGGCAAAAGAGCATGGTATAAGAATTAGGGAACTCAGTGACTCATTAAAAGGAATAACATCTGAATCATAGGGGTCCCAGAAGATGAAGAGAGAGAAAAAGTGGTAGAAGGTTTATGTGAGCAAATCATAGCAGAAAACTTTCCTAACCTGGGGAAAGACACAGACATCAAAACCCAAGAAGCACAGAGAACTACCATTAGATTCAACAAAAACCAACCATCAACAATGCATATAAAAATAAAATTCAGGGGCGCCTGGGTGGCTCAGCCAGTTGAGCATCCGACCTCAGCTCAGGTCATGATCTTACAGTTTGTGGGTTTGAGCCCCGCATCAGGCTCTGTGCTGACAGCTTGCCCAGAGCCTGAAGCCTGCTTCAGATTCTGTGTCTCCTTCTCTCTCTCTGCCCCTCCCCCGCTCATGCTCTGTCTCTCTCTCTCAAAAATAAATAAATGTTAAAAAAAAATCAAATTCACAAAATACACAGACAAGGAAAGAATCATGAAAGCAGGAAGGGAAAAAAAAGTCCTTAACATATAAGGGAAGAGGGATCAGGCTCGCAGCAGACCTATCCACAGGAACTTGACAGACCAGAAAGGAGTGGCAGGATATATTCAACATGCTGAATTCGAAGAATATGCAGCCAAGAATTTTTTATCCAGCAAGGTTGTCATTCAAAATAGAAGGAGAGATAAAGAGTTTCCCAGACAAACAAAAGCTAAAGGAGTTTGTGACCACTAAACCAGCCCTGCAAGAAATTTTAAGGGGGGCTCTTTGAGGGGAGAAAAGACAAAACAAAACCAGTAACACCAAAAGCAACAAAGACTAAAAGGACCAGAGAACATCACCAGAAACTTCCAACTCTACAGGCAACAAAGTGGCAATAAATTCATATCTTTCAGTACTCACTGTAAATGTCAATGTACTAAACGTTTCAATCAAAAGACATAGGGTATCAGAATGGATAAGAAAACAAAACCCATAGATATGCTGCTTAAAAGAGACCCATTTTAGACCTAAAGCTACCTGCAGATTGAAAGTAAGGGGATGAAGAATCATCTATCATGCTAATAGTCGCCAAAAGAAAGCCACAGTAGCCATTCTTATATCAGACAATCTAGATTTAAAATAAAGAATGTAACAAGAGATGAAGAAGGGCATTATATCATAATTAATGTGTCTACCCACCAAGAAAATCTAACAATTATAAACAGTTATGCCCTCAACCTGGCACACCCAAATATATAAATCAATTAATCACAAGCATGAAGAAACTCATTGATAATAACATAATAGTAGGGAACTTCGACACCCCACTTACAATAATGGACAGATCATCTAAGCAGAAAATCAACAAGGAAAAAATGGCTTTGAATGAGCTGGATGGACTTAACAGATATATTCAAAACATTTCATCCTAAAGCAGCAGAATACACATTCTTCTCCCATGCACATGGAACATTCTCCAGAATAGATCACATAGTGGGACACAAATCAGCCCTCAACAAGTACAAAAAGATTGGGATCATACCATGCATATTTTTAGACCACAATGCTATGAAACTCAAAATCAACCACAAGAAAAAAATTTGGAAAGACAACGAATACTTGGCGACTAAAGAACATCCTACTTAAGAATGAATGGGCTAACCAAGAAATTAAAGAGGAAATTAAAAAGCACATGGAAGCCAATGAAAATGATAACACCACAGTCCCAAATCTCTGGGATGCAGCAAAGGTGGTCATAAGAGGGAAGTATATAGCAATCTAGGCCTTCCTAAAGAAGGAAGAAAGGTCCCAAATACACAACCTAACCTTACACCTTAAACAGCTGGAAAAAGAACAGCAAATACAACCCAAAGCCAGCAGAAGATGTGAAATAATAAAGCAGATTAGAGCAGAAATCAATTCTATATAAAACACACACACACACACACACACACACACACACACAGTAGAACAGATCAATGAAACCAGGATTTGGTTCTTTGAAAAAATTAACAAAATTCAAAACCGCCCTAGCCAGTTTGATCAAAAAGAAAAAGGAAAGGACCCAAATAAAATCAAGAGTGAAAGAAGAGAGATCACAACCAACACTGCAGAAATACAAACAATAATAAGAGAATATTATGAGCAATTATACACCAATAAAGAGGGCAATCTGGAAGAAATGGACAAATTCCTAGAAACATAAAACTACCAAAACTGACACAGGAAGAAATAGAAAATTTGAACAAACCCATAATCAGTAGAGAAATTGAATTAGAATAAAAAATCTCCCAATAAACAAGAGAGTCAAGGGCCAGATGGCTTTCCAAGGAAATTCTACCAAACATTTAAAGAAGACTTAACACCTAATCTTTTGAAGATGTTCCAAAAAATAGAAATGGAAGGAAAACTTCCAAACTCATTCTATGAGGCCAACATTACCTTGATTCCAAAATCAAAGACCCCACTAAAAAAGAGAACTATAGACCAAATTTCCTGATGAACATGGATGCAAAAATTCTCAACAAATTACTAGCCAACCGGATCCAAAGATACATTAAAAAAATTATTCACCACGATTGAGTGGGATTTATTCCTGGGCTGCAGGGCTGGCTCAATATCCACAAGTCAAACAGTGTAATACATTCCATTAATAAGATAAAGGACAAGAAGCACATGACCCTCTCAATAGATGCAGAGAAAGCATGTGACAAAATACAGCATCCTTTCTTGATAAAACCTTCAAGAAAATATGGATAGAAGAATCATACCTTAAGATCATAAAGTTCATATACAAAAGACCCACCACTCATATCATCCTCAATGAGGAAAAACTGAGACTTCCCCCCTAAGGTCAGGAACACGACAGGGATGTCCACTCTCACCACTGTTACTCAACATAGTATTGGAAGTCCTAGTCTCAGCAATCAGACAACACAAAGAAATAGAAGACATCCAAATTGGCAAGGAGGAAGTTAAATTTTCACTCTTCACAGATAACATGATACTCTATATGGAAAACCCAAAAGATGCCACCAAAAAATGGCTAGAACTGATCCATGGATTAGGCAAAGTTGCAGGATAGAAAATCAATGCACAGAAATCGGTAGCATTCCTATACACCAATAATGAAGCAGCAGAAAGAGAAATCAAGGAATTGATCCCACTTATAATTGCACCAAAAACCTTAAAATACCTAGCAATAAACCTAACCAAAGAGGTGAAAATTCTATACACTGAAAACTACAGAAACTTATGAAAGAAATTGAAGAAGACACAAAAAAAATGGAAAAACATTCCATGCTCATGGATTGGAAGAAGAAATACTGTTAAAATGTTAGTACTACCCGAAGCAATCTACATATTCAATGTAATCCCTATCAAAATAACACCAGCATTCTTCACAGAGCTAGAACAAACAATCCTAAAATTTGTATGGAACCAGAAATGACCCCAAATAGCCAAAGCAATCCTGAAAAAGAAAACCAAAGCTGGAGGTACCACAATTCTGGGCTTCAAGATATATTACAAAGCTGTAATCATCAAGACAGTATGGTACTGGCACAAAAACAGACACTCAGATCAATGGAACAGAATAGAGAACCCAGAAATGGACCCACAAACGGATGGCCAACTCATCTTTCACAAAACAGGAAAGAATATCCAATGGAGTAAAGACAGTCTCTTCAGCAAATGGTGTTGGGAAAATAGGACAATGACATGCAGAAGAATGAACCTGGACCACTTTCTTACACCATACATGAGAATAAACTCAAAATGGATGAAAGACCTAAATGTAAGACAGGAAGCCATCAAAATCCTCAAGGATAAAGCAGGCAAAAACCTCTTTGACCTCAGCTACAATGACTTCTTACTCAACATGTCTCCAGAGGCAAGGGAAGCAACAGCAAAAATGAACTATTGGGACCTCATCAAGATAAAAGCCTTCTGCACAGTGAAGGAAACAATCAGCAAAACTAAAAGGCAACTGACAGAATGGGAGAAGTAATTTGGAAATGACATATCAGATAAAGGGTTAGTATCCATAATCTATAAGGAACTTACCAAATTCAACACCCAAAAAACAAACAATCCAGTGAATAAATGGGCAAAAGACATGAGTAGACACTTTTCCAAAGAAAACATCCAGATGGCTAACAGACACATGAAAAATGCTCAACATCACTCATCATCAGGGAAATACAAATCAAAACCACAATGAGATACCACCTCACACCTGTCAGAATGGCTAACATTAACAACTCAGGCAACAACAGATGTTGGTGAGGATGCAGAGAAAGAGGAACACTTTTGCACTGCTGGTGGGAATGCAAACTGGTGCAGCCACTCTGGAAAACACTATGGAGGTTCCTCAAAAAAATTAAAAATAGAACTACCTTACGACCCAGTAATTGTACTACTAGGTATTTATCCAAAGGACATAGGTGTGCTGTTTCGAAGGGGCACATACACCCCAAAGTTTATAGCAGCGCTATCGTAGGCTCAAACCTAAAAACCATAAGATCATGACCTGAGCTGAAGTCAGATGCTTAGTTGACTGAGCCACCCAGGCACCCCACACCATTTTAATTTTACATTTCTCACATCACTGGATCTCATAGCCAGATGCTCATGCCTGCCACTACCTACCTGCCCCATTCCATAGGCATCTCTCTAGCCTCTCCACACATTACTTGTATTTTAATCACCTTCTCTTTACATTATAGATAAGGGTAGGATTCTCACTCAAGAGTTATGGGGATGGCCAAATAGACAATTCCTGACAAGGAATGGGTGAGATCAACAACATTATTATTAATCACATATATTCACAGCCTAGAGTAAGGAGACATTACACACATCCACATGGAGGTTTTACTCTGGAGAACAGAGAACAACCAAGAGCGGTGAAATACAAACCTTATAGGATTAAGAGGTGTGGCGTTCTCTGGTTTCTGCAGAAGGATGTGATTGGGTTAAGTAATTCCATGGCCTGGAACTGAAAAGTGCTACAGAGGAATAAGAAGGAATTGTGTTGGTCCATTGATAAGAAGAGGCTCCATTAAGTAGTTTCTGAAATGTCTGAGACTGTTGTAGTCAAAGCAAAGCTCTTGATAACCTCAGGTAATATTATTCCTACACTCAATGTACTTGTCTCAGTCGATGGAGTTTCCATCTCTAGAGCTGCTGTGAACAAATACCCTGAATCCAGTTTTACCCCACTTTCCACGTTAGAAAATCTAGTTACCCCTTATTAGGACATGTATCCACAATCCAACCACATCTCCTAAGCCATGACTCTGACAAGTTAAACCTCACCTGAACACAGCATTAGCCTCCACTGTAATTTTGCTTCCTCCTCCCTCAACCTTGCAGTCTGTTCTCCATTCTGCAGCCAGATGTAGCTCACTGAGACCTTGATATCAGATTCCTTTTACCTCCAGAATAGACACCCAAGTTTCAACCAGGTGTTCCAGTCCCAACTCTTGATCATCTGCTATTCTTTCCCACTTGAAGACAGACCTGTGGGTTTTGAACATTCTCAGCTCAATTGTGTTTATAAGCATTTGCACATCCTAGTGCCAATTTCTGGGATAATTTAACATGCCTGTTTACACTAATTACCACAAGCCCATATAACCTGTGGAATTGACTTAGGATCCTGGGCTTGAGTTTCTCAGAGTTCCCAATCCTAGGATTGGCATTAGGAATGGCACTTAAGACTCCCAGGAAACCACAACTGACAGAACATAATGACGATTTTGGGGCCAGTAAGGGACTGGAACACCCTCCATTTATCTGTGTAGGCTCCATTGGTACATCTACGGTGGTGGGAGCCTGTGGGAAGAGGCAAGCCTTAGAAGAATGTGTCCATGGGAGGGTTAAATGGGTTAATGTCTTACTCAACCTTTGCTTGGTCCTGGGGTCAGGTGACCTCAGGCTAGCTTCTATCCTCTGTGCCTCAGTACTCAATGTCACCTCTTACCAATTATGTTGTGTGATTTTGAGCAAAGATGCTCAAATTCCCAGGGCCTCTGTGTCCTCATCACTCCTCTCTGGTCTGTTCTTCCTTTGAAGTTTCCTTTGAAGAAGCTTTTAAAACACAAACATAGATTGTGTCCCTCTTTTGTACAAAACTCTCCACAGCATCTAGAGTCCTCACAATGAAGGATAACCTTCTGCCTGGTATTGCAGACTTAATTCAGGATCAGACACTCCATTCCCTGCAGGCAGAATGTAGACCCCAGATTCCCAACTCCCACCCCCAGCTTAGTCTTCCCTTCATGCAGCTTAGGGCTGGGTGGGCACCAGGAAATCCTGCAGCTGAGTTCTTTTGGGGTCCCTGCTGGGAAAGTGTTGGGGAAGATCTGGACCTTTAGACCAGGCTATCTTGGTCCTCCCTGCAGAGGTGGAGACCCTCCTTCTCTCATCCATCAGGACGCAGGTGCACACAGGTACCCCCAGCCACTGAATCCCAGCTTTCTCCTCCATAGGGTGTGTCTTCACTGTTGACACCAGAGGCTGAGTCCCCACTTCTCCCTCAAGAGTCTGATGCCCCACCTTTAGCACCTGAGTAGTGTTAGTTCCATGTGTCAATCTGCAGGGCAACATACAGCTGGCACCATGTGGCCTTCCTAGACATTGCATTGGGCAATAAAGCCAAACCTGACCCCAACCATCAGCATGTGACAGTTTTGGTTCTGCAGGCCTAGTATGGCATCACCAGCATCCTGGCCTTCATGAGACACTCCCTGGCCCTACTTCTCAGCCCCAGTGACACTTGAGAGCATCCTGACCACGAAGGAAAGATTCTGAAGGACTCTAGGAGTTTCTGTGGCCTGGGAGGAGGGGCCCTGTGGGAACCTAGGGGCTGTTGGTAGGCTGGGTCCAGCTGGGGCATGCAGAAACAAAATGGAAGGCAGTTTTCACAAAGAGGCAGCTTTAGGTCCACAAAATATGGAGATAAGAAGGTATCAGGTATAAAATGAGGAAGTAATTGTAGGCTGTCCCAGATATATTAAGTGAGAAAGTCAATGTATGGGTCAGTATACAATACATGACTTGATTTTTGCTAAGAAAAACAACATGTATTAGAATATGTTTGAACACAGACATACGCACAGATTGATGCGCACATGTGCAGACACAATCCTAAAAGGATAAACCTGTTACTGTAAACTTTGCTTTTCTCCAGGAGTTAGATTGATCAGAAACTATTCATGTTATATTTTATAAATGTATATAACACGATACCTCTTTAATAAAAACTTGAAATTTTGATAGTTTATATACTTAAAGTTTTCGGAAACAAATATACTGATGCATTTTTGCAAACTCAGTGCAGAAATCTTGCAGATTTATAAGGGATTCCAAGTAATTACAAGAAACATGGGCACCCTGTCCACAGGACTTAACAAAAGAAGGATGGACTCTTCTTCACATGCATCGAAATCACCTGGAGCTTGTTAAGACAGACTCTGGGACCTGACTCCCAGAGTGTCTGACTCAGTTGGTCCACATTCAGGACTGATAAGATGCATTTCCTGTGGTGACACTGAAGGTGAAGGTCCAAGGATCAAACGAGGAAAACCGGTGTTGTACGAAATCCAGCCTAGTTCTGGGCCAGAGTCCACTAAGGGAGGGAATTGGAGGTTCCAAGGGATAGACCAAGTTTTCTTACCCGCATCCTCTGAGTGTCCCTACAGTGAGGAAAGCAGATGGATGGCCATCTAGGATTGTGTCCCACACCCCCCACTGCTGTTGGACCCCGTTAGGGCTCCACCCACCAATGCCAGTTAATCACTTGCTTCTTCTGCTCAAAACTTACTTCAAAAATACCCGTATGGCTCATTCTTTACCTCTTTCAAGTGTTTTCTCAATGGACCTCTTATTAAGGAGAACCTCCTTCCCCCTTACTGTGCTATGTAATATATTCCATTGTCTTCTTGTTTTCGTTGTTTTACCACATGCTAACTTACTGTGTAACTTCATGATTTTCTTTCATATTACCTGCCTGTGTTCTTTGAAGAATGTTAGCTGCATGAAGACAATGTCTCTCTTGTGTCCCAAGGTCTCCCATTCATCTACAATACTACCTGAAACAGCATTTGCTCAACGAACATTTGTTAAAGCTGTGAATAAACAGGACACCTCAGCTTTGTGTTCATTTTTACAAATCTGGCTATTGTAAATATCCACTTCAACTCTCCTTCTGACCGAGCTGGTATTGCTTAATGTTTTTGAGAATAAAAGCCCTGATAAAAATTTTCTAATATCTTAACTTTCTCCAAAGTTCCCTGATATTTCCCCGGAGCTATGTCTGATACTGTCTTGAATAACTGCATAAACTTTACAACTAATTTTCTGAAATTTGCATTTTAAAACACTTTTGAGGTAACCTCAATCCCCTGTGCAGAACTGTCCCTGCAATTACTGGAAGATAATAATCACCTTGCAGCACAGAGAGGAGATCATGGGACTCAAATGCCCCATCTCAGAGTTCAGATGCTCCCTTTATACCTTGACCTTTACTAAATAGCAATAGTTGGGGTAAGAGAGAGAGGGTTTTGTGTTGCTCTCAGCCTGTCAATAATGATGCAATCAGCTAGGAATGCCTGAGGTTTGGTATCACTTGTGGTGAGCCCCCATAGATATTTCCCTGGAGCCAGTGTTATGGCTGGACCACACCTCATGGTTCTTATTATGATTGCAGGATGCAATCAGGGAAACGATCAAGGAACTTTGAAAAACCAAGGTTAATTACTCACAGGTCGCAAAAGATACAAAGCACACCCAAGGGCCACACAAGGAGGTCGTAATTAGAGAGAAGGAGGGAGTTTGGACCTGGGGCTCTGCCTTGATTATGGTCATGAGCGGGCTGCCTAGAGTTTCACAGGCTCCCTCTTTATTGGAGAAGTTAAAACATAAGAATGGGAATGAGGGCACAAAGGGAAAAACAGGGTCACTTCAATGGTCAGTTATTTAGGTTACCTGGGGCTTTATACCAGTTATTTTACTAGTAGCTGTTATATAGCTGGCAATACACTTTCCAGATGCATGTGTTTGAAATTGATGTCTTGGCGATCAAAAGCTTATTGTCAGTCCCTTACACTATAGGGAGGGATGAATAGGTGGAGCACAAAGAATTTTTAGATCAGTGAAACTTCTCTATATGATATTATAATGGTGGATACTTGTCATTATACATTTGTCCAAGCCTATAGAATGTACAACACCAAGAGTGAAACCTTACACAACTATGGGCTTTGGATGATAATGATATATCAATGAAGGTTCATAAATTGTAACAAATGTACCACTATTGTGGGGGTATACTGGTAATGGGGGACCTTTGGAGGAAATGCAGAGATATAAGGGAAATCTGCTCAATTTTGCTACGATCCTAAAACTGACATAAAAAATAAAGCCTACTACACACACACACACACACACACACACACACACACACACACAAAGATAGCATTAGTTAAGTTGCTTTCATATTGAGATGTTTCTCAAATTGCTAAAAGAAATTGAGTATATCTTAGTCTATGGGGTAAAACATATGGATAACAAGTGTTTTTCAGTGTGTAGGACACAATCACTGATGATATAGGCAAGGGAGTTTTCTGTGGGATCCAGGCGCAGAGCTCCTGTTTGTCCACCGGCTTCAGTCTGACATCCTTCTTCCTTCCCTGTCACGACCCCCATCACGACCGTCTATGGAGTCTTTCTAGGCTTCCTGTCCAAACATAATGAAACAACACCGAATAGCGCTTCAGGCCACATCATTTGAAGAGCAATAATATAACGTTTCCAGCTATTCAAGGACCATTTTATGACTGAATGATTATGGGACGATAAGGCCATTTATGTTAAGTAGATCTGGGAGCATCTCACATGAGATTTTTAACCTCTGGGAGCATGCTGATTTGATGCAGTCTGAAACAATGTTTTTCCTCCGCCTTGACAACGGGCGAACCTCTTCCTCCCTTGAGGTAGGAGTCCCATTTTCCAGCTTCCCTCGCAGCGTCGCGCAGCCAAGGCTCCGGGTCAGGATAGAGAACGCGCTCTCCCGCCACTTCGCGAGCTCCAGGACCACATTACCCAGAAGACCGTGCGTCAAGAGGAGCCAATGACCGACCAGGACGAAGCATATCCGTGCGTGCGCATCGCGTGAGAGGGACTTCCGGCCCCTTGCCCGCGTTTTTGCGGTTCTTGGGGACCCCTGGCGCAGCGTTGAGACGCGCAGGACAGAACGGAGTAGGCATGGCAAGAGCCGTCCTCACAGCCGAGACGCGGGTTAGCGGCTCTGCGCCGGGGCCCGGACAGGCACCGCCCGCCCGGGTGCCCGCTCCGCCCATAGAGTCCGATGGCGACGGCCGCGCGCCGGGACCCGGCTGAGGTAAACGCGCGGCCCGCGGCCCCCCGCCCCAGACCCTCCAGGCCCGAGCGCGGGGCGTCTGCTCGCGTCCCTGCGGCCCAGGTCCGGTGTCCGGGCCCGGGAGGTGCTCGCGGGCGGGGACCCCCGCGTCTGAGCGCCCGCGTGAAGGGGTGCGGGAGCGGGCTGCTGGGGCGGGGCCGGCTGGTGCAGGGCTGCAGGGGGCGCCGAGGGAGAGGATTCGGGAGTGTGGGGGTCCGCCCTCTGCCCTCGGGAAACAGGGTGTGCGGCGGGGGCACGGCGGTCAGGAGGGTTGTCCCTTCATGTGAGGACTCTAGACGGCAAGGAGAGTTCTGGCCAAAGGAGGGACATGATTTCCATTAGGGTTTTAAAACTCCCCCAGGCAGTTCAAAGGAAGACCAGATTGGAGGAGGGTTCGTTGAGACCCTGGGAGGGTGGATGTTTGTGCAAGGTCACACAGCTGCTAAAAGGCCATACTGAGCACTGACGCCCAGTGGTTAGACAGCCAGTCTGAGGTCACTTGGCTTCAGGACCCGGGAGGGGTAGAGAAGGGCATGAGCCCATCCACCTCCCTTTCCACCACCGTCGCATAACACCTGCCTTTTCCCGCAGAGTTCCAGGACTGCAGAAATACTTAGGGAGCCAACACAGGTATGTAGAGGGGGCCCTGATCCCTTACTGGCCCTGAATGCCACTCAGATGGCAGTCCTGGGACTCTTATGTGCCATTTTCCCAGTCCTTGGGTCTGGGGACCCTAGAGAAACCCCATCTCAGGGTCCTGAGCTCATGCCAGGGGTTATACGCAGGTGTTCCATTCCTGTCGGCTATCATGAAGGAGTGTGTGAAGTTAACCCAGGGTCAGGTACCAGGAAGTGCAAATACATAAAGGTAAAGCTGAGCTCAGGGTGTTCAGGAACCACGTGTCTCCTTTTCTGATATGAACAAAGAGCAGGTGTCAGGACGGGAATGACTGTCTGAAAAGTTGGGTGTGTATTCTGGAGGTAGTGGGAGGTTTGGGCCAGAGGAGAGAGGTAATGTTAGCAAGGTGGAAACAGTCTCCTTCTGACTGTAAAGTGGAGAACAGACCATGGGAATGAGAGAGGAGCAAGGAAAGCCAGGGTGGAAGCTACTACTATAGTCTAGGTGAGGGTTAATGGACCGGGGCTGTGGTTTAGGGTGGTTGCATTTCTGGAAGTGGCCATGGGATACAAGTTTTAAAACAGGGAAACTGGGTTTTCTCATGTGGGTGGTGAGGGAGGCAAACGGAGGTATCAGGGATAACACCAGAGTGATTGATCTTCGCACCTGTAGGGATGGAAGTTCCAACTGAGATGAGGAAGTTGGTAGTAGGAATAATATTCACTGGGGATATCAGGAGCTTTGTTTTGGCCACGTTAGGAGTCTGAGGTATTTCAGAGATCACTTAGTGGAGGCATCGAATTGGCATCTAGAAACGCAAGTTGGGAAATCAAAAGAGGGGTTCAAATTGAAGACATTCAAAATGTGGTAGTTACTCTATGGGCCCAAGTAAGTAACCTGTGGTTACATTTAGGAGATATAATCTTCATATTCGTGGTCATGAAGCTGTTTATGGGCCAGGAGGTGGAGGGTAGAGACTGAGCACTTGGTCTCTTGCTTGGGACCTGAGTGACGGCATTGGAATTCTTAAATGCAGGTGAGGGAGGTATGTGGCACTTAAGGTAGGGTGTATCAGACAGACTAGTCTAGCAGGTGGCTGAGGCTTCCAGGATAAGAGTGGACATGAGAGATGTAGCGGGAAGGGGTAATTGAGGCAAGATGTCACTCAGGCCAGAGCTCTTGTTTATTCACGTCTCTGTGGATCCACCAAGATTTGTGAGGATTTGGTGGGGGCTGGGATGTTTCATTCAGCCTGGTGGGTATGATCAGGGGCAAATATATGGTCATCTGTGAGAATCAGTAGGACTGGGGTGGGTGATACATGGACCGGGCTCTGAATGAGGGTTAGGTGGACACAGAAGGTTGTCATTGCCGAGGAGACAGCCTGTGCAGCACAGAAATGGAAGAGGGCCCTGGGTATTGAGACCCACAACTGATTCTGTGTGGCTGAGTCTCAGTAGGGAGGCCTTCATAGAAGGATTAGGTGTTTCCAACTCTAGTGGGAGCCATGGGCATTCTTGGCTTGTATTGGGTTCTGTTTGAATTTGCCAAGTAGCTCTGGATGTTTTCTGCTAAGTTCATTTTATGGCTTAAAATTAAGGCCCATTTTTATGTGCTGCCTTGACACCTGTTGAAGCCCCAAGTGGCTGATGTGGCCAAGAGTGTATTCTTGGGTAAAGTATCCTAGCCAGCCATCCCTTTTCATCGAGAGGACCAGAGCACTTCCTGCTTCGGCCTTTGAAGTGGGCTTCACTTGTCTACCGGCCCATGGAGTTATTCACACAAGCCGTTCACATCATCCTGTGGGAACCACATGGTACCCCAACTCTTGATCTTGTGAGACTTGCATCTCACAGCCCCTGGTCGTTCACTCTTTTCTAGTATACAGCATTCACATGGCCCTGTAAGGTGTGTGGTGTCCTCCCCTCTGGGCTGTGAATATATGTAGTAAACTGCTGTTGATCTCATCTGTCCAGTGTCCGGTACTTTGTGTTTGGCCGTCCCCATAAGCCTAGGACAGGAGTTCTCAAACAAAAGTGACTTATAGGGAGGCCAAGGAGATGCCTGTGCCACGTGGCATTGTGCCACCAGTGTCCAGGAACATGAGGCTGTGCGTTCTGAAGAATACTTGGAGAGGGAGTATGTCTGAAGGTCCCAGGGCCCTAGGAATGACACTTACACGACAGACCATATCAGGGTGGAGGAGTAGCTTGACAGAAGTGGGTGCATTCATCCACCCAGGACCACAGCTCAGACATCTGTTCACCTGTGTGTTGTTGCTGATGATCAGACCTCATGACTCATGAGCCCACGAGTAACCAGCAGTGCAAGCTGTCCCAAGGCCTGGTTTGTTTCCTAGGTTGGAGGCTTGGGAGGAGGGTGATCTTGGGGTAGATGTGTACAGGAGGGATTGGGTACTCAGGAGAAGGGCTCTTGGTGGTTTCATCTGTCACCATCATGACAGGACACTGTGACTTTTGAAGACGTGGCTGTGTACCTGTCCCGGCAGGAGTGGGGTCTCCTTGATGAGTTTCAGAGACACTTCTACCACGATGTGATGCTGGAAAACTTTGAACTTACAGTCTTTCTGGGTAAGGCCCTCACACCACCCCTGTACCCTTAGATGTTCTCTGCTCTTCCCCTTTTTCCCAGGGGCTCGTCTGTCCTTCCTGTATCAGGATCATGGACACTGCTTCTTGCCCCAGCTCCCCAAGTATGTGCTGTGGCTGGTAAGGCTGAGGTATGTGCACTGCCCTCTCCTGCAGCAGTCCCAGCATGGGGTCAGGCATCTAGCAGTCACTGTAGTTGATTCTACTTCGCTTGCCCTCTTCTGGCCTGTGACTTTGTACAGATCCAAGGCACCAGAATACACCAGCGGCTACTTCTTTCCTCTAGCTGACATTTCTTCATGCCTGCTGTGCCAGGAATTGCTAACACTGACACGGTTACGGCTGTCTTGCGAGACACTCTTCTGAAGTTTTCTGTAATCGGTTTCACCCCCTGTGGTCTATCCCATGCTGAGTTGTGGCCCAGTACCGTCTGCTCTTTTGTAAGGTCTTTCCCTTCGTAGTTGCGTTACACAGGTGCCATGTATTTGCTCATCTGGGGAGGGTGGAGAACCTTTAAGCAGTTCACAAATGGCTGTTTAGCCACAGCAACATGGGTTCAGGGAGACCCTGATCTTGAGCGGGGTGCCTGGGTGAGGGTATAACACCGGGGCTGTGTTGAAACTGCAGCAAGAGTCTATGCTCTGTGATTGGTGTTTTGGTGCCGGCGAGTACTTCTCTTGTCTGCTGTTTCTTCCCCAGTCTCGATGCTTGGCCTCCTTGTCAGCTCTGCATGTCACTTCCGCTCTCACGTCCTGTGCGGGACCAATCTGTCCCTTTTGGGACTCTATGTCTTACCGACTTCCCTCGCTGCTCCCTTCTGCAGTGCTTCGCGGCATCGACCGCTCCGTATTGTGTCGTGAGGTGTGCGTGTGTCTTCAAATAGTACTTGACCATGAGCTGCTCTGTCGCGGTTGGAGTTTCTTGGTCCTGGACGTACCCTTCTTCATAGTGGTGACATGTCACTGGTAACAAGGGCCTGCTGAAGCTCTTTGCGGAGAAACCGGTTATAGACCCTGCTCTCCTGCACGTCACACGTCGTAGCCATGTCCCTCGCCGTTGGACCCCTTCCCCGTGTTCTGCTCTTTATTTCCTTGCAACAGAGCAGCTCTGTCCTCAGCCTGAGCCGATTCGGGTTCTGTAGACAATCCCTGGACTTGTCCTGAGTTTGTCAAACACATTCTTGTGCGTGGGCGGTCCCCCCAACCGCAGTAAGCATGGATCCTCCTCATTTGGTTCCTTTCAGGTGGTTGGTGTGGAGGAGACCACGAGGAGGAGCATTTCTGTAGGCGTGCCACAAGTGAGGACTCCAAGGCAGGTGTGTCTGCCCAGAAGGCCTGCTCCTAGGAGATACGAAGCCTCGTCTCGAGGGACGTTTTACACTTGGCTGCACCAGGGAGCACATACCACGCGGAGGCTGTACGCCCATGGGGCAGGTGGGCAGTGAATGTTTTATTGCAGACCTCCTGTGGCACCAGAAGCGGCACATTGGAGAGAAACACTTGCGGAGCAGAGTCTCATTTGTGAGGAGCTACA
The DNA here is from genome assembly GCF_018350195.1 of Panthera tigris. NCBI lineage: Eukaryota > Metazoa > Chordata > Mammalia > Carnivora > Felidae > Panthera > Panthera tigris. The sequence goes on from NC_056674.1 coordinate 909,281, forward strand.
GGTTCTGTGTCCCAGAAGCGCTTTACCTACATGGCGAGGTGGGGCGCGTGGGTCGGGAAGGGCTTCAGGAATGACTTCTTGAGCAGCTCAGTGTCTCTTCGACGTAAGTCCCTCCCATTGTGGAGAAGCCCGAGAGAGTACCGAGTGTGCAGTGGCCTCACGTGGTATGAAGACTCATTCGAAACGGAGGACGCATGAAAGCTTTCAAGAACAGATACACATCTGTCCAACACCAGAGACCGCTCTAGAGGAAGACCTTCCATGTGTGGTGCGTGTTCCATGTGTGGAAGTCTTGCAGCAGAAGGCACCGCCTCAGTCACCATTGGAGAGGTCACACTGGAAGAGGGCCTCAGGGGTGCAGGGAACGGGGGAGATTATTTAGCAAGGTCAACCTCACTGAGCATCACAGAGGTTACACTGGACAAAGGCCTTGTTTGTGCAGGGAATGTGGGCACCTCTTTACTTACAGATCCAGTCTCTTGAACCTGAGGTTTCATACTGAATCCAGGCCTCACGGGTGCGGGGAATGGGGGAAATCTTGTAGCCAGAGTTCTGTGCTCCTTCAGCGTCAGAATTCATGCTGGAGAAGGCCTTTTGAGGACGGGGAATGTGGGAAATCCTTTAACTGAAGCTCTGTGCTCCTTCAGCATCAGAGAGCTCACACTGGCTGGAGGCTTCCTGCGTGTGCGGAGTACTCAGGTGGACGCCCCGTCTCACTGAGCACCCAGAAAGTCACATGGGAAACTTAGGTCATTACCGTAGATGTGCAGGGGATGTGCGATCTCTGTACTGCTGAGAACCCTGGAGGTGGTCCCTTGTGAGGGATCTAAATTCCACCTGAATTTAAACTCCTACATCTGAACAGCCACCAAATTCCAGGTATGTGCGAGGTATGTTTTCTTTTTTCATTAAAAAAAAAAAAAACCTTTTAATGTTTATTTTATTTTTGAGAGAGAGAGAGTACAAGCAGGGGAGGGACAGAGAGGGAGGCAGACACAGAATCTGAAGCAGGCTCGAGGCTCTGAACTGTCAGCACAGAGCCTGATGTGGAGCTCGAACTCAATGTGGGGCTCAAACTCCCCAACCGTGAGGCCGTGACCAGAGCCGTAGTCAGATGCTTAAATGACTGAGCCACCCAGGTACCTCTGGGAGAGGTATGTTTTAAAATCTGCCTTTGCCAGATTTATGCCCCCCAGTTCTGTTGCTGAAGCTGTTCTACGTCTACCCTGTGGAAGGTGCCCGTGGTATGTATCACTCACTAACTACATTGTGTTCAGGGAAGGAGCACTTTCCTGTTGGTGGAAGGGTGTCTGAGAAGCCTGAGCTTTCATTCCTTTCTCATTTCCTTCTCTCTGATGATTTAGGCCATGGATCTGATCCAGTTTGGGCCTGGAAGACTCTGCTCATGACTTGAAAACAGACTTCCTTTTTCAGGGATGTTATTGGTCTCACATGACTTTTTTTTTTTTAATGCTTATTTATTTATTTAAATCATTTATTATTATTATTATTATTATTTACATCCAAGTTAGTTAGCATATAGTGCAACAGTGATTTCAGTAGATTCCTTAATGCCCCTTACCCATTTAACCCATCCCCTCTCCCACAACCCCTCCAGTAACCCTCTGTTTGTTCTCCATATTTAAGAGTCTCTTCTGTTTTGTCCCCCTCCCTGGTTTTATATTATTTTTGCTTCCCTTCCCTTGTGTTCATCTGTTCTGTGTTTTAAAGTCCTCATATGAATGAAGTCATATGATGTTTGTCTTTCTCTGACTAATTTCATTTAGCATAATACCCTCTAGTTCCATCCACGTAGTTGCAAATGGCAAGATTTCATTCCTTTCTGATTGCCGAGTAATACTCCATTGTATATAAATACTATATCTTCTTTGTTCACTCATCTGTCAATGGATATGTGGGCTCTTTCCATACTTTGGCTATAGCACTGCTATAAACATTGGGGTGCATGTGTCCCTTCGAAACAGCATACCTGTATCCCTTGGATAAATACCTAGTAGTGCAACTGCTGGGTCGTAGGGTAGTTCTATTTTTAATTTTTTGAGGAACCTCCATACTGTTTTGCAGAGTGGCTGCACCAGTTTGCATTCCCACCAGCAGTGCAAAAGAGATCCTCTTTCTCCTTTCCAACATCTTTTGTTGCCTGAGTTGTTAATATTAGCCACTCTGATAGGTATGAGGTGGTTTCTCATGGTGGTTTTGCTTTGTATTTCCCTGATGATGAGTGATGTTGAGCATTTTTTCATGTGTTGGTTGGCCATCTGGATGTCTTCTTTGGAGAAGTGTCTACTCATGTCTTTTGCCCATTTCGTCACTGGATTATTTGGTTTTTGGGTGTTGAGTGTGATAAGTTCTTTATAGATTTTGGATACTAACCCTTTATCTGATATGTTATTTGCAAATATCTTCTCCCATTCTGTCAGTTGCCTTCTAGTTTTGCTGAATGTTTCCTTCACTATGTAGAAGTTTTTTATTTTGATGAGGTCCCAATAGTTCATTTTTGCTTTGGTTTCCTTGGCCTCTGAAGACGTGTTGAGTAAGAAGTTGCTGCGGCCAAGATTAAAGAGGTTTTTGCCTGCTTTCTCCTCAAGGATTTTGATGGCTTCCTGTCTTCCATTTAGGTCTTCCATCCATTTTGAGTTTATTTTTGTGTATGGTGTAAGAAACTGGTCCAGGTTCATTCTTCTGCATGTCGCTGTCCAGTTTTCCCAGTACCACTTGCTGAAGAGACTGTCTTTAATCCATTGGATATTCTTTCCTGCTTTGTCAAAGATTAGTTGGCCATATGTTTGTATGTCCATTTCTGGGTTCTCTGTTCTGTTCCATTGGTCTGAATGTCTGTTTTTGTGCCAGTGTTTGTTTATTTTTGGGAAAGAGAGCGAGTGCATGTGCATAAACTGGGGAGAGGCAGTGAAAGGGAGGGGGACAGTATCTGAAGAGGGCCATGTGCTGACAGCAGAGAGCCTACACAGGGCTCGAACTCAGGAACTGTGAGATCGTGACCTGAGCTGAAGTCAGTTGCTCAACCAATTGACCCACCCACGTGTCCCCTTCATGTGGCTCTTGTGATGGAATTTTCCAGCCTCCAAAGCACAAACCTGGGAACAGCCTGCCTTCCACTGTTCTGGTTTGTGTGATGAAGGCCTTATTTCAGGCACCTTTAATCTTGGGGGTTCCAGTCCCTGTGTTTGTGGCGGCTTGAAAACAACCTTTTGAGCTGTTCTGCTGAGAACAGTTGAGTTGTGCTAGCATGAAGGTGTGACCGGCTTTTGTTGGGATTCCAAATTTGGTGCACCTCAGATGGGATATTACAGCAGAATATGTGTAGCTCTCTCATTTTGGCCTAGTTTGTGTTGCTGCTCTTAGCCTCCCGGAAAGACTGCAGGGCCTTATGGTCCTTATATGTAGCTTCGATGTTGTGGTGTTTTGTCGGTTCAGAGGTCAGCCTGAGGAAGAGACCATTGTGGCGACGTCTGGTGTTTGTGGGAGTAACAGAGTATTCTGTTACTCATTCATAGGGGATGTTGCGCTTTGCTCAGCACTGGTAAGGGAAATCTGTTCCACAGATTCCTGCAAAGGAGCATGTGCCCTGGTGTCCAGAATTCTTTTTTTTTTTTTTCAACGTTTTTTGTTTTTTTTTTTTTATTTTTGGGACAGAGAGAGACAGAGCATGAACGGGGGAGGGGCAGAGAGAGAGGGAGACACAGAATCGGAAACAGGCTCCAGGCTCCGAGCCATCCGCCCAGAGCCTGACGCGGGGCTCGAACTCACAGACCGCGAGATCGTGACCTGAGCTGAAGTCGGACGCCCAACTGACTGCGCCACCCAGGCGCCCCCAGAATTCTTTAGGTTAGTGGTACCAGTTGAAAGATTATAGGGGGATGGGGCTCCTGGTGACTCAGTTGGTTAAATATCTGACTCTTGATTTCAGCTCAGGTCGTGATCTCACGGTTGTGGGATATAGCCCCACATCGGGCTCTGCACAGACACCGTGGAGCCTGCTTGGGATTCTCTCTCTCTCTCAAAATAAGTAAATAAACATTTTAAAGAAAAATTATAGGGGTACTCATAATTATTATAAAAGACTGGACTTCTAGGGAGTGAGGAGACTACAACAGACTGGTTGGATTGTGCCTCTTCTAAAAGGGCGTCCACGACGTTTAGTTCCTGTGGCTGTGAAGGATGAGAATCCGAAATTCTCAGGATTTCCAGAAGAGTATATCTTGTGTAGCTGAGGACCTGTCAGAAAGAATAATCTGAAGGTTTTACGAATCTTACAGCTCTTTTTGGGCTATCTCAAGGCTGTTGCTGTGCAGGGAGGAAAACTGGGAGCAGGGAGGGGTAGAGAGCAAGGAGATGTCTTGGTCAGTGATATGGCCTTTTTGCCTCAGACTGCAGTCCTTTTGAGTCAAGTGGAAATGGCTTTCATTGCTCCCCAATATTTGTTATCACTGAGGAGGGCATCCACTCCTGGGGCATGAGGAGAGATGGTGGAGTGGATATTGGAGGATTTTACAAAATAGTAGGAAGTCCAGATTTTTATTTCAAACCATGTTTCTAAAGCTTTGATAAGGTGTAGATGGCATGCAGTAAACCGTACAACTAAATAACCCAGGAAACCCCTCACAGTCATGATAATGGACCTGCCCATCACGCCCATATCTATAATGATGCCTTTCTCTCTCTCTCCCCACCTCTCCCTCTCTTTCTCTCTCTCTCCCTCTCTTTCTCTCTCTCTCCCTCTCTTTCTCTCTCTCTCCCTCTCTTTCTCTCTCTCTCCCTCTCTTTCTCTCTCTCTCCCTCTCTTTCTCTCTCTCTCCCTCTCTTTATCTCTCTCTCGCCTGCCTGCCTGTCAGGCAACCATTGGTTTACTTTCCTTTATAACAGATTAATTTGCATTGTCTGGAATTCTACATGATTGAAGTAATACATTGTTTACCCTTTTTCTTTTACTGCCATGGATGCCCTCTGCAGAATGTTTATTTTCAGATTCAGCAATGATACTTACATGATAGTTCATTATTTTTATATTACTGAGAGTATGATGTTCTATGAACTACCACTATTTGTATTTTCATTCATCTCTTTATGGATATTGACTTCTTTCCAGTTTGGGTGGTTACAAATAAAATTGCTAGACATTTTAATACAATTCTTTATGTGGCTGTGTTTCATTTCTCTTGTGTTAGTACTTCAGAGTGCAGTGCTGGAGTCACAGGCTAGGTGAATGTCTTAGCTTTTTAAGAAATGTCAGAACTGGTCTAAAATGGTTCTCTCAGGGTGCCTGGGTGGCTCAGTTGGTTGAGCATTGGTCATGATCTTGCGGTTCATGGGACTGCGTCGGACTCTGTGCTGACAGTTCAGAGCCTGGAGCCTTGCTTCCGATTCTGTGTCTCCCTCTCTCTCTCTGCCCTTCCCCTGCTTGTGCTCTGTCTCTGTCTCTCTCTCACACAATAACCATTAAAAAAATAGTTCTCTCTACTAGCGGTGTATGAGAGTTCTGGTTCCTCTATATCCTTGCCAGTAGTAGATACAGTTTTTAAAAATTTTGACCCCTTTAATGAATATTTAGCAGTATTTCACTGTGGTTTTAGGTGAATTTCCCTGATGTTTCATGATGTTGAACATTTTTTCATTTGTATATTTGCCAGATACATGTCGTCTTTGGTATAATGTTGGTTCATATCTTTTACCTGCTTTTTTTAAAAAAAGGTTAGAGGTACCTGGGTGGCTCAGTCAGTTGAGTGTCCCACTTCAGCTTAGGACATGATCTCATGGTTTGTGGGTTCGAGCCCCATGTCCAGGTCTGTGCTGACAGCTCGGAGCATGAAGGCTGCTTCGGATTCTGTGTCTTCCTCTCTTTCTGCCCCTCTCCTGCTCATGCTCTGTCTCTCTCTCTCTCTTGAAACAAATGAAAACATAACATACTAAAACATATTGGATGCAGGGAAAGCAGTTACACAGAAAGATTATAGATCTAAATGCCTACATTAAGATAAAAGATGGATCTCAAATAAACAGCCTTACTTTACACTGCCAGGAATTAGAAGAATAAGCCCCAAATTAGCTGAAGAAATAAATGGTAAAGATTAGAGCAGAAATAAATGAAATAGAGACTAGAAAAACAACAGAAATGATCAATGAAACGAATAATTTTTTTAAATATTTATTTATTTTGAGAGAGAGGGAGCAGGGGAGGGGCAGAGAGAGTGGGAGAGAGAGAATCCCGAGCAGGCTCTGTGCTGTCAGTGCAAATCCCATTGTGGGGCTCAATCTCACCATGGGATCACGACCTGAGGCGAATCAAGAGCTGAACACTTAACCGACTTAGCCACCCAGGTGCCCCTCCTTTTTTTTTTTAATGTTTATTTATTTATTTTGAGAGAGAGGAATTGTTTTAAGAAAAGCAAAATTGACAAAACTAGGTAGATTAGCGGAGATAAAAAACAGGATCGAATTAAAATTATATAAAAAGTGGAGGCTTTGCAGCTAATACCACAGAAATAAAAGGATCACAAGACTACTGTGAGCAAGTATAGAGCACTGAGTAAGAAGATGAAAGCAGTGGGGCGCCTGGGTGGCTCAGTCGGTTAAGCGTCCGACTTCGGCTCAGGTCACGATCTCACGGTCCGTGAGTTCGAGCCCCGCGTCGGGCTCTGTGCTGACAGCTCAGAGCCTGGAGCCCGTTTCAGATTCTGTGTCTCCCTCTCTCTCTGCCCCTCCCTTGTTCATGCTCTGTCTCTCTCTGTCTCAAAAATAAATAAACGTTAAAAAGAAAATTAAAAAAAAAAAAAAAAGACGAAAGCAGTAAGGTTTGGGGTTTTGAGCTCCATTTGGTGACAGCAATGACTGAAAAACTGCCCTTGTGCCCTAGATGAGAGCTGTTGAAATTCTAGTTACAGGGAGAAAACCAAACACTCACATATTTTTCGGAATCTGGGAAGAGAGCTCTCCACGTCACAAATGACGTGTGTGTTCTTGTACATTCTGTCAAGACAGTTCCACGGTCCCTTTGGTGTTAGGTTTTGTTTCATTTGAAACAGTATTTCTTCTCTCAAACACGGAAGTCCTACAAGATTTTTAATTCATAATTCATGACCACTTACCCATTTGTAACACAAATGAACTCATAGCAAACCATTTGCCTCATCCCTGGAATCCAGTCACTCAGACCACAAATAGGATTTAAAAGGTTTCCCTAAAGCACAGACGTTTGTGAGTAGGAGGAATGCAAAGAACAAAGGGGTTGAGAGACAGGATGAGCTTAGATGAAAGCTGCTTACGTAAGGAAAAACATCTTAGGGAAACATTTGAATTTTGAAACTCATAAAATCACTTAAAACCTTTGCTCTCTGAAGTAACTCAGTCTTTTCCTGAAATTCATGTTTTCTCCCTTTAAGGGGGGAGGGAAGATTTTTCTCTTTTGCAGGTCACAGGGTTTTTTCCTATGGAAGCACAATCCTGATTTCTTCAGCGTGTTCTCAGCCAGCTACAGAAGCATTCATCATAATCCAGGTGGTGTCATGAGATGTGGAGCCTCTGCCTGGACTGGGAGCTTCCCACGCACTGTGCATCTTCCCTTCGTCTGTGAGAGTACGTGACAGACACGGCCGTGGCTCTGCAGCGGGAACAGGCAACGTGAAGTTTCCAAAAGGCAGACGGAACAGCAGACGGAAGACAGATGCAATCTGATTGCACTGTAAAGATGAGGTTTCATAACTACATCAAAACTACACTCCATTCTTGAGGATTCTACCAAATCATATGAAAAACAAAAGATGTCCGACATCTAGGAGCGGTCCTAAATTCAACTCCATAACATTTCGTCTTCATTTGTCAGGAATAAAGCCATATGAAGAATATTCCAAGTCTGAGGAGCCTTTCCAGATGGCTCATCGTTCTCCTGTGTCCCGGTTTCTGGAAGTTTAGTACACTTTTACAAGTGGATACATTTAGTAAGTTACGCGTGGCCAGGTGTGATCTTGGATCAGAGAGCTAGAGAACAGACACATAGGGTAAAGCAAGAGAGAGTGATACAGCAGACAGAGGTGAGAGAAGAGGGAGGGGAAGAGAGAACAAGAGATGAATCATGTTAGAAGCCAAAGATTAAAAAAACATCAGAAAGTGGCACAGTTCTAGGAAAATGGGACAGGTGGGACAGTATAAGTCTTCAGTAGTGACGAAAAGGACTGTGTGTCAGGAACTGAATGAAAGTACGTTTTCTAACAATTGAAATGGACTTAAAAGGAGACAAATCAATACAGAATTCTGATAAAGATTTATTTTGCTGAGCCAGCAAAGTGTCTCCTTGCCCCTATGTAAAAAGAATTGGTAGGAACAGTTTTCGGAAGCACAGTGGATTCGCAAAGGAAAGCATGCATTCAGACAGCAGTTACAGGAGTGCCCTGGGATGCTGTGCTGCTTGTTGGGGTATTCCTTTCTGAGTCCTAGTCTCTGTTGGGTTCTGAGCCTGGCACTCCCCCTCTCATCGGGATAACGTCCAAGCTTCTGTTGTTAGAGAACAGATGGTACAGCTGTGCATTAAAGGTCTGTATGTATGTGACTAGGACCCTTTCCCATCTTCTAGAATCATGTGCTAATGTCCTGAAACTCAGATTCATAATACAGTTGGATGATAATTCATCATCGATCAGTTTCTAGAATCTAGAATTACTTTCAAGGTTCTGAATAACTGTCAGGAGCTAAGAATAAGCAGTGAAGACTTTTGCCCTCACAGCCTACAATCTAACGTATGTAGAGAGTGCCTAAAATTTTTTTCTCAAGTAACTAGCTGCAGGACATTTTTATTATAAACCTATTTTTCATATCGACTTTCACGTAGAGATCAAAGGGGAAAGAAGAGCTACTGACACTCATGTATTCCATGCCCCTAAATGTGTACGTTTCCCCATTTAAATGTGTAAAAGCTTTTAATTAAAACTGTGATGATCTCTTTAATTTTTAAATAAACTTATTTTTTACAGTTTATTTATTTATTTTGAGAGAGAGGGAGAGAGAATCCCAAGCAAGCTCCACACTGTCAGCATGAAGCCCGATCTCACAAACTGTGAGATAATGACCTGAGCCAAAATCAAAAGTCATTCGTCCAACCGACTGAGCCACCCAGGCATCCCATCAAAATAAACTTACCTGGTTTTTTTTTTTTAATTTTTAATGTTTGCTTTTGAGAGAGAGACAGTGTAAACATGAGAGGGGCAGAGAGAGAGACAGACAGAATCTGAAGCCAGCCTCCTGGATCTGAGCTGTTAGCACAGAGCCCAATGCGAAGCTAGAACCCACAAACTGCCAGATCGTGACCTGAGCCAAAGTTGGACACTTAACCAACTGAATCACCCAGGCACCCCTAAAATAAATTTATTTTAGAGCAGTTTTAGGTTCAAGACAAAATAGAGCAGAAAGTTCAAGGAGTTCCTATATACTGCCTGCCTGTCCCCAGATGCACAGCCTCCTGACTATGAACATTCAATATTAGCGATGTCCATTTGTTACAATCAATGAACCTAAACTGACACATCATTATTACCCGAAGTTCATAGTTCATTTTTTTTTTCATAGTTTAAGTTAGAGTTTGCTTTTGGTGGTGTACATTGTATGGATTTGGTGCATGTGTAATGATACGTATCCATCATCATAATATATGGAATAATTTTACTGCCCTGACAGTCCTTCATGCTCTGCATATTCATCCACCCCGTGCCTTAACCCCTGGAAACCACTGATCTTTTTACTATCTCCAAAGTTTTGCCTTTTCCTAAATGCTATATAATTGGAATCACACAGTATGTAGCCTTTTCAGATTATTTTCTTTCACTTAGTAATGTATTTTTTTGGTTCCTGTGTGTCTTTTTCATGGCTTGAAAGTTCATTTCTTTCTAGTGCTGAATGATATTCCATTGTATGAATGTACTAGGGTTTATGTATCCATTCATCTATTAAAGCAAATCCTGGTTGCCTCTCATTTTGGCAACTATGAATAAAGCTACTATGAACATCTGTGTGCAGGTTTTTGTGTGCATGTGTTTTCAACCCATATGAGTAAATACGAAGGAGTGTGATTACTGGATTGTGTGGTAAGAGTATGTTTGGTTTTGTTAGATACTGTCAGACTGTATCCCAAAGTGTCTTATGCAACTGTTCACTCCTACCAGAAGTGAATGAGAGTTCCTGCTGCTCCACATTCTCACCAGCATTTGATGTTGTCAGGGTTTGGGATATTGGCAATTGTGTTACGTGTGTAGTAGTATCTCACTCTTAATTTGCTATTTCTTAATGACGTGATGTTGAACATCATTTCATATGCTCGGTAGTGATATATGTATCTTCTTTGGTGAGCTGTCTGTTAAGGTCTTTTGCCCATTTTTTAAATGGTATTTTTTGCCCATTTTTAAATCAAGTGTTTTACTGTAGGGTTTTAAGAGTTCTTTGTATATATTTGATAACAGTCTTTGATTAGATGTGTCCTTTGCAGATGTTGTTTTCTGGTCTGTGGCTTGTCTTCTATTCTCTTGACATTGTCTTTTGCTGAGCAGAAGTTTTGAATTGTAATGGAGCCCAGCTTATCAATTATTTCTATAATGTATTGTGCCTTTAGTTTTGTATTGAAAAAGTTATCACTATCCCCAAGGTTATCTAAGTTTTTTCCTATGTTATCTTCTAGGAATTTTATAGTCGTTGTTGTTGTTATGCATTCAGGTATGTTATCCACTTTGAGTTCATTTTTGTGAAGGGAATAAAGACTATGTTTAGTTTGTTTGTTTGTTTGTTTGTTTTGCATCTGGATGTTCAGTTGTTCCAGCGTATTTGTTGAAAAGGAAAAGATTATCTGTGTTCCATTGCATTGCATTTGTTACTCTGTCAAAGATCATTTGACCATAGGTCTATTTCTCAGCTCACTATTCTGTTCCATTAATCTTTTTATCGATTCTTTGGCCAGCAACACACTGTCTTGATCACTGTTGCTTTAATTTTTTTTAATGTTTATTTTTGAGAGAGACGGAGGTTGAATGGGGGAGGGGCAGAGAGAGAGGGAGACACAGAGTCTGAAGCTGGCTCCAGGCTCGGAGCTGTCAGCAGAGAGCCCAGCGTGGGGTTCAGACCCATGAACTGTGAGATCATGACCTGAGCTGAAGGAAGTTGGCCATTTAACCGACTGAGCCACCCAGGCGTCCCCTGTCACTGTTGCTGTAGTAATCTTGAAGTTGGGTAGTGTCAGTCTTCGACTTTGTTCTTTTTCTTGAATATTGAATTAATTAGCTACTTTGGTTCATTTGCTTCTCCATACAAACTTTAGAATCAGTTTGTCGATATCCACAAAATAACTTGCTGGGATTTTTACTAAGAGTGTATTGAATATGTAGATAAATTTGAGAAAAACTGACATCTAGACAATATTGAGTCTTCTTGTTCATGAACCTGGTATGTCTCTCCATTTATTTAGTTCTGGATTCTGTATCTGTGTCTTCTCCGCGGAGTCCTACCCAGACAGGCGTGCTCTGAAACCTCAGGCTGGCCGCCCTTAAACCTCAGCCCCAGAGGCTAGCATCAGAGGTCAGGTGCAGGTGGCCGCCACCAGCCGCTGCATCCCGGCTTCCTCCTACAGAGGCAGTGTCCTCGCCTCAGGCTCAGAAGCCGGGGCCTCACTTCCTCCTACTCCAAAAGGTGATGCCCCACCTGTGGCAACCAAGCAGTGCTGTTGCCTCTCTTGCACATGTGTTCATGCAATCTTGGGGACCTGCCCTTGGGTCAGGAGACTCTGCATCAGGAATCTCAGGTGAACCTGAGCCCTGGGACATGGTTGCCAGCCTCTAGGCCTTCATGCCCTCGTTACTTGGTCTGGTTTTTCTTCCCATGGGGAGCTGCAGAGGGGCTTGACCAGCCCTTGGAGGACTCTCCTCACAGAGGAGTTTTCTTTGGCCTTAGAGAAGGGGTCCTGCCGGGACCGGGAGGTGACGGATAGCCACAAGCCCTGCTTCCTCACAGCAGCTGGCCGGGTTTAGTACATGCAGTGCACAAAATGCGTAACAGTCTTTAAAAGAAGGCAGCTTTAGGGGTGCCTGGGGGGGTGGGGCTCAGGCAGTTAGGCGTCCGACTTCAGCTTAGGTCATCATTTCATGGTTCAGGAGTTTGAGACCCGCATCCAGCTCTGTGCTGACAGCTAGGAGCCTGAAGCCTGCTTCGGATTCTGTGTCTCCCTCTCTGCCCCTCCCTTGCTCACACTCTGTCTCTCTAAAAATAAATAAACATTTAAAAAATTTTATGAAAAAATTAAAAGCAGGCAGCTTTCAGTCTACAAGATTTCAAGAGAGGGAATTAATGGGTGTAAAATGAGAAAGTAGCTTTAGGTTGTCCAAGATGTATTAAGTGAGAAAATCAAAACATGGGTCAGTGTACAAAGTCTGACTTAATTTTTCCTAAAAAAACAGTTGATACAGGCATACATTTGAACACAGACACACACGTGCAGATACAATTCTGAAAAGATAATACTCTACTGCACGTGTTTTTCTCCAAGAGGGAGAACTGTCATAGACTTTTCACATGCTATTTTATAATTGTATATAATGTTTTGTATTAGGGAAAGTAACCTGTACTGATCTCTTCTTCTCCCCCTCTCCCTCCTCCTTTTCAAAAATCCTGCAGATTTAGAGAGGACTCCAATTACTGTGAGAAACACGACCTGAAAATCACAACAGTACAGTGGAATGTTATCAAATGTATCAGAATCACCTGGAAAATTGTTAAACCACAAATTCTAGGTCCTGATCCCCAGAATCTCTATTTCACTAGGTTAGTTTCTGAAATGAGGATGAGCTTTTCTTTCTTTCTTTTTTTTTATGTTTATTTATTTATTTTGGGAGAGAGAAAGCAGGGAAAGTACAGGGAGAGGGAGAGAGCGAGAATCCCAAGAAGCCTCTGTGCTGTCAGTGCAGAGCCCAATGTGGGGCTCAAACCCACAAAACATGAGATCATGACCTGAGCTGAAACCAAGAGTCGGACGCTTAACCGACTGAGCCCCCCAGGAGCCCTGAGAATGAGCATTTCTAACAAGTCACCAGGTGACACTGATGGTGAAGGTCTAGGAATCAAACTTGAAAAACAGGGTTCTGTGAAAAATGAGGCTGCCTAGTTCCAGGCCTTCGAGTCCACCACCATGAAGAAATGCAGGCTCCCAGAAGCAGAGCCAAGGTTTCTCACATACATCCCCTGAGCATCTGTGCATGAGCAAGTCAGGCTAATGGCCTACTTGGCTAGAGTCCTTCACTGTGGAGCCCTCTGAGTGCTTTATCCACCAAAGCTATCTAACCACCTGTGTATTTTGCCTAGAGCTTATTCCAAAAATGCCCACCCAGTTATCCCTCATATATTATCCTTCAAGTTTTTGCTCAATGACCCTCCAGAGAGGCCCGCCTTACTGCTCTATGTAATACACATACCATACTTCTAAGCACATTCACCTTATGTTCTTCTTGTACCTACCACATTCTAACATGCCGTATGATTTAGTATTTCTTCTTTCATGATTTCTGTGACCTCCTTGTATATAATATAGCCCGCAGGAGGACAGAAATCTTTTGTCCCTTTTGTATCCTAATGTCTCCTATGCGTGTACAATAAGTTCTTGAAGCCAAATACTCATTGATCATTTGTTAGAACAGAGAAAAAACAAGACACTTTAGCTTCCCTTTATAGTTTTACAGTTCTGCCTATTCCTCATGTGCCTGTTAGCTTTCCCTGAATGCCAATATCGCTTCATTTCAAGAATGAGTAAGAATCAAATTTTGGAGACAAAGTCTTCAGAATGATTGTTACAGTCACATGCTCAGCTTAATTGTATTTCTTCTCAGACAACACTGATATAATTTCTCTGAGATCTTTTTACCATCCGCTGATATTTCCATTAATATCACAGTTCTCACACAAATTCTGAATCATTACATAGCCACTATTAATAGCTTTCTGTAATTTGCATTTTACAACTGTTTTTCTCAGATAATGTCAATTCCTCATGCAGAATATTCCCTGTAATCATAGGGGAAATGGTAACCACTTTCCAGTAGTGAGATGAAATCATGGATTTAAGTTGCTCCCTACATTTTGAAGTTCACAACACCCTTTTCATACATGCTACACCTGTGAACACAAGCCACTGAAGCTATCAAAGTAGCAGGTTCTTCACAGTTCTATTTTTGAGACTATTTTCATTTTTGAAAATGACTTTCAGGCTATCCAAAAAGATTATTAAATAGATTTTAAAAAAGAGGTAAACATGTCGCTCACTAGGTTGGATACAGTAATTTACAGTCAAGGGAGACATTTTCTGTAGTAATTACAGAGCTCACCTTTTATTCCTGCTTCAGGGTAGCCCAGCCTCCCTCTACAATATTTCCTGTCATGACGCAACCTGTTTTTTCTCTTGTCCCTAATCAAACATAGACCGATACAACGACTCTTCATACACTGCACAGTATACGGATTTGAACTGCAACGTGACATGTTAGCTTCTGCTACCAGTGGACACATTTTGTCTGAATGACTACGGATAAGTGCATTTGGATCCGTAGCCTCTGGGAGCAAACTGAACTTCACGAAGTCCGAAGTTAACACTTTTCCAAACGCTTGGGTGAACAGCTGCAGACAACACACAACACGCCCCAGAAACTTGAGTTCTGCTCCTTGAGGAAGGGACAAAGACCCTTCTACTCCCTTGGACTCGCAGACTCCATCCCCCAGGGCAGCTCGCGGCTCTAAACTCGTCCGCAGGTCTGCCGGGGAGCGGTCTTGCCCGAGGCACGTGAGTCCGTGGGAACTACATTACCCGGCAGGCTCCGCGTCTAACGGCCCCCTCGCCGAGCCAATGAAGGTTTAGCACAGGGGCCTTCCGTGTGTGACACCTAGCGCGGGGCGGGACTTCCGGCGTCCTCCTCCGGGCGGTCATTTTGGCTTCTCCCCTGTGTTCATCCGGGCAGAAGTTCCGGAGCGGTGGGTCTGCGCGGAGGTGACGTGCCGGAGAAGGAGTCGGAGGAGCCGTTGTCCCCGCCGCACAGAGGCGGGTCTGAGGCTCGGCGACACCGCCCGGGGCGCCCCGCACGAGGGCCTGCCCGCTCCCCGCCCCGCTCCGCCCACAGGCCCGGATGGCGGCAGCCACGCTGAGGGACCCGGCTCAGGTAAACGCTGCGTTCCCCGGCCCCTCACCGCCTCCCAGGTCCTAAAGCGCCGGCGGAGGGGCGCCTGCTCACGTCCTCACGTCCCAGGCCCGACTGTCTGGGACAATAGGGCACGGGTAGGTGGGGTCCCGTTTCTGACAATGGCCGTGAACAAACATGACATCTCCGCTTCTCTGTTCAGCTTTACTGTTGTGGTTGTGATGAGGAGCGGGGGAGTGTTGCAGGCAGAGGAGCCGACCCGTGCCGAGGCTGGGAGGTGCGACTCAGCTGGCCGCGTTCGGGAAAGCTGGGGTCCGGTGTGCCTGCGAGGAACAGTGTTTGAGGCGGAGTCACACCTGGAATAGCAGGCCGAGGGTTCTACCTGCATCTCGGGATTCTGGAAGCTGTGGAGAACGGTAAAGAAAGGAGCGACACGAATTACGTCAGGGCTTTAAGAGCTTCTCAAAGGTAGTTGGTCGGAGGGTGGTGGAAACATTGAGGCGCCGGAAGGTTGACTCTTCGAGGACGCAGAGCTAGGAAGAGGAAACCCTGAGGCACCGAGGTGAGGCATCCAGTCCCAGGTTCACCTGGCTCACGGGCCAGCCCGAGCGCACTCAACCTGACGTGGCCCTGTTCCTCTGGAACCTGCCTGTTAAAACATGGCTACGGACGCTCTCGTGGAACCTGCACCGGTCCGAGTGCGGTGTCCCGGGCCCACGCTGGCTCCTCCCCCTCTTGTGTTCCCTGCCCCGTAGTGCCTGGGGACTCTCAGTGCCGTTCCTCCAGACCTTCCAGACCTTGGGTAGAGGGACCCTCGAGAAACCCCAGGCTTCGCCCCGCCCTGGGTCCATACCAGGGATTACAGAGAGGTGTTTCCGTTTTGTGCGCCTGAGGGAAACAGCCGAGGAAAGGTTATCTCCATACTGGCACACAAGAACGCTTAGAGCTTTAGGGAAGCTGGGAGCGTTAAGGAAACCACAGATTCCTTTTCCTTCAGGTGGGAACAAAGAGCAGTGAGACAGGATTCAGGACTGGAATGGCTGCCTGAGAAGTTGCTTATCTGTTCTGGAGGGGACTCGAGCTTTGGATTAGAGGAGGGAGATGATCTTACCCAGGTCTTCCTCTGGCTTCACTGTGGAGAAAAGATCGTGAGGATGAGGGAAGAGGAAGGAAAACTAAGGTGGAGCCCAGTGTAACATTCCAGTTCAGGGTTCACAGAACAGAGTGGTGGCTTAGGAGAAGTAACTGGATTCTGGATCTGTTTTTATTAAGATACAACTAGATTTCCTAATGTGGAAGGGAAGTCGCATGCTTGGTCTGCTGCTATTGCTGTAACAAAATACCATAAACTAGGTGATTTATAAACAGCAGAAATTTATTTCTCATAGTTCTGGAGGCTAGAAGTCCAAGATCAGGCTGGTCAGTTTCTGTGTCTGGTGAGGGCCTGCTTCCTAATTTCAGCCCAAAGGCCCCAGCTCCTAATACCATCAGCTTGTGGGGGGTAGAATGTCAAAATATGAATTGGGGTGGGAGACATAAACATTCTATAACAGTGGGAAAGTGAAGCACTTTCAGAGATGACCCTAGGGTTTTGATCTAAGCAACGGGAAGGATGAAAATTCCATCAATTGATATGGGAAAATTGGTCATAGAGTAATTTTCACCGGGGATATTGGGAACTTTGTTGTGGCTATTTTAAGATCTGAGGTGTTTCAGACACCACTGGGTAAAAGCATCAAGTAGGCAGCTGAACACCCATGTTTGGAAATCTGGGGAGGGCTTCGGGATGGAGACATCCAAAATATTGTGGCTACTGTATATGTCCAGGTAAGTGAGCTGTGATTACAAGAAGCAGTCTCTAGACTATGATGGTAAAACCATTTTCAGACTAGGAAAGGGAAGTAGCCGAGGACTGGGCCTCTTGCTTGGATATCTGGTTGATGGCATTGAGTTTCACATACTGAAGTTACAGAAGTGAGTAACATGAAGGGAGAAAACATTGAGGATGGCGTAGACTCATAGCCGATGAAGGGTACCAGGAGAAGAGTGGACATGAGATGGACACAGAAGCATAGGAGTCGGCCCATTAATACTCAGTCCTTGGAGCTAGTGTTTATTCCACTTAAGGGACTTCATGGATTTTGTGGCAACTTTGGTGGGGCCTGGGATATTTCATTCAGTATGGAGGATAAGATTAGGGGCAAATCTGGGAGAAACACTGGGACTCAGGTAGGTGACCAGTAGGGCTGGGCTTTGATTGAGGGGTTAAGTCAAAATCAGAAAGTTCTGACTGCAGAGGGCACAGCAAGGGCAGCACAGAAATGGAATGAGGCCATGGGTATCTGCAATCTGCAGGTCAGTCTGCGTTGTGGAGGTTGTAGCAAGAGACCAAGTTAAGCAGGAAGGACTACATACCAGGCTTCACAGCTGCCTCTGGCAGTGAGGATCATCAGAGGATCAATTGAATCTTGATTGAATTTACAAAAAACTCTCTGGGTACCATGCAGCAAGTAACATGGGGAGGCCAGGGAGATGCCTGTACCTTCCTGTGGAGCACGAAGTGGCTGTGGCTTCTAAGAAGCAGCAAGGGAGAACCTCTCTAGGAAATGAAGGTATTTAAAGGCAATCATATATGCTGTAGCTAACACACACACTCAAACACAGGGACTATGCATTCCCAGAAAAGATTTGAGTGATCCCAGAACCTCTGAGGTAAGGAGATTAGTGAAGGTCTTCCCCGGCACAGGGCCAGTTCTTAATGACTGGAAAAGTTGGCTTTTACTTATTTATTTATTTATTTTAATTCAAATGCCTACATCTCAACAAAAGATCACAGAGCATACAAAGAAATAAGGACACATGGCCCAACCAAAGGAACAAAATAAATGTCTGGAAACTGGCCATATAGAAATGTAGGCCTCTGAATTACTTGGCAAAAATTTAAAACAGCTGCGCTAAAGATGCCCTGTGACTTAAGAGAACACAAACAACAATGTCAGAAAACAATTCATGCACAATGTGAGAATGTCAATAAAGAGATAGGGACTGTAAGAGAGAACCAACCAGAAATTCTAGAGCTGAAAAACAATTAAGCTGAAAACTTTACTAGAGAGGTTCAATAGCAGACTTGATCAGGTAAAGAATCTACAAACTTGAAAACAGGCCATTTGAAATTGTCAAGTCAGAGGAGCAAAAAAAAAAAAAAAAAAAAAAAGAAGAAAAGTAAAGAGAGCTTAAGGGGCATGTAGGATACTAGCACTGACCCATATATGCATTATGGCAGGCCCAGAAGGAGAAGAGAGGGACTTTATTTGCAAAACGTATCTAAGAGAGGACAAGTATCTAAAATACATAAAGAACATTTATAACTCGATAGTTAGAAACAGTTTTTAAAAACAGGCAATAGATTTGAACAGATATTTCAAAAAAAAGTTTGGCAAAATTTTACATAAAAAGATGCTGGAAAGAGTCATTAGGAAAATGAAAAACCCATAATGACTTAACCACTGTGCACTTTTAGAATTGATAATGTCACGGAACCTGTTCTGGATCACCCGGCAGAAGAACCAAGCAGCACTCTGAGATGTTGGAAGGCTGGAGGTTTATTTTATGCTGGCAGGCTCAGAGGAGATCCCTCTCTAGAGGTCTGAGCCCCGAGCATAAGCAGAGGGAATAATTTATAGTTTGTTACTTCTGCATTCCGCATTTGAGCATGGCAAGTGGGGTGGGAAGAACCCGGAAGGGAAGTCTTCAGTCGAGGACTGGAATTTCCCTATCAGTCCTGTTGGCCATCTTATAACAGATTTTTCCCTATCAGTAACATTAAAAACTGGCCATACCATCTTTTGTTAAGCATGTGGAGCAAATGGAACTCTCATCCACTGATAGTAGGAAGGGAAATTGTACAAGCACTTTGTAAAGCAATTTGACAGCATCTTTAAAATTAAACATACAGGGGTGCCTGGGTGGCTCAGTTAAGTGTCTGACCCTTGATGTCGGGTCGTGAGACCGATTGAGCTCTGTGCTGAGCATGGAGCCTGCTTGGGATTCTCTCTCCCTCCTTCTCTCTGCCCTTCCTCCCCTGGTGCACACACTCTCTCAAGATAAATATACATTTTTTAAGTTTATTTTTGAGAGAATGCATGCATGTGTGAGCAGGGGAGGGGCAGAGAGCAAGAATCCCAAGCAGGCTTCACACCATTAGTGCAGAGGCTGATGTGGAGCTTGGACTCATGAACTGTGAGATCATGACCTGAGCCAAAATCAAGTTGGATGCTTAACCACTGAGCCACCCAGGTGTCCCAATAAATAAACATTTTTTTAAAGTTTATTTGAGGGGCGCCTGGGTGGCTCAGTCGGTTAAGCGTCCGACTTCAGCTCAGGTCACGATCTCGCGGTCTGTGAGTTCGAGCCCCACGTTGGGCTCTGGCTGATGGCTCAGAGCCTGGAGCCTGCTTCCGATTCTGTGTCTCCCTCTCTCTCTGCCCCTCCCCCGTTCATGCTCTGTCTTTCTCTGTCTCAAAAATAAATAAACGTTAAAAAAAAAAAGTTTAGGGGCGCCTGGGTGGCTCAGTCGGTTGAGCGTCCGACTTCCGCTCAGGTCACGATCTCGCGGTCTGTGAGTTCGAGCCCCGCGTCAGGCTCTGGGCTGATGGCTCAGAGCCTGGAGCCTGCTTCCGATTCTGTGTCTCCTTCTCTCTCTGCCCCTCCCCCGTTCATGCTCTGTCTCTCTCTGTCTCAAAAATAAATAAATGTTAAAAAAAAAATTAAAAAAAAAAGTTTATTTATTTTGAGATAGCATGAGTCAGGTAGGGGCAGAGAGAGAGAATGCCAAGCAGGCTCCTTGCTGTCAGCACAGAGCCTGATGTGGGGCTCAAACTCACAAACTGAGATCATGACCTGAGCCAAAATCAAGAATTGGACACTTAACCAACTGAGCCACCCAGGCACCCCTAAATAAACATTTTTAAAAAATAAATAAAATTAAACATACAGCTTTCATACAACCCAGTCATCCCATTCCTAGGTATTTATCCGAAGGAAATAAAAGCATATGTTTATGCAAAGACCTGTGAACAAATGTTTAAAACAGCCTTACTTTTAATGGAAAAGGGGGAAAAAAAAGTCCATCAAAAACAGTTGAATGAATAAACAAATTGTAATACTTCTATATAATGGAATATCACTCAGGAATAAACAATTTTCTTTGTCAGCTGTAACAAAATACCATAGACTAGGTGGCTTAAAGAACAGAAATTTATTGTTCAGAGTTCTGGAAGCTGGGAAGGAAGTCCAGATTAAAGTGCTTATTGCTTTGCTTCCTGATGAGGATTCTTCTTGGTTTGCAGATGGCTCTCTTGTGTCTTCACATGATGGAAAGACAGGGAGTGACAGTTCTCTGGTGTTCCCACTCCCCTCTTTTTTTATTGAAGTATAGTTGACATTAATTTTAGTTTCAGGTGTACGACATAATGATTTAACTATTACATACTTTACAGAATGCTCATTATAAGTGTACTATCTCTCACCAAAGTTATTACAATGTTAGTGACTTTCTCTATAATGTACTTTTCACCTTTGTAACTTGTTTTAGAGCTGGAAGGCTGTGCCTCTTAATCTCCCTCACCTGTTTTGTCCATCACCCCACACTCTTCCCTTTCGGCAACCACTAGTTTGTTCTCTGTATTTGTAAGTCTGCCTCTGTTATTGCTGTTGATAGTTTTGTTTTCTACATTCCATGGATAACTGAAATCCTATCTTACTTGTCTTTCTGTGACTTATTCCACTTGGCATAATACCCTCTAGGTCCATCCTTGTTGTAAATGTCAAGATTCCTTTTTTTTTTTTTTTTAAGGTAATCTCCATGCCCAGTATAGGGTTTGAACTCATGGCCTGGAGATCAAGAGTTGCACTGTCTACCAGCTAAGCCAGCCAGACACCCTATGATTTCTTTTTTTTTTTTTTTTTTTAATGGCTAAGTAATATTCCTGTGTGTGTGTATCATGTCTTTATTCATTTATATATCAGTGGACACTTAGATTGTGTCCATATCCTATTTATTGTAAATAACGCTGCAGTAAACAGGGATGTATATATCTTTTTGAATTAGTGTTTTCATTTTCTTCAGGTAAATACCCAGAAGTGGAATTACTGGATCATATGGTTTTTCTATTTTTAGTTTTCTAAGGACCCTCCATACTGTTTTCCAGAGTGGCTGCACCTCTTTACATTCCACCCAGCAGTGCACAAGAGTTCTCTTTCCTCTATTTCATCATCTTGTTATTTCTTGTCTTTTTGATACCGTTTTGACTGGTGTGAGGTGATATCTCATTGTGGATTTAATTTGCATTTCCCTGATTACATTGAGCATCTTTTCATGTCTGTTGGCCATCTGTATGTCTTCTTTGGAAAAATGCCCATTTGGGTCTTCTGCTAATTTTTAATTGAATTGTTTCAGGTGTTTTGGTGTTAAGGTATGTGAATTCTTTATATATTTTGGATATTAAGTATTGGGGTATTTGGAGTATAATATATATGTTATATATATTATGTATACATACATATATTTTTTGGATGTATCATTAGCAAATATTTTTTCTAATTCAGTAGGTTGCCTTTTTGTTTTGTTGATGGCTTTGCTTTGCAAAAGTTTTTTAGTTTGATGTGGTCCCAATTGTTTATTTTTGCTTTTGTTTCCCTTTTGTCCCGTTTACTTTTGTTTTTGCTTTTGTCTCCCTGAAGAAACATATCCAGAAAAATGTTGCTAAGGCTGATGTCAAAGAAATTATTGCATATGTCTTTTAATTTTATGGTTTCAGGACTTACATCCAAGTCTTTAATCCATTTTGAGTTTTTAGTTTGTTTTGTTCTGTTTTATTGTTTTATTTTGGGAGAGAGTGTATGCATGTACTCATGGGGTTTGATCTCATGAACCATGAGATCATGACCTGAGCTTAAGTCCAAGAGTCAGACACTTAACCAACTGAGCCACCCAGGTGCCCCCCCACCCATGTTGAGTTTATTTTTGTGTATGGTGTAAGAAAGTGGTCCAATTTCGTTCTTTTGTATGTAGCTGTCCAGTTTTCCCAACACCATTTATTGAAGAGACTTTTCTTCATTGTGTATTCTAGCCTCCTTTGTCACAGAGTAACTGCATATAAGCATAGGTTTCTCAGCTCTATTCTGTTCCATTTTTGTGCCAGTACCATACTGTTTTGATTAGTATGGCTTTGTAGTATGGTTTGAAATCTGGCGTTGTATATTTCCAGCTCTGTTGTTCTTTCTCAAGCCTGCTTTGGCTATTTGTGGTTTTTTGTGGTTCCATACACATTTTTGGATTCCTTGTTCTAGTTTTGTGAAAAATACTATTGGTATTTTGGTAGGGATTGCATTGAATCTGTGGATTGCTTTTGGTAGTATGGACATTTTAACAATGTTAATTCTCCCATTCCATGAACATGATACATGGTATGTCTTTTTATTTATTTGGGCTGTCTTCATCAGTGTCTTATAGTTTTCAGAAAACAAGTCTTTCACCTCCTTATCTACATTTATTCCTAGGTACTTTACACTTTTTGATGCAATTATAAATGGAATTGTTTTCCTAATTACTCTTTCTGCTGGGTTTTTATTAGTGTGTAGAAACACAACAGATTTCTGCATATTAATTTTATATCCTGCAAATTGACTGAATTCATTTATTAGTTGGAGTCTTTAGGGTTTTCTGTATATAGCATATCACCTGCAAATAGTGAGTTTTACATTTTTCTTCCAACTTGGATGCTGTTTAGTTCTTTTTATTGTCCGAATTGAATGAAGGTGGTGAGAGTAGATGGTGAGGAAAGCTTTCAGCTCTTCACCATTGGGTATGATGTTAGCTGTGAGTTTTTTCATATATGGCCTTTATCGTGTTGAGGAATTTTCCCTCTAAACCCACTTTGTTGAGAGTTTTTATTATGAACGGATGTTAAATTTTGTCAAATGCTGTTTCTGCATATATTGAGATGATTATATAATTCTTTCTATTTTGTTAATATATTGTATCATGTTGATTGATTTGCAGATATTGAACCATCCTTACATTCCTGAAATAAATCCCACTTGTTGTGGTGAATGACCTTTTTCATATGTTGAATTCAGTTTCCTAATTTGTTGAGGATTTTTGTATCTGTGTTCATCAGGGATATTGGTCTGTAGTTTTCATTTTTTGTGGTGTCTTTGGTTTTGTATCAAGGTATATGCTAGCTTTGAGGATGAGTTTGGAAGCATTCCTTTTTCTATTTTTGGAGTAGTGTGAAAAGGATAGGTATTAACCCTAAACGAAATATTTGGTAGAATTCACCTGTGAAGCCATCTGGTCCTGGACTTTTGTTTGTGGTGAGGTTTTTGATTACTGATTTAGTTTTGTTACTAGTAAACAGTCTGTTCAAATTTTTTATTTCTTTGTAATCCAGTCTTGGAAGATTATATATATATATATTTTAGGAATTTATCCATTTCTTCTATGTTGTCCAATTTGTTGGCATATAATTAATCCTTTATATTTCTATGGTGTTAGTTGTAACTCCTCTTTGATTTCTGATTTTGAGTCCTCTCTCTTTTCCTTTATGAGTCTGTCTAAAGGTTTATCTCTTTTATCTTTTCAAAGAACTGTCTCTTAGTGTCCCTGATCTTTTCTATTGTTTTTCAGTCTCCATTTCTTTCTACTCAGATTTTTTTTTTTTTTTTTTTTCATTCTACTAACTTTCGACCTTGTTTGTTCTTCTGGTTACTTTAAGTATAAGGTTAGATTGTTTGAGATTTTTTTTGTTTCTTGGTAGGTCTGTATTGCTATAAACTTCCCTCTTAGAACAGCTTTTGCTTCATCCCAAAGATTTTGAACTGTTGCATTTCCATTTTTATATGTCTCCAACTGTTTTTTAATTTCTTTGACCTATTGGTTGTTTAGTAGCATGTTGTTTAGCCTCCACGTGTTTGTGTTTTCCATTTTCTTTTCTTGTAATTGATTTCTAGTTTCGTACTGTTGTAGTTGGAAAAGACACTTGATATGATTTCAATCTTAAATTTATTGAGACTTGTTCTGTGGCCTAACATGTAATCTATCCTGGAAAATGTTCCAGATGCATTTGAAAAGAATGTATTGTTTGGAAATGATGTTCTGTGTATATCTGTTAAGTCTACGTGTCTAATGTGTCTTATTGATTTTCTCTCTGGATGATCTGTCCATTGATGTAAGTGGAGCATTGAAGCCCCTTTTTTAAGAAGAAAAAAAAAATTAAACATTTATTTATATTTGAGAGACAGAAAGAAACAGAGCACAAGCTGGGGAGGGTCAGAGAGAGAGGGAGACACAATCCAAAGCAGGCTCCAGGCTCTGGGCTGTCAGCCCAGAGCCCATCATGGGGCTTGAACTCACAGACCACGGGATCGTGACCTGAGCCGAAGTCAAGACACTCAATCAACTGAGCCACCCAGGAGCCCCGAAGTCCCCTTCTATTACTGTATTGTTAGTTTCTCCCTTTATGGCTGCCAATATTTGCTTTATATTTGTAGGTGCTCCTATGTTGGTTTCATAGATATTTACAGTTATTCTATTCTCTTGTTGGATTAATTGCTTTATAGTTATGCATGACTTTTGTCTTTAACAGTCCATGTCTTAAAGTCTACTTTATTATTATAAGTATTGCTACCCCAGCTTTTCACTTCAGTATGCATGGAATATGTTTTTTCATTCCTCTGTTTTCAGTGTGTATGTCTTTAGATCTGAAGTGAGTCTGTTGTAGGCAGTGTATAGATAGGTCTTGGGTTTTTTTTATCCATTCAGTCACCCTACATCTTTTGATTGGAGCACTTAGTCCATTTACATTTAAAGTAATTATTGGTAGGTATGTACTTACTGCATTTTGTTGTTTTTTTTCTTTTGTGCTCTTCCCTTGTGATTTGTTGGCTTTCTTTAGTATTACAAGTTTTTAAGTTGGTGGTCATGTAAATTCTAAAAGCACTACATTTATTACTCTCTCCCCCCACGAAGTTTTATGTACATGATGTCATATTTTATATCTTTTTGTATATATTGCTTAACCAATTTTTGTAAAAGAAAATTAATAAAACCAAAATTTTACTACTTTTGCTGTTTAGCCTTCATACTAGCTTTATAAGTCATTGATCCACTACCTTTATTATATACTTGTCTTACCAGTAAAACTTTTCCTTTCATAATTTTCTTCTAGTTATGTTTTTCTCTTTTCTGCTTAAAGAATTCCCTTTACCATTGCTTGTAAGGCCAGATTAGTGGTGATGAACTTTAACTTTTGTTTGTCTGGAAAAGTTTTATCTCTTCTTCAATTCTGAATGATAACCCTGCTTGGTAAAGTTCTTGGGTTGTAGGTTTTTTTTCCTTTCAGTACCTTGAATATATCATGCCACATGCCACTCCCTTCTGGCCAGAAATATTTCTGCGGAAAAGTCAGCTGATAGCCTTATGGAGTCTCCATTGTATGTAGGTAACTGTTAGCTTTGCTTTTGCTGCTTTTAAGATCATCTCTTTAGATTTTGTTTCTACTTTAACTGTTATGTGTTTTGGTGTGGACCTGCTTGGGTTCATCTTGTTTGGGGCTCTCTGTGTTTCCTGGGATTGGTCATCAGTTTCCTTTCCCCAGGTTAGGGAAGTTTACACCATTTTCTCTCTTCTTCGGAGACTCCTACAGTGCAAATGTTGGTATAGTTGAGGTTGTCCCAGAGGTCCCTTAACCTATCCCAGTTTTTAAAAATACGTTTTTCTTTTTGCTGTTCAGCTTGAGTGCTTTGCACTGCTGTATTTCCACTGCCATATCTTTTGGCTCACTGATCCATTCTTCTGCATCTTCTAATTTGTGAATTCCCTCTAGTATAGTTTTCATTTCAGTTATTGTATTTTTCAGCTCTAGTTCTTTTTTATATCTCTTTATTGAAGGTCTCACTGAATTCATCCACTCTTCCGCCAAGACCAGTGAGCATCTTTATGACCGTTACTTTGAACTCTTTATCAGGTAGATCGTTTCATTTAGTTCTTGTCCCAAGGTTTTGTTGTGTTTCATATTTGAAACATACTCCTCCTCTTTTCACATTTTGTCTGACTCCTTGTGTTTGTTTGTATGTATCAGGTAGAGTGTACAGCCATACCACCCTGAATGCATCCGGTCTCATCTGTATGTATTAGTAGATCAGCTACGGGGGTTCTGGTCTTGAAAAGAATGACCTTTTATGTAGAAGGCATCCTGTGGGGCCCAGTAGCCCAGTCCCCCAGTCACCAGGACCAGTTGCTGCAGGATGTGTCCCCTGTGTGTGCTTTATGAGCTCTTTTGTAACTGGGCCAGGACTGCTGTGGGCATGCTAGTGGGTGGGGCTGGCCCTCAGCCCATCTGTGTGCAGTGACCAGCCGTGACTACTACAAGCATACTGGTGGGCAGGGCTGGTCCCTGGTGTGGCTGGCTGAGAGGCCAAGCTGTAGCTGCTGCTAGGATGCTGGTGAGGGGGCCGATCTCTCCTCCCTGGGGCAGGACAGGAGTTGCTTTGGAGAGGTGCCTGTCTGGGGCTGCCTGCCGGCTGAGGCAGGGCAGGAGCTGCTTTGGACGGGTACCTGCTGGGGTGAGTAGCTTAGGTCGAGTGGGTTTGCAGGGGATGCCAGGAAGGGGGGAGGGTCTAGCAAGGTAGCACTGACGGACGGTCCGAACTGACTCCCGCAAGCATCCAGTCAGCTAGGCTGAAGGAGGGCAAGAAAAATGGCTCCTGCCAGCACTTCTCTTCCTTAAAAAGGCTTCTACAGATCCTTGCTCCTCTGGCATATGCTCTAAAATTAGTCAGTAAATCTTCACATGTAATACAGTTATTTTTCAAACTTCTGCCTTTCGTCCTGGGTTTCAGCCTGAGTGTTATGGTATGCTGGCCCTTTAAGAACAGAATCTCAGTTTCCTATATAGCCTTCTGGCTCTCCCATTAACCAGAGTTAAGCTCTGCTCATTTTCAAAGTCAGACTTTGTGGGGCTCATCTTCCTGGTACAGGTCCCCAGGACCAGGGGTGCCCGATGTGGGGATCGATCCTCTCATTCCTCAGAGAGGACCTCTGTGCCTGTGGTATCCCTCCTGCTTGTGGCTTGCCATGCTTGGGGTTTGGTTATGAACCATATATCTGC
Source organism: Panthera tigris (assembly GCF_018350195.1). NCBI lineage: Eukaryota > Metazoa > Chordata > Mammalia > Carnivora > Felidae > Panthera > Panthera tigris. The sequence continues at coordinate 936,633 of NC_056674.1, forward strand.
TCCTCCTACCCTTCTCGATTTGGCTTTTTGTCTTGAGCCATGGAATAAGTGTTCTGCTGGCCTTAAAGTCATTTTCAGAGTGAGTTGTGTTATACTTAGTTGTTGCCTTGTTGCATTTGTGGGAGGAGGTGAGCCATGCTGCTCTGCCATCTTCCTCTGTTGTCTCTTACGTGGTATCACTAATCTCTTGATGAGAGTCCCAGCCAGATGACCTTATCTAACATAATTACCTGTCCGTACTCCACCTTCTAATTCTACTACATTGGGTTTGGGGGTTCAGCCTATGAATTTGGGGGCACATACCCACTACATAACAGGAATGAAATGTGGCTATATGTAATAACGTGGATGAATCTCTAAATAACTATGCTGAGTGGAAAAATTCAGACAAAGTGAACACACAGCATGGTTCCGTTTAAGATTCTTGAAAATGCAAACTAATCCATTATAACACAGGCAGATCAGTTGTTTCCTGAGAATGGTGGTTGAATGGGGGAGAGATGTAGTGGAAAGCGTTGTAAGAAAATTTTGGATGGTGATGAATATGTTTCCTGTCTTGATTGTGGTGATGGTTTCAGTGGGTAGGTCTACGTTAAAACTCACCACATTGTACACTTTAACTGTGTTCAGTTATTATAATTCAATAAAGCCACGAAAATACAGATAAATAAAAAATACTTTTGCTTCTAGCAAAATAAAGAATGTATCTGAGGAGAATGGTTGGAATGAAAGCAATAAGAAGAAACTGTAGCTACCAGCATCACATCCTGAAGAAGAGAGGAGACTGCATTTGTTTCTTCTTTCTCTTCCTCTGCCCAGTGGTATCAGTATGCAGTTAAGGATAAAGCAGAAACCCCCCTAAAAAGATGGAGTTGTTGGAGTCACTATCATACCATTAGGGCTTGAGGGGGATCCAGCACCAGATACTCCTAAAACCATATAACCCAATGTTCCTAATGAGAGGGAAGTTTGTGCTGGATTTTGGGAATTAAAGTCGTTTTTAAGCCAATGGGATAGGCAGAAAACTGCCCCACTTAAATGTCCTTGTCTTTTTTAGGTTTATTTATTTATTATTTTGAGAGAGAGAGAGAAAGCGCACGTGCACAAGTTGGGGAAGGGCAGAGAGAGAATCCCAAGCAGGCTCTGTACTGTCAGCACGTGGAGCCCGACTCGGGCCTCGATCTCACAAACCGGAGATCGTGACCTGAGCCGAAACCAAGAGTTAGGATACTTAATTGACTGAGCCACCCAGGTGTCCCTTAAATGTCTATGTCTTAATGTCGGATTACACAGCAAAGGAGAGTTAAGGTAGTAGGTAGAATTAAGAGTACTAATCCACTGACCTAGAAATGGGGAGATTATGCTGGATTACCTGAGCCTGCCCAGTATGATTGTAAGCGTTCTTACATGGGGAAACGATAGGCAGAAAATGGAAAAAGTTCAAGTGATGCAGGGTGAGAAAGACTCAGCTGGCCGTTTCTGGCTTTGAGATGAAAAGGGGCCATGAGCCCAGGTCTGTGGGTGGCCTCTGAAACTGGAAAAGGCGAAAGAATAAATTCTTTCCTAGCACCTCCAGAAAGGAAGGCAGCCTTGCTGACTCCAGTGGAGACCCGTTGTGGACTTCTGACTTCCAGAACTGTAATTCAGTGTTTGTATTGTTTAAGCAGCAACAAAAAAGTCAAAAGGCCACTTTCACATGTTAAAATGATACCCAGTTGAAATTGTGCATTATCAGTATACTTAGGGTTGCCAGATTTAGAAAATAAATAATATATATATTTTTTACTATAAGTATGTCCCATGCAATAGACCTTATAAAGTTATTCATTACTCATCTGAAATTCACATTAAACTGGGTATCCTATTCTGTTAGGGAATTCTAGATATATTAGAAAGCACTGTGAGCATGTTTTGCTATTTTAAGAATCCTGGTTATTCTTTGTGATGAAGAAGGATAAAACAAATGCATTTATTACTTAGCTGACTGCTGGTAGGATAACCTAGGATAAGGTCCGCTTGTCCGGTTAGCTTCAGGCTATTAGGAGAACCTTGTGAGTGACTTGGAGAACATTCTGGGGCCCTGATACAGGTATGCAGATGCACTACTGAGTGTCAGAATAATCAAATCGTTTATGAATCACAGTTTGATCAGTGTTAGGAGCACCCAGAAACACCCCTTACTTGTCCCTTTTCCATGCCCTACCCAACCACAAATATTCAAACACAAACATTCACACATCCCCCTCTTGTGCTTTACTTAATAGAAGATTATAAATTGAAGTTTCAGCAGTGGGAAAGTTACCGATCACATCCACAACTACCTAATGCTCCATGAGGATTTATTCAATTCCCAGTTGATAGATGTTAGGTTGATTCTGTGATTCTCATCTTTGTCATTAAAAAACAATGTACATAAAATAGCTTTGTAATTATGAAAGACTTGGTCTTATGATTATTACTAAATTGAAACAACTTGTTATGTGAGCAAAGAAATTTTCTGGTATAACGACCCAGTGTTCCTTCTTTGTGACTAGAGTCTTCTCATTCAATTAAATCAGCCTCTAGCACACTCTCTAAATTGGTTGATAAAGTAGTTTCTTTTAACTTAAATATTGTCTTCCTCATTCAGACTAGAGTTGATATCTTTGGAAATTCCTTGCAGTTTTCTCTATAATTTTATAACTTAATATTGACATTCCCGTGAGAGCGCCAGTTTGTTGAGCAGAAACAGGAGTGGGGGGCGGGGGTGGGAATGTATACATTTTTCCTGGGATATTGCAGATTGGAAGGCTTAGGAGGCATAGGAAATTTAGTCAGCATCTGTGATATTAATGTAATGTGTTTGAGCTTCGTGGCCTGGGCTTTTGACTCCACATTGTCTTTGTTCTTTACAGGTCCAAGCAGTGGGTTCAGTACCTTCTCAGCAGTGGACCCTCTTCCTGTGAAGCCAGAGCCATATGCACCATCCTGATCCTGGTATGTTTGACTCTTTTTACTCATTTACTTGTGTTTTTTCCTTTTGGGTAACCCGGACTCACAAACACCTCTCTTCTCTTGTGTCTGCATGCTTCTCAGCATTTCCTCCCATTGTGCTCATTAGCAGTGACAACTTGTTTCTCAGTTCTGCTTGAGGGCAAGGAAAACATCTTTTTCCAAATACAGGCTCTGGGCTCTAAGTTCCTTCCAGAATATAAACTGTCATTTGAGCTGCTGGGAATTTTGCTTTCAGTGTTGAATAGGCATTGTAGGATACAAAAGAAGCTGTTGTATGAGCAATTATCCAAAGACAGAATTTCATGAAAATGTAAATGTATGTCTTTTTCAGATTTTGAGAGTTTAACGGTAGGAATCCAATGCTGATCTGAATTTTAAGCTAACGCCCAAAATGTTTATTTTGTAAACATTGGGTGAAAAATGTTTTGTGTGAAGGTATGGACAGTGCATGTGGACCTTGAGGAGTATAAATCTCTAAATTGACTAAATAGTATTTTAATCTAATGCTATGAATGATGCAGAAAAGGTCACATGTCTTGTGTAGGGACCTGTTTCCCTTTATGTTCTTAGCAGAAGAAGGTAAAAATGTGAGAAAGCTAGAGGTTGGTTTGTGTAGTTTGAGCTCAGTTCCAACTTTCTTCTGAGGGAGGGTGGATTGAGAACACTACTCATTTCTAAAAAGTTTCTGCTTTTATCAGATGGATGCTCAGGAAGGCTTCTTTCTGCCTATGTTGATTCTTACGCCAAAGTAGCTTATTTTAGGCCATCAACAGAAACACTTTGGGTACAAATTTGGTTCCAGACCACTGCAATAAAGCAAGTCAGATGAGTCGTTGGTTTCCCAGTACATACATAACCGTTGTCTTTACAGTATAAAATAGCATTATGTCTTAAAAACAGTATACATACCTTGAGAAATGCTGTCTTCTAAAAAAAAACATTAACCCTCATCTGAGCTGTTAGTGAGTCATAATCTTTTTATGACCCTGAACGTGGGGGTGGCTATGGCAGTTTATTAAAATAAGGCAGTGAAGTTGCCATATCAGTGGATCTTCCTGTCACAATTTCCCCAAAGCACACGATGCGGTTTGATAGCATCTTATCCACCAACTGGATTTCTCTAGTCTTCAGGCCTCTCCCCAGAGTAGGTTCCCCCTCAAGCAACCAGTTCTCTGGTCATCCACTTCCGGTCTTATTGTGAGCTTGTCCCTTGCAGCAATTTGGTCACATCTTGTCTACTTCTTTTTTTTTTTTTTTTTCTTTTATTTATTTTTGAGACAGAGAGAGACAGAGCATGAATGGGGGAGGGTCAGAGAGAGAGGGAGACACAGAATCTGAAACAGGCTCCAGGCTCTGAGCTGTCAGCACAGAGCCCGACGCGGGGCTTGAACTCACGCGCAGCGAGATCATGACCTGAGCCGAAGTCGGACGCTTAACCGACTGAGCCACCCAGGCGTCCCGCATCTCATCTACTTCTAATTCTAGTTCTCTTGCCATTGCCAGCACATCTGCAGTGACTTCTTCCAAACTCCTGCTACCGATGAATGGCAGCTAAATGGAATTCCAGAAGGATTTCAGTTTACTTTTCTGGCCTTACAAATCATATTCTTAAGACTTGAAAGTCAAAATTACTCCTTGATCCACAGGCAACTGAATGGATGTCGTGTTAGCAGGCATGAGACATTAGTCTCATCATACATCTCCATCAGGATGCTTTGTCACTGAGCAGTGATATTTTGAAAGAGATCTTTTTTTCTGAGCACTGTGTCTCAGCAATGGGCTTAAAATATTCAGTAAACCAGGAGCACTTGGGTGGCTCCGTCAGTGAGCGTCCGACTTCGGCTCAGGTCATAATCTTGCCGTTTGTGAGTTTGAGCCCCACATCAGGCTCACCGCTGTCAGAGACTGTCAGTGCAGAGGCCTGCCTCTTTAGATCCTCTGTCCCTCTCTGCCCCTCCCCCACTTGTGCTCTCTGCAAAGTAAATAAATATTTTTTAAAAAATTATTTAGTAAGCCATATTATAAACAGATGTGCTGTCATCCAGACTTTGCTGTTCTATTTATAGCACGGGCAGAGTAGAATTCCTAAGGGCCCTGGGCTTTTCAGAATGATACGTGACCCTTGGCCCTACCAAGCTTGACTGTTCCAGCTATGAAAGTGCGAGATGGCCATCTTGCAGTCGAAGGCTGCTCGGTCTGCATTTGGAAAATCCGTGGTTCAGTGCCGCCACCTTCACGAACGATCTCCGATCTCCGCTAGGGCTACCGGAGCACTTGCTGCAGCTTCTGCGTCAGCACCTGCTGCCCCACCTGGTCCTTTGCGGTTAGGAGACGGCTTCTTTCCTTCGGTGTCACGAGCCAACCTCTGCTAACTTCAAACTTGTGTTCAGCAGCTTCCTCACCTCCCCTGGCCTTCATAGAAGGGAGAGAGTTAGGGCCTTGCTCTGGATTAGGCTTTGTCTTAAGGGAATGTTGTGACTGCTTTGAGCTTCTGTCCAGAGCACTAAAACTTTCTCTGTATCCGTAGTAAGGCTGTCGCGTGTTCTTATCATTTGTGTCTTCACTGGAGTAGCACTTTTTTTTTTTTAAGTGCTTATTTTTGAGAGAGAGGGAGATAGAGGATCCAAAGCAGGCTCTGCACTGTCAGCGCAGAGTCTGATGCAGGGCTCGAACTCAAACCACGAGATCATGACTTGAGTTGAAGTTGGATGCTTAACCGGCTGAGCCACCCAGGCACCCCTGGAATAGCACTTTTAATTTCCTTTAAAGACTTTGTGGGTTTTTTGCATTCATAACTTGGCTACGGGGATAGTTTTTGGCCTGTCTCGGCTTTCAACGTACCTTCCTTACTAATCTTAATCATTTCTAGCTTATGATTTCAATGAGAGAGACTTACAACTCTTCTTTTCATCTAGAAGCTATTGTAGGATTATTAATTGGGATAGTTTCAATAATGTGTCTCAATAAGGAAGCCTGAGGGTAGAGCAGTCAGAACAAATACCACAGTATTTATAAATTCTAGGTGGCCCTTTGAATAGGGCCTCATTACCTGCAAATCCCAAACCTGTTAAGTATTTCACAAGAGAGTCATGAGGTTTAGGATGTTTTCTAATTGAATGTCCAAAAAGATTATTCTTGGTGCATGTACTGTTTGTCCCCCGCCCCCCCCGGAACTGTGAGAAACTCTTAGCATCAACACACAACAGGTTTCTCTCAGCCTTTCATACCATATCCTTTAAGTAGCAAATCATGGGGCACCTGGGTGACTCAGTTGGTTAAGTGTCCGACTTCGGCTCAGGTCATGATCTCCTGGTTTGTGAGTTCGAGCCCTGCATCAGGCTCTGTGCTGACACCTCAGAGCCTGGAACTGCTTCGGATTCTGTCTCCCTCTGTCTCTGCCCCTCCCCCATTCACGTTCTGTCTCTGTGTCTCAAAAATGAAGAAACATTAAAAAAATGTAACTATCAAATCACAAATCATGTTCTTTGCCAACTCGATTCAGGAGTATATACATCAAAATATCCTTAATGAGTCTATATTTTCATCTGTTTAAGCCCCCTACATAGATAAAATATACAGCTTTATTTGCTGCTTTCTCAGACACACGGAGTAACTCAGAACTACCTCTACAGAAGTGAGTACTCGTGCACGGTGCTCCTGTCTTTCTGTTCTCTCTTCTCAGTCCTTGCATAGGTAATCCTCTTATGGTAGGTGCTACGTAAAGCTGTAGGAGCTAGTGAGCACAACTGGTGTCGGTCAAATCTCTAACGTGACATAGAATTCGCTTTGGAGCCTTCTGTTTTATAACCCACATCTCTTGAGAACCCTAATAACATTTGCAGAGTGTGGAGAAAGTTCTGCATGGAGAATTGGGCTTGGAAAGCCTTGGAATCCCTTTCATTTCCAAGTGTGTGAGGCTATAATGGTCTCCGTCATACTCCTCTGTAAGTGGCTGTAAAACTGGACCAAATACCAGAATCCATGGCCTTCGGGTGTCGGAAAAAAGCACTGACTGGGCGGTGACCCTTGAGAAAACAAAACCATGGCAGATGAGGTCCCACACACTGTGTGAGTGACAATGGAATGCTGTGTGCATTTGGATCTGTAACCTTGGGGGCATCTGGGATAGAACTTGTCGCCTCTGGGAGCACATGGACTTCATGAAGTCTGAAGCAGCATCATTGTTGCTAACCCTTTAGGTGAGCAGTTGCCGGCAACTCCCCAAGAACCTGGCCTGGCCTGGCCTGTTGAGGAGCGAAGCTGCTTCACCCGTGTTCCAGGAGGTTCTGATGTGCGGTGCCCTTTGCAGAGGCCCACGGAGCTGTGAGAACCACACTGCCCAGAGGACCCTGCACCAAGCGACGTCAGCGTGGAGCCAATGAAGGTCCAGGAGACGGGCGTTTCCACGTGTGCCAACTCCTCAGGGTGGAACTTGCGGGGTCCTGGTGGCAGTCATTTTGGCAGCTCTCGAATCCATTTCCTGGTCAGAGGCTCCAGAGTGCTGGGTCGAGACGAGGTGAAGATTGCAGCGGCCCGAGAGGAGGTGTCCCCACTGCTCAGAGGAGGGTCTGAGACGCCGGACCGCTCCCAGCCCTGCTCTGCCCACAGAGTCCGATGGCGGCGGCCGCGCCCAGGGACTCAGCTCAGGTAAATGCACAGCCGCTGGGCCTGAGCTCAGGGCACCCGCTGGCTTCCCTGCGGTCCAGACCCCGGGGTCCCAGACAGGGAGGCGCTCGTGGGCGGGGGCCACGTGTCTGAGCACCCGCTTGCAAGCATCAAACCGAGGTGTGAGTTTTGTGCGTGTAGTAAGCAGAATATGAGGCAGAGTCATGCCTAGACTTACAGGCCAGGGGTGGGAGTGGGGGGTCAGAGGAGCAGTGGAGACCAGATCTCGTTGAGCCCCACCCTCTACAGATGAAGCCCTTTTAGAACCTATCGAAGTAAGAGGAGGGTGTTCAGGACCCTGGAGAGACATTAAACTAGAGGTTATGTGGGGGGAGGCCTTCTCCATTCTGGCGGTCAGTAAGATGAGGTTGTCCTGGGGCACAGCTACCCGTTTGGCGGAGCTGTGAGTATTCAGAGAAATGCAAACGTTCTTTTGTTCTGATGGTCTGGATCTTCTCTTACCCATGCTTCGTAGCTGCAGAAAACATACCGGGAAGGTTAGCGGGGAGGCTACGTAGATGTAAATTGTGGCCATGGAGGTAAGGGGAGTTGTTGGATTTTAACTTCCTTCTTCAGGTAGAACCAATCTGATTTTCTACTGTGGAGAGTGAGTTAGAATAAAGCCCTAGGGGCCACCCCTGTCTCTTTGTCTCAGAAAGCTTTGAGTGCAGGCACGAAGTGGGCAGCTGGATATAAAGTCTAAAAACTTGAGGTGGTTCAACATTAGATGTGTAGGTGGCGCTTTGTGTTGCATTTAGGAAGGGAAATTCTGATTATGGCGATAACATTATTAAGAGGCCAGGAATTTGGGCACTGAGTTCGAACCTGTTTCTTGGAGCAAGTGGCCTCTCAAACACGGGTCAGGGACAGAAGACTTTCAGGGGAAGAGTGGACATGAGCAGGCTGCTGCTTATTTGTGGCAAGCTCTCATGGAGCCTGGTGGGTGAGCTCAGGGGCAAAGATCATTAATTCCCAGTATTTGGATATAGGGTCTTTAAAGACCTTATAAAGTGAGGCTCTAAATCCAATATGATTAGTAGTATCCTTGAAAGAAGAGGAAATTGGAACACATACAATGAAAGGCAGGTCTTCATAGTGGATTTGAGGTTGCCCTGGAAAGTGGGGTCCATCTTGCCAAGCACTCTTGATGCTGTGGGCTCAGTACTAGGGAGAGGCACTTACGGGGTAAAAGAGGTGTGTGAACTGAGGGACCCCCCCCTCCCCCCCCCCCCCCGCCGGGCCTTCAGTATCAGGGACTTAGGTGGGAGGGTGGAGTCTATCTTTGGTTGTACCTGGCCGGTACACTGTGGAGGATTTCAGGGACATTGCCTGGTTGGGGGCTGGAGAGGCCATGCCCACCCGAGCTTAAGATTATGTCTGTCTGCCCACATCGTCCTTGTTCTTGTAGAGGGTTGGACATAGTGATTTACTGGCAGCAGGGCTTGGTATCATCCTCCTCGCAGGCCGCCCGACTGAGAGGAGAGTATGGGATAGATGTGTGGGTCCTGTGGAGAGGGGACTGTAGTTTCATCTCTCTCCCATTACGGCAGGATACTGTGACCTTTGAAGACGTGGTCGTGTACTTCTCCTGGGAGGAGTGGGGTCTCCTTGATGAGACTCAGAGATGCCTGTACCACGATGTGATGCTGGAGAACTTTGCACTTGTGATCTCACTGGGTAAGACCCTCACCCCCGCTCTGTGGTATCCTGCCCCTCACATTTGGGTTGTAGAGATTGTAGGGACTGCCATCACCAGGGCCGGGCTCAGCAACTGCCCTCTTGCTGAGCCCGCAACATCAGCGTCCAGCACTGTTGTCCACATCCGTGGCCCCTGCCTAGGTTTTTCCCCTCCTTCTAGCTCACGTTTCTTCTGGTCTCTGGCAGCAGTTGCTTGGAGGACCAGGGACTGTTTGTACACACAGTATTATTTTTGTTGCCAGTTTTTGGTCGTGTGCAGAAGTGCTCTGGGGCATTGCTAGTCCCTGCCTGTCCTTGCCTCAGGGATTTGTGTCATCCAAGTCCCGCTTCACTCACCCGGAGTTTAGAAGAGTCCAGGGTCTTAGCAGGATGGCCCACCGGTGTATTTATGCCAGTGGTCGCACACGTCATTTCTGTCTTTCCTTCCCCCTTCCTCAGGTTTTGTCCCTTGCTGTTTCCGTCTTCCATACATCAACCTTTCTTCTCTCCTGTTCCCAATGTTAGGTTACGCGTCCTTAGTCTTTGAATACCATCTAGTCAGTTGCAACCAGATGTTCTGGTGCCTGGACATAAACTCCCACACAGCACTCCCAGCTGCAGGCCAGTGGCAGGGGTGCATTGGAGAACCTGCTTCTTCCTGTGCTGCTGCCTCCCCCCCCCCCCCCCCCCAGTCTTGTGACATTAGAGTTCCAGGACTGCAGCCCTTTTACCAACCCGGCCCCAGCACCCTCATCTTGAAAACACATCCGGTGGACTCGTTCTTTGGTGTGCCCGACAGACATTTGTGTTGAGCCCTCCCCTTCCACCAAAGATAGCATGCACTTCACACCAGCGTCTCTGGGCTTTCAGGTTGCTGGTACGGAATGGAGGACGAGGAGGCACTTTCTGTGCCACGAATGTCACTGGGCAAGGCTACAGATCCAGGTCCACCCATGTGGAAAGCTCATCCCTGCGAGAAGTGTGTCTTGGTTGGGAGAGATATTCTGTACCTGGCAGAGGACCAAGGACCACATCCGGGCCAGAAATCCTACACCTGTGAGGCATGCGGGAAGCAGTTGTGGTTCAGCACAAGCCTTCACCAGCACCAGAAGCACAACGAAGAGAAGCCATTCAGGTGGGACATGGAGCTTGTGACAAGCTACAAGTTGCACGTGTCAGGGAAGCCCTTCCCTTGCGGGGAGATAGGGAAGGACTTCCTGGCCATACTGAGTCTCCTCCAGCATCAGGCCACTCTCAAAGGGGCAAAACCACACAGCAGCTTCGAGCACGGGGAGTCCTTTCAGGGCGGAAAAAGTCCACACACATGCAGTGACTATGGGAAATCATTCAGCTGTGACTATAATAAACTTTTCCAGCCTCAGCAGCTTGACCCTAGGGAAAGTTCCCATGCCTGGGAGAACTGTGCAAAACCTTTTAACCAAAGCTCCATCCTGAGTAATTGCCAGAGAGCTTACCCAGCAACAAGGTCTTACGAGTGCAACGAATGTGGGAGATCCTTCAGCCAAAGCTACAACCTCATTCAACACCACAGAATTCACACTGGCGCAAGGCCTTACAAGTGCAGCGAATGTGGAAAAGCCTTCAGCTTCAAATTCAGGCTTGTGCAGCACCTGCAAATTCACACCAGAGTGAGGCCCTACGCGTGTGGCGAATGCGGGAAAGCCTTCAGCTACAGCTCTACCCTCATTAAACACCAGAGAGTTCACACGAGAGAGAAGCCTTACAAGTGTGGCGAGTGTGGGAATTCCTTCAGCCAAAGCTCCAACCTCATTCAACACCAGAAAATTCACAGTGGAGCAAGGCCTTATAAATGCAACGAATGTGCAAAATCCTTCAGCTACAAATGCAAACTTGTTCAGCACCTGCGCATTCACACCGGAGAAAGGCCTTATGAGTGTGGTGAATGTGGGAAATCCTTCAGCCACAGGTCCACTCTCAATCAACACCAGAGAATTCACACTGGAGCCAGACCTTATAAGTGCAATGAGTGTGAGAAATCCTTTAGCCAAAAGTCCAACCTCATTCAGCACCGGAGAGTCCACACAGGAGAAAAGCCTTACGAGTGTGGGGAATGTGGGAAATCCTTCAGCCAAAGCTCTCACATCATTCAGCACCGAAAACTTCACACCAGATAACCTCATGAGCTCAACAACTGTGGGGAAATGGCTCGTAAGCTACATATATGTTACATATGTGCAGCAGGTGTCGGTGGAAAGCCTTTATCTAAACGTCCGGCCTTGTTGGGCCCCAGAAGGTCCTGCCCAGAATATGGTATTTCATAGAACTAGAGACCTTGTGAGGGAGCCAGCTCTTGGCAATTAAACGTCACACACGTGTGAACGTCCACACTGGGGAGATCCCCCAAAACTCCTAGGTTTGTGGGGAAGCTTCCAGGAGCCCTGCATATTCTTACTCTGCCCTGCCAGGTTCCTCATTCAGGGCAGAGGTCCTTTCTCAACCACTGTCAGTGATGGGTGGGGGGGCATGTAACACAGCAAGTCCCTTCTTCCTCATTCGGGTTCTGACCCAGTTTTGACAGTGCCAAGGGGTTGAAATGAAAATACTGTTTACCTTCTAGACCTCCTTGCAGTGCACCACGAGGACATCGTATTTCTCTTCTGACCACCTGTAGGGCTCCCGCGAGAGTGGTTCCTCTTTCCCACGGCTGTCGCACGATGTCGAGCATTATCATGGGGAAGCTGTTCCCGAGCACTGCAAAGGAATCATGTGCCTTCATGTGTAAAGTTCACTTTCTGGTGTCATTGGCTGGTTGTAAAACTACGATAGGAGCCAGGTTGAAAACCCGTGATTGTACAGAAACAGAAGATGGCAGGACTTAGGATATATAAACATCTAACAAAACTTGCGTCCACTGACATGCCGGTTTGTACACTCCACACCAGTGTTCCTCCTACAGTTGTGGAAATCGAGGCCATCGTGCCAATCTTAATTTTTAGTCCATCTCACAGATATTTGCTGCATAGGCAAGAAAATGGCAATAGGATTAGAAAATCCCACTGAGATCTGTAGCTTTTCTGACCAGTTGCTGACCCAGATAGAAATGACCTTGAAACTCTTCTTTGATGCAGGGCATCCCTTCCCCAGGCATGGGGAAGGATGGCGGACTCTTGTGCAAAAATGTAGGGGACCCAGACCTCTATTTGATTTTTAAAAAAAGCTTTATTGAGGTATAATTAACATGCTGTAAAACTGCACATATTTAAATTGTATACAAAACCATGGGTGGTAATAAATCTATATAACTCCTTTTATTTTGTGCCCTTTTTAAACCTCTTCCCTGCACAGTAAATTATTTTGTATTTTTTACATGATTAGAGTCAAATGTTTTACTTTTTTAAATTGTGGTTTCCTTTATGCTGAATAATTTTGAGAGAGCACATTTTTTTATTGCTGAATGCTATTCTGTATGGATGTACCATGATTTTGCTTACCCCACTTACCTATGCGCTCGCTGATCACCACAAATAAAACTTCAAATGTACGCTTTACTGAACCTCTTTGAACCTTCCCCATTCGTTGTTTATTGCCTTGCTCCTACTATATTACTGACCCTGCAGCCCATTACCACCACGAAAAAATCATTTCAAAGTCAGTGGAGACTCTATGCAGCAATGTTGCCACTAAAAATACTGTAGACTTTAACAGATTACCCACAGAACTACTACTGTCTTAGGTAAAAACCTGAAATTCTTAAAAAAAATTTTAACGTTTATATGTATTTGAGAGAGACAGAATCCGAAGTAGGCTGCAGGCTCCCAGCTGACAACACAGAGCCCAAAACAGGGCTCAAACCCACGAGCAGTGAGATCCAGACCAGAGCCGAAGTCTGACACTCAACTGAATGAGCCACCCAGGCGCCCCGAGAAATTCTTTCTTATCCCCAAACCATGAAATGGAAGACTGGTAAGCATGTTCAAGAAAAAAATTTCACACACACCGGGGAATTCTTGCAAGAAACGCATTAGCATTTCGTTTCCCACTGGGATTTCTGTATACATGATGGCCTTTCTAAAACTAAGAAAAATAACATTGCAGCAGACTGCCTGCCTGCCTCACTCCCTTCCTTACTCCCTGGTTTCACACCAGGAAAATCGCACTCAAAATGGGATTCATCAACTCAGGAACAATGTGGAAATGATTCCAAAACTAGAAGCTTATGATCTGTTACTGGTTCCTAAATTCAGCCCCTTCACAGCAGCAAGTTCTTCCCCTGTTTGTCTTCACCGGATTGTTCACACAGTGTGATTATAACCTTCAATTCGAATTCTGAGGCCGGTTTTGCTTAAGTTTCCAACAGTGGCAAGAACAACCAATAAGGCATACCTTCTTTCTTGCAATCGTAATACTTAGGTACAAAATCTTTAATGCTTACTTTTTAAGTTGCTACCCCTGTATAAAAGCTGTCGATAGCATCCTTTCTGCCAGCAAACACCTTGACGACCCACAGACCCACACGCCCACTTCTGGTGGGCAGATACCCCGTCTTCTCCCTGAAATTACCAGTGACAAGTGAAACCCAACAAACCCAAGACCCCCCTCAGAGCCCTGCCGCTATGCTGTGAGCCATACCACGAGTCACACTGAGTCATACAAATCCTATTCTAACCTCCCCCCCGCCATTGGTTTTTGGGTGAGCGCATCACAAGATCATAAAGAACCACCAGGCCAGAGGTATCACAACTATAAATTAGTGTGTTAAGAATGGACTCACGGCGCACACCCACTTTTAACAAATTCTGAGCATAACTGAATATGCACTTGGAACTTAAATGCCCCTCCACAAGATTACGTCCACGGAGGTGTACATACTTCTTTTTGAAGTGAAATCCCAAAAGGAGTTGGTCTTGGCCCCAAGTGCTGGGTTAACATGGGTGGTTCACGCTCAGTACGTTACCCTTTCCCTTTTTACTTTCGGACAGATCATTTTTATTCTTTTAAAAGTTTGTTTTAAGAGATGGAGAGCAGGGGAGGGAAAGAATCCCCAACAGGCTCCTGAGCCAAAATCAGGACTTGGACTCCCAACCAACTGAGCCACGCAGGCACCCCTTGAACAGCTTTATTAAACCTGTCCCCAAGGAAGGGGACGTCTGGTTAAGTAGGGATTGCCTCATGTATTCATACTGAGATGGCACATCTAACCCTAACCCAATCGAGGATGACCTTTACTGCTAAACCTTGGCTCTCATCGGTCCTTATTAATTACACACAGCAAAGTCTTTTTCACAGCCAGCCACACCAACACCAAAACACAGGAACCAGAGCAGCCGAAAACTCGGCTCTAGAGTTTTCCCTGTTCCACGCGGCACCAATCGCCTCGGGCGCCCCTCGGGGGAACAGCACGACAGCCCGTGGTTCAGCCACCACCAGGGCGGGGCGCACCTGGGCTACCGCGGAGCCCCTGGGCGGGAGGGGTGCGCCGGGCGGGCTGTGCACTCTCCCGCTTCCCTGCGCCGCGCTTCGGGTCCTCTCTGGTGCCCTTCCCGAGTGCTTTTCAACTTCCGCACCTGTTTTCCGCGGTCGGCCTCACGCCGGCTTGAGCCTCAAGTGGACCCTAACCAGGCGCTCTGCGTCCCAAGTGACCTGACACCAGGAAGGCCCCACTGGCTAGGAGGCCCCAGCGGCCCCGGGACTGAGCCTCCCGACGCCACACTCGCCGCCACACTCACCCGGAGGCAGGCTCCTCCCTGGTCTGTCATCGTTAGACCGACTTCGTGCTTCAAATTCAGCGGGTTACCACTTCCCTTGGGAGGCCGGGGCACCGTGATCAACTGCCGGCAGTGCAGGGAGAGACGCCGCAGAGAGCCAGAGGAGATCCGAGCACCGGGCCGCCGTCTACGCCCATCTTCACCCCCCCATGCCCTGAGAGAGAAGGGGACACAGGCGGTCACGAGCCGGCCGGACTTGGGAGTTCCTGCGGGGGAAAGAGGACGGCACCATACACGGTGTGGAGCAGGACTCCGGCCTCCCGCCCATCCGCCCCGACACGTGCGCCAGGGGTCCCCATGGCCAGCGGACCCTGCCGCGCCACCACCGCGGGCGCAGGACACACATACCCAGGCGCAGGCCCACGCACGACTTGGCCACGGACATAGCTCTCCAGCAGGGCCGGGAGTAGAGGGGGTGCAGCCCGGGGCGGGAGTACGTTCTAAGGGTCCACGATCAACGTGGCCTGCGACTCATTCCACCCTCCGCTGCACCCTAACAGCCGCGGGAGTTTCATTGGCAGCCCCCTCCCCCCGCCCCACCCCGGGCGGAAAGGCCCCAAGCCCGTCCCCAGAGAGGACCCCCACCGAGATCAGACCCCAGAGGTCAGAAGGCTTAACCGGGAGCCCGAGCTCGGAAGCACCCCTCCCCACCCCCACCCCCCCGCAGAACGCAGTGTCCGTGTGCTCAGTGGCGTCACCCCTGACCTGGGGGACAGTTCGGCAGAGGACGGGGCCTCCCGACTGTCCGCGGGCACCACAACCCGAGGTGGACAGGGGATCCCCAAGGGCCTTTAAGTCTCCACGCCAGTACGAGCTGCCTGGGCCTCCCACTCCGAACCATGCCAGAGCTTCTGGGGTCCGACCCCCAGTCCCTCTCCGCACCTGCTCCCCTCACCACCGAGGGCACACAGGGCTCGGGGCGGGAAGCCAGACACAAGGCTCGGGGCTGGGGTGGGGTGTGGGGGGGGGGTGGGGAAGAGCCTCGGGGGCGGGATCTGGGCACAGGGCCAAAGACCCTGCACCACGAGGGCTAAGGTAGCTCCGCGCGGAAGCAAAGGTGGGACCCGTGACACGCGTGGTGGGAGGGGGACGCCACAGGCGGTGGGTAGGGCACCGAGCACCCCCTCACACGGTGACCACGGGGACGACCCAGCGCTCGCTCGGAGCTGCCGCCGCCCTCACCGATGACCCTGCAGGTTCCGCTCCCGGCACTGCTCTGGTCCCAACTCCAGCTGAGTGGCCGCGCGCCTCCCAGCCGCAGACTCCATGTACGCAGCTTCCCCCGCGTGGTCAGGGGGTAGCGTGCGGTAGACCTAGCACAGAGGGCACCAGCTCCTCAAACCGCTGACCTGCACGCGTCCAAGAAGCCCACCTCCGCCCGCAGAGGAGGAGGGCCCCAATCCATCCCTCCTGAGTCATGGCCTCAAGTCCAGAAAAGAACCACACGGGGGAGCCTGGGGGCTCAGTTACTTAAGCGACCCACTGGATCCTCACACTCAGGTCTTGATCTGAGGGTCGGGTGGACGTGAAGCCTACTTAAATAAAGAACCAGCAAACGAACCACATAGAGCCATGGTCCCACAGCTCACGAATACCCAGCCGTGGTATCCAATTTCAAAGTAACTGCTTCCAGGCCAGTAAGGACACTCAACTGTTGAGGGCAGCAGCAGCAGCCACCCCCAGGGCCAAGTGACCACCTGCTCCCAAGAGCCAACTTATCAACAATACCCTCTCCCGGACCTGGGGTTCCCACGGCTGCTGGCACCAGATTCACCCTCCAGTGGGTCCGCGCTAAGGACTTGGAGTGGACTCGTTCTGAGGCCAGGGCCCCGGGGAGCATCCTGTATCACTTCTCACCATGGTCTGTGGCCCCAGCAGGTGCTTTGGGTGCCTGCTGCCTTCCCTGGACGTGGTAGCCCTTTCTCAGGCTCCCTTTCCGGAACCGTACCCAGATTTCCCAACCCCTGGGGTCCCCATCATCACAGCAATTGCTCCTGGAAGAGCAGGGCCACAGGTCAGGTTAGACGGGACCTGACCGAGGTTCTGGTGTCAGAATAAGGAGCAGCCCGGGACACACCTTTGCCCGCACACACCACTGCTGTGGAGCCGCAGCTTGGACACGGAGGGAGCCACAGGGGGCTGGTGAGCGCGGCCCCAGGTTGACAGCATGACGGGGTGGGCACCCACGGCAGGAGCAGCAAGGGACCTTGGGTCCGGGGAGGGGTCTGGGACATCTTGGCTGCAAATTGGCCGCCAGGAGGAGACACCCCAAGAACCCAGAATGCCCACCGGCCTTTGACGACCCTGTCCCCGTTGAGGGTCCGCCCCCACAACCGCCCACGCCCCCCGCCCCTGGTCTGCAGCGCGGGCAGGATGCCTGCACCTGGGACACCGACAGCGGGGGGAGGGGGTGGGGACTGGGCCGACACCCGTGTGGCAGAACTGGCTCCGGCAGCAGGCGGGGCTGCTCGGTCTGGCGTGCTTGGAAAGTGCGCGCAGGGACCGGCAGGGCAGCTCGGAGAGCACGGTGCAACGCGGAAAGGCCGGGCAGGAACAACTGGAATGCAACTGTGCTGCCGGGAAAAGGCGCTCCCCCGCCCTTCCCCACCCCCCATAAAACACCGCCAAAGAGACAAAACCACGAAGGCCAAAGGCCAAACATCCAAGAGGAATGTGTAAAGAGCTCTCAAAATGCAACAAATGTTACCTCCAATACACAAAAACACCCAAAAGTGAAAGAGACAAAACACGCAGAACGTTTCACGGAGCGGGAGAGACGCCGCTGGATGGCAAGTAAGCACATGAAAAGCTGTGAGCTGTTTCCTGGGAACGCAAGTAAATCCCAGCAGGTATCAGGATACGGTGGGGATCAGCATCCAAATGCTTGCGGGCTCTTGGAGAAACGGCCATTCACGCATCGCTAGTGATGTAAAATGGCACGCCTGCTCTGGAAAGTGGCAGTTTTGAACACGCGACAAAAACAAAAACGACAAACTTGTAAATAACTTACAACCCAGAACCTCAACCTGGGCTTCTGTCCCAGACAAATGAAAACACGTTGTACAGTGAAGGGTTGACTGAGCAGGTCTAGAATACTCAGAGCCTACGTATTCCAAAGAAAGGTCTGATCTCACTCCTCTTAGGAAACCTCTAAGCCCTTGGGTAGTTAAGGCTAACAATGTGATTTTATGGTGGGGGGCCCTGGGCCATGTACCAGTTCGACTTCCAGGAAGTCAGCTTTTGTAGAGTCCTATAAGTCCTTCTAGGAAGTGAGGCATCAAACCCAAGAGTGGACGGGAGGACCCCTCTCTGGGCCCGATGACACATGTTCGGAGAAAATCCTGGACATGAATCTTGTTAGCAGCTCTGGTCATCATAACCCTGAACTGGAATCAACAACGATGTCCTTCAAGGAACACGTGGTTAAACAAACAGTGGGGAGAGTGGTTACGGAAATGGAAGTAAGTGTGTGGATACACGTATCAAGGGAGAAAATGGCCATGACTGGACAACGGACTGTCTATTGTGCGGGGTGATACAGGATAAGGAAACGCTTCCCGAGTTTGGAACAGGGGCAGTAGGTAAATTATGATAAAATCCATTCACGTGGGAAGTCTGTGGTCACAGCCAACGCAAGGAAGGAAGAAGGTCAAGATTTTATGGCCAAACCATTTTTAGTATGATGTACTATGAGACATCCGATTCAGAAAACCAACTAGGTGGTTGTATATCCAAATCTGGATGGAGATGAAGTCTAGTGTTTACAGAGTTCACGATTAACGTCTTACAAGTGGACTAGATCACACAGAGGTTGGTTTAAAAAATCATTAACAATGGCGGACTCTGAAGGGCCCTGGGTTGTGCAAAGGGTGCGCTTCAAAGTTTAACACCCAGGAAGTGGAGCCTGTGCCAGCAAACGGTGCCGTGGAGGCCGTCAGGAAAAGTAGGAACGAAGGGAGAACCTTCTGGTTGTCAGGAGCCAGAGATGAGAGTGTCTTGTGGAACAATGATAAGTAGGCCACTTACCTGGACTCCTCTGAAGGAAACCAGAACACGACACCCCAAAAAGATGCCTCTTTGGTACGTGGGTTTGTGTTTTTTTCAGTAGGCTTCATGCCCAGCACAGAGCCCAGTGCAGGGCCTGAAGCCACGACTCTGAGATCAAGACCCAGGCTGAGATCAAGAGTCAGATGCTCAGTATAAGACACAGAACACGGCAGAGAAGAAGGGGAATCCGAACTTCCCACGTCTCTTAAACACAGAAGCGTTGAAGCCAAAGGACCTTGAACCCCAAAAGTCTGGGAGGAAAAGAGGCGACTCGGCTACCAGGGATACACCGAGACAACCTGACGGGCCATAGGTGCGTGACTGCGAACTGGGAGAGATGAGATGAGGGATCCCGTTCTGCGGAGAGACAAAGGAAAGAGAAAGAGCAGCTGGGGAAGCACAGGACTGTGTCTGGACAAGAGGAAAACCTCCGGCTGGGATGAAAAAGGACCCAGTCTCTAACTGCAGGGCTTTCTCTGGACCGGGGCCGGCTTGCCGGATCGCACACCTGGAGAGGAGGGGAGCCAGCCCTGGGCCTGGTGGCTAGGTCAGGGGCTCAGTCTGCAGGCAAAGCGCTCCCCTTCCTGGGGTGCTGCAAGATAGGACAAAACCAGCTGGACCACATGTTGGGCATGTGGAACTGCACTCCCCTGGTACCAGGGTGCCCGGAGCGGGAGTCTGAATCCCGGCCAAGCACCGGGGCATGGGAGTCGGTGGAGTGAGACAGACCTCCTCATCTGCGCCTGTGGCACAGTGAGGAGGGCTCAGACGGAGTGATTTGGGACACCGGTCCGTGGAGGAGAGACTGGGGGGGTCGCCATTTTTGTCCCCACCACCACCAAGGCAGGGCCTCAGGGATGGGTCCGCAGGGCCCACAGAGTCGGGACCCACATACACCAAACCACGCCCCTCCGCACCGGGTCAATGTGTATCTACTGGAGCAGAATAGACTCTGTGGAACCAGGCAGACCCCTCCGCTTGACCAGCGCTGCTGCATTGCCTGGATTAATTCTAGGGCAATTCTTGCTATGTAGATATATTCTCCCCCCATTTCTCCTCCTTATCTCTTTTCAACTCAAGTCTGGTTACTCTGTTTATTGGTTTGTTTAAACAGACATATTTAATCCATTCTCTTCATACATGTTCTACACCTCCTCCTTCACATTCCTTTCTCTCTTTCCGGAATAATCAAGCCATATAGTTTCTCTGTCTGGGCGACTTTATCTTATTTTCTTTTTCCCTGCCTCCTTCTTTATTTTCCTTTCTCTCTCTCTGGATTAAGTCATTTAGTCTCTCTGCCTGGTCAGTATTTATTTTTTTCTTTTCCCCCCGCCCCTGTCATTTCTCTCTTTGTATGCTCAGCATACACCAGCTTCATCAGCACTGCTTCTACCTGGTTCTTTTTTTTTTTTTTTTTTTTTTTATTTATTTTGGGGACAGAGAGACAGAGCATGAACGGGGGAGGGGCAGAGAGAGAGGGAGACACAGAATCGGAAACAGGCTCCAGGCTCCGAGCCATCAGCCCAGAGCCTGACGCGGGGCTCGAACTCACAGACCGCGAGATCGTGACCTGGCTGAAGTCGGACGCTTAACCGACTGCGCCACCCAGGCGCCCCGCTACCTGGTTCTTTACTTGTAGCTGATGTTTCTGGTTTTTTGCTTTTAGTTTGTTTCTTTTTTCTTTTTTTGTTTGTGTGTTTGCGTGTTTTTGTTTTCTGTTTGTTTTCCTTTCCCAGGCTACTTCAAGGAACAAAGGAAAGCACACCTGGTGGAGGGTCCAAAACATCACTATGAGTAGGGAAATAAAATAACCAAAATCACAACAACAGAGAGCAAATAACACTCTCCAAAAAACACCTCCTGAAGGGCCAGGCCCTGGACAGTGTATGGCCCCTCTTTCATATAGCAGTGTTCGCAGGTGCAGGACACATAACAAGCTTTTAAAACACATAAAGGACAGAAAACTAGCCAAAATGATGAAACAGAAGAATTCTCCTCAAAAGAAATTCCAGGAAGAAATGACAGCTAAAGAATTGATCAAAACAGATATAAGCAATATAACTGAACAAGAATTTAATGTTTATTTCTGAGATAGAGACAGAGCATGAATGGGGGAGGGGGTCAGAGAGAGGGAGACACAGAATCCAAAGCAGGCTCAGGCTCTGAGCTGTCAGCACAGAGCCCCACGCGGGGCTCGAACCCACGGACCGTGAGATCATGACCTGAGCCGAAGTTGGACGCCCAACCGACTGAGCCACCCAGGTGCCCCTAACTGAACAAGAATTTAGAATAATAGTCATAAGATTAATCACTGGACTTGAAAAAAGCATAGAAGACAGCAGAGAGTCTATTGCTGCAGAGATCAAGGAACTAAAAATAGTAATGATGAATTTTAAAACCCTATAAATGAGGTGCAAAATAAAATGGAGGCAGCCACAGCACAGATTGAAGAGGCAGAGGGGAGAATAGGTGAATTAGAAGATAAAATTATGGAAAATGAGGAAGCTGAGAAAAAGAGAGACAAAAACATTCTGGATCATGAGAGGAGAATTAGAGAACTAAGTGATTCAATGAAACAGAACAATATCCGTATTGTAGGAGTTCTAGAAGAAGAAGAAGAAGAGAGAGAAAGGGGCTGAACGTGTACTTGAACAAATCATAGCTGAAAACTTCCTCAATCTGGGGAAGGAAACAGACACTGAAATCCAAGAAACACAGAGAACTCCCTTCAGACATAACTTGAATTGATCTTCTGCACGACATATCATAGTGAAACTGGCAAAAGACAAGGATAAAGAGAGAACTGTGACAGCTTCTAGGGATAAATGGACCTTAATATACAAAGGTAGACACATAAGGGTAGTAGCAGACCTATCTACTGAAACTTGGCAGGCCAGAAGGAATGGCAGAAAATCTTCAATGTGATGAACAGAAAAAAATATGCAGCCAAGAATCCTTTATGTATCAAGCCTATCATTCACAGTAGAAGGAGAAATAAAGGTTTTTCCAAACAAACAAAAACTGAAGGAATTCATCACCACTAAACCAGCCCTACAAGAGATCCTAAGGGGGATTCTGTGAATGAAATGTTGCAAGGACCACAAATACCAGAGACACCACTACAAGCATGACATCTGAGATAACACAATGACTCTAAACCCATATTTTTCAATAATAACACTGAATGTAAATGGACTAAATGCTCCAATCAAAAGACATAGGGTATCAGAATGGATATAAAAACAAAACAAGACCAATCTATTTGGTGTCTACAAGAGAACCATTTTACACCTGAGGACACCTTCAGATTGACAGTGACGGGATGGAGAACTATCTATCATGCTACTGGAAGTCAAAAGAAAGCTGGAGTAGCCACACTTATACCAGACAAACTAGACTTTAAATTAAAGGTTGTAACAAGAGATGAAGAAGGGCATTATATAATAATTACGGGGTCGATCCATCAGGAAGAGCTAACAATTATAAATGTCTATGCACCAAATTTGGAAGCACCCAAATATATAAAACAATTAATCACAAACATAAGCATTCTTATTGGTAAGAATGTGGTAACTGCAGGGGACTTTAATACTCCACTTACAACAATGGACAGATCATCTAGACACAGAATCAGTAAAGAAACAATAGCCCTGAATGATACATTGGACCAGATGGACTTGACAGATTTTATTTAGAACTTTTCACCCTAAAGCAGCAGAATATACTTTCTTCTCGAGTGCACATGGAAAATTCTCTAAAATAGATCACATACTTGGTCACAAAATAGCCCTCAATAAATATAAAAGAGTTGAGATCATACCATGTACACTTTCAGATCACAATGCTATGAAACTTAAATTAAACACAGGAAAAAGTTTGGAAAACCTCCAAATGCATGGAGGTTAAAGAACATCCTACTAAAGAATGAATGAGTCAACCAGACAATTAAAAAAGAAATTAAAAAATATATGGAAACAAATGAAAATGAAAACACAACAATCTAAACCCTTTGGGATACAGTGAAGGCAGTCCTAAGAGGAAAATATATTGCAATCCAGGCCTATCTCAAGAAACAAGAAAAATACCAAATACAAACTCTAACAGAAGATTAGGAAATAGAAGCAGAACAGCAAAGGAAAAAGAAGCAGAACAGCAAAGACACCCCAAACCCAGCAGAAGAAGAGAAATAATAAAGATTAGAGCAGAAATAAACAATACAGAATCCAAAAAACAAACAAACAAACAGTGGAACAGATCAATGAAACTAAGAGTTGTTGTTTTTAAAAAATAAGCAAAATGGATAAACCTCTAGTCAGGCATCTCAAAAAGAAAAGAGAGGACCCAAATAGATAAAATCATGAATGAAAATGGATTCATTACAACCAATCCCTCAGAAATACAAGCAAATATCAGGGAATACTATGAAAAATTATATGCCAACAAATTGGACAATCTAGAAGAAATGGACAAATTCTTAAACACTCACACACTACCAAAACTCAAACAAGAAGAAATAGAAAATTTGCACAGACCCAAAACTAGTGAAGAAATTGAATCAGTTATCAAAAATCTCCCAACAAATAAGAGTCCTGGACCAGATGGCTTCCCTGGGGAATTCTACCAGACATTTAAAGCAGAGTTAATACCTATCCTTCTCAAGCTGTTCCAAAAAATAGAAATGGAAGGAAAACTTCCGGACTCATTCTATGAAGCCAGCATTACTTTGATTCCCAACCAGACAGAGACCCAGCAAAAAAAGAACTACAGGCCAATATCCCTGATGAACATGGATGAAAAAATTCTCAACAAGATACTAGCAAATTGAATTCAACAGCATATAAAAAGAATTATTCATTATAATCAAGTGGGATTCATTCCTGGGCTTCAGCGCTGGTTCAATATTTGCAAATCAATGTGATACATCACATTAATAAAAGAAAGGATAAGAACCATAGTATCCTGTCAACAGATGCAGAAAAAGCATTTGACAAAATACAGCATACTTTCTTAATAAAAACCGTCAAGAAAGTTGGGAAGGAAGATACTTAAACATCATCTTAGAAGGAACATAGTTAAATATCATAAAATCCATTTATGAAAATAGCCCACAGCTAATATCATCCTCAATGGGGAAAAACTGAGAGCTTTCCCCCCTGGGATCAGGAACACCACAGGGATGTTCACTCCCACCACTGTTGTTTAACTTAGTGTTGGAAGTCCTAGCATCAGCAATGGGACAACAAAATGTAATAAAAGGCATCAAAATGGGCAAAGAAGAAGTCAAACTTTCACTTTTCCCAGACGACATGATACTCTACATGGAAAACCCAACAGACTCCACCAAAAGACTGCTACAACTGACACATGAATTTAACAAAGTTCCAGAGTACAATATCAACGTACAGAAATCAGGTGCATTTTTATACACCAATAATGAAGTAACAGAAAGAGAAATCAAGAACTGATCCCATTTACAGTTGCACCAAGAACCATAAAATACCTAGGAATAAACCTAACCAAAGATGTAAAAGATCCGTATGCTGAAAACTATAGAAAGCTTATGAAGGAAATTGAAGAAGACACAAAGAAATGGAAAAGCAATCCATGCTCATGGATTGGAAGAATAAACATTGTTAAAATGTCAATACTACCCAAAGCAATCTACACATTCAATGCAATCCCAATCAAAATTACACTGGCATTCTTCTCAAAGCTGTAACAAACAATCCTAAAATGTGTATGGAACCACAAAAGACCATGAATAGCCAAAGTAATATTGAAGAAGCAAACCAAAGCAGGAGTCATCACAATCCCAGACTTTAGCCTCTACTACAAAACTGTAATCATCAAGACAGTATGGTATTGGCACAAAAACAGACACATAGATCAATGGAATAGAATAGAGAACCCAGAATTGGACCCACCAATGTATGGCCAACTAATCTTTGACAAAGCAGGAAAGAGTATCCAATGGAAAAAAAAAACAGTCTCTTTAATAAATGGTGCTGGGAGAACTGGACAGCAACGTGCAGAATGAAACTAGACCACTTGCTTACACCATACACAAAAATAAATTGAAAATGGATGAAAGACCTGAATGTGAGACAGGAAACCATCAAAACCCTAGAGGAGAAAGCAGGAGAAGAAACTTCTTTGACCTTGGCTGCAGCAATTTCTTACTTGACACATCTCCAAAGGCAAGGGAATTAAAAGCAAAAATGAACTACTGGGACCTCATCAGGATAAAAAGCTTCTGCACTGCAAAGGAAACAATCAATAAAACTAAAAGGCAGCCAATGGAATGGGAAAAGATATTTGCAAATGACATATTGGATAAAGGGCTAATATCGAAAATCTATAAAGAACTCACCAAACTCCACACCCAAAAAACAAATAATCTAGTGAATAAATGGGCAACAGACATGAACAGACACTTTTCCAAAGAAGGCATCCAGATGGCCAACAGACACATGAAACGATGCTCAGTGTCACTCATCATCAGGGAAATACAAATTAAAGCCACACTGAGATACCACCTCACACCAGTCAGAGTGGCTAAAAGAAACAAATCAGGAGACTATAGGTGCTGGCGAGGATGTGGAGAAACGGGAACCCTCTTGCACTGTTGGTGGGAATGCAAACTGGTGCAGCCGCTCTGGAAAACAGTGTGGAGGTTCCTCAAAAAATTAAAAATAGAACTACCCTATGACACAACAATACCACTAGTAGGAGTTTACCCAAGGGATATAAGAATGCTGATGCATAGGGGCATATGTACCCCAATGTTTACAGCAGTGCTTTCAACAATAGCCAAATTATGGAAAGAGCCTAAATATCCATCAACTGATGAGTGGATAAAGAAGATGTGGTTTATACATACAATGGAATACTACTTAGCAATGAGAAAGAGTGCAATCATGCCATTTGCAGCAATGTGGATGGAACTGGAGGGTATTATGCAAAGTGAAATAAGCCAGGCAGAGGAAGACAGACCTCCTATGTTTTCACTCATATGTGGATCTTGAGAAACTTATATATATACAGGGACTTCTAGGTAATTCAACGGTGCAATACATTTGACTGACCAGCGGCCCCAGTCTTTCCAGGGGTTGACATACATTGCAATGATCTTAGGACACACACATAGTCTAACAACTCAGAAATTGGGCTGCATCATATACCAAATAGCATCTTGCACTTGTGGCTGAGTTTTGACTCAGTCCTTTGCTCCATGTGAGACACATTACAAAGGGAGAAAGTGTCAAGTCCTTAAAAAAGTAAGCAATCTGAAAGTAACATTAGACTGTAGCTGATTCCTGCATCAGTAAAACTATCATGAAGACACCTCATCACAGCAATTTTCTTTCTGAGTTTCCTATAAAATAATGGTCTCTTTTATAATTGGTGGCATCTGAGCCCCGGATTAATGAAAACAATTTTTTAGCAATCCCTATCAAAATAACACCAGCATTCTTCACAGAGCTAAAAGGAACAATCCTAAAATTTGTATGGAATTACAAAAGACCCCAAATAGCCAAAGTAATCTTGAAAAAGAAAACCAAAGCAGGAGGCATCACAATCTGGAACTTCAAGCTGTAGTACAAAGCTATGATCATCAAGACAGTATGGTACAGGCATAAAAAAAGACAGATCAACGGAACAGAATAGAGAACCCAGAATTGGACCCACAATTGGATGGCCAACTCATCTTTGACAAAGCAGAAAAGAATATCCAATAGAATAAAGACAGTCTCTTCAGCAAATGGTGCTGGGAAAACTGGACAGTGACATGCAGAAAAATGAACACGGACCGTTTTCTTATACCATACACACACACACACACACACACACACCCCTCAAAATCAATGAAAGACCTAAACATAAGACAGGAAGCCATCAAAATCCTAGAGGAGAAAACAGGCAACAACCTCTTTGATCTTGGCCACAGCAATTTCTTACTCAACACATCTCTGGAGGCAAGGGAAACAAAAGCAAAAATCAACTATTGGGACCTCATCAAGATAAAATTTTCTGCACAGCAAAGAAAACAATCAGCAAAACTAAAGGGCAACAGACAGAGTGGGAGAAGATACTTGCAAATGACATATCAGATAAAGGGTTAATCTCCAAAATCTATAAAGAACTTATCAAACTCAACACCCCAAAAACAAATAATCCAGTGAATAAATGAGCAAAAGACATGAATAGACACTTCTCCAAAGAAGACATCCAGATAGTCAACAGACACATGAAAAATGCTCGACATCACTCATCATCCAGGAAATACAAATCAAAACCACAATGAGATACCACCTTACACCTGTAAGAATGGCTAACATTAACAACTCAGGCAACAAC
Source organism: Panthera tigris (assembly GCF_018350195.1). Lineage (NCBI taxonomy): Eukaryota > Metazoa > Chordata > Mammalia > Carnivora > Felidae > Panthera > Panthera tigris. The sequence goes on from NC_056674.1 coordinate 964,121, forward strand.
AGATGTTGGTGAGGATGCGGAGAAAAAGGATCTCATTTGCACTGCTGGTGAGAATGCAAACGGGTGCAGCCACTCTGCAAAACAGTATGGAGGTTCCTCAAAAAATTAAAAATAGAACTACTCTACAGCCCAGCAATTGCACTACTAGATATTTATCCACAGGATACAAGTGTGCTGTTTCAAAGGGGCACATACACCCCCATGTTTATAGCAGCACTATCAACAATAGCCAAAGTATGGAAAGAACCCATATATCCATCGACAGATGAGTGAATAAAGAAGATGTAGTATATATATACAATGGAGTATTACTCAGCAATCAAAAAGGATGAAATCTTGCCATTTGCAACCACGTGGATGGAGGTGGAGGTATTATGCTAAGCTAAATTAGTCAGAGAAAGACTAATATCATATGATTTCACTCACATGAGGAGTTTAAGATACAAAACAGGTGAACATAAGGGAAGCGAAGCAAAAATAATATAAAAAAAAAGGGAGGGGGACAAAACATAAGAGAGTCTTAAATATAGAGAACAAACAGAGGGTTGCGGGAGGGGGAATGGGCTAAGTGGGTAAGGGGCATTAAGGAATCTACTCCTGAAATCATTGTTGTACTATATGCTAACTAACTCAGATGTATATTAGTAGATAAATTAAAAATAAATAAAATAAATACATTAAAAATTTTTTAAACATTTTCTTCATTTATTTTAAGTAATTTATACACCCAATATGGGGCTCGAACTCACAACCCTGATATCAAGAGTCACATGCTCCACTGACTGAGCCAGCATGGCATCCCTATATTAATTTTTAAAATGATAGTTTAAATCTTAACCAAGTATGAAAGTGCAACACGAGTGGGCCAAGATGGCGGAGCAGTGTGGAACTTGTTTTTGCATCTCTCCTCCCCGAAATGCAACTAGATCCACACCAAACCATCTTGCACACCTACAAAACTGATGTGAGGATTAACACAACTTGCACAACTTGAATTCGACAGGTACGTGGTGTGGAGAGGTGAACTGGGGGAGAGAGAAGCCACAAAGGGTAGGGAGCTATTTTTGTGGAGAGAGGACAGAGACGGGGGGGGGGGGGGGGGGGGGGGGGGGGGGGGGAGTACAGGAAAAGCACTCCCCCCCCTAAAAAGCAGGTGGAGGGAAAGAGAAAGAGTGGACTGAAAAAAAAAAAAAAAAGAGAGAAAGGAGAAAGGGACTGAAGCAAAAAAAGGAGAAAGGAGAGGGCTTAAATTCCATTAAGATGCTATAAACAAGGGAGCGCAGAGTGAAACTCATCAGCTCGTTACCTGGCGTGTTCTGGTGGGAAGGGTGAATCCCCAGGAGCAGAGTGAGATCCAGGGAGGGTCCTCGGGCCACATGGAAGACGTTTCCCCTGCTAGAAGCACTCTCCACAGGCAAAGGTGCCTGCAGACCTGGGAGAACAGCCACGTTTGCTGGTGCTGCAACAAGGCCGTTAAGGGTAAATGAAGCCTGGTGCCAGATGTGTGTTGTAAATTCCTATAATCCCTGAAACGTTGCTGCTACACAAGCACGGGAACTTTTTCTGGGGCGGCCTGGCACCAGGCCACAGTCTCTGGGCATTGACAGTGGCACGGTCCCCCGAATGTTCTTGGGTGTGGCCGGCACTGGCCATTGCTCGGTGAGACGCTCCCCAGAAGGTTTGAGCGGGTCAAGGCCACAGTCCCTCAGAAGTGAGGGGTCGGGAAAAAGCTGCATCTGAGATAAAACTCAGGAGGGAAGTACCGCCTGGCAGCCTGATGGCTTGGTCACCGACAACGTAAAAGTGGGCAGCTGACGGATGCCGGAGACAAAGGAGTACTTAATTGCCAGGAGGCGAAAGCACAGACTTCTGATACTAGAGACTGGGAATCTGGGTGACGCCATTTTCGCCCCTCCCGGGCATGCGCGCGGGCGCGCGCACGCACACGCCTACGTCCGCCACAAAAATCAGCTAAGCAGCGCCATCTAGTGGGGAGAATGAAGCTGTTACACTCAGCCCCACCCAATTGGGCCAACCAAGCTCTTCAAGAACACGAGTCTCTCTGCTTGCCTAGTTTACGGACTATAAAGTGCTTCACAGTTTGACTTCTAGGAGAAATCGATGTAATTTCAATGGTATTTCAGTCTGCTCACTGGTCCATCTATTCAATTTTTTTCTTTTCCTTTTCTTATTCTTGAATACATAAAGAGAAAAATTTTATTTTCATCGTCTGTTTTTATTTAAAAAAGACATAATTTTTCCTACTATATTTTTAAACTTTTTTGTAAATGTTTTAAATTCTATTTTAGTTTCATAATTACATTTTATTGTTTTTATTGTATTCATTTTTAAAAATTTTCAAATCTTTTCCTTTTTTTCCTCTTTTCCCCCCTTTTCTTTTCTTTCCCTTTTTTCTCTACTCTATCAAGCTCCCTTCAACAACCAGACCAAAACACACCTGGGAGCTAGTATCCTTTATTTGATTTTTTGTGTGTTTTGTTTTTAACTTTCATTTTTAAAAAATTCTTTATCTTCCTTCAAAATGATGAAATGATGGAATTCACCCCAAAAGAAACAACAGGAAGAAATCACAGCCATGGACTTAATCAAAACAGATACATGCAAGGTGTCTGAACCAGAATTTAGAATCATGATAATAAGAATACTAGCTGGGGTTGAAAAAAGCATAGAATCCCTCTCTGTGGATATATGAGAAGTAAAATCTACTCAGGATAAAATTAAAAATACTATAATGGCATGGCGGCTTGATCGATGAAGCAGGGCAGTCAATCAGTGACATAGAGGACAAATTATGGAGAATAATGAAGCAGAAAAAAGAGGCAAAAGAGCACAATATAAGAATTAGAGAACTCGGTGACTCATTAAAAAAGGAGTAACATCTGAATCATAGGGGTCCCAGAAGATGAAAAGAGAGAAAAAGGGGTAGAAGGTTTATGTGAGCAAATCATAGCAGAAAACTTTCCTAACCTGGGGAAAGACACAGACATCAAAATCCAGGAAGCACAGACAACTCCCATTAGATTCAACAAAACCCAACCACCAACAAGGCATATCATAGCCAAATTCACAAAATACTCAGGCAAGGAAAGAATCATGAAAGCAGCAAGGGAAAAAAAAGTCCTTAAACTACAAGGGAAGACAGATCAGGTTCAGAGCAGACATACCCACAGACACTTGGCAGGCCAGAAAGGGAGTGGCAGGATATATTAAATGTGTTGAATTGGAAAAATATGCAGTCAAGAATTCTTTATCCAGCAAGGCTGTTATTCAAAATAGGAGAGATTAAAATTTTCCCAAACAAAAACTAAAGGAGTTCATGACCACTAAACCAGCCCTGCAAGAAATGTTAAGGGGAACTCTCAGAGGGGAGAAAAGAAAAAAAATTAAAAGACTGAAAGCAACAAAGACTAGAAAGGACCAGAAAACACCACCAGAAACTCCAACTCTACAAGGATCATAATGGCAATAAATTCTTATCTTTCAGTACTCACTATATGTGTTAATGGACTAAACACTCTAATAAAAAGACACAGCATAACAGAATGGACAAGAAAACAAGACCCAGCTATATGCTGTTTACAAGAGACCTATTTTAGACCTAAAGACACCTTCAGATTGAAAGTAAGGGGATGGAGGACCATCTATCATGCTAATAGTCATCAAAGAAAGCTGGAGTAGACATATCAGACAATCTAGATGTTAAAATATAGATTGTAACAAGAGATGAAGAATGGCATTATATCACACTTAAGGGGTCTATCCACCAAAAGGATCTAACAACTGTAAACATTTATGCTCCAAACGTGTAAACACCCAAATATATAAATCAATCACAAACATACAGAAACTCATTGACAATAATATCATGATAGTGGGGGACTTCACCACCCCACTTACAGCAATAGACAGATCATCTAAACAGAAAATCGACAAGGAAACAATGGCCTTGAGTGACACACTGGACTGGATGGACTTAATAGATACATTCAGAACATTTCATCCTAAAGCAGCAGAATACACTTTCTTCTCAATGCATATGGAACATTCTCCAGAACAGATCACATAGTGGGACACAAATTGAGTGAGTGGCCCTCAACAAGTACAAAAAGAATGAGATCATACCGTGCACGTTTTCAGACCACAATGCTATGAAACTCAGAGTTAACCAGAAGAAAAACTTTGCAAAGATAACAAATACTTGGAGACTAAAGAACATCCTATTAGAAAATGAATGGGCTAACCAAGAGCTAAAGAGGAAATTAAAAAGTCCATGGAAGCTAATGAAAATGATAACACCACAGCCCCAAACCTCTGGGACACAGCAAAGGCAGTCATAAGACAGAAGTATATAGCAATCCAGGCCTTCCTAAACAAAGAAAAAAGATCTCAGATACACAACCCAACCTTACATCTTAAAGAACTGGAAAAAAACAGCAAATAAAACCCAAACCAGCAGAAGACAGGAAATAATAAAGATTAGAGCAGAAATCAATGCGATCGAAAATAAGCAAGCAAGCAAGCAAGCAAACAAACAAACAAGCAAACAAAAACAAGAACGGTATGACATATCAATGAAACCAGGAGTTGGTTCTTTGAAAGAATTAACAAAATTGATAACCCCCCTAGCCAGTTTGATCAAAAAGAAGAAGGAAAGGACCCAAATAAATAAAATCAAGAACGAAAGTGGAGAGATCACAACCAACACTGCAGAAATACAAACAATAATAAGAGAATATTATGAGCAATTACATGCCAATAAATTGGGCAATCTGGAAGAAATGGACAAATTCCTAGAAACATATAAACTACCAGAACTGAAACAATAAGACATAGAAAATTTGAACAGATCCATAACCAGTAAAGAAATCAAATTAGTAATGAAAAAATCTCCCAAGAAACAAGAATCCAGGGTTGGATGGCTTTCTGGGGGAATTCTACCAAACATTTAAAGAAGATCTAACACCTATGTTTTGAAGCTGTTCCAAAAAATAGAAATGGAAGGAAAACTTCCAAACTCATTCTATGAGGCCAGCCTAACCTTGATTCCAAAACTAGACAAAGACCCCACTGAAAAAGAGAACTACAGACCAATTTCCCTGATGAACATGGATGTAAAAATCCTCAACAAGATACTAGCCAACCGAATCCAACAATACATTAAAAGAATTATTCACCACGACCAAGTGAGATTTATACCCAGGATGCAGGGTTGGTTCAATATCCATAAAATAATCAATGTGATACATCACATCAATAAAAGAAAGGAAAAGAATCACAAGATCCTCTCAATAGATGAGAGAAATCATTTCAGCATCGTTTTTGATTAAAAGCCCTCAAGAAAGTAGGCATAGAAGGATCGTATCTCAAGATGATAAAAGCCATATATGAAAAAACCCACCGCTCATATCATCCTCAAGGGGGAAAAACTGAGAGCTTTCCTCTTAGTTCAGGAAGACGACAGGGATGTCCACTCTCACCACTGTTGTTTAACATAGTATTGGAAGTCCTAGCTTCAGCAATCAGAGAACACAAGGGAATAAAAGGCATCCAAATTGTCAAGTTGAAAGGCAAACTTTGACTCTTTGCAGACAACATGATACTTTACATGGAAAACCCAAAACATTCATCCCAAACAACTCCTAGAACTGATCCATGAACTCAGCAAAGTCACAGGATATCAAGTCAATGCACAGAAATCAGTTGCATTCCTATACACCAGTAATGAAGCAACAGAAAAAGAAATCAAGGAATTGATCGCATTTACAATTGCACCAAAAACCATAAAATACCTAGGAGTGAACCTAACCAAAGAGGTGAAAAATCTATATACTGAAAACTACAGAAACTTATGAAAGAAATTGAAGAAGACACAAAAAAATGGAAAAATATCCCATCCTCATGGATGGGAAGAACAAATATTGTTAAAATGCCGATACTACCCAAAGCAATCTACATATTCAATGCACTCCCTATCAAAATAACACCAGCATTCTTTACAGAGCTAGAACAAATAATCTGAAAATTTGTATAGAACCAGAAATGACCCCAAATAGCCAAAGCAATCTTGAAAAAGAAAACCAAAGCAGGAGGCATCACAGACCTGGACTTCAAGCTATACTACAAAGCTGTAATCATCAAGACAGTATGGTACTGGCACAAAAACAGACACTCAGATCAGTGGAACAGAATAGAGAACCCAGAAATGGACCCACAGACATATGGCCAACTCATCTTTGACAAAACAGGAAAGAATATCCAGTGGAATAAAGACAGTCCCTTCAGCAAGTGGTGCTGGGAAAACTGGACAGCAACATGCAGAAGAATGAACCTGGACCACTTTCTTACACCATACAAAAAAATAAACTCAAAATGGATGAAAGACCTAAATGGAAGACAGGAAGCCATCAAAATCCTAGAGGAGAAAACAGGCAACAACCTCAATGACCTCGGCTGCAGCAACTTCTTACTCAACACATTTCCTGAGACAAGGGAAACAAAAGCAAAAATTAACTATTAGGACCTCATCAAGACAAAAAGCGTCTGCACAGTGAAGGAAACAATCAGCAAAACTAAAAGGCAACCAATAGAATGGGAGAAGATATTTACAAATGGCGTATCAGGTAAAGGGTTAGTATCCAAAATCTATAAAGAATTTATCAAACTCAATACCCAAAAACCAAGTAATCCAGTGACGAAATGGGCTAAAGACATGAATAGACACTTCTCCAAAGAAGACATCCATATGGCCAACCGACACATGAAAAAATGCTCAACATTACTCATCATCAGGGAAATACAAATCAAAACCACAGTGAGATATCACCTCACACCTGTCAGAATGGCTAACATTAACAACTCAGGCAACAACAGATGTTGGTGAGGATGCAGAGAGAGAGGATCTCTTTTGCACTGCTGGTGGGAATGCAAACGGGTGCAGCCACTCTGGAAAACAGTATGGAGGTTCCTCAAAAAACTAAAAATAGAGCTACCCTATCACCCAGCAATTGCTGTACTAGGCATTTATCCACGGGATACAGGTGTGCTGTTTGGAAGGGGCACATACACTCCATGGTTTATAGCATCACTATCAACAATAGCCAAAGTATGGAAAGAGCCCAAATGTCCATCAATGGATGAATGGATAAAGAAGATGTGGTGTATATATATATATATACACACACACACACACACACACACACACACACACACACAATGGAGTATTACTTGGCAATCGAAAGGAATGAAAGCTTGCCATTTGCAACTACATGGATGGAACTAGAGGGTATTATGCTAACGAAATTAGAGAAAGACAATGTCATATGACTTCACTCATATGAGGAATTTAAGATACAAAACAGATGAACATAAGGGAAGCGAAGCAAAAATAATATGAAAACAGGGAGGGGGACAAAACATAAGAGACTCTTAAATACAGAGAACAAAGTGAGGGTTGCTGGAGGGGTTTTCAGTGGGGGATTGGCTAAATGGGTAAGGGCCTTAGGGAGGACACTTGGGATGAGCACTGAGTATTATACATAGGGGATGAATCACTGGAATGTACTCCCGAAATTATTATAGCACTATATGCTAACTAATTTGGATGTAAATTTAAAAAAAATAAAACAAACAAAAAAGATAGTTTAGCTAGCACACAGTCTATACGCATACATCAATACAAAATTTAAATTACTATGAATGCTGGAAGGTCAACTAGGTGAATATGATAAAGTACAACCAGTGTACTTGACTTAGTCTGAGGGCTCAAGGAAACATTCCTTGAGGATATATTTTTATGACTGGAATGATTATTATGCAGTGATTTACTAAGTGTAGAGTGTTGGGAAGAGTATTCCAGGAGTGTCTGACCAGGAATGGTCCTGGGAATCCATGTGAGGAAATGTTTTCCATGTTTTCCATTCAGGAAACAGAAAAGCCCGAACAGAATGAAGTATACTTCATCTGCAGACACTGAACTGGAAGGATAGAATACTTTGTGAGAATGATAACTTATTGACTCCTAAACCCAGTGGATGTAATTTATATATTTGCAATCATTAGGAATTAAACTTTATCTTATTATAGATTGCAATACAGTGACACTTTTTACCTGGTAAAAATCAGTGAAAAGATGTAGTTCCTTTTCTTTTTTTTTTAAGTTTATTTATTTTTAAAGAGAGAGAACATGGGGGAGAAGCAGAGAGAATGAGAGAGAGAACCCCAAGCAAGCTCCATTGTCAGCACAGAGCCCAATGGGGGGCTTGAATTCATGAACCGTGAGATCATGACCCAAGCCAAAGTCGGATGCTTAACTGACTGAGCCATCTAGGCGCCCCATGTAGTTCCTTTTCTAAAAATAAAAATTTTAAATCAGTTTAATTGATGCAAAAAGTCAAATTGATATGGATATATGAACTTTAAAAAAATTTTTTTTAACATTTATTTATTTTTTGAGAGACAGAGAGAGACAGAGCACGAGCAGGGGAGGTGCAGAGAGAGGGGGAGACCCAGAATTGAAAGCAGACTCCAGGCTCTGAGCTGTCAGCACAGAGCCCGACGCAGGGCTCGAACTTAGGAACTGTGAGATCATGACCTGAGCCGAAGTTGGTCGCTTAACTGACTGAGCCACCCAGGCGCCCCTGAACTTTTAAAAATATATAATTTGTAAACATCTACATACATTAACCAATGTATAAAATCACTTGATATTATACAAAGGCTCTGAGGGTCTCCTGTTTCTTATTTGGTAACCTAGGGGTCAAGGTCATTATTCAAAATCACAATTTAGCAATTTTTTTTTTAAAAACTGCTTTGAGCATGGTTATGTTTAGTAATATAAAGAGCCAACCATTTTCAAAACATTAGAAGATTAATATTTATCTTTCCTTTATGCTACATTTGCACAATAATTTTCTCTTACATTATCAAGTATCCTTTGTAAAGGTTTCAAAACATTTTCAGTTCTTTTGTTTTTTAAACAATAAAATTTCATTAATCTTGAAATATTTTTAACTCAGGTCTACTGGACTCTTTCCAACCAGTTTTTGCATCTCTTGGCTCAATCAAAAGATAGTCTGATTCCTGGAGAATGTTTACACAGGAGAAGAATAAATGACTTAGAAACTTTTCTTTTCCCATCTGGGATTTGGGAAGTCTTTGCCAATGCCACAGATTTCAACACAACCAGGTCGAATGTCCATTTTCCAGAAACGTCTCTCCTCTACAAGGAAGTTACAAACTCCAGGGATATAAAGGCATTTCAGCCAACTCAGAATACGGTGGAGGAAAGGAAAAGAAAGGAAAGAAGGGCTAAAAATAGGGCAAGGAGGGACAGGGTTAAGAAGGATTCACCAGTGAGGAAGTTTTAAGCTTATCATAAATTACCCAATGCCAGAGTTCTTAAGGAGACCCTGCAATACTGTTTATTTGCAGGACAAAAAGGAAGTACAGTTCTGATTTACCAATGACCCTCTTTCTATACTTGATATGGAGAGGCTCTAAAGTGATTTAGATTGGAACTTGCTTCCCTGAGAGATGTTTAGACATGGGTATCTTCTTAGGCAAATCCATCAATTGCTGTAATGTCAATAACCTAAGATGGGAAATGAAATGCAACAAGTAAACTTAACACTAGAACTAATAAATCCTTGTAAAACCACACAAAATTATTTCAAATCAATTTAAAACACAGCAGTTTAAAGAAGACATCCTAAGAGCTGTGGAAATAGATGAAGACCAGCCAAATGAGAATACTCAAAGGTCGTCTATTCAGATCTTGCTGCAACAAGGTTGTCAGACACCACTCACATTTTGGCATATTCTCAAAGGCAGGCAGAGGAGTTGTAAAGCCTTACAGTCTAAAAAGGTAAGACTTCAGCGTGGCCCAGCGGTTTTATCATGGTGGGATGGTGATGAATGCCAAATCCAGCAGTAAAACTGAGGACAGTAGCTACTTTTAGGGATAATCTATTATCGGTGTTAGAATGAGTATGTTCTGGCCTAACGCTTATAATAGGAAGGAAGAAATGAGTAAAAGGGCCATTAATGGTGGTGACAACAAGGGTCTGTAGAAAATGAGAAGTGGAACAATTATAGGCAAGCAGATTAAAAAAACAAAACAGGAATTTGGCAGATATCTTGCTCTGAGGTCTTGAGTGGAAGATGTCATTTATTTGTTCTGAAGGTCTTGGGTCACCTGTCTGCTTCTGAAGATCAGCTTAAAATCCTGTTTGAGGTCGCAGATTGTAGTAGCCTTCCAATTGTGTGGAATTCTGGATTTCTTCTTTAGTTGTGAAACCTAAACCAGAGTGACTCCCTGGAGTTTCACTGCTCTATTTTTTTTTTAAGTTTATTTATTTGAGGGAGAAAGAGAGAGAACGTGCATGTGTGTGTGTATGGGAAGGGCAGAAAGAGAGGGAGAGAGAATCCCAAGCAGGCACTATGCTGTCAGCATGGAGCCCGACCCGGGGCTTGAACCCACAAACTGTAAGATCATGAACTGAAACCAAGAGTCAGATGCTTAATGGACTGAGCCATCCAATCACCCCCAATTGCTGTATTTGTTGCTAACAGCACCTGATAGGTTCCTTCCAATGAGATTCAAGAACTGTTACTCTCTGAGGTCTATTCCAATAGATGGAATCTATTAGTGAAGATCATGAAAAAGCTGTTTAAAACATATCTTCAGATGGTGGCCTTAATGAGTTGGTGATAAGACTGGATATAGTACCTGAGTCCCTGGTAATATTTTGCCGTGTCTGCAAATAGCAGAGCGGCAACCAGTGATGGAAGTGAAATCCCTAGACATATGGGTCTTCTAGTTAGTAATTCATAGGGAGATAAGTGAGTGAGCGGACTACATGGCCATAAGGGCTACAGGGAATACCTTTGGCAAGGGAGCTCAAAGGTTCTGAAAGTTTTGCTGACGTTAACAATGCTAGTGGTCCTTTAACTTTTCCAGATTGTGAGTGATAAAGACTGTTGTTTCTGAGTCAGGGTTGATGCCTTACAGAGTTCTTTTATAATGGTTCCTGTAAAGTGTGTGACATGATCATCTGATGTAGATGTAAACATTGGGATAACCCAGGGTTGGAAACAAAATCTATCCGCTTTTCAGCAAAGAAATGCTTTAACCCACCCTGCAAATAGACAGAATAACTAAAACATATTCAAGTCCCACAGAGGGCAGAAGCTGACTAAAATCCACTTGAAGGTGTTCAAAGGCCCTTCAGGTGTGGCTACCACTTATCTAGGACCCCACGGTGATGTTTGCATGTCCCTATTTGTCCCCAGTGGCTTAGGACCATCTAGTAGGGATCAGAGCTTCAAGGAGAGCCAGGTGGGAACCTCACCTACTCCTTCACCTCAACCTCAGCCCCTGCAAGGCCCCTCAGTTATAAATTGCCCAACTTTCTCCCGCAGTGGTCTGCTGCCCCTCTCTCCGAAGGCACTGTTGCCTCTGCTCCTCACCCCTTAGGACAGTCATCACTCTAACAGATTCTCCATCTGATCCCCTTCCCTAGGCCAGGAGTTCTCTACATCCTCAAATAGCCCCTGAGGCAGGTCTGCTCACTGTCCCCATTTTACCTGGCTGGAAACTGAACCTAGGGGGAGGCTGGACAGAAAGTTTCTCTTTATGACCTCCAGTGAAAGGTGGGGATGGAGGAATTCGCAGCCCATGGCACAGCGTCTCAGCAAGGCTGGCCCCCGGCACCCTCCTTGCTTCCTGGCCTAGTTCCAACCCAAGCACACCCCTCCCTCTGGTTCCAACTACTCTAAGGATCCTAATCCACCTCCTCCCTCTGTCCTTAGGGCAAAGACCTGCAGACCCTTTCCTTCTGAGATGCTGATGGACCCCATAAGACTTTTCTAAAGCCTCCATAACACATTACTTCAGACTGAGTGGCTTAAACAATAGAAATGTATTTTTTCACAAATCTGGAGGCTAGATATCTGAGATCAAGGTGTCAGCAGCACTGATTTCTCCTGAGACCTCTCTCCTTAGCTTAGAGGGGGCATTTTCTCCGTGTCTTCACATGGTATTCCCCCTGTGTACTAATTACACCAGTCTTAATGACACCATCACACTGAATTAGTGTCCACGTATTGCCTTTATTTTACTTTTTAAAAGACCTATTTCCAAATACAATGACATTCTGAGGTACTGGAAGTTAGGACTTCAACATGAACTTTGGAGCATACAATTCAGCCCATAACTAACACATCTTTTCATCGGGAGCTAACACTTAGGAGTTCTCCTGAGAATGACCACATTTAACAGCCCCCAAATCACAGCCCTGTAACTCACACATTGCATTCTGAGGTGTTATCACAAGAGAAATGAAACATACTGTATAAAGAATCATAACTGTAAGAATCAAACAAATGTCTATAACAACCGATAAAGCCAAAAACTGGAAACAACTCAAATATCTAAAACAGATGAATGAATAAAGAAATAGTGGTTTGTCCACTGAACATTACATTTCTTGACCCTTAAAAGAAAAAACTAATTACACAGACCCACTGACAAATCTCAAAATAAATATACCAAATGAGGACACCCAGAGGAAAAAATTTAAACATTTTATTCTCAATCACATAAAATACAGAAAATACAAATGAATCTATTGTAAAAGAAAGTAAAAACCAATGTTTGCCTGGAGGAGAGAGAGAGATAATTAAAGGACATGAATGAATATGGAGTGATGCATATGTACAATGTTATGATTGTGATGATGGTTTCATGGGTTTATATGAATATCAAAACTTACCAAATGGTACACTTTAAATATGGACAATTGTTTATTAACCATACCTAAAAGGCATTAACAGTATAATAAAAAAATTTCTTTCTGTTTTCCAAAAATAAAATTTGGCCAACCTATATTGACCCCATCATATCCCTTGTAATGCCTTGGGATCAGCACCTTGCCTCAGTGGCAACATATATAAGTGAGCAATGAAAGCCATTTCTACCTGAGTGATCGGGAATGCAGGCTGGGTACCAAAGCCCACAATGCTGGACTGAGATCTTCCTTCTTTCTATTCTTGTTTTCCCTCCTGTGCAGCAATGGCCTTAAGGTGAACAATGCAGACAAACTACAGGAATCTGTAAAACCATTAGATTATTTTCTGACAAGGCCCTCAGCTACACAAGACTCATAGTTCAGGAGGATCTGAGAATTTTTTTTTTTAAGTTTATCTATTTTGAGAGGGCACAGAAGGGCAGAGAGAGAGAGAGAGGAGAGAGAATCTCAAACAGGCTCTGCACCAGCAACACAGAGCCCAGTGCAGAGCTTGAACCCACGAACCACGAGATCATGACCTAAGCAGAAACCAAGAGTTGGACGCTTAACTGACTCAGCCACCCAGGTGCTCCTACCCGGGGAGGATCTGAGAATTTCTGTTCCTGTTCATCCTTCACAGCCTTACCAACTGGAATGATGGCAGGCACCCTTTTATTTTTTCATCTTTTTGTTTTTGTTTTTGAGAGAAAGAGAGAGAGAATCCCAAGCAGGCTCCCTGCTGTCAGCACACAGCCTGACACGAGGCTCAATCTCATGAACCATGAAATCATGACCTGAGCCGAAATCAAGAGTCAGACGCTTAACTGACTGAGCCACCCAGGCGCCCCTGGAACAATGGCAGGTGCCCTTTTAAAAGAGGCTCATTCCAACCAGATGTTGCAGTCTCTTGCACTCTTCTATTTACCCACTGCTTGTATACAATGATAATTTCCCCATAGTCTTTCAGCCAGTGACACTACCACACAGAATTCTGGACATCAGGGTACATCACTCGTTTGCAGGACCTGGGTACAGAGTTCCTGCACCAGTGCTGAACACGATACAGTATCTCCTGCAAAGCAGAGAACAATTTTATGTGGTTCCAAGAAGTACCAGAGGTTGTCACAACTGCCCCCTCTTCAGGGTGAGCTCCAACACCACAAAACGTCCTGTATCTAGGCTACAATTCAGCCACAAAACCTGACATAATTTCCTTACAGGCCTTGGGCAGCAATGCAAACAAGGACCAAACTAGAGAGAGGACTACCATCATCCCATCCCCCTGAAGTGCACAAACATTCCACTGTTCTGAAACCACCCCATAAGAGTGAGTCTAACCCTCAAGATAAAGGCAACTCAAACAATAAGGCCTTTGTTATAGCACAAACCAGAATGACGGAGGCAGGCTGTTCCTGGGTTGGTGACTTGGAGGCTAAAAATTCCACAAGAGTCCCCAGACCAACAACATCCCTAAAAAAGTGACTTGGAAAGTCAGATGGAGTCCTCTGGACCACAACTGGGTCATCAGACAGAAAGGAATGAGTACTTTGGCTTCTCACATATTTATCACAAATGGGAAAACAGGAAGGTTTACTTCTCTGAACATGTCAAGATGGAGAAATGATACACGTGTGGCACCTGCCATGTGGCAGAGGTGAATGGCTGCTGCTACAGAATCAACAGTAATAAAAACCTGACACGGACCTACGCTGAAACATGCAATGCAGCTCCCACATACCTGCCATTTATTCTGATGTCTGGATGCATGAGGCTCAACAGGCAGATGGCACCCTCAAAAGAGATTGCCTTGAGTGCTGTTACACTGAACAAGGAAACACATTTGCTACACAACTAAGTTGTTTTTGCCATGTGCACTTTGTGGTAATCAATGAGGTAAGGCCTTTGGCTAATGGCTTTCTCATTCAAGACACTCATAAGGCCCAATCCAGTATGAACTCTCTGGTGTCGAGTGAGGCCAGAGCTTTTACTAAAGGATTTCTCACACTGGTTGCACTTATATGGCCTTTCTCCAGTGTGAACCCTTCGATGGTCACTGAAGTTGGAGCTTCGCCTAAAGGACTTCCCACATTCACGGCACTCATATGGCCTTTCTCCAGTGTGAACTCTCTGGTGTTTGAGGAGCGCAGAGCTTTGGCTAAAAGATTTCCCACATTTGCTGCACTCATAAGGCCTTTCTCCAGTGTGAACTCTCAGATGTAGAACAAGGCTGCAATTCTGGCTAAAAGATTTCCTACATTCACTACACTCATAAGGCTTTGCTCCAGTGTGGACTTTCTGGTGTTTTAAGAGACTGGAACTGTAGGTAAAGGATTTCCCACATTCACTGCACTCATAGGGTCTTTCTCCAGTGTGAACAGTATGGTGTTGCAGGAGTGCAGAGCTTTGATTAAAGGACTTCCCACATTCACTGCACTCATAAGGCTTTTCTCCAGTGTGAATTCTCCGATGCTGAATGAGGTTGGATCTTTGACTAAATGATTTGCCACATTCTCCACACTCAAAAGGCCTTTCTCCGGTATGAACTTTCCGATGGTTATTCAGGCTGTAACTTTGGCTAAAAGATTTCCCACATTCACTGCACTCATAGGGCCTTTCTCCAGTGTGAACTCTCCGATGTTGAAAGAGGTTGGAGCTTTGGCTAAAGGATTTCCCACATTCCCCACACGCATAAGGCCTTTCTCCGGTGTGAACTCTCTGGTGTTTAATGAGGCTAGAGTTATGGCTAAAAGATTTCCCACACTCACTGCACATGTAACATCTTTCCCCGGGGAGGACTCTCTGGTGATGAACAAATGTGTGTTGGTTGCTGAGAGCTTCTGTGCAGTCTCCCCAGTGGTGTTGAGTTTTTCCCTTGTGGAAGGCTGCCCCACACTCAGTTCCATTGTTTGACTTCTCCCCAGTGTGTGTGGCCTGTTGCTGGAGGAATCCCGAGCTGACCAGGAAGTCCTTCTCAGTCTCCCCACAGATGAAGGGCTTCCCTGACACATGCCGTCTGCAGCTCTTTGCCACCGAAGCTCCACTCGCGCTGCTTCTGAAGGGCTGATCTCCAGTGTGCTCCTTCTGCTGCTGCTGAAGGTTTCCGCTGAAATAGACTCTTTTCCCATGTGTCCCACCAGTGTACAATTTCTCATCGAACCGGGTTTCCTGGTGCTCAGCCAACTGGAAACTGTCTTTCAAGACTGGAGCACACACCTCACAGGGGCTGGCCTTCTGGGGAGAAAGACCTGCCTTGGGAGTCCTGACATGGGACACTCCTTCTACAGAAACGCTCTGCTCAGAAGGTGCCTCTTCATTCTCTGCTCCACGCTGACAACCTGAAAGCAGGAAATGCTGGTGAAGCGCACAGTGACTTTTGTGGGTGGGCAGCCCCACACGTGTGTGTGTCTAACAAACCCAGACACGAGTCCGTGAGATTGCTTATAGGACAAGAGGTTCAAGTTCAGGCTGAGGATGAGGCCCCTTAGCAGTACCGGGCCACTTATGATCACAAAATGGGGGTGGGGGGCCTCATGACGTGAAATAAACAACACTGAGGACAGGCAGGGTCTACAAATAACTTTCAACAGGACCTAGTCTGCTGGGCAAAAGGGTGTGTTCAGGCCCAGGAAAATTCAACAGTGAAAGAGAAGCTGGTATGCAAGGGCTGTTGAAGAATCTATGTGCACCTCAGGACACGGTACACAGGAACCGATATGGAGAGCACCCCAAATAGAGCAGTGACAAAACCGGTCAAGATGAGGAGTCCAGAGAGGTACAGATGAGCCCAGGGTGGGAAGCAAGAATATAGTGTTGAGTAGCAGTTGACCAGTCACCTCAGTGTGAAGAATGGGGAAGGAAAGGCACATATGAAGTGTGGGTGCCACTGTCATTACCAACGAAAGACCAGTCCCACGGAATAAGTTTCTGGTATGACATGTACACAGCCCTGGGGTCCTGCCCTTTCCCAGGTGTGTCACTGTTCAGAGCCAGGCTCCCTCTGAGCCCATCCTGCTTTAGTTGGGTTCATATCTCTTCTGTGAACCACAGCAGGCTCTCCCACCCCTCCCCCGCCCCTAAGATGGGCAACTATGTGGCACCTGGATGATGCAAGTACTGAGGGGAAGACAGGAGGTGAGCAGCCAGCACTGACCAAGCACAGCTCAGTGCACAGCAGCACAAGGGAAAGAAAAGTTAAGTATCATAAAGAGAACCTCCAAGGAGGATCCTGCAAGAACAGACCGTGGTCTACGTAACAGTGATGAGGTCAGTGATGGCAACCTCTGGCCCAAGCAGGAATGAGGAAATGTTAGCCAGAAGAAAAAAGCAGAACCTGGGATTCTCAGGTGCTTTGTAACTAGAAGAGTCACCTGGCAGGGAGAGGGCAAGCAAAGTGACTGGAACACTCCTGACCCTGGTTCTTTCCCTGAGAGGCTTAGCAGTAGCAGGTGTTGGGGCTGCTCAAGGAGCAGGCAGTGCACATACCTCAGCCCAGCCAACCACACTGCCTACTCAAGAAAGTGGGGAAGGAAGCGGCGGTCATGGTCCTGATGAGAGGGCAGACCTGCCCTTGGGGGAAAAAGGGAAAGGGAGAGGCTAGCTCAGGGCAGAGGTGGGTGTGCAGACCTTACCCAGGGAGGTTACAAGTGCCAAGTTCTCCAGCATCACATCCTGGTACAGGCGTCTCTGAGCCTCCTCAAGGAGACCCCATTCCTCCCCGGAGAAGTACACGGCCACATCCTCAAAGGTCACAGTGCCCTGGCAAGATGGAGACAGATGAAACCATGAACAGCCTCTCCCCCCAAGATGGCAATCCATCCCCTACACATCTACCCCTCACCCATCTTCCTCCCGAGCGTCCAACACAGAAGAGAAGCCAGGCCCCAGCACCGCTGGTGCCACTGTCTCCTCACAGGCCCAGTGATTACAGGCACCGGCGATGAGCAGATGAGGATAAAAAAGTAGCAAACAAGGGTCTGGCACAGAAGCATTCACTCATTTCTGCTAAGCAGTCCCCTGATACGGACAAATCATGTAATTCTCAATACCAGGGCCCTGGGGCACCAGGCATACACGCTCTGCAAGTACACATCACTCTCGAGGCTGCACATCCCTCACATTCCCAGACACGGCCACCACCAGCTTGCTGCCCCACACACCTTAGGCATCTCTTTGGCCTCACTGCTGTGTATTACGGTATCTCCACCACCTCTTCCTCACCCCACTGGTGAGAGTGGGGTTGTGTGCTAGGGTTATGGGGATGGCAAACACAGGGCGCCTACCACCGGAGAGATGACATCTACAGTTTTCTAACCATATACAGTCACAGTCTGGGAGAGGAAGACGCCACATGCGACACAGGGCCACATGGGGGGCTGCACTCTGGGAAAGAGCCAACAGCCAGTGGTTGTGAGATCCAAGCTTTGTTACAGCAGTAGAAAGAGGGGCCCCTGTCTCCTGTGGGAAGAGGTCACTGACTGATTTGTGACTCCACGGGCAGGTAGGGAACTGAAACCAACTAGAGGGCTACACAGGAACTGCTCCTGATCCCTCGATAAAAACGCTGTTTGGTTGGGAGATCTTACTTGTGGGAGCAGAGTGGGGAGGGGAAGCAGCACGCTGACCGTCTGAGGCCCCCATGGTTCCCGGACATGGGTGCAGCACACAGTACTGGATCCTAGATTCAGGCCTTGCACCACAACCGACGACAGCATCTACGGGATGCTCTGCAAATTCAGACAGGACTGAATACTGCTATTGACTTCCCAGGACTCGCACAAAGTCACAGGCCCTCATCCTCCTATGACGGCTTCACTGCTTGGGTCTGTTCCTGGCCTCAGACTTGGGGATCTCAGATACCCGCAGCGCTATTCCACTAGGTGCTGCACTTCCTGTCCCCAAAGCAACCACAACCTTCCTGGGTCCGCCTAACCCTCATCCAAAGCCCAGCTCCATCAGTGGCCCACCTTACTGACTCTCACAAATGACCACATTTGCCCTTGACCTTATCCTCCGGGCTGAATGAAGCACCCCAGGCCCCAACAAAGTCCTCACCAAATCCTGGTGAGTGCACAGAGTGGTGAATGAACACCTGCTCTAGTCTGCGTGACATCTTGCCTCGCTTATCTATCCCTTGTCTCTGCATCCACCTCATGTCCACCATTGCCTTGGAAGCCTTAGCCACCTGCCAGACTATCTGTCCCAGACATGTCCTGCTCTCAGGACCACTTACCTGCCTCATTTGTGTTTGTGAAGCCTTAACCTATCGCCCAGGTACCCAAGCAAGAGACTCACCCATGGCCCCCACCCTCCTCTACCTGGTCCCCAAGCAGCTTTACAGTCATAACCTGAAGATTACCCGTCCTTTTATTTCTTATTTTTTGAGGGGGGGGCATATGCGTGCATGTGCACGAGGGGGGCAGGGGCAGAGAGAGAGAGAAAACCCTAAGCAGGCTCCACACCCAGCACAGAGCCCAACAGGGGGCTCGATCCCACGACCCTGAGACCATGACCTGAGCTGAAATCAAGAGTTGGACGCTCAACCGACTGACCCAACCAGGTCGACCGAAGATCACTCCCCTTAAAC
The DNA here is from genome assembly GCF_018350195.1 of Panthera tigris. Lineage (NCBI taxonomy): Eukaryota > Metazoa > Chordata > Mammalia > Carnivora > Felidae > Panthera > Panthera tigris. The sequence goes on from NC_056674.1 coordinate 983,510, forward strand.
GTGACCATGGGGGCGCCTGGGTGGCTCAGTCAGTTAAGCGGCCGACTTCGGCTCAGGTCATGATCTCAGGGTCCGTGAGTTCGAGCCCCGCGTCGGGCTCTGTGCTGACAGCTCAGAGCCTGGAGCCTGTTTCAGATTCTGTGTCTCCCTCTCTCTGACCTTCCCCCGTTCATGCTCTGTCTCTCTCTGTCTCAAAAATAAACATTAAAAAAAAAAAAAAAACAAAAAAAACGTGACCATGGCTCACACACCTGTACCCACCTCATTTTGGATGCCTCCATCCTGAACACTCCCCTGATTTTTAGACCTATGCACACATCTGCCCACATCATGCATCCATTCGGTGGGCTCTGAAACACCCCAGACTCTCAACATACCTAAATCAAATACTTCCTGATACTCCCCTCCCCATAGCGAATATTACTTCTGCTGCATTCTTCGTCTTAGACCATGGACCTTCCACTCCTACAGCTGCTAAGGCCTAAAACACTGGGGTCATCTCCGAGTCCTGTATTTCACTCCTTCTCCCTCATTAGAGAATTCAGTTGCCCCTTTTCAAACATGCATCCAGAGTCCAACCACTTTTCCTAAGCCACAACCCTGGTCCGTTAACCTTCGCCTGGACGTTGGCATATCCTGCAGCCCCATCTTCCCTCCTGCTGCTTCGGTCCCACAGTCTGCTCTCCACTCTGCAGCCAGATGGAGTCTGGGAAGGCCTTATTAAGATTGCTTTCTGGGGCGCCTGGGTGGCTCAGTCGGTTAAGCGTCCGACTTCAGCTCAGGTCACGATCTCGCGGTCCGTGAGTTCGAGCCCCGCGACGGGCTCTGGGCTGATGGCTCAGAGCCTGGAGCCTGCTTCCGATTCTGTGTCTCCCTCTCTGCCCCTCCCCCATTCATGCTCTGTCTCTCTCTGTCTCAAAAATAAATAAACGTTAAAAAAAAATTATAAAAAAAAATAAATAAATAAACATCCACTTTATTAAAAAAAAAAAAAAAAAAGATCGCTTTCTGCCTCTGATTCACACCTCCTCATCACCTCCAGAATATACACCCAACTTCTCCGTTGTTCCAGCCGTGACTCCTGTCCCCCTGCTCTTGTTCCCACATAGAAGGACAGCTGTGGTTTTCTGAACACCCTCAGCCGGTTAGACCCCTAAGCACCTGCATATCTTAGAACCGGTTCCTGGCAGAACTCTCCACACCTGTTTAGGTCAGTTGCCACAGATGGAAATGCTTCTACATAAAGGCCAACAAGGACTTAGGATCCTCTGCTGGGGTTTTCCCCAGGGCCCCCAGACCCAAGCCTGGGGGGAATGACACTTGAGAGCCCCAGGACACCACATCCAGAGAATATGGAGGTGGGGGGTCAGGGCCAGCGAAGGGCTGAAATACCCCCCAATGACCTGCGTAAGGTCCACAGCGCTTCTGCCGCAACGGGAAACTGCGCAGAGAGGCTGGAAATAGAGGAAATAGAAATATAGAAAAATAGAATCCACGGCTGGGTTCGACGGGCTCACACTTCCCGTACACCCTGGCCCTGGAGGCGACTGACTTCATGCTGGCTGTCTAACGTCTGTGCCTCAATGCTGTGTCCCCTCTTGCCAGCTCTGTCGCCTGAACTAAGATCCAACCTCCCGATGCCTCAATGTCCTCATCACTCCCGTCTGGCCCGCTCTTCCTTTGAACCGCCTTTGGGAAACTTTTAGATCCCAAACGGAGATTGTGTCCCTCCTTTGGCCAGAACTCTCCTTGGCGTCTAGAATCCTCACATGAAGGGACAACCCTCCAGACCGCCAGTACCCCCGTGACCCCGCCGCACACCCTCTGTTCCCAGAGAGCAGAAGGCGGACCCCACATCCCCGATTCCACCCCCTTGAGGCCCCCCTGCAGCCCTGCACCATCCCACCCCTCCTCTGCAGCCCGCTCCCGCACCCCGTCATGCCGGCGCTCAGATACGGGGTCCCCACCCGCGAGCGCCTCCCCGGCCTGGACACCGGGACCTGGGCCGCAGGGACGCGAGCAGACGCCCCGCGCTCGGGCCTCGAGGGTCTGGGTGGGGGAGGGCGGGGAGGGCCCTTGGGGCCGCGCGTTTACCTCAGTCGGGTCCCTGCGCGCGGCCGCCGCCATCGGACCCCCTGGGAGAACGGACACCCGGGCCCGCGGTCCTTATCCCGACCCCGGAACGGGGTAGCCCAGGCGGCGTCGCCGACTCGTGGAGCCGTCTGCGAGGCGGGGACACCGCTTCTCCTCGGGCTTTGTCAGTTAGTCGCCTCGGTCCCGAACATTAGCGGGTGAAGACTAATGAAAAGAGGCAAAAATACCGCCAGGGGGATGAAACCAGAAGTCCCGCCCCGACGTTAGGCGCACACCGAGAAACGACTCTCTTTTCTGTCTTCATTGGTCAGAGATGCCGTCCATCGACGCGCGCTCTTCTGGGTAATGTAGTTCACAGGCACCCAGCGCCAGGATTAAAACACTCCTATGGACCTCCCAGAGGAAAGGCCGCTCCCCCTCGAGGGCTCAGGAAATCGGGGGCTTACGTCCCAGGCCAGAGGGGCTCCGCTTCTTCTTAAAGGGTCCATACCCAGATTTCTGGAGAGTGACGTCTGCAACTGATCACCCAAGTGTTTGGAGACGTTATTTCAGATTCCCTGATGCTCAGCATGGTCCCAAAACTAAAAACAATATTTCATATGTTCCCAAAGGCTACAGATCCAAATGCACATAAAATTCCCTAGAGTCAGTTAGATACAAAATACGTCGCTGGAAGCAGAACCTAGTAAACCTTATCGTCCTACAAGTCAAATACTTACACCCGGAACCATTACAGACAGTTTTGTCAATCTGTATGTTTGGTCATGGACAAGGTAAAAATGTTCCGTATAGGGCCATGACAGAGAAGACACAGGATGGATGTGAGGCCACTGTGAAGTAAGAGATTTTTTTTTTTTGTTTTGAGAGAGAGAGAGAGAGAGAGAGAGAGAGAGCTTGAGCGGGAGTGAGCAGGGGAGGTGCAGAGGGAGAGAGGAACCTTAAGCAGGCTCCACACTCAGCAGGGAGTCCCACACAGGATCCACTGAACAACCATGAGGTCATGACCTGAGCCAAAATCAAGAGACTGTTGCTCAACGGAATCAGCCACCCAGGCGCCCTGAAATAAGAGTTTTTTGTTTTGTTTTGTTTTGGTTTGGTTTGGTTTGGTTTTTTGTTTTTAATGCATCCATAGAAAACACCTCCCTAGTCTGATCATTAATTTTTTTGTGTCCAATTCATTGAACAATACTTTTATCCATTTAATATCTTCATATCCTGGCATAAACCCAGTTCCTTTTAGGAATCTAACATCTTCAAAAGAGGACAATGTAATAAATGTTATTTTGGGAGGGGACAGTGGCTGCAGTGCTCAAAGATGGAGCGTGTAGGCAAAGGCTGTTCTCCACCATGAGGTACCTGGGTACTTAAAACCATGATTTCACCTCGTTGTTGGGAAGTGATTATCATTTCTCTTGCAGAGATTGTTCTGTATGGGGATTTGGTATTATCTCAGAATCATAGCTGCAAAATGCAAATTACAAAAAGTTTTTAACCAATGACTATGTAGTAATTAGGGGTGGTGGCAGACAGAACTCTGGTGAAACATCAGTGGATGGGGAAAAAGTTAAGCCCTCGGAGAAGATTTTTTTTTTTTTTTAATTAGAGAGAGCATGCGCGTGAGTGGGGCAGAGGAGAGAGGGGGAGAGAGAGAGCGCGCACAAGAATTCCAAGCGGGCTCCATGCCCAGTGTGGAGCCCAATGTGGAGATCCATCTCACGACTGTGGGATCATGACCTGAGCAAAAATCAAGAGTCAGATGCTTACCCAACTGAGCCACTCAGGCGCCCCAAGACCTTAGGGAAGATTCAGCATTTGTGTCTGAGAACAGGAATAATTAGGTTGAAAACATAACCAGAATGGTCACTCTGATGGTTCTCCAAAATGAACTCTTTCTTCATTCTTGAAAACATTGTACATTATCAGTGCAGGAAAGAAACAATGTGGACAGAGTAGACAGAATTGTAAAAATGAACAGAGAAGCTGAGGCTTACTGTATAGTGTTATCCTTTTAGAATTGTGTCTGCTCATATGTGTGTAATTCTGTTGGCATCCGTGGATTCAAAGTGGTTTCTATAAAAGGTGTTTGTTGTGGTAAAACTAAAAATATATTTTACAGTCAAATGCTCTACCCCTGAGCTACACCCCCCTAAAAACATATTTTGTGTACACATTTGCACTATGCTTTTCTCACTTAACTAAATATCTTGGACAACCTAAAGCCACTTCCTCATTTGACACCCACTGCTTCTTATTTCCACATTTACTAGACCTAAGCCTGATTCTTTTTTTTAATGTTTCTTTATTTTTGACACACACACACACACACACACACACACACACACACACAGAGTGGGTGAGGGGCAGAGAGAGAGGGAGACACAGAACCCGAAGCAGACCCCAGGCTCTCAGCTGTCAGCACAGAGCCCAACTCGGGGCTCAAACTCACAAACTGTGAGGTCATGCCCTAAGCTGAAGTCAGACGCTTAACCACCTGAGCCACCCAGGTGCCCTGTAAACCTGATTCTTTTTAAAGATTGCTGTGCACTTCATTGTCCTCCTGCTCCATGGCTGACTGGCTGGCCCAGCCTACAGATCTCTCCTGTGTGCCCCCAGTGCCCTTCCTCCATGCCCACAGAAAACTGTAGAGACTTCTAGGGTAGTCCCTTGTCCACCCAGCCACTCTCAGGAGTCCCCTGTACTGAGAACTGGTCCCGGGCATTAAGGCCAGGAGGCTGGTGACACTGACACAGACTTAGGTTCCAGATCCCTGTGGTTGGGGTGCTGTGGGGTCTTGGCGCCCTCCTCAGAGTCCAGAAGGCAGAAGCAAGGGCCACATCATGCTGGCTGCCTCCTGTCCGTAAGAGGGTGTAGCTGAACCACGGGAGGGTTCGTCTGCCAGATGCACAGCAAACCAGAGAGGACTAACACCCAGCTTTCAAAGTGAAGAAAGATGAGCTATTTATTGGTGTGGCAGCGCCCAGAAACACAGGAAGCTACTGCTCAAAGTCCTGCACTTCCTAATGGGGCAAGGGATCTCTGGAAAAGGTGGGTGCTATTGATTGAAAGTCCACGAAGTCATGTTAACAGAGGTTACTTACTTCCGGTGCCCTTTCATCTGGTCCCATGGAGGCCTGTTCTATCTCATGAGATTTAAAATCTAGAAAATGGATTCATTTCTTACGTTACAGATTTCATCAGGTACATCAGGTGATTATGTGTTTAGGATAGTGCTGATCAGCTGCTCATACTTGCCTGAACTAACTACTTGTACGTGCATAAGCTAGTGTGGTTGCATCCCCTTGTGTTCCTTTGAATGGTAAGCAGACATTCCTATGTCTTGGGCCTGCATCTATGTGTTCCATGGCCAGTCCAGCTGTGCATGGGGACAATATGAGCTACACCATTCCTTCTTTCGTCAGAAAGATGGTTGCTGACTTCAACCAAGATTGTCCCCCTACATGCAGGGTCATTGTCCAGGTGGCAAAGGTTGGGAGTTAGACTCCAGAGTGAGAAGTGAGGACTCAGCCTCTGGAAGAGGAACATGGGATTCAGTGGATCGTATCACCCTCTCTGCACCTGACCTTTGCTGGGAAAGAGTGATGCTCTCTGCCTCTGGGGTGAGGGGGACCTAAAGAGCCCAGACTGAGGTGATAGATCAGCCTTGTCCAGGGAGATCCCCTCCCCTAAGGTCTAAGCAGCAGGATTTCCTGTTGCCTTCATATCCTTCAGCCTAGATCTCTGTTTTCTCCACCCTCTGCTCTCTGGGCTCCACATCCATGTGTAGCTTTGGGTAGTGCCCTGAAAGGAAGATGGAAGGATGTGCAACCTCATGTTCCATGCTTTCCCTCTGCCAGAGCCCTCTCTTTTTTTTTTTTTTTTTTAATTTTTTTTTTCAACGTTTTTTTTTAATTTATTTTTGGGACAGAGAGAGACAGAGCATGAACGGGGGAGGGGCAGAGAGAGAGGGAGACACAGAACCGGAAACAGGCTCCAGGCTCCGAGCCATCAGCCCAGAGCCTGACGCGGGGCTCGAACTCACGGACCGCGAGATCGTGACCTGGCTGAAGTCGGACGCTTAACCGACTGCGCCACCCAGGCGCCCCCAGAGCCCTCTCTTTTAATTACATTTTAGCTATTACACATAGCAATAAACAAGGGATTGCATATTTTTATTTTTTTTTAATTTGTTTCCACTTTTTTATAGATCTACAAAACCAAGTTTCCAAGAGTTGGATCCTTTTTTTTTAAAACATTTATATATTTTTGAGAGACAGAGATAGAGCACAAGTCTCTGTGCAGAGAGAGGAAGACACAGAACCCGAATCAGCCTTCAGGCTCTGAGCCGTCAGCACAGAGCCCGACGTGGAGCTCGAACTCACAAATTATGAGATCATGACCTGAGCCAAAGTTGGACGCTTAAGTGACTGAGCCACCCAGGCACCCCTAGAGTTGGATCCATTTGTCAATTCCACCGGTGGCTTTTACCCTTAGTTATTGAGCAGAACACAGCTGCTGCTCCATACCACGGGTAACCAGGTGGCCCCTAGGAATCAGTTTCCTGACCTCTGCCCTTACATCTTTGATTTCCCCAAGCCATATGTCTCTGTGAGCCAGAGCTATTCTCACAAATCCCACTTCTCTAGCAACAAGGAATGACCCTAAGCGCCTGCACAAAGTTTTCCATGGCCTTTGAGGAGGGACTTTGGAAGGACCGAGGGGCAATCAGTAGGTAGGCCCAGCTCCTCCAGTGCAGCTGGCCAGCCACAGAGCGTGCAGACAATGAAAGGCAACCAGTTTTTTAAGAGGCAGCTTCAGGTCTACTAAGTGTGGCCTTTAGGAGGTATCAGGGATAAAAGCCTGAAGTAGCTTTAGGTTGTCCAAGATACTTTGTTTTGTTTTGTTTTGTTTTGTTTTGTTTTGTTTTTAGCGATTATTTTTTTAAACTTTTTAAATGTTTTTATTATTTTTGAGACAGAGAGAGACTGAGCATGAGCAGGGGAGGGGCAGAGAGAGGGGGAGACACACAGAATGTGAAGTGGGCTCCAGGCTCTGAGCTGTCAGCACAGAGCCCGACACAGGGCTCCAACTCACAGAGGGTGAGATCATGACCTGAGCTGAAGTCAGACGCTCAACCGACTAAGCCACCCAGGCACCCTAAAAGCAATTATTTTTTCAATGTTTATTTATTTTTGAGAGAGACAGACCATGAGCAAGTGAAGGGCAGAGAGAGAGGGAGACACAGAATCTAAAGCAGGCTCCAGGCTCTGAGCTGTCAGCACAGAGCCAGACACGGGACTCAAATTCACAGACTGTGAGATCATGACCTGAGCCGAAGTCGGACCCTTCACCGACTAAGCAACCCAGGAGCCCCAATCCAAGATACATTGTTAAGGGAGACAACAAAGTACTGATCTATCACAAAACATGACTTTATTTTTACTAAGGAAAGCAGCTTGTACATATTTTAACATACAGACATACACAGAGGAATCCATGTGCACAAGCCATTCTAAAAGGATACTATACTTCAAACATTTTTCGCTCCGGAAGATTTAATTATCTGAGACTTTTGACATACTACTTTATAATTATATATGGTATAGGGCTCCTTCAATAAAACATAGAAAATATTTTATACTTTCTTGTATTAGGAAAACAAATATGTACATATCCGGTTTTTTGTTTTTTTTCTCTTTGTTTTTGCCAACTTCAGTTTCTTTTTTTTAAGTTTTTGTAATGTTTACTTATTTTGAGAAAGACAGAGAGAGACTGTGTGTGACTGGGGGAGGGGCAGAGAGAGGGACACAGAGGATCCAAAGCAGGCTCTTTGCACTGTCAGCGCAGAGCCCGATGTGGGGCTTGAATTCATGAACCATGAGATCATGGCCTGTGCCAAAGTCAGATGCTTTACCGACTGAGCCATCCAGGCACCCCACCAACTTCAGTTTAAAAGGCCTACAGATGTAGACAGAATGTCTGTTAATGAGGAGAAATGTAGGTACATATTCTGGCAGAACACACAGCAGAATGGTGGAAATGTCTTCAATATGTATCAGAATCACTTGGAAGCTTGTTAAAACACACATTCCTAGGGCACCTGGGTGCCTCAGTCGGTAAAGCATCCAACTCTTGGTTTCTGCTCAGGTCATGATATCGTGGTTTCGTGAGTTCAAGCCCAGCTGCTTGGGATTCTCTCTCTCTCCCCCTCTCTATTCTCCCCACTTCTGCTTTTGCTATTTCTCACAAAATAAATAAATAAACTTAAAAAAAAAACCCATCAACACACACACACACACACACACACACACACACACACATTCTTGAGCCTGATCCACAGTGTGCCTGATTCAGTAGATGTGGGTTCAGGATTAGGAATGTGCATTTCAAACGAGATCGTAGGTGACACTGTGGGTGAAGTCCAGGGATCAAACTCTGAAAACCAGAGGTCTAGGAAAAGTGGCATTGACTGGTTCCAGGCCCCAGTCCACCACGATGGAGATTTGCAGGTTCGGAGAGGGAGAGCCAAGATTTCTCACCCACACGCCCTGAGTGTGTCTGTAGTGAGCCAAGTAAAGGAATGGCCAGCTGGGCATGAGTCCCAGGCCCTCCACTGCTGAGATCTACGAAGCCTGCACTGACTGAATTATCCAACAACTGCTTATTCTGCCTAGAACTTATCGCAAACATATCCATACAGTTCATCCCTCACAATTCCAAGTGTTTTCTCCTCTTATTAAGGAAGCCTCCCTCACTGGGCTGAGTAATATTACATTCTACATTCTAATGTAGTACCTATTTCCAAAGTTACTCGTTTTGTTCCTGGTCTTTCTTTCTTGAATACAACATGGCTCCCGTGACTGCAAGGGTCTTTATGTATCTTACGACGTAATATCTCCCATGAAACTAAAATAAGTGCCTAAAACCAAATATTTGTTCACAGATCATGAAGGAGACAAGGGAATAAACACGACATCTCAATTTCCCTGTATATTTGGTACAGTTCTGGTTACTCTAAATGCCCCCCTTTAACTTTTTCCATGCTTGGTACTGCTCAAATTTTTCAAGAGTGGAGATTTGTATTTTGGAGACAAAATTTCAGAGTGGCCATTCTGGTCCCATGCTCAGCTTGATTTGTTCGGTTTTGAGACATCACTGCTAAAATTTCTCTGAGACATTACCTTTTCTGACCTTCAACGGATGTTTCAACAGGGCTATTTCTGCCACCCCTGTTGAGTCACTACACACACATTAATAATAGCTCTTTGTAATTTGAATTTTATAAATGTTCTCCTGAGATCATATCAATTCTTCAATCAAAACAGTCCTCGCATCACAAAAGATATGATAACACTTTTCAGCAGTGAAATCGTGGATTTAAGATACTCCCAGTATCTTCAGGTAGATATTGCATACAAGCTTTGCATACAGGCTCCAGCTTGGAATACTGCAGCCACTGACCAAATCAAAGTAGCATTTTCTCTCATGGATCTCTGTTTGAGATTGATGCTAGACTCCTAAAAGGAAGTGAATGTATTCAGGATATCAAATAAGACCTATGAAGTGGATAAAAGTGTTTCTCAGTGAATGGGACAGAACAGTTGATTCTACAGGCAGGAGAGATGTTTTCTTGGGAATACACAGATCTGTTAAAGAAGAATTATTCAGACACTTGTTGAAACAGTAATACAAACTTTCAGTCAGGACAATTCCCACAGGTGTAGGGACAATGGGAATTTGCAGTAAAGGCAAGAGAGATTGGACTCAACTTCACATTTTTTTAAAAGTTGGTATTTATGCCAAAGAGCACGGTTCAGGTGTGTGTGGGAGGGTGAGTGATAGAAAATCACTAGATTAAGGGGCGCCTTGGTGGCTCAGTCGATTAAGCGCCTGACTTTGGCTCAGGTCATGATCTCGTGGTCCGTGAGTTCGAGCCCCGCATTGGGCTCTGTGCTGACAGCTCAGAGCCTGGAGCCTGTTCAGATTCTGTGTCTCCCTCTCTCTCTGACCCTCCCCCAATCATGCTCTGTCTCTCTCCATCTCAAAAATAAAATAAACATTAAAAAAAAAATCACTAGATTAGGGAAATTCCTCCTAAACTCACCTAAAAGATACTAACTGAAAGCAGGTCACTATAATGAGAGATCACCTGTGTGATGCCGAGGATCGAGGAAATTTAATCAGGTATCAATGGTGATCAGATATTCAGGAGGGGAGATTCTTGCCAAACCAACTGAAAAGGATTCTCGTTCCTGCCAAGGCCTGGATCTAGTAAAAAAAAAAAAAAAAAAAGTGTACAGTGTCCTAATTAAATACTGTGCAAGGAGAGACAGTCACATCTGTGTACTTGGGATTCTGGCGGCTCAACATCCTTCCTCTTATCTTTACTAATGTGGCACAATCTGGAGTATTTTCTCTCTTGACCAAGGGAATTTAATGCTCTGGATTGCACACAATTGAACTGAAATCAGATACTGTTTATTACCTTCCATTAGGCGTGGACACATTTTGTGTCTAAAACACTCAATAGAACGATGTGTTTCTTTGCTTTGTAGCCTTTGGGAGCATCACCAACAATATTCTCAGCCTCAGGGAGCATGCTGCCCTTTTCTGGTCTGAAATAAGTCTCCAAGCACTTGGGTGATCAGCGGCAGAGAGCCATGCACTCGTACATGGTTACATTCTGTCAAACGGGAGGGAAGCCTGCCCGTGTGTGCCTTTTTCCTTCGCCCCTCCAAGCAGACCTTGGCTCCTTACTGCAAGAGGCCCCTGTCCGCCGCAACGGAATTGTGGAGACCACTTGATCCAGAAAGCCCTGAGCCGAGGTGCTGCGTCGTCCTCTAGTGAGAGCTAGAGGAGAGACTTCCGTGTAGACAATACCAAAGGGCGGCACGTGGCGACTGTCTCCTGAGAGGGGCCATGTTGGCGCTCTTAGTTTTGCTCACCTGGTGACAGGTTCCGGAGTTCCGCTTCCACAGTGACATAACCGGACCAAGAACGTGCGAGGGGAGGCGCCAAGCCTGCTGAACCGTTAGGGGTCGGGGTCCCCACATCTCCTGGGCTGCCCCGACCCGAGAGGGACAGGGACCGCCCGCCCGGGTGACCACCGCCCACCCACAGAGTCCGATGGCGGTGGCCGCGCCCAGGGACCCGGCTGAGGTAACCGCGCGGCCCCAAGGGCCCTCCCCGCCTTCCCCCACCCAGACCCTCGAGGCCCGAACGCGGGGCGCCTGCTCGCGTCCCTGCGGCCCAGGTCCGGTGTCCGGGCCGGGAAGGCGCTCGCGGGCGGGGGCCCCGGGTCTCAGCGCCGGCGTGACGGGGTGCGGGAGGGGGCTGCAGGGGAGGGACACGTGGTGAGGGGCGATGCAGAGCACTGAGGCACAGAGGCTTAACTGCCAGCCGAGTCGAGTCGTAGTCTTCAGGGCCGGCAAGAGTTCGGGGAGCCTCGATCCCTGGAACCCGCCGTGGCCTCCCGCGTCCAAGACTGGACACGCCCCCATTTCCCGGGGCTGCAGGGGCGTTTATGGAACCGACACGAACAGGTGTGTGGGGTCCCAGTCCTCATTGGCCCCGACCCCCACCCCCTTGTCCTGCATTGTTGTGTCCCCTGGACTCTTAGGTGCCATTCCACAAGTTTGGGGTCTGGAGACCCTGGAGAAACCCCAGGCCCGTGCCAGGAGTTACATGAAGGTGTTTCCGTTTGTGGCAACCAGTGTGGGCACGGTTGTCCCAGGACCTGGTAGCGAGGTGTGCACACGCTGGAGTTAACACCCAGCCGGAACTATTCAGGAAACGAACGGTCCCCCTTTGTTTCGGTTGGGAACAAGGAGCAGGGGCACAGGAGTCAGGACCGGAACGACTGCCTGAGAAGTTGGGTGTCTCTTGTGGTGGGAATGGGAAGCCTGGATGTGAGCAGGAATGTGACATTACCAAGGGCCTCATGGGATCCACCCCGCTATAGCATGAAGTGTAGACTGCGAGTTCAGGGAGGAGGTTACTGTCATAGTCTCGTGAGGGTTATTGGACCAGGGCCCTGGCTTACAGGTCGTTGGAGTCGGGATGTGTGTTTTAAGAAGTAACAACTCTATTTTCTAATGTTTCACCCTGTCACGGGGTGAAACAAGGATTCAGGGATACTTCCAGGGTTTTGTTCACATGGACATGGGGATGAGGCTGTCAATGGAGATGAGGAAGTTGGTAGTTTGATGTGTGGGCAGGAGATGTTTTGGGAGCACTGAGTGGACTCATTAAGTAGGCAGCCAACACACAGCTCCAGAAATCTGAGGGGGGGGGGGTTCATAAGGGAGACCTCTAAAAATATCGTGGCTGCTGTGTGGGCCCAGGCGAGTGAGCTGGGGGTCACATCTGCAAGGAGCAGTCTTCTGGTTATGCAGGTAAAGCGATTATGGTGCCAGGAAGAAGGGGGGAGAAAGGGAGTTCGGGCTCGATACTTGGGTGATGGTGTGACTTGAGAGATGAGGGATGTAATGGCCATGAAGGGAGAGTGTGTGGGGACAGGATGCGCGGGCAGGTGGCCACGGTTTCTGGCAGAAGAGTAGACACGAGAGGGATGCAGAGGCTGAGGAGTGACAAGAGCAAGAGGACGACAGTCAGGCCGGAGCCTGTGGAGCTTCTCCACTCTGCGAACTCTGCCAGGATGTGTGAGGACTTTGGTGCAGCCGGGGCAAGGGGGAAGTGTTCGTTCATGCTGGAGGCTAAGGTCGCCTGTGACCTGCCGACCTGGTCACCTGTGACGGACACTAGGTCCTGCCGGTCTGAGGCAGGGTGGCCTGCCCAGAAGGATCTTGGGGCTGCCACCACTAGTGGAAACCACGGCAGGTCTAGAGTGGCGTTGGATCCTGTTTGTCTCTACCGAGCACACTCTGGAAGCTGGTGCTCCCTGTGGTGTGAGGCCTAGAGCGAAGACCCCTGTGATGCCCTATCTCTGTGTGTGCTGAAAGGAGGAGGGACTCACTTGGCCTGAGTGGAAGTTCTCCTCCTCCCTCTTGTGCTGCCGGTGAGGTTTCCGGGCCACACAGCCTTCTCCTCGAAGGTGCGTGTGCTGCTTAGCCCTTCGTGTGGGTTTCAGTTCCCTGCCAGCCCGTGGAGTGACTCAGACGGGCCGATAACGTCCTCTGACAGTGCAGGAGACACCCCACCCTCTCTATCCAATGAAGCCTGCATCCTCTGGCTCCTGGTTGTTCACTCTTTTTTCTTTTTTTAATTTTTTTAACGTTTTTTATTTATTTTTGAGACAGGGAGGGACAGAGCATGAACAGGGGAGGGTCAGAGAGAGGGAGACACAGAATCTGAAACAGGCTCCAGACTCTGAGCTGTCAGCACAGAGCCCGACGCGGGGCTCGAACTCAGGGACCGCGAGATCATGACCTCAGCCGAAGTCGGCCGCTCACCTGACTGAGCCACCCAGGCGCCCCATGTTCGCTCTTTCAGAACACAACAACCACGCTCTGGGCCCGTCTGGGTGCAGTGTCGTCCTCTCCCAGGCGGTGAATACCTGTGGGTAATAAAGTGCTGTCCGTCTCCTCTGTACGGGGTCGGGTGCCGTGTATTTAGTCATCCCATTGCCCTAAGATGGGATGCCCTCCCTCACCAGTGGGGTGAAGAGGAAGTGATTACAATACAAGTCACATATGGGGAGGCCGGAGACCTTTCTACAGCGTGGGACAGTGAGGCGGTGTTGACCATAGGCATGTGGTTGTGAGATCCAGTTTCCAGGATTGTGTGTAGTTAGGGAGAGAATGTGCCTGATGGCCTGGGGACCTGGTATTGAGACTTATGTGACTGTGGCCACCACAGAAGAATAGCTTGGTATGAGTGGGTGAATCCTCTGTGCCAGGTCCACAACTTGGATACGTACTTGTCCACGAGCCTCTTGTGTCGGCAGAACCCTGTGATCAGTGGGCCCATGAGTGGGGGAAGAGCGCCTTGGCTCCCAGCACTGGGGCCTGGTTTCTCCTCTGAGTTGGGAGAATGGGGGAGGATGGGCATGGATTAGGGGTGGGTGGGGGAAAGGATTGTGGATCTTGGGAAAGGGGCTTTTTGTGGTTTCATCTGTCCCCAACATGCCAGGGCAGGGTGACCTTTGAAGACGTGGCCGTGTACTTCTCCGGGGAGGAATGGGGTCTCCTGGACGAGGCTCAGAGATGTCTGTACCAGGATGTGATGCTGGAGACCTTGGCACATATAACCTCCTTGGGTAAGACCCTCAAACCCACCCCTGTGCCCTGGGCTAGTCTCTGCCCTCCCCATGTCCCCAGCAGCAGTCTGTCTTTACTTTGGGACCACGAGCACTGCTTCCCTCCTCAGTTCCCTGGGTGGGTGCTGTAGTAGGTAAGGCTGGGGTCTGCGCACTGCCCTCCTTCCTGGAGTGGGACCGGCTTTCCTGCTGACGTGCAGGGAAGAGGGTGGAGTCTTGCGGTGGACCTAACGGACACCAGCTTCACTACCCTCTTCCTGCCTGGGTGACTTCGTCCACGTGCAAGGCATCTGCATGCTCCAGGTCAGCTGCCTTCTCTAGCTGACGCTTCGCCGTGCCTGCCTGTGCCCGCAATTGCTTTCTCCGCCAGAGTTACTGCTTCCACGGACCATGGGCTGTTCTCAGGAGACCCCCTTCCAGAGTTGTCCGGGGACTCTTTAGTTCTCTTTCCCATAGGCTGTCATGCGCTGGGCTGTTCTAGGCTGCTGGTGGCCACTCATCTGTCCGCTCCTTCTCCTTAGTACCTGTATCACGAAGGTGCCATATCCTTGCTCGTGGTGGGAGTGGGGCTGGATGGGGGAGCCTGTGGTGGTTCACAGGAGGTCCGGTGACCCACCCACAGGATGGCTCAGAGGCAGCCAGGCCCTGCAGAGTGGCACCTGGAGGAAGACGACGTCAGTGTTGGGTTCAGATGCCCCCAAAGCCTATTCTCTTTGACTAGTACTTTGAAGCCAGTGGCCGTACTTCATTTCTGTCCTTCCTTGCCCTTTTATGGCGCTTTGCCGAATGTCATCCCTGTTACTTGTCAGTTCTACTCTAACTTCCAGCCCGGGGTGAGCGTCACAGCTCTGGGCTCCATATGGCACCGGTTTTTCTCACCACTCCACCTGCAGCACTCTGCACAGTGGCCGCTGTGTATTCTGTCATGAGGTGTGGCCGTGTTCTTAAGCCGTCCCTCAACACCACCTGCCCTGTCACAGTCCTGTTTCCTTGAGCCTTGACAAACCCTTCTGCACGGCATTGGTGTCATCACGATGAGTTCCTTTGGAAAGTTGTTTGCAGAGGACTGAATTGTAGACCTTTTGGCTCCTCTCTGTCCCGCCACATGCTTGGCCTTCATCTCAGAAGGCCTCTCTCATTCAGTGTTCTTTGTACCCCACTACTGCTGAGCAGCCCCATCCTCAACCTCAGCCGACTCTGTGGTCCCGCAGACAGGCCCGTGCATGGGTTCCCGGGTTTGTTGGCCACACATTCGTAGCTCGTGTACTAGCCTCCCTCCCGTCAAAGTCAGCCCGCGCTTCACCAGCATTTCCTGCTTTCAGGCTGCTGGCACGGAGCAGGGGACGAGGAGGCACCCGAGCAGAGCGTTTCTGTACAAGGAGTGTCACGGGGCAGGACTTCCAAGGCGGCTGTGTCCTCCCAGAAGGCCCCCCCTCGTGAGGTGTGTGTCCCGGACTTGAGGGAACTTTTACATTCGACCGAGCACCACGCGACACCTGGTGGACAGAAAGTGCACAAGATGGGGGCGTGTGACACACAGGTGTATTTCGACACAGACCTGGGGCACCAGCAGCAGCGCACTGGAGAGAAATGCTTCGGGAGCAACAGGGGCGGAGCCTCTTCTCGGAAGGACTACACATTCTGTGTGTCCGGGAAGCCCTTTTCCTGTGGCGAGGTTGTGAGGGACTTGTTGGCGAGCTCGAGATTCCTCCAGGATCGGGCCACACACACCAGGGAGAAGTCAGACAGGAGAGCTGAGTGCGGGGCGGCCTCTCACGGAAGGAGAACTCCGTGCATCTCGGGAGAGGGCGCCAAGGACCTCACTTGCAGACACACCCTTGTTCGTCACCAGAGACACCTCAGCAGAGACAGATGCTTCATGTGCAGCGAATGTGGGAAATCTTTTAGCAAAAGCTACAGCCTCAGTGACCACTGGAGAGTGCACACTGGGGAAAAGCCTTATGAGTGTGGGCAATGTGGGAAGTCCTTTAGGCAAAGCTCCAGCCTCATTCAACACCGGAGGGTTCACACTGGAGCAAGGCCTCACGAGTGTGACGAATGTGGGAAATTATTTAGCAACAAGTCCAACCTCATTAAACATCGGAGAATTCACACCGGAGAACGGCCGTACGAGTGCAGCGAGTGCGGGAAGTCCTTCAGCGAGAGCTCTGCGCTCCTTCAACACCGGAGTGTGCACACTGGAGAGAGGCCTTATGAGTGCAGCGAATGCGGGAAGTTCTTTACCTACCACTCCAGCCTCATAAAACACCAGAGAGTTCACTCAGGATCAAGGCCCTACGAGTGCAGCGAATGCGGAAAATCCTTTACTCAGAATTCCAGCCTCATTGAACACCGAAGAGTCCACAGCGGAGAAAGGCCTTATAAGTGCAGCGAATGTGAGAAATCCTTTAGCCAGAGCTCTGCGCTTCTTCAACATCGGAGAGTTCACACTGGAGAGAGGCCTTATGAGTGCAGCGAATGTGGGAAATTCTTTACTTACTTTAGTTCCAGTCTCCTAAAACACCAGAGAGTACACACTGGATCGAGGCCTTACGAGTGCGCTGAATGTGGAAAATCCTTTACTCAGAACTCCAGCCTCATTAAACACAGGAGAGTTCACACTGGAGAAAGGCCTTATGAGTGCAGCGAATGTGGGAAGTCCTTTAGCCATAGCTCCAGCCTCATTAAGCACCGGAAAGTGCACACCGGGTAAGGGCTTGAGGAGTACGGTGAATTTGGGAAACGTTTACCCGTGTCTTCCATTTCCGTGACCGTTCAAATATTCACACCAGAAAAAAGGCTTTATGAGTTTTGAAGGTGGGAGATATTTACGTCCGTATTCAAGCTCCTAAAACACCACAGTGTCCCTTCAGATGAAGGCCCGGGAATGTGGCCGATGGGAGAAGGGGCTGACCGAAGTCGAGCCTCGGTGCACTCCAGAGAACTCACACTGAAGAAGGGCCTTAGAAATGCCGTGACTGTGAGAAAGCCTTCAGCCAAAGGACTGAGCTCATCGGAGATGACAAATTTCAAATGGGAGACCTACCTGAAATGTGCAGGTATACAGCATTTAGGTGTTCAGTGTGACAGCGCTGGAGGAGAGCCTTTCGGAAGGTGCCATTTGCCGGTGTTGAACCTCATACATCTAAACATCCACAGAAACCCCAGGGATGTGGCAGCTGCAGTGCACTTTGTTAACCTGCCCAGGGCCATGCTCCAGTGTCAGGGCAGGTCCCAGATGACCATGAACAGCCCGAGTACTTGCTCCTTCCCTGTGTCAGGGCAGGTCCCAGATGACCATGAACAGCCCCAGTATTGCTCCTTCCCCACTTTCCTCTCTGAGGAGGTAGGGCATGGATCTCACCCAGTTTTGGCCTAGAGGACTGTTGGTGCATTGAAAAGGTGGACTGCATGTCTCAGGGCTGTTATTGTCCTCGTGACTCTAGAGATGGAAACCCCAGCCTCCCAAGTCACCAACCCAGCAGTCACCCTCCCATTGCTCTTGTTTGTACCATAATAAAGGTCTTACTGTTTAAGTCACTGTTAATCGTGGGGATTCCATTCACTGTGTGCGTGTAGGAAGTTAACTGTGTTTGCTAGCATGAGCATGTGAACACATTCGTGTGCCTTAGAAGGGACAGTGTGACGGCAGAAGATAGCTCTCCAGTCAGAGTTTAGTTTGTATGGCTGCTTGAAGACTTTCAGGGAAGGCTGAAGGCTCTGTGATCCTAATTTATAGTTGGATGCCAGGATATTTTGTAGGGTCAGAGTTTCAATCCGAAGAGTGGCAGTTGTTGGCTGTTAGGACAACCTTCAGGGCTTCTAAGCAACATAAAGTTGTTGTCTTGTTCACGAGGGATATTGATGGTATAGTGAGTGCCCGGTGCTCTTGAAGGAAATCTATTCCCCAGGCCTGGCAGCACAGCCACAGGCCTTGATGTCCTGAATTCTGTAGGTAGCATCACTGGTTTTAAGACTATAAGGGCCATGGGCATGATCACTGTGACGCAAATTGGATTAAGAGAGAGTGCAGGAGACCAACAAACTGCAGTGATCCTCTCTGAAAAGGGCATCCACAGTATTTAGGCACTGTGACCTTGAAGGATGAGCAGGTACAGAAAATCTCAGGACCTCCAGAAGGGTCTGTCTTGTGTAGCTGAGGGCCTGTCAGAAAAAATAATCTCAAGGTTTTGTGGATTCCTGTGTCCCCTCTGGGCTGTTCACCAAAGTCTGTTATAGATGGCAGCAAAATGAGGACAGAGACAGGAGAGAGCTCTTAGTTCAACAGTGAGGCCTTTTTGACCCAGCCAGTGTCTTTGTTGAATGACACGGAAACACCTTCATTGCTCACCTAATTTTCCTGCCGCTGACACCTATGTCTTCTGATGAGGACACACATGGTGGAGTCAGTATGGTGGCCCAACTTGATATCTGAAGTGTAGGCAATCCAGACTTTTTTTTTCTTTTCTTTCCTCTGCTTATTTTATTTTTTTAATTTAATTTTTATTTTTAAAAACTTACATCCAAATTAGTTAGCACATAGTGCAACAATGATTTCAGGAGTAGATTCCTTAGTGCCCCTTACCCATCTAGCCCATCCCCCCTCCCACAACCTCTCCAGCAACCCTCAGTTTGTTCTCCATATTTAGGAGTCTCTTCTGTTTTGCCCCCTCCCTGTTTTCATATTATTTTTGTTTCCTTTCCCTTATGTTCATGTGTTTTGTCTCTAAAAGTTCTCATATGAGTGAACTCATATGATTTTTGTCTTTCTCTGACTAATTTCGCTAAGCATCATACCCTCCGGTTCCATCTATGTAGTTGCAAATGGCAAGACTTCATTCTTTTTGATCGCAGAGTAATAATCCATTGTATATAGACACCACATCTTCTTTATCCATTCATCCATCGATGGACATTGGGGCTCTTTCCATACTTTGGCTATTGTTGATAGTGATGCTATAAACCATGGGTGTATGTGCCCCTTCGAAACAGCACACCTGTATCCCGTGGATAAATGCCTAGTAGGGCAATTGCTGGGTCGTAGGGTAGTTCTATTTTTATTTTTTTGAGGAACCTCCATACTGTTTTCCAGAGTGGCTGCACCCGTTTGCATTCCCACCAGCAGTGCAAAAGAGATCCTCTTTCTCTGCATCCTCCCCAACATCTGTTGTTGCCTGAGTTGTTAATGTTAGCCATTCTGACAGGTGTGAGGTGGTATCTCATGGTGGTTTTGCTTTGTATTTCCCTGATGATGAGTGATGTTGAGCATTTTTTCATGTGTCGGTTGGCCATCTGGATGTCTTCCTTGGAGAAGTGTCTATTCATGTCTTTTGCCCATTTCTTCACTGGATTACTTGTTTTTTGGGTGTTGAGTTTGATAAGTTCTTTGTAGATTTTGGATACTAACCCTTTATCTGATATGTCATTTCCAAATATCTTCTCCCGTTCTGTCAGTTGCCTTTCAGTTTTGCTGACTGTTTCCTTCACTGTGCAGAAGCTTTTTATTTTCATGAGGTCCCAGTAGTTCATGGCAATCCAGGCTTTTAATGTGAAACTTATTTTTAAAGCTTCAGTAAGGTGCAAATGACATGCAGTTTCCATCATTAAATTATGCAGTTTGATGTTTGGACATTCATGTAACCCATGAAGCCATCGATCATGACCATAAACCTTCCCACACCCCCATATTTATTTGTGTTCCCTGATAATGCATCCTCGAGGCAGCCATTGACTTGTCATTATAATAGATGAGTTTGCATTTTCTAGAATTTGTATGATTGAAGTCTTAAAGTCTTTAGTCCATTTCCTTGGGTGCCCTCACGTGGCACTTATTTTGGAATTCATCAGTGGTGCCTGTACGAGCAGTTCATTTTTATATCGCTGAGAAGAGTGTCCTGTCGATACGACGCTATTTACTTATTTATTCCTGTTAGTGGATATTTGTTTCCAGGTTCAGCTGCTGCAAGTAAAAATGCTGCAGAAATTGGATACAGTTCTTCATACTGACAGGGTCCTCTCTGTTGTGTTAATCCTGGAGTCAGCTTGTGGGTGAATGTAGGGCCTCTAAGGGACCCCAGATTGTCATCTAAAATGATTCTTCCTCTTGTATTCCCACTAGCAGTGGATGAGAGTTCCATTTCTCTGGTATCTCTGCTAGGAGTGGGTACGGTTAGTCTTTTTAAATGTGAACCCAGTTGGTACACGTGTAGCATTATCTCACCGTGGTATAGGTGGGTTTCCCTCATGTTGCATGATGTTGAGCAAAGCTCTTGGACTCAAAATACAAAATACGGGTGGAGGCTGGGCATGGAGTCAAGAAGCCTCATTTACACTGTAGCAAATTTGAAGAGACAAAAGGCCGAGCACTTTATCAAGTGAACAATAAAAGCTAACAAATGGTCAGTGGTACATATAGGTTAGAAGCCTTGCAGATTTACCTAATACTTGCCTAAGGCTAAATTTTCCATCCTGATTGGAACCAATCTGCATTAAATAAGGAGCACAACTGACAAACCCCAGCACTTAAAATGATATATCGTACGTTCAAGTATTTTGATTGTGTGTAATAAAGTTTTTGGAGTCATACAAGAGCATTTCCATCTTAGAAACACATTCTGAAGGGATTAGGTGAGTAACGACATCACGTCTGGGATCAAATTTAAACTCCTAAGTGGATGGGGGTAGATGAGTGAAGAATGACCATAAAATGATAGCCTTCTCCGTTTGGGGAATATACTTGGAAATGCCATTATAATGGGTAGAATATGTCATGTTATGAGTAATATCATATGGTGAGGAGGATAAACTCAAAAGGACAGAAGGAAGCTTTTAATACCGTAAGCATGAAAAGGATAAAACATACGTTCTAGATATGAGCAGTTGAGGACAGTTATGCCTGAATTAAATTGTTTAAAAGATATTTAAAACGTAAAACTTTGTCTTTTTAAGTAGCCACTATTAATGTGTGTGTTATTCCATTTTATTTGATGTAGTAGACAAATCCTACAAAGATTGAGATAGCCCTTTGTAGCTTTAAAGTAGAAACAATTAGTATTACCACAGAAAGGGGAATGCAAAAAAGCCTTACAAAACACAAGGCCCACTTCCTTCCTTTGCAGATAATTAAATTAGGGCCCAAGAAGCGGAAGTGACTTGCAGGATGGGAAGTAAAATCCAGGGCTACTAACTCTCACTTCAATGTTTTGTTTCATGTTACTTGTTTTTGTTTTTGTTTTTAATTTAAAAACTTTAGGGGCACCTGGGTGGCTCAGTCAGTTAACTGTCTGACTCTTGATTTCGGCTCCAGTCATGACCTCACTGTCGTGAGACTGAGCCTTGCGTCCGGCTCCGTGCTCGGGGTGGAGCCTGCTTAAGATTCTCTCCCTCTGTCCCTCTCCCCTGCTCACGTGCTCTTTCTCTTAAAATAAGTAAATGCAAACGCATACCTGTATTTTTGCTGGTGCCTGGCTGGCTCAGTTGGAAGAGCACGTGACTAGATTTCAGGTTCCTGTATTTGAGCCTCACACTGAGTGTAGAGATTACTTAAAAACATGACTAACTTCAAAAAAAGCTTTAATTTATTTAGAGCGCTTCTAGGTTTATAGGAAAATTAGGAGCAGGGTAGGCATCTCCCGCGTATCCCCTGCCCCCACACATGCAGTGCCTTTCCTCCTCCATTAT
This sequence comes from Panthera tigris, assembly GCF_018350195.1. Classification (NCBI taxonomy): domain Eukaryota; kingdom Metazoa; phylum Chordata; class Mammalia; order Carnivora; family Felidae; genus Panthera; species Panthera tigris. The sequence continues at coordinate 1,005,498 of NC_056674.1, forward strand.
CAAGGTCCCCCACCAGAGTGATACATTTGTTATCTTTGATTATCATTATCACCCAGAGTCCATGGTGCATATGAGGGTTCACTCTTGGTGTGTACATTAGAGTCCGAACAACTCATAATATATAACACAGTATCACGTAGAATATTTTCACTGCGCTAAAAATTCTCTGCTTCCATCTATCCATCCCTCTCTTGCTCACGCATTGCCCAGGAACCACTGATCCTTTTTTCTCTCAATAATTTTGCCCTTTTCAGAATGCCTTATAGCTGGAATCCTACAGTATGAATCCTCTTTAATTATTTTTAATGTTTTTTCAAATTTATTTTTGAGAGAGAGAGAGAGAGAGAGAGAGCACATGCGTGAACAGGGGAGGGGCAGAGAGAGAGAGACAGTGAGACACCGAATCTGAAGCAGGCTCCAGGCTCCGAGCTGTCAGCACAGAGCCTCACAGTGGGGCTTGAACCCACGAACTGTGAGATCATGACCTGAGCTGAAATCAGACTCTCAATCAACTCAGCCACCCAGGCGCCCCCCAGTATGAAGCCTCTTCAGATGTCTGTTTTCACTTACGCACTTAATATGCTCTTTAAGATCCCTCCATGTCTTTTCATGGCATGATAGTTCATTGCTTTTCAGAACTAGATAATATCCTTGTCTGCACATATCAATGTGATCCATTCACCCACTATGGAGACATCTTGGTTGCTTCCAAGTTTTAGCAATTTTGAATAAGACGCTAGGAACCATTACTGGCAGATATTTGAGTGGCCCTGTTTTCTTTCTTTTTTTTTTTAAATTTTCTTTAATGTTTATTTATTTTTGAGACAGAGAGAGACAGAGCATGAACGGGGGAGGGGCAGAAAGGGAGGGAGACACAGAATCCGAAGCAACTCCAGGCTCTGAGCTGTCAGCACAGAGCCCCAGGCGGGGCCCGAACTCACAGACTGCGAGATCATGACCTGAGCCGAAGTTGGAAGCTCAACCGACTGAGCCACCCAGGCGCCCCGAGTGGTCCTGTTCTCAACTCCACTGGGTAAATACGAAGGAGCACAGTTGCCAGGTTGTATGGTAAGAGTAACTTTAGTTCTGAAAGAAACCGCCCAAGCGTCTTCCAAAGTGGCTGTGCTGTTGTCACCAGCAAGGAATGAGAGTTCACGCTGTCCCCCATCCTCTCCGGCATGTGCTGTCTTCAGCATTCCCGTTCCTCACTCTAACAGGTGTGTGGTGGCATCCCGGTGAGGATTTTTGCATCTGTCTTCATGAGAGACTGGGTCTATAGTTTTCTTCGTTGTCACGGCTTTGTTTGGTTTGGGTACTGGGGCAATGCTAGCCTCGTAGGAGTTGGGGCTTATTCCCTCTGCTTCTCCCTCTGAAGAGATTGTAGAGAATTGGTACAATTTCTTCTTTAAATACTGAGGAGAGAGCATCAGTGAAGCCATTTTAGGGTGCTACGTTCTGTTTTGGAAAGTATTCCAAAAAGAGACTGATTCAGTTTCAAGACTGATGCAATTTGGATTCAGTTGAAATTCTTGATTCAGTTTCTTCTGTCCTGTATCTCTTTGTTCTATTATCCCTGGAACTGGTAATTGACAGCTTCTGTGGTTGTCCTACAGCTGTGTCATCTGTTTCTCTTCCAAGCTTTTCTGTTTGTTTTTTCCCAGTTTTAGAGGTTATTCTGGGATATCTTCAGGTCAGATTCTTTGCTTAGCTACGTGTAGTCTACTGATAAGCCCACCAGAGCATTCTTCATTTCGGTTACACTTTTGATCTCCAGTATTTGTTTTCTGGGGTGGGGGTGGGAGGGTTGTTTGTTTGGAATTTCCATCTCAGTTTACATAACCCGTCTGTTCTTGCATGCTGTCTAATTTATCCAGTACAGCCTTTAGCATCTTAATCACAATTGTTTTAAATTCCTAACCTCCTGGGGAGCCTGGGTGGCTCAGTCGGTTAAGTGTCCAACTTCGGCTCAGGTCATGATCTCGCGGTTTGTGAGTTTGGGTCCCTCGTCGGGCTCTGTGCTGACAGCTCAGAGCCTGGAGCCTGCTTCGGATTCTGTGTGTCCCTCTCTCTCTGCCCCTCTCCTGCTCATGCTCTGTTTCAACAACAACAACAACAACAACATTATTCCTAGTCTCCCACTTCCACATCCCTGTCTAGTGTGAGCCTGGTTCGAAGGCTTGCTTGGTCTCTGCAGACTTTTTACATTCATCACACCTTGTGATATTGTCTTGAGGTCTATGTGTGAAGTACTCCATGAATGGGACTGGTGTAGACAGGAGCGGCATTAGTGTGGGGAGAAGGGGACTGTTACGTCGTCTGTGACTAGGGGTCTGTTTGGTTTTGTCTTGTTTTATGCCTGGAACAGTGTTATGATTTGTTTGGCACAGAAATTTCCTCTTTAACCTTTGAGTTCCTTATGAGTGGATCTTCACAGTTTCTGAGATTAAGAGGTTTTGTTTGTAGGTTAAAGATTTATTTTATTATTTAAAAAAAAAATTTTAGGGGCGCCTGGGTGGCGCAGTCGGTTAAGCGTCCGACTTCAGCCAGGTCACAATCTCGCGGTCCGTGAGTTCGAGCCCCGCGTCAGGCTCTGGGCTGATGGCTCGGAGCCTGGAGCCTGTTTCCGATTCTGTGTCTCCCTCTCTCTCTGCCCCTCCCCCGTTCATGCTCTGTCTCTCTCTGTCCCAAAAATAAATAAAAAACGTTGAAAAAAAAAATTAAAAAAAAAATTTTAATGTTTATTTATTTTTGAGAAACAGAGAGACACAGCATGAGCATGGAACGAGCAGAGAGAGCGTAGAAGCAGTCTCCAGGCTCTGAGCTGTCAGCCCAGAGCCTGACGTGGGGCTCGAACTCACAAGCCATGAGATACTGACCTGAGCCGAAGTCAGAGGCTTAACAACTGAGCCACCCAAGTGCCCCAAAGATTTATTTTCTTTTATGGAATGAATTTACTGACATAAAATAGAGGTCTCAAGTCTTATAGTGAGTTTGTGCTTCTGCACTGTGCCTTGTCAGTGTCCCCCCACACCTTGGTTGGGACAGGGTGGATCGAGTGGCCTGGAGGTAGGTATGTTTCCCTTCCCTCTGTTCACCTAGGCTCTGGTAAATCCTGAGCAACTTAGGCTCTGCTCAAATAGTGTGCATATTGGTTTGGTATGATTTAGAGCCATTCGTTGATGATGAAAATGAATCTGCCTTTAGAAGTAATGTGTTTTGACAAAAGAATGAGGTTCAAGACGTCATCAACTCATCTGTTCTCACCAATAATAACTCAGTAGCCCAGGTGCTGCGGGTTCCTGCCGGGACTTCGCAATAAAAACATAGGAAGGAGCAAATATGGCTAAGGGCCATTTAGACCAAAACTCCTGAGAGTTGGTGAAGACCATCCCAGAGTGCTGGGTTGGGCAAGGCTAACTGCTCATCTGAATAGCTCTCCAAAGACCTTAGGGCATTAGCTCCTGCCATAGTAAAGGCCACTCTTTTACACCAGTGGGGAAGACCACAGTGGCCCTGGAAGGAGATCCACTAGCCCATCAACACTGGCATCATCGTTCCCTAGCAACATGTTCTAGGAACAGGGGACTTCCCTTTGCGCTGGCGGCTGGACATCAGCTATGGGTTTGCCGTCTCTCCATAGTACTAACTCAGAACAAGTTTTGCCTCCACTACATGTGGACGTTACTCCTTTCATCTCCTTCTGCCTGCTACAATAGTGTGATTAGTTGACTATTGATTTGGATATGTTATTTTCTTCCTTGGCTTATTAAGAGATTACCTCGTATGTCACTAGCTTGTGAAATTCCCACCGTGAACCTCTGTTAAATAAAGACAAATTCAGTTTCAGAGCATTAATTTGCCTCAAATCAAAACAAACAGTTTTTGGGGCGCCTGGGTGGCGCAGTCGGTTAAGCATCCGACTTCAGCCAGGTCACGATCTCGCGGTCTGTGAGTTCGAGCCCCGCGTCAGGCTCTGGGCTGATGGCTCGGAGCCTGGAGCCTGTTTCCGATTCTGTGTCTCCCTCTCTCTCTGCCCCTCCCCCGTTCATGCTCTGTCTCTCTCTGTCCCAAAAATAAATAAAAAACGTTGAAAAAAAAATTTAAAAAAAAAAAACAAACAAAAAAAAACAAACAAACTGTTTTTTCTGCAAGCAGACTTTGCAGAGAACCATGCTTTGGCATATTTGAAAATGGTTTCTTTGGGGGAATCTGGCTGGCTTCGTCAGTAGAGCACGTGGCTCTCGATCTCAGGCTCATGAACTCAAGCCCCACCTGGGACACAGGGCTTACTTAAAAAAGCAAACAAACAAACAAACAAACAAAGAAAACAGGTAACATTCAAAGAAAAAGAAGAATAAAATGGGTTTCTTTTCCTTTCTGCTCTTGGAGCACAGGATCTTCTCCTGTCGCAGAAGATCACAGAACATCACGGGATACTCACTGCGAGAATCAGGTAGAACTCTACAAGTGTGTGGGAGCTCTCCACAGGGCTGGGTTCCCCAGGAAGTTTTCTCTCAGGCTCGTTTCCACTGAGACTCCAGCAATTGGGCAAGTACATTTCAGTCTCCCTACCCCTGCACGGGCTCCCACTGATTCCACATGTGCATTTCTGCTTCAGTATATTGTGATCTCTGTATCTGCTGGTCTCAACCGGGGCACAGCAGTTTTCCCTGTGACCGCAGTTATTTTTGGAATCGGAGAAGAGTCTGTTGGTTTGTTCAGCTTTTTCCTTGTTAGGATGGAGAGGCGACTTCCAGTTTGTTACACGCTAGGCCAAACCCACAAGTACCCTGTTACCCTTTTGATTTCTTCCTTCTGAAAAGATAAAATTACCGACACAATGGTACTGCTATGGGTTTGAATCCTTGTGTTCCCCCAAATTTCATATGCTGAAATCCTACATCACAGAAAGGTGATGGTCTTAGGGGGTGAGGCTTTGGGGAGGTGCTTAAGTCATGAGGGTGGAGCCCTCCTGAATGGGATCAGTGCTCTATGGGAGGCTGCAGAGAGACCCATGGCCCCTTCCACCATGTTGAGGACGCAGAGAACGTCAGCACCCCAAGGAGAGCCCTGGCCCCACCATGCTGGCACCGTGGTCTCCAACATCCAGTCTCCAAGACTGTGAGAATTAATTATGTTGTGTATAAGCTACCCCGTCTGTGAAAATTTCTTACAGCAGTCTGAACAGACCAAGCCACATTTTATCATTTCTTCTGGCGATATGCAACCATACACCAAACAGGAAAACACTGTGTAATGAAGCAAAATGAAGCTTCCCCAGTCTTCCACCATTACTTATCATTTCATAGCCATTTTTGTATGATCTGTCCTCACATATACCGGTACGTTACTTAGACATTACACTTAATGCAGAAGAACTCATGGAGGATATATTTTCAACAGGTTCATAGTCCCAATAGCCATCAGACAACACATTTTTTAAATCTGGCAAATATGTTCTTGGGGCGCCTGGGTGGGTCAGTCAGTTAAGCGTCTGACTTTGGCTCAGGTCATGATCTCACAGTTCATGAGTTCAAGCCCCACATTGAGCTCTGTGCTGACAGGTCAGAGCCAGAGCCTGCTTCGGATTCTGTGTGTGTGTGTGTGTGTCTCTCTCCCTGCCCCTCCCCCGCTCACACTCTGTCTCTCTCTCTGTCTCTCTCAAAAATAAAACATTTTAAAAAATCTGACATATTCCTCATGCTCAATTTCCTCAATTGCGTCACAAATGTTGTTTCTTAAGCCATATTTATTGCAGCTAGGACCCAGAACGTATGCTGATGCCCTACAGTTGCTCTCTCAAAAGTTATGTTAACCCACAGGTCCCAGTTGCCTTCTTATTAATTGTTGAAGTTGCCGAGGGGTTTGTTCATTAGAGTTTGCCATCTCCTGGGTGCAGCCTAGTGAGTCTCTGACGCTGTCCAACCGGTCACACTGGCCCATAATCCTGCACACTAGATAGTGGTGACACGGGTGATGAGGCTTTTCTCCTGCAGGCATGTGTGATGGTGACTGGTGGGGACATACAACAATCTTCCCCGCCTACAGATCCACTCCGCACTCGTATTTGGTATGTGTATTCATCAACACTGCCAAGGAATTAATTCTGTCTCTATCTAGCTGAAGATTTTACCAGATCCCACAGGACTGTGCCTTTCAGATGCCAGTCTCAAATCCAGGTTGTCACCTGTGCTTCACAGTGACTGGCTGTAAATGAGCAGATCCCCTGACCCCTCCTCTTGCTGGATTGTCTTGCCAGGGTGGCTCACAGAACTCAGGGAAATATGTTTAGAGGCAGATGAAGTACATAGGGGGACCCAGAATGTATCCCGATGTCCTATAGTCGCTCTAGGGGGACTCATAGGGGAGGTACAGTAGGGTCCCCAGTGCAGGAGCTTTTGTCCTCATGGAACTGAGGTGTGCCCCCCTCCAGGCATGTTTACAGACCTGGAGGCTCCTCACGTCTCCTTTTCAAGAGTTTTTACAGACCTCTATATCTAAAAGGATATATAGATCTTTTTTATCCTCCAGCACACTCTCCTGGAGATTGGTGGGTGGGGCTGCAAGTTCTAACCCTCTAATTCTCGTTTCTGATGACCATTCCCCATCCTGACTGTATTTAGGGCCCCCACCCCAACACAAGTCTTTAGCATAAATTAAGGGGTGCTAAAAAATGGGCTCCTTATGACAACACACAAGATATTACTATCACTCAGGAGATAACAAGTGTTGTAGGAGCTCTGTGGCAGGAACAGTGCACAATGGAGAAAGACCAAATAAATTTCTTCATATACCACATTACTGAGTAATGTGTTTAATACTTTAAACTGGAATGTGATGTGCACCAGGAGTAATCAGCTACGAAATTTGCAAAGACTTGCAGAAAAAATCTCAATGTCATACGGAGAAGTAGACAGAACCCATTACATACATGTTTTCAACGTAAATAGAACTCGTCTTCACGTAAGGGCACTTGACAGCATCATTTGTTACATATAGTTTGTCCTAACTTTACCTTTGTAGTTGGGGTAAACATGTGTGTTTGTTTCTTGACTTCACCAGAGGAAAAACAAACTTGTTTGTATGACAGGAAGTTCTTTTTGAAATTAAATAATATAAGTCAGGAATGCAGGTATGAGGGAGCCCGGGTGGTAAAAGGCCTGTGTGGTCCTCAAAGGGATGGGTTGTTGGGATGATGTAGTTCTGACAAGTTCTCTAAGCTAGATGCTATGAGAAAAGGGAAGGGGAGAGTGTCTCCACATTTTCAACAGGGAGAATTATGCCTCTTCTATCTAATCTGTATTTGAGACACCTGAAATCACAAGAATATAGATGACATTCTAGCAACTGATGGATCTACCTAAAAAAGATACCGTACCTAAATAATCATTCAGGGAGGCAACATAAGAGTCTAAATTGTACTAGGATATTTGTTCATAATAAGTATAGAAAGGTTATTCGTTAACCAATATTTTATTTCCTTTCTGTCCTGTATATAAACAGTTTTGAAAGGTCCCCTTTGAACTCTGACATTAGGTACTTTATGATAAGCTTAAAACTTCCTCCCTGGCATATCCTTCTCAACCCTGTCCCTCAGTATCCTATTTGTAGACCTCCTTTCTTTACTTTTTCTTCCATCGGCAGAATTCTAAGCTGGCTAAAATTCCTCAGTGTTCCTGGAGTTTATAGATTTTTGTGGAGATACACTTCTGGAAAATAGACATTCAACCTGGCTTTGTTAAAGTCTGTGGCACTGTCAGGGCGCCTGGGTGGCTCAGTCGGTTGAGCCTCTGACTTCGGCTCAGGTCATGATCTCACAGTTCATAAGTCCGAGCCTGACACTGGGCTCGCTGCTGTCAGCACCAAAGGTGTCAGTGTGGAGCCAGCTTCAGATCCTCTGTTTCCCCCGCCCCCCTGCAAAATAAACGAACATTAGGAGAAAGGGGAACCCTATTGAAGTGTTGGTTGGAATGAAAACTAGTGCAACCACTCTGAAAACTCTGGATGTTCCTCAAAATATAAAACCAGAACCACCCTACGACCCAGAAACTGCGCTACTAGGGATTTATCCAAAGGATATAAAAATGCTGATTTGAAGGGGCACATACACTATATCCTTTATAGCAGCAGTATCAACAACAGCCAAAGTATGGAAAGAGCCCAACTGTCCATCAACCGATGACAGTTTTGTCTACTCTGTGACAAAAAAGAAAGAAATCTTGCCATTTGCAACGTGGATGGAAGTGGAGGGTATTATGCGAGGTGAAATAAGTCAATCAGAGAAAGACAAATATCATATGACTTCACTCATGTAGAATTTGAGAAACTTAACAGATGAACATAAGGGAAGGGAAGGAAAAATAAAAACAGAGGGAGGCAAACCATAAAACTCTTAAATACAGAGAAGAAACTGAGGGGTGATGGGGTGGGTGGACTGGATTAAATGGGTAATGAGCATTAAGAAGGGCACTTGCTGGGATGAGCACTGGGTGTTATATGTAAGTGTTGAATCACTGGTTTCTACTCCTGAAGCCAAAACTACACTGTATGTTAACTAACTTGAGAATAAAAAATAAATAGGGGTGTCTGGGAAGTGGCCGACATCAGCTCAGGTCATGATCTCGCAGTTCACGTGTTCAAGCCCTGTGCTAACAGCTCAGAGCCTGGAGCCCACTTCGGATTCTGTGTCTCCCTCTCTCTCTGCCCCTCCCCTGCTTGTGCTGTGTCTCTCTTACTCTCAAAAATAAATAAAACATTTTAAAATAATAATAATAAAAAAACATTAAAAGAAATCTGTGGCATTGTCAATGACTTCTCAAATCCCATGTGGGAAAACTTTGTAAATCATTCATTCTTGTGCTCTACACACATACTACAGAATCAATCTCTCCATCTTTGATTGAACCAAGAGATGCAAAAACATGGTTGGAATAAATGTAAAGACCTGATCTGAAAAGGATATAAAAACATGGAAAATTTAAGGCTTAAGAAGAAATGAAGACTATAATACATTTCAAAAGTCTGCTTACTGATACTATAGGATATAAAAGAAATGATTTGTCTTAACATAGCGTAACAGAAAGGGAAGTATTAATTTTGTCATGCTTTACAAGGGATGAGCTCTTTACCCTGACAAACAGAATCATGCTTATAGTTGTTTTACCAAAAACAAACCAACCAACAAACAAACAAAACCCCAAAATTGTTAAACTGTGATTCTGAACCATGGCCTTGACTTCTAGGTCTAGACAAGCATGATCCCTTCTCACCTACTTTCTCTTTGGAATATTCTTCCCATCACTCTATACTTAGTAAGTCACTGCACAGTATTCATTCCAGACATAAAAATATATTCTCAAGGAATGTTTCCTTGAGCTTTGAGACCTGGTCTTCCACTGGGTGTACTTTATCATATTCACCCAGTCGACCTTCCAGCAGTTATATTAATTTACATTTTGTAATAATTTGTATAGATGTATGCTTACAGGCTCTGTACTAGATAAACTATTTTTTAAAATTATGCCAAAGCTACGATGTATTTGGGATAGATTTTTCAATTTTTTAACGTTTATTTATTTTTGAGAGACAGAGAGTGACAGAGAACGAGCAGGGGAGGGGCAGAGAGAGAGGGAGACACAGAATCTAAAGCATGCTCAAGGCTCTGAGCTGTCAGCACAGAGCCTGACACGGGGCTTGACCCCATGAACTGTGAGATCATGACCTGGGCCAAAGTTGGACGCTTAACCGAGTCACCCAAGTGCCCCTTATCTTTTTTTTTTTTTTTTAATGTTTATTTACTTTTGAGAGGACAGAGTGCGAGTGGGGGAGGGGCAGAGAGAGAGGGAGACACAGAATCCGAAACAGGCTCCAGGCTCCAAGCTGTCAGCACAGAGCCTGGCACAGGGCTCGAACTCATGAACCAGGAGATCATGACCTGAGCTGAAGTCAGAGGCTTAGCCGACTGAGTCACCCAGGTGTCCCTACAACATGCACTTTTTTAATGTAGTGACATTCTGTATTTTGTGACTGGGATTCCAGTAGGAACTGGCATAACTTCAGTGAATGTATTCATTGGTGAAGCTGAGTTAGCAGGAAATCCAAAAGGCTGTATTATAACACTGGCAATAGTTTAACCCATCCAGATGAACGGCCCACTTTCTTTGATGGTCATGAAAATTATGAAAAGACAATGGCTACACTTCAAATTAAGGCCAAAAGGGTTGGACTATAGTTAAAAGAGCTGGTAAGATTAGTGTGTCCCTGATGGTCCCTGGCAGCAATATCTGACCCTTATATTCTAAAGGAATATAGAAACTCACAATAATCTTTTATGTCTCCAAACACAAAGTGTGTTGTCTTCAGAGAAAAATTAATAAACATATTCTGTATTTTTGTTCCATGTGATGAATTAAAAGATCCTCTTCCATTGCTCTATTTCTCAATGTTAGTTCAGATAAGGCTTTTTGCATGATTTCAATCTTTTATTTTTTTTTACCTGTATAGAAGTACAACTGGCAAATAAAATTATATTTAAAGTGATGATCTGATATATGTACACACTGACAAGGGAAGACAGGCTTTTGATTTGCAGATTTCAACTTCCTATTAGAAAAGTTTAAAATTTTTAAAATCAGAGACATGTGAATTTGTAAACTGCTGAAGAAATAACTTTGAAACAATGTTTTGACAGATGGAAGTTAGAGAAGTCTAATTGTGTTAAGCATCAAGAAGTATAGTTTATGTACATGTCTGTACTGTACACATCTGGATTATTCAAGGGCAACTCATGATTTTTAATTATAGAAGTAATATTAAACTATATAAAAATATTAACACCGTGACTAATTTTTCAGCAAACAAAATAAAAGAGGTTAAGTGAATAGACTTAAAAAAACACATGTAATAAAAGCCATAATATCCTAACTGCGTTCAAACTGCCTTCAATAACTAACTCAATTAATAAAATTCAGCATTAACATATATATTCAAAAATATGTTTTGTGTATTCAAGTTATCAGAGTCATGAGAGTCCTTAGATTTGGGAAATTCTTTTTTTTTTTTTTTTTTTTAGATTTGGGAAATTCTTAAGAGGTTATGCACTGACTTGTTAGGATTACAAGTAAAATAACCCACTAGTATGCATGGGGATAAATAGAAGAACGACCATGAAAATGATAAATAATGATGGAGGATTGTGACAGGTTTAATGGGACTTAACAGTCTTATCCATGGACATATTGTAAACAGCCATTTACAATGGGATGTAAGTACGTATGAAAATATCAAAATGTACATTTAAAATATGTGCAGTTTAAGTTAATCATACTTAAACTCTTTTTGCAAAACATGTGTTTAAAACTTGCCACTTACTAGTCATTCTTATTGTTTTATTACCTATGTTCCTGAAAAGATTAGTGGGTACTGTATCAGTACTTTGGGAACAGAATATAATGAGAGGTTACGAGGAATATCTTACCAACTCCATGTTCAGTGACACCACTTTGGCGATTTGCATTTACCATGAGGGGAGTGTCTATGCCAGGGATTGCCAAAGACTAAAACCTAGGCTTGATTTAATGTGTCACTGAGTTAAGAAAGCAGAGATGTATTAATGCAGATTAAACGTATAAATCTAGTGCATGTGGCTTTTCAATTATGAGGACAAAAAGTTGAGGGAGAAAAATCTGGTATTCAAAAACAATTGTTCCATGTAATAAATACATAAGTACATAAAAAGAAAATAGGTTAAGAGGTTACAAGCACACATTTTACCAAAGAAGATAAACAGATGATAAGAAGATAAACTGATGATAAAAAGAATGCATGACAAATGTTCAACATCATGAAATACTTTGGGAAATGGAATTAAAACCAACGTGGCTTATGGCTACACACTTATCTCAAGGGCTAAAATTTAAAAAGATAGACCACATCTAGTGTCAAGGTTCCCAGAGAACTAGAATTCTCATGTACTACTGGCGGGAAGGCAAAAGAGAGTAACCATTATAGAACACGGTTTCACATTTCTTAAAACACGAAGCGTTCACCTACACGGTAACAGTTTTAGTTACTATAACAAGAGTTATAACAAGAGAAATAAAACATATATCCACATAAAGAACTGAATGTAAATATTCATAGCAGCGTTTTTTGTAAACACCCCACGCCCAGAAATAACCTATCTGTCCAGAACAGATAAATGGATAAAGTCATTATTCATAGAACAGAACGCTACTCAGCAATAAAAATAAGCATCATTGTTGAATTTCAATAAGTATGCAGAATGAAGGAAACTAGTACAAAAAATATGCATATACTTAATAATGCCTATTTAAATTATAGAAAATACAAACTAACCTAATGTAAAGGAAAGAGAATTGATGGCTGCCTGGAAGGCTGGATAAGGCAGGGAGAGACACTATATGAGCACAAAGTAAATATATCATGACAAATATGTGCATTTTCATGAGTAATATGGTTTCATTACTTTATACATATGTCAGAGTTTACCAAATTGATAACATTAGATAAGTGTATTTTTTTGAGTGTCAACTATACAGATTATACCTTAACAGAGCTTTAAGAAGTGGTCCAAAATACAAGCCCAGATATCCTTTTTTAGGAAATTAGGTTGGCAACCCTATATGGACTCCACCATCTGTACCCTCATGCCCGGGGAGGGGCAGCCTTCCCTCAGTGGTAGCAAATATTGGCAGCATGAAGACTGCTCCCACCTGAATCTACAAGAATGATGGCTGGGTCATAAAAGACACATCCTTGGACAGTAGGCTCAGCCTTCTCTCTATCCTTGTTTTCCTGACTCTAGAGCAATGACCTGTTGAACAGCCCAGAGAGGCTGTGAGAATCCACAAAACCTTTAGAATATTTAGTTCATCAATGACCTTGGCTACAAGAAATAGTTATGGAGGTCCTGAGAATTTCTGTACACATCAATCATATAAGTCACAGTTCTAGAATGTTTAGAAATGAACTTTTAGGTAAGGCACATTCCATCTAATTTACTGCAGTCTCCTTTATGCCCTATGAATCCATGTTTTTGTTCCAATTACAATTCCACCTGTATTTCTAGTCTTACAGCAAATGACACTGAAATTTTGTACATCGTGGCACATGGCTCCTTTGCAGGACCTGGGGAAGAAGTCCCCTGAATACTGGTGGGAATTATGTGATATATACAGCAAACAAGAGAATATAATTTATGTTGTTCAAAGAAGCACAGGGAGGTTGTTACCACAAAGGTCTCCTCTTTCGGGTGACCCCTGACCTCCCCCCAAATCTCGGCACCAAGTTGCTAAGCACCACAAAGTCCTGCAGTCTTTCTTTCAAAGCACTGGGCACCAATGCAAACTAGACCAATATTGGACAACTGCTATTTTCCACCATCATACCGTCCTTCCTGAAACACAGGAAGTATGGGATCCCCACAAAATTTGCTGGTCTCTACCTGCTGATAGATCACAATTCTGCTTTCAAATCACCTCACACAGTGAATACAACCACCAAAATCAAAGGTGCAGAAACAAAGACCTTGACCAAAAGAACATAAACCAACCCAATGTGTAGCAAGCAGTTCCCATGCTGGTGAATTAGAACCGGGAAGAATTCATCACAAGCATAATGTAAGAACAGCGTTCCTGAAAAGAAATAGGTCCTTCTTAGCAAGGTGAGGATGGGTCCTCTGGACCAAAACTGGGTCAGGTCCGCTCCTTAAAGTCAGAGAGAAAGGAATGAGGCTCTCCCTAAGCGCTCAGGCTATTCACAGTTTCCTCAGGCAAATGGGAAAACAGAAGAGGCTAGCTTCTCTGCGTACTCTGGGTGATGACTGACCTACATCGTGCAGATGGGCCAGGTAGTAGAGGTGAATGCCCTCGGCCACAGAAGCTGGCGGTGACATAAATACGGCAGTAGCGCTGGACAGGTGAAACCATACAATGCATCCTCCTAAAGTCTTGCATGTACCTCAGACTTAGGAGGAATCTCACAAAGTTTATGTTGAGATAAAAGATGTTTAAATTCAGGAAAATGTCTCTCACACACAGTCTCCTTTAGTGTTGTACACTGAATGAAGAAATAAAACATAACCAGCACAATTAAGGGTTTTCTCCAGTATGCACTCTCCGGTGTCTAAGGAGGTTAGATTTGCGGCTAAATGATTTCCCACATTCATTGCATTCATAAGGCCTTTCTCCAGTGTGAACTCTCTGATGTTGAATGAGGTCAGATTTGTGGGTAAAGGGTTTCCTACATTCATTGCACTCATAAGGCCTTTCACCAGTGTGACCTCTCTGGTGTTGAATGAGGCTAGAGCTTTGGCTAAAGGTTTTCCCACATTCGATACACACATAAGGCTTCTCTCCAGTGTGAACTCTCTGGTGCTGAATAAGGCTTGCACTTTGGCTAAAGGATTTCCCACATTCCCCACACTCATATGGCTTTTCTCCAGAATGAACTCTCCGGTGTTGAATAAGACCAGAGCGTTGCCTAAAAGATTTCTCACATTCATTGCACTCGTAAGGTCTTGTGCCAGTATGAATCCTCTGATGTTGAATGAGGTCAGATTTGCGGGTAAAGGATTTTCCACATTCACTGCACTCATAAGGTCTTTCTCCAGTGTGAACTCTCTGATGTTGAATAAGGATAAATTTGCGGCTAAAGTATTTCCCACAAACACTGCACCCATAAGGCCTTTCTCCAGTATGAACACTCCGGTGGCGAATGAGGTTAGAAAACTGTCTAAAGGACTTCCCACATTCACTGCACTCATAAGGTCTTTCTCCACTGTGAATTCTCTGATGTTGAACGAGTTCAGATTTGCAGCTAAAAGATTTCCCACAGTCACTACACTCATAAGGCATTTCTCTAGTGTGAACTCTCCCATGCCGAATGAGGTTAAAGATTTGTCTAAAGGATTTCCCGCATTTGCTGCAATTATATGGCTTTTCTCCAGTGTGAACTCTCTGGTGTCGGAAAAGGCTAGAGCTTTGTCTAAAGGATTTCCCACATTCGCTGCATTTATAAGGCCTTTCTCTAGTGTGAACTCTATGGTGCTCGATGAAGTTGGATTTGTAACTAAACGATTTCCCACATTCACCACACCCATAATGTATTCCTCTAGTGTGTAGTCTCTGGTGGTGAATGAGTTTGGATTTGTGGATAAAGACTTTTCCACATTCACTGCATTCATAAGTCCTTTCTCCAGTGTGAATTCTCCAGTGTTTTCTGAGACTGAAGCTATGGGTAATTAGTTGTCCACATTCTCTGCATCCATAAGGCTTTGTACCACTGTGAATTCTCCAGTCTTTAATGAGGTCAGAAGTCTGGCTAAAGCATTTCCCACATTCACCACACTCATATGGCCTTTGTCCACTGTCAATTTGTTGGTGCCGCACCAATCTGTAGTTGCAGCTGAAGGTTTTCCCACATCTGCCACACTCATACAGCCCTTCTCCAGAGCAGACACTCTGATGCTGATCCAGTGCATGGTTGTGGCGGACAGCCTTTTCACATTCACAACAGCTGTAGTGACTTTTTCCACTGTGAAAGGCCTGCCCACTCTGGTTGCCCCTGTGTGGCTCCTCACTGTTGGGAGTGGTCTGGTGCTGCAGAAGTCCCGAGGTGGCTGGGAAGTCCTCACCAACCTTCCTACAGGTGAAAGGCTGTCCTGACACAAAGATGTTGCAGCTCTTCAAACACGAGGCTCTGTCCCCATCCCTTTTCCAGGGCTTCTCCTCACTGCCATGCCTCTGTTGCTGGTGAAGGTCTGCATGGAAAGAGAAACATCTCACACACGTGCCACCCAAGCATGGCTTCTGCCAAGGACATCTTGCTTGGGGCTCAGCATGGTGCAAGATATCCTTCAAGGCTGGGATACACATCTCACAGGGGTGGATCTTCTGGGTGGATGGACCTGCCTGAGAAGCCCTGAACTGGGACTCTCCTACAGACACAGAAGGGGCCCCTTCATCTTCCGTCCCATGCCGACAACCTGAAAGCACAGAGGTGCTGACGAGATGCTGACTTGGTGAGAGGAGAGAGCTCCATTACCAGGGTGTACCAGACACAAGTTGGGTCCATGAAATTGCTGTGAGAACAAGGGAGCTGGAGGCAGGCTGAGGTAGGGGCGGCTTGACAGTACTGGGCCTCTGAAGAAACCTGAACAGAAGAAACCTCAACAGACAAAGCACAGAAGCATAGGGTGCACCACATGGAGGAGAAATTCCTGCCTCCTCACTCCTCCTTCAGTAGGACCTTGTCTGCTGGAGACGTGGGCATGCTGTGTGGGAAGGCTGGTTGTGTCCTGTCCCCCCCAAAATTCAACTGGAACTAAGCAGCTGGTTCAAGGACTATGTAAGGATATGTGCACACCTCATGACACCATGTGCAGGTCAATGTTGGAGAATATTGTAGAGGGAGCAGTGCAGAGGAACTGGTGGCTCATGGAGGCCACAAAGGTGGAAGGAGCCAGGAGCCAGAAGTCTCAGATGAAATGACAAGTCAGCAAAGTGTTAAGTATGTAGAAGAAAAGGTAGAAACAATATGTGGCTAGTGGTACTTGCACCAGAATACCATTGAACACATGGCAGGTTCCTGGTATGATCTGAACACAGCCCTGAGGTCATGCCCACCCCCGGTTGCCACACACCAGGGCCAGGCCTCTTGTGAGACCATCTTGCCATGTCCACCCTGTGAAACAAGCAGTGTTTTTCCTGCACTCTCCACTGTGTAACTCCTTAGAACCTGAATGATGCAAGTCTTAATGAAAGACGCACGGTGAGTGGCCACCACTGGCCCCAGGCAACTTGTCATGCAGTAATATTCAGGAGAAAAATACTACAAAATACAGCTCAAGGAGGGTCTTAGCCCATGGTTTATGTAACCAAGAATAGCCCATGGTTCATGTTACGGCCATGACCTGGCACAGGCAGTCACACAGAACTCTTAGCTAGAGAAAGGGGGCAAAACTGGAGGCCATGGATCTGGAACCAGTCACCTGCCAGGGACAGGACAAGCAAGGTGGGATCCATTAAGTTGACTGCAAGACTCCAGACTCCCAGACCCTCCTCTGCACTTTCTGAGGCAACAGGTGTGAGAGATGATTAGGGAGTCCATTGGTCTGGTCACTATACACAGCTCAGCACTGGCACCCACCACACACATTAACAAGAAAGTGTGGAAATCAGATCCCATGATCCAGCTGTGGGAAAGACAGAGCTAACTCTGGGGGTTGGGGGGAGGCACGACATCACCTCAGAACACCAGGAGCAATGTAACAGTCTTACCCAGAGATGCTACAAGTGCAAAGGTCTCCAGCATCACGTCGCAGTACAGGAGTCTCTGAGTCTCATCAAGGAGCCCCCATTCCTCCTGGGAGAAGTCAATGGCCACATCCTCAAAGTTCACATCCTGTCATAATGTGGACAGTTCACTCAATGATCAACATCTCTCCTAGGAGTCCAAGTTCGTCATGCCCCCGCCCTCCACATCCATCCTTGGCTCACTCTACTCCATGCCTCAGAGGAAATATCAGGCCTCTCCTCAACGTTCCCACTGATACTATGTCTTCTCATGACAACAGGCAGATGGGCAGAGAGAGGATATCTGAACTGTGGACCTGGCATGGTAGCCAACTTGCCTCTTGTCAAAGTAGTTGGTGTCAAATGAACACAGGTTAGGGAGAGAAGTTGGCTATACAAGGAGGGTGTGAATGCTGTGACTCTGGTCTTATCAGGCAATACCGCTGAAGTCCTCTGGATCATCCCTCCAAGACAGAAAAATTGTGGCATTATCCTTCATCCTTACGACCTCAATTCCAGGCCCTGGGGTCATGCGTCCACACTCCCTCTCCATGTGCACGTCACTCTTGGCACACCTCTCACAACGGCACTCCCACAACTCCTACCCATCACTATAGTCATCTCCTTGGCCTCTACTTGTCACTCAGCATATGTGGCCCAATTTCAAACAGGATCAAATACTATGCAGACTCTGATGGTCCCCACTGACAGACACAGCCTTGAGTCCTACTGCAAAGGCCTCCCTCCCTGTTCCTTGCTCCAACCCCACTACCTAAAAATGAAAGCAGATTTCAGATACCCATGGCTCTCCCCCACTTGTCCTGCATGCGCTTTATGTCCCCTCTCCAGTCACATGTTTCTTCTCTCTGTCTAACCTGCGTTCAAGACTCAGCTGCCCAGTGAGTCTCATAAATGACCACTTGTGCTCCTAAGCAAATACACCAGCCTCACCTGAACACCTAAGCCCCCACCAGACACAACGAAATCCTGGTGAGTCTGCAGACGTGAATAAGCACCAGCCCCCATCTCAATGTCACCTTGTTTGAATTACTCCTATGCCTCCACATCTGTCTCATGTCCACTTTTCCCCTGGAGTCCCTGGCCACATCCCAAACCATGCAGTCTCCCCTGCCCTCTCTATGATCGCTTCTCTCCCCAATCTGTGTTGTGGCACCCACATCCCACAACCAGTGAGCCAGGCAGGAAACCTGGTCCTCAGGCCTACCCTCTTCTTCCTGGGCCACTATTACCACTGTCATCCTGACCAGGAATCCCCACATTTTTTTTTAATGATTTTTAAATTTATTTTTGAGAGAGAGACAGAGACAGAGCGCTGGGGGGGGGGGGGGGGGTGCAGAGAGAGAGGGAGACACAGAATGCGAAGCAGGCTCCAGGCTCTGAGCCATCAGCACAGAGCCTGACGTGGGGCTGGAACTCGTAAACCTTGAGATCATGACCTGAGCCTAAGTCAGGTGCTTAACCGACTGAGTCACCCAGGTGCCCCAGGATTCCTCCTATTAAGTAACCTACAGCTCCTCCCTGGTCCGCACTCTCCACCACCTTTTGGAGAAGCCTACATCCTGACCTGTCCTGAAACATCTCATACCCTTAACAGACCGAAAAGAAATCTTCTGATGTCCCCAATGAAACTTACTCTTACTAGCTTCCCCATCTCAGCTGATGGAGCTTCCATTCTCCCAGCTGCCAAAGCCAAAACTTCGTCACCTCTGACTGAGCCCTACCTCTCTGTCCGTACCTCAAAATTAGAAAACCCAGGCAGCCACACCTCAAACACTGACACAGAATCTAGCCACTGCTCCCACCTCCACAGCCACCACCCTGCTCTGGCTACCATCACACCGGCCCAGACTACTGCAGTAGCCTCCTCCCTTACCTTCCCAGCACCACCATCACAACTGCACTCCTCTCCATGCTGCAGCCGCAGGGAGATCACCTGCCTTCACTGCTCCAACCCCTCCCACAGCACCGGACACCTGGGTGTCCAGACCTGACTCCTCCCAGCTCCCATGAGAAACAAAGGTTACCCGCAGGTTCCCGAACTCTCCAAGCCTTTGCACGTCCTAGTACCTATGCCTGGGACCCCTTCCATATCTCACTGCACTGGCTGCCAAAAATAGGAACCACTCTGTAACTCTGGGCCTGGAGTTAGGACCCTGCGCTTGATGTCTCCTCCAAGTTCCCAGACCCGGCGACTGGAGCACTGGCAGAAGAGTCACAGCACACCATTATCCCAAAGCACGTGCGGGGGTGGGGTCTAGGGACGCCCTAGAATAAGCTCCACAACCCAGCACCCCTAAGCCAGGATCCACGGGCTCAGGTGGCCAAGTACCTTAGCCCAGCGCAGGATCCGGAGACAAGACGAGCGCGCTACTTCTGGGCTCCTGTTCTCGGTGCACTGTCGCCACTTAGGCGATCTTTACAGAACTCAACTTTCCTGCTCCTATCATCACCCCTCTTCCCGTCTGTCCCTCCTGTGAGCAGCTGCAGGAAACCTGTTAGAACCCGATCTCGGACACCGTCCCTCTATTGTCCCCAACTCTTCGTGGCTCCCAGCGTCCCGAGAAAGAAGGTACAACTCCTAAGGCCTTCGCCTCACACTCTGTTGCCTGTAGACACAAAACAGAGCCTGGGCTTCCCCAGTGCTCCCGGCCCCGCCGCACCTCTAAGTCTCTGCAACCGAGCGACCCCTCCCCTTCAGCCCGCTCCCGCACCCCGTCACGCCGGCGCTCAGACACGGGGTCCCCGCCCGCGAGAGCCTCCCGGCCCGGACAGCGGGACCTGGGCCGCTGGGACGCGACCAGGCGCCCCGCGCTCGGGCCTGGAAGGTCTGGGTGGGGGAGGGCGGAGAGGGCCCGGGGGTCGCGCGTTTACCTCAGCCGGGTCCCTACGCGCGGCCGCCGCCATCGGACTCTGTAGGCGGAGCGCAGCTGTGGGGCGCGGAGATCTCGATCCCAGGCCGTTGCGGGTCACCCCGAGGCCGCCGCCTCCGAGGCTCAGAGCCGCGTCTCTGCAGCCGGGAGAACGTCTACCTTGCCTTACGGGGCGCCGACCCAGTTCTCCGGAGCCTCTGAGTGAACAGACTCGAAGGAAGCCAAAATGACCGCCAAGAGGCAGACGCCGGAAGTCCCGCCCTAATCTGATGCGTCGCACGGAAATGCACCTGTTCTGGGCTTTCATTGGGTCAACTCCGCAACTCTTATGCGCATTGCCGTTTGGGTAATGGAGTTTCCTCAGCTAGAGTGTCTAGTTCTTGACCTCCGCCAGTAAAGTTTTCCCGATACCACGAGTGTCTCAGAAATAAGAGGACTTTAGCCTTCAGGGAACGGAAGCTGATTATTCCTTTAAATTTTTGTTTTGTTTTGTTGTTTGTTTCTTTTGAGAGAGAGCAGAAGAGGGGCAGAGAGAGGGAAAGAGAGAATCCCAAGGAGGCTCTGCACTGTGAGGGCAGAGCCTGAGAAGAGGTTTCAACCCACCAACCCTGAGATCCTGACCTGATCTCAACCTTTCAATTATTAAATGCTACAGATTTAAATATACACAGTCTCTTTCAGACTCAAAATGCATCCACTCTTAGCAACAATGTAATAAACATTTTCTTGCTATTCAAATGCATGTAGTCAGAAGGATTAGTCGATTTTGTAACTATGTATCTATAGTCAGGGCCATGACTTAGAAAGAAACAGTGATGTTTAGGCCGCCCTGGAAGTAGGGGACAAGGAGTTATTTCTGCAACTGGTTCCCACAGAGAACATCTTTCCTGCCTGCATTTTCAGTGATTGTGTCCAAATCACAAAGCAACAGTGTTTATCCATTTAGTATTTCTTTATTTCTTAAGATATAGTCAAATCCTTTACTACTCTGACATCTATCTCAAAGGGAGTGTAACTTATTAAATTCTGTTTTGTTATGTGACAGTTGTTATAGCATTCTCAGAGTGCATATGCAAAGGAAGGATCTGATTTAAAAAAAAAAAAAAGAGTTAAGCTGAATCCAATCTTGGCATCATGATTCTTTTTAATCAGTTTTGTCTTGGTGGACTGTAGTCTTTCTCATTGTAGTTTTAAATTATAATTTCATAATGACTAGAGTTGCATAACTTTTCTAGGCTTAATGACCATTCATATATGTTCTTTAATGAATATTTTGTTCAAATATGTTGCCTATTTTATTTTTTGTCTTTTTTTCTAATTGATTTCTATGATTTCTTTTGTGTATAGTCCTTCAGGTTAGATATTCACAAACTTGTTTCTACCATTCTGTGTTGCATTTTTTAAATTTGCATCCAAGTTAGTTAGCATATGGTGCAATAATGATTTTAGGAGTAGAATCCAATGATTCATCCCCTACATACAACACCCAGTGCTCATCCAGACAAGTGTCTTCCTTAATGCCCCTTGGCCATTTAGCCCATCCCTCCACCCACAATCCCTCCAGCAACCCTCAGTTTGTTGTCTATATTTAGGAGTCTCTTATATTTTGTTCCCCTCCCTGTTTTTTATATATATTTTTGCTTCCTTTCCCTTCTGTTCATTTGTTTTGTATCTTAAATTCCACATATAAGTCATATGATATTTGTCTTTCTCTAATTTAGTTTTGCATAATACACTCTAGTTCCATCCACATTTTTGCAAATGGCAAAATTTCATTCTTTTTGATTGCTGAGTAATACTCCATTGTGTATATACACTACATCTTCTTTATCCATTCATCTGTCAGTGGACATTTGGGCTCTTTCCATACTTTGGCTATTGTTGATAGTGCTACCATAAACATTGGGGTGCATGTGCCCCTTTGAAACAGCATTCCTGTATCCTTTGGGTAAATACCTAGTAGTGCAATTACTGGGATGTAGGGTAGTTCTATTTTTAATTATTTGAGGAAGTTCCATACTGTTTTCCAGAGTGACTGCACCAGTTTGAATTCTCACAAGCAACGCAAAAGGGTTCCTCTTTGGGGCACCTGGGCAGCTTAGTCGGTTAAGCATTCAACTTTGGCTCAGGTCATGATCTCGCAGTTCATGAGTTCGGGCCCTGCCTCAGGCTCTGTGCTGATGGCTCAGAGCCTGGAGCCTGCTTCGGATTGTGTCTCCCTTTCTCTCTGCCCCTCCACAGCTCACTCTCTCTCAAGAATAAATAAACATAAAAAAAAAAAAGGTTCCTCTTTCTCTGCATCCTCACCAGCATCTCTCATTACCTGTGTTGTTAATGTTAGCCGTTCTGACAGCTGTGAGGTCGTATCTAATTGTGGTTTTGATTTGTATTTCCCTGATGATGAGTGATGTTGAGCATTTTTATTTTGAATTATTCCAGTGTTTTTAGGGTTGTCTTTACTTTTCCTAGCAATTCCTCAATACTCCAATGTCTTGGTTAATAATCCTTTTATTAAATTTTCCGTATTCAAATTAATGTGGAGGTTATTTCCCTTGATTGAATCCTAACTATTAATGAATTGGTTCTGTCAGTAGCCCTAGTAGATAAACCCATGAGGATGCAATTTGGGAGTTGGTTTGGCCAAGCCCTTGGGCTTGAATGAAGTGCTGAACACCTAGCCAGTAGGAAATGGGATGCTAACGACCCGTGGTGTGCAGTGACATCATCATGAATCCATTACCTAGTGTTGATTATGACGAAGAGGCAGCACATGCCTTGCAGCACATGCCTTGAGATCAAGTGGGTGTTGCAATGAGTATTAAGGCAGTGATCGTAACTACAAAGACTATGGTCTGGGAAGGATTCAAGTTCATGTTATTGCTTACAAAGAGAAAATGGTAAGCTCAAGACCATTATCTCTCAACTCAATTCCCAATATGAGAAAGAGAAAATTTTTAGGGTAGCCTGAAAAGAAGCCCCGATTTCTGTAGCTGCAGCATTCCTATTGCTGAAAATCAAAGTATTAAATTAAGGGCTTGCTGAATTACAATGACTTTTGAATACACAGTCTCACAATGTTTCTCATGTGAAAGTTAGGTCATTGATTGATAAAGTGGGATTCTGACTCTTGGAACGGGGCCATCTGGTTGGATGCAAAGAAACTGACAATTTGGAACCCTAAGTCAATCTGAGTCTCTTTTACCAAGTGTGTGAAGAGACTAGCCTTCCTCTGTTAATATCACCTGGGCAGATGCCTATAAAGGAATGCCCAATCTCTACAAGACTCACCACAACAACCTAAAACTAGTATCAACTGAGCATGATCCAGGGAAATAAGAGGAAATAATGGACCAAGATGGATTGTGATATTTTGCTAGTATATACTATCAGAAACCTGGGGATCAAGTGTGGGTATGGGTTCTAGGACTATTTGACCAAGGGGGGTGGAATATATGAACAGATTGGACCAAAGTCATTGATATGGTGCAGTTACTAGAGATTCTGGATTTAGTGTGCTACCTCTTGCAGCTGGAGGTGACTCTAATATTCTACTTGTTGGATTGACTGGCTTGGATTCAGTGGTAGCCTATAGTTAAGGAGGCTGAGATGCCTGAGTTAGTCTGGCATGATATACAAGACAAAATTGAAAGGCTTAGGGATAGGACTGGATAGATCATGTGGAAGATGTACATCTACATCTATATTAATCATGTTCTTTTTATTTTCTGTGTTTTATAATGTCGACAACTTAAGAGCCCTACACACTTGGAAGAGACTGCCTCTCCTATGGATAGCTAATTCCTAGAGACACGAAACAACCTGTTCGAGAGCATGCCTTTCATATGCAAACCAACCAGTCCGAAGTCATAGCCCCGACCACTTCCTTTATCTAACTCTCAAACATCACACCAATACTTCCCTTGCTCTGTATCAATGCAAGGCCAGGTAACAGACAATTAGGGACTACCCTTGTGCCCCAAAGCCTGATAGAATTATTCAAACTAGCCAATCCTAAGTGATTCACCCTATCCTGCCTTGCCTTTCGCATGGAAACCAAATGAGAGGTTTGCGCCCATGTTCTGTCTTCACACCTTTGTTCCTTTTGACCAACACTGTTGCTACCCCATGTGGCCATGTGTGGCATGGCATGTTCCTGCTCTTGAGAATTTCTTTTTCAAGTAGGCTTCAGGCCCAGCGCGGAGCCCAATGTGGGGCTTGAACTCATGACCCTGAGATAATGACATGAACTGAGATCAACAGCCGTACGCTTAATCGACTGAGCCACCCAAGGGCCCCTCCTGCTCTTGAGAATTATAATAACTTCTTACAGAGGCATTAACCTATGTGTGTCACCATCCCATCACCTCTATAAATGAAAACCCTGTGGGTATAATGGAACAGTGTGGGGAGAGTGGTGACTGATTCAGTGTTTCACAGAGGAGCACACCAAGGAGTAATTGTCCTTGGGTTACTAACTGGACCATCAAACAGCCTGCAGTGCCTGGAAAGGAATGTCTGGCTGCTGACCCACTTGCACTTTGGCTGCCAGTTCTTTTTTTCATCATACTACTCTCAAATTTGATTAATGCTTTAGTTTGTGCATCATTGGAAACAGTATATAATTTAATTTTTTCTTTCGTTTTTAAAAAATGTTTATTTTTGAGAAAGAGAGTGCAGGAGCAGGGGAGGGGAGGATACAGAGGGGGACAGAGGATCTGAAGTGGGCTCTGAGCTAACAGCAGAGAGCCTGATGTGGGGCTCGAGCCCACGAACTGTGAGATCATGACCTGAGCCGAAATCAAGAGTCAGATACTCAACCCACTGAACCACCCAGGAGCTCCCCTTCCTTCCTTCTTTTAAATCTGTTTTGCTGGAACTTTTTGTAAAGAATTTTAGATTGGAATTTTAATAGCCTTTCTAAAGCCAAGAACCAAGCCAAATATTTGCCATCAGATTCACCTGCAATACCTGTAGATTTGGGTGAATTCCTCTCTTCTTGAGGTCACCCAAATTTCTTGAGGTCCCTGCATCTGCCAGGAAGTGGCATTCTTTACTCATCTGGTAAGGCTGTTAGGAATTCTATAAGCAAGATATCAGGCCAACATTCCCAAGAGGCTTCATTGGCTCCATAAGGCCAATCTGAGTTTCTTAAAGCTGTCTGGTCATACTTGAGTCTATGTGTGTCTCTCTTAAAGATGACATTCCCGGAGCACCTGGCTGGTTCAGTCAGTAGAGCACACCAGTCTTGATCTCGGGGTTATGAGTGCGAACCCCACGTTGGTTGTAGAGATGACTTAAAAACAATAGCTTAAAAAACTGACATTCCAGTCAAGGCTATGACATTCCAGTCCAAGCCTTGGTAATATAACCAATCTTTCCAATGGTGTCTTGTTGCAAGAACAGCGCAAATAATTTATAATTGCCATAAAAGAAAGAATACTCACTGAGAGCTTCTGAATTCTGGAGGGTTACAGGTAGGGAGGAAAAGATAAATATGTTAATTTGATTACAAATTTCTGTAAGTTGTGGATCTCTTAAGAGAAAAAGTTACCTTAAATCTGGGAAAGCAAACATTAGAGAACCAGCAATGCTTTGAGCAAGAGTCATTAAAAAAGATCATCATTTTCCTTAATTGATTAAGTTCCATGCTGTTACTTTTTGTTCTGTTTAAATGTAGCTTTTTCATTAGTTCTGGAAATTCATAGTTTAGTCTGATGATCTTAAGGTTACCAGAAACCTGTATTTCTCAAAAGTCCTTTTCCTGAATCTCCTTGAAGCTGAAACATATTTTGCAAGAGCGTCAGAACAATAACTGTAAATGACACGAGGCAAAAATGGACATGGCTAAAGACCTGATGAGAGCTCAGGTATAACGTAGTTGATAAGAAATTTTGATTATTTTTGTGACACAAAGCATTTTAACAATTTGAACGTCAGGTGATGACAATGTACCAAGACATATTAAAACTTTAGGAATTGCCTATAATTTCCTTGAACACTTACAGTTATATTACCCACATAATATTATCTGAAGAGGTTTATCATTAGTTGTTTGACAATGCTTATAAACCAAATAAACCAAATAAACTAGATTAGTCAGTCAAAACACTTTATTTGGGATTTGAATTTCTGAGAATCTGTTAAAAATAAATGAATGAAGGAATGAACACACAGAAAGCCCCAGGATTGTCTTTCCTCAGCATGTGGGAGCCATTTCTTTAAAATGGAAAGATCTTGGAGCTCCTGGCTGGCTCAGTCAGTAGAGCGTGCAACTCTTAATCTTGGGGTCATGAGTTTGGGCCCCACCTTGGGCATGGAGCCTACTTAAAAAAAAAAAAATGGAAAGATCTTGAGAGCTGTCATTTTGAAACACAGACATCAAGGGAGATATTTGGCCTATCTCTCAGTTCCCGGGAAAAAGAGGACCCTAACCTTGGTGGGTGCCTTGTTACATTTCAAAAACTACTTCTTGTCATACAGATAAAACAAAGTTTGTTTTTCCTCTGCATAAACTCAACAAACTAACATACACGGTCACTCAAACTACAAAGGCAAAGTTGGGATAAACTATGGGCCAAATGATGCTGTCAAGTGCCCTTACTTGAGGACCAGAACTGTTTATCTTGAAAACATGCATGTGATGACAATATGCAATGATCAGAGGGGTTCTGTCTGCTTGTCCCTATAACAGAGTAAGATTTTTTCTACATGTCTTTGCAATTCTTAAGCTGATTTCTTGTGGTGCACATCACATTCCAGTTTAATACTTATTCAATAATGTGGTATATGAAGAAATCTATTTGGTCTTGGTTCCCTGCGCACTGTTCCTAGCACAGAGCTCCTACAACACTTGTTATCTCCTTAGTAATAGAAGTATCTTGTGTCATTCATAACGGAGCCCCCTTGTGAGCACCCCTTAACTTATGCTAAAGACTTGTGTTGGGGTGGGGGCCCTAAATACAGTCAGGATGGGGAATGGTCATCAGAAACGAGAATTAGAGGGTTAGAACTTGCAGCCCCACCCACCAATCTCCAGGAGAGTGTGCTGGAGGATAAAAAAGATCTATATATCCTTTTAGATATAGAGGTCTGTAAAAACTCTTGAAAAGGAGACGTGAGGAGCCTCCAGGTCTGTAAACATGCCTGGAGGGGGGCACACCTCAGTTCCATGAGGACAAATCTCCTGCACTGGGGACCCTACTGCACCTCCCCTATGAGTCCCCCTAGAGCGACTATAGGACATCGGGATACGTTCTGGGTCCCCCTATGTACTTCATCTGCCTCTAAACATATTTCCCTGAGTTCTGTGAGCCACCCTGGCAAGACAATCCAGCAAGAGGAGGGGTCAGGGGATCTGCTCATTTACAGCCAGTCACTGTGAAGCACAGGTGACAACCTGGATTTGAGACTGGCATCTGAAAGGCACAGTCCTGTGGGATCTGGTAAAATCTTCAGCTAGATAGAGACAGAATTAATTCCTTGGCAGTGTTGATGAATACACATATCAAATACGAGTGCGGAGTGGATCTGTAGGCGGGGGAAGATTGTTGTATGTCCCCACCAGTCACCATCACACATGCCTGCAGGAGAAAAGCCTCATCACCCGTGTCACCACTATCTAGTGTGCAGGATTATGGGCCAGTGTGACCGGTTGGACAGCGTCAGAGACTCACTAGGCTGCACCCAGGAGATGGCAAACTCTAATGAACAAACCCCTCGGCAACTTCAACAATTAATAAGAAGGCAAGTGGGACCTGTGGGTTAACATAACTTTTGAGAGAGCAACTGTAGGGCATCAGGATACGTTCTGGGTCCTAGCTGCAGTAAATATGGCTTAAGAAACAACATTTGTGATGCAATTGAGGAAATTGAACATTAGGAATATGTCAGATTTTTAAAAATGTTTTATTTATTTTTGAGAGAGACAGAGAGACAGAGTGTGAGCGGGGGAGGGGCAGGGGAGGGACACACACACACAGAATCCGAAGCAGGCTCTGGCTCTGACCTGTCAGCACAGAGCTCAATGTGGGGCTTGAACTCATGAACTGTGAGATCATGACCTGAGCCAAAGTCAGACGCTTAACTGACTGACCCACCCAGGCGCCCCAAGAACATATTTGCCAGATTTAAAAAATGTGTTGTCTGATGGCTATTGGGACTATGAACCTGTTGAAAATATATCCTCCATGAGTTCTTCTGCATTAAGTGTAATGTCTAAGTAACGTACCGGTATATGTGAGGACAGATCATACAAAAATGGCTATGAAATGATAAGTAATGGTGGAAGACTGGGGAAGCTTCATTTTGCTTCATTACACAGTGTTTTCCTGTTTGGTGTATGGTTGCATATCGCCAGAAGAAATGATAAAATGTGGCTTGGTCTGTTCAGACTGCTGTAAGAAATTTTCACAGACGGGGTAGCTTATACACAACATAATTAATTCTCACAGTCTTGGAGACTGGATGTTGGAGACCACGGTGCCAGCATGGTGGGGCCAGGGCTCTCCTTGGGGTGCTGACGTTCTCTGCGTCCTCAACATGGTGGAAGGGGCCATGGGTCTCTCTGCAGCCTCCCATAGAGCACTGATCCCATTCAGGAGGGCTCCACCCTCATGACTTAAGCACCTCCCCAAAGCCTCACCCCCTAAGACCATCACCTTTCTGTGATGTAGGATTTCAGCATATGAAATTTGGGGGAACACAAGGATTCAAACCCATAGCAGTACCATTGTGTCGGTAATTTTATCTTTTCAGAAGGAAGAAATCAAAAGGGTAACAGGGTACTTGTGGGTTTGGCCTAGCGTGTAACAAACTGGAAGTCGCCTCTCCATCCTAACAAGGAAAAAGCTGAACAAACCAACAGACTCTTCTCCGATTCCAAAAATAACTGCGGTCACAGGGAAAACTGCTGTGCCCCGGTTGAGACCAGCAGATACAGAGATCACAATATACTGAAGCAGAAATGCACATGTGGAATCAGTGGGAGCCCGTGCAGGGGTAGGGAGACTGAAATGTACTTGCCCAATTGCTGGAGTCTCAGTGGAAACGAGCCTGAGAGAAAACTTCCTGGGGAACCCAGCCCTGTGGAGAGCTCCCACACACTTGTAGAGTTCTACCTGATTCTCGCAGTGAGTATCCCGTGATGTTCTGTGATCTTCTGCGACAGGAGAAAATCCTGTGCTCCAACAGCAGAAAGGAAAAGAAACCCATTTTATTCTTCTTTTCCTTTGAATGTTACCTGTTTTCTTTGTTTGTTTGTTTGTTTGTTTGTTTGCTTTTTTAAGTAAGCCCTGTGTCCCAGGTGGGGCTTGAGTTCATGAGCCTGAGATCGAGAGCCACGTGCTCTACTGACGAAGCCAGCCAGATTCCCCCAAAGAAACCATTTTCAAATATGCCAAAGCATGGTTCTCTGTAAAGTCTGCTTGCAGAAAAAACTGTTTGTTTTGATTTGAGGCAAATTAATGCTCTGAAACTGAATTTGTCTTTATTTAACAGAGGTTCACGGTGGGAATTTCACAAGCTAGTGACATACGAGGTAATCTCTTAATAAGCCAAGGAAGAAAATAACATATCCAAATCAATAGTCAACTAATCACACTATTGTAGCAGGCAGAAGGAGATGAAAGGAGTAACGTCCACATGTAGTGGAGGCAAAACTTGTTCTGAGTTAGTACTATGGAGAGACGGCAAACCCATAGCTGATGTCCAGCCGCCAGCGCAAAGGGAAGTCCCCTGTTCCTAGAACATGTTGCTAGGGAACGATGATGCCAGTGTTGATGGGCTAGTGGATCTCCTTCCAGGGCCACTGTGGTCTTCCCCACTGGTGTAAAAGAGTGGCCTTTACTATGGCAGGAGCTAATGCCCTAAGGTCTTTGGAGAGCTATTCAGATGAGCAGTTAGCCTTGCCCAACCCAGCACTCTGGGATGGTCTTCACCAACTCTCAGGAGTTTTGGTCTAAATGGCCCTTAGCCATATTTGCTCCTTCCTATGTTTTTATTGCGAAGTCCCGGCAGGAACCCGCAGCACCTGGGCTACTGAGTTATTATTGGTGAGAACAGATGAGTTGATGACGTCTTGAACCTCATTCTTTTGTCAAAACACATTACTTCTAAAGGCAGATTCATTTTCGTCATCAACGAATGGCTCTAAATCATACCAAACCAATATGCACACTATTTGAGCAGAGCCTAAGTTGCTCAGGATTTACCAGAGCCTAGGTGAACAGAGGGAAGGGAAATATACCTACCTCCAGGCCACTCGATCCACCCTGTCCCAACCAAGGTGTGGGGGGACACTGACAAGGCACAGTGCAGAAACACAAACTCACTATAAGACTTGAGACCTCTATTTTATGTCAGTAAATTCATTCCATAAAAGAAAATAAATCTTTGGGGCACTTGGGTGGCTCAGTTGTTAAGCCTCTGACTTCGGCTCAGGTCAGTATCTCATGGCTTGTGAGTTCGAGCCCCACGTCAGGCTCTGGGCTGACAGCTCAGAGCCTGGAGACTGCTTCTACGCTCTCTCTGCTCATTCCATGCTCATGCTGTGTCTCTCTGTTTCTCAAAAATAAATAAACATTAAAAATTTTTTAAAAATAATAAAATAAATCTTTAACCTACAAACAAAACCTCTTAATCTCAGAAACTGTGAAGATCCACTCATAAGGAACTCAAAGGTTAAAGAGGAAATTTCTGTGCCAAACAAATCATAACACTGTTCCAGGCATAAAACAAGACAAAACCAAACAGACCCCTAGTCACAGACGACGTAACAGTCCCCTTCTCCCCACACTAATGCCGCTCCTGTCTACACCAGTCCCATTCATGGAGTACTTCACACATAGACCTCAAGACAATATCACAAGGTGTGATGAATGTAAAAAGTCTGCAGAGACCAAGCAAGCCTTCGAACCAGGCTCACACTAGACAGGGATGTGGAAGTGGGAGACTAGGAATAATGTTGTTGTTGTTGTTGTTGAAACAGAGCATGAGCAGGAGAGGGGCAGAGAGAGAGGGACACACAGAATCCGAAGCAGGCTCCAGGCTCTGAGCTGTCAGCACAGAGCCCGACGAGGGACCCAAACTCACAAACCGCGAGATCATGACCTGAGCCGAAGTTGGACACTTAACCGACTGAGCCACCCAGGCTCCCCAGGAGGTTAGGAATTTAAAACAATTGTGATTAAGATGCTAAGGGCTGTACTGGATAAATTAGACAGCATGCAAGAACAGACGGGTTATGTAAACTGAGATGGAAATTCCAAACAAACAACCCTCCCACCCCCACCCCAGAAAACAAATACTGGAGATCAAAAGTGTAACCGAAATGAAGAATGCTCTGGTGGGCTTATCAGTAGACTACACGTAGCTAAGCAAAGAATCTGACCTGAAGATATCCCAGAATAACCTCTAAAACTGGGAAAAAACAAACAGAAAAGCTTGGAAGAGAAACAGATGACACAGCTGTAGGACAACCACAGAAGCTGTCAATTACCAGTTCCAGGGATAATAGAACAAAGAGATACAGGACAGAAGAAACTGAATCAAGAATTTCAACTGAATCCAAATTGCATCAGTCTTGAAACTGAATCAGTCTCTTTTTGGAATACTTTCCAAAACAGAACGTAGCACCCTAAAATGGCTTCACTGATGCTCTCTCCTCAGTATTTAAAGAAGAAATTGTACCAATTCTCTACAATCTCTTCAGAGGGAGAAGCAGAGGGAATAAGCCCCAACTCCTACGAGGCTAGCATTGCCCCAGTACCCAAACCAAACAAAGCCGTGACAACGAAGAAAACTATAGACCCAGTCTCTCATGAAGACAGATGCAAAAATCCTCACCGGGATGCCACCACACACCTGTTAGAGTGAGGAACGGGAATGCTGAAGACAGCACATGCCGGAGAGGATGGGGGACAGCGTGAACTCTCATTCCTTGCTGGTGACAACAGCACAGCCACTTTGGAAGACGCTTGGGCGGTTTCTTTCAGAACTAAAGTTACTCTTACCATACAACCTGGCAACTGTGCTCCTTCGTATTTACCCAGTGGAGTTGAGAACAGGACCACTCGGGGCGCCTGGGTGGCTCAGTCGGTTGAGCTTCCAACTTCGGCTCAGGTCATGATCTCGCAGTCTGTGAGTTCGGGCCCCGCCTGGGGCTCTGTGCTGACAGCTCAGAGCCTGGAGTTGCTTCGGATTCTGTGTCTCCCTCCCTTTCTGCCCCTCCCCCGTTCATGCTCTGTCTCTCTCTGTCTCAAAAATAAATAAACATTAAAGAAAATTTAAAAAAAAAAAGAAAGAAAACAGGGCCACTCAAATATCTGCCAGTAATGGTTCCTAGCGTCTTATTCAAAATTGCTAAAACTTGGAAGCAACCAAGATGTCTCCATAGTGGGTGAATGGATCACATTGATATGTGCAGACAAGGATATTATCTAGTTCTGAAAAGCAATGAACTATCATGCCATGAAAAGACATGGAGGGATCTTAAAGAGCATATTAAGTGCGTAAGTGAAAACAGACATCTGAAGAGGCTTCATACTGGGGGGCGCCTGGGTGGCTGAGTTGATTGAGAGTCTGATTTCAGCTCAGGTCATGATCTCACAGTTCGTGGGTTCAAGCCCCACTGTGAGGCTCTGTGCTGACAGCTCGGAGCCTGGAGCCTGCTTCAGATTCGGTGTCTCACTGTCTCTCTCTCTCTGCCCCTCCCCTGTTCACGCATGTGCTCTCTCTCTCTCTCTCTCTCTCTCAAAAATAAATTTGAAAAAACATTAAAAATAATTAAAGAGGATTCATACTGTAGGATTCCAGCTATAAGGCATTCTGAAAAGGGCAAAATTATTGAGAGAAAAAAGGATCAGTGGTTCCTGGGCAATGCGTGAGCAAGAGAGGGATGGATAGATGGAAGCAGAGAATTTTTAGCGCAGTGAAAATATTCTACGTGATACTGTGTTATATATTATGAGTTGTTCGGACTCTAATGTACACACCAAGAGTGAACCCTCATATGCACCATGGACTCTGGGTGATAATGATAATCAAAGATAACAAATGTATCACTCTGGTGGGGGACCTTGATAATGGAGGAGGAAAGGCACTGCATGTGTGGGGGCAGGGGATACGCGGGAGATGCCTACCCTGCTCCTAATTTTCCTATAAACCTAGAAGCGCTCTAAATAAATTAAAGCTTTTTTTGAAGTTAGTCATGTTTTTAAGTAATCTCTACACTCAGTGTGAGGCTCAAATACAGGAACCTGAAATCTAGTCACGTGCTCTTCCAACTGAGCCAGCCAGGCACCAGCAAAAATACAGGTATGCGTTTGCATTTACTTATTTTAAGAGAAAGAGCACGTGAGCAGGGGAGAGGGACAGAGGGAGAGAATCTTAAGCAGGCTCCACCCCGAGCACGGAGCCGGACGCAAGGCTCAGTCTCACGACAGTGAGGTCATGACTGGAGCCGAAATCAAGAGTCAGACAGTTAACTGACTGAGCCACCCAGGTGCCCCTAAAGTTTTTAAATTAAAAACAAAAACAAAAACAAGTAACATGAAACAAAACATTGAAGTGAGAGTTAGTAGCCCTGGATTTTACTTCCCATCCTGCAAGTCACTTCCGCTTCTTGGGCCCTAATTTAATTATCTGCAAAGGAAGGAAGTGGGCCTTGTGTTTTGTAAGGCTTTTTTGCATTCCCCTTTCTGTGGTAATACTAATTGTTTCTACTTTAAAGCTACAAAGGGCTATCTCAATCTTTGTAGGATTTGTCTACTACATCAAATAAAATGGAATAACACACACATTAATAGTGGCTACTTAAAAAGACAAAGTTTTACGTTTTAAATATCTTTTAAACAATTTAATTCAGGCATAACTGTCCTCAACTGCTCATATCTAGAACGTATGTTTTATCCTTTTCATGCTTACGGTATTAAAAGCTTCCTTCTGTCCTTTTGAGTTTATCCTCCTCACCATATGATATTACTCATAACATGACATATTCTACCCATTATAATGGCATTTCCAAGTATATTCCCCAAACGGAGAAGGCTATCATTTTATGGTCATTCTTCACTCATCTACCCCCATCCACTTAGGAGTTTAAATTTGATCCCAGACGTGATGTCGTTACTCACCTAATCCCTTCAGAATGTGTTTCTAAGATGGAAATGCTCTTGTATGACTCCAAAAACTTTATTACACACAATCAAAATACTTGAACGTACGATATATCATTTTAAGTGCTGGGGTTTGTCAGTTGTGCTCCTTATTTAATGCAGATTGGTTCCAATCAGGATGGAAAATTTAGCCTTAGGCAAGTATTAGGTAAATCTGCAAGGCTTCTAACCTATATGTACCACTGACCATTTGTTAGCTTTTATTGTTCACTTGATAAAGTGCTCGGCCTTTTGTCTCTTCAAATTTGCTACAGTGTAAATGAGGCTTCTTGACTCCATGCCCAGCCTCCACCCGTATTTTGTATTTTGAGTCCAAGAGCTTTGCTCAACATCATGCAACATGAGGGAAACCCACCTATACCACGGTGAGATAATGCTACACGTGTACCAACTGGGTTCACATTTAAAAAGACTAACCGTACCCACTCCTAGCAGAGATACCAGAGAAATGGAACTCTCATCCACTGCTAGTGGGAATACAAGAGGAAGAATCATTTTAGATGACAATCTGGGGTCCCTTAGAGGCCCTACATTCACCCACAAGCTGACTCCAGGATTAACACAACAGAGAGGACCCTGTCAGTATGAAGAACTGTATCCAATTTCTGCAGCATTTTTACTTGCAGCAGCTGAACCTGGAAACAAATATCCACTAACAGGAATAAATAAGTAAATAGCGTCGTATCGACAGGACACTCTTCTCAGCGATATAAAAATGAACTGCTCGTACAGGCACCACTGATGAATTCCAAAATAAGTGCCACGTGAGGGCACCCAAGGAAATGGACTAAAGACTTTAAGACTTCAATCATACAAATTCTAGAAAATGCAAACTCATCTATTATAATGACAAGTCAATGGCTGCCTCGAGGATGCATTATCAGGGAACACAAATAAATATGGGGGTGTGGGAAGGTTTATGGTCATGATCGATGGCTTCATGGGTTACATGAATGTCCAAACATCAAACTGCATAATTTAATGATGGAAACTGCATGTCATTTGCACCTTACTGAAGCTTTAAAAATAAGTTTCACATTAAAAGCCTGGATTGCCATGAACTACTGGGACCTCATGAAAATAAAAAGCTTCTGCACAGTGAAGGAAACAGTCAGCAAAACTGAAAGGCAACTGACAGAACGGGAGAAGATATTTGGAAATGACATATCAGATAAAGGGTTAGTATCCAAAATCTACAAAGAACTTATCAAACTCAACACCCAAAAAACAAGTAATCCAGTGAAGAAATGGGCAAAAGACATGAATAGACACTTCTCCAAGGAAGACATCCAGATGGCCAACCGACACATGAAAAAATGCTCAACATCACTCATCATCAGGGAAATACAAAGCAAAACCACCATGAGATACCACCTCACACCTGTCAGAATGGCTAACATTAACAACTCAGGCAACAACAGATGTTGGGGAGGATGCAGAGAAAGAGGATCTCTTTTGCACTGCTGGTGGGAATGCAAACGGGTGCAGCCACTCTGGAAAACAGTATGGAGGTTCCTCAAAAAAATAAAAATAGAACTACCCTACGACCCAGCAATTGCCCTACTAGGCATTTATCCACGGGATACAGGTGTGCTGTTTCGAAGGGGCACATACACCCATGGTTTATAGCATCACTATCAACAATAGCCAAAGTATGGAAAGAGCCCCAATGTCCATCGATGGATGAATGGATAAAGAAGATGTGGTGTCTATATACAATGGATTATTACTCTGCGATCAAAAAGAATGAAGTCTTGCCATTTGCAACTACATAGATGGAACCGGAGGGTATGATGCTTAGCGAAATTAGTCAGAGAAAGACAAAAATCATATGAGTTCACTCATATGAGAACTTTTAGAGACAAAACACATGAACATAAGGGAAAGGAAACAAAAATAATATAAAAACAGGGAGGGGGCAAAACAGAAGAGACTCCTAAATATGGAGAACAAACTGAGGGTTGCTGGAGAGGTTGTGGGAGGGGGGATGGGCTAGATGGGTAAGGGGCACTAAGGAATCTACTCCTGAAATCATTGTTGCACTATGTGCTAACTAATTTGGATGTAAGTTTTTAAAAATAAAAATAAAATTAAAAAAATAAAATAAGCAGAGGAAAGAAAAGAAAAAAAAAGTCTGGATTGCCTACACTTCAGATATCAAGTTGGGCCACCATACTGACTCCACCATGTGTGTCCTCATCAGAAGACATAGGTGTCAGCGGCAGGAAAATTAGGTGAGCAATGAAGGTGTTTCCGTGTCATTCAACAAAGACACTGGCTGGGTCAAAAAGGCCTCACTGTTGAACTAAGAGCTCTCTCCTGTCTCTGTCCTCATTTTGCTGCCATCTATAACAGACTTTGGTGAACAGCCCAGAGGGGACACAGGAATCCACAAAACCTTGAGATTATTTTTTCTGACAGGCCCTCAGCTACACAAGACAGACCCTTCTGGAGGTCCTGAGATTTTCTGTACCTGCTCAACCTTCAAGGTCATAGTGCCTAAATACTGTGGATGCCCTTTTCAGAGAGGATCACTGCAGTTTGTTGGTCTCCTGCACTCTCTCTTAATCCTATTTGCGTCACAGTGATCATGCCCATGGCCCTTATAGTCTTAAAACCAGTGATGCTACCTACAGAATTCAGGACATCAAGGCCTGTGGCTGTGCTGCCAGGCCTGGGGAATAGATTTCCTTCAAGAGCACCGGGCACTCACTATACCATCAATATCCCTCGTGAACAAGACAACAACTTTATGTTGCTTAGAAGCCCTGAAGGTTGTCCTAACAGCCAACAACTGCCACTCTTCGGATTGAAACTCTGACCCTACAAAATATCCTGGCATCCAACTATAAATTAGGATCACAGAGCCTTCAGCCTTCCCTGAAAGTCTTCAAGCAGCCATACAAACTAAACTCTGACTGGAGAGCTATCTTCTGCCGTCACACTGTCCCTTCTAAGGCACACGAATCTGTTCACATGCTCATGCTAGCAAACACAGTTAACTTCCTACACGCACACAGTGAATGGAATCCCCACGATTAACAGTGACTTAAACAGTAAGACCTTTATTATGGTACAAACAAGAGCAATGGGAGGGTGACTGCTGGGTTGGTGACTTGGGAGGCTGGGGTTTCCATCTCTAGAGTCACGAGGACAATAACAGCCCTGAGACATGCAGTCCACCTTTTCAATGCACCAACAGTCCTCTAGGCCAAAACTGGGTGAGATCCATGCCCTACCTCCTCAGAGAGGAAAAGTGGGGAAGGAGCAATACTGGGGCTGTTCATGGTCATCTGGGACCTGCCCTGACACAGGGAAGGAGCAAGTACTCGGGCTGTTCATGGTCATCTGGGACCTGCCCTGACACTGGAGCATGGCCCTGGGCAGGTTAACAAAGTGCACTGCAGCTGCCACATCCCTGGGGTTTCTGTGGATGTTTAGATGTATGAGGTTCAACCCAGGCAAATGGCACCTTCCGAAAGGCTCTCCTCCAGCGCTGTCACACTGAACACCTAAATGCTGTATACCTGCACATTTCAGGTAGGTCTCCCATTTGAAATTTGTCATCTCCGATGAACTAAGTCCTTTGGCTTAAGGCTTTCTCACAGTCACGGCATTTCTAAGGCCCTTCTTCAGTGTGAGTTCTCTGGAGTGCACCGAGGCTCGACTTCAGTCAGCCCCTTCTCCCATCGGCCACATTCCCAGGCCTTCATCTGAAGGGACACTGTGGTGTTTTAGGAGCTTGGACACGGACGTAAATATCTCCCACCTTCAAAACTCATAAAGCCTTTTTTCTGGTGTGAATATTTGAACGGTCACGGAAATGGAAGACACGGGTAAACGTTTCCCAAATTCACCGTACTCCTCAAGCCCTTACCCGGTGTGCACTTTCCGGTGCTTAATGAGGCTGGAGCTATGGCTAAAGGACTTCCCACATTCGCTGCACTCATAAGGCCTTTCTCCAGTGTGAACTCTCCTGTGTTTAATGAGGCTGGAGTTCTGAGTAAAGGATTTTCCACATTCAGCGCACTCGTAAGGCCTCGATCCAGTGTGTACTCTCTGGTGTTTTAGGAGACTGGAACTGTAAGTAAAGAATTTCCCACATTCGCTGCACTCATAAGGCCTCTCTCCAGTGTGAACTCTCCGATGTTGAAGAAGCGCAGAGCTCTGGCTAAAGGATTTCTCACATTCGCTGCACTTATAAGGCCTTTCTCCGCTGTGGACTCTTCGGTGTTCGATGAGGCTGGAATTCTGAGTAAAGGATTTTCCGCATTCGCTGCACTCGTAGGGCCTTGATCCTGAGTGAACTCTCTGGTGTTTTATGAGGCTGGAGTGGTAGGTAAAGAACTTCCCGCATTCGCTGCACTCATAAGGCCTCTCTCCAGTGTGCACACTCCGGTGTTGAAGGAGCGCAGAGCTCTCGCTGAAGGACTTCCCGCACTCGCTGCACTCGTACGGCCGTTCTCCGGTGTGAATTCTCCGATGTTTAATGAGGTTGGACTTGTTGCTAAATAATTTCCCACATTCGTCACACTCGTGAGGCCTTGCTCCAGTGTGAACCCTCCGGTGTTGAATGAGGCTGGAGCTTTGCCTAAAGGACTTCCCACATTGCCCACACTCATAAGGCTTTTCCCCAGTGTGCACTCTCCAGTGGTCACTGAGGCTGTAGCTTTTGCTAAAAGATTTCCCACATTCGCTGCACATGAAGCATCTGTCTCTGCTGAGGTGTCTCTGGTGACGAACAAGGGTGTGTCTGCAAGTGAGGTCCTTGGCGCCCTCTCCCGAGGTGCACGGAGTTCTCCTTCCGTGAGAGGCCGCCCCGCACTCAGCTCTCCTGTCTGACTTCTCCCTGGTGTGTGTGGCCCGATCCTGGAGGAATCTCGAGCTCGCCAACAAGTCCCTCACAACCTCGCCACAGGAAAAGGGCTTCCCGGACACACAGAATGTGTAGTCCTTCCGAGAAGAGGCTCCGCCCCTGTTGCTCCCGAAGCATTTCTCTCCAGTGCGCTGCTGCTGGTGCCCCAGGTCTGTGTCGAAATACACCTGTGTGTCACACGCCCCCATCTTGTGCACTTTCTGTCCACCAGGTGTCGCGTGGTGCTCGGTCGAATGTAAAAGTTCCCTCAAGTCCGGGACACACACCTCACGAGGGGGGGCCTTCTGGGAGGACACAGCCGCCTTGGAAGTCCTGCCCCGTGACACTCCTTGTACAGAAACGCTCTGCTCAGGTGCCTCCTCGTCCCCTGCTCCGTGCCAGCAGCCTGAAAGCAGGAAATGCTGGTGAAGCGCGGGCTGACTTTGACGGGAGGGAGGCTAGTACACGAGCTACGAATGTGTGGCCAACAAACCCGGGAACCCATGCACGGGCCTGTCTGCGGGACCACAGAGTCGGCTGAGGTTGAGGATGGGGCTGCTCAGCAGTAGTGGGGTACAAAGAACACTGAATGAGAGAGGCCTTCTGAGATGAAGGCCAAGCATGTGGCGGGACAGAGAGGAGCCAAAAGGTCTACAATTCAGTCCTCTGCAAACAACTTTCCAAAGGAACTCATCGTGATGACACCAATGCCGTGCAGAAGGGTGTGTCAAGGCTCAAGGAAACAGGACTGTGACAGGGCAGGTGGTGTTGAGGGACGGCTTAAGAACACGGCCACACCTCATGACAGAATACACAGCGGCCACTGTGCAGAGTGCTGCAGGTGGAGTGGTGAGAAAAACCGGTGCCATATGGAGCCCAGAGCTGTGACGCTCACCCCGGGCTGGAAGTTAGAGTAGAACTGACAAGTAACATGGATGACATTCGGCAAAGCGCCATAAAAGGGCAAGGAAGGACAGAAATGAAGTACGGCCACTGGCTTCAAAGTACTAGTCAAAGAGAATAGGCTTTGGGGGCATCTGAACCCAACACTGAAGTCGTCTTCCTGCAGGTGCCACTCTGCAGGGCCTGGCTGCCTCTGAGCCATCCTGTGGGTGGGTCACCGGACCTCCTGTGAACCACCACAGGCTCCCCCATCCAGCCCCACTCCCACCACGAGCAAGGATATGGCACCTTCGTGATACAGGTACTAAGGAGAAGGAGCGGACAGATGAGTGGCCACCAGCAGCCTAGAACAGCCCAGCGCATGACAGCCTATGGGAAAGAGAACTAAAGAGTCCCCGGACAACTCTGGAAGGGGGTCTCCTGAGAACAGCCCATGGTCCGTGGAAGCAGTAACTCTGGCGGAGAAAGCAATTGCGGGCACAGGCAGGCACGGCGAAGCGTCAGCTAGAGAAGGCAGCTGACCTGGAGCATGCAGATGCCTTGCACGTGGACGAAGTCAGCCAGGCAGGAAGAGGGTAGTGAAGCTGGTGTCCGTTAGGTCCACCGCAAGACTCCACCCTCTTCCCTGCACGTCAGCAGGAAAGCCGGTCCCACTCCAGGAAGGAGGGCAGTGCGCAGACCCCAGCCTTACCTACTACAGCACCCACCCAGGGAACTGGGGAAGGAAGCAGTGCTCGTGGTCCCAAAGTAAAGACAGACTGCTGCTGGGGACATGGGGAGGGCAGAGACTAGCCCAGGGCACAGGGGTGGGTTTGAGGGTCTTACCCAAGGAGGTTATATGTGCCAAGGTCTCCAGCATCACATCCTGGTACAGACATCTCTGAGCCTCGTCCAGGAGACCCCATTCCTCCCCGGAGAAGTACACGGCCACGTCTTCAAAGGTCACCCTGCCCTGGCATGATGGGGACAGATGAAACCACAAAAAGCCCCTTTCCCAAGATCCACAATCCCTTTCCCCACCCACCCCTAATCCATGCCCATCCTCCCCCATTCTCCCAACTCAGAGGAGAAACCAGGCCCCAGTGCTGGGAGCCAAGGCGCTCTTCCCCCCTCATGGGCCCACTGATCACAGGGTTCTGCCGACACAAGAGGCATGTGGACAAGTACGTACCCAAGTTGTGGACCTGGCACAGAGGATTCACCCACTCATACCAGGCCATTCTTCTGTGGCGGCCACGGTCACATAAGTCTCAATACCAGGTCCCCAGGCCATCAGGCACATTCCCTCCCTAAGTACACACAATCCTGGAAACTGGATCTCACAACCACATGCCTATGGTCAACACCGCCTCACTGTCCCACGCTGTAGAAAGGTCTCCGGCTCCCCATATGTGACTTGTATTGTAATCACTTCCTCTTCACCCCACTGGTGAGGGAGGGCATCCCATCTTAGGGCAATGGGATGACTAAACACACGGCACCCGACCCCGTACAGAGGAGACGGACAGCACTTTATTACCCACAGGTATTCACCGCCTGGGAGAGGAGGACATTGCACCCAGACGGGCCCAGAGCGTGGTTGTTGTGTTCTGAAAGAGCGAACATGGGGCGCCTGGGTGGCTCAGTCAGGTGAGCGGCCGACTTCGGCTCAGGTCATGATCTCGCGGTCCCTGAGTTCGAGCCCCGCGTCGGGCTCTGTGCTGACAGCTCAGAGTCTGGAGCCTGTCTCAGATTCTGTGTCTCCCTCTCTCTGACCCTCCCCTGTTCATGCTCTGTCCCTCCCTGTCTCAAAAAATAAATAAAAAACGTTAAAAAAAATTACAAAAAGAAAAAAGAGTGAACAACCAGGAGCCAGAGGATGCAGGCTTCATTGGATAGAGAGGGTGGGGTGTCTCCTGCACTGTCAGAGGACGTTATCGGCCCGTCTGAGTCACTCCACGGGCTGGCAGGGAACTGAAACCCACACGAAGGGCTAAGCAGCACACGCACCTTGGAGGAGAAGGCTGTGTGGCCCGGAAACCTCACCGACAGCAGAAGAGGGAGGAGGAGAACTTCCACTCAGGCCAAGTGAGTCCCTCCTCCTTTCAGCACACACAGAGATAGGGCATCACAGGGGTCTTCGCTCTAGGCCTCACACCACAGGGAGCACCAGCTTCCAGAGTGTGCTCGGTAGAGACAAACAGGATCCAACGCCACTCTAGACCTGCCGTGGTTTCCACTAGTGGTGGCAGCCCCAAGATCCTTCTGGGCAGGCCACCCTGCCTCAGACCGGCAGGACCTAGTGTCCGTCACAGGTGACCAGGTCGGCAGGTCACAGGCGACCTTAGCCTCCAGCATGAACGAACACTTCCCCCTTGCCCCGGCTGCACCAAAGTCCTCACACATCCTGGCAGAGTTCGCAGAGTGGAGAAGCTCCACAGGCTCCGGCCTGACTGTCGTCCTCTTGCTCTTGTCACTCCTCAGCCTCTGCATCCCTCTCGCGTCTACTCTTCTGCCAGAAACCGTGGCCACCTGCCCGCGCATCCTGTCCCCACACAC
The DNA here is from genome assembly GCF_018350195.1 of Panthera tigris. Lineage (NCBI taxonomy): Eukaryota > Metazoa > Chordata > Mammalia > Carnivora > Felidae > Panthera > Panthera tigris. The sequence goes on from NC_056674.1 coordinate 1,048,171, forward strand.
TCTCCCTTCATGGCCATTACATCCCTCATCTCTCAAGTCACACCATCACCCAAGTATCGAGCCCGAACTCCCTTTCTCCCCCCTTCTTCCTGGCACCATAATCGCTTTACCTGCATAACCAGAAGACTGCTCCTTGCAGATGTGACCCCCAGCTCACTCGCCTGGGCCCACACAGCAGCCACGATATTTTTAGAGGTCTCCCTTATGAACCCTCCCCCCTCAGATTTCTGGAGCTGTGTGTTGGCTGCCTACTTAATGCGTCCACTCAGTGCTCCCAAAACATCTCCTGCCCACACATCACTCAAACTACCAACTTCCTCATCTCCGTTGACTGAGCTTCCATTCCCATGTCCATGTGAACAAAACCCTGGAAGTATCCCTGAATCCTTGTTTCACCCCGTGACAGGGTGAAACATTAGAAAATAGAGTTGTTACTTCTTAAAACACACATCCCGACTCCAACGACCTGTAAGCCAGGGCCCTGGTCCAATAACCCTCACCGAGACTATGACAGTAGCCTCCTCCCTGAACTCGCAGTCTACACTTCATGCTATAGCGGGGTGGATCCCATGAGGCCCTTGGTAATGTCACGTCCCTGCTCACATCCAAGCTTCCCATTCCCACCGCAAGAGGCACCCAACTTCTCAGGCAGTCGTTCCGGTCCTGACTCCTGTGCCCCTGCTCCTTGTTCCCAACCGAAACAAAGGGGGACCGTTCGTTTCCTGAATAGTTCCGGCTGGGTGTTAACTCCAGCGTGTGCACACCTTGCTACCAGGTCCTGGGACAACCGTGCCCACACTGGTTGCCACAAACGGAAACACCTTCATGTAACTCCTGGCACGGGCCTGGGGTTTCTCCAGGGTCTCCAGACCCCAAACTTGCGGAATGGCACCTAAGAGTCCAGGGGACACAACAATCCAGGACAAGGGGGTGGGGGTCGGGGCCAATGAGGACTGGGACCCCACCCACCTGTTCGTGTCGGTTCCATAAACGCCCCTGCAGCCCCGGGAAATGGGGGCGTGTCCAGTCTTGGACGCGGGAGGCCACGGCGGGTTCCAGGGATCAAGGCTCCCCGAACTCTTGCCGGCCCTGAAGACTACGACTCGACTCGGCTGGCAGTTCAGCCTCCGTGCCTCAGTGCTCTGCATCGCCCCTCACCACGTGTCCCTCCCCTGCAGCCCCCTCCCGCACCCCGGCACGCCGGCGCTGAGACCCGGGGCCCCCGCCCGCGAGCGCCTTCCCGGCCCGGACACCGGACCTGGGCCGCAGGGACGCGAGCAGGCGCCCCGCGTTCGGGCCTCGAGGGTCTGGGTGGGGGAGGGCGGGGAGGGCCCTTGGGGCCGCGCGGTTACCTCAGGCGGGTCCCTGGGCGCGGCCACCGCCATCGGACTCTGTGGGTGGGCGGTGGTCACCCGGGCGGGCGGTCCCTGTCCCACTCGGGTCGGGGTAGCTCGGGAGACGTGGCGACCCCAACCCCTAACGGTTCAGCAGGGTTGGCGCCTCCTCTCGCACCTTCTTAGTCCCGTTATGTCACTGTGGAAGCGGAACTCCGGAACCTGTCACCAGGTGAGCTAAACTAAGAGCGCCAACATGGCCGCCCTCAGCGACAGCCGGAAGTCCCGCCCCGCCGAACGGGCTACACGGGAAGTCTCCTGTATTGAAGCTCTCATTGGACAGCGACGCTGCCGCTTAGGCTCTGGGCTTTCTGGGTAAAGTAGTCTCCACAATTCCGAGGCCGCGGATCAAAGGGCCTCTTAGGGAAAGAGCCACCAAGGTCTCTGCTTGGAGGGGCTAAGGGAAAAGGCATATTCTGGTCGGCTTCTCTTCTCCTTTGAGAGAATGTAATCGTATATCTGCATAGGGCTCTCTGCCGCTGATCACCTAAGTGTCTGGACACAATTTTCACACCCAGGGAAGCTCAGCCTGCTCCCGGAGCCTAATACATGGTTGCTGATGTTTCGAGGGCTACAAGGAAAATAAACAAGTTGTTCCATGGAGTCTTTGAGATGAAAGATGTGTGCATGACCAGTGGAAGCTAATAAACATTATCCTATTTCAATTCACTGTCTCATAATGGTCCCACTGTTCGTTGTATTACCCCTGAACAATAGGCACGTGAGCAGACAGCCCCTAAGCTCTTGACCTGCCATGCATGGCCACAACCACCCATGACCATGAAGTTGCTCAGATCACTTTTACGAGACAGTACCATACATGGCTCAGTCTTACTCTTATGAAGGCCCTGGGGTCATGCGTTCCACACTCCCTCTCCATGTGCACATCACTCTTTTTGCCACATGTCTCACAACTGTGCTGCCACACTACAGCCCCATCCTACCCATTACCATAGTCATCTTCTTGGCCTCTCTACTTGTTACTCAGCATATGTGGCCCAGAAAATGCTTGGCAGTTTGAAAGAGGATCCCAGACTATTATGGTCCCCACTGACAGAGGCAGCCTTGAGTCCTATTATGAAGGCCTCCCTCCATGTTCCTTGCTTCAACCTTATTACCAACAGTTAAATCAGAGTTCAGATACCCGTGGCTCTCCTCCAGTTGCACTGCACTCGATGTCAGCGCAGATCCCCACAGGGGGCTCAGGGCTCAATCTCATGAACCACGAGATCATGACCAGAGCTGAAATCAAGAGTCAGAAGCCCAAGTGAGCCATCCAGGCCCCCCTCTCGTTTTTGCTGCTTCTTAATTGCCTTAGTTCAAAATAATTCCATGTTGAGTGATTTTGTGGAGTGATGGGAAGAAGACCTCTAGTTCCACTGGTGGAGTCAGAGCTCCACAAAAGAACTACATAAATGGTGAAGAGAATGTCAAAGAGCCCTAGGGACCCTGAAAACAAAAAGCAGAGGGAAGACACTAGGATTTGGGGCAATTTTAGATTGGGCAACCCAGAAAGGGCTCTAAGAGGAGGGGATAATGCAGTGAATCTGGAATAAAGTTCAGGAGGGGCCATGTGGACAACAAATGAATAAAACATTCAAATCTTGACAGTGATTAGCGCCACAATGAGAGAAAACACAGGGCCTCTTGGGTATTTACATCCAAAAGGACACCTCATTTCTGCAATTATCATGGCCAAACAGTTTAATGGATGCACTTTCCAAAATTAACTAATTGCCTTAACCAGAGAAATGGATCGTCATGTACTGGTTTGGTGCAATTTCAAATCCAACTGCTTTTGACTAAGTGAAGTTGCTGCACCAGCCCTGGCTCGCATGTGTACAAAGACCTAGTCATATTGAAATCAGGCTGTGCCTGCGCATAATTGTTACCTTAGAGTACGTGCAATGATACGTAGAGTTTTTGGAAATCCACGCATATTCCCAGAACCTCACTTGAATATTTAGTGCCCAAATTATAACCACCTTTCAGAATCAGAGCCCCATATACACCCGGCGGGACTCCGGTCCTCCTGACTGCACATGCTCTCGCTCGTCCTTGAGGTGGTACTTTTCACCTTGCAATAAAACTTTTTCTGTTGTTTACTCTGACTCACTCTTGAATTCTTTCTTGCCAGGAAGTCAAGAGCCCGGCACCAGCTGGTGCATGAGGTTTTAGGGCCCGAGAACTCTCCTAGTTTCCAATATGACACCCAGGGAGGGAGATTGCTAGCATTCCCAATAAAATAGACAGCAAGGGCAGTGAGGGGACCTGCTTCAGGTCACAGCCCTGGTGAAGGGCTCAGGTGGATTGCACACTGAGGTCTCTGATCTCTGCAGCTGTGCGCTTCTCTGCGGTTCCCTCCATGCAGATGACACAGGGACAGTGGGATTGGGAGAAACTGCACTTCATACTTCCACACTGTGTCCCATTGGACTCCTCACTGGGAACTTAGCATATGATCTCTGGCCTGGATTCAGGACTTTAGGTTGGGAGAGACCCTCCAGGGCCCTCAGACTTAACATAATGGTTAGAGGAAGATGAAGTTTCCAGGAAAAACCCTCCTCTATATTAGGACATTAAATACATGACGGTAGGGTTGGGGGTCTAGTGGAAGATGGCCCTGGAAACCCTCCACTTGCCTGCCCTGATGTATCAGTGCCACTGCAGCCACAGGAACTAGTGGTCAGAGGGGCCAACCAGAACAGGTGGCACAGCCTGAGCAGAATCCAACCCAGGTCCTACAAAAGGATAGAGACTGGTTTCTTCTTCCTCACTCTCCTTTCCAGCTCACTCTCAAAGAGCATCCTCATTGGGTCACAATACAACAGGAGATGGGATGACTCAAAAATTTTGTCCCAAGCAGCCAGAAGGATGGATTTGCTCTTGGCTGAGATGTTGAGACTGAGTATAGAGGAGGTTTGGAGGAACTATCAGAACTTTAGAAAAATATATATTCCCTTTTATATATCTATTAGACCATGGGTTAAATTTCAATACAATTAAGAAATAGAGGGGGGCATCTGGGTGGCTCAGTCGGTTAAGCATTTGGCTTCATCTCAGGTCATGATCTCATGGTTCCTGGGTTCCAGCCCTGTAACAGTCTCAGTGCTGTCAGCACAGAACCTGCTTCGGATCTTCTGTGCCCCTCCTTAGTCTCCCACTGCTCGCTCTCTCTCTCTCTCTCAACTAACTAAATAAATAAATAAATAACTTAAAAAAAAAGTTTTAAAAAGAAATGGAGGGGCACTAGGAATTGATATCAGATATCAGATATCACATCAGGAACTGATATCAGTTATTAATTAGTTGGGGAAAATTTTTTTTCATAAGAGTATGACAATATTTGGAGATCTCACTGAAAACATTAAAGGAAAATTTCAGCTCCCATCTTAGAGCTTAATATAAAGTAGAAACATTTTTAGCTCTTAGAACTAGTAAATAATGATTCAAATGTGAGGAAAAACAAATCTCCAATATAAATGTATTATAGTAGGTTTTTATAATCTTGAACTGGACAAATCATCAGTAAGTGTGAATAGGAATAGGGGCACCTGGGTGACTCAGTCAGTTAAGCTTCCAACTTTGGCTCAGGTCATGATCTCAAGGCTCATGAGTTTGGGCCTGAGTTGGGCTCTGTGCTGACAGCCCAGCCTGGAGCCTGCTTCGGATTCTGTGTCTCCCTCTCTCTCTGCCCCTCCCTGCTCATAGTCTTTCTCTCTCTCTCAAAAATAAACATTAAAATTTTTCTAAGTGTGAATAGGAAGACATAATAATAATTGGCATATTCAAATCCATAAAAGTAAAAATATGCTTAAAAGTGGAATATAACAAAACATAACAAAAACAAATTAAAAATAAAAATGTAAAAAAAATTATGTGTGAGATCACCTGCGTAGCTCAGTCATTACACATCCCACTCTTGATTTCTGCCAAGGTCATTATCTCACTGCTTGTGAGATAGAGCCACTTGTTGGGTTCCTTGCGCTGACAGTGTGGAACCTGCTTGGGATTCTCTCTCCCTCTCTCTCTGCCCCTGCCCTGCTCATGCTCTCTCTCTCTCTCTCTCTCTCTCGGTCTCTCTCTCTCTCACTCTCTGTCAAAATAAATAAATAAAATGTATGTGTGAGAGGTCATAACAGACCGTGTTATCTCAGAGCTGTAACTAATCACATTGGTAAAACACCAAATAAGACTGGCAATGTATGTGGATGGTAAATCTTTTTTATTTTTCTTTTTTCTTTTTTTTTTTTTTGAGAGAGAGAGAGTGAGCAAGAGTGTGAGCAGGGGAGAGGGGTAGAGGAAGAGAGAGAATCTTAAGCAGTCTCCACGCCCAGCATAGAGCCCAACTCAGGGCTGGATCCCACAATCCTAGGAATAACGAATGACCTGAGCTGAAATCAAGAGTCAGAGGCTTGGGGTGCCTGGGTGGCTCAGTCAGTTAAGTGTCTGACTCTTGATAGTAGCTCAGGTGGTGATCTTAAAGTTTGGGATTGAGCCCAGTATCAGGCTGTGCACTGAGTGGAGCCTGATTGGGATTCTCTCTCTCTCTCTCTCTCTCTCTCTGTCCCTTCCCCCCCCCCCCCAATAAAGAAACAAACTTAAAAAAAAAAGTCAGAGGCTCAACCTGATGGGGTTTGGGGGTGATGGTGGGGCTCAGAGCCGATGGCCAAGAAAGAATTCTTGAAAACGTCCTTGGTGCAAAAAGGTGATTTTATTAAAACACGGGGACAGGACCCGTGGGCCAGAAGAGCTGCACTGGGACTGTGCAGAGTGCTTATATACTGTGGAGTTGGGGGAGGTAAAGCCAAGAGGGAGTTTCTTAAAGGTATTTCCATATGCTAAAGAGGATTTACAGATTGGGGGAAGCCCAGCTATTGTCAAGCTAAGATTGTTTTCCCCTCTAGCAAAGCATTATCATTAAGACAGTAGGGAGTTCCTAGAGATTAGGCCATTGATGAGAGATTTGTAAACTGATGAAGACTCTATCGGTTTAAGCGTTTGTTTTGTGTTCTTTCCTTTCTTCTTGGGCAGCCAGGAGGGCCTGAGGAATGTCACACATATCCCACCTGCGAGTGGGGGTGGGGTTGTGCTAGCTTGTACTTGGCCTTCAGCTTGCCTTATGGTCCCTCATCAAACCGACCAAGCCATCCAGGTGTGCCCTGTGAATGGTAATGCTTAGAGGAAAAATAATGATAAACACATGAAAAATGTCTAAGAAATGCTAACTAGAGTTAAAATAACATTGTATGTTTTATTTTTTTTCCTTTTTTTAAAATTTTTTTTTAACGTTTATTTATTTTTGAGACAGAGAGAGACAGAGCATGAACGGGGGAGGGTCAGAGAAAGAGGGAAACACAGAATCTGAAACAGGCTCCAGGCTCTGAGCTGTCAGCACAGAGCCTGACACGGGGTTCGAACTCACGGACCGCGAGATCATGACCTGAGCTGACATTGGACGCTCAACCGACTGAGCCACCCAGGCACCCCAGACTCGGTAACATTTTAGACATGTTTTTCCAGGATATTAAATTTAGAAATAATTGAAACAAAGCACTAGGGGTTTCTTGAACTTATATTTCAATTATTTTCAGTATATTATATGTAATAAATAACCAAAATAAAGAGACTGTGTCTTTTGATAAGTAACCATGGGAACAGAATTGTAAATATGGCAGAACATATCCCACTAGCAATGACCTTCCATAAACCGTGCATATTGACTAGTAAGATTTTTAAAACAAATGGAACCAATAATCAATCCAGCAAACAGGTTAGATAAAGGCAAATCAATGGATATTTCACTGAATATTTTTTTTAAAGAGTTGATGTTTTTTAAAGTTTATTTCTTTATTTTGAGAGAAGGAGAGAGAGAGAGAGCAAGCAGGGGAGGGGCAGAGAGAGAGAGGGAGAGAATCTCAAGCAGGCGCTGTGCTTTCAGTGCAGAGCCCCACTCAGGGCTCCATCCTGAGAACTGTGAGATCATGACCTGAGCCGAGATCAAGAGTTGTAGTCTTAACTGACTGAGCCAGCCAGGAGCCCCAATTTTACTGAATATTTACAAATATTTATAAATTTATAACTGAGGGTGAAATGTGTCTTGTGGATCCTTACGAATTTAGAAGTGTCCATTCCCTTGGGTTGGAAGGTTGAAGGGAGGGGTGGGTGAAGTTCCAGAGGGAACTGTTAAGAAAAGAGACAAGGAGCCCCAAATAGAGTCACTTGTCCTAAGCCCGTGTCATCAAACTAACACTTAATACCTAACTCAGTTTTGGCTTCAACCTCTCCCAGGTGTGGAATCTTAAGCTGGTCAATCTGGAATTACCTGGTCGGCACTAGTGAGGTAATCTGCCTGATAGAGCTCTACTGTCCCCCAAAGGAAGGTCACCTTGCCTGAAACAATCTACTTTCTGTTAGTAACTTCCTTGTCCTATCCCTTCTGCCTATAAAAGTCTTCCAGTTTGTACAGCTCCTTGGAGCTCCTTTCTGTTTACTGGATGGGATCCTGCCTGACTCATGAATCATTGAATAAAGCCAATAAGATCTTTAAAACTTACTCAGTTGAATTTTGTTACGTAACAGATCAAAACCTCAAAGCTATACACGAATGAATTTGTCTAACATTTTATAAACCCACTTAAGGTTGAAATGAGACATTGAAGAAATCATGAGTGGAATGAGATATGTAATAGACTAGAAGAGTGAAGCAAAATAAAAGAAGGGGAAAGGGAAATTGGAGGACCAAGTTGGAAATGAAATCATAGAATGAATTGAAATAAAGAGAGAAATCGGCAGATGTGGTATGGAAATTATGGAAGTTCATTTGATTCTGAGAGCACATTATGATGTTGCCAGACTGGGGTCCTTGGACACAGCAATGGTAGAAACAAAGCTGGACCCACAATTAAAAGCACAGAGAGGGTTCCTGGGCAGCTGCGTCGGTTAAGCATTACACCCTTGATTTCAGCTCAGGTCGTGATGTCACGTGTTGCGAGTTCCAGCCCTGGTCAGGCCCTGTGCTGGCGGAGCAGAGCCTGCTCGAGACGCTTTCCACCTGAGGCTTTCCAGGTCATCGGTGTCCCCGCGGGCCATCTTGCCCCCTCACCACCATCAGTAACGATTTCTCCCCTCGGAGGGAGAAAGCCTAAATATGGCTTCTGGGTGACACTTCCACTCTGTGCCCCCATATGAGCTGTCACCCGGTTATCATTGTCAGTATTGTGGAGGTTGTGAGGCCTTGAAGGACTGAGAGCCGCCTTCATACCTCCCTGCCCGTAGCTCTTGCTGGAGACCTTAGCCCTGATAGCTCCTCCTCACCATTGTTAGTAAATTGCAAATAGTCCAAACGATGACTGCTGACCCGCTAGAAAGTTCCCACCCCTCCTGTACAGCCCGCAACTCTCCCACCTTCCTGTCCCAGCTGGAGTGAGGCTTCTCGGCCCTGGGGGCAAGCATTTCTGTGTAAAGACTTCTAGCCCCAGCTGGTTTCTCCCTGACCACCTGTGAGTCTTCACGCCTGTGTGGGACTCCGGGCTGTACCAAGGTGTGCACCCAACTTTCTGTTCTTCCACCAGTGCATCGTCACATCCGCAGAGATGGGATGGGTTGTTTTCTCGAAGCCAGACTCTCTTCACACCCATCCCCCTCATCACACTCGGTCCTGGGGGACCGTGCAGTCCTGTATGTTGTTTGGGCGTCCCTAGGACATGCCTGTCTCTTGAGTCTCTGTGAGTACTGGTGCATCTGTAAGCTGCCAGGCTGTGGTGAGATCTAGAAGGGTCCCCAGCACAGGAGGTCCCGTCCCCATGGACTTGGGGGTGCACCAGCTTCCTGGCACGTGGCTGTTCACCAAGTTCCCCAAACTTTGTGTGGCACGATTGATCATTAACTCAATCTCTAGCCCCTCTCCACGTCTGGAGGATGGGGTAGAAAGTTCCAAACTTCTACACATGGCTTGGTCTTTTTGGTGACCACGCCCCATCCTGAAGCTACTCAGGAGTTGCATCACTGAAATGAAAGACACTCCTATCACCAAGGAAATTCCACAGGATTTAGGGGTTCTGTATCAGGAACCAGGGTCAAAGACCAAATATGAGAACAAAAGGTGCTTCTAGTGCTGTCATCACTTAAGAAATTACAAGGATGGGGCACCTGGGTGACTCGGTCGGTTAAGTATCCAACTTGGGCTCAGGTCACGATCTCATGGTTCATGAGTTCGAACCCCTCATTGGCCTCTCTGCTGTCAGTGTAGACCCTGCTTCAGACCCTCTGCCCCCCTCTCTCTTCCCCTCCCCCCTTCTCATGTGCACGCTCTCTCTCAAAAATAAATGGAAACATTTTAAAAATTAAAGACAAAAAATAAATAACAAGGGTTTTAGGAGCTCTGTGCCAGGAACTGGGGGGCAGAGACAAACATATATATTTTCAATATTCTTTTTTTTAAACATAGGTTCTTCTTTTTTTAATGTTTATTTATTTTGAGAGAGAGAGAGAGAACATGTACGCCCGAGTGGGAGAGGGGCAGAGAGGGAAGGGAAAAGAGAGAGAATCCCGAGCAGGCCCCACTCTGTCAGCACAGAACCTGACAGTGGGCTTGATTTTACGAACTGTGAGACCATGAGCTGAAATCAAGAGTTGGCCACGTAACCCAGGCCCCCCCCAGCACATACATTTTGTATTATTTCATAACCCGCCTCACAGAGGTCTTCCCGAACAAAAGCTTTCCCTTGCACCAAGAGGTATGTGCAAGAATATTGACAATAGCAAACCCATGGAGACAGCCCGGGAAAGAGGATGGGTGAATGGGCTTCCCACACAGCGGACCACTATCTGTGGCCGCGTAGCTTTCTGTGCTATAGATGCACCGAGAGAAATGTCACAGTTTACCCCACAGAGTACCCCCTTCCATGATTCAAGCCCTTTCTACATGTACCTTCTGGTTTCTCAGTGCGATGGAGCCCCAATACCTGGTCGAAACCGCCTCACGAGTGTATTCCAAATAACCAGTAAATGTGCTTTTGCCTCAGCTGTGCCCGGAATCTTTTCTTCTCCCCAAACTGCCCTTTCAAACTAGTTCTGCAAACAGACTCCCCATCCCCCCCATACCTTCCATCTCTGGAAGAAAGGAATGCAAAGTAGTTGACTTTTTTGGTAATGATTCGTCAATAAAAGAGCATTCGGCAACTTTCCATCACCAATCATATCAGGTCAGCTTAGCTGTTAATGTTCCCAGTGAATTAAAGGAATCTATCATTTGAACATAAAGTTTCCCTTTCAAAGCTTCAGTTCGATTTCTGAGTTTCTACCTCTGCTCTCCACCTTTTTAGGTACGTGCGGCCCACTGAAGGTGAAGGGTGTGGATAGAGGACAGGGGAGCAGAAGGAAAGCCTCACATGACCTCTGGGAACTGCCGTTTGTGTCATAGGCCTGGATGTTCCTGGATTTTAAGGAATAAACACCAACATTTCACCTTTATTAATTAATTCAACAGATTACTTATTGGTCATTTGAAATGTGGCAGCCATTTTTCTAGGTACCAGAAATACTTCAGTGAACAAACAAATTCCCCGACCTCCTTAAAGTTATATTTTAATGCAGTAAGACAGGAAATGGAGGATACGATCAGGAAATTAGAAATTATCTTCCAAACAGAGAAGTACGATGGAAATATACATACTTGCATATACATTTGTGTACATTACATTGGGGCTGCAGCTGAGGAAGCTTCTGGTGTGGAAGGAGCACTTTTGAAGGCCATTTTCTGGTGAGTCCTCAGGTGGCGGTGGTAGGTGGATGACTGGCGGTAGCTTCTCCGGCAAAGGGAACACGCGTAGGGCTTCTCTCCCGTGTGGATTCTCTCATGAGCCTGGAGGTTGGTTTTGTGGCTGAAGGACTTTTCACACGTGCTGCACGTGAAAGGCTTCTCTCTTGCGTGAGTCATCTGGTGCACGCGTAGGTCTGATGCTTGGAAGAAGCCTTTGTTACACTCAGCACAAATAAATGTCCTCTCATTATTGTGTCTTCTCTGATGGGCTTTTAGCTGAGAGAAATACCTAAAGATCTTGGGACACTTTTCACATCTATATGGTTTGGGGGCTTCATGGGATCTTTCTTGGAGTCCCTCACATGTGGAGATTCCCTCATTCTGGTGGGTAGGAACAGGCTCAGGGGTGACCTTGACTGGCTGAGAGAGAAACCCTGGTCCCAGTTCCATAAGGATATCTTGATAAGGGGGTCCTTTTGGGCACCCCTCCTGGGACCCGGAGATAGCTAGACCTGTTCTTCCAGAGCTGACTGGATTCTTCAAAGAAACACTGTCGTCTTCAGGCCTAGGACAGCCCTCTTCCTGGATAATGAGCAGGGAAGGGATTTCATTGCCTTGACTAGTAATACCGTCATTTACTTGGTCAATGTTGCCACCATTTTCTTTATCTTCGTCTCCTGTGAGGGGAAAAATGTGACTCAGTGAAGTTGTAGCCAGGAGGAAGTCCACATAGAATATCCCTCCGGTACCTTGGCCTGCCCCACTCACCTCGTCCCATTGCCAGAGAAGTATCCTGGGGAGTACAGGACCGTGTCCCCATGTTCTCTCCTGTTGGGGTTCCTGCTGACAACTGTTTGGTGAAATGAACAATGACTTCTCTTAAGGGCATATTCTCAGAAAAGAGGGCTTCCTGTCCCTGCATGTGGACGTGGACCTATAAACAAAGCCTGATTACTGTGGGGAAATAGATCTCATGGAAGACCTGCACTCATCAAGTTTCCCAGGATCCCTCTACTGTGTGCTGCCACACCCACTGCTCTGCTCTTATCTCTGCCGGCCTTAAATTTCATGGTAATTTCTTGCTACTGTGCCTTTCCCAATGAGAAAAGGCTAATACTAAGGCTTTCTGAGGGGAGAGCAAGCTTGTGTTAAGATACTTCTCCCCATTCTTGAGGTTTCTGCTCTATCGTCAACTTCTTAGTGAGCCTTCCTACCATCTCACTGGCTCTAATCAATTTAGATAGTGGCTCTTATATGTCCTCCTGACTAGATGCCTATAAAACATCTGCTTTCACTTTTGCTTTCTTAGCAATGGTAAAGCGTCTCTTTGGTGAGAACTAGTAAGTGGGTCTACAATGACTCTCCTGTCTCTACTTCCAGGCAACTCCAACAGGTTGTACTTAATCCTTACACACCTCTGCCCCTCACCCCAGGAGTCAAAACCCTTTACTCACTAATCCAGGTGGTTTCATGCCATCGTCAGTTAGATTTTCCATGAATTTCTCCATGTTTCTGCCACTTGTATTCCATTTCTCTTTCAACACGGACCTGTCACTGCAGTGGCCATTGATCATAAACTGTTCCAGGACCAAACGAGAAATAATTTCATCCTTGCTGTGTTTTTCTGGTTGCAGCCATGAGTGAAATAAGTTGTAGAGATTTTGCAGCTCCTCCCTTGCGCATGAGTTATTACTGTTTTGAAATAAACTGAGCTGAGTGCTGGGGAACTCATAGATCTCTTCCCCCTGAATGGCTGGTCCTTGGCTGGGTTTATGCTCTAGGTTTTCTGACCCAGGGACATTCCTAGATGGTTCTCCCTGACATGAAATTCTGAGATCTAAAGCCATTCTTAACAAGAATTCTCAGAGAGATTCAACTTTGGATATTCAATTCGTACTGACTTGTTTATCTGAAGATCTGTTTCACCAACTGGTAGATACTCGAAGAGTGCCAGCTAGAAATAGAAGAGGTATATAATTAATTTCAGCACCGCCATAATTAAAAAAAATTCAGTTTCAGAGGAGTTTATGGATGAATTTTACTAGACATTTAAGAGAGAAAGAAGTCTAATCCTACACAGACTCTCCCAGAGCATAAAAAAGTGAGAACACTCCCCTTTTAGTTAATAAGTTCAGCAGCTCCCTGATAACAAAATTTTACAAGTGCATTAAAGAAAACTACACTACAGATCAGGATATCTCACGGAAAACAAAGTTTGTAAATCAAATTCAGTGACATATAAAGAGAATAATAGATCACAAAACAAGTGGGGTTAACTTTCTAAACGAAAAGTTGGGTTAAACTAAAAAAATATTGATGTAACTTACCACATGAAGAGAATTTAGGAAAATACAATATAATCATCTTCTTGGGTACATTAAAAGTGCCTCATAAAAGTCAGTGCTCATTACCAAAAAAGACATTTAGTAAGCTAGGAAGGAAGAGAACATCCCTGATATCATAAAGTTCTACAAAACACAGCAAAAATTATCCTTAAAAGTTTTTTCCTTGAAATTGAGAGGTGGAGGGCCACTTTCAACTCTATGCAACATTGGAATACTCTTTTACCGGTAAAAAAGGCAAGAAAATGTATCATATATCATTATTTATGCATTTCCTGATTTTGTTTCCAACAAAGGATCAAATATTCTACAAATCTTAGACAATTTTTGCAAAATGAATTTTTGCAAAATGTCTGATACAAGACCAATTTACCAAAATCGATTGGATTGTATAATAACACAAGCAGCTTAAAACAAAAAAAAAACCTCAGTGATATATATTACCATTAAACATGAAATATCTAAGAAAAACTCCAGTGAAAATGTACAAGTCCTCTACAGAAATACACAATATCAATAAATATCATAGGCATAAAGGACAACTATGTTCACGGATGGCAAGACCCAATTCCAATTGGGAAACATCAATGATCCCCAAGTTTCTCTGTGAACTCAATGCTATACCATTGGAAATCCAGCAAGTGGTTTGTGTTTGTGTGTATGTGTGAGAAAATTGACAGCTGATTCTAAAATTAGACATAAACAGGCTAAAAATAGCCCAGACAATTCTGAAGAAGAATAATATTTCAGGATCTACATAACCACAAAACAAAACTGATTATGAGATTATATTCATTAAGACCATGATCATGGCACAAAGATAGATAAGGAAACAGAACAGCATGTTATCCTGATATGATCGACATCTATACTGTCACTTGCTTTCTATACAACACGACACTGAAATGCATGTGCAGAGAGGAAAGCCTTTTTTTTCTTCAATAAACGGTGTTAGGTCAACTGAATATTCAGAAAGGGGAAAATTAATCCTGACCCCCGTCCTACCCCATTTACAAAAATTAGTTCTAGATGAGTTTTTTAAATCTCTGAAATGTAAAATAAAGCTTCTAGAAGACCACCTGGAAGAATATATTTAAGAACCTGTAGTAAAAAAATATTTTTAATACAATACAGTAAGAACTCAGCAGGAAAGCTTGGGATTCTCTCTCTTCCTCTCCCTCTGCCCCTCCCCACCTCACACACATGCTCTCTCTCAAAAACAAATAAACTTAAAAAAAAAAAACTACAATAACACTCTAAGAAATATCTGCCAGAATGAGAAAAATCATTCTGTCAGCATGGACAGGAATGCCTAGAAGTCTCAGTCTCTACTGGTGAGTACTCACTGTGGACATGTTTTGACTGGTATCTACAAAATGTGCATTTATGTATTCTCCATGATATAGCTCACCAGTATTACTCCAGGGCATATATTCAACAGCAAAATCTACTCGTGTGCATCAAAGACATAAATGAGAGTGTTTATGTCATCATAATTCACAATATTCCCATGTTGTAAACAATCTAAATGTCCAACATTAAAGAGGATAGATTATCATTAAATCACAGAGTTATATTTGATAGCGATGTAAATGAATGCAACAGAATAACCACAACCATAATGTTGAATGAAATAATGCAGAAACGAAAAAATTCATTTTGTTTATTCCCATTTATGTTATTTCAAAAGCATACAAGGGGTGCCTAGCTGGCTCAGTCAGTAGAGTATGAAGCCCTTGATCTCAGGGTCATGAGTTCAAGCCCCACATTGAGTGTAGAGTTTACTTTAAAAAACAAAACAAAACAAAACAATTGGTGCCCTGGGTGGCTCAGTGGGTTAAGCTGCCAATTTCGGCTCAGGTCACGATCTCACAGTTTGTGGGTTCAAGCACCGCATCAGGCTGTGTGCCGACAGCTCAGAGCTTGGACCTTGCTTTGGATTCTGTGTCTCCCTCTCTCACTGCTCCTCTCCTGCTTGCACTCTGCCTGTCTCTCACTCTCTCAAAAATAAATAAACATTAAAAAAAAAAACCCACAAAGGGCTCAGTCGGTTTAAGCATCCAGCTTGGGCTCAGGTCATGATCTCACGGTTTGTGAGTTCAAACCCGGTGTCTGGCTCTGCACTTGGAGTCCGGACCCTGCTTGGGATTCTTTCTCTTTCTCCTTCTTTGTCTGCATCTTCCCTGCTCACTCACTCTCTCTCTCTCTCTCTAAAATAAATAAATAAACTAAAAACAACAACAAAAAAAGCATAATACTATCAATATTATTTAAGATGTTGGTTACTTTGGGGAACCACAGTAGATACTGGGATAGGTACACACATGGAGGGCTGCATAGGAGGACCCCACCCCAGAACTAAACAGAATTGTGAGATGTTCTACTCGCAGTTTCCGCTGGCAGTATTCCACCTCTTGGTCTGGTTTTGTTTTTTTTTTTTTTTAAGTAGGCTCCAAACCCTACTTGGGGTTTGAACTCATGACCCTGAAATTAGGGTCACACATTCTACCGACTGAACCAGGCAGGCGCCCCTCCACCTCTTGATCTTGGAGGTCGTTTATGCAGGAGAGTTTCTCTGTAAAAATCCCCCAAGCTATCTACTTCCACTTTTTCATTTTTCTGTATATGCATTACACTTCAATAAAAATGTTCAATTTTAGGGGCACCTGGACGGCTCAGTCAGTTAAGCATCCGACCTGATTTCAGCTCAGGTCGTGATCTCACGGTTTGTGGGATCGATCCCTCCTCGGGCTCTACACTGACAGCACAGAGCCTGCTTGGGATTCTCCCTCTCCCTCTCTCTCTGCTCCTCCTCTGCCTGTTCTCTCTCTCTCTCAGAATAAATAACAAAATATTAGAAAAAGTTGAGAATAAAGCGAATGAAATAGAAGAGATAGGAATCCATACAAATGATCTCATCCTGTGTTGGAAACTCCTCTTACATCAGACACAGACATTTGCACAACCCACTCACCCACCTTCTCCACCTCCTTCCCTCCAGGTATCCCCTCTGTGTCAGTCCAAAGATACATTCCTTAGGAAACTTTCTCTTACTGGTTTTTTTCCCTATCAATGATTCCCCTTCCTTATGAAAAACATTCCTTCCTTCGCTGCTTTTCTCAGAGCTACAATTTTATGTTGATCTATTTCTGATTCCTGTTCTCTTCCACCCAAGGGTAGGATCCAGCAGAGATGAAATTGAGTTTGCATTTCTCCATATTGATTTCTGGCTACAAATCACATTATCTGGGTAACTGTAGCCACACCATTGGGATGCTGAATGAATGAAAGATTTAATTCTACGTCCATATTGTTGCTCTATTTTTGTGTCCTCCCATTTTATGGATGGTTAAAATTTCAAAGACTTGTATTTTTATAGTTTTTAAAAAGTTTACTTATTTATTTTGAGAGAGGCAGAGACAGTGCAGGTGAGGGAGGGGCAGAGAGAGGGGCAGAGAGAGAGAATCCCAAGCAGGCTCTGTGCTGCCAGCTCAGAGCTCAATCTCACAAAACCTTGAGATCATCACCGGAAAGGAAGTCGGACGCTTAACCGACCAGGCAACCAGTCCGACCAGTCGGACGCTTAGCCACCAGGCGACCCCCCCGCCCCCGCCAAATTTGTATTTTTTTAAAACAGCAAATTTCACACCACAAATTCAGAAAATGAGTGGTAGGGTTGGTATGTAGGCACACAAAGACCTGATTAATTTCTGTTCGTTGATGCCATTTTGTGCTTTTGTGTCAAGCTCTAATCACACTAGCCACCCTGATCCTGTCAGTTAATGAGGCCAGGAGGATTCTGGGGAAAACCCCATAGAACGGTGAATACATTCTTGTCTTTTCTTAATCCGTTTATCACAAAGCTTCTAGTCAACTTTTACTAAATGCCCATATGCTCAGGTCACACTCCACCTGACTCCTTCTATGCCTACCTGTTGCATTCAAGAAAAGTACCAAGTCCTTCCTGGTCTCAGGAGGCCTTGCCTGGGCCATCTCACCCTCCGGCCCCACCTTAGGTGTGGTGGCTGGTTCTCTGTACCCAGGTACACTGGCCTCCCTCCCTCTCTCTTTTTTTTCCCTGTAGAATCCATGCCCCCTTCTTCTTCTGGGCCTCCCCACAAGTTTCATTTCCGGATTATCCCAGGCGCACACGGACCACACGCTCACACTTGTAGACATGCACTCAATCCTGCACAGACACAGCTGTGGAACACTACTATGGCTAAGACTTTGGAGTTAAAACCCCGACTGCCATGTTAAAAGTTCTCATCATAAGAGAAAAAAAATGACACTATGGAAGGGGATGGATGTTAACAAGACTTATTGTGGTGACCATTTTGCAGTGTATGCAAATATCGAATCATATGTTGTACACCTGAAACTAACATAATGTTATACATCAATTATATCTCAAAACAAAACAAACTCCAGCCTTCCAGGGGTCTTTTTTTTTTTTTCTTAATGTTTTCTTTGTTTTTGAGAGAGAGAGAGAGAGAGAGAGAGAGAGAGACAGAGCATGAGCGGTGGGGAGGGGCAGACAGAGAGGGAAACACAGAATCCGGAGCAGGCTCCAGGCTCTGAGCTGTCAGCACAGAGGGGCTTCAATTCACAAACCGGGAGATCATGACCTGAGCTGAAGTCAGATGCTTAACTGACTGAGCCACCCAGGTGCTCATCCTGCCAGGGTTCTTAATCTTGGAATCGGGCATTTACAAGCTGTGTGACCCCAGACATATTAGCCATCAGGTTCTTGTCTGTGTCATGAGGACTCTGATCTCTGATAATACCCAGCACCCAGACTTGCCATGGGAGCTAAAAGAGTTAATACATAATAGAGCATTTGCTGGCATATGATAAGCACTCAGTAAAAGTCTGCTAAATACCTAGTGCCCACCCTTTACTTTTTTTTTAAGTAGGTGCCACGCCCAGTGCGGAGCCCAACTCAGGGCTCAGACTCGTGACCCTGAGATCAAGACCTGAGCGGAGATCAAGAGGTGGCCACTTAACTGACTGAGCCACCCAGGCACCCTATGACACCCATCCTTTAAATTTCAGCTCCAACCTATTCATCCCAATCTGCCATGAGCCGACACGTTCACAAGACGTAATAAAAGTAAATTACCAAGAAACATAAAATTAACAAGATAACAGAGCCACACAAAAAGACTTTCCCACGAGGGGCACCTGGGTGGCTCCCCATCAGTTAAGCATCCAACTCTCGATTTTGGTGCAGGTCATGATCTCAAGATTTGTGGGTTCGAGCCCCTCAGCAGGCTCTGCACTGACAGCATGGAGCCTACTTGGGATTCTCTCTCTCCCAGTCTCTCTCTCTCTCTCTCTCTCTCTCTCTCTCTCTCTGCCCTTCCCCCCCTCATGCTTGAGCTTTTCCTCTCTCTCTCTCAAAAATAAATAAACTTAAAAAAAAAACAAAAAAGACTTTCCCAGGAGAAGTCTCCTGCAATCCACCCAGGTTTTTTTTTTTATTGTTTATTTTTGAGAGCGAGAGAGACAGAGCACGAGTGGGGGAGGGGCAGAGAGAGAGATACAGACAGACAGACAGACAGAATCCGAAGCAGCTCCAGACTCTGAGCTGTCAGCACAGAGCCGGACAAGGGGCTCGAACTCAGTCAACCACAAGATCATGACCTGAGCCGAAGTCACATGCCCAACCGACTGAGCCACCCAGGCGCCCCAATCCACCCAGGTTTTTACACAGAACTGTTGAAACAATATACCATCCCTCACACTTGAGGGACCCCCATAACTTTGCACCTAGGAATGTTCCCCCCACCCCCCGAGCTATGCCTACGTACACATACGTGCACACACACACACAAAATCAGAAAATTTCCTTCTGTTCTGAAAACTCACCTCAGGAAGACTGAACTTCAAACCGGGCGAGCCGGGGCTAAACACCGAGCTGCGGTGTGACTCGCACTCTGCACAGGGCTCATCTGACGGGCCTTCCGGAGGCTCCTCCCTCTTATAGGGTCTGGGGTCAGGGATGCATTTACAGATGTGATTGGATAAAATCTGCCTGCCGATGGAATCCCGCCCCAGCTCCAGCTCTCTGATACGATATTAGGTTACGCCCCTGGGGCTGGGACAACCAGCCACAATCAAATCCTAGTATTTCTGCAGTGAAATGTAACAACACACACTGAGTGGGGGATGCAAAGATTAACGTTAGTCTCACATAAATTCCCGCCAAGTTTTGTCTTAAGCGAGTCTCACACAAAGTTGCTGATGCTAATTGTCTAGATTTGTGGATTGCAAGTGTGGCAGAGAACAAGGTTAATGTTCTCTCTTCCTGTGTCAATCCCAGGCAGTGAGTTGGAGGGTGCCCCAGGACCCCAGAGGAGAGGTTCCTAGTTCAGCAAAAAGACCACAGGGACTGAAACAAACATTATTTTAGCGGGAAGGGAGCTGGGTTCTTATTTTATGTTGAGAAAGCACAGCATGGCTGAGACTCACCGTCAGGGAGGGCGGAGTTAACAATAGTGACAGGCCCCTGGTTTGAAATGTGGCTGGGAAGGCCACCGTGTACCCACTGGGGGGCAGGGGGAGGGGAGAGTGGCAGCAATAGATTTTGGGAAACTGGGCTCTTCTGTGTCCCAACTCTTTGTAGAGGAAGCGACCACCCCGTACAAGATGAGAGAGACTCGGGGAAGCAGATGGAATGGATTTTTGACGGAAGGTACCTGTCAGGCAGTCCAAACATCGTCCGTCTGTCCTCCACTTTCAAGTCATTTCCGGAGTCAAACCACTTCGACTGCTGCACAGCCCCCATCACACCTCACTGGTGGGGATCGGCTCCTGTCTGGCTTCCTCTCCACCTGCCAGTTTTCTCTCCTCAAAGCAGCCGTTCCGGGGACCCTCTATAACCACCTGACCACGTCCCCCCTCTGCTGAAGCTCCCCGATGGCTTCCAGAATCAATCTGCCAGGGTGCAGACCGCCCTTGGTGAAGGTAAAAGACCTCCCTACGCCCCAACATGTCACAGACCCACCGTTTCACAAAATGCAAGAAAAATGAATTAACAGAGATGCGAAACCAACACGAAAACAAAGGCACACGAAATACAGGGGCTTTTACGTCATCAGATTCAACAGACAGAAAACGTGTGTCACCTCGCCCTGAGTTTATACACTTACTCTCTGCGTAGACAGGAGCCCAAGACAGGAGCCAGTGTGGAGGACGGCGGCACCCTCAGACCGCATTCTGAGGGTCACGGACACAGTGTGACCGGCGTCCTGACAGTGGCCTGGAGACCCTGTCGCTCTGGCTCCAGTGGCCTGTCTGCCCCTTTGCTTGCTCTGCCGAAGCCTCACAGGCCCCCACAGTTCCAGGACCCGGTGGCCTCACTCCCACGGTGGGTCTTTCATTGTCCCCTCCCTCTGCCCCTTGGGGGAGGGACCCACAGCTCTCTGCTCTTCTCTCCTAGGCTGCGCTGGACACGTTTCCTCGCGTCTCGGGACCCCTCCCACCAGGAGGTCTTTGGTCACCCTCTGCTTCAGTTTTCTCCATAGCGACGATCTCCAGCAGACAAACTATACTCTTCCTACTTGTCTTCTTATCTGTCACTCTGGAATTGAACCAACTCACAGACAGAATTTTTTTTTTTTTCCTGCACTGCATCCTGAGTGGTTTATGTACAGCTGGACACTTGTAAGTTCTCATTAATTATGCATCTGTTTGAAATGAATATTCCAGGTGAGAGAGGGTGTGAGCTAAACTGACCCGGCAGCCGCAGGGGGGACAGAGTCAAATGAACCACAGAAGGGTTTATAGAGCAGAAATGTCAAGACAGCCTCAGGGGCCAGGAGAGGTAGGGACCTTGCAAGGGCTGCTGCCCTCCCCCCCAAATTGAGGTAGAGAAATGAGAAGTTAGAGGGAAGCACAGAGAACAGCAAGTTTCAGAGTCCTGTTCCACAACATGGGGAGATCAAGCACAGAGATGCAGGGATGACGAGTTAAAGAAAAGTGTTTTTGGGGTGCCTGGGTTAATGAAATCAACAATATATATGAAATAAAGTGTCTTTAGGGGCGCCTGGGGGGCTCAGTCAGTTAAGCATCTGACTTCAGCTCAGATCATGATCTCACGATTCATGGGTTCAAGCCCCACATTGGGCTCTGCGCTGACAGCATGGAGCCTGCTTGGGATTCTCTCTCTCCCTCTCTCTCTCTGCCCCTCCCCTGCTCTCTCTCTCTCAAAAATAAACATTAAAAAAAAAAAAAGAAACAAAAGTGGTTTCCTTTCCCACCTTCATGGCCTCGGGATAGCCATTACCTTCCTGTACCAGCTTCCCTCTGTGGTGCTGGAATAGGCACTGATACCAGGCAAGAGGATTTAAGGAGCCGTCAGTCAGGCTGGCCAGCTGTCCCTGCGCTGTTGTCCATCCTCTCTCATTCCCCCAACCTTTGGGATGACAGTTTGGATGACGCCTCCACCCTGGCCGGGTTGAGATGCAAACTCCTGGTTGCCTAGTGTAGCGGGAGCTGGGCTCCCTTCCCTGCCCCCCTCCCCTTGTTTCGTACTCCCTGCATCAGCACACGGACCTTGGCCTTTCCTCCAGACACACGTGAGACAGGGCAATGCACACATCCTGGGAAAAGTAATTAGATATGGAAAAATCACAAAAATCACAAAGATCGTAGTCAACGACATATGACATCTGGAAAACAGTGATGGAAGAGAAGTACAAAGAAATTCAAATAAGAAGGTAAAATAATCAAGGAGATGAGGAAAGACAAAGGCCACAGGAAGAAGATATGCTAACAAAAATTGGGAAAATATCAGTCATGGAAAATGTTTATAAAGATAGGAGTGGGTAGAATAAATAGGAGAATGAGATATTGAAAGAATTAGTGAGTCAGATGACAGACTGAAGATGACATCTGAAAGACAAAAGATCCAAGAATGCAGTAGGAAGCATAAAAGAGCTGAGGTCATGACCTGCCTGTAGGCAAGGATATTCTTCTGCTTCATGTTTCTGAAACTGTGACTAACACATAATGCCACTAAACATCATTATCGAGTACATAAAGAAAATGAACGTAGAGTATCAAGATCTAGATACAAGTACAGTATGCTTGGTTTCCGAGCATAATTCGTTCTGGAAACACGCTTGTAATCCAAAGCACCCAAATGTCAAAGCGAATTTCAAGAACCATCAGTGCAGTTGTGATCATGTAATGTTCAGTGTCATGGACTACTCGTATTGCAAGACATCACTTGTTTATCAAGTTAGAATTTCTTAGACGTGTTGGCTCATCTTGTGGAACATTTGCAGGACAAGTTACTTGCAATCCAAGGTTTTCCTGTAGTCCCCAAAGAGGGGAAATCTATGTGATGACCCAGCAGGAGATGCATGGGTGGCAGCTTCAGCGGCCTCAGTCAGGCATGGACATGAGATCCTGAAATTACTGGACTCTAAGGCATGTGACAGGAGGTGGCAGGTAAAGTTCAGGGATGAGGCAGGAAGATACACACAGGGGTAAGTCAAGGGACAAGAAGAAGGATGCACAGGTGACCATTGTTGGGGGAACCAACAATGTGACCGGAGGGCAGATGTATGGAGGCTGGTAGGAACTTCAAAGGAAGGCCAGAATTTCCTTACCAGGAAATGGTGAAGCTCATTTAAAGTGAAGCAGACGGGGCAGGGTCTGGGACAGGACAGGTGGGAAAAGGAGATTGATTCTTCAGTCAATTTGGCTCTTTATCCTCTTATCTCCTTCCAGTTCACATGTGAAGAGGGGTAAGGTGGGCAAGTAGCTAAGTGCTTGACTCGGGACAGACCAAGACTCTAAATCATCTAAGCTGTGCCCATTACCAACCGGCTGACCTTGGTCATGTCCACTGTCCCCAGGCTTCAGGATTCATGTCTGTAAAAGTGGAAAAATGGGCACTAAACTGTACAGGAAAGGGAAGCAGACACTAAATAACAGATGATATTATGGAGCCCAGTAAAGATCCCATCCAGGTGCAAAGATGAGGAAAAATTCTTGGCAAAGAGAAAAGCATGTACATGACCCTGAGGCTAGTGAGAGCTTGGCTTGGTGGTGGAATCAGGGGAAGGCCAGTAGGGCCAGTAAAGGAAGAGAGTGATGGATGGAGGGATGAGGGGAAAGGGGCAGATAAACATGGTTTTGTAGGCTATGACTAGAAATTTGGATTTTATTCTGACTATTCTGGGAAGTTGTGGGAGAGATTCAGCAAGACAAACACATGATTTTTTTAAATGTTTTATTTTGAAATAATTATAGATTCATGAGAAGTCGCAAATACAGTGCAGACTACCTTTTGCTTAGTTTCCCCCTGGTAACATCTGACATGATCTTTATGTCAAACCCAGGAACTGGACATTGGTTCAATCTTCAGACCTTTTTCAGAGTTATCATTTTACATGTATGTGTGTGTGTGTGTGTGTGTGTGTGTGTGTGTGTGTGTGTGTGTTTCTGTGTGATTTTATCACATGGGTAGATTCGTGTAACTACAACCACAATCAAGACCCAGAACATTTTTTTTTTGGAAGAAGGTCAAAAGGTGATGTTTAGCCCCCAAATGGTGATGGGGCAGGTCAAATTAAGAGAAGTCTGAGGTGGAGCAAATATGCCTACAGAAGTGAGGCATATTTGGAAAAATGGTCCTTGGAGCTACAATCTTGGTCTTAGCATTTGACCTGAGAACCAAGAATTTCTATGCTGTCAGGAAGCATTTTGGTCGGGACATTATAGTGATCATCCTGACTAGTTGGGAGTTGTTTCTTTTCTTTTCTTTTTTTTTTTTTACATTTATTTATTTATTTATTTTTGAGAGAGAGGGAGAGAGCAAGCAAGCACAAGCGGGAGGGAGGGAGGCAGGGAGGGAGGGAGAGAGAGAGAGAGAGAGAGAGAGAGAGAGAGAGAGAGAGAGAATCCCAAGCAGGATCCATGCTGTCAGTGTAGAGCCTGACACAGAGCATGACTTGAGCCAAAGATCAAGTTGGACATTTAACCAACTGAGCCACCCAGGCGTCCTTGGAGTTAGTTTTTAAAGGGAAGGCCAGAACAATCGAGGTTTAGATTTGGAAATGTGTCCAGCCAAATAGGTCAATAGGTTGTGGATAGTGCTATGGCCAAAGTTTCTTTAAGATCATCTGAATAGGCTTCAACATGGCCAGGTAGTTGAGAGGGAAACTTATGACATGTCCTGCTATACAGAATTTTGCCAGTGTGATGGGAACAAAATTAGGGTGCTAACTAGTGGTTGGCTATGGCAGTGGTGTTTAAAAAGCCATTTAACTATGGGTGTCAGTGTGCCAAAATATAGCTAGATGGCTGTTGCATTGCCAGATGGAGTCTGCTCATGGCCTGCAGTGTTCCAGGGACATGCTATTATGTATCCCAAGTAGGTATAGCCAAACTATGAGAAGCCAGAAGGCCGGGCAATAGCATTTGTTCTGTGCGAGCGCTATAACTAAAGGCATTGAGAGCACACGGACCACGTTGGCTTAGTGTGGACTGGGTGACTGTGTGGTTGGAGGGAACCTGCATTCCTTAGTGGGATTTCTTGTCAGGTAAGTCCAGTTTTAGTCTTTCTCGGCCACTCTGCTATTCACACTGTTGTGGGTGTAAGTCCTGGAGCCACGATCTCTCTACTTTGAGTGAGATTATCACAGGCATTAGAAATTAAGTATCCTTTATAGCCAGGAATATTTGGCAAAGCTTGTGGCGTAGGCTAAGCAAATCAACATTTATCAAGGTACCAAATAACTCTGACAGATAGCCAGAGGGGCATTTGATGGTGAGATGATCATTTGTCACAATAAAAACTCGAGCCTTGACCTGGCCTCCATCCCAATCAGGGCTGGGGCAAGACCGACAAGGACGGATGAAAGAAGAGGAACAAGGAATGCCCAAAGGCATTCCTAGGTTTCACTAGGTTTGGCTTGAGACTGATCCAAACTGACAAAATTGGGAGTTGCCTTGTAACTATGTCAGGAAGAGAGTGGCTCTTAGGCACACTAGATGAATCCAGGACTTCCACTGAGGTGGCATGACCCTGAACTTTATGGGGGAGGGCAACAGTCCATCTACTTCTGTAAGTGCAACAATGATTATTTGCATGTCCTGTGTGTCTAGTATGCTCCCTCACAGGAGCAGGTCCTCAGCGTAGTGCTATAAATGGGTGCCTGGGGACAGCCGAGTCCAATTAGAGTTCTGCCAGTATTGGTGATGTGTGATGGTTGAACTTCTAAGATATCCCATGGGCAACTGAGTAAAGGTGTATCGTGCTCCTTTGAAAGTGATTAACTGTTGAATTCACCTTTCTGGGTGGATGTGATTGAAAGGTTGTTGAAATAGACACTGAATAGGATATAGAGAATGGCAAAACATTTGCCAGTGGACAACTGAATGGCTTCATTCATTTCAATTACGTGAGTATAGGGGCTTTAATGGATGGGACCAAGGTAGCAGTAACCTACCATGAGCTGCCATTCCTCTGATCATTCTTTTTTTTTTACAGTAGGCTTCATGCCCAGTGCTGAGTCCGACGCAGGGCTTGAACTCGTGACCCTGAGATCAAGACCTGAGTGGAGATCAAATCAGATGTTTAACTAAGCCACCCAGATGCCCTACCTTTGAGGATTCTTTTATAATTTATAATTTATTACTTTTTAACATTTATTCATTTTTGAGAGACAGAGAGAGACAGAGTGTGAGTGGGGGAGGGTCAGAGAGAGAGGGAGACACAGAATCTGAAACAGGCTCCAGGCCCTGAGCGGTCAGCACAGAGCCTGACATGGGGCTCGAAGCCACGAACTGTGAGATCATGACCTCAGCCGAAGTCAGACATGTAACCAACTGAGCCACCCAGGCACCCCTGAACTACACTTTAAACAGGCTTTTTTTTTTTTTTTTTTGGTGTGAATTATATCTGAATTTATTTTTATTAATTAAAACAAAGTTAATGTTTAGTTTGAGAGAGAGAGCAGGAGAGGGGCAGAGAGAGAGAGACAGAGAGAGAATCTGAAGCAGGCTCCAGGCTGTCAGCACAGAGCCTGATGCGGGGCCCAAACCCACATACTGCAAGATCATGACCAACCTGAAGTTAGACACCTAACTGACTGAGCCACCCAGGAGCCCCTTTTTAACGTTTATTTTTGAAGAGAGAGAGAGAGGACGAATTAGTGAGCATGAGCGGG
This sequence comes from Panthera tigris, assembly GCF_018350195.1. Taxonomy (NCBI): domain Eukaryota; kingdom Metazoa; phylum Chordata; class Mammalia; order Carnivora; family Felidae; genus Panthera; species Panthera tigris. The sequence continues at coordinate 1,074,857 of NC_056674.1, forward strand.
GAAGGGACAGACAGCGAGGGAGACCGAGGATTTAAAGCAGGTTCTGCGCTGACAGCACAGAGCCCAATGTGAGTGTCAAACTCACAAACCCTGAGATCATGACCTGAGCCAAAGTCAGACCCTCGGCCGACTGAGCTACCCTGCCCCCCCACCCCTGAGGACTCTTAAGTATCTACTGTGCTTTCTCAGATGTAAACAAAATTGCTTACTTCCTACTCCAAGTCAATGAACCGTATCTAATTTGTATATTAAATATATTTTTTGGTAGATCTTCAAAATGATTTCTGGCCCCTTACCAGTTTATTTTCTCTTATTTAGTTGATTCAATTGTTGTTTTGCCTATTGACTCGTCTACCCCCTTCCTTTCGTTCTTATTTCATCTTTGAACTTACTTTAAAATTTTCATTCAAATACATGAGGATCATCACACAAATACATTTCACCCCTGCCAGATGCCTGCAGAGAGCCGCGATTATAGCTAGAAAGATTTGTTCCCTGAGCTCCACCCCTGTGCCGGAGGTTAAGGGGACAACAGACTATTATCTTCTCCAAACATCAGTGCTACTTGTACTTCTTCTTGTTACAAAACATACCAAATATAGACAACTGAAACGTGAGAGACTGCAATAAACCTTAAGTTTATATGCACTGTAAAACTTTAGAAATTAGGGGCTAAGGTCTGCTCCTCAGTTAAATATGGGTGATAAAATCGAGAATGTGGGGAGCATAGTAACACTTTAAACTATAAACATTTCCTCTGAATGTTTTTAAATTTGTTGAAATTCTCCAATCATTTTATAGAACCCGAAGCTGAGAATTACATTGGATTACTTACAGTTTTTCTGTCAACAAGAACATACAAACTTCCAGAGGGTTTAGAATAAAAACAGGCTTTGACCCTGAAATAAACCGTTGGCAAATTGCATCTCAACTGTTAATTTGCATTCTTTCTGATCCTTTGTGAGAAAACATTTTCAAAGTTTGACTTTTTTCCAAGAATTTCCTGTACTTCAAATATCTTTCCTGCTTTGTTTTGTTTCTTGAAGTATCTAACTGCACTATTGTCAATATGATACATCTTCCGTTATGTTTCCAATGAAATGTTTGGTTTTAGGGATGTTAAGCATGTATCAAAACATTAAAGTATACTCTGAACTATGTGTGGTTTATGTGTTGCCAACGACACCTCTATTAAACAAGTCTTCCAGGGGCGCCTGGGTGGCGCAGTCGGTTAAGCGTCCGACTTCAGCCAGGTCACGATCTCGCGGTCCGTGAGTTCGAGCCCCGCGTCAGGCTCTGGGCTGATGGCTCGGAGCCTGGAGCCTGTTTCCGATTCTGTGTCTCCCTCTCTCTCCACCCCTCCCCCGTTCATGCTATGTCTCTCTCTGTCCCAAAAATAAATAAAAAATGTTGAAAAAAAATTAAAAAAAAAACAAAACCAAGTCTTCCAAACTTGTCGATTCCTAAATCGTTTTACTGTGTTTTATTATCATCAGTGCTCTACAGGTTACATGCGGCCGCTGGCTCAGGATGGCGGAAACAATGCTGCACCTCTAGCAACTCTCCCCGACTGTGCTCGGTGACATCACACTGGCGGTCTGAAATCAGCCACAGTGGGAGTACTCACCCCAGAGAACTTGAAAGACACTGCGAACCAGGACTACGCTGTATTATTGAAAGCCTAGATTGAAGAATATGTTGGAGAATATGTAAATAGTGCAGATTAAACTTAAAAAGTGTGTGTGTGTGGGGGGGGGGGGGGGGGTGGTGGCCATTACATTGTATACAGCAGGAAAGCACCCAAGGAACAAAAACAAGCAAAAGATACAAACAGACATTTTATCAAGAAGATCTACAGATTGCAAATAAATACAAGAGAAAAATGTTCAACATCATAAATCCTTAAGGAAATGCAATTAAAATTACTGCTTGCTTATTAAATGGGTAAATTCCAAAGACTGAACGAAAAGACTGATACCACGTACTGGCAAGGATGTGAAAGAACTGGGACTCTCATGCACTCCTGGTAGGTATGCAAAAGCAAACGATCATTTTAGATCAGTCTGGCGGTTTCTTTATAAGTTAAACATTCACTTACCCTTTGACTCAGGCATTTTACTTTGAGTGACTAACACAAGAGAAGTGAAAAATACATACATACATACATACAAATGTTCCAGCAGTTTTATTTTCAATAGCTAAAACGAGGTACCTAAAAGACTCCTGAAAGATGAATGGATAAACAAATGGTATATCCATAGAAAAGATGTTACACAGCAATAAAAAGAGTGAAATACTTACATAAGCATCACTGAAGAATCTCAAAATAATTACAAATCATAAATCAAACAAGAAAAAAAAACATTTTATGACTCAGATAATAGAAAATCCTAGAAAATACAAACTAATTTATTATAAATGAAGGGAAGTCAGTGGTTGCCTGAACAGGGGAAAGACAGATCAGAAACATGAGGTACATTAGGGGTGATGGACATGTTCATTATGATTATGATGAGGTTCTGTGGGTTTATGCGTATGTCAAAACTTAACTGTACACCTCAAATAGGTGCAATATATTGCATGTCAACTATACCTGAATAAAGTTCTACAAAAGAGTTTTAAAAAAACCACCCTTAGATCTTCCACTTTTTCATAAAATTAGGTTTGGCGGCCCTATGTTGACTCTATCTCTTGCCTGATGACCTTGGAAAAGCAGATTTGCCTTCAGTGGTAGCAAATATTTATGAGCAGTTAAATCTATTCCACCTGAGTCAACAAGAATGCCGGCTCAGTCACAGAGCCACATCAACAGATTAAGGGATCTCCTTTCTCTGTATGCCTATTTTCCTATCTGCATAGAAATGGCCTTTAGGTGAACGTACCAGAACGCCTATGGGAATCCACAAAACCAAGATTTTCTTTGACAAAGACCTCAGCTGCAAAGATGCATGTACCTGGAGGTCCTGAGGATTTGTGCACACTAACACTGCAGATTCACAGTCATCGGAGCATTCTGATACAATTTGAGAAGGGGCATGTCCTGTCTACTTAGCTGCAGTCCCCTCCACTGCAGTGTTTCTATACCAATTACAGTTGCCCCAGGGCCCTGTATTCTTACCATGACACTAGCCTAGTGAATTCTGGGTATCAGGGCACATGGCTCCTTTGTAGGACTGGGGCAGAGAATTCCATCAACACTGAGCATTATGGGACATCCACCGTGAAAAAGAAAAAACAATTCATGTTGTTCTCAGAAGCACTGGATGCTGTGAACTTCCTGACTCTTCAGTGTTCTGAGCCCACCAAAAAATCTCGATACCCAGTCCCCAAATTAAGACAAGGCCCTGCAGTCTTTCCTAGGAGACCTTGGGCAACAGCATAAATTAGGCCAAAGCTGGAAAGAGAGCTATATTCTTTCATCAAACTGTCATCTCTGAGGCACACAAAGTACTGGGAACCCCACGAAAGCGGTTCACTCCTTAATGCTGGCAGAGCCCAGGTGTTTTCAAATCACCTCACGCAGTGCATAGAACCCCAAGATCAAAGGTGGCTTAAGCAATAGTGTCTTTTTTTTTTTAAATGTTTTATTTAGTTTTGAGACATAAGAGAGACAGAGCATGAGCAGGGGAGGGGCAGAGAGAGAGGGAGACACAGAATCCGAAGCAGGCTCCAGGCTCTGAACTGTCAGCACAGAGCCCGACGTGGGGCTCGAACTCACGAACCACGAGATCATGACCTGAGTCAAAGTCGGACGCTTAACCGACTGAGCCACCCGGGCACCCCAGCAATAATGTCTTCATTATTGCAAAATCCAAAGCAGTATGAGGCAGGGAATTCCCAGGTTGGTGACTTGGAAGATAGGAAAATCCAAGGTGAGTGTCACACAAAACTAACACATTGAAAATGCAGTCCTTCTCGGCAAGTTACTGGCAGAACTCAGATTGGGTCCACTGGGCCCAAACTGGGTCAGGGCCGTGCCCTAACTTCTACAAGAGAAGAGAATGAAGACCCTATAAGGGCTAAGACTAATCATGATTTCCTCCAGCAAAGGGGGGAGCTTCCCCGAGCACACTGTGGTGGTAACTGATGCACACTGTGTGAACCTGCCGAGCGGTAGACAGGACAAAACTCTGCCACAGAAACCGGCAGTGACATAAATCTGGCAAGAGCCCTGGACAGGTTAGAAAGTGTAACACAGCTCCTTAGAGATTCTCACATACTTGGATCGCCCCACTATGAATTTTCAGACATATAGGCTTAAATTTGCCAGACGGCTTCTTCACAACTTCCCTCCTCCAGTGCAATTCTCTAAAAGGAAACCACATGTCTCTGTACACCTAAGGCCTTTCTCTAGTATGGAATCTCTGGTGTTGAATGAAGTCAGATTTGGAGCTAAAGGATTTCCCACATTCTCTGCACTCAGTAGGCCTCTTGCCAGTGTGAACTCTCCGGTGTTGAATGAGGCTGGAGCTTTGGCTAAAGGATTTTCCGCATTCCCCACACTCGTAAGGCCTTTCTCCAGTGTGGACTCTCAGGTGTTTGACAAGGTTAGATTTACAGCTAAAGGACTTTCCACACTCACTGCACTCAATAGGCCTTTCTCCAGTGTGAACTCTCCAGTGGTTCTTGAGGTTGGAGCTATGGCTAAAAGATTTTCCACATTCCCCACACTCATAAGGCCTTTCTCCTGTGTGGACTTTCCGATGTGAACTGAAGCTGGAACTTTGCTTAAAGGATTTCCCACATTTAGTGCACTCATAAGGCCTTTCTCCAGTGTGAAGTCTTCTGTGGTGAATGAGGCTGGAGCTTCGGCTAAAGGATTTCCCACATTCGCCGCACTGATGAGGCCTTTCTCCGGTGTGAACCCTCCTGTGGTAAATGAGACTGAAGTTTTGGCTAAAGGACTTCCCACATTCACTGCACTCATAAGGCCTTTCTCCAGTGTGAACTCTCTGATGTTGAATGAGGTTGGACCTTTGACTGAAGGATTTTCCACATTCCCTGCACTCATAAGGTTTCTCTCCAGTGTGAACTTTCCTATGGCTATTGAGGCTGTAGCTTTGGCTAAAGGATTTCCCACATTCACTGCACTCATAGGGCCTTTCTCCGGTGTGAACCCTCCGATGTATAATGAAACTGGAGTAGTAGGTAAAGAATTTCCCACATTCACTGCATTCATAAGGTCTTTCTCCAGTGTGGACTTTCTGGTGCTGGATGAGGTTACATCTTCGGGTACAGGCTTTTCCACATTTGCCACATTCATAAAGCCCTTCTCTAGTGAGGACTCTCTGATCCTGAGCAAGTGTGTCTGTGCGGCTGAAGGCTTTCTTGCATTCTCCACAGTGGTGACGACTTTTTCCATTGTGAAAGACAGCCTCGCACTCGTTGTTCAGCTTCTCCCCAGTGTGAGTGACCTGTTGTTGGAGAAATCCCATGCTGGTTAAGAAGTCCTTCCCTGTCTCCTCACAGGTAAGGGGCTTCTCTGACACATGGACTGTACAGCTCTTTATAAACGAGGCTCTGTCCACAGAACTTCTGAAGGGAACCTCTCTAGTGTGCTGCCCCTCGTACTGTTGAAGGTTGGCAGCTAAACAGAATTGTTTCCCACATGTATATGGTTTTTCCCCAGGATAAGTTTCCTGGTGCTCAGCCAAGCGCAGAATGTTTCTCAAGATCGGGCCGTGCATCTCAAAGGGCTGGGCCTCCTGGGGAGATGAATCTGCCTCAAGAGTCCTGATCTGTGACACTCCTACAGAAATGCTCTCTTCCAAAGGTACATCCTCATCGTCCACTCCGTGCCCACAACCTGAAAGCACAGAAGTGTTCTGATGAAGTACAAGTTGACATTACTGGGAAGGAGGAAGACCCATCACAAAGGTACATCTGACACACTAAAGAACCAGAATATAGAACTCTTTTCAGGCAAAGGAAGTTGGGATTAGGTTTTGGACACAGCTGCTTTGCACTACTGGAATGCCAAGGTCGCAGAATTGGGAGGGCCTCACTAGGCACAGCATATAAGGAAAGGGTTGGGCCAGGGGTGAAACACGTTCTACAACTTGTTCTACTGTCAATGTTTTAGCTGGATTACATCTACTGGGGACACGTGATGCTGTGCAGAGGTCTATGTCCATATGTAGGAAAATATGACTGTAAGAAAGTAACTGGTTTTCAAGAATTATTAAAAGATATATGCATACTGTAGAATACGACAATGCTGGAAAGCACTGTGGAGAGACGAGTGTGAAGAATGAGTGAGAAAAAAGGTCCAGAGAAGTGGGCATTAGCCCAGGACTGAAGAAAGAATAAAAATGACATCAGCAGGGGCGCCTGGGTGGCTCAGTCAGTCTGACTTCAGTTCAGGTCATGATCTCACAGCTCGTGAGTTCGAGCCCCACGTCGGGCTCTGTGCTGACAGCTCAGAGTCTGGAGCCCTGCTTCGGATTCTGTGTCTCCCTCTCTCTCTGCCCCTCCCCCACTCGCACTCTGTCTCTCTCAAAAATAAATAAAACATTTTTAAAACTGACATCAGCGAAGGTCAAGAATGGAGATGGTGAGATGGAAGTGAGTTGTGGCCCCAAAACACAAGTCACATACGATAGGTTCCTGGTGTCATCTGAACACAGCTCTGATATCACACTCTCCCCCAGCTGTCATTCAACTGAGTCAGGCCCTCTCTGGGCCCATCTCATGGAGACTGGAGCTATGTCCATCCTGGGAAGCACAGAGGACTCCTCCCCCAGCCCCAGCTGAGTAAGAGACCTGGAGGATCCAAATCCTAAGGGAAAGACAGGACGGGTCAGTGGCCAATACTGGCCTGGAACAACTCGGCACACAGCCGGTCACAGGAAAGATACTACAAACAGTACCTGCAGGCCCAGCTAGAGGGAAGATGGTGGGACAACAAGCACCAGGAACCTGTCTCTTCACTGGACCACAAAGGCATTGACAGAATCAATCTGATATAACTATATTGCAACTCTAGAGTCTACTGAAGGCTTACAATACGCTAAGTTGCTTTAATTGCTCAATCCCAGCTCTGAGCATTGTATAGGTTATCCACCTCCCAACTCCTCCAGCTCTGAGCCCAAGAGCAGGCAGCCATACACATATTCTGCAACAGCTTGCTAGAGCCAGGGTGGGCAACAGGGACCCCTTCCTCCAGGCACCACAGATCTGTGCCCAAACTGCTTCTAATGACTGGAGGTGCGACGACAGATGGGCAGCCATTGTTGCAAAGCCTCTCCCTCACTGGCTAAAATGATTTTACAGGGGATTTAAAGGACAGACATCTATCCCCTCTACTCCCCTCCCTTCATCATGTTGCTCTCATTCCCCTTTTGGGAAGCAAAAATTCATGGACTAGGATGTTCAAAATCAATCACATATATGGGGGAATACAGAAAATCATCAGACATGCCCAGGGAAAGGCACAGTCTCAGAAAAAAACAGAGAAGACCTTAAGTTTATACCTCAGACTGATCTCCAGCACAGACACCCCACAACCATTAAACAAACAAAAAGCAACCTCCAAATGTCCAGTTTTTAACAACAATAACAAATCACATGACATACAAAGCAACAGGAAAGTTTAGCACATTCTAAGGGAAAAAAAATTCAAGAGAAATTGTCCTTGAGAAAGACCACATTGTGTACTTATTAGACAAAGACTTTAATTTTTTTGATGTTTTTATTATTTACTTTTGACAGAGAGAGAGAGAGAGAGAGAGAGAGAGAGAGAGAGAGAGAGAGCGCGCGCAAGCACACACAAGCAGGGGAAAGGCAGAGAAAGATGGAGACACAGAATCCAAAGCAGGCTCCAGGCTCTGAACTGTCAGCACAGCGCCTGACACAGAGCTTGAGCCCACGAACCACAAGATCATGACCTGAGGCAAAGTCGGATGCTTAACCGACTGAGCCACCCAGGTGCCACAATTAGACAAAGACTTCAAAACAACTGTCTAAAAGATGCTCAAAGAGCTAAACAAAAAAAAAAAAAAAAAAAAAATGTGGACAAAGTCAAGAAAATGTTGCATGACCAAAACAGAAATATTAATAGAGATAGGGAACATAAAAAACAATCAAAAAGATATTCTGGGACTTAAAAGTAGAATAACTGAATGAAAGAAGTCACTAGAGGGATACAAAAGCAGCTCTGAGTAGGCAGAAGAAACAATCAGTGAACCTGAAGATAGTGAATCTGAGGAAAAGAAAGAAAAAGCATCGACCAGGAGTGAACAGAACAAAAGATCCTGTGGGATGCCATCACTAGACCAATATATGCAATGCATTGGTCTAGAAGAAAAAGAGAGAAAAGAAAGGACACAGAGCTTATTTGAAGAAATAATCCCTGAAAACTTCCCAAATCTGACGGAAGAGACAAATATTAACATCTGAGAGGCTCAGTGAACTCCGACCAGGATAAACTCTAAGGCTCACACTTGGCTCATTATAAACAAAGTATCAAAAGCCAAAGGCAAAGAGAGAATCTTAAAAGCAGCAATATAGAAGCGATTATCACATACAAGGGATCGCCAACAAGATGATCAAATTTCTAATCAGAATCCACTGAGGCCAGAGGCAGTGGGTTGCTATATTCAAGTGTTGAAATAAAAAAATGGTCAACCAGAATTCTATAACCAGCAAAACATCCTCCAAAAATGACACAGTAATTGAGACCTTGCAGATACATAAAAGCCAAGGGAGTTCTTTACTACTAGATGTGTCCTGCAAGAAATGCTAGAGGTGGTCCTTCAGGTTGAAATGAAAGGACACTAGATGGTAACTCAAAGCCATCTGACCAAATCAAGATCTCTGTTAAATTAAATACAGACAATTACAAAAGCTAATTGTGTTGTAACTTGACATTTAAGAGATTAATCCATACATAATAATTACTGCTCTAAATTTTTGGACATACAACATATGAAGATGTAATTCTGTGACATCAACAACTACCAGGGACAAATCTGTATAGAAGAAGAATTTTAAAAAATATGATTGAAGCTAAGCTGACATAAATTCATACTCTGTGTTATAATTTTAGCACATTAGATATAATCCCATGGTTAACTAAAAGAGAGAGAGAGAGAGAGAGAGATCCAGAAAGTACACACACACACACACACACACACACACACACACACACACACACAAAACACCCAACTTAAAATATTTCACTACAAAAAAATCATCTGAACAGAAAAGAGAGTAATGCAGGAAATGAGGGACAAAAAAGCTATAAGGCATACAGAAAACAAACAGCAGAACGACAGAGGTCCCTCCTCATCAGTAATTACTATAAATCTAAATAGATTACACTCTGCAAACAAAAGACAAAATTGGTAGAATGGATAAGAACACGATCCAACTATATGCTGCTCGTAAGACACCCACTTTATACCCAAAGACATGAATAAAAGTTGAAAGTGAAACCTTGGAAAAACATATTCCATGTGAACAGTAATCCAAAGACAGTAGGGGTGGCTATACCAATACCAGAAATAGAGACTTTACATCGAAAATGGTTATAAGACAAAGAAAGACACTGTATTAATTAAAGATTCAATACGTAAGAAAATATAATAGGGGCTCCTGGGTGGTTCAGTTGGTTAAGCGTCTGACTTCGGCTCAGGTCATGATCTCACGGTCTGTGAGTTCGAGCCACGTGTCAGCACAGAGCGCTGCCTGCTGAGATGCAGCACAGAGCACGAAGCCTGCTCCGGATTCTGTCTCCCTCTCTCTGCCCCTCCCCCGCTCACACCTCTGTCTCTTTCTCGCTCTCTCTCAAAAGTAAGTGAACATTAAAAAACATTTTTTAAAGAAAATAAAACACAAATATGTAACAATTATAAACATTTATGTACCTATGACCAAATAAAGATCTCTTTTAAATTACAGACCATCAAAACCTATGAAGCAAAAACTGACACTTGACAAGAGAAATAGACAGTTCTAAAATAATAGTTTGAGACATTAATGCCCACTCTCGATAATATAGAATAAACACACAGAAGTAAGGAGATAGAGGACGTGAACAACACCATAAACCAACTAGATCTAGCAGAATATACAGAATGCACTACCCAAGAGCGATAGAATATACATTCTTCTCAACTGCACAGGGGGCATTTTGCAGGATAAACCATATGCTCAGCTGCAAATTAAGTGTCATTGGATTTAAAAAGACAGAAATCACACAAAGCATCTTTTCAACCACAATGGGATAAAGTTAGAAATCAAAAACTGAAGTAAAACTGGAAAATTCACTAAGCTATGGAAATTAAATCATTTTTAAACAACCAATGGGTCAAAGAAGAATCACAAGGGAAATCAGAAAATATGCAGAGACAAATGAAAATGGAAACACAGTATTAGCAAAAATTATGTGAAGCAGCAAAAGCAGCACTAAGAGGGAAATTTATAGCTACAAACACTTATATTAAAAAAGCAGAAAGGGGCACCTGGGTGGCTCAGTTGGTTAAGCATCCCACTTTGGCTCAGGTCGTGATCTCACAGCTTGTGGGTTCAAGCCCTGTGTCAGGTTCTGTGCTGACAACTCGGAGCCTGGAGCCTGCTTCTGACTCTGTCTCTCTCTCTCCATCTCTCTCTGCCCCTCCCCCACTAGCTCACATGCTCTCTCTCTCAAAAAAATACACTTAAAAAAAAAAAAAAGATCTCAAATCAACAGCCTAACTTTACAACTTAAAGATCTACAAAAAGAGCAAAGAAACCCAATGCTAGCAGAAAAAAAAAGAAATAATAAAGATTAGAGCTGAGATAAATAGAGATAAGAAACACACGAAAGAAAAAAAAATTGACAAAACTGAAAGCTGGTTCTTTCAAAGCTATCAAAATTGACAAATGGGGCACGTGACTGGCTCAGGTGGAGCAAGTGACTCCTGACCTCAGGGTTGTGAGTTTGAGCTCCATGCTGGGTTTAGAGATTACTTAAAAATAAAATCTAAGGGGCGCCTGGGTGGGTCAGTTGGTTAAGCATCTGACTCTTGATTTTGGCTCAGGTCCTGATCTCATAGTTCATGAGATCAAGCCCCGAATTGGGCTCTGTACTGACAACAAGAAACCTGCTTGGGACCTTTTCTCTCCCTCGCTCTCCACCCCTCCCCCACTCTCTCTCTCAAAATAAATAAAATGAACTTAAAAAAAATAACTAACTAAATAAATAAAATCTTTAAAAGTTGACAAACTTTACCCTAGAATGGCAAAAAAGAAAGAAAAAAAAGGAAGACTGAAAATAGTAAAATAAAAAATTATCAAGGGGATATTATTACCAGTTCAACAGGAATAAAATAGATTATAAAAGAGTACTAGTAAGGAGACTGAATCACTAAGCAAAAACCTCCTGACAAAGAAAAGTCCTGGACTTGATGGCTTCACTGGTGAGTTCTACCAACCACTTAATGAAGAAATAACACCTATCTTTATCAAAAACAGACAAAGTCACTACAAGGAAACTACAGACCAATATAATTGATTCATCAATGCAAAAAAAATCATTAACAAAATACTAGCAAACTGAATTCAGCAGCCACAGTAAAGGATTATACACCACAACCTACTGGGACTTATTTCTAGAATGCAAGGATGGTTCAACATACGAAAATTAATCATTAAAATACATCCTATTACAGAATGAGGAAATTATATGATCATCTCAACTGATGCACAAAAAGCATCTATCAAAATTTTAACACCCTTTGACGATGCAAACAGTCAGCAAACTAAGAACAGAAGAAAACTACCTTACCATAATAAAAGCAAAAGATTAAAACCCATGGCTAATATGGTGAACGCTTTTCCTCCAAGATCAGGAAGAAGAAAATTATACAAAATGGTATTGGAAGTTCTAGACAGAAGGGGAAAAAAAAGAGGAAAGTCATCCAAAAGGAAAGGAAGAAGTAAAATTATCTTTGCTTATGAATACATTATACACAGAAAACTAGGCCTAAAGGTTTAAAAAATGTTCAGAATAAATGAATTCAACAAAACAACAGGACACAAATAGAACATAAAAAAAATCCAGCTGTATTTCTATACACTAACAATAAACAATCTAAAAAGGATACTAAGAAAACAATTCCACTTATAATAGTATCAAAAGAATAACATACTTAGAAATTAAACCAAGGAAGTAAAAAATTTGAACACAATAAAGTACAAAACACTGGTAAAAGAAATTAAAGAAAATATTAACAAATGGGAATACATCCATATTTATGGATTAAAGATTTATTACTGTTAAGATGTCAAATACTACTCAGAACCATCTACAGAGTCAATGCAATCCCTATCAAAATTCCAATTTTTTTTGCAGTAATGGAAAAATTCACATGGAGCGATGCCTGGGTGGCTCAGTTAAGTTTCTGACTCTTGATTTCAGCTCAGGTCATGATCTCACGGTTTGTGACTTTGAGCCCGGCACGGGACTCTGTGCTGACAGCACGGAGCTTACTTGGGATTCTCTCTCCCCCTCTCTCTGCCCCTCCCCCATTCACACCCTAACTCTCTCTCTCTCAAATAAATAAATAAAAACTTTTCAAAATAAACAAAAAAGAAAAAAAAATCTCAAGGACACCAAACAGCCAAAACAATCTTAAAAAAGACTAAAGCTGACAGAGTCATATTTCTTAATTAAAATTTTACTGCAAAGCTACAGTAGTCAAAACAGTGTGATACTGGCATAGAGACAAATAGAGTCCAATGGAATAAACACTCCAGAAATAAACTCTTGCACATATGGTCAACCAATTTTCCACAAGGAGGCCAAGACCATTCTAGACCATTCAATGGGGAAGATCCATGAGGCTACCGTCAAAACTACTGATCCCAGGGGCGCCTGGGTGACTCAGTCGGTTAAGCGTCCGACTTCAGCTCAGGTCACGATCTCACGGTCCGTGAGTTCGAGCCCCGCGTCAGGCTCTGGGCTGATGGCTCAGAGCCTGGAGCCAGCTTCCGATTCTGTGTCTCCCTCTCTCTCTGCCCCTCCCCAGTTCATGCTCTGTCTCTCTCTGTCTCAAAAATAAATAAACGTTAAAAAAATTAAAAAAGACAAAAAAAAAACCCTACTGATCCTGAATCCTTCCCTGTGAGGGTTTAAAGCAGCAGGTATTGGGGCAATAAAGGAAGAGAAATGGGTATGCACTCAGTCCAGCTCTAGTAACCACAGCACCCAGCCAGGGAATCAGGAAGGCCCAGTACCCATCGTTCAGATGCGAGACCAAGCTGCGCTTAGAAGGGAGAAAGGCAGGGCCCCGCCTACGGCACAGGGGTGGGCGTGAGGACCTTACCTAGTGAGGATGTGAGCGCAAAGTTCTCCAGCATCACATCGTGGTACAGGCATCTCTGATCCTCATCCAGGAGATCCCACTCCTCCCAGGAGAAATATAGGGCCACGTCCTCAAAAGTAACACTTCCCTGCCAAGATAGAGACAGATGAACCACAAACGGCCTCGCTCCTGAAGACCCGTAATCCCCATCCCCACACATTTATCCCATGTTCACCCTCCTCCCAAGATCCACAATGAGACGAGATACCAGACTCTGGGATCACTGCTGTCTGCTTCTTCCTTATACTCCCACTAATCGCTGTGTTCACTCTGCGCCCCACTCTGTAACCAGCTGGAGTGTTTTTTTTGTTTTTAATTTTTTTTTAACGTTTATTTATTTTTGAGACAGAGAGAGACAGAGTATGAACGGGGGAGGGGCAGAGAGAGAGAGGGAGACAAAGAATCTGAAACAGGCTCCAGGCTCTGAGCCATCAGCACAGAGCCCGACGCGGGGCTCGAACTCACGGACCGCGAGATCGTGACCTGAGCGGAAGTCGGACGCTCAACCGACCGAGCCACCCAGGCGCCCCTGGAGTGTGTTAAGACCTAGATTGGATGCCAGACCTTCCATCTCCTCCAGATAGATGTCTAACTTCGCAGGCAGTCATTCCAAGCTCGACTGGCGGCCTGCCACGCTTGGCTCTCACCAGAAAGAAAGGAGGAGCCTAATTCCCGGAGCCTCACCCCCAAGCAGTTCCACATCCTGACACCTGTTTCGTAATGAGCTTCCGCATCTCTTTCCTTGGATGGCCCCGGGTGGGAATCCCACCATATAAACCCCGGCCTAGGCGCCACCCTGAGCTAGTATTCTTCAGGGTCCCCAACCCAAGGGCTGGGGGAACGGCAGGTGAAGAGTCACAGGACGCCACAGATCTGGACCAAATGTGCGGCAGGGCCAGTGAGGGACTGATACACCTGCACTTACCTGTGGAGGCTCCCAAAGCACTTCTGCAACCACGGAAACCTGTGGGAAGAGGCGAGTCTTTGAGGGACGGAACCCTGGCGATTTTCCGGGGGGGGGCTTTCTATCCCGGGCTGACTGGTCGGCTTCTGGGCTGCCTCTCGCCGGCTGCGTGTCCTCGGAAAAAGACCTCCCTCTGCCTCAGTGCCCTCCTCGCCCCCTACAACCCGTTCTACCGAGCAGACGTTGGAGAACATCTCGAACCCACGTCTCTCTTTTCCTCGCGATTCTCCATTGCTCTCGGGGCTCTAGGAAAGGAGCTTCAACCCCACAGCCCGCCACTGCAGGTGCGGCTCAACCCGAACCGTCTCCTGCGGCAGCAGGATGGACCCCAGGTTTCCGGGTGTTTCCGTTCAAACCCCCTGCAGCCCTTCCCCGGCAGCCCGCTCCCGCACCCCGTCACGCCGGCGCTCAGACACGGGGCCCCCGCCCGCGAGCGCCTCCCCCGCCCGGACACGGGGACCCGGGCCGCAGGGACGCGAGCAGGAGCCCCGCGCTCGGGTCTGGAGGGTCTGGGTTGGGGGGGGGGGCGGGGAGGGTCCGGGGGCCGCGCGTTTACCTCAGCCGGGTCCCTGCGCGCGGCCGCCGCCATCGGACTCTGTGGGCGAAGTGAAGGGATGACAGCTGAGCGACCCGGACGGTCGCGGGCTCCGCAGTGTCCAGGCCGGGCTCGCGGGCAGCGAAGTCCCCGACCCCAGACCAGCCTCCGTACAGCGGGGACGAAGCCTCCTCTCGTGCCTCCTGTGTCGGTCGCCTGGGTCCCAAGCCGGTGTTCCGCACCTTCCGACCGAGCCCGGAGACCCCAGAACCGCTAAAACGACCGCCACGGAAAAGGCGGAAGCCCCGCCTCAAGGCGCTACGCCCTGCCGGAAGTGTCCCTTTTCTGCACTTTCATTGGGTTATTGCCGCTGCCGTTCAAAGCAGAGTTTTCAGGGTTATGTAGTCCCAACGGCAGGGGTTGCCGAGCCCCAGAAAGTCTCGGAGAAGGGGTCCAGCGGCGTCGCGAGGCCTCTGGGAAGTGACACCCCCCTATACTTCTAAGGTCGAGGAGCGACTTCATTTCTTCTTAACAGTGGCAGGCCAATTCCTGGGAGTGTTAACTGCACTTTAAGGTCAGGGCTACCGATCCCTGAAGTGTTTCCACGTTATTTCAGACTCTATGAAGGCAACTCTAGTGATCATCGCTGGTAGCTGGAAGCGAGTAAACATTATCTTACTGCTCTTTACATGCCTGCAGCCTGAGGTGGGAAGGTCATTTTTGTGAGCTTCACTGGCTTGGGTCAGGGACAAAAACCAAAAGGACACACAGGACCAGGACAGAGAAAAAAAGAGGAAGGGTACTGGGCAGCTCTGAAGCCGGTTATCCTAGTGGGCTCTGGGCCTCTGGTCCTTGGTCCCTTCTTCCTGTTAGTCAGTGCTTGTGCCCAACTCAATGAGAAACACTTTTATCTACAAAACATAAAACTTTTATACATGCACATTTCCCCCGATACACATTTACATTATTAATGCATAAAATAAAAAATTAACTATTGTTTATTAAGGAGCACTACTGTATGTACATTTATAAAATAAAAGTGGAAAGTCTATGATAATTCTACCTCCTGGAGAAACGCAATGTTTGCAGGATGGTATCCTTTTAGAATTCCGTTTGCACGTGGATACACCCCCTCTGTGTGCCTATGCATTCCTATGTATTCCTACAAGTTGTCATACCTTGTGCATAAACCTGAGGCTTGCTTTGCTTAGTTAACAAGTTGTTCTTGTTTACCATTATATCATTGATTCTAGAAGAATACTTTGTACCTGATAATCACCTAATTATATAGATAGATATAGATATAGATATAGATATAGATATAGATATAATTGATCCACTTGCAGAAGTCAGAAGAGTTTAACTGGATTAGGAAAAAAATTTCTGGTGCAGAAGTCAAAGAAGAACACAGAGACATGGGTGTCACTGCTAATGAGCACAAAGGGGCTGAATGCTGGGAAACATAAAGCTGTCGGCACAGAGGTGTCCACCAGCCACTGCTTTGGATTCACAATTAAAGTCAAAATGGAAGAAAGACAATAAAAGCCACTCAGAAGGCGGGTCATTCTGAGAGAAACCCCTCTGGACACTCTGTAAATAAAACACAGGTTTACATCCAGCATCATCCAGGAAATATTTCAATCCAAAAGCTGCCGTTGTCTGTGAGATCCTTCTGGAGAAAAGAGTCAGTCTTTGGCTCTTAGTCTTGTTGGCTAAGACTAGTTGGTTGACAATCTGAGCTGTGGTCTCAACTTGTATCCAGTGAGCAAAGTGAAGTTATAAAGGCAAAGGAGGGCAGAACTTCCCAGCATCCCAGTTCCAGTCTGAGGAAGATAATTCCCATCTCCAAGTTGGCATGTCCAGCACCTTCATATCCAGAAGATACTGATTTTAATTTGAGACAGAAATGAATGGATAAAGATAAAACAATAACAACAACAACAAACATGTTTCTGCTCAGCTATATCTACTGTTTTACTATGTAACACACATATTTCCCCTCTTTCAGTAATACATTTTCTTACTTTAAATGGATTTTAAGAATATGTGCTTATGGGTATGGTGGTTAAGGTTTATAGTAGAATCAATTTAAGTGTCCCTATAAAGGAGGCTGTTTGAATAAATGAACCATTCATACAATATATTTCCTTAGAGCCGTAAATCAAATGAAGATTATTTCCACCATGTCTGAAGTTACCTGCAGGACATATTTGTAAGGGAAAAAGGGCAGGTGGGTTAGAGGGTTTTTAGTATTCTACAATTATTTTGATGACTGTGAAGGAATAAGAATATAAATAAGTATATACACATTATTTATACAACTGCATTAAAACTTAAAGAATGAATTAGAAACATAAGAATGATGATATAGAGGGGCAGAGATGAAATAGTATGAAGGGACATAAATCAAAACTAGACATGACTGAATTTAGTTATAGGTTTGACTTTTGGACGAATACAAATACTTTTACATATTATATCAAAATGAAATTGAAACAATCAAATTCAATGACAAATGTGAGACAAGATACATAAAGCAGACCGTGTAATAAATTTATAATCCATCTGAACAAAATATTAATACTTCAAGTACATTAAAAAGTACACTTTAAAAAAAGTTTATTGGGGCGCCTGGGTGGCTCAGTCCATTAAGCGACCAGCTTTGGCTCAGGTCAAGATCTCACAGTTGGTGAGTTCAAGCCCCGCCTCGGGCTCTGTGCTGACAGCTCAGAGCCTGGAGCTGCTTCAGATTCTGTGTCTCCCTTCTCTCTGCCCCTCCCCCGCTCATGCTCTGTCTTTCTCTCTCAAAAATAAATAAACATTAAAAACATTTTTTTTTAATTTATTTATTTACTTTGGTGGAGGGGGCGGTGCAGAGAGAGAGGGGGACAAAGGATCCAAAGCAGGCTCTGAGCTGACAACAGCATGCCCTATGTGGGGCTTGAACTCATGAACGATGAGGTCATGACCTGAGCCGAAGTCAGACACTCAACTGATTGAGCCATCCAGGTGCCCCTCATAATCATATTTTAATAAAATATTGATATTCATATTTATATTAATAAGTAAGCATATTATTTAAGAAAGAACTGATGCTTTGATCAAAGAGGGAAAGTAAATTAAAAGGAAAGTAATTTAGGTAAAAATTATGTAATTTTAAATTTGTTTGGAAGAGTAAACATTAAGTGGCCCGATATTGGATTCAAACCATGTTTGTATATTCTATCTCTTTTCATTAAACAGATCTACAGATGAGTAATCTTTCCTGAGTAATTAGCATCCCAGTTACTTAAGCTATGTTCTCCAAATGCAGTTCCTCACTAAAAGATTAGTGTCTATTTAAAAATTGCCAATTCCAGATTTAGGGCAGAAACTGTTTGAGATGGAACATCTGTTCAAACCAGGACATAAGGAAAGTCTCTCATATGACCAGAGTCACGTTAAGGTGAGGATGACACAGGATTCAGCTTGAAAAGAATCCCACTCCACACAAATTAAGCAAATCCCACCCATTGAGCGTTGAAGAAAAGTACCTGGACAAGATTTAAACACAGCAAGTCTTTTAAATATCCACCTACTGGGGCGCCTGGGTGGCGCAGTCGGTTAAGCGTCCGACTTCAGCCAGGTCACGATCTCGCGGTCCGTGAGTTCGAGCCCCGCGTCAGGCTCTGGGCTGATGGCTCGGAGCCTGGAGCCTGTTTCCGATTCTGTGTCTCCCTCTCTCTCTGCCCCTCCCCCGTTCATGCTCTGTCTCTCTCTGCCCCCAAAATAAATAAAAAACGTTGAAAAAAATTAAAAAAAAAATCCACCTACTTCTAATGATAGAAAGCCACAGTGGTTAAGCTTTGAGAAAGTTAAGGAACTGACTAGTTATTCGGTGAGCCGGAAAAAAAGGGAGGGGAAATACGAATCATTTCTCCTATCCTTTCAGTATGAATTGTCCCAGGGTAATCAAAGAGAGGATGAGGAAAAATTCTCTGTGGAGAATTCTAAATGAAAATGATTAAGGAGTGCACTTACTGCGATGAGCACCGGGTGTTATAGGAAGGGTTGAATCACTGTATCGTACACCTGAAACTAATATTCCATTGTATAATAACTGACTGGAGTTTGAATAAAAACTTTAAAAAAATAAATGAAAATGCAGAAGTAGTAATAGGATATTAACATTTTCCTTCTTCTAATATGGTAATAGATCTGCGGAATGATCACCAGATAGCAGCTGAAGCCAATGGATGCCAGGCTGGTGGGAAATTGATATTGACAGTTGCTTATACACATGGACATGTTCATCAGTCCTTACGTCACAGAAGGGGTTACAGCTTGTCATAATGGCACCCAGTTGTGGACAATGAGGACACTGCACCGCCCTGCAAGTATCCTTGAGGAAAAGCTGAACCTGAATTTGATTATCCTCTAGAGCTAATTATGCATTTATTGGCAATTTAAGAAAATATGTGAGACAAAATCAAATTGGCACAATTAGCTAGAATGATGCAAATGATTCTAAACAGATGATCCATATTCTTCATAAAAATGAAAAAGTAAGGAAAATAAAAGAGGGAGAGATATTAATTAAGAGAGGCCTAAAAGACAAAACAGGTAAATGCCATTCAGGGACAAAGTTGAAATCCTGATTCTAATGGTCTAAATCTTTAAAACATATTTCTTTTGACAAAATTGGGAAAGTGTGAAATGTGACTGTGTATTTGATGTTATTGTTATTTTTGCAGGTGTTAAAATCATATACATATTCTGCTCAGGAATGAATTCCATGTTTTAAAGATATATTAATAATTATTTATTATTGTGTATAATGACATGCCTGGGATTTTCCATAATCCATCAGAGGAACATGGGTGAGATATAGATTAAATGGGAAGGCTATGAGTCAATATTTCATTTTTGAGCCTCATAATTCTTTTATGGGGTTTATTACACTCTTCTCTTCTTGAGTATAAGAGACATTTTGCACCATAAAACAGCTATATAAAGCAGCTTTCATAAATTTTTCCTGCCAACAATAATTTCATGAATTTTTCCCACTCATGTTTCATTCTAAGACAGTACATTTTAATTCATTGTTTTTCTTGTTCCAGTATTTTATTCTTAAAATATTTGTAAGTGTTTTATTAAATTTTGGAGTCACAGATTCAAGTGAGTTCCATATTCAGAAATACAGAGACATGGGCACTGTGCCATCTGTAGACCTAATCTACAGGCCCTTCTAAGCTCAGCCAGTTATTCAGATATGTTTTTTAGATAACCACATCTTCCAAAATAAGAGAAGAATCTATCTTGTTACAAAAAACGTCCCAATATTGAAATGTGGAAAGTCTACCTTAATGAAACTCTGGGGGCGCCTGGGTGGCTCAGTCAGTTAAGCACCGACTCTTGATTTTGGCTCAGGTCATGACCTCACGGTTTGGGAGATCGAGCCCTGCGTCAGGCTTTGTGCTCAGAGCACAGAACCTGCTTGGGATTCTCTCTCTCTCCCTTTCTCTCTGCCCCTCCCCCTCTGACACTTTCTCTCTCTCAAAATAAATAAACATTAAAAAAAGAAAAAAAAGAAAACTCTCTGTGTGGCACACAAAACTGCTCTGCTTTGGAGGAGATCTAAGGATGGCCAGTGTGTTACATCAAATAAAAGCATCTTTAGTCAATGATAAAAATGCATAAACACAAAAGAAAATAAGAAAATAGTAAATTTAACAATATTTAAGGAGAGATCCTCTTGAAGAACATTTCTTTCTCTCAGAAATGCACAGATAGTTCAGTACTGAATGTTGAAATATAGTGATATTCTCAAGTGGACTGGGGACAGACCAGCATGCCAGCTACCAGTAAGCTGACTTGCTAATTTCTTATTGTGATATTTCCATGTTGAAATGAGAGTAACTGCGAGATGATGTTCCTGTAAATGAAAACTTTAAGTGTTCATGTCAAGATTTGAGATGATTGTGTAATCCAGAAAAAGTACAGAATTATAGAAAACATTATTAGATTTAATAGCATAGCTTATGATACACATAGTCGCTAGAAAAAATCAGAAATCAACAGATTTCATGTCTACAGGAATATTATCTTTTTTTAAGTTTATTTATTTATTTTGAGAGAGACAGAGACAGCACAAGTAGGGGAGGGGCATAGGGAGAGAGAGAGAGAGAGAGAGAGAGAGAGAGAGAGAGAATCTCAAGCAGGCTCTGTGCTGCCAGGGCAGAGCCCAACGTGGGGCTTGAACTCACAAACCGCGAGATCATGACCTGAGCTGAAACCAATATTTGGATTCTTAACTGACTGAGCCACCCAGGCATCTCAGGAATATTATCTTTAAAACAAGAATGGAGATTATTGTGAATATGAGTAATTACAACTTTGCAAAGTAGCACTAAAATTAAAGAATTGTGTGGAATGATGAGACAAAAGTAAAAATTCTTAATATATTAAAATCAAACTGCAGTGCCTGGGTGGCTCAGTTGGTTGGGCATGTGACTCTTGATTTCGGCTCAGGCCATGATCTCATGGTTCATGAGATTGAGTCCAACGTCAGCTCTGTCCTGACACAGTGGAGCCTGCTTGGGATTCTCTCTCTCTCTCTCTCTCTCTCTCTCTCTGCGCCACTCTCCTGCTCATGCTCTCTCTCTCTCTCTCTCTCTCTCTCTCTCTCTCTCAAAATAAATAAATATACATAAAAAACCAACCAGAGGTGCCTGGGTGGCTCAGTCGGTTAAGTGTCTGACTTCGGCTCAGGTCATGATCTTGTGGTCTGAGGGCTGGAGAACCCCGTGTGGGGTTCTGTGCTGACAGTTCAGAGCCTGGAGCCTGCTTCAGATTATGTGTCTCTCTCTCTGTTCCTCCCCTGCTCGCGCTCTCCCTCTCTCTCAAAAGTAAATAAACATTTAAAAAAATATATCAAACTAAAATAGCAGAGACTGTAGATTGAGAGAGAAAACTGAAAACTGTAAACAATCTGATTCATAAAGCATGTATCTTATTTATACAATACCCATTAAACAGTAATCTAAATTCTAAAAATTTCATGGCATTTGGGCAATAAAAATGAGTACATTTAAATCATGCAATGCAGAGAATTTTCTCTCACAAAGATAAATTGTATTAGCAGCACCTTTCAGTGATATAGAAATCTATAGTTAGTTCAACAAAACATAGCAGGATATTTATAAACCCTCATGCACACACATAAACAAACACACATAAGGTCAACTAAAATTTAATTATTTGTGACGATAACTTATATCAATTAAAAAAATTGAGGTTTGGTTGGTAAAATAGAGGTAAACATTGACCTCACACATCAGAGAGCTTTAAAGACAAGATCCTAAATTAAAGAATGCCAAATACTGTAAGTCAAATAATTATGTGTATATTTTTAATATTTTTGGATAGGGAGAATCATGACCACATATGGCACAGATCAGAAGCCATTATATTTCATATAAATGAATTAAAAATTTAACTAAAATTAAAATTAAACCAGAATAGAGTAAGTAAATATGTAGAATTGGAAAATAATTAATAACTCAGTATTGATATTAATCAGTTGGATAAATGATGAAAAAATGCCAACCAAATGTATGAAAAAGTAGAAGTTAATAAAAGATTTGTTTCACAAATGATCACAAATGTAATGAAATCGAAATAATATTCTATTATTTTAAATTATGACATATTCACTTGTCTGAGTTTTATTATGAGTCAAATTTCTCCAATAGGAGTTTTACATTTTTACCTTTTCTACCATAAGGTATAATTAACAAAACCACAAATAACCAAATAATTGGAAGGCCTTTAAAATCACCTGAATGTTGGGGTGCCTGTGTGGCTTAGTCGGTTAAGCATCCAACTCGCGGTTTTGGCTCAGGTCATGACCTCAGAGTTCGTGAATTTGAGTCCCACACTGGGCTCTGCACTAACAGAGCAGAGCCTGCTTGGGATTCTCTCTCTCCCTCTTTCTGACTCTCTCTGTCTCAACAAAAATAAACTTAAAATAAAATAAAATACAAACTATAAAATAAAACAAAACAAAAGAGCCTTAATGTTTAATAATATTGAAAATCTGGGGCCCCTGGGTGGCTCAGTCAGTTAAGCATTCGACTCTTGATTTAGGCTCAGACCATAATCTCACAGTTCATGAGTTCGAGCCCCACGTTGGGCTCTGCGCTCAAATTGCAGAGCCTGCTTGAGATTCTCTCTCTTTCTCTCTCTGCCCCTTCCCCGTGCTCTCTCTCTCTCTTAAAAATAAATGCACAAACATTTTAAAAAATAAATAAATAATACAAAATACTTAAAAAATAAAAATGTTGAAAATCTGAGTATAGAATAATCATAGATTTCTATATTTCATCTTGTAGAGATTTAGCATCCATTTTTACCTCAATGGCATTTAACAGCCAGCGATTTTTAGCTTAAAAGGCATTTAATTTGGCACTTTAGAAAAAAGGATGGTCTTTCACAATCATATTTCAGTAGTTTCGATTACATTGTCAACAATGTAATTATAATAGAGGACAATGAGCATTGTGGTTCAGGGAAGAAACCGTCCCCTCATAACCATGCTCGTGGGCCCGTGGGCGTGTCAGTGCCGGGCAGGGGACGTGCTGACCCCACCAGCACTCATCCCCTGTGGTCCATGGACATGAACTCTCAGGTGTAACAAAAATATATCACAGAACTGGAGATAAGAGCAGGGGGAAGGGGAAAGACTAGGACTCGTCTTGAAGAGAAATCATAAAATGGATGTGAAGCACAAAATGCAGGTCAATCGCCCTGGGATGGAATGACCCATTTCCTTAAGCCACAGAGACCACATCGCTGTGGTTATTGAGCCTGCAGCCCCTGAAGAACTGTGGTGATTCACAGGCGACCATGCCTCAGTTTCCCCTGATCACAGGAGTTCTGTGGAGACACAGGGAGGATTCAGTTAAGTGCCTCCTGCTCTCAAGGGCAGGTAGATGAACTTGCCTGTCAATCAAGGTCTCAGGTCAAATTTTTTTTATGGAAAAAGAAATTTCCTAAACTAGGTAAGTGTGGGAGTGGCAGAGAGAGGAGAGGGAAGAGAAAGAGAGAGATTGATTCCGAAATTTGGAGGCTTCAATGACAACGGCAAGGTATTTAAAAATGTAATTGAGAGGGACGTGTTTTAAACTTCCTGATTGTTCCTTATCACGATCTTTAGCAGTATTTTACTTTTATGTGTGATTTGAATGCCTATAAACAGGAGACCAAGTGAGACTTTCATTCCTCTGAATGGCAGGGTCATGTGAACAGCCCCTACTCAGGAGAGAAAGGCAGAGACATGTTATTACAGACTTCCTTCAGCCCAACATCCTCTGCCACCATAAGAAATGCACACAACAGCCTGAAACTCAGGCACCAGGCCTCTCCTCAGCGGCTGGCAGTCCCCTTCCTTATGTTGCTACTCCCCACTTGCCTGTGGTACGAAGCTAGTGGGTCCAGGCGTGCGGGCAGGGAAAAGGAAGAGAAGATTACAAAGAGGGTATTGCCAGGACAAGAGAGGGGGTGTTGAGCAGTGCCAGGGCCAGCGGACAAGAGTGGAGGCCGGCTTCTGGTTCTCTCAGCAAACATCTTTCCTAAATATATAAGAAATGTGTATTCTCTGACCCCAGAAAGCAGAAATATTCTACAGAGAATAGTTATTTCTGGATTTCCTGATATAAAATACTTCTAAGAATGTTGCTTATCTGCCAAGAACTGCTACCTCCCCAGCTGGCATCTGTGGTCAGGACAGTGGATGTCTGTTCGGGAACAGAACCTCAGGATAAAGGTTGGGGAGGCCACGATCGCGTCTCCTTGCTGGGAAGGGATTATCATTTCACCTGTGATTGCAGGTGACAGTTGTGACTGTCTGCAAGGGGAGAGGAAATTATCTGTGAAAACACTTGTGAATTGTGTATACAGAACCACACATTATTAACATTTAATAATAAAGACTGCCAACAGATGTGGCAAAATATCTGAGAAAGGTATTACCTGGGAAATACGGGGGGAGGGGAGTAAAAAGGGACGGCAAGGCAGACGCACAGCGAACGCTGAAATCTATTAAAGGAGAGAATGCGGTTGAGCAAATTTCTCTGTTGGATCCTTCATCATTTGGAAGGTTTTGTTTTCAAAGCGTGAGTTGTCAGCCGCTTAATCGTGCTGAGCTACGATGGGGAATTCTTTTATTCTGACTGGGACTTCTCGAGCTCTTAGTTTCCAACAAGTTGGAAAAAAGTTTCAGACCTTTTGTATTAATTTTGTTTTTTGTTTTTTGTTTTTTTACCCCTCTGCTTCTGCCATCCCAAATGTGTCTATTTATATATTTCTACAAGTCATTTACAGTCTTTTTTTTTTTCTCTCTCTCCTTCCCTGTGGTTATTTCCCTGTAACGTCCATAGCTACAGGTTCACTGATCTTTTGTTACAAGTTGTTTTATCTGCTGCCCATCCCATGCAGCATATTTTATTTTACTTAAATTTTAGTTAGTTAACATACAGTGCGTATGTTAGAGTCCACTGTCTCTTTCCATAATTTGGCTATTTTTGAGGATAAACATCAAGGTGCATGCGCCCCTTCAAATCAGCAGTTTTGTGTTCTCTGGATAAATTCCCAGCAGTGCAATTGCTGGGTTGTAGGGTGGTTCTATTTTAACTTTTTGAGGAATTTTCATTCTGTTTTTTCTGCATTTCATTGTATCTATTTTTTTTTCTAGAAAGTGAAACTTTCTTTTTTTTTTTAAAGTTTATTTATTTATTTCGAGAGAGAGAGAAGGCACAAGTAGGGAAGGAGCAGAGACAGAGAAGGAGAGAGAGAGAATCCCAAGCAGGCTCTGCACTGCCAGTGCAGAGCCCGACGTGGGGCTCGGGGCAAGATCATGACCTGAGCCGAAGTTGGACGCTTAATGGACTGAGCCACCCAGGTGCCCCATCACTGTATCTAAATTTTACATCAAGAGGATAAACTGTGAATAAATATTGAGCTCTATGATATGCACGCTGGATTCTTTGGGGGGGGGAGTGTGCAGATGCATGTAACTTACTTTGAATGTTTAAAAATTAAGATAGATTAATGCCTGCATAGGAAATCGTACATACACAGTGGACTTACAGCTGTCCCTTGTAAAATTCATTCTGTTTGCTGTTTACTTGAAAACTTTCACAATAAAAAGTAATCAATTGCAGATGGATTCCATATGGATTCTAGATGGATTTATCCTTAAAATGCGAAAGACTCTCAAGTGATAGAATTCAGATAAAGAAAAGCTCTTTGAACTTCTCAGTAATATTTAAGAGTGTAAAAGTGTCCTGAGACCAAAAGTTTTGAGAACCTCTAGCCTAGAATGATATGTGATTATATGCGTCAGCATACATGGACAAGAACTTGTATAATAGCACTGTTGTAAGTGCCCCAAACTGGAAGCAATCCAAAGGCTCAACAATGGGAGAATGGCTAGATGAATTATGACCACAAAATTCTTAAGAGCCCTGAAAATGAGTAGGACAGAGAACATGAAACAATGTCGATCAATCTTACATTTATCATGCAAAAGAAGTAAGGCCAAACAGAGCCCATATGATATGATTCCAGGAAAATTTAAGCTACATGTTGGAGATTTACACATTGTAGGGAAAGCTATTGGGCAAATCCAGTAAATGATGTCCTAAAACAGGGGATTGGGGTCTCTTGTGTCTGTCTCTGGAAGCCACATTAGATGCGGAAAGTGCTGAGCGATATCCATCTGGCCATTCTGTGAAAATAGAAGCAAAGTTTATACCTACTGTCTCCCAAGAAGTATTTTGATCCAAAAGCTGCCATTGTCTGAGGTGTCCTTTTTGAGAAAATACCTGAAGGTTTGGCTGAGGCAAACTGAATAAGAATCAGATCTGTGGATCTCCCTTTGTGCCTGATGACGGTATGACGTATGCTATGAACAGCTGTGCGAAATCTGAACTTTTATTTAATATAGAGGAGGAAGAGTTCATAAATTTTGTTGTCCATGTCATAGGAAACTAAAATGTAATGAGATTTTAGTGTTATCTTCAGCCCTAATCAACTTTCCATTTTGCCTCATAGTCTATAAACCTTCTTGGTCATCCTAGCTTGTGCAAAACAGCATTTTCTGCCATGTCCAGAGAGCAGGACTTGTCTCAAAAAAATGCTTCTCAGGATTGGGACCCCAGCTCAGATGTACCCTATGACCCAGCAATTGCACTACGAGGTATTTATCCAAGGGATCCAGGTGTGCTGTTTCGAAGGGACACATGCAGCCCCATGTTGATAGCAGCACTATCGACAACAGCGAAAGTATGGAAAGAGCCCAAATGTCCACCGATGGATGAATGGATAAAGAAGATGTGGTATACACACACACACACACACACACACACACACACACACACACACACACACACAATGGAGTATTACTCGGCAATCAAAAAGAATGAAATCTTGCCATTTGCAACTACGTGGATGGAACTGGAGGGTATTATGCTAAGCGAAATTAGTCAGAGAAAGACAAATATCATATGACTTCACTCATATGAGGACTTTAAGACACACAACAGATGAACACAAGGAAAGGGAAGCAAAAATAATATAAAAACAGGGAGGGGGACAAAACAGAAGAGACTCATAAATATTGAGAACAAACTGAGGGTTGCTGGAGGGGGTGTGGGAGGGGGGATGGGCTAAATGGGTAAGGGGCATTAAGGAATCTACTCCCGAGATCATTGTTGCACTATATGCTAACTAATTCAGATGTAAATTAAAAAAAATAAAGTTAAAAAAATTAAAATTAAAACAATTTACAAAAAAGATTCTCTCTCCCTCTGCCCCTCTGCCCCTCTCTCTGTCTCTCTGTCTCTCTCTCTCTCCAATAAAAAAATAAAAGCATCCTGCTCTCAGGAGAGGGGAAAGCACCCAGCTGGTTAGAATGCTGAATGCTGGAATAATAAACCCATCTGGACAGGTAGGGGGACACCCAGAGTCCCCTTTGATGATAGGGAGGCCCTCTGAGCACAGACAGGTTAACATATTCCTAAATAAATAGAAATATCAAAGCACCTTTAAAAACTGCAGTCTTGGAGTCACTTTTCCTTTAAAGAGACTTATTTCTGTACGACAGAGCTGGGAGTGTATTATCGTCCGCTGAGGGTAGAAATTCCAGAGATGCTCTATTACGGACCAATCAGGCCCTGGCTCCCAGAGATGAAGAAACCAGATGCCAGCACCACCAAGTACCAGTGGGCGCCAGGCGTCTACCCAGGGGTGGGAGCTGACAAGCATTATCTCATCGCCCTTCATGTGTCTACAGAGAAGAAGATTAGAGGAAATATCTTCAGGGTCAGTGGGTTCGTCAGCAACAAGGGAGCGATTTCAGGGCGCAGAGAAGGTGGAGCGGTGATGCCAGCCAGTCTCGGAGGAGCTGGCCATGGGCAACAGCGTTTCTCGGAATCCCTCAGAACACCACCTTCCTGCCTCTGTTCGTGTGTGTTCACACTCCGAACCCAGCAGGCAGAACTGTTGCATTCATGTACTGCTCCTACTATAAATATGAGGTGATGACGTGGATTCTCTTCCTTCTAAGAGTCTAACGGTTATTTGAAAAGAACAGCCACTTACCAAATTGTTGTTCGATGCCAGTGACTGCAGGGGCAGGATCCATGCAGGTGTAGACAGGGGTCATCCGGACACTAAGATAAAGGTTTGCGACTCGGTGAGCTCACCTCCTCGCTGGGAAGTGACCATCATTTCATCTGTAATTGCGCGGATGGTCTCTGCCGAGGGATCTGAGATTATTTCTGAAAAACATCTGTGGTTTGTGCACAGCACTGACAGCTCTTAATGTTTATCAGTAAAGTTACCCAAGAGGGTGAGGTGAACAGAAACAACTAGAGGGAAGTCTTACTTTAGGTGTCTCAAAGATGATGAGGCGTTCATGGGACGTCAGCAGAAGACCCTGAATTCTGAGAAGGAAGAGAACGAAGCAGAATACAATGCTTGATTCCTGCCTTTACGGTCTTTATTCCATTCTCCAAAATTATCACTTGTCACTAAGAAACCCACACACTGGCCTTGAGGCGAGCAAGAGGAAGCAGCAGGGACAAGTTGCCAGAGGCCACAAACCACTCACGTGTGGTTTAGCACATGTGTGGTTTAGCACACACGTGTAACTCCTCTGCGCCCGGTAGTTTTCTAAACCATCAAGATGTACACGGAAACCAACTAGGCAAAGAATCCCTCATAAAGCTTACATTCTGCTTGAGGATGAGAAACAAACACAGGTCATTTGGTGATCATTCATTGCTGTGGACAATGAATATGGAGTGAGTGGTGAGTGCCGTAGGGAGGCGGGCATGTGCGGCCATCGTAACTAGAATAGGACAACTAGAATAGGACGGGAGGGGTATCCCGGATCAGACGACATCTGACAAAGACCCGGAGGTGAGGGTGAGGGGTTGAGCCAGGTGTATGCCTTGTTTCCAGGCAGAAGAAGCAGCACAAACACCCAGAGAGGCCAGAGCCCACGTGGTGTGTCCAGGGAAGGGCCAGCAGGGTGATGCGGCCAAAACCAGGCCATTTTGGAGGAGAGGGTGGAGAGACGGAGTCAGAGGGGCCACACCGCTGAAGTGTGTGGGCACCTCAGGGGAAGCCACAGCCCGTACAAGGCCTTGACCGGAAGCGGTGCACAGCCACTCTGTGGGGGATGGACGTGGAAGGGGCTGGAAGCACAGAAACCATTTAGAAGGTTCGAGTGTGAGATGGTGAGGGTGCCAACTTGGAGGGAATGAGGTTGATGATTAAAAGCGGTCACACCTGGGGATGCCCGGGGGCTCAGTCGGTTAAGCGTTCAGTTCAGTCAGCTCAGTTCATGATTTCCTGGTTGGTGGGTTTGAGCCCCGCATCGGGCTCTGTGCTGACAGCTCAGAGCCAGGAGCCTGCTTTGGATTCTGTGTCAGACAGGGCGAGAGGACATACAGGGCGAGATCCCACAGAAATGAAATAAGAGCTCGGGGCATGGAAACAGGGAAATATCAGAAAATACCCTTGAGAGACTGTTGCACAAAAGTAAGAGACGTGGAAGAAGAGGAATCGTATTGGCCCAAAGAGTGAGTGGGGGCTATCACTTATGGGGAATACAGTATTTAAATGCAGCTTGTGAAAGAAAAGTACAGGGGTGCCTGGGTGGCTCAGTCGGTTAAGCGTCCGACTTCAGCTCAGGTCAGGATCTAGCGGTCCGTGAGTTCGAGCCCTGCGTCGGGCTCTGGGCTGATGGCTCAGAGCCTGGAGCCTGCTTCCGATTCTGTGTCTCCCTCTCTCTCTGCCCCTCCCCCGTTCATGCTCTGTCTCTCTCTGTCTCAAAAATAAATAAAAAACCTTAAAAAAAATTTTTAAGAAAAGTACAGCATCGGTAGCTCAAACCAAACAAGAGATTTGACCAACCACAGGGTTGGGTTCAGATTGGTCATTTCCTCCTGGAAGTTTTATCCCCTGGGCAGCTCCCACATGACACTGTCTGGCTGCATGCAGGTATTTTATTACCATGGTTTCACAGCAAATTGAATCTTTAATGACTTGAGAGCAACCATCTCTATCCTGACATGACTTTTTTTTAAAAGCTTTTTTTAAGTTTATTTATTTTGAGAGAGTCAGAGACAGCACAAGTGGAGGAGGGGCAGAGAAAGAAGAGAGAGAGAATTCCAAGCAGGCTCTGTGCTCCCAGCACAGAGCCCGATGTGGGACTTGAATCCATGAAGCTGTGAGATCATGACATGAGCTGAAACCAAGAGTCGAACACTTAACCGCTGAGCCACCCAGGTGCCCCCATATCCCGACATGGCTTTTAAAGAAGGATTTTTCGGGCGCCCGGGTGGCTCAGTTGGTTGAGCATCCGACTTCGGCCCAGGTCATGATCTCACGGTTCGTGAGTTCGAGCCCCACATTGGGCTCTGTGCTGACAGCTCAGAGCCTGGAGCCTGCTTCAGATTCTGTCTTCCCCTCTCTCTGCCCCATCCCCACTCATGCTCTGTCTCTGTCTTAAAAAGAAATAAAACATTAAAAAAAAATAAAGAAGGATTTTTCTTTTTTGAAATATTACAGCTATATTCTGATAAATATTTACCTGGTAAAGATATTTCCATCCTTTAGCTTTATGATTCCCCCACCTTCATGCTTAATAGTATCTTTCAAAACTCATAGGACAGTTTTTGTTTGATTTGACTATGACTATATGGGACATACTAATGTGGTTATGCTTTCTATTTCTCATTTCACAGGGTATTATCTCTAGGTAGAATTGGCCTGTAGATTTAAAATTGATGAATAATAAATCGGTTACAATTCTTAACTGTTCAACATATGCATACTCTAAGGTACAGACAGACGTAGACCAAGGCAGCCAAAGTAATTATGAAATTGGAACAAAATATGGAAGACACTTGCTGGTGATATTCGATGCTTTGGTTTAAACCCGTACCAATCACTGTTTATTATATGATGCATAGTCTGTGCATTTAATTGTCCAATTATGTGGTTGGTCAGCCCTCTCATCCTCCCCTCTGCCAAGCTGTGGAGTCGCCTCGGGTGGCAGTCCTGCATATTTGGCGGCGACATCTCCATGGGGCGTGGCCCACGGAGCCTGTGCCCTCTAAGACAGAAATTCTGTGTTCATCAGAACATTTCCACTGCTGTACCGAGGGCACACACATTTTCAGTGGGACTTGGAATTCCAGAGAATTGCCTTTGTGAAAAACTGGCAATAGTTTCTTTAGATTCCATCTCTCAGTTTTCCATAGGAACATCAAGAAACAATGAACAGCTTCAGTAATGCAGAGTTTGACCGCCATTTCCTTGAGGAAGGCTTTACTGCCAAGGACATTCTGGACCAAAAAATTAATGAAGTTTCGTCTTCTGATGATAACAATGCCTTCTTTGTCACAGACCTGGGAGACACCCTAAAGAAACATCTGAGGTGGTTAAAAGCTCTTCGGCAGCTCAGGCCTTTTACACAAGTCAAATGCAATGATAGCAGAACCACGGTGAAGATGTAGCTAGCTGCCATTGGGACAGAATTTGTGCAAGACTGAAATACAATTGGTACAGAGTCTCAGGATGGCTCTAGGGAGGATTATCTAGACAAATCCTTTTATTTTTTTTTATTTTTTTTAATCTTTTTTTTTTTTTAACATTTATTTATTTTTGAGACAGAGAGAGACAGAGCATGAACGGGGGAGGGGCAGAGAGAGAGGGAGACACAGAATCTGAAACAGGCTCCAGGCTCTGAGCTGTCAGCACAGAGCCCGACGCGGGGCTCGAACTCACGGACCGCAAGATCATGACCGGAGCCGAAGTCAGCCGCCCAACCGACTCAGCCACCCAGGCGCCCCTAGACAAATCCTTTTAAACAAGTGACTCAGGTTAAGTGTACTGCCAGTAATAGAGTCCAGATGATGACTTTCATTAGTAAAGTTGAATGATGAAGGTTGCCAGGGAACATCCAAAGGCAAGGTTGGTTTTGCGGGTTGCCAGTGATGATTCCAAAGCAGTCTGTCCCCTCAGTGTTAAATCTGCTGCCACACTCAAAACCAGCAGGCTTATTTGGGAACCGGCAAGAGGGCTAAGTATTGATGTCCTCGGTGGCAGCTTCCGTGTGGGAAGCAGCTGTACCGACCTTGAGACCTTCGTGCAGGCCATCTCTGACGCCCACTGTGTCTTTGATATGCGAGCTGAGGTTGGTGTCAACACGAATCTGCTTGATGTCTGTCGGTGTGGCTTTCCTGGACCTGAGCTTAAATGTGAAGAGATCACCAGTGTTATCATCCCAGCACTGAACAAGTATTTCCCATCAGACTCGAGGATGAGAATCATAGCTGAACCCGGCATATATGATGTTGCATCAGCTTTCATGCTTACAGTTAATATCATTGCCAAAAAAACACAACAAAAAAACCTCCTGTTAAAGGAACAGACACGCTCTGATGAGGAGTCGCGTGAACAAATCTTTATGCATTACATGAATGATGGAGTATCTGGATCATTTAATTGCATCCTTTATGCTCATGCACACATGAAGCCCCTTTTGCAGAAGAGACCCAAACCAGATGACAAGTATTATTCAAGCAGCATATGGGGACCGTTGCTGTGACTTGCCCGAGATGCATGCCAGCGATTGGACGCTCTTTGAAAACATGGGTGCTTAACACTTGCTGCTGTTTCTATTTTCAACGGCCCAGAGGCCAACTGTCTACCGTGTGAGGTCGGGTCAACATGGCAACTGATGCAGGAAATCCGGAACCACGACTTCCCACCGGAAGTGGAGGGGCAGGACGCCAGCAGTCTGCCTGCGACTTGTGGCCTGTGCTTGGGAGAGCAGGATGGAGCGCCCCCCCCCCCCCCGGCCCCCCACCCCCTTTGGCTGTCTGCGCCAACGCTAGCGTTAAGCTAGCATTAACGTGTGCGTGCCGCTTCTGGAGCTGTTAACTTCGAGTCTAGCTTGAATTATGGGATTTGGGGGGACCGTTTCACTTAATTACCACTAGTTTTGAAATGTCTTTCTGAGTAGGGTTGGCACGGATGCACCAATACGGAAGACTAGGAGAGGGGTCACTTATCTGTGTTCCTATGGAAACTATGTGAATATTTGTTTTATATGGATTTTTACTCACTTCACTAAAGAATGCCCCTCAGCTGCTGGGCAAGCGTTTGTAGCTTGTGCGTCGGCAGAATGGGCCGAAAGCTTAGTGCTGTGACCTGTTTTAAAAATAAAGTATCTTGAGGGGTGCCTGGGTAGGCTTAGTCAGTTGGGCACCCACTCCTGCTCCCGGCTGAGGTCTTGATCTGGGGGGCTGTGGGTTCATGCCCCACCCTGGGTGTGAAGCCTACTTTAAAAAAAGGGAAACTGGAGAGTGTGATGCTAAGTGAAATAAGCCATACAGAGAAAGACAGATACCATATGTTTTCACTCTTATGTGGATCCTGAGAAACTTAACAGAAACCCATGGGGGAGGGGAAGGAAAAAAAAAAAAAAAAAGAGGTTAGAGTGGGAGAGAGCCAAAGCATAAGAGACTGTTAAAAACTGAGAACAAACTGAGGGTTGATGGGGGGTGGGAGGGAGGAAAGGGTGGGTGATGGGTATTGAGGAGAGCACCTGTTGGGATGAGCACTGGGTATTGTATGGAAACCAATTTGACAATAAATTTCATATATTGAAAAAAGAAAAAAATAAACACAGAATATGATCAGAAGGAGAAATAAAAACTACCATGCTCTGAAAAAAAAAAAAAAAAAAAGGAACTTGAAATAATGTGGGTCTTTTTAATGATTGTCTTGGTCATGAAAAGGCCAATGGTTAGAGGGGTAGACTGTTCTGTGAGTTCAGTCCAGCTGGTCTGGAACTAGCCTGAGCGGTTTTGCTGAAAACAGTACACAACACTGACTCATGGTCAAAGCATGCCACGTACTGATGGTTGGTATTGCTTTGTACTTATAAATTCAAGGCGAGTATGGGGGCAGTTCACACAAGTTTATTGATATTGTTTACTAATATGTTTTCACCTGGGGTCTGTGAGTGCCTGAGGCTCTCCAGTGCTGAGGCTGATTATACAGAGGGAACATGCCTCCAGGACCGGAAGTGTATAAACCTCATTTTGAGTTCCCTGGTTCCCAGGTGTTCTGTCTACACTAGTGGCTCCTGAACTGAGAGTAAAGTAATGCAGAGCTACTTACAGAGGGAACACCACTGGATCTACATCTGACTTCTCTAGCTTTTTCTGTGAGGCAGGCCTTGCTTGGAATAGATACTCTTACTTAAATGTTTTTGCTATATTGTATTCTTTTCCTTGCAACAAACTGCAGTTGGGGTTCAGTCATTTGGAATCCTGTGAGGCTTCTTTAGCAATTAAATCCTGGCTGCCCCTATCTATACAAGTCTAACAAGAGACTTTTAAAATAAAAAGTCATTCTACTTCAAATTTAAATTTTATGGGTTGGATTAATTTCTAACTTTATTTTTTCATAATCATAAACTGATGTACCTCTGTCTTTTCTTTCTATCCTTTGAGTTGTTTAAAATTAATACAACCCCCCACTTGTCTAGAAGATCCTTTTCTCACTTTTCTTGGAGGTTACCTTGTAGAGTTTCACTTTCATTACTGTTGTGTCAGAATCTAAAATTAGTAATTATTGGGGTGCCTGGATGGCTCAGTTGGTGGACCGTGCAGCTCTTGATCTCAGGGTGATGAGTTTGAGCCTCACATTGGGTGCAGACATTACTTAAAAATAAGGGCACCTGGGTGGCTCAGTCGGTTAAGCCTCTGACTTTGGCTCAGGCCATGATCTCTCGGTTTGTGGGTTTGAGCTCT
This sequence comes from Panthera tigris, assembly GCF_018350195.1. Classification (NCBI taxonomy): domain Eukaryota; kingdom Metazoa; phylum Chordata; class Mammalia; order Carnivora; family Felidae; genus Panthera; species Panthera tigris. The sequence continues at coordinate 1,110,080 of NC_056674.1, forward strand.
GTGTCGGGCCCTGTGCTGACAGCTCGGAGCCTGGAGCCTGCTTTAGATTCTGTGTCTCCCTCTCTCTCTGCCCCTCCTGTGCTCGCACTCTGTCTCTGTCTCTCTCTCAAAAATAAATAAAAATTAAAAAAATTAAATCTTTTTTTTTAAGTTTATTTTTTTTCAATTTTTTTTCAAATTTTTTTTTTTTTGGGACAGAGAGAGACAGAGCATGAACGGGGGAGGGGCAGAGAGAGAGGGAGACGCAGAATCGGAAACAGGCTCCAGGCTCCGAGCCATCAGCCCAGAGCCTGACGCGGGGCTCGAACTCACGGACCGCGAGATCATGACCTGGCTGAAGTCGGACGCTTAACCGACTGCGCCACCCAGGCGCCCCTAAGTTTATTTTTAAGAGAGAGACAGAACGTGAGCTGGGAAGGGGCAGAGAGAAGGGAAGCGGGGGGCACAGAATCTGAAGCAGGCTCCAAGCTCTGAGCTGTCAGCACAGAGCCTGACGTGGGGTTCCAACGCACAAACCGCGAGATCATGACCTGAGCCGAAGTCAGACGCTTAACCGACTGAGCCACCCAGGCACCCCCCCAAAAATTAAATCTTTAAAAAATAAAATTATTTAGTCCCTTTCCCCAAACTCTTCAAAGCTTTAGAATGCTTTTATTTCAAATGCTTTTATTTATTTGCACATCCCATTCTTGTCCAGGATAACTTTTCTTTCTCAAGTACAAAGTTAGAAATCCATTTTGATAGCATTGCTGGTAGTAAGATGCTGAGTGTTTATTTGCATATATTTTCATGATGGTCCCGCTCTTGTAGGATTATTGAAAATGATATGCAACCCTGAGTTGCCAGTAATTTTATTTCTACATCTTCAAAACATTATGTGATTCTCCCCTATTTTCCATTATTTCTTTTAAAATTTTATTCTCTGTTTAAGGACATTCCTTTTTAGGTCATCTATCTTTCCTTCCTGGCTATTTCTCAATCTTCCTTTTCTCTTCACTGGGGAGCAATGTGATATGGGTGTGTCTTTCAGTGTACTTTGTTGATTTTTATTAGAATTGTTTTGCTTTCATAATTTTGCATTTGATTCTTCATCAGCTCTAGGAAATGTTTCATCATAGTAAGCAATGTGAATAGTAATGACAGTAATAATCATGGTAAATAATAGTAATCATTTAAATAATGCCTGAAAATCTTGTTGTTTTTTTTTCTTTTTAATTTCTAGGATAAATCTGTCTATCTATCTAAAGTAAAATGAGAAAAAAATATAATTAATGGTAGTGGATTGCATTCTGGACTTGAAAAAATAGGATAATTGACATTTTAATATCATCTTTGAAACACATAATACTATTGGATCAACATTAAATTTTCTCATTTTGATCATTGTATCGACATTATGAGATAGTTTCCATTTACTTAGGAAATATTTTTATATATGTATATACACGTGTATATGTGTGTGTGTGTGTGTATTACAACTATAGTGAGATATATATAGATATAGATATATAGATATAGATATATAGATATATATTACCTCACAAGAGTTGTAATGTAATTTATATCTATGTATCATCATTATATCCTATTTCCTAAAATTTTAAGGATGTTTTGCATCAGTGTCTGTATGGTGTTGGTCTGCAGCTTTCTTTCAAGTATTTTTTATTTTTGTTTTTAAATTTTATTTTATTTATTTATTTTGAGAGACAGAGACAGTGCAAGTGGGGGAGGGGCAGAGAGAGAGGGAGACAGAGAATCCCAAGCAGACTCACTGCCAGCATGGAGCCCAAAGTGGGGTTCGAACTCATGAAACCATGAGATCATGACATGAGCTGAAAACCAAGAATCGGTTGCTTAACCGACTGAGCCACCCAGGCACCCCAGCAGTTTTCTATTCATAGTATTACCTGGTTTTGGTATCAAGTTAAAGTTAAAATCATAAAACTAGTTGGGAAGAGTTCCATCCTTTTTTTTTTTTTTTAATAATTTTAGTAGAATTGGAATTATTTCTTAAATATTTAAAAGAACTCACTAGTGAAGCCATATTGGCATGAAATTATGGTGGAAAAATTTAAAACTACCAGTTCAATGTCTATAATAGAGGGCATTTCAGATTACTCATTTCTTCAGTGACCATGAGTAGTTGAAGTATTTCAAGAAAGTTTTTCTTTTTTGTCAATTTCTAGTTTTCATAGAGCTGTTGGAGTTATTTAAAATATCATGTATAATCTTCTTAATATCTCTAATATATCTAGTGCTATACCATCTTTCATTGCTTATATTGGTAATTTGTCTTTTTTTTTTTTTTCTTAACAATCTACACAGAGATCTATCAACTACATTGATCTAGTTAAATGACAGCTGTGGGGTTCATTGATTTTCTCTATTTTTATCATCTATTTTATTAACTTCTGCTCTTTAATATTTATTTTATTTTGTCTACTTTGTTTTTGTTTTATATTTACAGTGTCCTAACTTAAATGTTGAAAGTATTTATTTATCTTTTTAATTTACAAAATGAGTACTTGATCAGTTGTTCTTCACAAACCCAATGCAGCTTTCTGCCCATGGATCCTGTCCCTGTGCTTTAATAAGACCACATTTTTGCACTGAAAAAAAAAAAAAAAAAAAAAAAAAAATATATATATATATATATACACACACACACACACACACACACACATTTTCTTCTAATCTCAGTGATAGTAAATCTTGAAATATTGGGTTTCATTTCACTTGGTTCAAAATATTATCTACTTTTTCTTGTGGTTTCTTTTTTGACCCAAATATCGTTTATCAATGTTTTCTTTAATTTCCAGATATGTGGGGGCTTTTTTCAGAGTATTCTTTTATGAAGTCTTGGTTGAATTCCCTTATGGTCAGAGTATATAGTTTCATGATTTTAATCATTCTACATTTATTGACATTTATTTTATGGGCTATGGTCTATTTTGATGAACATCCTTTGTGGACCTTAAAATATGTTCTGCTGTTGTTGGAGAAAGACTCTCTAAATATCAATTAGACCAAGTTGGTTGATGTGTTAGTTTCCTACGGTTGATGAAACAAGTTCATCAATTTATTCTATCACAGTTCTGGAGGCTAGAATTTATTCTATCACAGCAATTTATTCTATCACTGTTCTGGAGGCTAGAAGCCTGAAATCAAGATGTTAGTAAGGCCATGTTTCTTCTGAAAGCTCTGGGGAAGATTCCTTCCTTGCCTCTTCCTAGCTTCTGATATATTTTTTAATCATTGAATTTTTTTCATCATGATAAGTGTACTCTTTCACCCAGTAGTGTGATTCCTGGATTGTACAGTAGTTCTATTTTTCATTTTTTGAGGAACTTCACACTGCTTTCCACAGTAGCTGCACCAATCTGCATTCCCACCAGCAGTGCAGGAGTGTTCCTTTTTCTCCACATCCTTGTCAATGCCTGTTGTTTCTTGTGTTTTGTCACCAGTAGCAATAAAGAAAAAAAATTTTTAAAGCAGTCAGAAAAGAAGATAGTTACATGCAAGGGAAATCCAATAAAGCTATCAGAGGATTTTTCAGCAGAAACTTCATAGGCTAGAAGGGAGTGGCATGATATATTCAAAGTGCTGAAAGGGAAAAATCTAAGCCAAGAATACTCTATCCAGCAAAACTATCATTTAGAATAGAAGGAGAGATAAAGAGTTTAAACAAAAACCAAAGATCATAACCTCTAAACTAGACCTACAAGCAATTTTAAAGGGACTCTGAGTGGAAGGGAAGACCATAAATAAGAGTATGAAGAGTAAAAAATAAGAGTATTTTTTTAACACAAAAGCAGTAAAAATAAATATTTCTGTAAAAATCAGTCCACGGATCTATGAAATAAAAGGATGTAAAATATGAGCTGATATACCCAAAATATGAGGAGAGGAGTAAAGAATGGTTTAAGTGATTATCAGCTTAATATAGACTGCTATATGAATAAGATGTTTTACACCAATATAATGGTAACCACAAATCAAAAGCAGTAATAGATATGCAAAGAATAAAGAATTCCAAGTATATCCCTAAAGAAAGCCAACAAACCATGAAAGAGCAAGAAAAGAAAGGATCAGAGAAAATCTATAGGAACAACCACAAAACAAGTAACAAAATAGCAATAAATATCTATCTATCAATAATTACTTTGAATGTAAATGGACTAAATGCTCCAATCAAAAGACATAGGGTGACGGAGTGGATAAAAAAACAAAACCCATCTATATGCTGCCTAGGAGAGATGGCTCCACAGGTGAATTCTATCAAACATTTAAAGAGGAATTAATACCCATTCTTCTCAAATGATTCCAATATATACAAGAAGGAAAAATTCCAAATTCATTCTATGAAGCCAGTATCACCCTGATACCAAAGCCAGATAAAGATACCACAAAAAAAAAAAAAAAAAAAAGAGAAAGAGAGAGAGAACTACAGACCAATATTCTCATAAACATAGATGCAAAAATCTTCAACAAAATATTAGCAAACCAAATCCAACAATATATTTTTAAAAAGCACACACCATGATCAAGTTGGATTTATTCCTGGGATGCAAGGGTGGTTCAATATTCACAAAACAATCAACGTGGTATGTCACATCAATAAGAGGAAGAATAAAAACCATGTGATCATCTCAATAAATGCAGAAAAAATATCTGACAAACTACAACATCCACTGATGATTAAAAAAAAAAAACCCCTCTGTAAAGTAGATCTACAGGGAACATATCTCAACATAATAAAAGCCTTATATGGAAAAAAACCACAGACAACATTGTACTCAATGGTGAAAAACAGAGATTTTCCCCTAAAGTCAGGAACAAGACAGGGATGTCCACTTTCACCACTTTTATTCAACATAGTCCTAGAAGTCCTAGGCACAACAATCAGACAACAAAAATAAATAAAAGATATCCAAATTGGTAAGGAAGAAGTAAAACTTTCACTATTTGCAGATGACATGATACTGTATATACAAACAAAACCTTAAAGACTCCACCAAAAAACTACTAGAGCTGAAAAATGAATTCAGTAAAGTTGCAGGATACAAAATCAATGTACAGCAATCTGCTGCATTCCTATACACTAATAATAAAACAGCAAAAAGTGAAATTAAGAAAACAATACCATTTACAATTGCACCAGAACCAATAATATATCTAGGAATAAACCTAACCAAACAGGTGAAAGATCTGTACTCTGAAAACTATAAAACACTGATGAAAGAAATTCAAGATGATGAAAAGAAATGTAAAGACATTCCATACTTGTGGGTTAGAAGAGCAAATATTGTTAAAATGTCTACACTACCCAAACCAATCTACACATTTACTGCAATCCTTATCAAAATACCAATAACATTTTTCACAGAGCTAGAACAAACAATCCTAAAATTTGTATGGACCCACAAAAGACCTTGCATAGCCAAAGCAATCTTGAAAAACAAAACTGGAGGCATCACAATTCCAGATTTCAAGTTATACTACAAAGTGGTAGTAATTAAAACAGTGTGGTACTGGCATAAAAACCAATCTCTGGTTTTTTAGTTTTATAGAGGCATGACTCAGTTTGTTTGTTTTTCCTTTCCTTCCTTCCTCCCTTCGTTTCTCTCTTTCTCTCTCTCTCTCTCTCTCTCTCTCTCTCTCTCTCTCCCCCCACCCCCCTCCCTCCTTCCTTCCTCCCTTCCTTCCTTCCCTCCCTGGCATGCTCTTGCTTCTAGTATACCAAATATAGTGTATTAGACCACCTGATATTTTTCTACAAGTCACTTTTGCTGTTTGTTCATTTTTTTCCTTTCTATGTGGTTCATTTTGCATAATTTCTATAACTACATCTTTAAACTCACTGATCTTTTCTTCTTCAATATCTTATCTGATTTTCATACCATGCAGTGTATTTTTTGTTAGATATATTCCCCATAAATTCCACATAGATCTATTTTTGTATGTTTTTAATCTATTTCTCTTTTAATCAAGTTATTGGTTTTCCTATGCTTCCAACAACAAATGCAGTATATTTATAAAAGCTCTTTAACATATTTGTCTAGTTTTATCATTTCAGTCACTTTTGGTGTTTGTTTCTATTTTCTTCTTATGCTAATACGCTATATGTCTTACATTCCTGCTCCTTTGTGTGCATGATAAATTTACTGGGTGCCAGACAAGATAAACGTTACATTGGCAAATGTTGCATTTGCTTGTGTCCCTTTAAATAGTCTCAGATTTTGTCACGGCTTTCACTAAAAGTACTTGGTAGCTGTTTTTCCTTCGAATGTTTGCTTTTAATTCTTTCCAGTGTGAGTCCAGAGCAAAATTTAGTCTGTGTTTAACTAAGTCTCACTATCTAGGTGATATACTTCTGAGGATTCTACCTGTTGTTCTGTACACTGTATAATGGATGTTTCCATGCTGGCAGATGAGAACATAAATGATTCCCAGCCCTCCAGGAGCTGCAGGAATTATTCAGTATACTGCCTTCTAGGGGTGCTTTCCTAAACCTCACATAGTTTACTCTTGCACTTGTATAGATCTGGACACGGTCAACAGTTTCAGTGGATCTCTCCTCAATTCTTTGCCTCTCCTCTTTCCCTGTACCTCCCAACTCTAGCTCCTACCCTTTCATAACTAAATTCTAGTCACATTAGTCTTGTACCCTGATTTTTGTCTCCAGGCTCTAAGGGAGGGAAATCAGAGGGCTCCACTCCAGTTTCCCTACTGGGAAGCAGTGTCCCAGTGGCTACCCTGAATTTCTGGAAGAATTCTTTAAGATTCGCTGAACAGCCGGAAACAAAGACCAGAGAAACCAGAAAACAGGAAAGAAAATAAATGAGAGTCTTTGCCAGGCAGGAAAAAAACAAAAACAAAAACGACAAACACCTGAAAATCAGAGAATGAAATTGTCACCATGTGAGAACAGTCTTTCTGATGGAAAGACTTGAGTATCTAACCAGGGGATGGATCTTCACTTATTCCTAGGGAACCACTTAAAGGTGCCCAGTAAAATACCCTGATTTAGGTACACCTGTGATGGAAAAAGCCCCTCTTACCCTCGAATGGGAAGCAGCCCTCTTGTTCACATTGGTACTGCAAACCCCAGGGTTTCCCTCAAACCTCAGAATGATCTCACCACCCAGAGGAGGTCCACAACTTTCTGGATCCTTTGGACCACTTCCTCTCACCCAGATCTAATAGAACTACACTTATTTCAGGGTTTCCTCTGTGGCATAGGGTGAGGGAGAGGGAGTGATTTTGCAGCAGGCTCGGGAGGCAGAGAAAAGCTAATACCTTGAGGTGCCAGGGATGGCACAGGGGCCTACAGCACCCAGCCAAACTCAAGACCAGGTGGTAGAAGGTGGGTTATAGACACCGGGGTGCAGTAGACAGTAGGTGCAGGAGCAGGTGAGGGAAGCAGCCTTAGGGACGCAGGGGGAAGGTGGGAGTAGTGTGGGGACAGTGGGGCAGGAGCCGGCCTGGAGGCTGGGCCACGGAGGGAGCAGGCTGCCAAGGGTGCAGAACAGGGCCAGGGCAGCCACCGGGGCTGCGCGTCTCGAAAGTGCAGGAGGGCCAAGGAGTCAACGCTGCTGCCAAGAAGCCATCAGGCGAGAGGGGAATTTCCAGGCTGGGCCAATAAGGCACATGGAGAGCCCCAGAGCTGGACTGCTAGGGACTGCGGGGGAGGGGGTAGGGGGCCGTACACCTGGAGGCCAGAGAGCCCAGAGAGGTACAGCCAGTTAGACCAGAGCTCTCCCTGGCCTCTGGCAGGGTGCCCACCTGACACCCCACCCCTAAGCCAGCAGTTTGGCACTTAGAGGCTCCGGCTTCCTTCCTCTCTGAACCAAAGCCTTTCCGCAGGCAAGTCCCACCCTGGCACGCATACCTCTAATGCAGTGCACTGGCCGGGTTCTCCCCCAGGCCCTGGGGCTCCAGCTGTGCCTGGAAGTTGGCAGGTTGTGTTCCTTTCTGGAGGCTCTGGGAAATCAGATTCCTGCTCGTGTGGGCTGTTGGCAGAATTTAGTTCCATGTGGTTGTGGAACAGATCCCTAAGCGTCCAAGGTGCTTTCTGGTTGTGTTGAGATCTGCAAAGTCATATAATTTCTTCAAAGAGCTCTTTCTGTGACTCAATACTCTGGCCTGATCTTGCTGAATCAAGACTGAAGACGCTGGCTATCAGATGTGTGATGCTCAACTTGGCTCCTAGCTTTTTTCTCAGAACCAGCAATGGGCCGTCAAAGGGCCTTATACAGCCCCGACTCTTCCGTCTGCCTCTGTCTCCCTGCAGCTGGGAAAGGTTCCATTTTCAAAGACTCGTGTGATTACATTGAGCCCACCTGGTCAAGTCTCACCAAAAACTGCATTACATTACACACGCGAAGTCCCATTGGCCATCTGCAGGAACATTCACAGGTTCTGGGGATTAGGGCATGGACATTTTGGGGAGCAGTGATTCCACCCACTACAGTTCACTGTCTGGTCCTCAGATTCGTTATGTGTCCTACTTGTAAAATATATTATGCCCATCCCAAGATCACAAAAAGTCTCATTCTATCACAGTATCAAGTCTAACACCCAAATCTCATCATCTAAATTGTCTAAATCAGGTATGGGTGAGGGTTTGGATATAATCCACCCCGGGGCTCAAATCCTCTCCATCTGTGGGTCTGTAAAATTAGAAAACAAGGTAACTGCTCCAAAAATAAAATGGTGGAATGGACCTAGGATAACAGTATACGCATTGTTTCAAAACGGGAGAAAATGAAAAAATAAGTAAAAGCCACAAGTCCCAAGAAAATTTGAAATCAAGTTTAGCAAACTACATTAGGTACCAAGGCCTGGGAATATATTCTGTGGTTCAGGCCTCTGGCCACTGGGCTCACAGCTCCCCACCCTGGGTTCTACTCTGCCCTCGGAGTCCTCCTTTCCCATCACAGGTAACAAAGGTTTACAGTTTAGAAATTTGCTTAGCCAGTTTCATGTGTGTAGAATATTGGAAGTCCTAATTTTGTACTCTGTCCCTTTGAGATCCCACGTTATTTCTACTAGAATGAATTTCTTGAGAGCTTTGTGGCTCTTCTGTATCTACCAGAGATTGATTCCATTACACAAGAGGTTGGTCCACAGACTTCCCCCCTGAATGATCCCGTTATCTATTTTTGACTTTTGCTGAGCTGGCCATGGGATGCCTTTAAGCTTCTTAGGTGCTCTCGGGTTGCAGAGGGGCCTGCTTAGTCACAATCTCTTCAAAGAAATGTCATGTGCCCGCATACTGTTCTTCTGATCTTGCTGAGATCTTACAAAAGGTTGTACAGCAACACCTGTGGCTAGTTCTCCAGAACATGCTTTTCTCACCATGAGTCACTTCCTTTCAATGTCTTTTGCAACTAAGACAGGATAAGAATTTCCCAAATCATCAAATCTTGGGTCTTTCCTGTTTAATAGTTCTTCCCTACATTTATCTCTTCCCTATTACATTTTACCATAAATGGTAAGAGACAAGGCCGCACATTCAACAACGTGTTTAGAAATTTCCTCAGCTCAAAATGTCCATATAAAGACTTTATATTAACATTTGCAGGAGCTTTGTTTTGAATACTCAGAATTTGGGGGGAAAAAACAAAGGGCAATTAAGATAAAGGGATAAACTGCAGTATATCCCATCAGAGCATTACTCAGCAATGAAGAGAACGAGCTATTTATACACACAACAGGAGTGATTCTTAAAATAAGGCTGCATGGAAGACAGCAGATGATAACAAACTTCTAAGGTTCCACTATAAAGAAGAATCTAGAAAAGACACATTTATCCATACTGGAAGTAAATCAACGGTTGCCTAGGGAAGACACGGGAAGTATTAGGAAGGGGCATGAGGTAACTCTGGGGGGTACGTATGTCCAAGAACATGGCTGGGTGATCCTCAGGTTCGTGCATATGTTAAGGCTTACCAAACGGTACGCTTTAAGTGTGTGCAGCATACTGCATGTGGACTATACCTAATGAAACTATAAAAAATGATTCCACTAACATCCGGGTCTTGTGCTTCTACTGGAACACCAGATCGAGCACCAATATAGTGACTCTACCCTCTCTCTCCAAATGCCCTGTGAAGAGAGCCTCTTCCTCAGCACTAAGGAAAACTGGCAAGCAGTGAAGGCTGTTTGCAAGGGAGTCCCCAGAAGCTCTGGCTGGTCACAAAAACTACAACTTTGGACCACAATGTCTGTGCCAGTTCTTGCCCATGCGGCAAAGACACTGGGTAAAGAGCCAGGGAGGTACAAGTATCAAGGTAAACTTTACATTCTTTGCTCTGCCACTGACCTTGGTCAGAGAGTGACACAGCCCTGGAGATCCTAAGAATTTCCACGCATCCCGATCTCATACAGTCACAGTGATTGGAATGTTTGTGGACGTTTTTAAAATGGGCACATCCACTCCCACTTGCTGCAGTCTCCGCAATTCCAATTATTCACACCCAGGGCGAAATTTATTTTTGTTTCCTTCCTGGGATGGTAGGTCTTGCAGCCAGAGACTTGGGCAGCAGATCAGATTCTGACCTTCAGGGCAGCGGGAACTTGGCAGGTCCTCAGAAACAGCTTCCCCTAGCAGTGCTGGGAAACGTGGCACCTATGCTGGAAATAAGACACATTCAATCCACGCCGCTCCCAAACACCGTGAAGGCTGCCCCAACCTTCCTCAACACCACCCTCAAATTACGCTGAAATCCAGACAAAATCAGGCCCACGAACCCCTGACCTCTCACCTAAAAAGCTTGTGTCAGCAACACCAGAACTGGACTGAGTGGTTCTGTGCCAGCCTGCTCTTCCACTTGAGGTACCTGAAGCTGGAGGCCCCCACAAGCACCGTTTACCGCTTCCGTTTGGCAGGGCCTACTGTCTGCAAACCAATCCAAACAGTAAAAAGAACGTCCAACATTAACGATGGTTTAAATAATGTCTTTATTATCACAGAGACCAGAGCAACAGAAGACAAGTGGTTCTCCAGGTGGGGTGACTCGGAGAAAAACGTGTCACATGTACCACATGAGGCCAACAATGTCCATGAAGAAAGTAAAGCTCTTCTGTAAGCCTCCAGAACACAGCTCAGGTCCTCTTGGCTAAAGAGGGGTGAGGTCCACACCTTTACCAGTCAGTGGGGAGGGAAGGAGGAACCCCATTCAATTCAGGATTCTCATAATTTCCTCCAGAGACTGGAGGTGTCCCTGAGGACATCCAGAAACGAAGCTGGTAGAACGGAGATGGTTTCTGCCACAGACACTGGGTGGCAAATTTGGCAAGGAACCTGAGCAGGTCTGCAAGTGCAACGCAACCCATGAAAGTGTCCCTGTACCTGGCATCCTTAAGGTCTCTCCCCAGTGCTAATGTTCAGATACATGAGGTTCAACATCTGACTGGCGTCTTCCTCTCCAAGGGCAATCACAAAGCCCCTCTCCACACAAGTCCTGTTGTGTCGAAAGCACTCCTAAAGCCGTCCTGCAGTGTGAACCTTCTGGTGCCGAATGAGGTGGGAGCTTAAACTATAGGCTTTCCCACATTCGTTGCACTCGTATGGCCTTTCTCCAGTGTGAACTTTTTGGTGCCTAACAAGGTGGGATGTTCTGATGAAATCTTTCCCACATTTGCTGCACACAAATGGCCTTTCCCCTGTGTGAACTCTCTGGTGTGCAATAAAGTCAGAGCTTCTACTAAAGAATTTCCCACAGTCGATGCACTCAAAAGGCCTTGCCTCAGTGTGAATTCTCTGGTGTTTAATGAGGGTGTACTTGTGGCCAAAGGATTTCCCGCAATCGCTGCAAACGTAAGGATTTTCTCCAGTATGGATGCTCTCATGCTGAACAAGTGTGGATTTGTGTCTGAAGACTTTCCCACAGTTGTTACACTTATAAGGCCTCGCTCCATTGTGAACTCTCTGGTGTACGATGAGATTGGAGTGATGGCTAAAGTATTTTCCACACTCGCTACACTTGTAAGGCATTTCTCCGGTGTGAATTCTTTTGTGCTGAGTAAGATTGTCTTTGCGGCTAAAGGCTTTCCCACATTCTTTGCACTCGTAAGGCCTTTCTCCGGTGTGGATTCTCTGGTGCTGGATAAGTGTGGCTTTGCGGCTGAAGGCCTTCCCGCATTCGCCGCACTCGTAGGGCCTTTCTCCGGTGTGGATTCTCTGGTGCTGGACAAGCGTGTCTTTGCGGTTGAAGGCCTTCCCGCATTCGCTGCAGCTGTACTGCATCTGTCCGCTGTGAGAGGCCTCCCCGCTCCCAGTCCTCCTCTTCCTCTTGCTGTGGGTGGCCTGTCGCTGGTGACTGCCCAGACTGGCCTGGAGGCTCCACTGCTCCTCACACAGAAAGGGCTTTCCCGACAGGTGAGGTTCTTCACAAACCCTACAGTTCTTCCCAGATGAGGTCTTGCCTCTGTCTCTTCTGACAGGTTTCTCTACACTGTACTGCTTCTGATGCTGGTGAAAGTTTGCACTGAACAAGAACTGTCTCCCACACGCCCCGCAGGTGTAAGGTTTCAGTCCTTGGCATATTTCCTGGTGTTCATGCAGGTGTAAGAGGTCTTTCACGATGGGGCCACAAATGTCACAAGGGTGAGCCATCTGGGTTGATGAACCTGCCTTGGAAATGCTATCATGGGAGACTCCTAAACAAACGGTCTGCTCAGAAGGTGCCTCTTCATCTTTCGCCGCGCACCAATAACCTGCGGGTAGAAAAATGCTCTTTAAGTGAATGGGGACTTTGGAGAAGGGGCAACCCCATCACAAACGTGTCTAGTATTTAGCCCACGGGGGTGTCGGTAGGACAGCAGATGTGGGATCAGGTTAAAGAAAAAGCTGCTGTGCAATGCTGGGCCTCAAAGGGTCACAGAATGAGGAAGCCTTCACAAGGGACAAAGACCCAAGGACGGGGTGTAGGTCAGGGAGAACCAGCAAGTAGGATATCCAATTTACTCCTCTGCAGATGACTTTTGAAGGGCCTTAGCTATTGGTGGGCACTACACAGAAATGTATGTCTAGGCCCAGGAAAATCTGATTTAAAATGAGCAACTTGTGTTCAAAAACAATTTAAGAACAGATGTGTGTCTCAGACACATCAGCATTGTCCAACACAGGACGGCACTGCAGAAAGAATAGCAGAGAGCACTGGTGAGTGGGCGTGGACAGCCCTGGGTTGGAGGTCTGGACAGAAACGATATAAATAAGTGTCCAGAACGAGGAGAAAAAGATAGAAATAGGTGTGGTTTATAACCTGGGCACCAAACAGGAGTGGTGCCCAGGACAGGTTTCTGGTGCTATTTGAAGCCAGCCCTGAAGCTCCCTCCCCACGCTCCCACTCACCAGGGCCTGTCCACGTCCCTCCAGCCATGGCTAGAGTCATGACCTCTCAGTCAGGCACTCAGAGTTCTTTCCCCTGCTATGTTCAGCAACCACAAAAAATCTGGAAGAAACAAGTCGTAGAGGAAAGACAGGGCAAGTAGGAAAGCAGTGGCCCAGAGCAGCCTGCCCACAAGAGATTGAAGGACAATTAAATATTGCAAAATGAACACCAGAAATGTCTTGCAGATCAGCACCATGGGCCCCACAGGCAGTGGCCATGATGACAATTCATGACACAGGTAGGCCCAAGGAAATGCCAATTATAGGAAAGGGTAGAATCTGGAGCACAGAGGTTATCACAAATGTGGACAGAGCCACATACAGCCAGGAAAACGGCAAGCAGGGTAGTCCACGGGACTGACCACAGGGACTGAAGGAGGCAGTTCACACAGCTGAACCCTGGCACCCAGAAAACCTGTGTTACTGAGGGAAAATGGCAGTGCCCACAGCAGCTTTGGGAAGAAAATGGCAACCTCTGAGGGAAAAGAGTAGAGCACGGCCCAGAAAACTGGGGTGTGTGGGGCCTTACCCAGGAAGACCGTGTGACTCAAGTCTCTGGGCCACTCTTCCCAAGAGAAACACACAAGCGCATCCTTCAAAGTCACATGACCCTGACTGACATCAATAACTGAACACGGGGGCAGCAGCTCTCCCCAGGACTCCTGGTCTATCCACCACACCTTCACTTTCCTCCTCAGCTCCCCAACTCAGACAGGATACCAGGCCCTTGTGTGATCGGTGCCGGCTCACTCGTTCCTCATTTCCTAGTAATCATTTTGTCCAGCCCAGAACAACAGGTGGGGGACAAACAGACACTTCTGCCAGCCAGTTCCCCTGGTCCGGAGATCACGCCTCTTACATACAAATGTGAGCTCAGAATTCTCCTCTAAAGCCCCCAGGCTATGAACTCAGATTCCATCTCCAGGACACATCACTCTTTAGACCACACCTCCCTCAGGTCTATGGATACCCACAACACAGGTACCTCCCACGTGCAAATGTGCACACAGCATCCACAGAATTCTTGGTTATTGCAGCCAAGATCACATCTGGCTCCAGCTGATGGTTCCCAGTGCCGTGTATCTCTAAACCCAGCTTTTAAATGCTCCCTTCCTGGCGCTATTCTTTGATTCAATTTCAGCAATCCGGAACCACGTACAGACATCAGATAAGCCCAGCCCCTTCCCACTTTGCCGTTACATACCAAGGATGCCATATCCTCAGCAGTCGGGCTTAACACTTGACACTACGTTCTCATTCAGAGTCCGCACCCACCGGCCTTGTACCCCAAGCACAGTCACTCTGCCAGCTGACCCAATCAGCCTCTGAGCTAATCTACCTCTGCGCTTGGCAGAAACTCCCTAGGTCCCACTACAGGTCACCACGAAAGCCTGGGGAGCACCCAGCAAAGGAAACGGGTGCCTGCTTTGGCCTCACTTTCATCTCATCTCTGTTACTGCTACGCCCCAGCACTCATCTCATGTCTCCCCTCTCTGGAAGACTCCCCGCACCCCGCCAGACCCTATTATCTCCCCCACCATGGACACTACACTCCCTTTGTCTCTTAAGTGACTCCCTCTCTGCCGTGTCCACCCCCCTCCAGACCCTTAATGGTACTGCCACTGTGACAAAAAGATTCTCTCTATAAATCTGACACGCAGCTCTACTCTAATCCATATACTGGCTGCCACTTTGTGGACTTGGATCCCTCCTGTGAAATCCAAACGTGTGCGTCCAGCTGCCCACCTGAAACCTCCACTCAGATGTCTTTAGACGCTACAGACTCAACGTGGTCAAAGCCCAACTCCTGATATTATTTCCGGAAGTTACTCCCACCACCAACTTCGCTGCCTCAATTGAGAATTTTTCCATCCTTATACCTTCTCACGCCAAAAACTGTGGGAGCTGTGAGGTCATCCCTGAGTCCTCTCCTTTCTCTCACCATCCACATCAGAAAGTCCGGTTGGCCCTACTTAAAGAGACACAAAAAACGAACCCAGAATCCAGCACCCGTCCCTCACCTCCAGAACCACCAATCTGGTCCAGCCATCAACAGTCTTCTTTCCTCACCCCAATCTTCTTCACTGTGCAGCCAGAGAAAGCCTGTGAAGACCAATCAGATCACTCCTCTGCTCTAAACCTTCCATGGCTCCCACCACTCCCAAAACAGAAGCCCAGCTCCATAGGCTGCTGTTCCAGAGCTGAATTCTGTCCCCTGCTCGCTGATCACACCAAACATAACGGAGACCTGAGGCTCCCTGAGCACTCGCAGTTCAGCCTCCAGGGATGTTTTTGCCCAAGCTTGTTCCTATACCTGGACACCATTCCACACTTCATCCCACTGCACCAAATTCAAGGTACAGACCGTTAGTGACACCAGCATCCCCACACCCAAAGGCAAATACAAGGGAGGTGAACATTGCTAAGACACCAGCATTTGCCATACTGGGTTACCAAGACCGTGGGCAAGTGCACTGACTGAGGACCGAGGACTCACCTCTGCAGAGATCCTAAGTGCTCCCACCCTCAAAGCAACCTGGCAGTAAGAGGGAAGAGGGGGCTGAGGACGGCAGGCCACCACATGGGGCACCACGGACTGAACGACCCCTGTAACCCCTGCCCTGCCCTTCCGCGCCCACGATTTCTGAATGTCTCACCTCAGATACTAAGACCTTAGTGCCGCCTCCGCCCAGCTGTGCGAACAAAGACCGGTGTCACCACGTCCTCACCGGTAAAGCAGACAGTAGTGGTACCCACCTAAACAGGGCTGCTGTTTGGGTCACACACATTAACACAGATCAAAGATCTCTGAATTGGCTTTTTATCCAAATGGTTTTGGTGCAAATGAAGTGATGGGATTTTTAAATTGGGGATTTCTTTTTCAGCTTTTCAGAAAACGTGATACTTAAGACTTTCCATCATAATCAGACAGAGGCAGGCGCTTTGACCCGTCACTGGGCATCAGTATACACTTACAGCTACACACGTTAATCTTCGCCCACTTGCTCCTGCGAGCCGGGTGTACCCGTGTCCCTTCACCAAACCGGCCTCCTGGTATACCCTCCTCTGCGGAGTGTGCGGGCCGCCCCTCTAAGACGTCCACGGCCTCTCCTTACCTGAACAGCTGGGGAGCTGGTGCACCAGCGCCCTGGACTGGGCTACGGCGGCTCCCCCCCGCCCGGCTGACTCTCCCCTGCTCCTCGCGCCGAACCTTTGCTGGGTCCACACACCGGCCAATCTGGAGCGCCTCTCACCTGCCCCTGCATCCCAGGCCAGGCTCCTCACACCCTCCGGCCCTCTCCTCCT
This sequence comes from Panthera tigris, assembly GCF_018350195.1. Taxonomy (NCBI): domain Eukaryota; kingdom Metazoa; phylum Chordata; class Mammalia; order Carnivora; family Felidae; genus Panthera; species Panthera tigris. The sequence goes on from NC_056674.1 coordinate 1,126,785, forward strand.
CCAGCAGGGACTCTCCCTGGAGGGAATGAGGGCGTCCACCCCCTCATCCCTGCCCTCCGATCTCTCACCCCAAGGACCACACACGACAAACACATCCTGAATCTTCTTCCCCCGAATCTGGCCTCCCGACCCGAGGCCTCATCCCTCAGTGGTCTCCACCCCAGCCCCCTCCCCAGATGCCCGTGGGACACCTCCCCTGCGAGGCGCCTCGGCTTTGCCACGTCCCGAGCGCAACTCCCGACTCCTGCGGGGCAGCTCTCTGCCGCACTCTCTCGGACCTCCGGGGAGAAAAACCGGACACGGACCTGGGACAGCCCCTGACTCCTACTTTCAGAGCAGCCGTCATCCGACATCCGACGCTGAGGAAACCCTGCCAACCACGTCTCCACCTGCAACCTCTCCAGCCGCCACAACACTCCCGGAGTCCGAGGCTCCTCACCGGCGCCCCCGCCCCCGGGCTCGTCCCGCCCCCCGGAGCCCAGATCGCCTCACGCTGCTCCGCGGCTCCCCCGGCCAGTCCACGCAAGGCTTCCGCTCGCCCGCTACCCCCCCCCCCCCCGCAAACATGACGGCCCCACTTTCCCCGGCCCTCGCGGCTCATCGCCCCTCCGAGCCTCTGCGCGCGCCGGTCGCTCGGCCAGGACCACTTCGACGGCGGTGACAAACGGGGGCTCCTCCCACAGCGGGCCCCCGCGGCCCAGAGCACTGGAGGCGGGGCCGCAACCGCCTCAACTGACACCCTTCGTTCGAGGCTTTGTGATTCCGAGCGCAGGGACGAAACGCGTCAAGGTCCGGGGAACAAAGTACCCACCTAGGCCGGATCCACCAACCGCGGCCGCCATCACAATCTGGAGGACCATACGGGGCCGTGAGGAGTCCCAGGTCGGGACCCGCGCGCCGCCGTCGCGGGCAGCGGAGCCTTCGCGGGCGCTGCCACCGCCGAGCCTCCCTGCGGCGAGCAGAGTCTCCTCCCGTGTCCTCCCGCTTCCGTCACTCCGGGCCGAACCAGCGATCCCGAGGTTCTAGTCCGAGCGGCCCACCGAGAGCGGACAAAATGTCCGCCGCGGGAAGACACCGGAAGTCCCGCCCAGTCGCCTTCCGCGCGCTTTTAAGAGTGCCACCAAGCAAGGCGCAGAGGCTTCTGGGTAATGTGGTTCTCCAGAACAATTGGCCCCAGACACCCGCGGACTCGCTCCCGGCCGGGGTGGGGGCCCAGTGGTCCCGCGAGGGGCGCTGGGAAATGGTACCTCGAAGCTCCGAGGATGGAACGGGGCTTCGCTCCTCACAAGGAGCTGGGTGTATTATGCGGAGGCCAAAGAAATGTTTGGAAACGTTCTTGTGGCTATTTCCCAAAGCCACAAAACCACGTGGACACATCTCATCAAATGTCAGTTCGAGTCCACTCAGCGCACTCTCATTTCCTTGCCGGTTTTTAAATCCGTGTAGATGAAAATTTTAAGTTTGGGTGCTTTGGCTGGGTCAGGGGTCAGGGGTCAGATCTGCAAATTGCCTCTGGGGGGGAGGCAGGAGGGTTATTGTGTCTAGGGAGGCACTTTCTTGCAGGTGGGGGTGCTGATGGAGGGCAACCCAGGCAGCAGCACCCTTTAATTCAAATGATCCTTCTTAGCCCAAAAGCTGATATACTGATTCCCTCTAGGACTATGCTACCCATCTGGAAAGGACCATTATAAATGCTTTTCAATGTGCCAGGACGGTGGCTGTCGCGGTCCTGGTGGCCGCAAATGTGCGAAAGTGACTGTCTGAACCCAGAAATAAAGATTTGGAACAGCATGATCTCATTTCTTTGCTAGGAACTGATTTCTGATGTGGAAATGTTGGGGTTCAGAGCTGATGGCCAAGAAAGAATTCTTCAGATGTCTTTGGTGCAAAAAGGTGGTTTTATTAAAGCACAAGAACAGGACTCAGGGGCAGAAAGAGCTGCATTGGGGTTGTGACAGGTGATGATTATATACGCAATGTTTCCAGGGCCCTGAGGGGCTAGCAGCTGTTAGAAACCTTGTTACATTTATTACTGTTTAGTAAAATCTCAGTCATGAGACCCTTTAGATGTTATCAGTAGGCATATGCTTGGAGTGTGACTGCCAACATATACGTTGGGGGCTAGGGGTAAAGAAAATTTCTATAGGAATTTCTAAATGCTTACAGTAGCCTCACAGGACCCTTGAGGTTGGGATAATGTTAAGATTGCCTTGTGACTTTAGCAAAGTGTCAACATCAAGGCAGCTGAGTGCCTAGTGGAAGGTCACTGCCTGTTTCAAGGACTTGTCAATGGGCTGTAGACAGTAAGGAAATTTAATTTTTTTCTCTTGCCTTTGTTTCCCACATCAATTTTCACTTCACTTGCAATTACAGGGACAGTGTCTGAATTGGGAGTACAGATTATTTATGGTAAAGGAAGAAGACGAGGAGAGGGAGGGTGAGTGGAGGAAGAGGAGGAAGGAGGGAAGGAGAAAGGAAGGGAGGATGGGAAGAAAAAAGGAAGGAAAGGAAGAAAAAAAAAGAAACATGGATAGTTTAAACTACTGAAAGCTATTATATAGTTCTGTAGTTCACAGATATACTCAAAAATGGTTCTGGGGGACATACCTTTGACAGGTGAAAGATGGCAGCAAAAACTGAGCTGGAAACACTGAAGTCTGAGAGGTAAGAAAATGAAGCTGAGCACACAGTGGGGCTGAGACACTGAATACAACAGGGTTTAGTCTCCAAAATGTAATTTCTTTCCAATCTTGAAAATTCTGATTATCTACTCTCAGGGAGAATGAAAACATTTAGAAAGATGAACAAGGATACTGTAATACCATGCTTATTCACGGCTCTAACAAACATTCGATAAACACCTACTGCATTTCAACCCCTATCTTAAGTACATGGAACAAATTTGAAAACAAGAGACAAAGACCTCAGCCATCAAGAAGCTTACACTCTACAGTATTCATGAAAGACGGGAAGAAATATGAAATATGAAAAAAAAAACAATGAATTATGTACAATGTTGGAATGTGTTAGGCACAATAGAAAAAGAAGATGAGGGTGCCGAGAAATGGGTCATGAGATGTAGTATTATACATTTGAGAGAGGCTGATTTGGGCCCAGGTCTTACTTTATAAAGGCGACTTAGTGACAGCATGGACAGGTCAATGACATTGAGAGAAAAGTTTAATGTTATTCACTGTGTCTCTAGAAATGAGAGGCACAGCATACCACGAAAGGTCACAGAAGGAACGCTGGGATTTGTTTAGGAGGCAGAAGCAGGAGCCAAGGAAAGGCCTAGCCCAGAGACTTTATGGTGTTTTCCATGGGAAAGGCAGGGCAGAGCAGAGCAAACAGCTGAGAATTGGCTACTTTGAACAATTCCAGTGGACTTCAGGTTATAGGGGTGATCTCTAGTTACCCAATACCTAGCCCTGGGATGATTTAGGGCATGCAATTTTCTTCAGGAAACACTTAAATGAGTCAACATTCCTAGGTAATGGAGTCCCCCATTCAAGGTAAGCCACTGGGTGCTTTTATAAAACCTGAGCCCATGAAAAATATAAACACAGTTAAACTTCTTAAAGAGAGTGTGCAGATTTTCAATTAGAGGATGATGGGCTAATGAAGAAAAAGAACAGCTCTTTTTTTGAGGCACAATAATTCTCTTGAGTTTACTAGAGGCCAGAAAGGTATCATCATTTATCATACATGACAAACGTGTTGCTTAAATATATTGGACTAAAATGATCATTTAGGAGTGCCTGGGTGGCTCAGTTGGTTAAATGTCTGACTCTTGATTTCGGCTCAGGTCATGATCTCACAGTTTGGTTGGTGAGATCAAACCCCAAGTAGGGCTCTGCACTGACAGTGTGGAGCCTGGTTGGAATTCTCTCTCTCTCTCTCTCTCTCTCTCTGCCTGTCCCCTGCTCACTCTCTCTCCTTTTCTCTCAAAATAAACTTTAAAAAATTGTATTTATATAATTTAAGTACAGGTTTTATTTTTATATACATTAAACTGTATTTTACATGAGGCAGTCTCAAAAATACAACAAATAAAATTAATTTTAATACAATTTTAGTTATAGACATCATAGAAATGCAGAATTGTTGAAGTTAGTCATCATAAAAGTCAAGTGATTAAAGATGTAAAATAAAAGTGAAATGAAATGAAACTCTTTGAAAGTTTCTTTTAAGTACCAACAACTGACAAAATTTTCTAAAAATTAATTTTATTTCACAAAAAATAATAATTTTCGAAGTCTATTAAAGAAAACCAGGGGCACCTGGGTGGCTCAGTCAGTTGAGCATCTGACTTTGGCTCAGGTCACAATCTCAGTGTTCGTGAGTCCAAGCCCTGCATCAGGCTCTGTGCTGATAGCTCAGAGCCTGGAGCCTGCTTCGGATTCTTTGTCTCCCTCTCTCTCTGCCTTTCTCCCACTCATGCTCTGTCTCTCTCTCTCTCTCCAAATTAAATAAACATTAAAAAATTAAAGAAAACCAGAGCTGAACAGTAGTTAAAGCAGTATATGCAGATTTTAATAAGGAACAATTGTAATGGGGGGAAAGAGACCTCAGTATAGAAAGTAGCTCAATTCCAAATACAGCATGAACAACTAGGGGTTCATAGCCAAGAAGCAGTGTGGGAGTCAGTGGATGGAAAGGTACTAAGGGGAAATTTCATGGGTAAGGGGGATTCTTGCTGAAAGCAGGCCATGGTGATCAGTACCAACTGGGGGATGGTGGGATGAGCAATTTGATGAGATATTCAAGGAGCTATTAAGCAGAGGTGGATTCTGCCTACATCAACTTAATTGGATTCTTGCTACAATTGGACAATGCAAAGATGGGCACAGAAGTCCAAACGTTGAGGTCTAGTTGGGAATAGGATTCTGAGGAGCCTACTAAAGTTTGGTCAAGGAGAGACTCGTTGTCAGCTCTGACCCCTAAATATTGCTGAATTGGAAATGCATTGTTTTATCACTTATTTATTTAAGAGAAAAAACATACTGTAAACTAAGGTAAAAGAGAGCTAAACAATAATTTGTACTAAATTATTCTAATTAAATTATTTTTATTTATTTTTATTTTTTTACTTTTTAAAACTTTTAATGTTTATTTATTTTTGAGAGAGAGAGACAGAGTGCAAGCGGGGAGGGGCAGAGAGATTATCCAAAGCAGGCCCCAGGCTCTGAGCTATTAGCACAGAGCCCGACATGGGGTTCGAACTCACAGACTGTGAGATCATGACCTGAGCTGAAGTCGGATAGTTAACTGTGGAGAATAAGCTTAGAAATCCCCGGGCTTACACCAATGGGTTAACAAGGCATAAAGAAATACAAAGCCACAGAATGCTCACACCCAAGTTCGGGTAAAAAAGACTGGCACCCCAAGAATAGGGAGGTGCAAAGGCACCCCAGAATATAGAGGGGATGCAAAGGCACCCCAGAATAGAAGGGAGTGCAGAGCCCCTGGAATAGAGAAGGAGGGACAAAGTCCCAAAATAGGAATGGGTGCAAAGGCTCTCAATACAAAGGTATATAAGGTGAACAAGATTAGGCATGCGAGGCAAAAATGCCCCCCAATTTAGTACCATAGCAGAAAAGCTGCTTTCACAAGAGGAAGGGGCCAAGTTAGGTAAACTGGTGAATTCGGACTATGGACCGCTGTGCTGCAGGCAAAGCAGCCCAGAGCGGAGATGGTTAACAAAAGAAAAGGTGCCTTGTTAACCCTGAGGTTATTCCCCCTATCTGTCTCATCCCCCAGGCTAGCTAAGATAAACAGACACGGTGCCTCATATCTGCCATTAACAACCATCTACCCATCTGCCCGGTGCCAGGATTTTGTTTTATATTGACCCAAACCCCAAACACTGTATATCTTCAAAACCCCCCTTTTCCCTCACATCCCCAAGTTAATGCTCACAGTTTCTTTGTCTCTTTGTACATGCCCATCACGTTTGTAAGCCTTCTTATCTTAATAAATACAGGGCAAGGACCCTTATTTGGGGCTCATATCTTTTCCCGGACGTTAGCCATCTCTTGCTTTAATCCTGTGTCCCACTCTTTTGCTGGCCAAAAGAGAACTTCAGACTTAGAGTCTACGACAGTTAACCAACTGAGCCACCCAGGCGCCTGAAATTATTTTTATTTTTTATCACAATTTTGATTCTTTCAGTGGACAAAAGTTCTGAGAGACCCATGATCTTTCCTATGAAAAGTTTTGATCATTGACACCACCTCCAACCCCTGCCAGAAGATACCACCTACCTTCCTCCCTCGCCACACTCTGCTAAACCTCATAAACTTCTTTTAATTCCTTTAAGTCCACCTGTGTTGGACCAATTTGGGGTATTCCCAGTCATTTTCTTCTCACTTGAAACACTTTTCACTCAATATGCTTTGACAATGCAATGAATCTTATGGATGTCACTTCAAAGTTTGAATCAACAGAACTAAACACAAAAATCCCCATGTCATTATCAGCATTACCTGATATTCTCCATTGAATAGCATTATATAATTTTATTTTTTTAAGTTTTTTAAAATTTCATTTTGAGAAAGACAGAGACAGAGTGAGTGAGGGAGGGGCAGAGAGCAAGGGAGAGAGAGAGAATCTCAAGCAGGTTTTGCACTGCCAGTGCAGAGCCCGATGTGGGGCTCAAACTCACGAAACCGTGAGATCATGACCTAAGCCGAAAGCAAGAGTCAAATGCTTAACCAACTGAGCCACCAAGGCACCCTATAGTTTTAGAAAGTCATCACTGAGATATTATTTATACCATGTTCATTTTTTGGAAATCTTATAAGCTGTATGAGGCCAGGGTTATTTTTGCTGTTATTCCATACTGAGTCCCTATGTGATAATAGATCATCTGGCATTAAACACGAGCATACAAACACACAAAAAAGTGATTAAATAGGGACGCCTGGGTGGCTCAGTGGGTTAGGCATCTGACTTTGGCTCACATCATGATCTCACAGTTTGTGGATTTCAGCCCTGTGTCAGGCTCTGTGCTGACAGCCCAGAGCCTGGAGTCTGCTTTGGATTCTGTGTCTCCCCCTCTCTCTGTCCCTCCCCTCTTTGCACTCTGTCTTTCTCTCTATCTCTCTCAAAAATGAATACATTTTTTTTTTAACCGGCAAAAGAAAAGTGATTAAATAAATGATAGGATGTCCTATAGGGAACTTACTGTTTTAGAGACCATACTTGAAAAATTATTTTTCTTCCCTAGAAGCAGAGAAAAACTGACAGGCACGGGTGTCACTGCCATAGAGCACGAAGGGGCTGAAGGTCGGGAAGCCTGAAGATGCCAGAGCAGAGATGTTCATCAGCCAGTGGCTTGGGTTCACAATAAGTGTTACCCACAAAGACAAAATGAAAGAGACAAAATAAAAGGAGATGCATATGCTCACCAGGGCCAGGGTGGTGTGTGTGGCTCTGGCCTTGTGGGAGGGTTTGGGGGGAAGTCTGTTGCTGTGAATGTGTTGGACTTGTTGCTTGTGCCTGAGCAGGACAGAGACCATGGAGCCACTAGACCAGGCCATGAGGCCCAAACAAGTGACTCCAGTGAAGGAGAACATGACTGCATGTAGTAAAACAACAAATTTGTTTGGAATGGGTGAATTACAGTATTCATAAATTTTTTCCACACTGTTTTTGTTCTTTCTTGGTCCAGTAACATGCAAAGAAATAAAGATATTCAACAGGAGATGCAGGATCCAGCAGAGGAAACAGCAGAAGCCAAAGCACTTTGGGAATGTAACCTTGAGCTCCAACCACTTGGAGGTGTTAGTGTTGAGCTTAATGGCCTGGAAACCACTGAGCAGGCAGGTGGTGCTGAGGGAAACCCCTCTGGCCACTCGGTGAAAATAGAAGACAAGCTTACATCCAGCATCATCCAGAAAAGATTTCAACCCAAATGCTGCCATTGTCTGAGGAACTCCTTTATGAAACAGAACCAAGTTGTTACCTAGGACTAGCTGGATGAGAATCAAGTCTGTGGGTCTCAACATGTGCCTAGTGAGTGAAGTAAAGATATAAAGACAAAGAAGCAAGGAGTTTCCAAGGATCCCAACTCCAGTTTGGGTGAGGAAAACAATACCCAGTTTTAAGTTAGAGGAACCATTTCATCAATTTAAAAGGGATACTGGTGGCTGTTTTGATTTGAATCTCAGGAATCTGGAGACTAAAATAGAAAATTTTGTTACTCTCAATACACCAAGAAAACATCTTTAGTCATATAATTTCTCACCGCGATATGAATATATGAATATTTACACATGCCTTTCGTATGTGGAAAACAATTTTTTGCAGGACTATTTGTAATTACAAAGATTGAAATCAACCAATGTTAATCAACAGGAGACTGAAGGAATCATAGTGTATGTTCACAATGGGACACTAGGCAGCCATGATGGGTAAAGTTCTCTCTACAGCTGCGTTTCCAGGACACATCATCAGGTAAAAAATAGAAAGTGTCAGAATATTGTGTGCAGTTAGCTTATTTTCCTAATAAAGGGAGTATAACTACAATCCATTTATCTATGTGTATATGACCAAAATTTTAAACTAAAAGAATACATTTACAAGTTCTAAAAATGAGCCTGGGTGGCTCAGTCGGTTAAGTGGCCAACTTTGGCTCAGGTCATGATCTCACAGCTCCAAAGCTCGTGGGCTTGAGCCCCACATCGGGCTCTGTGCTGACAGCTCAGAACCTGGAGCCTGCTTCTGATTCTGTATCTTCCTCTCTCTCTTCCCCTCCCCTGCTCACGCTCTGTCTCTGTCTCTCTTTCTCTCTCTCTCTCTCTAAAATAAATAAGCATTAAAATTTTTTTTTTTTTTTTTTTTTTTTTTTTTTAATGAGCACCTGTAGGTGATAATGGAGAAAGAGCGCAGGACAAAGTATGAAGTCAGACCACTCTCAATATACCTGGTTTGTGGCTTTGGTGCCACAATTCTTTTTTACATATTTATCTAAATATATATGGTGACAAAAGTATTATAAAAATTCAGGCAAACATAAAAACAAACAAACTATATATGCTCATAAATGCATGCACATACATATACAGTGTATACATAACATTTTATTAAAAGATAATTAGAACTTCCTGAAGAAATGAATGAATCCACATCTGGGGTAGAAGTTACAGAAACTATCTCAGAACTTCCTATTGTAGAAGAAAACAAAAGAGCCACCCCAAACTACTGAGATTATGTAAACAGGATGCCAAGAGTTAACAGGAAAATTTTGTCATTCCCAATGACAAAGTGTGGGATATTTCCAGCTATTACTATTTCCAAATTGTAATCGTAACAAATTAAAACAAATAGGTTTTTAAAATGCATTTTTATCACTACTTTAAAAAATAACCTTACAGTTGGAGGATGATAGAAGACCAACACACTGAAAAGGAGAATATAAAGGGAAAGGAGTAAGATCTTCTTTGCTATCTAAACTCTCTTTTTGTAGAAGTTTTAACCTAATAAAAGAAAAGGGGGACAGAGTGGAACGCCACCTAAATTGAGGCAATATTCATTAATGACTGTGGGACCCCTGAGGTGGCAGGACCTGTCATAATGGATGGGTCCAGAGGGCAATACAAGGGCCTCTGAGTTTTTGCTGGAGGGAAGACCGGGCAGGTTTGCAGATGAAATGAGTGTGACCCTGGGTGGTTTCTGCTGGAGCTGTGTGACAGGTTCATGTGGTTCCTATCATTACTTTCTTCTCTGGTGCAGATGTTTGAAAAGGTCTATATTAAAGTTGGAAAGGATTTGTTGTAATAACTGGCAAATACTAGGTTTGTTGTTTGCTCCAATTTTGTTCTTTCATTGTCTACAGCACCATGCTTTCTTATTTTGCGTGTTTACCCTGTCACTTTCAGATATGAGTTCATTGAAAGCTATTGATCTTACTCTTTCTCTTAGTATTTTTCCTAAGCCAGCACCAACAATTTAAGTGCCCTCATTATGAAGAGAGGAAAGTGAAAAAAAGCAAAGCCAGCCACACAGGTAGAGCTGTAAAGTGAAAAATGCAAAACCCAACCAAGTGGGTTGGTATTTCCGAGCTCTGACCAATTTTTAACTGGTATTACCATATCAACAAACCCAGGCTGGTTTCTGCAATATTCTCAATTTTTATAAAAACAAGCTTTCGGGGCGCCTGGGTGGCTCAGTCGGTTGAGCAGCCGACTTCGGCTCGGGTCATGATCTCACGGTCCGTGAGTTCGAGCCCCGCGTCGGGCTCTGTGCTGACAGCTCAGAGCCTGGAGCCTGTTTCGGATTCTGTGTCTCCCTCTCTCTGACCCTCCCCCGTTCATGCTCTGTCTCTCTCTGTCTCAAAAATAAATAAACGTTAAAAATAAAAAATAAAAAATAAAACAAAAAAAAAACAAGCTTTCAATGAAAACACGATATAGGCAAGCAAAACACATCTATTGTTTAAAAATTTTTTAATGTTTATTTATTTTTGAGAGAGAGAGAGGCAGAGTGTGAACAGGGGAGGCACAGAGAGAGAGGGATACAGAATCCGATGCAGGCTCCAGGCTCTGAGCTGTCACCACAGAGCCTGATGTGGGGCTCGAACCCATGAACCATTAGATCATGACCTGAGCTGAAGTCGGAGGCTCAACCGACTGAGCCACCCAGGTGCCCCAAAACACATCTATTGTTTAGGAGTAACATCTGGGCTGCCAATCATGGGCCTCAGCAATAAAGATGCAGTGTATTAAGAAGGCACTGCCTCAAGGTTAAGCGTCCGACTTCGGCTCAGATCATGATCTCAGTTTGTGGTTCAAGCCCCAAGTCAGGCTCTGTGCTGACAGCTCAGAGCCTAGAGCTGCTTCAGATTCTGTGTCTCCCTCTCTCTCTGCCCCTCCCCCACTCATGCTCTGTCTCTCAAGAATGAAAAAACTTAAAAAAAAAAGATGATACTGCCTCAAGCACAGCTTTAATTTTTTCCAAAATTACTGGATATTGGGATTTTTTGCCTTTCTTTCCTTTTTTATTTTTGTATTATAGTGGTTAAGTATTAAAAATTATTCTGAGGGGCGCCTAGGTGGCTCAGTCAGTTAAGCTTCCGGCTTTGGCTCAGGTCATGATCTCACAGTTTGTGGTTTGAGCCCTGCGTTGGGCTCTGTGCTGACAGCTCAGAGCCTGGAGCCTGCTTTGGATTCTGTGTCTCCCTCTCTCTCTGACCCTCCTCTGCTCATACTCTCTCTCTCTCTCTCTCTCTCTCTCTCTCTCTCTCTCTCTCAAAAATAAACATTAAAAAAATTTTTTTAATAAAAATATAAATAAATAAAAATCAGTAGGGAAAGAAAAGTTTATTTAATACATATTATTAAGATATCTGCATAGTTATGTGGAAAAAGAAACCTACATTTCTACTACATGCTATTTAACATGTATATACACGTTTATACACGTTATATACAAATAATAAGCATGTATATACACGTTTCTTAAATGTTAACTTAAAAAATTTTGTTTAAATATTTATTTTTTAGAGAGAGACAGAGTGTGAGTGGGGGAGGGGCAGAGAGAGAGGGAGACACAGAATCTGAAGCAGGCTCTAGGCTCCAAGCTATCAGCACACACCCTGATGCTGGGCTCCAACTTATGGACTTCCAGATCATGACCTGAGCCAAAGCCTGACACTTAACTGACTGAGCCACCCAGATGCACCCTAAATGTCTTAATATTTTAAAAATAAAAACATGTAGGGGCGCCTGAGTGGTCAGTCGGTTAAGCATCCAACTTCAGCTCAGGTCATGATCTCGTGGTTCGTGAGTTTGAGCCCCGCATCAGGCTTTATGCTGACAGCTAGAGCCTGGAGCCTGCTTCGGATTCTGTGTCTCCCTCTCTCTCTGCCCCTTTCCCCCTCTTGCTCTGTTTCTCTCTCTCTCTCAAAAATAAATAAACATTAAAACTTTAAAAATAAATAAATAAATTAATTAATTAATTAATTAAATAAAAACATATATATAAGTAAAAAACCTAAACGTAACAGATAAACCATATAGGATGTATATATTTTTTAAAATAATGACTTGTGATAAATATGTATGTAGTAAACAATCCATATGACAGAAGCCTAGTAACTTAAACTTATTGGAATATGTGAAAATGTACAATTTATATAAGATGAAAGGCATGATTAAATTAAAATATAAAGATGAAGAACAAAATAATAGAAAATATTTTACCTAAGAATAATGGAAAGGAGAGGCAATTAATAACATTCTAGATGCCACCTCTAATCATGAGATATATGATCATATATTTTCTAACATTGAAAGTTATATAAATAAGAATTTATTTTTAAAAATTTTTAATGTTTTTTCTTAGAAATTATCATGTAAATACATAATAAATTTAAAAGGAGATACCATTTATATGCAGGAATATACTCCTGTGCCAAATATTTAATCACATTCACATCTTCACTTTACATTATCATATTGTAATCTCACATAACCTCACCTAGATAAAGATTAAATGAATTAATTATGGTTTATCAGTCTAAAAATTTGTATAATGGTATAGGAGTAGGATCTTTCTATATATAAAATATTATTAGGTAAAAATGTTCAGTTCTATTATCCACATTTAATTAGATAGCAATTTTTTATAACCTTCTAAATGTTAGATGTTTCCAGAGAATTAAATTAGGATACATCAAACAAGAGTGGTCTTCAGTTTTGTAATAATATTTGTTATCGGGGAGCCTGAGTGGCTCAGTTGATTAAGTGGCCAAGTCTTGATTTCAGCTCAGGTCATGATCTCATGGGTTTGTGAGTTCAAGCCCCACATCGGGCTCTGCGTTGACAGAATGGAAACTGCTTGGGATTATCCCTCTCTCTCTCTTTCTCCCCCCGCTCCTCTGCTGGCTCATACATGCACGTGCATTTTCCCTCTCTCTCTCTCTCAAAATAAATAAATAAACTTTAACAAATAATATTTGTTAATAATAATATTAATAGGCAATAATTTATCAAATTAAAATTCATTATATAACTGACATTAAAGTTTGGGAAACACTGGAATCTAAGAAAGTACATGCTAATGAATCAAAGCATTTCTGGAAGTATACACAATAACTGATAACAAATCATAAACCCAGTGACATGTGAGCTTAGGGAAGAGGGAGAGTGAGGAAGAAAAGAACATTTATTGTATGCATATGCATATAAATTTGTTCAAATATTTCTTGGGAAAAAGGTAGTAGGGTTTATAACTCCAGCTGAAAATTTTAGGAAATCACAGGTAAAATTAAATAAAATACACATTTGAAATTAACAAAGAGAAAGAGATAGGAGGGTTGCCCTTGAATCATAATTATAATAAAGTTTTATTTATGATAAATCGTAAAAATGAATTTTAATAATAATTAGATATTTCAATTGAATAGGAGTGAGGAGAACAATGTTTGGGTAAATAACGTAGCACAAATGTTCTATGAATGCTCGAGCCATGTGTCCCTTAAGAAACACAGACATTCATGTACAAATAAAACCCCATCTCATTCCTTGAGCAAACTGCTTTCTGTAGAGGCACAATTAGGAACTGTATTGGACACATTTTACTTCCTGGGAAAGTGGCAGGATAATCTTACTAACAGCTCCCCTGACTAGGATCTTTGTGGTTAGAACAGACCAATTTATTATTGCTTGTGAGGTTGAGTTTGAATAATGACTTTTGAAATCACAATGGATTCAAAGCAACTGATAAAGTTCAGGGAAAGTTCTAGTTAAATGTCAGGGTCACCTGTAGATTTTAACACAGTAATATTATCTGATGATTTCTGCTCCCAAATCCCAAAAATTCAGAGGGCTATGACCAAGAAGGCAGAAGACAGACATCAGGCAGCCTCCAGACAGGAATGTTGGGTCTCTACTTCTCAGGAACCCTTAGAAAATATCCCTTCTGTATATATTTGTGCCCATTTTCTCTCCCCAGGAAAATAAGATTATATTCACACACAATATTTCTTAAAATGTTTTCTTAGCAGTATCATTTTTCTCTAAGACTCTCTCTTGATCTAAAAGGAAGTTCTACTTACCAAATGTCATTCCCCACCAAACCAGCAGATTTTAGAGTCCAATCTGGAGCATGTGTGCAAAGGTGGTATCTTATCCGAGATAAAGGTCTGGGACACCATGATCTCATCTCTTTGCTGGGAAGTGATGATCACTTCACCAATAATTGCAGTGACAGTGTCTGCATGGAGAGTTGAAATTACCTCTGGAAAAAAAAAGTAAAAGCTACAAATTACTAGGAGCTATTAGTAGTGATTAATTATCTCAGAAAGAAAGAAAAAGCAGGAACAGCCACAGGAAAACAAAGCTAAGTTTTCTGAAAAGTATCAGGTGGAAATGACAGGTGAGATGAGGATGCTCACCTTGTGTGTGTGTGAAGTGACAGAAGGAAGCTTCATTCAAGGCTGGTCTGTGATACTGGCCAACCTGGGGATGTTACCTCTCAAATATGATTCTTACACTGCCCATATTCTGAAAGAGGAAAAGAAAGAACCATTAAGTAAAAATTACTAAAGTATTAAAAATGAATATGAAGAAAGTGAGGCAAATTTTTAAAAAGATTTTATTTTTAAATAATCTCTACACCCAACATGGGGCTTGAACCCACAATCCCAAGATCAAGAGTCACATGCACTACTGACTGAGCCGGCCAGGCACTCCCAAGGCAACTTTTATTTACTACTTCAATAAACAGATGTTAAGCACCTGAAATGTAGATAATACATTATCCTTGGTGTAAGTGATCTATAGAGGGCAAAAGGAAGGGGGAAGGTAGAAGAGAACTTACCTGTATTGAAACAGGTATTAGATAATAATAATATCTAATATCTAGTATTATCTAATAAATAGTAAATATTCAGTATGCTATATGATGACAGGTGCCTTGAAGGGGAGTAAAATGGAGTTGGGGGATGAGCAGGGAATGAGAGGGTAGAGTAGTAAGGGAGACCTGATGGCAAATGGAAACTTCAGGCAAGACTTGAATAAAGATGAAGTAAGCCATGCAGCATTTTTGAGTATATGACCCAAGCACAGGTTATCAGCCAGTATCATTGTGTCGAGCAAAGTCTGGTACTGATGCCTATGGAATGAGATGAATGAGCCACAAGGTTTAAAAGTGCTCAGAGAGGGGCGCCTGGGTAGCTCAGTCAGTTGAGCGTCCGACTTCGGCTCAGGTCATGATCTTGCAGTTCGTAAGTTCAAGCCCTGTGTTGGGCTCTGTGCTGATAGCTCAGAGCCTGGAGCCTACTTCGGATTCTGTGTCTCCCTCTCTCTGCCCCTCCCCCACTCATGCTCCATCTCTCTGTCTCTCAAAAATGAATAAACGTTAAAAAAAAAAAAAAAAAAGTGGTCGGAGAGAAACATGGGCTAAAGACCTGTGTAGCTCCTCAAGCTCTTGTAAGAATTCTGAATTTTCTCCAAGTAAAATGAGGAGGGCTTCTGGGATCTTGCTCAAATACGGACATTACCTGATTCATACTTTGAAAGGGTCACGTTGGCTGAAGCGTTGACAACAGACTTGAAAAGAAAAAGCATAGGATCAAGATCAGTTGATGACCGCTGCAGAAATTCAGATAGGGCATGGTGGCTCTTACCAGGCTGAGGGCAGGCATGGCGGCGCAAAGGGGTCAGATTCATGATATGTTTTGAAAGTAGACCCAATCAGATTTCCTGTAGGACTGGTTCTGCGGTACGAGAAAAGGAATGAGTCGAGAACGAGCCCTGGATTTTTAGTCTCAGCAACTGGAAGGATGGAGTCGCTATCACCTGAGAGTGGGACAGCTGCGGTCAGAGCAGAGTGAGAAGCAAGCTCACACGGACACCACCAAATGCTGGTGAGGAGGTGGAGCAACGGGCACTCTCATTCGTCGCTGGCAGGGAAGCAAAATGGCACAGTCACTTTGGAAGACAGTCTGGCAGTTTCCTACAAGACTGACAGGCTTGCCAGGCAATCCAGCAATTGCATTCCTTGGTATATACCCAAATGTGTTGAAAACACATCCACACAAAAACCTGCACACGGATGTACACAGGCAACTTTATTCACAACTGGCAAAACTTGGAAGCAATCAAGATGTCCTTCATTAGGTGAATGGATAAATAAACTGTGCTCTGTCCAGACAATGGAATATTATTCAGCACTTAGAACGAGAGAGAGAGCGAGCACTGTCAAGCCATGAAAAGACAGTGGAGGATACTTAAACACATATTACTAAGTCAAAGAGGCCATTCTGAAAAGGCTACAAACTGTATAACATTCTGAAAAGGCAAAACTATGGAGACAATAAAAATATCAGTAGTTGCCAGAGGTTAGGCAGGAGGGAGGGACGATTAGGTGGAGAATTTTTAGGGCAGTAAACCGAAATTTTAGGGGAGTGAAACTAATTTGTATAACTATAATGGTGGACACATGTCATTATACATTTATCCAAACCCATGAAATGTACAAGAGTAAACCTTAATGTAAATCATGGTCTTTGAGTGATAACATGTCTTTGTAGGTTCATCAATCATAACAACTGCACCACTGTAGTGCTGGAGTTAATAATGAGACAGACTATGTGTATGTGAGGGCATGGGATATATGGGAAATCTCTGTAGTTTCCTGTTAATTTGGCTATGAAGCTAAAACTACTCTTTAAAAAATAGTTTATTTAAAAAAATTTTTTTAAAGAGAGTTCGGAGAAGTTTAAGTGTGGAGTCTGTTATGTCTACCAGATGTCCAGAAATAGGTTTTGCAAATAGATCATTAGATAGCTGAGCGCTGGATTTTTCAATGGAGATACACACTTTAAAGTTTTGAGCTTATCATATTATTTATAATCATGCCATTGCATAAGATCACCAAAAAGCAGATACAGATTAAGAGATGACTGTTAATTGGACCCTCATTCATTACAATACTAAGAGAATATATATTTTTTTCTTCTCGAGCCAGCATATTCAGTTAAGAATACAAAACAACAGGGGCATCTGGGTGGCTCAGTTGGTTGAGCATCCAATTTCGACTCGGGTCATGATCTCGCGGTCTGTGAGCTCGAGCCCTGCGTCAGGCTCTGTGCTGACAGCTCAGAGCCTGGAGACTGCTTCGGATCCTGTGTCTCCTTCTCTCTCTGGCCGTCCCTGCTCATGCTCATGCTCTGTCTCTCTCTCTCTCAAAAATACACATTATTAAAAAAAAAAAAAAAAAAAAAAGAATACAGAACAACAACAAAAACCCCGTGGTGCCAAAAGCCGCTGAAAAAAACTTTAAGGAAAAATTTAAATGTCATTAATGTGTTCATAAGTTCATTGACGATGATGAAGCTGTGAAGACAAACTTTCATACGAATGAGTAGGAAACACACAGGAGTTGAAATAACAAAAAACAAAAAGAGAGAGAAAGTGCTTGTGAAAATTTAGCCATAGAGAGTGAGGGAGAGCAAAGCTAGGTAAGAAAATGTACTAGATCAGAGTGAAGGGTAGTTATTTTATGAAGTACACAGACTTACTGATTTTTGTACTTTTGTACTTTTTGTAAAGGCGATTAAGAGACTGAAGATCAGTGAGGGGTGGGTTTGTCAGTCAAGAGATGTGATAGACCAAGAACAAAACCCCTTAAAAGTTAAGACATGGGGAGGTCATCTTTAAGTGTCAATAATCAAGGAATTGACCCTACATTGAAGGGAGGCATCATTTCCGTTTCAACACAGGGAGCCCATAAGAGAATTGTTTTAGATTTACGAGGCAGAAGATGTTGTCAAATGATACCAAATAATGATTTTTATGTTTATTTATTTTAGAGACAGAGAGAGACCACAGGTGGGGGAGAGGCAGAGAGAGAGGGAGACACAGAATCCACAGCAGGCTCCAGGCTCTGAGTTGTCAGCACAAAGCCCAACACGGGGCTCAAACTCATGAACCCCGAGATCATGACCTGAGCCAAGTCGGACGCTTGACCGACTGAGCCACCTAGGTGCCCCCCAAATAATGATTTTCTATTCTCTGTATAAAGGTGGCAGAATATTAACATAGACAAAAGTAATCCTGGAAGAACGTTACAAAGTTAAAAATTGATTTATTTGGCATTCTTGAGATTTTCATGACTATATTGAGCTAGGAACCCACCAAGGTGGACAGGCAAGTAATGGGAGAGGAAAAGGAGCTGTCCTCCTCCAGAGGACAGCTGGAGGATTCGGGTAAGGTCCTGATCAGGCTTTGGGAAGCTTTTAAGTGACAGATCATAACATCAGCTTTGAGCAGACTGACCTCTTTACAGGTAATTATTAGGACAATGCAGGATAGAACAGAGGTCCTGGATTATCTGGATTCCCCAACTCAGGGATGAGAGGTTTGAAGGTAGTGGCAACAAGCCTAGTAAGGAATCAAAATATAGTCTTTTTTAGCTGATGGCAACGGTGGAATGTTAGAGCATTGACTGCTGTGATGTAGGGAGTTACAAGGCTCTAAATGGTAGAGAACGTGTTTGTGACCCCAGATGGTGGATCTGGCTTTCCCTCTACCTGTGGCCAGCGTATGCTCTGTGATATCAGTGGCTGCCATGTGCCACTGGGCCGACGGTCATTGGGGTAGGGGGCAAGTATGCTTCCCTAATTGTTTGGATCTAGTGGTTTCGCTGTAAGGAAAGTTCCCATTGGAACCCTAAATAGGAACCAGGTACTCTGCTACAAATAGCCTATGACGCACCCTGAAGATGCTACTGAGTCCACACAACTGAAGTGGGGTTAGTGACAAAGCAAAAATAAGATTTCAAGGAGCCCTTAGCATCTGGATGTCACCTTAAAGATTGCAGATTTGGGGTAAAAAACCAGTAACAAAACACCTTAGACTCCTAGCTTAGCTTTGTAATATGTGTTCTCCTTAAAACAAAAGAGAACTAGTGAGGCTTTGTTTCTGATATGGTGTCTGAGCAAATGGAACACGGAGAATGCAAAGTTTCTCTGGGCTGATAAAAATGTAGGTGGACGTTGCGCAATTAGGAAGTCACCATCAATGGTCTCAATCAAATTTCCATGCAGAGATAAGCCTTAAGTTGAACTCTATGCTTAATGGTAATTATTGATGAGAGCTTTTAAAACTGGTTTTAATACTCATATATCTCAGTGATTTCAGTCAGAGAAAGATTAAGCACTTTGTATTTTCCTAATTCATTAAGAAAAATTTTTATGTTTTATTCTTGAGAGAGAGAGAGAGAGAGAGAGAGAGAGAGAGAGAACAAATGGGAAGGGCAGAGAGAGAGGGAGACACAGAATCCAAGAAGCAGGTTCCAGGCTCTGACGTGGGGCTCGAACCTGTGAACCACAAGACCATGACCTGAGCCGAAGTCGGATGCTTAACCGACTGAGCCACCCAGGTGTCCCTTTCTAATTCATTTTAAAAAATCGGGCCTTAATGTCAGGTTCAAGCATAATTCAAACACTGCTGATTTCTATCACTATGACTGGGCGAAATTATGACGTCCTAGCCTTTTCACTTCCAAAAGCATTGTTGGTTGTCACAACTGTGCCCTCCTCGGGGCAATCTTTGGTCCTACAAAAAATCCTGGCACTCAGGTCACAAATTAGGACCACAGACCTTTCTTAGAAGGCCTTGTGCAGTATCTGGCTTTTTCTGATAGCAAATGTGTCATTCTAACACCAACTGGGTGTTCAATTCAATTCAATTCTGACACTTATCCCCACTCGATCCTACAGTTAAGGACTCTATCCCACAACTGTCTCTTCAGATGGCAGCCACAAATGGGGTCCCAGGTTAACCCCACTTCTGCCAGTCTGACTACAAATTTAGTGTTGCCTTGAGTCCCCACTAAGGTTTGATAATTTGCTAGAATAACTCACAGTACTCAGGAAAATGCTATATTTACTATTAGTCTACTATAAAGGACACACGTTAACAACCGGATAAAGAAGTACACAGGGTTAATTCCATAAGAACCCCAAGCACAAGAACCTCTATCCCAGTGGAATCAGTGTGCACTCCCCTCCCGGCTGGACAGTGTGAAACCTTATTGTCTAGAGGTTTTTAACAAGGTGTCATTACATAGCCATGGTTGACTAAATCATTGGCAATTGGTGGATGAACTCAATCTCTCACACCTTCCCATCCCCAGATGTCAAAGGTAGGGCTTAAAATTCAAACCTTCTAATGTCTGGTGACCAGCCCCGATCCTGAAGTTCCTTTATTGGCCTCCATCTTGAGTCATTTCACTATCATACAAAAGACAGTCTTATCACTCAGGAAGTCCCAAGGGTTTTAGAATCTCTGTGCTAGGAAGTAGGGACAAACACCAAATATTTATTATTATGTTTGTTTTTAAACCAGACAGGAAGGCAGATAAGGTAAAAACTATAGTGAATGGGTAGTCTGTGATGTCATACTGTCCCCATGATGTCTCAAGAAATCTGTCCACCTCTCCACAATGGCAGAGCCCAATTCTGTTTTCAACCCACCCCACACAATAAACAAAAATCTTAAGATTAAAGGTCACTTAATAAGACTTTTATTATTGCACAAACCAGAGCAAATGTGAGACACACAGGTCCCAGATCAGTGAGTTGGAGGCTGGAAAACCTATAAAAAATATTGCATGAGACCAATTAACACCATGAAGGTAAAACTTTACAAACTCAGCAGTTCCTAGACTGGATCCTTTCAGCAAAAAGTGGGTCAGGTCCCTGCCATACTAGTCAGAAGAAAGCGAATGAGAACCCCCAGGGGATCAGATTATGATTTTCACTAGAGGATGGGAGACAGAGTGCAAACATCTGTCTTCCCTAAGCATGCTGAGGTGACACGCGTGCCGTAAGGACCTGCCAGGTGTCAGAGGCAAAATGACTTCTACTACCACCTGGCAGTGACATAATTCTGGCAAGGTCTGCGCAGGTCAGAATATGAAATGCAGCTCCTGAAAACTTCTCACAACTGGAATACACAGCGGATGGCTCTGCACAGATGCTCTCTAGTGTTGTTACGCTGAACAAAGAGCACGTTCGCTGAAGGTTTAAGGCCACCATCTTAAGTGGAATTTCTTTCTCATGCTCAATGAGTTTAGATCTTTGGCTGAACTTCTTCCACATTTGCTGATTCATAAAACTAACGTGGGTCGTGAAGTTTTGGTGTTAGAGCAGACTGTTTAATGAACTTTCTTGTGCTGGCTGCACTCCTGAGGCCTTTATCTAGTGTGAAGTTTATGGTGTTGAATGAGGCTGTAGTTTTGGCTAAAGGATTTTCCACATTTGTTGCACTTATAAGGCCTTTCTCCAGTGTGAATTCTCTGATGTAGAATAAGGCTGAAGCTTTGGCTAAAGGACTTCCCACATTCACTACATTCATAAGGCCTTATTCCCGTGTGAACTCTCCGATGCTGAATGCAACTGAAGCTTTGCCTAAATCCTTTCCCACATTCATTGCACTCATATGGCCTTTCTCCAGTGTGAACTCTCTGGTGCTGGATGAGGATAGAGCTTTGGCTAAAGGACTCTCCACATTCGCCACATTCATAAGGCTTTGCTCCAGTGTGAATTCTCCGATGTTGAACAAGGCCGGAGCTTTGTCTAAAAAATTCGCCACATTCAGCACACTCATAAGGCCTTGCTCCGGTGTGAATTCTCTCATGCCGAACAAGTTTGGATTTGCACCCAAAAGCTTTCCCACATTCACTACACACATAAGGCCTTTCTCCAGTGTGAGTACGGTGGTGCTGAACAAGTTTATACTTGAACCTGAAGGCCTTTCCACATTCACTGCACTCAAAAGGCTTTACTCTAGTGTGGACTGTCTTATGCTGAACAAATGTATGCTTGTAGCTGAAGGTTTTCCCACAGTCACTGCACTTAAACAGTCCTTCTCCAGTGTGAATTCTCTGATGCTGAACAAGGGTACGTTTACGACAGAAGGCTTTTCCACATTCGCCACATCTGTAAGAACTTTTTCCACTGCGAAAGACTTCCTCACACTTAGTACTGCTGTGTATACTCACAGCACTGGCCACACTGGCCAGGAAGTCCTTTTCAACCTCCCCACAGGTGAAAGGCTTCCCTAATGAATGGCCTCTATAGGTCTTCGCAAAAGAAGCCCTGTCCATGTCCTTGCTATAGGGCTTTTTCCCACCGTGCTCATTCTGGTGTTGGCGAAGATCTGCACTGAAACAGAATCATTTCCCACGTGCCACACGTGTGTAGGATTTCTGCCTGGTATGTGTTCCCTGAAGCTCAGCCAGGTACAAAATATCCTTCATGACAGGAACACACATCTCACAGAGATGAAGCTTCTGGGTGGATAGATTTGGCCCCGAAGTCCTGCTTGGTGGTGTTCTTCCCAGAGAAGCATTCTGTCCAGAAGGGGCCTCTTCATTGTCTATCCCACAAAAATAATCTGAAAACAGAGAAATGCTAGTCAAGTACACGTGGGGATGGGTGGCAGCCACGTTACAAACATGTGCCTGACACACCCAGGAATGAATGCGTGAGGCTGTTTTCAGGATGAGGGAGCTGGGAGGCAAGGTGAGGAAGGGGCTGTTTTGCAGTACTGGACTCTAAAAGGTCACGGAAGTAGGAAGGCCTCGCAAGGAGGAACGAGGAGGAATGGGATGTAGCACGGTGGAGAGAGGCAGCCGGGGTTTCCGACTTGCTCCTCTGAGGACGACCCCCAGGAGGGCTGTTGCTCACATGCGAGTGTTGTGAAGAAGCTCTGGTCCAGGAACAGAAAAGTCAGATTGCTAGTGAGTAGCTGGTGTTCAAGGACATTTGAGGATACGCGCTCACCATCCGCTACACACGAGCCAATGCGGGGGCCCTGCAGAGGCAGCAGTGGAAAGGAGCAGGCAGCAGACAGATGCCAGGAAGTTGGGAGCAGCTAGGGGCCAGAAGTCAGTAAAAAGGACAAACTGGCCAAGTGTCAAGAACAGGGAAGAAAAGGTGGAAATGAGGTGTGGCCAGTGGAAATGGCACCAAAACACTGATTTGAACAGATTGCTGGTATGATGTGAACACGGTCCCGATGTCATGTCTTCCCTCAGCTGCCACTCAGCAGGGCCAGGCCTCCTCCAGCCCCTTGTCCCTTGGCGGGAGTGGTATCTATTCTGTGAAGCAGCCAGAACTCTCCCCGACACCCCTAACGGAGCAACTACACAGGACTAGGATAACCAAGTCCTAAGGGAAAGACAGGACAGGTAGGTGGCCTGTACCAGCCCAGCTTATGACATGACAAAGCAAAGAAAACTGAACGTTACAAAAAGAACCTCAGACAAAGGTCTCACGGAACAGCTCATCGTGCATGTAAGCAGTGTCCGTGTCAGTGACGGCAATTCCTGGCACGTGCAGGCGTGCAGGACTGTCAGAGGGAGCAAAACCTGAGGTGAGTAGGTACCAGGGATCTGCAGAAGCCACGCAGCTAGGGAGGGGGCAAGCCAGGTGGGGTCCATTCGGCTGATGGCCAAGACTGCCTAGGATTCCCTAGAACCCTTTCCTACCAGGAAAGGCAGCGGGTACCGGGGTAGCAGGGAGAGAAGACGGCAGTACCTCCCAGTCATAGCAACAACAGCACCTACCCAGGAGACTAGGAAGGACGAGGTGGCCATGGTCTGGATGTAAAGACACAGCGGCCCCTCGGGAAAAGCAGAAAGGCAAAGTCACTACCCAGGTCACTGGTGGGTGTGAGGGCCTTACCCAGGGAGATTATAAGTGCCAAGTTCTCCAGCATCACATTGTGGTACAGGCATCTCTGAACCTCATCAAGGAGACCCCATTCCTCCCAGGAGAATACATGGCCATGTCCTCCAAAGTCACACTGTCCTGTCATGTTGGGGACAGATGAAACCACAGCCTCCTGAGGACCCACAATTCAAACCCACACATCTACCCCATGCCCATCCTCTTCCCAAGCTCCCCACCTCAGCAGAGAAACCCAGTTCTGCTGGTTCTACTCTTTCTTCATGGTTCTATTAACCAAATGCCCAGCCCTCAACAAGTGCAGCCAGGTAGGCAGAGAGACACCATCTACACTCGGGAATATGCCCGAGGATTCCAGGACCGCATCTCTCCCTGCCATGCGATTCCCTGGAGTCCTCTGTTATCATGACTCACAATAAAATTTGGGGTCACCCATCACCCCTAAGTTTCCAGTACCAGGACCCAGGACCATCAATTCATATCCCTCTCTCCACATGCACCCCTCTCATGCCTTCGGACCCCACAGTTGCATCCCCACAGCCACCACCAACTCCCTGCCCCACACTGTATGCATCTCTCTCTCTGGACTTGCGCCAGGTTACCTGGTACGTGGCATCCAGAAAGAACTGGGCAGATCCAAACAGGATCCAGTACTACCGCAGACCTCTGATGAATCCCAACACCAGGGGTAGCCCTGGATGCTGCTTTGAAGGCCTCTCCGCCTGTCTCCAGTCCTTGCTTCAACGTCAGTCACATAGCACCACATGTGAATTTCAGATACCCGTGACCCTCTCCCACTTCTGTGCTGCACTTGCTGTCCCCTCAGCAGCCACAACCATGTTCCTTCCACCTACTCTCCTTCAAAGCCCAGCCATCCCGGTACCAGGCATAGTAATTCTCACAGACGACCACATTTACCCCAGACATTACCCACCAGCAAAACCCCCAGAACCTACCAAAGCTTACCACAAAGTCATAGTAAACCCATCTTATCTCAATTAATCCGACGCCTCCAAATCTGTCTCCGGTCCGCTCTTCCCTCGGAAGTCTTGGTCACCTGCCAAGACCATCCTCCCCACATACTACTCCCTTCGTGGCCACTTCTCTCCTACATCTGTATTTATGATCCTCCTAACCCCCAACCAGGTACCCAAGCAATAGAGCTAGTCCTCAGAACTCTTAATCTTCTTTCTGACCTGCTGATAACACCACTGCCATGACCTGAATTCCATCTTCTAAGTATCATCCACGGTCTGGTACACATGCTAGCCACCCCTTTGGGTGTCTCCATCCTAAGCCCCACCCCAGATTTCCAGACCTGTGTCCAGCTGCCCACTCGATGCCACAGTAGTCTGTTCTCTGAGCTCCTGCCACCCCCCAGTGAAAACCACTATCACGGATTTTCCAGTCTCAGCTGATAGAATTTCCACCCTTCTTGCTGCTAAGACCAACACTCTAGTGTCATCTCTCACTCCTTCCTCTCTCTCTCTCTCACCCTCAAAATCAGCCCTTCTTGAAAGATGCATCCAGAATACCAACCACTTCTCCCACCTCCACAGCTACCACTCTGGTCCATGAACCCTCACCTGGACTATTCCAGTACCCTCTTCCCTGGTCACCCATCCTCCTCCCTCGCCCCCAAAGTCTGTTTTCCACTCTACAACCCGATGGAGCCTATCTGGACCTGGGTACGATCATCTCCCTCCTCCGCTCCCAATCTCCCATTACGTCCATTATAGTTGCCCAACTTCTCAGGCAGCCATTTCCAAGACTAACTCCAGCCCCCTGCTCTTTGTTCCTAAGAGAAAGAAGACATGCTGTGCCCTGTTCCCACACTAACAAGCACCTGCACACGCTGGTACCTGTTCCTGGGATAACCTTCTACGCCTCCTTCCATTCCAGAAACAAGAACTCCTGCATACAACCCTCAGCCTGGACTCAGGACGAGTCTAGATCACTTCCTGGCGGTGGGATTTCTCCCAGATCCCCACACCAAAAGGGCTAGCAGAGAGGCAGGTGAAGAGTCCCAGAACACCACAATCCCAAAGTTGACATGGGCAAGATCCAAACCAGCGAGGCCCAGGGACACCCTCCACGAGTGCTACTTCAGCCACGGGGCCCTACAGGCAGAAGCAGGCCATAGAGGCCACAGAGGCTGGGGACCACGGTGTATTTCAACCGGCCCGAACCTCCCGTGCATCTTTCCAGCCCTGGAGGCCAGACCTAGGGCTGTAACACTAAAGTCTGAATTTCAGTCCTCAGCGCTCCCCGTTGCCAGTTCTCTGCGCTTGGACCCAACCTCCCTGTGCCTCGCTGTCCTCATCACCCCCATTCCAGTCGGTTCTCCCTGAGCAGCTCCTGGAAAACTTTTAAACCCCTAAATCAGACCGTGTCCCTCTTGTCTTCACAACCATCCATGGGTCCCAGCGCCCCTACCACGCCCCAGCCCGCCAGTTCCCCCGTGACTCCGCCGCACATCCTCCGTTCTCCGAGGGCAGAAGGCGGACCCCACACTCTTGAATCCTCCCGCCTTGGGCCCCCCTGCAGCCCTGCACCGAGAGGCCCCTCCCCTGCAGCCCGCTCCCGCACACCGTCACGCCGGCGCTTAGACGCGGGGTCCCCGCCCGCGAGCGCCTCCCGGGCCCGGACACCGGGACCTGGGCCGCAGGGAGCGAGCAGGTGCCCCGCGCTCCGGCTTGGAGGGTCTGTCGGGGGGAGAGGGCGGGGAGGGCCCGGGGACAGCGAGTTTACCTCAGCCGGGTCCCTGGGCGCGGCCACTGCCACTGGACTCTGTCCCGGCCCCGCGGTCCCGGGCCCGGCGCGGGGCAGCACAGGCGGCGTCGCCGAGCCACGAACCCCAGTCGGCGCGCCGGGGACGGCGCCTCTTCCCGCCCCTTCCCTGTCGGTCGCCACGGAAAAAACCCAGGAACACCCAAAACGACAGCCACAACCAGGACGCCGGAAGTCCCGCCCGAAGCGCTGTAAGCGCACGGAAGAGCTCTTATCTTGGGCCTTCATTGGCTCAGCCCGCTGCCTCTCGGCGCGGAGCCCTCTGGGTAATGTAGTAGAGGCGCTGGCGAAGATGCTCCGCACCAGAACAGTCCCAGAGGCTCAGGTTCCGCGGGGAATGCGAAGATCCCGGAGGCTTCCTTAAGGGATTTACGCAGATTTGTGGGGAGTGCTGCCTGCAAGCGATCTCCAAAAGTTCTCAGAAGCATGCTTTCAGACCCCATGAAGCTCAGCAGGCTCCCGAGACTAAAAAGAGTATTTTAGGTGCTACCAAAGGCTGTTATTGATACAAATGCACATATCATTCCATAAAGTCATTTCGACATAAAAATACGTACATTCTTAGCTGTAAAGTAATCGACATTATCGTATTCTTCTTCATACACATGTAACCTCAAGCATTAGCGTCACTTTTGTGAGTGTCAGTGCATCTGGTCAAGAACAAGAGGAAAAGAGTGGACGGGTTCATAACAGACAGAAGAGGGATGTGGGCTGCCCTGAAGAAACTGGGCAGGGTGAAGCTTTGCCTCTAGATCCCACGGAAAACGTCTCTCCCACCTGTATATTGTGATTGTGTCCTATCCAGTGCAGAACAGTGTTTAATCCCAGTGTTTAATCCGTAGAATACTTCTTTCCCCGTATTCCAAGATATTCAATTCCTTTAAGGAATCTGCCGTGTGTCTCAAATGGAGAGCGACTAATTTCACACTGGGAGCACGAGTGCAAAGGGGGCCATCTGAACCCCAATATTAAGGGGGTATCTGAATCTCAAGAGGAAGGGAGCACCTTAACTTCATGATATCATCGCCTTGCTGGGAAATGATCATTTCTGCTATTACTGAAGGGAAAGTTCTGCAAGGGTAATTCAGATTATCTCAGAAAGACAGTAGTGAAATAGAAATTACAGAGTTTTAATAATGTTTATGTAGTTCTTTAAAGTTAGTGACAGGAACCATCAGTGAAGGTTGCAAAAATTTCAGACTTTAATGAAATTTAGCAAGTCATTTAAGTCTGAGAAGAGCTAGAATCCATTGAGCATGTGTTTGTGCTGGAACCTTGGTCACTCAGAAGATATCGTCTCCAAAAGGTGATTCTTTTTCATTCATGAGCACATTGAGCGATACCAGCTTGGAGACTTAAAGAGGTCATTGAGAGTAGCCAGAAGAATAAACATAATTGCTTCTCAGCCTTATGGCTAAGATCAAGTATAGTATCTGTTCTAATCAATTTAATATCTGATACGTCCTCTATCGGAGGACAACATATTAAATGAATTTTTGGAGCACGGAGATGGAATAGGAGCTTGCCCCGCCCACTCCACACATTGACCTGGTTAAAAAAAAAAAAAAAGAATAAACATAAACAGAATTTGAGGGGTCATGTTTACTCACTGCTCTAACAAATGTGTACTGAACACACAAATAAACCACTTAGAACTGTGTGTATTTCTTACAAGAATTATGGCAAATACTTAGTAAGCAATGCCAAAAATAGAATCTAAAAATAATTAGAGAGTATGTAAAAATGTACAATCTGTGTGAGATGAAAGACACAAAAAGTTTTTAAATAAAAAAGGTGAATTGAGTCTATAAAAGTTCTGTGAATGTTGGTGAATTCTAGACAAACATGCCATTTAAGAACTGCAGTCATTCATGGACAAATCAAGTCCTATCTCATTTCCTTGATCAAAGTACTTACTGTAGAGACAGAATTAGGGACTAAGCTAGGGGTATCTTTCTTTCAGGGACAGTAAGAGGAAAATGCCCACCACACAGTTTTTCTGGCTGGGATTTAAGCAGGTAGAACAGACTAAGTTATCACTGATCAAAGGCTGAGAGGGATGAAAACTTTAGAAATCCCAATAAATTCACCAGATCCAAAGCAAGTCCCTAGTTCGGAATATATCAAAGCACTTTTACATCTGGCTATATGTCAGGGTCACACATAGACCAAACCCCATCTGCAATTCCTGCTCATTCTTGCTCTCCAACTCTTGCAACCTTCATATCACTTCTTATTTAACATGACTTCTATTTCTCTAAATAGGAGATGGAAGTTAATTTAACCTTCTTTGCTTTGGCCACAGATATTTACTACAAATGTAATGTCACAGGCCCAATAAAGAGAATCCTGCACCCAGAAATACAACAGAAAGAAGGTGGAGGTTTTCAGTTTCATGCTTATCACTCACTGTTTTTAGAGAAATGCTATTACAGACACCCAAACAGAGCATGGTCCATAAGATAAAACCATCAAACAAGAACAACACACACACACACACACACACACACACACACACACACACACTCCACTAACATTTTTAAACTTTATATTTTCCTGATGCTCCAACATCCCCACACCAGGTGAACACCAGGTAACCAACTGCACCAGAGTGATAAGGCTGGCCTGCGCCACAAGTTCCCCTTCTTGCTTTCCCCGTCTCTGACTCCTGTCTGTCTCTCTTCGTTCTGTGTCTCTGTCTCTGTCTCCTTTCTGCTCCCCTCCCATCTGGCCTCTGCGACTGCACCTGGCCTCCCTCTTCTAGGACCTGTGAGTATAATAAAATTCTTTGATTTCGTACCTCCCCAAGAGTAATTTCTGCTGCCGTGTGGGAGTGACCCTTGAAGACCCCACAAGGGGGGTTACTCCTCCACTTGGCCCACAAGGAGGGGATGATCGGAACTCGGAGAAGTCCCCAAGAGATGCCCTTGCCCACGCACTTACTGCTTGGCTCCCCCCACCCCCATCCCCCGGGTAGGCCCCCCTGTTGGCTTTCGGGGCTGCTCTGCTGCCCTGTTGCCCCTGCCTTCCGCGTGCAGCCAAGTCGCCCTGTCCCCGTCCCCACAATGCACCGGGATGAGGACGCCCAGCCACCCGGCTCGAGAAGCGATACTTCTCAGCGCGCCTCTGGTGACGGCAATGTCAGGAGGTCCCCCGCCACTGAGCCACGCACCTCCCCAGAGCGCTGCAGGGCGGGGGACCCTTACGCCGAGCTCGGTGCCTGCAGCAGCCCTCGGGGACAGGTGGCCCGTCCCTGGACAGCCCTCCCCAGCCCCCCCTAAAGGGTCCAGGCTGCCCCTACCCTACCCCGCATCCCTCCCAAGGTCGCTCGTGGCCCCCAACACCTCTGAGGCTGCTGGGGACGCCCTGCTGGAGGGGGAGCCACTCAGAACCAAGGGAACACGGTCAGGTGGACAGCCATCGAGGGGGGAATCAATTAGCCACCCACAGAGAAGAGCCATTCTAAAGGTTTTGCTAAGAGGAGAAGCAGGAAGAGAAAAGGAAAAAGAGAAAAAGAAAAAGAAAAAAGGCAGAAAGGGCAGATTATCCTGTGGTTGGGGCCTTCCCAGGGAAGGCTGCAGCCCAGAGAGACTGGGGCCCTTTCTCCTCCCCCTTCCCCTCTCAGCTTATCAACCAGAGACAGGAGCAGAGTAAAAAAACAAAGGGGGGGGGGGTGCTGGTGTGTGTGCCACTTTAGGGACTATGAGCCCAAGAGGAGGGGAAAATAGAACTTTACAAACCCTAGGCACTAAGCAAATGCCAGGTGTGGCAAACTTAATGCTAGCTCTAGACTACTAACTGCTTTAAAAACAGACCCCTAGATACAGGCGAAGAAAGAGAAAAGGCGAGCAAACAAATTGCGTGTGTTGGCGTGCATACGCATTAACAAGTTCCGTAATCTGACCCAATAGGATCCAAAATTTATACACTGAAGAATTTCTATAACAAAAAAAGATCAAACTGGCACTGACTGGCTTTCCTGCCTGTGCAATCTAGTTCTACAAAATGAACATGTGCTGAAATGCACCAACAGACAAAACGTTATGCACTTAATCAATCCTGGGGCTCAAAGCGTTGTTTCAACTGAGGACCCCGTTCAATTTATCTATTGCACCCCCCTATAACCTAAAGTAAGTGACTAAATGGAAAACTTTCTAATGGTTATGCCTCACTTTAACTGTAGTCTTTCCCATAGTTATAGTAGCTGTTGCCCTAAAATATTCATATCAGGCAGAGATGCGCTACATAATAAATAATAAAATTAAAGAAGTTTTGACACTTGCACATTGGTTTGATAAATGAGACCCCATGAACACCCAGCTAAAATAGTTAATATGGCCCAGTATAAGTTAAACCAGGACCTTCACTATTAAAACGTATCACGTGAGGGGCACCTGGGTGGTTCAGTCGGTTAGGCGGTGGACTTTGGCTCAGGTCATGATCTCATGGTTTGTGAGTTCGAGCCCTGATTTGGGATCTGTGCTGACAGCTCAGAGCCTGGAGCTTGCTTCAGATTCTGTGTCTCCCTCTCTCTCTGCCCCTGCCCTGCTGGCACTCTGTCTCTCTCTCTCTCTCAAAAATAAACAAAAAATTTTTAAAACGTTATTATATGAAACCCAATTAACAAAGGGGTGATCATCTGTTTTTCCAGCCCAGTTTTGCCTGCTTTTAAATCTTGGGGGTGGTGAGACAATGCCTGGTGGATGTCTACAACCTTCTTGCTGTGGTCCCATCCATCAAGACCCCATATCTGACACCCAGGATTATGAAAAGTACTGATTCTACTCAATCAATAACTGGCATATATTTTGCACTTATAGATTTGGCTAACATGTTCTGCTCAGCTCAGCCTATTTTAACAGGCCCCCAAATGCAGTTTGCTTCTATTTCCAAAGGGACACAATAAATCTTTGCTAGTCCATCCCTGGGCTATCCCTACAGCTTTGCCATCACACACAATTTGCACACAGTTCTTGACGACATCCACCTCCCTCCAAAAGCATGGTTGTGACGTTATATTGATGACATCCTCTTTCAAGGAGATTCATTTGATGCACATATTTAGTCTGACATTTAGGGGCACGTGGGTGGCTCAGGGGGTTGAGCTTCTGACTTTTGATCTTGGCTCAGGTCATGATCTCACAGTTCATGGGATCGAGCCCCACGTGGGGCGGCGCTGACAGTGTGGAGCCTGCTTGGGATTCTCTCTCTTCCTCTCTCATGCTCCCTCGCAAAATAAATAAATCAACTTAAAAAAAAAAAGTTTAAAAAAAGTCCAACATTTAGTCCTTGGGGTTTGGTGGCAACATAGTCCTCATTTACAAATTTTACTTATAAATTAATCTCAACAGCCACTTCTGCTGGTGTCCTCAGAAACTCCTTCACTAAGAGGCTTTGGCAACCTCTTCTCCTGCCTCCTGGTGTGTCTGGACCAGTATGACAGCCATTAGCTGCCCCAGTGCCTCTGATGCAAAAAACTACCCCTCTCAGCCTTGGTAGATGCATCATTAAAACAACAAATAACTAGCCACACACCAAGCTTTGCTGGAAGGGGAGACTCTCAGCAGAGAGCCTGTGGCCCTCCACCTCCAGCTTCCCATATGCTGTGGGGCATGGAAACAGCACCCCACAGGCATCGCACAGCTACCGAGGCCTCCCTAAGACAGGATGGAACCAAACCGAGGCCCTATGGCATATTCCATCTGTTGGAGGAGGTGACCTCTGCTGCCCTCAGTCCCTTTCCAGATGCCAGAGTGAAGGTGGTTAACCCTCCCCCAGACCCCTTGGCTACACGGGGAACCCCTTGGGAGTAACTGAATGAACAGATGTAGGAGTAAATGACATCGCTAACCATCGTAGGTGATGAGCCCAATGGAGTGTTGCTGCTTTCCGTCCCTTAGCTAGGATGTCCCTGATGAGGGTGGGACCCAAGAAACAGCACATCTGGCCAGATATCGGGTAGTTATCTCAGTACCAGCGGCCCTGGCCTGCAATGGCCCCTCTTCATATTTATTATAAATGATTGGGCTATTACCTAAAAAATGTTCCCTTCAAGGTAAATAACTCTGGCTATCTCCTGACTCACAGATGCCCAAAATATAAATCAAAGTCACACATGCCTCTATATATCCTAAGGCCACAATACAAGGCATTGCCAGAATACTTTATTCCATCCACAGTTAAAACCATCACTGTACTACTTGTAAGCAAGACATACATTTTCACTTCTCAAAATACGTAATGCTGGCTTCTTGCAACAGACAGTCAATAGAACTTCCATGTCCCTAATAGTTCCCAGATAACTGGCTTAACTGAGAGCCAGAGTGGTCTCCTCAGACAACTCTTCTTCAAATTCCAGTCCAACTCAATATTAGGTTTACACCCCCAATATTCTCTGTCTTGCTCTGGTCCTTAACCTATTTATCCATAAGCATTGGAGGCCAGATGGAGGACCCACACTTTCCTGGGACAAATTAACCACAGAAGATCCCACAGGCCAGGCAGATTCCCATTAGAAATGGGACCCATTTGAACCTAAAAGTCCACTACAAAACCTTGTCAGGTACAGATGGGCATCACTGAGTTAACCGTGGATCCTCTTACTCTGCTTTGGGTGCTGTCATTTGTTTACAATCCATTCTTGTGACATCGGTCTTATCATTACTGGTCTACTTTTCATTAATTCACAAGCCAGAGGCCCAAGACCACAAAACAAGCCATTGCTTCAGGTCAATGTGGCAAATGCTGGGACCCACATCTGCTGAGTGGGTACCCACTGGGAAATGATACCCCCATCCCACATCACTCTGACCCCAAATCTCACCACTTGAGATGACGCTGTCTCAGATGACATGGCCAAACCTAAGGCCTCTCTATTGGAAACGACTTTACCCCTGCATCAAAGATGGCTACACCCAGGCACTAAAACCTCCAGCAACACCTAGAAATTGCATCTCCTTAGAGCACAAACTAGACACAAGACATTTATTGCTTTCCTTTCTTTGATATTAGGGATGTTATTATCTTCTGAGCTTGCTATCCACTTGGCCCTTGGTCCTGGTATATTCTTTGCTCTCTACTAAAGTGTACATGCCTATGCTCCTGTGCCCGATGGGAAATTTGGTAGAGATTGCTACTACATATGCAATTTCCTAAAATTAAGAGAAATTATTGCTTCCCCTAGGAGGTACCTGCCTCATATCATTCAAACAAGTCCCCCACTCTTTGATGTATTTCCTACCATACTCCTTCAGTTTTCTACCATAATCTACAACCATGACCACACAACCATTCCTTCCCTTTGGTTAAGCACAACAACACATTCTCATGGGTACATTATACTCTAATAATGGCAACTGTGGGTTCTGTTAAGCCCCAAACCCCAGGCACAGCACTTTATTTTAAAAGATTATGTTATTTATTTATTTATTTATTTATTTATTTATTTATTTATGTACTGACACCCCCCCCCCCAAATATATTTTCCCTAACAAAACCATATGCCAGTGTGCAATGGTTACACTGAGGATTTCCACAGTTCTTCATCCACTGGTTCCAAACCTTCCTCAGATGCCTCATAGGACTTTTCCTTGTTGTCACCCTTATCAATAAATTTGTCTATGTGGCTAAGTCAAGCAATATCACTGACCCTTAATATCTCCACAACCCAGATGACAAGCGGTACCCATCCTAGTTAGTATTGTTAATGATGTTGAGGCATCACAAAATAGATTGTGTTGTAAACTGATAAAACTTCAAATTTTTCTGATGCCTCATCATCCCTACAAATAGACTATGAGCACCCCACCAGATGACCAGTTGTACATACAGTGTGATCACTGGTCACTGCCACACGTTCCTCCTCTTGCCCTCCCTTGACTGTGACCTAGGGACATTCAATCACATCAGTAAAGTCCCTTCATGCCTTTTACTTCTGTATCCCCCCATTTCCTTCAGTAAAGACACTTGCCTAGGGGTCCTCACTCTCTTTCTGGGCTCCCCACATACTTGCTTGAGCCCTATCCCTGGGCACACTTCCAATATGGCTCCTTGAGTGGGGTATGGGGTCTCCCTTGTGTAGGATATGTGAATATAACAAACCCTTTATTGCATACGCCTCCGTGAGTGTAATTTCTGCATCCCTGTTTGAGTGATTCTTAAAGTTCCCACAAGGGAACTCATTCCCCCATTTACAACATGCACACGCACACGCACAATGAATCATTCACCTGTCATGAGATAATAGGCGTATACTCAGAAGTTATGAGCTGAGCACGTTCTTACATGTCTTACATGTAAGAAGATGAAAACACTGAGTTCAATGTATTTACTTAGGAAGAAGACTCCAGATGCAGCAATAGAAGACAAGACAGGGGTTAATATCAGGCACCCCTGGGACAGGAAGGTGAGAAAGATTGAACATTTCAGGAACCCTCAGAAAATATGCCTCTTATCCATAATTATCAGGGCTCATATTATAACCTCAGGAGAAGCAAGATAATTAAATTTCCACATGGTATTTATTAGGTTTTCTTTTTTAATTCCAGTATAATTAACATACAGTATTATATTAGTTTCAGGTATATTAGGTTTTCTAGTAAATATTCTATTTCTGTGTTTTGCCAAAAAAGAAAATCTATTTACCAAATTACATCATTTCCTTGGGAGGGACAGTGGCCATCATGGTCATAGGGCACGTACGGAAAGGGGGCATTTTACCCTCACGGTAAAGGTTCGGGCCTCCAGGTCAGCCCCTAGTTGGGAAGTGACTCGTGTCATCTGTAACTGCACTGACCTTGCCTGTACAGGGACTTGAGGTTGTCTCCGAAGAAAGTTTGTGAAGTGTTTCAATTGCTACACCCTGTTAATCAGTACTAATCTGTCCAGAGAGAGCGGAGGCGGGAGCAGCCAGGGCAAGCATAACCACAAGGCCTGAAAGGGCCGGATGGAGACGACAGGGGAGGTGAGGGCAGTGAGGTCTGGGCAGGGGGGATGGACGCTGAGGACGAGGTAGGGCTGCGTTTGCGGCCAACTTGACGGTCGCATCTCCCAACTAGGGTTACGTTTTGTTGCCGGGAACCACGTACAGTAACAGGTTTGAAGAGGAGAAGAACGAGGGGGAGATGAGAAGGAATTGCCAGTGTTCGAGAGGAACCAGGAGGAAGTGGAGAAACCTTTAGGCGATGTTCACTCAGCTCTGTGAAGCACCTAACAGGTCGCCCATTCTTCTCAGTGTGTGAGAAAGACCGCAGAAGGAAACCAGAAACCGGCCCCGACCAGGTAGAGAGTAGCGCGGGGGTGGGGACAGGACGAGCTATTAAGTAGGGTGGTAAGGGGAGGCCTCGTTCATATGGGCGAAGACTTGAAAAGAGAGGAGGGGCTGCTCCGGTGGGCAGCTGAGGAGGTGTGATCGAAGCAGAGGCACCGGGCGCTGGCGTGTTCGGCGGAACCGGCAGCCCGTGCCCACGGGACCGGAAGCGCGGAAGGAGCTGGTCGGGGAAGCGGCCACGGGGAAACACGGCGCCAAGTCCCGCGAGGCTCTCCAGGCCGTTGCAAGCATTTTGCCTTTTCTCAGAAAACTGAGAAACGCTGCCGGGTTTTAACCAAAAGACTGACATGCTCTGACTCATACGTTGACTAGTAATGTCGACTGAGGAGTTGGGAGAGTTGGCCATTTTTTTTTTTTTTTCTCTCTGCACTTCCCGTGCACTTCAATTAGTTGTATGGGAGGGGTCGAGGGAGAGGAAGAGATTTTTAGGTCTTTTCCTTTAGTAACCCAGAGTGGTTTCCTGCACCCTGTCATTCCATTCTCTCTCTCATTGCAGGCCGCCTACTGCCAATAGGCTTCTACCTACAACTCCTGTGGCAGCTGTGTTAGCACAGCCGGCAAACGTTTATGGTCACTTCCCAGCCTTCTAGTATCTTCTACAGCCACTCTAGTATTTTTGATGCTTTAGGCTCTTTTCTTGAAATCAATCCCATAGTCTCCCATTTTTCCTTTTTCCCCTTATCAACTCATTTTCTGGTTCTTTTGTAAGATGTTATTTCTGTTATTCACATCATGAATAAGGATGCTTCTCTGAGGTCCAAAGAATGGTTAATATTAATGATAAATTTGGAACAAACGTTATCATGGAAGGACATAGTCCACTCAGACTCTCTCCTCGGTCCGCAGCATCTCCTGACCTAGATCTCACTATTCACTGTCCCCCCTCTGGGGACAGATTGTCAGTCTCCACAGATCACAGGAAAGTTTCTCTCACTAATGTCTTTCCCTTCTCGGGAGGGCATTAACCACTATGAATTGTCCCTGCTAATTGACAGAACAGACAAAAAGCTTTCCAGAGTTATTCTCAACTTCCCAGACAGGCACTGCCGTCACTGCACCAGGTGATTGGATAATGTGAGGGAGATCAGAGAACTTCAAATTATGCCTCAGGGATTTACTGATTCCCCACCACCCATCCTCTGATTGTTGTGACTGTCACCACAGACCACAGGTCCAGCCTCCTTTAACAAAAAAAAAAAAAAAAAAAAAAAAAGGCAACACTGTGGATGACTCTCTGTATACCAGTCTGAGACGGAGGCTCAGAAGAAAAGGTCTCTGCATTGGAGTAACAACGTGTAACGTCTGCAAAGTAACTCTGCTTATCAGGGTGGGTACTGGTATTGACACACGCTTCCACGCATAGAGATAGGCCATTTTCTAGGCATGAACCACACTTCTGAACACAGCGGCAGCTAAGAAATCCTACGTCCGTCTCTGACTCCTCCTATTTCAGTTGGTGTGATCATCAGTGTCACTGGTTGGCAAGGAGGGCATCTAGTTACTAGATGGTAATTCTGTAGTTAGAATTTCAGACTCCGCTTTAAGGATCAGCAGGAGTCATACTATTGTTACCTCCATGTGTGTGATGAGGGATACGACACTCGGTAAGTTCTCTGATCACAGGCACCCGCATGTACTTGAGTGACAGTCGTCAAAATGTAGACATTTACTGCTCTTTGTTTGAACTCTGGATGTGATTAAAGGATCATCACACAGTGATGGACAATACCTGTGGTCCTTAAAAGAACTTCTCTTGGAGAAGGGAAAGCAGTCTGAAAAGGAAATTACACAATTAGCCCTAGCATACCCTAGCGGATGAAGTTCGAGGCCAAAGCTCGAACTTAGGTTTTCCATTATTGTCTGCTGGACCCCCCACATGCTGGTAAATAGTATGTTCCTTTGCGTATTACAGACGCAAGGGAAAGCCAATCACAGAGAACAGACCTGGTGTGCTAGTTTGACACTTATTAACAGAAATATATACGTATTGTATTTAGTGTTCTTTTTTCCCACTGGTGTGTTGCGTTTGGGCCTGATGGTCTGGGCTAGCGGCTCTGTGGTGTTCATTGTACAGACGTATGC
The DNA here is from genome assembly GCF_018350195.1 of Panthera tigris. Classification (NCBI taxonomy): domain Eukaryota; kingdom Metazoa; phylum Chordata; class Mammalia; order Carnivora; family Felidae; genus Panthera; species Panthera tigris. The sequence goes on from NC_056674.1 coordinate 1,164,689, forward strand.
AGGACGTTCTCCACATTCACAGCTAAAACCTGTCCCCCAAATGCTCTGCTGAGACCAAAGTCACCCAGAGCATCCTCATCCAGGTAAGCACATTTGTCTCCATTACCTCGCTGTCTTCATCCTTCTGCCTTTTGGTTGGCTCACTCTGCTGCACCCAGTTGTGGCTGGTGAGTCTCAGTGCACTGACTGCTGTATGCCCCCCACCCTCGGTCCTCTCGTGCTCCTTTCTCTTTAGGCTCCACTTTGCCCACTGTGCAAAAGAAACTATTTCCATACACTGGTCAGGTCACTACAAATGTTAGAATGTAGGTCTCTGAATATTGTCCATTTATAAATTCATCTTTCCTCCCATATATTTAAGCACTTTATGGACAAGTCGGATTGAGAACAGAGTCAGGAACAAGACAGGGTGAGCCTGACCCTTTTTTTTTTTTTCTAACTGTTTATTTATTTGAGAGAGCGCTCATGCATGAGACGAGGAGGGGCAGAGGGAGAGGGAGACAGAGAATCCCAAGCAGGCTCTGTGCTGTCAGCGCAGAGCCTGACGCAGGGCTCCATCTCAAGAACCGTGAGATCATGACCTGAACAGAAATCAACAGTCGGGATGCTTAACTGACAAAACCCCCCAGGTGCCTCATAAAATTATTTGTAATTTAGCCAACAGCTAGGCACAAAAAAGGGACGTATTCTCACTTCTACTTTGCAGTACACATCCCATAACAGCAGAATAGAAGTGGGTATTTTTCTCACAAAAACAAACCAACCTCTCTTTCTTATAAGTCCTGCTAAATTTCCTGTCTCTACCCTTCTCTCCTTTTAGAATCATTTGAAACAACATGGTCATTAAATATATTCTCAGCTTTATTTGATTAAATACACAAACTCCTAAAAACATGAGATCCCCTTCTCCCCTCTCATTCTTGCATGGGCTAGTAAAGACTTTAGGAATACATTTACGATAAAGCTTCTCCCCCCACCCCACCCCCTGCAGTTTCACTAGGAGAAGACTCTTAAGTCACTTGGGTCTCAAGTTGCTGCCACTGAGTCCAGAAGTGTTTGGTGCCACTTGGATGCCCTCAAATAAATTCCAAACACAACTGCAGAAGTAAGCTAGCTGTTTGATGATACCTTCAGAACAGTCATGGGGCATCACACAATATTTGAACAGAAGAGTGGAATTTCAAAGTTGGGTTTGCTCGTGGTTGCAGTCCAGTCAGAAACTCCATATATGCATCCCTGCAATGTTCCCTGTGCTCCAGTGGGATTGGGAGGGCTGGAAGGGAAAGGGGCCACATAAACCTGGTGCTGAGCTAGGTGGGACTGGGCAATTTGTGAAGTGTGCACGAGAAACAGCTTTCATGAGGGTGACTGATGTCAGAGCTCTGGTACGTGGGATCACAAACTCTAGTAAAGATAGCGATGCTACTGTAACCCCCTTAAGGAGGCTACGGCTGTGCTGATTCTCGTGTGTCTCAATTCCTCTGCAACTTTTCTTTCTGAACCTATTCTCTCCTCCTTAATGCTCCTCACCTAAGCTCTCTCAGAATCAGTCCTCAGAAAAGAAGCCTTTAGTAGGAGGGTTTCCTCTGTATACTTCATTCCTTCTAAGGATCACACGGGATGTGTCCATTTTACATCCATCTTCTGCTCTGTGTTGACTGCTGAGGTCTTTTGCTGTTGTGGACGGTCATCTGTTTGTTCAGTCTGTTTCCTCATCTGTCTACCTCTGGTCTTTTGTTCATATTCTCCATCCTGGAATCAGAATATTTCACTTGACCTTACTCTTCCTCCTTTAAAGTCTTGTTGGTCTCTGTATTTGAATCTTCTTTTGATAACCGTGTTATCAATCACTAGAATCTCACTTTTATTATTTATTCAATTGACTGAAGACGTCACTGAATCAGTATATATGTGTCAATAGTACTCTCCGTGGTGTGTAGCATTCCTATTTTTCTTCCACTCTTTTATTCTGAAGAGTCAGACCATTTTCATGAGCTCTTTCTTCTGTGAGACTCACTCTTGGCCAGCATGGTTTTCTCCCTTTTTTCTGTCTTCTCTCCACTGGCTGCAGTTCTGGCTGCTTCACCTAATGTCCTTTTCCTTGCATGGTCAACGTCTCCCAAAATCATTTCATATAACCTTGATTTTTCCAGAGTCTCGGTGAAGCTTGTATAGAACGGTTCGATTCAAGTCGTCTCGGGTCCTGTGGACACCATGCTTTCATGGCATCTCAGGATGAAAAGGAGATGTTATAAAACATGATTAAAAGTAGGAAAATAATAGAAATTTAGAACATGAGTGTGTTTTCTTTGGCCTCATTTCATTTACTCTGGTCCTCAATGATGTCCCTTCTGGACTATTATTTAGATGGCTTTATGGTACTCTTTCTGTACATTTGAAAAAAAATTTTTTAACATTTATTTATTTTTGAGAGAGACAGAACGTGAGTGGGAGAGGGGCAGAGAGATGGAGACACAGAATTTGAAGCAGGCTCTAGGCTCTGAGCTGTCAGCACAGAGCCCGACAAGGGGCTTGAACTCACGAACCACAAGATCATGACCTGAGCCCAAGATGGACGCTTAACCGACTGAGCCACCCAGGCGCCCCATAACCATTAATTTTCAAAAAGGCAGTTCCATGAAAGACAAAGGTTGAAGTGCTCCAAATTGAAAGAGGCTGAGATACATAACAAAATCTATGACTCTAGAATGGATCATGGATCAGAAAAGATTACAACGAAAATATCTCTAGCAATTGGTAAAAATGGAAGTGTTTGTTAGATACCATTTATCGATGTTAAATTTCCTAAACTTGATAGCAACACGGCTGCTATGATGCTTAGATGATAAACATAAAAGTATTGTGGGGTGCTAGATGGGAGTGAGCATGTTACTAATGTGTAAACACTAGGTGATGGGTGTTCAAGGGCGTATTGGTGTTCACTGAAGTATTATTATGACATTTCTAGACATCTGAAACTTTTCTAGAAGAAAATGTAAGAACAGGGGTGCCTTGGTGGCTCAGTTGGTTAAGTGTCCAACTCTTGATTTCAGCTCAAGTAATGATCTCACAGTTCATGAGATCAAGCCCCACATTGGGCTCTGACAGCATGGAGCCTGCTTGGGAATCTCTCTCTCAAAATAAAAAAACATTAATGTTTCCTGCAAGAAAGTATTAAAATGCTTTAATCTTCTGCTTCTATTATCACTAGTTTCTTCAAGTATCTCAGTTTACTCCTCAGGATACTCTGGTACAAGTTCAATATGTTCCCTTATCTCTATGTAGGAATAAAGGAGTTTTTAGATTGGCGGGGGGGATGGGGGGGGTGGGAGGGGGTAGGGGTACATTTAGTAGGACCCAAGAATCTGTTCTGCCTTAATGGATATAAATAAAATATCCTGTCATAATAACAAACCACAGAAAATACATGATTAGCCCTCGTTACATGTCTTGACTATTCTTGGCCATATGCTTATTTTTAATACTAGTTTCCAAGTAAGCTTTTCAACTCCCCTGGGAAAAAAAAATTTAAGAATTTTAACTGTAATTTCATTAACTCTATAGAGATTATTAAAATACCTATTGACAGTAGTTCTGTGCCAGGTGCTAACATATAAAAGCATAATGTATAAGTGATGACACGAGAGGTCAATGCCACCGAAAGAAAACGTTCAAGTCCCTCACAACCCCCCTAGAAGTGGGAGGCAGGGCATGTATTCACAGAAGGAACACCAGATTTGGGTCATAAAACAGAAGTAGGAGCCCAGGGAGAGCCTAGGCCAGAAGACTCTACTGGGGGTTTCTGAAGAAAACATAAGGCACGGCAGGGTGAACACTTTAGGAATGACTAGTCTGCGTAATTTTGGCGGGTTCTGAATCATAAGGGTGGTCTTTGAGTTGCCAGGCGGACTGGCCCTGGGATGACCGAGGCTGAGGAACATGGCCTCCTGGTGTTCACGTACAAACAGAGGAGCCTGTGGGGTGGTGTTTCGATGACCCAAAATGCAACGGCAACTGGGTGTGGAGGGTCACAAGCTCAGGGTCTATGTGAGCCTCCACTTCCAGAACGGCCCGGCACATAGCCAGTCACTTGTGGCTTCCCCCACCACCCCCGTTGTGGTTTTAATGGTGTACGGCACAAGGTGGAGAGGGGGTTTCTTGTGTCAGAAGCCCTCGAACAACTAATGCCCATCCAAAGTATTAGACCCCAGGAGGCGCGAGGCTGCCAAAGCCTCTAAGGAAACGAGTTTACGAGGGCGGCAGCAGGAATGCCTGCTGATCTGAATTTGGAAGTGAGATCTGTAACGAGGAGTATGTCGGCACTAGAACCCAAAGGACTGAACGACGCTGGACTTCCATGTCCTCAATAAGTGTGTCAAGTGAGTCTCCTTGGAGGAGGACAGCATCAATGTAGTGTCACACCTGTGCTTTTGGAGAAAGGTGGACGTGTGCAGACTGATGGCAGAGCTGTCATTGTAGCCTGTGTGTGAACTGGGAAAAGTCTTGTGTCCCCGTTGCAAGTGGAAACAAACTGCGTTTGAGAGGCGGTTAAAATAGGCTGAAATAAACAGAACACGTCAGCCAAATCTACAAGCACAAAATACTGATCAGTTACCGATTAACAGAATCAGTAATTTTAATAATATTGGGCATGGGGCCTTCATGGATGGGACCACAGCATCCCGGCCGTAGAAATTCATCACGAGGAACCCAGTTATTTCCAGAATCCAGAAAAAGCAAAATTGGGCTGCCACCCCCTTATCAACTAGTCTTCACACAGTAAGTTTTAACCCTTGAAGGTCTTATTTTAACTTACATTGGGCCATGTTAATATTCCAAATAGGCATTATGGTGTCTCCTTTTATCAAGTCAATTTGGAACCGTTAAAGGCTTTAATTCATTATTTTGTCAGAGCGTCCATACCTGATTTTAAAGCAATGGGTCCTATGACTATGGGAAATTGAGGCAAGGCTACCAAGGCATACTCGCTTTTCCTCCAATTTTATGTTTATTTACTTTTTGTTTGTTTATTTACTTTCTAAGGCGACAAAGGGCACAACATTTAAATTTAGTGGGATCCTCAGATGTAACCAGAATATTCTTAAGTAACAGTATCAATTAAGTCCATGGAGTTGTCATTTGGTGCATTTTAGCAAATGTTAAAGTACCTTTAGAACCTAGGTTTTACGGGGCACCTGGGTGGCTCAGTGGGTTAAACGTCCGACTTTGGCTCAGGTCATGATCTCACGGTTCATGGGTTTGAGCCCCGCGTCAGGCTCTGTGCTGACAGCTTAGAGCCTGGAGCCTGCTTCAGATTCTGTGTCTCCCTCTCTCTCTGCCCTTCCCCTGTTCACACTCTTTTTGTCTCTCTCAAAAATAAAAAGCATTAAAAAAAAAAAAGAATCTAGGTTTTATAGGCACAAAACCCAATCAGTCTCTTTTTTTACCTTTTTGTTACAGAAATTTGTTAGTGTATAAATTCTGGATTTTTAATTTTTTTTTTGAGGTTTTTAATTCTTAAATGGGGTCACACTGCAGCACTTTGCTATAACATATATGAACACACAACTTATTATATATGAATGTTAGAGTATTAAACATATGTATACATTATTACTCTCTTTCCCCGTTACCTCAGGGTGTGTTTCTTAAACAAGTCACTGAGGGCTGGCACTGTTTGCTACTAGTCCTGGCATCTGCTCAGCACGTAGGGTTGAGTCCCCCGAACTCGGGCTTGCAGCTGCCTCAAGAGCAATCTTTACTCCTCTTTCCTTTGTCTCTACCTCTGATTCACGCTTTGAGTTGCCTGAAGGTGACTTCCTTACTTTGTGTCTCGGGCTTACAAGAAAAAAGGGGGTATGGGGGTAAGCTAAGGGGCCTGGTGCTCCCAGGCCAACTCTCCCCTGGACAGCTCATCTCCCCATTTTCTTTTAAAGTAGGCTTCACACCCAGCACAGAACAAACACAATGCGGGGCTTGAACTCACAACCCTGAGATCAAGCCCTGAGCTGAGAACAAGAGTCAGATGCTTAACGGACTGAGCCATCCGGTGCCCCCTCATTTTTTTTTCCTTAGGCAAAATCTTTTAGAATGACTTTGTCTCTAGGCAGCTGTCTATACTCCCCACCCCATTTCCCCTTTTGTCTCCTGTATGTCCCCCAGTGTTTTCCTTTTTTCCCTTTTGGGTGTCTATCGGCCCAGCTCCTGGTGGTCCCGATCGCCCTCAGAGGGGCCAGGGTCTACATGCAAAAGAGCAATGTGGGCAGCATCCTGACTCGGGGACCTCTGGCTTACGGAGACTCCTAGCTCGTTACCAGGCAGCGGCACCTACAAGGGCCCCAGCAGTGACAGGGACATCTGTCGTCTCTAAAGAGCAGAGAAGCCTCAGGTGCTTAAGGGGGAGTGCTGGTTTTTCTTTTTACCTTTTGAAAATTTAACAGGAGTCACAAGTGTCCAAGGATGGGATCCCTTATATCCTACTTGGTTGGGGGACGGATCGTGACAACAGTAAAGCAAGCAACAAGGGATGTGCCTTTGAAACATTTACTTCTGGCTTCCCATGAGGAGGACAGCCCTCGGTGCTAGGCAGCCCCGGCAGCCCCCTGCAAATCCCAGGGACCCATGCCTGGTTGAAAGCAGATCTATAGCTCATGGGGACCAATACCCAGACTCCCCGCAAGGAATGCCCTTGAGAAGGGCAAGCCCAGGAGCCCTCTGTAGACCTCAGCACCGGTGGGCAGGCTGACCAGACTCAACCCCAACACAGCCCCATTGGAGGAAGCCTGTTCTCGCTTCCTTGTGGGACCCTTTGCCAGACACCCAAATACCCCAGGTCACTGCCAGGAACTCAGGGTCAAACGAGGTTTGGCCCAGCGGACCATGATGTTCCAGGTAAAGCGCCAACCTAGGGAACTACAGCCACCGCCAACCTGGACCCAGCACCTAGGACACGAGCGGACCCCAGAGCCGCGCGCCTCCAAGGTTCTCTTACGGTTCAGGTTGGAACGTCACAGCGGCACACGGCAGGCACAGAAAGCAGCAGTGGCGGCGGCTAGCTGCGCCCTCCCGAAGGAAGCATCTGCAGCCTGGGATGTCCGGGCGGGCAGCCACGGCCCTCACTGCACCTGTTCCGTGTACAAAGGTGCCCGAGTAGTGACAGAGGTCAGCACCACTGAAGGAAGAGCCAGGCAGAGCCACAGAAGGAAGACCAGGTTTGGGTCAAGAAGCACGAGCCAGGGGAGAACCTGGGCCAGAAGACTTTCCCGGGGTTTCTGAGAAGGCGAGGCAAGGCCAGGGGAGCAGGTTAGGACTGGTTGGCTGGAGTTACCTCAGCAGGCTTCAGGCCCAGGGATGGTCTCTACTTGCCTGGCACCTGGTCCTGGAGTGACCCAGGCCGAGGAATACTGCCTGGTGGGGTGCGTGGGCCACACGGAGGTGTGGCTCTAGACTGGTCCGTTTGCACAGCAGAGACACGCTCCCGGCTGGGCCCTCTGGTATCACCAAGAATTGGCCAGCCCCAGCCAAAAGGTTATTTAAGATATAAAAGTATCAAAATGTACAGAAAATAATGATTAATACAACAGCGTCACTCCTCTTGGATAAACTTTATCACCGAAATTCACTCCTTTAGCCTTCACAGTGATGCTGAGTATGCATATCTCCAGAGAAACTTGGAAAATTCGGGTACAGAATGCTATCTGAGAGGAAGGAGAACAGTCCGCTTTAGTGAAATGCTCCTACACATTCCACTGCAAACCACACACGCAAAAGACCACAAAACATACACACAGAAACACAAGCTACAGGGACACTCAGTGCCCGCTGGGAAGCTGTGAGTACAAGTCTCCACGCCCTTCACAGGGAGCAAAGCTCGAGTGGACATTGTCAAGTTCAGTGTGTTTGGTCAGCAAAGAGGGAGGACAATCCACCCAGCCTGCAGAGGGAACATGAGGAGACATCAAAGGTCCGCCGAATGCTGTGGCCCAAGCGGCAGGAATGGGCACTCTAGGATCCCAATGCTGGCCACCTCTCGTGGCCCCAGTGGGTGAGGGGTCCTCCTTCCTGGTGCAGGAAAAGTTCTCTCTCAAAATCAAAGAAGCCTAACAAGCCCTGGGCTTCTCTCCCCCTCTCTCCCCTTTTACAAGGATTCAAGAAACATTAGAATGGCTAACGTTGTTAAAAAGACTAATTATACCAAATATTGATGAGGTTGCAGGGAAAAGACACTCACGCTACTGGTGGGGGCGTGAAATTACATACCCGCTTTAGAACACAGTCGGCAGCTTCCTAAAAAAACCCCCAAACATCCAACTACCCTCTGACTTAGGCACGATACTCCTAGGTATGAACTCAAAAGAAATGAAACATATTTCCACAAAGACTTCACATAAATGTCTGTGGCAGCTTTATCTTAAGAGCCAGGAACTGAAAACAATCCAAATGCTAATGAACAGACGAATGCACAAAAGGCGTGATATCCACAGAGTATAAAGTATCGACCTATACGCTACACGACTCAAAAGAAAAGCAATACCGGGGCGCCTGGGCGGCTCAGTCGATTGAGTGTCCAACTTCGGGTCATGGCATGATCTCGCGGTTCGTGGTTTCGAGCCCCGCGTCGGGCTCTGTGCTGACAGCTGAGCCTGGAGCCTGCTTCAGATTGTGTCTCCCTCTCTCTCTGCCCCTCGCCCACTCACACTCTCCCTCCCTCTCGAAAATAAACATTAAAATTTTTTTTAAAAGAAAAGCAAAATCTGACTATTCTTGACACAGCAGAGATAAACATAAAAAATAATTGTGCCGTATAAAAGAAACCACCTAAGAAAGGACTCGATTTATATGAAATTCTGAAAAAGGCAAACTCCTCTATACTGAATAAAATAAGCACATTTACCCAGACGCCAAGTATCATCCACTCCCCAACATTTCCAAAAACATTTCCAACAGTCCTAAAGAATCCTGACCATCAAAGTCAGAAGACAGCTGCCACCAAGTAGGCAGGTCACTTACTGTGAGTGAGCTCAGCTTTGTGAGGCACTCCCTGCAGCGGGCACATTTTGCTTACTTTGTTGAGCAGCAGATATGGGGAGAAAAAACTGAGCGAGACATCCCAGGGCCTGGAACAGGACAGGCACGTGGTCAGTGTTTAGGACATGTTAGCTCTGGCTGTTGTTTTATTTTGTTTTGTGTTTACTAATTTATCTCTTTAAAGTGACACATATTTTATTTTTCCTAAATTATTATATTCTTTCCAGAGCTCTGGTAAATGGGAAAAAATTTTCCTTGCCATAAAGAATAAGTTGCCATGAAAACACAACAATAAAATCAAAATAATGCTACTATGTCCCAGCAAGCTCATGGGGCCTCCTCGGGACTGCTCCCGGCTTGCAGAAAGGGAAATTAGTAATGTGTAGAGGGGTACGCAGACTCAGCACTAAACCCAGACTTTCTCCTGAGGCCAATAGGGGGAACGACAACAGAGAGGGCTGGCTGCAGGAGTGCCCACCCATGCCACGTGAAGACATGTCTGTGCGCCCTCTAAAAGTGTCCCCCGTACCCGTGGAGGACTGTGGCCCGGGCCTTAAGGAAACAGGGATGACTGCACATCCCTGCTGTGCTCCCATCAGCGCACTGTCAGACCTGCAGTGACAGAGGAGGGGGCTGTTCCTTCCAAACCGGGCTGCCCCCGCCACATCGTCCTTGGTCCAAGGGACACTGTATGATGACTGTGTGGCCCACCCACCAGGCTTTGCAGCGTCCCTAGAACATGCCTGCCCCACGAGTCTCTGTGGTGCATTAGTGCCCTGTGTCCCCGGGCTTGCTAGGTCACGTCAATGCCTCCACCTATGTCCTAGGTCCCTGGTGAGTTTTACATATCCCAGGTGTGCATGCCTCGTGTCCATCACACACCGTTTGTGCCGTGGATATGGTGTTCGCACACGGGTTCACACTGTGTTGAGGATGTCAGCGTTGCACGTCTGTCACACGTGTTCCCAGGGTGTATGTCAGGTATGGCCAGGAAGCGCTAAGGAGTATCAGCATCGCACTCCTGACACACAGGGTCCCCCAGATCTGAGCATGTGTGTCCCCAGGCTGCGCTACAGTGTCATCACCACACATCCATCCCATCCGATGCCTGAATGCGTTTCCAGGTTATGCAACTGCCAGGCACCCATCTGCCAGGACCAGACCTCAAACACTCATCAATATCTAGTGCACGGGAAATTTGGGGGAAGGGTCAGCACATTATGAGATACAGGGAGTCAAATCTAGAATGCCTCAAACCGTTATGGACACGTGGCTCATCACTTCAACAAGTAAACAAAAAAGAGATAAGGGGCATCCGGGTGGCCCCAGTTGGTTGGGCATCTGACTCTTGATTTCAGCTCAGGTCATGATCTCATGGTCCATGAGATTGAGCCCTGTGTCGGGCTCCACACACTCAAGCCTGCTTGAGATTCTCTGTCCCTCTCTCTCCACCCCTCCCCTGCTTATGTGCATGTTCTCTCTTCTTCTCTCTCAAAATAAATAAGTAAACTTTAAAAATAAATAAATACAAATAAAAGAGAAGCGGTATCTAGAGGTTAAGAGACCTGCAAAACACATTCTGCATCCTGAGTCTGACTACTCTGCCTGAAAAATCAAATGCATTTTTGAGAAAATGGATAAAATTCATCACTGAATTTTTCATATTTATCACAATTCACAATATTTTTATTACATGAGAAAGTTATTTGCATTATAAAAAAACTCTTAACATTTTAGAAAAGCATTGCATTAAAAACCATGATGTCTGGGAGCACCTGGGTGGCTCAGTTGGTTAAGCATCCGACTTTGGCTCAGGTCATGATCTCGCCGTCCGTGAGTTCGAGCCCTGCGTCGGGCTCTGTGCTGACCGCTCAGAGCCTGGAGCCTGTTTCAGATTCTGTGTCTCCCTCTCTCTCTGACCCTCCCCCGTTCATGCTCTCTCTCTGTCTCAAAAATAAATAAACGTTAAAAAAAAAAAATTAAAAAAAAAAAAAAAAAGAGTCCAACTTCAGCTCAGGTCATGATGTCACGGTTTGCGAGTTTGAGTCCCATGTGGGGCTCTGTGCTGACAGCTCAGAGCCTGGAGCCTGCTTCGGATTCTGTGTGTCTCTCTCTGTCCCTCCCCTGCCCACAGTCTGCCCCTCTCTCTCTCGGAAATAAACAAACATTAAAAACAAACAAAACAAAAAACCCCACCATGATGTCTGGGTTTAGTGGGTAAAATAACTCACTGATATACATGAAGGGAGATGAAACAAGAATGACCCTAAATAATGATAGAAGACTAAGGGTCCATAATCTTTTCCATTCTGTGTATATTTGAAAGTAGCCATTAAAAAGGGTAGAATATGTCCTTGTATTAGTAATTCTATGTTGGGAAGATTATCTTTAATTAATTTATTTTATTTTAGAGAGAGAGGGAGAGAGAAAGAGCATGCACATGTGAGTTGGGGAGAGGGGCGGGGGGTGGGTAGAGAGAATCTTAAGCAGGCTTCAAGCTCAGCACAGAGCCCAATGAGGGGCTCGATCCCATGACCCTGGGATCACGACCTGAGCTGAAATCAAGAGTTGGCCACTCAACCAACTGAGCCACCCAGGTACCCCTGGTTTATCTTTTTTTTTTTTTTTTTTCCTTTTTTTAGAGAGGAGGAGAATGAATTTTAAAAGCGCACAAGGAAGCTTTTGTTTTTATGAATCAAAACGTCCAAATACACATTTTAAACATGCGCATTTTAGTCAATTATACATCAGCCAAACTTGAAGTCACAAATACTCAAATAGTGTCACTCCCTGATCACTTTACTGTTTTCGTATCACATACGGTCTGGAAGCCATCTGTGGGTACTCTATCAATAGGGTAGAAATAGAATGGCGTGCTACTGCCAACTTTTCCCAACCCCGTTTGGCGACATCATGTCGGCAGTTTGAAATTGGTCATCATGGGAGAACTTATACCAAGAAAGTCAGCAAATGCTAGAAACTAAGGCTTAATTTATTGTATTATTGAATACAATATATGGAATGTCTACGCCTAGAAAAGTGACGGAAGGGTGCCTGGGTGGCTCAGTCAGTTAGGCATCCCACTTCAGCCCAGGTCATGATCTCGCGGTCCGTGAGTTTGAGCCTCCCACCGGGCGCTCTGCTGTCAGCCGGCTGTCAGCAGAGAGCCCGCTTCAGATCCTCTGTCCCCACTCTCTCTCTGCCCCTCCCCTGTACATGTGCATGAGCTCTCTCTCGAGAATATATAAAAATATAAAAATAAAATAAATATTTTAAAAAGTGATGGAAAGTATGCTAATAAATCGTATAGGTGGCCACTACCTTGTGCATATCCCCCCAAAGAGAATACCCATAAAGAAAAAATGACAGAATATTCTTCGAGTATTCAAAAACGACTATTCCATGCAGCAAAGAAGTTGCCCACATTACTGAAGAACAAAGAATATTCCAACCTAAGTCTGTTTTGTTTCATCTTATTTGTTACTAAACGGAAAATAACCAAATTTCATAAGAGAGAAAATAGTCCACAGGTAAGAAGAGGCAGTTTACTAAAAAAGATAAACAGCAAACACATGAAATAATGCTCAACACCATAAATCCTTAGGGAAATACAATGAAAACAAATGAGATAACAATACTTATTTTAAAAAGGTGAAATTAAAAAGTCAATCTTACCAGGCACTGACAAGGGTGCGAAGGAGTTGGAAGTCTCACACGCTGCTGGTGGAAATGCAAAAAGACACAATCATTTTAGATCACTGCTTGGCAATTTTTAAAAAGGAGTTAAATATTCACCTACCCCATGACTCAGGCAGTGCACTAGGAGTCATTAAAATAGGAGAAATGAAACACATATCCATATAAAGAATTATAAACAAATGTTTACACCAGCTTTATCTGCAAAAACTCAACACTGGAAATAATCCAAATATCCATCAACAGATGAATGGATAAATGCAGCTGATGACGCATCAAAGAGAAAGCTACTCAGAAATTAGAATAAATGATTCATACAGGCACCATTTAGGATTCTCAACGCAGCATCAAGAAAACAGAAAAAAAGAGCAAACACTTTATGGTTAATCATAAATTCTAGAAAATGCAATCAATTTTATTTTATTATTTTTTTAAACGTTTATTTATTTTTGAGACAGACAGAGACAGAGCCTGAACAGGGGAGGGGCAGAGAGAGAGGGAGACACAGAATCTGAAACAGGCTCCAGGCTCTGAGAGGTCAGCACGGAGCCCGACACGGGGCTTTAACTCACGGACCGTGAGATCATGACCTGAGCCGAAGTCGGACGCTTAACCGACCGAGCCACCCAGGTGCCCCAAAAAATGCAATCAATTTTAAAAGAATGCAAATCAATGGTTGCCTGGAGGGCCAGAGAGAGATTATAAAAGGGAGAGAGGAAAACATGCAGGTGACAGACATGCTTATTATCACTGCTAACAGTGACGGTTTCCTAAGTGTACACAGGTCAAAACTCACCATGTTGTAATGCTTTAAATACGTTCAATTTAGTCTATGTTTATTATGCCTTAACTTAATACAGCTTTCAGAAGTGGTTCACAATAAAAATCCAAATATCCCACCCTTCAGAACATCAGGTCTGGGAACTCTGTATTGACTCCACTGTCTCACTCATGCCTGAGGGTCAGCCTTTCCTCAGTGGCAGTTAATGCTGGCCAACAGTGAAAGCCATTTCCACCAGAGTAAGGGCATTGCTAGCTGGGTCACAATAGCCATATCCCCAGAGTACAGGATCTCCCTTCTCCCCTGCCTTCTTCTGTTGCCTGTACAGCAACGGCCTTGAGGTTAACAGCTCAGATTGGCTACAGGAACCCACAAAACCCCTGGTCTGCCAATGACTTCAGCCACACAAGATAAACCCACCTGGAGATCTTTAGATTTCTGTACACTCGCAGCCTGCAGTCAGTCACCGAAACACCTGTGGGTGCACACCCGGGGGAGGCGCACTCCACGTACCCTGCGGCAGTCTCCTCCACGCTCTATTGATAGTGTTTCTGTGCCAATTATGGGTTCCCTTGCCCCTGCAGTCTTACAGCCAGCGACACTGGCCTACTGAGCTCTGGGTATCAGGGTGCACAGCTCCTCTGCAGGACCTGGGGCTGATTTTCCTCAGCACTGCTGGGCACTGAGGTAGCCCGTGAACAAGGAAAATTTCACGTTGTCTCCAAAAGCACGGGTGTTGTCACAACTGCCCCTTTCTCAGGGTGACCTCTGGCATCCAGGCAAAAACTCAGGACCACAGAGCAGTCTTTCCTAGGAGGTCCTGGCAGCAACGCAGACTATGATACAACTGGAGAACACTACACTCTACCATCACACTGTCCCCTCTGAGGCACCAACGTTTGCATCCCCTCACAACTTTCCACTTCAAGTTGGCAGTCCTTCAAGGTACCCTACACTGTGGACAGAGTTTCTAAGATTAAAGGTGCTTAAACAGAAAGGCCTTTATTATTGCACAAACCAGCCAAAGCTGTGCGACAGTTTCCGGTTCGATGACTTGGAAGCTGGAAAACCTCATCAAGAGCACTCCCTGAGACCAGTTAGATCTCTCAAAAAGCTAGTTCTGCGCAGGCCATCAGCAGAACCCAGACAGTGTTCTAGAGGCCAACAGAGGGTCAAGTCCATGTGCTAACTTGTCAAGAGAGAAGGGAATGAAGATCTCATAAGGCTCAGGATACTCTTGATTTCCTCTAGCACATGGGAGAGCAGAGGTCAGCTTTGACAAGCAGACCAAGGTGACTGACGCACACTGTGGGGACTGGCCACGTGGTAGAGCTGAAGTGGCTGCTGCCACCGAAACTGGTAGTGACATCAACCTGGCAAGGAGCTTGGACAGGTTGTACATGCTTCCCGCATAACTGAAACTTACAGGGAAATCTCCAGTCTGTAGATGTTTTCAGATCTATAAAATTCAGTTCAGGCAGATGGCTCAAGAGGCTTTCCTCCACCACAATTAAACTAAGTAAGGAAAGGGCACATTCTCTGCATCTGTTTCACTTTGTGTGAACTCTTTGGTGTTGACTGAGCTGAGTTTGCAGCTAAAGGATTTCTCATTCACTGCAGGTGAGCTCTCCTATGTCGAAGGAGGCCAGAGCTCTGGCTAAAGGATTTCCCACACTCATTGCACTCATAAGGCTTTGCTCCAGAGTGAACTGTCTGGTGTCGAACGAGGTGGGTTTTACGGCTGAAGGATTTCCCACATTCACCGCATTCATACGGCTTTTCTCCAGTGTGAACTCTTTGGTGTTGAATGAGGACAGATTTCTGGCTAAAGGATTTCCCACATTCATTGCACTCATAAGGCCTTTCTCCAGTGTGAACTCTTTGGTGTTGAATGAGGACAGATTTCTCACTAAAAGATTTCCCACATTCAATGCAATCATAAGGCCTTACTCCAGTGTGAACTCTCCAGTGTCTCATGAGGTGGGTTTTACAACTAAACGATTTCCCACATTCAGTGCATTCATAAGGCCTTGCTCTAGCGTGAGCTCTCTTGTGGCGAAGAAGGCCAGAACTTTGGGTAAATGATTTCCCACATTCAATGCATTTGTAAGGCCTTTCGTTAGTATGAACTCTCAGGTGTTTAATAAGGATAGATTTTTGGATAAAGGACTTCCCACATTCACTGCACTCGTACGGCCTCTCTCCAGTATGAACTCTTTGGTGTTGAATGAGGTCAGATTTCTGGCTGAAAGATCTGCCACATTCTATGCACTCATAAGGCTTTGCTCCAGTGTGAACTCTCCAGTGTCGAATGAGATGGGTTTTGCGACTAAAGAACCTCCCACATTCACTACACTTGTAAGATCTTTCTTCGGTGTGAATTTTCTGGTGCTGAAAAGGTCTGTATTTACAGCTGACGTCTTTTCCACATTTGCTACATTCGTCAAGACCTTCTCCATCGTGGAATCTCTGGTGGTCAAGAGTGTGAGTGTTGCTGAAAGCTCTCCTGCATTTGATCCACTTGTGACTTATTCCGCTGGTAAAGGGCTCTCCACACTCAATGCTGCTCTGGGGCTTCTCGCTGTTGGGCATATCCAGGTGCTGGAGAAGGCCTGAGGGAGCTAGAAAGTCCTTTCCACCTTCCCCACTGGCAAAGGGCCTCACTGACACGTGGAATCTGCAGCTCGTCACTAACAAGGCACTGTCCATATCCATTTTGAACATTTTCTCTCCACTGTCATGCTTTTGATACTGGTGAAGGTTTGCACCAAACCAGAAGCCTCTGGTCGCCCCACCCAAGTATGATGTCTGCCCAGAATATGCCGCTCGGAGCTCAGAAGGTTGCAAATTGTCTTTCAAGACTGGGACACAATTCTCACAGAGGTGAGTCTTCTGGATTGATGAACCTGTCTTAGAAGTCCTGACCTGTGACACTCTTTCTACAGAAACACTCTGCTCAGAAGGTACTTCCTCATTCTCTGCTCCACACCAACAATCTGAAAGCAGAGAAATGCTGATAAAGTATACTTTACCTCTGAGGAAGAGAGGGAAGTCCCATCAAAAATGTGTGTCAAAAATATACATTCAAACCAAAGACAGAATCCACGGGTATAATTTCAGAATGGGGCACCAATTTGAAGGGAGGGCTGCTTTGCAGTACTGGGCCTCTAAAGATGACAGAATGAGGGAGACCTTTTGGGACAAAGGGCACAAGTAGGGGGTGCCACACAGGGAGGGGAGGCAGGATCACTAATTCACTCCTATGCCAACAGCCTTCAGCAAGAACTTGTTGTCTGGGGACAAGTCCACGCTACTGAGAACGATGGTTCTGCCCAGGCCCAGGGAAATACCAGTGGAACTGAGTATCTGGTGTTCAAGGACAATTTAAGGATATGTGCACACGTCACAACACATTACGTACAGGAGAACTGCAGACCACGTGGTGGAGAGGAACAAGTGATGGAGGTCAGAAAGCCGGGGACAGCCAGGAATAGAAGTCACAGATGAAATGTGACTCAGAGTCAGAAAAGCATAGAGTATGCAGAAAAAAGGTGTAGAAATGATGTGTCCAGTGGCACCTGCACCGAAACGCTGGTGAACACAGGGCAGGTTCCTGGTATACTTAAACACAGCCCTGATGTCAGGCCCCTTCCAGCAGCTGCCACTCACCAGGCCAGGCCTTCTCTGAGACCGCCGGGCCAAGTCCACCCTGCGAAGCAGCCAGCACCCTCCTCAGACTCCCAGTTGGAGAACTACGTAGGACCTGAGTGAGGCAAGTCCTTAGGGAAAGACAGGACAGGTGAGGGGTCAGCACCAGCCCAGAGCAACTAGGAAATATCGGACCACAGAAAGGAACACTGCAATTAAAATCTCAAAGCACGGTCTTTCAAGAAAGGTCTAAGGACCACGTAAGTAGGGACCATGACGATGTTTACAATTCCTGATATAGGCAATCATAAGGAAATCTTTAAAAGTTCTCATCACAAGGAAAAAATATCTGCAACTCTGTATGGTGATGAACGTTCATTACACGTAATGTAGTAAGCATTCCACAACATATACAAGTATCAAATCATTACACTGTATGCCTGAAACCAGTATGTCGCATGTCAATTATATCTCAATTTAAAAAAAAAAAAAGGAGGAGGCAAAACCTGGGGCACAAGATGCCACGAATCTAGACACAGTCATCCCACCAGGGAGAGGGTGAGCAATGTGAGATCCATTCGGGTGACTGTGGGACTCCCAGATTCCCAGACCCTTCCCTGTACACGGTGGGGTAGCAGGTATTAGGGCGGCTTGCTGAGGGCACCGCTTGGGGCAGTGAGCATAGCTTAGCACTGGCACCCACAGCACACATGCCAAGGAAGTGGGGAAGTTAGCAGAGGCCAAGGTTTAGCTCTGGGAGAGGGAGAAAGAGCAGCTCACAACACTGAGAGGAAGATGAAGGCCTTACCCAGGGATGTTGTAAGTGCAAAGGTCTCCAGCATCACGTCGTGGTACAGGAACCTCTGAGCCTCATCAAGGAGCCCCCACTCCTCCTGGGAGAAGTACACGGCCACGTCCTCGAAAGTCACACAACTCTGCCAGAGTGGGGACAGTTCATTCCATAATCAGCTTCTCCCCTAGGATTCCCAAGTTCATCCACCCACTCATCCTTCCCCTGCTCACCCACCTCCCCACATCCCCATCTCAGAGAAGATACCAGGCCCTGGGGCATCTGATGCACACTGTCTCCTTCTGGTCCCTTTGATCACCATGTCCACCCACAGCAACGACAGGCAGGTGGGCAGGTAGACGATACCAAAACTCTGATGTCAGGCCCCTTCTAGCAGCTGCCACTCACCAGGCCAGGCCTTCTCTGAGACCGCCCTGCCAAGTTCCCCAAGAGGGACACACTCTCTCGTTAAGCAATTCTCCAGATCAGATGTCCCAGATGTAACCAAGGGTGTGGGCTCCCATTTCTCTCTTATGTTCTCAAGGCCAGGGCCCTCGGGCCTTCACTTCCCACTCTCTCCTAGTTCTCCCTGCTCTGTACCGCAGGCACCCCCCATCCTTCTTCCATGGCATAGAGTCTGGCAAATTCAAACACGTTCCAGAACTACAGCAGCACAGCTCCAATGGTCCCCACTGCCAGAGGCAGCCCAGAGTCCTGCTCCGTAGGTCTCCCTGCCTGACGACGGCTCCTCGCTTCAACCGCAGCCACACGGAACCACTTGTGGATCTCAGCACTCATGACCCTCCTCCACTCATGCCGCACTTGATCGGCTCTCGCCGGTCAAGCCTTCTTCTCTCTGTCCAACCCTCATCCAGAGCCAGTCCCAGAGCCTTTCCACCCCAGGTCCAGAGATTCTCCTACATGAGCACTTGGCCCCCGAGCTAATCCAGCTGCCTGACCGAAAGTCCCCAGGCACACCAAGGTCACAACAAAGTCCTGGTGACCCCAGAGCAGTGAGTAAGCAGCAGTCCTGGCCTCACCACCATGTTGCCTCCATTACTCCCACACTCCTGCATCATCCCATGTGCACCCACCTCTCAGAAGCCTTGCTCCCATCAGGTCATCCACTCTCCCGCACTGTTCCCACCACTCCTCTCTTTCACTGACCCACACGCAGACACTGGTCTGCACCCCCCAACTAGGTGACCAAGCACGAGACCCAGCCTCTGACCTCACTCACCCCTTCCAAGGCTACTATTAACATCATCATGACTGGGATTACCCCTCCTCAACGTGACCCCCTGCGTTACGGACCAAATGTACGCATTCTCCCAAAAGTGGTATGTTTGGAGCCCTAACCCCCAGTGTGATGGAATTTGGAGATTTGGAGGTGGGGCCTTTTGGGGTGGTGATCAGATTTTGATTAGGTCAGGAGGGTGGGACCCTCTTAAGAAACCCTTCTACTTTCTTCTTTCTCACCTTCAAAATCAGAAAATCACAGATCTACTGAAAAAACCTGATTCAGAATCCAGCCATCTCTACCCCCTCCAAGGCCACCGCACCGGTCCACATCATCAGCGCTCACTGGACTACTGCAGTACCCTCCTCCCTGGTCTTCCTGCCACTTCGCTCACTCGCCCAGTCTGTTCTCTGTGCTGCAGCCGCAGGAAGCATAAGAGCTTGAACAGATCCCTCCTCTGCTCCAAAGCTCCCACTGTTCCCACCATCTCCAGAGTAGACACCCAACTTCTCAGGGGGCCATCCCAGGTCTGACTCCTGCCCCTGTGCTCTCTGTTCCCATGAGAAAGGACACTGAGCTACCCTTGTTCAGCTCAGTCTCGCCTCCAAAGGGCTGCAGACACTGGTACTATACTGGGGCAACCGTCCTCCACACCTCATTCTATTGGCTGCCAGCAACAGGAACCACTCCACAGAACCCCCAGCCTGGTCTGAGGACCCCGGGCTTAGAACCTGTTCCCAGTCCCCAGGCCTGGAAGAATGATAAATGAAGAGTGTCAGGACACCACAATCACAGAGATCAAGAGAGGAATCAGGACCAGTGAGGTTCTGGAACACCATCCACTCACTCACCTCCGCAGGGTTCATAAGTGCTTCTGTACTGATAACGGTCTGCGTGAAGAGGAAAATTCGGAGAGGCAGGTGACCATGGCAGGGTTCCATGGGCTCGGGGCTACCCTGCACCCCTGCCCGGCCCTGGAGCCAGGTGACCTGGGATAACTACAGTCTCTCTGATCCTCAGTCCCCAGAGCTGAGTCTTACAACTGTATGACCTTGGACAGGGACCAAAACCTCCCTGTGCTTCCTATTATCATCCTTCCTCCGGTCTGGTCCCCTTAGCACCTTGTAAAAACTTTTTAAAAAGGCTAATTCAGGTGAGGCCTTTCCTGTTCACAATTCTCAATGGCTCCCAGCCTCTGATGGCCACCTGCCAGTCCCCCCGTGACCCCGCCGCACACCCTCTGTTCCCCTGAGGGCAGAGGGAGGACCCCACACCCCCCAATTCCTCCCCCTCGGCGCCCCCTGCAGCCCTGCACCAGCCGACCCCTCCCCTGCAGCCCGCTCCCGCACCCTGTCGTGCCAGCGCTCAGACACAGGGTCCCCACACGCGAGCGCCTCCCCGGCCCGGACACCGGTACCTGGGCCGCAGGGACGCGAGCAGGCGCCCCGCGCTCGGGCCTGGAGGGTCTGGGGCGGGGGGGGAGGGGGGGGCCCGGGGGGCGCGCGTTTACCTGAGCCGGGTCCCTGCGCGCGGTCGCCGCCATCTGACTCTGGGCGGAGCGGACACCCGGGCCGGCGGTCCCCGTCCCGGCCCCGGCGCGGGGCAGCCCGGGCGGCGTTGAGGAGTCGCGGACGCCAGTCTGCGCGGCGGGGTCAGCGCCTCCCCTTGCGCCTTCTCGGTCCCCTCAGTCTCCACCCGACCTCAGGAGTCCGTGACCCAGCACATAGAGCTCACAGCAGCCAAAACTACCGCCACGAGGAGGACGCCGGAAGTCCCGCCCCGACACGATGGGAACACACGGAATTGCCCTTCTCGTGAGCCTCTATTGGCTAAACGACGACGACGCCCGGCGCAGCGTCCTCTGGGTAGTGTAGTTCTCACAGCACGAAAAGCCCTGGCGCGGGGCGCCCCTCACCCGCAGACTAGGAGGGAGAGGTGCTGAGAGGTGGTGTCTCCGTCTCCCAAGGGCGGGGGAGGGGCCTCGCTCCTTTAAGGGGCTGCTCTTAGATTTCTGAGGAGTGTCGTGTGCAACTGATCACCTAGGTGTTTAGAGAAGTTATTTCGGACTCCTTGAAGCTTAGCATTTTCTCGGATTCTAGAAGTAGTATTTCAGATGCTCCCAGTGACTCAGTCCATTCCACAGAGTCGTGCAGACACAAAGCGTGGAGCCTAATAGTTTATCTTCTTTCTTTTCAAATGCCTCTAGCCCGAAACGTTAGAGTCAGCTTTGTGAGTTTCAGTACGCTGGGTCAGGAACAAAAGAAAAAGACTCCGCACAGGGACAGGACAGAGAGGAAACAAAGTGTTAGACTGCCGTAGAGCAGGAGGACAAAGGTGAACTCTGTTGTTGGTTCCCACAGAAAATCTCTCTGCTGGCCGTATAGGTAGTGATTGTGTCCAACTCACTGAGGAACACGGGTTTGTATCCATATTATCTGTTACTCCCTATCCTTAGCCACATTTAATTCCTTTTAGGAATCTGGCGAGTATTTAAAAGAAGAGACAACTGGGCTGACAGGGCGAAGCCTGCTTGGGATTCTCTCTCTCCCTTTCTCTGCCTCTCCCCTTCTCATGCTCTATCTCTCTCAAAATAAATAAACTTAAAAACAATAATAAAAGGAGAGCCACTTACCAAATGTCATTTTGGAAAAGGACAGTGTCTATAGTGTTCGCTAATATAGGAGCACGTGGGCAAAGAGGATACCAGACTATGAAGTAAAGGTTTGGGACACGAAGATCTCATCCATTTGACGGGAAGTTATTATCGTTCCTGCTGCTACTGCAGGGATGGTGTCTGTATGGGGAGTTGAGATGATCTCAGAAACAGTTGTGAAATGAAAATCACTGAAACCCATTAATAACGGTTATGTAGTCATTCAGGGATAGTGGCAGGATAGCGCTGGGAAAATATCAGTAAAAGGTAAAAAAAAGAAAAAAAAAAAGTTAATACTCCTACCAACTTCCGTCAGCAAATTATGCCCGGAAAAGAAAAACATGTATATGCCAACAATGGCTATAGAGCAGCTGTGAGTTAAACACATTTTCTTACTGATCCTCACTTCATGCATAATGAAGGCTTCAGAGTGGATATTGTGAGGATCAGTCAGTTTGGACAGAGACAAAAGATGAACTCAGGCTATCAGAGAGAACACAGAACAGTAGGTAGCCCTAAAGCAAGTAGAAGAGGATGACATGTCTCTGGGTCCCTCAGACACCAGCCACGTGCCTCTCCTTGTATTTATGTCCCAACGCAAGCAAGAAGTATTGATTTTCAAGACAGTATTTCTTTATTATTTTCATAATATGTTCTTTCTTAAATTTGACACTTATCCGGAAATCGTATTTACCATATCACCATTTGCTGCCGGGATGGTGGTTGTCATGGTGGTATCCACATACATGTAAAAATAAGTATATGAGCCTTGAAATAAAGGCCTGTGTATCTGTCATCTCATCTCTTTCTGGGAAGTTATTATCATTTCACCTCTAACTGATGAGACTGCATATCTCAATAATTAAAGATATGTATTCTCCCCGGTATTATTGAGATAAATACCAGTAGCAGGTGACCAAAGGACCTTCCATTCTATGAAACAAGGTAAAATAGTGAGCAGATTGCATTCTGGGTTCCTGCCATCCTGAGGGCTTCTCCAAATGTGATATTTTAAAATTCCCATGGACGCTTAAAAATAGCAGATTTCAGGGGTGCCTGGGTGGCTCAGTCAGTTAAGCGTCCGACTTCAGCTCAGGTCATGATCTCATGGTTTGTGAGTTCAAGACCACATCAGGATCTGTGCTGACAACTCAGAGCCTGGAGGCTGCTTTGAATTCTGTGTCTCCCTGTCTCTCTCTGCTCCTCCCCTGCTTGTGCATTCTCTCTCTCTCTCTCTCTCTCTCTCTCTCTCTCTCTCTCTCAAAAATAAACATTAAAAAAATACCAGATTTGAGGGATACATAGAGAAAGAGAATTAAGAAAACTTTTCCAGGGTAATAAAGATGAACAAGGAGACAGTGGTGTCTCATTTTGTTATTTCAATAAACATTTATTGTGGTGCGCCTGGGTGCCTCAGTCGGTTAGGCGTCCCACTCTTGATTTTGACTCAGGTTATGGTCTCATGCTTCGTGAGTTCAAGCCCTGCATCAGGCTCGGTGCTGACAGCACGGAGCCTGCTTGGGATTCTCTCTCTCCCTCAAAATAAATAAGTAAACATGAAAGAAACATTTACTGAGCATATGTGGTGCATTAATCTTTTTATTGGGTGTGCATAATGTGTCAGGAAACAAATGAGATAACAAACCCTATTTCATGTTGCTTATAATCATATTAAGGATATTAATAAAAATAAATATAAACAACATACTATCTTTTAAGTGAACAGGTGCTTTGAAACAGAAAAAAAAAGATAACAATGATGAGAAGTGCAAGAGAGTGACTGCAGATGGGTTGTGATATCGAAGAGGGTTTGTCAACTATTCCTCAATAAAGCTGGAGAAAAAGAGAATTGAGTGGGATGCTCCACTAATAAAAGCATATTTAAGGAATGCCTTGAAGACCGTGGAGTGAACTCTGTGTATAGCCTTGTGTTCCATAGAGGAAACAGCTAGAACAGATGCCTTGGGCCAGTGCTGACCTTTCATGTTCCAGTCAGAGTAAGAAAGATAATGCAACTGAAAGCATGTGAGTGAGGAACGGCTTGGTAAAAGCTACAGTTGGATCATGAAAGGCACTGTAGATCACTGGAAGAACTTTCCATTTTATCCTGGTCGATAGAGGAATCATGACAGGGACTGGAACATCATGCTAAGTGTCTGAATGAGAAATGAGGAGAAGGCAGGCTGAGAACCTAAAAAGAGGTAAGGTTAGCAGCAGATAGATGACTAGCCGGGTGACTTATCACAGACATCTAGGTGAGAGGTAATGAGGTCTGCAATCAAAGTTGGGGCAGTACTGGACACAGTATCGTTAGGTACTCGATGTGTTTTGAAGTCATTTCTTTTCATTCCTAAGGGATTTTCAATTGGGTTGCTCAATTGGCATGAGCAAAGGAACGGTACAGAATATGACTCTCAAACTTCATACATGAACAGTAGTAGAATGAGGGAATTGCCATCAGCTGAGATTGTGGGAAAGCAGTAGAAACAGGTTAGGAGGGAAGATCGGGAATTCAGACACCAACATAGTAAGTACAAGATGCCTGTTGAGCATGTGAATATAGCTGTCAAGTCGGCAGGCAAATCTCGAGAATTTTCGAGAGCAGTGTTGTCAGGATTAACTCTGAACACTTAGTTTGTAAGCTTCTAAGTATCGCAAAGATGAGACTGGATGAGATGACCAAGGGGGTAACTTCAGGTGGAGTAGGTGAAAGGAAAATAGACCGGTGGGCAGGGAAATCCCAACACTAATTTTGGGTGGAAAGGAGAAACAGAGAAAGAGATTTGAAAATTACCAACTATTTCTCAGTTGGACAGTCACAAGTCTCTTATGTCTGTCTCAGCCTATCAAAAGTGACTCTACTGCTATTAATGCCTGAGGTCCTTGCTTGGGCCATCGTACTGGTGGTGAGCCCCATGGAGCCAATGTTGGTAGGTGGGCTGGCTCTTACAGTTCTTATTATGACTGCAAGTTGCGCTTCAGCAAAAACCATGAGGGAACTTTAAAGGACAAGATTTTTTCCTCACAGGTCCCAGAGGGTACAAGTCATGCCAAGGGCCACATAGCGGGTCAAGGGTAGAGAGGGAGAGAGGAAGCTCCGACCCGGGGCTCTGCCTTTATTGGTGCCCAAGGGCGGGGTGCCCAGGTTTTGCAGGTGGATTTAAAGAAGAAGAATGGGCTGGACACTAGGGTTTCAAGAGAGAAAAGCGAGGTCCCAAAGGCAATCAGTTCTCCAGGTTATTCATGGCTTTCTAAAGGAGGAACTTAGTTGTTTTGTTAGTAGCTGTGTTGTACGGTAGGCAATATGTGTATTTCAGATGGATGTCTTTGCAATGGATGCCTTGGCAATCAAAAGCTTAACCTGCATTATAATCCTCATGCTTACTGTCAGGCAGTTATGCCACACAAGTCTTAAGACACGAGGGGATTTAGAAACCTGTTTGTGCCTTCGGTGCGCCTTGGTGGCTCAGTTAAGTCCGACTCGGGTCTTCGGGCCTCAGCACCTTGGGCGGGACCCCACACTCCGCAGGCCGTGTGCGTGCGGACACCACGGTAGCGACGCCGGAAGCCCCGCCCCCAGCCTACGTCTAACACGGAAGCACTCCATCCGGAACGCTCATTGGCTTAGCGTCGCCGCTGGGCAGAAGGCTTTTTCGGATGGTGTAGGGCCACTGCTGGTCTCCGCGAGGGGCGCTCCGCACTTGTCACTGCGGAGCAAAGGTCACCGGCCCCGCGAGGGTCTCTGGGAAGTAGCGCTGCTTTGTCCGAGGGCAGAGGCTGAGCTCCGCTCCCCAAGTGGGCTGAAACCCAGTTTCTGCGAGTCTTGTGGGCAGGTGATCACCGAAGTGTTTAGACGTGTATTTCTTCAGACTCCACCGGGCTCGGATGCTCCCCGGGACTGCAGGTGCACACGGACCCAACGGCAAGCGACTGTCGTGTGATTGCGCGTCATGTGGCCGTAGTCCGATGCATCAGAGTCAGTCCCGGGCGCTTAGGGATTGGGGTCAGGACGGGAGAGAACAGCCTCCAGGCCGGAAACGACCCCTGTGAGTCGAGCATCAAGGCTCGAAGAAGCCTTAGGCAAAGTGTACAGTCCGTTCCCGCCGACAGGGGCCGAGAACTCGCCGGATCCCAGCCAACAGCCGCCTCCCGCGGGTCGCCCGCAAAGATCGGGATTTGGCCTCCGCCCACACAGGCCAGGTATGCGGCCCGAAGTGGGAGGGGCCTTCGCCCCTGGGATCCGCGGCGGAAACCCAGCGCCTGGATCCTGAGAGATCCGGGGGAGCCCTGCCGGGAGGACCCCGCAGCTCCCTGCTGTCCTTCGGGGCGCCCTCGGGGCAGCTCGCGGCCTGCGCCGCTCCCGGAACCCGGGCGGGCGCCCCCTGGAGGCCCCTTGGGTGGAAAGGGGGAACTCTGGCGGAGGGTGGCGCTGTGGGGTCTCAAGTTCCACCCCCTCTGTGCCCAGCCCACGCTGTCCCTGGTCAGATGCGACCTCAGATCACACCTGACCCACTGACCGATGAGAATATCTGTCCGCGGAGGGAAAGAATAAATCAGGTTCCCTCAGGAAAGGGGGATCAGTGAGAGCCCAGCACTTTCTTCAGATTAAGGGATGATACATATGATAGATGATAGATGATATGACATATATGATATAAATAAATAAATAAATAAATAAATAAATAAATAAATAAATAAATAAATATTAGGGCACCCTGTTACACCTAAAGTGCGGCCTTTCTAGGGTCTCCAATGACCATCTAGAGTGTTTCAGGGGGGTGTCTCCCCTCTGGCTGGTCAGGATTCTAATATTACCCGCACTGTGAGGCCTGTGCATCCTCCAGCCTGTTCTCAGCACCCTGCCAGCTGTTTTCTATCCTTTCCCAGCCTTGCCCTGCACCTTAGTTTTCTGCCAAATTCTCTGTGACCTCATGCAGGTTTCTAAGGCTTCTTCTCTGCCCATACCCCACTTTGTCAGGACCACACAGGAATTCCAGAGTGTACTTAACTCTTGAATGAGGAGGGGTTAGCGCTGACACCCCCAACTCCCATTTCCCCAGCCCCTCAACTTTCTCCACCTCTCCAATCACGGCAGTTGAAATCCCTATAGCTTTTGATTCCCTCAAAACTTAACTACTAATAGCCTACCGTTGACCAGAATCCTTACCAATAACATAAACAGTTGATTACATTTTTTTGTTTGTATTATATACTGTATTCTTCCAATTAAGTAAGGTAGAGAAAAAAATGTTAGTAACGAACAAGAAACAAATATACATATACACTTACAGCACTGTACTGTATGTATTGAAAAAAATTCACATATAACTGGACCCATGCAATTCAAACCTGTGTTGTTCAAGGGTCAACCATATAGCATGAAATCTCAGACCTGATTTAAAGCAGAAGGAAAATCCTATGTAAAGCAGGAGGAACCCCTTCTATAACAGGACTCACTTGAGTTAGGGAAGTTATTTTGTGAGCTGAAAGAGAGGGAAGAAAAATCCCCAAATGACAGCCTCCACTCATTTTATAGATTACCTCTATTTCCAATAGAGGGCGTCAGCTTTCTGCTGGATATCTGTTTTACCGCGTGGAGTTTACTCACTGGAAGAAAGATGGGTTTCCCTGACTTCATTTGGAGAACAGAAGAGAGAGTGGGGAAAGGAATTTAACGTGTGTGCTGCAAACCTGACTGGGAGGGACATTTTGAGAAATGGGATAGAGCTTTCAGGAAGTGAAAGGAGGCAGAGTTTCATCTGAGCGGAGTAGGTATCAGTACATGTTTATACAGTTTATACAGTTACACAGAAGAGAGGGAAAACAAATGAGGAAAAGGACAATGGAAACAGCAGGAGTAAATTACTTCAGATGTCAACACCATAGGTCATTAAGGAAATACAAATGAAACCACCATGAGATACCAATCTACATCTACCAAGATGACTATTTTCAAAAGGGTAAAATAACAAGTTGTTGCCGAGGCTGTGGAGAAACGTGAACCCTTGTACACTTCTTATGAGAATATAAAATGTTGCAAAGTGAGAAGGCAGAATATGGCTTCTCATTAAGCTTAATAGAGATAGGTCATCTGACCAAAAAAAATTCCATTCCTGGGCATATACTGCAACAAATGGAAAGCAGGGACTCAAATCTATACTTGTACACCCATGTTCATAGCAGCATTAATCACAACAGCCAGAAAGTGGAAACAACCCAGCGTCCGTCAATAGATGAATGGATAAAATGTGGCATGCCCAAACAATGGAATATTTTTCAGTGGTAAGAAGCAATAAAATGCTGAAACATGCCATAAGATGAATGAACCTTGAAAACATTACGCTAAGTGATATAAGCCAGGCACAGAAGGATAAAGATATGGTTCCATGAATACTAATATCTAGAATAAACAAGCTCATAAAAACAGAATGATGAGAGATTCCTAGGGGCTGGAGTGAGGGGTGAATGGGGAGTTATTGCCTAATGGATACACAATTTATGTTTGAAATTATAGAAAAAAAAAAACTTTGGAAATAGTGGCAGTAGATACACAGCATTACAAATTTACCTGATGCTACTGAATTATATACTTGAAAATTATTTACATGGCAAAGTTAATATTACATAAAATTTACGACTCTCCCACCCCTCTCAAAAATACCCAAACTGAGTGATTTTATCCACTTCCTAAGTTCAAAATTTTACTTCTGTTATACTATTTCAGAATGTCATCAGCTTTTCCACTGATGAAGCTAAAACAGTATACTCTTTGTGTAAGCACATAAATAATGTTCGTGTTAGGACTCATATAGGATTGTGGTTTCCAGGATCTAACTGCCCCACTCTACACAGAATAATAAATTTATATCAAGAATCTGAAAATTTTTAGTCCCTTAAATACTAACAGCTGGTGGAAGAAATGATTAATTTCATGTAGAGAACAGAGTCATACAGTCACAATCAGATTAGAAAATATGTTTTCCTTGCCAAGAAATGAAACAAAACCGAGTGATGCGAGTATCACTGAAAATGAGCACAAAAGGGCTGAATGTTGGGAAACATGAAGACAAAAACATAGAGGCATCCACCAGCCACTGGCCCGGAATAGCAAATAGAGTCATCCAAACAAACAAAAGAGAAGACAGTGAGTAAAAGAAGAAAAAAGCACTCACAAGGATCAAGATGGTACAACTGGCCCTGGCCTCGGGAGAAGGTCTGGGAGCAAGGCTGTGGCTGTGAATGTGTTGGACTCGCTGTTTGTGCCTGAGCAGGAAAAGGACCACTGAGCCACTGGCCCAGGCCATGAGACTCAAACACATAAAATCAGTTAGGAAGAATATTGCTACAACCACAAATTTGAGAAATCTGTCTGGATTGAGTGAGGAACAGTATCCATAACTTACTCTCACACTAAAATTTTTGCCACTCATAGGACTAATCATTTTGATAGGAACAAAAATATTTACCAACAGATGCAGGATCCAGCAAAGGAGACAGCAGAAACCAATGAACATGGGGGATCTTATTCCGAGCTCCAGCCACCTAGAGAAATTGGAACATAGTTTAATGGTCTGAAAGACACCGAGAAGTGTGGTAGTGCTGAGGGAAACCCCTCTGGCCACTCTATGGAAATAGAAAAGAAGTTTACATCCGGTCTCATTCAGGAAATATTTTGATCTAAAGGCTGCCATGGCCTGAGGGATCCCTCTCAATAAAAGCACCAAGGAGTTGGCTAAGACCAGTTGATTGAGAATCAAGTCTGTGGGTCTCACCTTGTGTCCAGTGAGAAGTGTGAAGTTATAAAGACACAGGAGAGAGGCGTTTGCAAGGATTCCCACTCCCAGCTGAGTGAGGAAGAGGATTCCTATTTCCCACTTGGTGGCAGCCATCGCATCAATATCTACGAGACATTGATTTTAGTTGAAGCCAGATGAATGGCTTCAAGTACAAGAAAAACAAAAGAAAAATGTGTGATAAACTGTGGTGCATCCAGGCAATGGAACATTATTCAGTACTAAAATAAATTGAACTATCAAGCCATGAAAAGACACGCAGAAAACTCAAATGCAATTACTAAGTGAAAGAAGCCATTCCGAAAAAAAACTACACACTGCAGGATTCCAACTATGTGACACTCTGGAAAAGCAAAACTATGCAGACAATTAAAAGATCCGTGGTCGACCAGGATTGGAGAGGAGGGGGAGGGGATAATAAATAAGCATGCATAGAGGATTTGGGGGCAGTGAAAATATACTGTGTGATATTATAATAATAGATATTACTGTAGGATATTATAGTAATGGATTGTCCACCCACAGAATTGACAGAACTAAGAATGAATTCTAAAGTAAACTCTGGACTTTGGGTGATTATAATGTATCAAGGTAGTGTCATCCTTGGTGAAAAAAAAAAGTACCATCCTGGTAAGTGATGCAAATAATGGAAGAGGCCATACATGTAGGGAGGCAGGAAATACAAAGGAAATATCTGTGCTTTCCTCAATTTTGTTGTGAACCTAAAACTCCTAAAAAAAAAAAAAAAAGAAAGAAAGAAAGAAAAGAAAGTCTTAAAACAATGAAGTATGTGACCATCACCATCACTTGAAAACACTTTGGAGGTCTACCTACAGGAGCCGAGTAAACACATCATGGCTCACCTGCACAATAGAGTTTTCTATGCCTGCAAATTGAGTGAGGAGGATCTCTACAGTCTGACCTACGGTTATAAACTGTATCTATTCTGAAATGAAAAGCTAGATGGAGAGCTCTGGTTAGAGAATGCTAAAGGTTTTTTTCCCATGTATATGGAGGAATGAAAATGTAGGCACAGAACATACATAGGAATGGGGCAGATTTTAAAGCTAGTTTTTAGAGAAAAATCTTGTTATACTGTTTTATTTGTACATATGTACACATATCATATAATTATTAAACAATTTTAAGGCAAACTAATGTTTTAAAATACAAAATTCAAAGGTTAAGAAGTAACTGAATACCCCATTGGCTTTCTTTCTATGTCAAAGACACATTTTGAGTGACTTGAAAATATGGGATTGGCTTTATTTTCCTAGGAAGTTCTATTAAGGTAAAACTACCTGCAAGGAAATCTTAAAGTCTGTGTATGTATTTTACTAAAAAGTATTGGGATGCTATTTTGGAAACAAATATATTACTATGAATGGAAAATAAAGCTTTCTATGTCAGAAAAAAATAAATATATAACCTAAGAACTTGAACAAAACTAAAACACGTATTTGGTAGGAACAATTGATATTAACTCATATAGTATTTGATTTTAAACATATATGCATTTTTTCCGCAAACTGAAAAAAAAATTAGAAATTATGGACAATGCTGTAACAATGCCTACTTCTAGCACCCAGTTTATGGTCTCTTAATCCATTTTCTTGTGTACATAAAGAGTGTCTTGAGGGAAGTGGGGGCTTATTCGTGGTCTAGGGCAGGAACTTTCCAAGATACAACTGAAACTTCTTGCCATAAAAGGGAAGCAAGGAAAGAACACTGAGGTCACTTTTTAGAGGTCACAGGATTCCACCTGATGAACGTGCCCTTGCAAAGTGTTGGTACAACAGCGTAACTCCAAATGATTGATTTATGTAAACCAAATCCATATAAATGACATAAAAATAAGTGCAAAACTGCTGGAAGATGTTGAGGAAGCAGTTAATTCCTGGAAAATGGACAAAGGGGAATATCAACTATTTCTCCTGCAATAGCAGTACGGACTATGTTTCACAGTAAGAAATCTCTGGGCAGTCCCCCCAAACTTGTCTGTTTTAAATGATACTAATTAATGTCAATGAAAACATTTTCCATCATGGTAAAAATAGATACAAAACAAAATAATAGAAAACTCAACAATAGTTTAGGGGAAACTTCCTCACAAGAACAATTCCTTCTTCCAGATGCAATGTTTCAATATTGGATGACAAAGTAGAAGAATGTGTCCATGTTCATGAAAATATGTTCATGATGTAGAGCACCCTACTGAGTCACCATCTTCCCGGCATGGTTGTTTCAACAAGGCAGGAATAACAGCTGTGAGATGTATTTCAGTTTCCATGATCACGAACTGAAATGGTTACACACTTGAGAAACACTCTGGAAACACAGAAATTGTTATTAGGATCAATAATATAATTTAGAATAGTCACACATCAAGACAGCCATTTTTTCCCCTTAAGATAGGCAACGGTCTTCTTAAATGTATAAGCAAAAATGCATTAGTGAAAGACAAATGGAATTTTGAAAACAATATTAAAAACTAAGTATCTGAGGAAAACACTGAATGAAAACCAGACACTGTATTTTAAATCAATCATAGTATTCATTTAGTATCAGAAGACTGTTGTCCTAGATGAAAATCTTTCCAGTCTTACTAATTCAATTCATACTATTAAGTATGTTGTCTCATAAGATTCCAAAGAAATATTAACATTTCTAAATTTCCTCCACAAATGTCAAAAATACACACAATTTAATGACACAACTTGCCTTAGTATATAAAGTATAACCAGAGGTTTCTATTGGCGAAAACCAAACATGGCATAGAACGAGGAGCTCGCAAATTATGTTTGCAAATATTTTTATAGGATAAGTTTATAGGGGCTTATGTATGATAACACTAAATGATGAATTAGCTGGGAGAAGTGGTATTTTACATGCAGTATTAAAATATTTGGAGATTTGGTGAAGTCTTAAAGATATTTCTAGCTTTCAATCTTAGAGAAAATAAATACTACATCTAAACATAAAGAATGTAAATCTCTTAGAAAAAATATTGTATGTTTGCATTAATTTTGCCTGAATAAATTACCAAGCATGTATCCAAACTTAAGAACTGAAAACATTTTTATCACACTTTTTTTAAGTTTATTTATTTTGAGAGAGAGCAAGCAGGGGAGGGGCAGAGAGAGAGGGAAAGAGAGAGAATCCCAAGCAGTCTAAACTCACAAACCGTAAGATCATGACCTGAGCCGAAGTCAAGAATCAGATGCTTAACTGACTGAGCCACCCAGGAGCCCCTTATCACACTTCTTAATAAAAAATGTAAGCCTTTTCATTTTTGTAGTATCTTTTACTGAAAGACTCCTAAAACCAATAGAAAATAAAACTTAAAAAATTAAACATGTAGAACATAAAAAAGGTAATTATGATCATCTCAGTGCTTCTTTTGGAAATGTAAAAGAACAGGCAGCTCTGAGAAAAGAACACATATATTAAAAAATGTATTTTTCTCATAAGTATCAGAAAAGGCCAAATTACAGTGCAAATGACACTGACATTTTCAAATATACATATACTCTTGCTGAAATCTCATTTTAAGATAAGTTTCCTCTGATAGAAAAATTGCATCATTTTTCATATCAAAAAAGATTCACAAATGGATCTTTTAAAATCGGTCTGCTATACTGTAAATTTTAAAAGTGAATATTTTGCTGCTGCTTCAACATCTCCACAACCAGGGTCCGAACACCCCACCCAGGTGACTGGGTGCATCAGTTGAAGGCTGGGCCCTGCCACAACTTCCCCGTCTTGCCTTTCCTGACTGTGACCTCGGGACATTCAGACGCGCCAGTGGAATCCCCTTTCACTGTCTCCTGTGTACTCCACCCTGACCGTCAATAAAGGCGCTTGCCTAGAGGTCCTCCTCCATTTCCTCTTCCATCCCCCACCTTCTCCACCTGCTTGGTTGAGTCAACCCCCTTGGCTCTTCCACCACTGACCCCCTGGTGGTGTGCCCGGACTCTGTCTCTGTAGGACCCGTGACTATAATAAACTGTTTTTCTGGCCCTCTCTTGTGTCTGGCTGAACCTGACACACCATGTCATGACAGATACAAAACAGCTGCAAATTTAAAATGTTTCGAAAATCCTTTAGAATACTGAATACATAAAATTTTACCTGATATATTTTTTTCTCTTGTTTTCTGGAATGATTGTGCAATTTGAGATTAAAGTAAATGCTGTGTAAAATACATTTCGATTCTATTTTAGTAACTGAAATAGAGCAGTTTGTATTTAAGTGTGGGGGAGACACCTCAGGCTTGGTAAACAACCTAATGGACTAGTGATAAGAGAGTCCGTGGGGTGAATAGGAGGAAAACACCTCACTAGTAAGTATCCATCATATTCCTTGGACGTTGATTAATATGTTTCATAAAGGAATGCAGAAGGTGAATTCACTCAGCCGTAAATCAGCAGATGTGACTTAAGAGAGATCTTAGTGACTGAATATAAATTGGTCTAGAAGGATCCTCAACAAGTGAAGCAGGGTTAACTGTCTGGGCTGGGAAGGAGGAAAGGGGCAGGGGAGGGGGTGTCAGAGTGGAAATCCACCTGAAATTTATGCATGAATTGATTTCCTAAAAATTTCATGGTGAAATTCGTAGTTTTTAAATTTAAAATTTTATAATTCAAAAAAGTTTGTTTATTTTAAGAGAGAGAGAGAGAGAGAACAAGGCAAGGGAGAGAGAGAATTCCAAGCAGGCTTGGTGCTGTTAGTGCAGAGCCTGACATGGGGCTCGATCTCATGAACCGTGAGCTCACGACCTGAGCCCAAATCAAGACTTGGGGGTGGGGGAGGGGGGGATGCCTGGGCGGCTCAGTCTGTTAAGCATCCGACTCTTGATGTTCCCTCTCTCTCTCTGTGTCTCAAAATAAATAAACATTTTTTAAAACCCTACATGAGAGTCCTATAAATCTGAAATTGCCGTGGTTACTGATCATTCCAGCCCTTAAAGACTTCAGAAGTACAAAGGCAATAAAGGATCATGACATTCCCATCATCATAGGGTGTTGGGCAACAAAGGGAGGATCCAAATTAAGTGACTCCTGCTCTTAGCGAGGGGGTGTGAACTTCCCCGTCAAACAAGTTCTCCGGTCAGAATTTTATTTTATGGTTTTATTCTTATCTTTTTAGTTTGATAAACACACATCTTGGGGGGTAGAGAGAGCAATAGGTTAACAGCAGAAGGATGGGTTAACAGCAAGAAGCAATAGGTTAACTAGCAAGGCACTTTTACCATCCGCTGGATTACACAGCAGGGTGATACTACTATCAGAAGACTACTGAAGTCTCTGATTATTCCTCCCTCCCTGCTCCAGCCCCAAATCCTACAACCATTAGGCACAGTGTTCTTCAAATAATAATTTAATTTCTTATTTTATTTTTTATTTTTTTAATTTAAATTCTAGTTAGTTAACATACAGTATAGTCTTGGCTTCAGGAGTAGAACCCAGTGATTCACCTCTTACGTTTGACACCCAGTGCTCATCCCGAAAAGTGCCCTCCTTAATGCCCATCACCCTTGTTTGTTTAATGTTTTATTTTATTCTTGAGAGACAGAGCATGAGCAGGGGAGGGGCAGAGAGAGAGGGAGACACAGAATCCGAAGCAGGATCCAGGCTCTGAGCTGTCAGCACAGAGCCCGGACATGTGGCTGGAACCCATGAACC